>NW_027611651.1:2860700-4060700 GCF_964261635.1 Lissotriton helveticus | reverse complement strand
CACCGTCAACGAATCCCTCCCACGCATAAATATCAATGACTCGGAGACAGAACCCACTACCCGACAAACCACAACACGCTGACATAACCTGCCCCATAAGCCCATTCAACAAACCCACATGGCACTTCATGACTGTAAGCAAGTTGGAACTCAAGTTTGTAAAGTTTGCTTTGTTTAATAGTGGAACAATAGAATGCTTCAGAACTGTCAACAGCTTCATATTTGTAACAGATGTGGAAAATGTAAGGCTGTCTAAGGTGTCATGGCATATTATGTATACCTTCCACTGCCTAACAGGCCATGAATGTTAAAGGAAAACATTTATAAACGCTATTTAAAAAAAACAAAAAATGTGGATGCTGATAAACCTAGGGATGTAATGCATAATACTTAAGACTTTGACTCTACACTTAGGAAAATCTAAATTCTGAGCATGCATGCAACAGATAGTGTGAAGTGTGCACATGGATGAGAATAAATAGATGCCAGGAAAAAAAAGAAGTGGAGAAGAGCAAAAGGGAAAGGGAGGGAAAGAAACCCATTGGTCAAAGCACGAGGCTGGGATGTCCTCTTTCACCCGTACTCTTCCTGATCGACCTAGAGCCCCTCACATTGACTATAAGCTGCTCTGAAGACCTTTGGGGAACAGAAACCATAGCCGGCAACCTGGAAATGAAGCTGTATGTGGACAACTGCCATCATGGATGTCCCCCATATCAGAGTTTACAGCATTTACCAGGTACAAAATGAACTGGACCAAAAGTGAAGCCTTACCCTTGAGGATCTATACCACGAGGGAAGCCCTCCGTGCACATCCATTTCAGTAAATCCCACCAAAATGAAATGTCATGAATATTGATTATTAACGATTTTCCAACGATGATCAAAGACAATATGACTGCACTGATCAAATGCACAGGGCGTTCACTAAATGGAGCAAGCCACATTTCTCACTTTGGGGGACGAGTCCAAACTGTGAACATGGTGGTAGCCCGAGGTTTAACTACATTTTCAGAATGATGCCTATACTGGTCCCGGCATCAGAACTATGCCTAATAGACGCAGCCCTTATAACATACTTCCGGCATGGTGAGACACGTGGACTGGCCATGTCGAAACTCCAAGCCGCTACTTCAAGGGGACTGAGACTCCCAAAGATGGAAATATATCATATGGCGCATCAGGTCTCACAGGAGGAAGAGCTGACCAGAGCAGCTGAAAACACTCTCCTGGACACTCCATCTGGGCACTCTCAGGCAGGAGCCGTCGGATACAGGGGCGGGAGATGCCTTTTCTTGGGTCCTGTGATCAGTCAGTGGTGATGGGGCAGTATTACTGGCAGGCACAGTGTTCAGCAGGGACACCAATGCTACAGCACTTCAACTGAATGACCAGGCTGCTTCCTTTGAGTAAATGACACTTGAAGTATCAAGGCTAAGCAGTCAAGGTATGAGCTGGAACAGGTTAGAAATCAGACACAGCGCAACACAGTAAAAGACACATAAGGCACATGTTCAATCAGAGATACAATGATGAATAGGAATTGTATCAAGAGGTAAAAAAAAAAGTAGCAACTAAAATATATAGAAGATGCTGATACCCTCTTGGGGAGAGATACAAAGCCAAAATCATGTATTATGTTTAGCTGCACGAGCTGAGGTCTCAAATAACATTGAGTTGTTAACCTGTAGCCTACACTGTGAACATCAGCTAAACATTTGAACTATGTCTCACACTGTATAGCCATTCTGCTGGTTTCAATAGTTCTTTTATTTTTCTTCAAGTTATGTCACAGCAATTGTCCATCAGGTGGTTATTAAATGTGAATATATTGTAGCTTGTGTGCCTATCCAGAATCTATTTGCTATGTTTCACCTGTATCACTCAGGAACAGAGTCTGAGTACTTAACGCATCCATATCTAGCCTATACCAGCACTTCGATAACTAGGACACTTGATATTAAGGGACCTATCACAATACAAAAGACACTGTTTGTCGATTTTTCAACTTTGACACGTGGCGCCCCAATCTTCATCTCACCACGCACTAACCAGTGTAACCACGCCATTCACTCCCTAAAAATCTCATTGCATGCCTAGGGTCACCTGAACCAGGTTATGAGATATTCTTTTGAACACAAATACTCCTCCTTAATTGGACTATGATTTTATTGTAGATATTGAGTCCTGATGAAGTTTGCTGTAAGAAGAACAGCCTGAGACGTAACAGGTGTTGACAAAAGGGTGCATATAACTTGAAGAAAAATAAAAGAAATATTGAAACCAATACCTCAATTCTATCTCTGTGTGCCTGGAGAATTTTTGTTGTTGACTACTAAATATATTCAGATGAACAGAGATAAAACACAATTTATCGTCGTTGGTGGAATGGTATTAGCTGGGAAGTTGGAGCATTTGTTCACATCGGTTGTAGCTGAAAGGATTAAGGTTTTTTATTATGTCGTTGTAGGTTAAAGACAAAGTGAATTACCAGAAGCCAGCAGTCCCAAAGTAAAATGCAGAAGAAAGATGACAAAAAGCATCTCTTGACTTTGGCACAATAGAGATATAGGTCTGTGTAACACAAAGACTGGAAATTGGAATTAATCTAGATCTGAGATCATCATCGACTTCAGCACTTTCATCCTCTGTGGAGACATGGACAGTCACCTCGAGGACCGTAATGACTGCAACTCAAATGCCCTCCTCAAAAGCCCCGGGAACCTCGACCTTACTCAGTACATCACCAGACCCACCCACACGGTCGGACACTTCCTGGACCCTAGCACCTTTACAGTAGCAAAATCACGGTCAATAAACCAACATCTATCACCTGAACTTAGTACGCCCTCATGAGCTTCAAGATCACCATCCCGGAACAGAGGAGACCCACCACCTCGGGAAGTCCTGCTGCTGCTGGAAGAACATCTCAGAGAAGGACTGGGCTTCTGCCCCGTACACAGACTGCCCCAAGCATACCAGCAGCCTAACGGAAGACACCAAGAACTGCAATGAATGGATCACCACCTGCACCGATACCCTGGACACCCTCAAGCACAGCAGCAACCTAACAGAAGACATCAAGAACTTCAATGAATGGATTATGACAAGCACCGACACCCTGGACCCCATCAAGAACAGGCGCAACCTAACGGAAGACATCAAGAACTTCAATGAATAGATCACCACCTGCACCAACACCCTGGACCCCCTCTAGCACAGCAGCAACCTAACAGAAGACCTCAAGAACTTCAATGAATGGATCACCACCTGCACCGACACCCTGCATCCCCTCAAGCACTGAAGACATCAAGAACTACAATGAATAGATCACCACCTGCACCGACACCCTGAACCTCCAAGCACAGCAGCAACCTAAAGGAAGACATCGAGAACTACAATGAATAGATCACCACCTGCACCAACACCCTGGACCCCCTCTAGCACAGCAGCAAACTAACGGAAGACCTCAAGAACTTCAATGAATGGATCACCACCTGCACTGACACCCTGGACCCCCTAAAGCACAGCAGCAACCTAACGGAAGACATTGAGAACTGCAATGAATGGATCACCACATGCACCGACACACTGGACCCCCCAAGCATATGAGCAACCTAACAGAAGACATCAAGAACTGCACTGAATGGATCACCACCTGCACCAACACCCTGGTCCCCCTCAAGCACTGAAGACATCAAGAACTTCAATGAATGGATCACCACCTGCACTGACACCCTGGACCCCCTCAAGCATAGCAAAACTATACAAGATCACAAACACAAGTCCAGTGGCACACAGAAGAACTCAGGATGGCGATGCAGCACTGTAAGCAACTGGAAAGCAAGTGGTGAATGAGCAAAGACATCAGTAAGTCTGAAATGCCAAGTGAACAGCCCATGCCAACCGCATCCAAGCCAACAACAGCAGCAAAAAAATCTTCACCATCATCAGAGAATTCATGGTGCCTGCAGCCACCACCAGCAACATCCCCCATTACAAGACCCCTGTAACAATCTCTGCAAAATCCTTTTGGAGCAAGATCACATCCATATACGACACATTCAATGCTCCACCTGACCCCATCAACCTCGCAGCCATCCTTCCAATCTCAGCCAAAGAATGGAACTTGGCTGAACGCCATCACCACAAACGAGACTGCCGCAACCATGAAGGCCATCCACTCCGGTGCCCGATTAGATCCACCCCCGCCACAGTTTAAAAAAGGCCTAAACACTATCAGTGAGGTCCTCACTCCCATCCTGAATGATTCCATCAATGCAGCCCTCTTCCCATGAGCCTTGAAACAGGCAGCTGGTACAGCCCTGCCGAATAAACCCTCCATGTACCTCAACTAACTACTGACTGAGCTCCCACCTACCATACACGGCCAAAGTCCTACAGAACACCATCAACAGGCTTCTGACCAACTAGCTCATTAACAACCAGCTCCTCAAGGCCACCAAGTCCGGATCCAGGCCCAACCACAGCATGGAAACAGCACTCATCGCACCCACCTATGCTATACACATAATCATAGACAGAGCAGAGAGTGGGACCTCTCAGCGGCGTTTCACATGGTATCACACCTCATCCTTAAGGACACCTTCACGAGATGGGACTCAAGGTCCTGCCTATGATACATCTGCTCCTTCCTGAGAAAAATAACTCAGACAGTCAATCTGACATCATAGTCCTTGGAAACCGGAAATCTCATCTGCGGAACACCAAAGGTTCATCTTTCAGTCGGACCCTCGTCAAAACTTAACATAGCCCCACTGGCCAACATCATCCATGCCTACCACATCACCATCCTCTTCTACACCGACCACATGCAACTAATACTGTCACTCTATGAATAATACTCACAACACAAGGAACACGCTTACCGCCTGCATGACATGGATGAAATCCAACTGTCTCAAACTCAACACTGACAAGACAGATGTATTAATGTTTGGAAACAACACCTGCCCATGGGACTCCACCTGATGGCCAGCCACCCTAGGACCTACTCCCACCCCCAGCTTGCACACCAGTAACCTAGGGATCATTATCAACAAAAGCCTGGTCATGTCCGCCCAGGTCAACGTCGTCACTGCTTTCACACTCTGAAAATGCTGAAGAAAATCTTCAAATGACTCTCAAGCAACACCAGAAGCCTGTCATCCATGCACTCATCACCAGTAGTCTGGACAACGGGAACTCTCTCTATGCAAAAATCATCAAACAGCTCACCAGAAGGCAGCAAACCACCCAGAACGCAGCTGCCAGACTCAGGCTCACCCTCTCAAACAGAACACATATCACACCACACCTGAGGGAGCTCCACTGGCTCCAGATACATAAGCACCCACAGTTCAAACTACTCACCCACACATTCACGGCACTACACAAAAAAGGCCCTGCTTACATTAGCAACCACAGCCACTTCTGTCAACATCCTAGGCACCCCTGCTCAGCGGACTCATACTCGGACATACACAGAATCAGATCCGGAGGCCACGCCTATTCATACATCACTCCTAAAGCATGGAACGACTTCCCTCAACACATCAGAGCCTCCTCCTCGCTTCTTGAGCTAAGCAAGAAGCTGAAGACCAGCTCTTCGAATGACTCCGCCCTCGAGGCAAAACTTCCACACCTGCACAGTGCCAAGACACCCTCCCGGGTGATAATGTGCTCTACAAATAAAACACAACATCATCCATAGCCTAACTTCTTTCCCCCGTTGTGGTAAAAATCAGTGCCAGGTGCACAGATTAAGTCCGCAGTGAAGTAAAAAGTAGTGCAGTGTAGAGGTTTCCTCTTCTGCTAGCACTGCATGCAGCCAGAGTACAACACAGTGCAATGGTCACAGACTCCCTCATTTATTTAAAACCTCTCGAAGTGCCAGTAATAAGTGGTACAGAGTGTGAAGGTTCCACAAAAAGTAAATGCTCTTTGCAGTGTGAGCAAACATCAGCGCCGAGCGCACAGATTTCTTAATCTCTAAACACCCTCTTACTGTGAGTGATAATCAGTGCACCGTACAGGTCTGTAAATACCCCTTACAGGGGTGTGGAAATATTTAAAAAATCTGATTGTTTTAAGGGCAGATTGATTCAGGAATCAGCTTGCCCTTTAAAGAAATCCACTTGTGCAACCTACTACCTAAACATTAGCTGGACATAAGACACATTTATAGCTCTTTTTTAATAGTAAAATATGTCTAGAGTTGGGACAGCTTGAGGTGGTCTTGGGTGCAAAATTAGTGGAGTACTTTTTAATACATCTTTTATTAGGAATTTATTAGCATTGGTACTTGTGATGCAAAGGTAACAGATCTGTGCATTCTGAGCATTAACTCACTTGTACAGGACAACGGTTGGAACCTGGGACGCCTTAGCTATCACACTAGAGTTGAAATTTGTACCCCGGGGGAAAATACATGAATCCCTTCAGTTGGTGCATTTACAATGTTTGGTGACTTAAATTAAATCCCAGATTCACAGCACTAAACTTGGTCCAAGTATTGGTACTACTCAACAGCAAATGACACCTATAACTCTTGAAGAATCACATTCACAAGACACTTAAATCTCATTTTTAGCTCACAACATACAATTCAACTTTTTACAATTTATAAATAATATTAATTCCATTTCTATTTCTGCTCTTGTTTTTGAACTCTGGTTCACCCCCTTCAGACCTATTTCTTTCATATTTTGGATGATATCTATTACTTACTTTACCCTTTGTGCTGTTCTCTCTCTTCTCTTGCCTCGTGTTGTTTTTTCTGCTCACTCATCTTGTTCTCCCCTTCCTGGTGAAGTGACAAGCAGAGCAGAATGACTTCAAGAGTCTCTTTGACCCTTCACATAGGCTCCTGTATCATAGTAAAGCCCTCATTAGCGCATGACGGGAGAGTGCAGCAACCCTTTGTAGCATTGTTATACAAGTACCGCTGGGTATTGGGGAACTCATGTCAGGTTAGACTGAAATCTCACTCAAATCTGTCTAATTCTTCAAACTATGAGGAAGGACTAGAACTTCACATGTGACGTTGCTCAGACGTCTGCTGTGTGCTGAGTAGTAACGGTCTATGCTCCACAGAGCAGACCTTCTTTTCAGCCAGTGGTCCTAAAGTTCTCTGTACTGAGAAGAGAGGCCAAGAAGAGTGACCGACAGCCCGCAAACATCTGTCAAGACAGACACCCTGCAAAGAGACACACTGCAGACACGCCTCATACCGACACACACACAGCCTACAAAGACAACCCTACCCTGTGCACATGCACACACATCCAACCTACACACACACCGTCTTACAGACATATATTAAAAACACAGACATATACCTTCCACTGCATGACAGGCCTCCTGCATGGCACACCCAAGGTTTGTGCACACACACACACACACACACACAATCCCTGCAGCAGGCACACAACCTCTGTAGCGGATAATGCCATAAGACAACCTATGGCACAGGAAACTATTGCAATGACTGAAGCTTCTACCTAGTCTGAGAGATGGAAACAGGACAAAGGAAGAAAAGGGGCGCGGTTGAGCACGGGTAGCCTTGACGTCAACTGCCTGGGGACATGCTTCGAAAATAGGGGCAGGGGTGGCCGAGTCAACAAATTAACAGCGAGAGCAGAGCACAGGGTGTGTACAGAGTCCTCACAGTGCAATAAGATCCAGAGCAGCATGCACTGATTCATCACAGTGCAGTGCAGTAAACGGCAGAGCAGTGGCACAGACGTCTCGCAGTATAGTCAGATGCAGTGGAATGCATATTTATCATAGTGCAGTAAGGTGAAGTGAAGTATACACAGATACTTCAGAGTGCAGTAAGGTGAAGTCAAGTGTACACAGATTCGTAGGTGCAGTAAGATGCTGTGCTGGGTGCACTGATTCCTTATATTGCAGTAAGGTGCAGTGTGCACACACCTCTCATAGTGCAGTAAGATACAGTGCACCAGTGCACGGATCCCATCTCTAACACAAATGAGGCCCACAAACACCGCCATGGCGGAAGGAAAGCCCCCAGGGCCCCGAGATAGAAGAGCCCAGTTCAGCCCCAGGTCCCCCCAGATAGAAGAGCCCAGCTCAAGCCCAGGGGTCCCCGGATAGAAGAGCCCAGCTCAGCCCCAGGGGCCCCCGGATAGAAGAGCCCAGCTCAGTCCCAGAGGCCCACGGAAAGAAGAGCCCAGCTCAGCCCCAGGGGCCCCGGATAGAAGAGCCCAGCTCAGCTCCAGGGGCCCCGGATAGAAGAGCCCAGCTCAGCCCCAGGGGCCCCCGGATAGAAGAGCCCAGCTCAGCCCCAGGGGCACCCGGATAGAAGAGCCCAGCTCAGCTCCAGGGGCCCCGGATAGAAGAGCCCAGCTCAGCCCCAGGGGCCCCCGGATAGAAGAGCCCAGCTCAGCCCCAGCTGCCCCAGATAGAAGAGCCCAGTTCAGCCCCAGGTCCCCCCAGATAGAAGAGCCCAGCTCAAGCGCCAGGGGCCCCCGGATAGAAGAGCCCAGCTCAGCCTCAGGGGCCCCCGGATAGAAAAGCCCAACTCAGCCCAGGGGCCCCCGGATAGAAGAGCCCAGCTCAGCCCCGGGGCCCCCAGATAGAAGAGCCCAGCTCAGCCCGGCTCCTGCAGAGATTCCCTCCAGGATTATTCAGTCTATTTCTATAAACACAGCAGGAGGTGCTGACAATCTTCTACCTGAGCTGAGACCTGTGCAGACGTGTCCAGGCTCTCTCCTCCTCCTGGGGTGCCGGGGGGGAGGGTGGGGGGTGAGGCGGGAAGATCTGGGGTCTGAGGGGGGCAGTCTGAAGGGGGAGCAGGGGCAGATATGGGGTCTGAGGGGGAGGGGCAGATCTGGGGTCTGTGGGGGAGGGGCAGGTCTGGGGTCTGGGGGGAGGGGCAGGTCTGGGGTCTGAGGGAGGGGTCTGTGAGGGTCTGTAGGTGGCGGTAACTGCCCACCAGACAGGGCTCCTTCCTCCTCTGCAACAGCCTGGACACACCAAGAGAGGCCGGAAGTGATATCACCGCCACTGCTGGTGCTGTCTCTGCCGCCGCTGACCCAGAAGAGGAAACTCTTCTCCCTTTCATCCAATGTGCAGCTCAGTGGGATTCATCAGCAGGTGAGGAGCGCCCTCTGGTGGCCGCTGACGGAACCGCCACCTCCAGGCTCCAGCAGTGAATTCATTTCACACAAACAAGCACTTATACCTGTAAAGACCCTTTAACCCCTTTTCCCCGTGGATGATCCTCAAATGTTTTCTCCCTTTTCTGCTTTCCCTTCTCTCCTTACCCTTGCATCCCTCCCACCCTCCCTTTGTGCTGTGACTGCATCCACACTTATGGAACTCTGCTCTTTGACTTATTGAAATAACTCTAATCACTGGTATTTGCTTTAGACCTTGCACCATATACCATTCCTATGTGACTCTTAGAGTATATCCAGTCATATCCCCTCCCTATGTATATAGAGATAACTCTAATCACTAGTATGTGCAGTAGACCTTTGTACTCTCTACCATTCCTATGTGACCCTTAGAGTATATCCAGTCATATCCCTTCTTATGTATGTAGAGATAACTCTAATCACTAGTATGTGCAGTAGACCTATGTACTCTCTACCATTCCTATGTGACCCTTAGAGTATATCCAGTCATATCCCTTCCTATGTATATAGAGATAACTCTAATGACTAGTCTCCTATGTGACTTTTAGAGTATATCCATGTGTATCCCTTCCCTATGTATATAGAGATAACTCTAACGACTAGTCGCCTATGTGACTGTTAGCGTATATCCATGTGTATCCCTTCCTTATGTATATAGAGATAGCTCTAATCACTAGAATATGCAGTAGTCCGCGTTGCTCTCTACCATTCCTATGTGACTTTTAGAGTATATCCAGTCTTACCCCTTCCCTATGTATAGAGAGATAACTCTAATCACTAGTTTATGCAGGAGTCCGCTGTGCTCTCTACCATTCCTATGTGACCCTTAGAGTATATCCATGTGTATCCCCTCCCTAAGTAGATAGAGATATCACTAGTATATGCCTAGAGTTTATCCATTTGTATCTCCTCCTTGTGCGACTTTATCTCTTGTACATTTGCAATTTTTTCTGTTTGTACCTTTTTTATAACGCATGTAAGCCTAAGTCCGTATGTTTTCAACTGGTTCTTATGTAAGTTCCGCATGTAACCTTCAGTCCTTATGTTTGCAACTGGATCCTATGTAAAGCGCTCTGACACCTTCGGGTAAAGTTCGCGCTATATAAAATCGCACAAATAAATGAATGTTTTTAAGGGTCAGACATTTCAAGTACAGGGCCTCACACTTTGCTGCTGTAGAAAAGTATTTATAGCTTCTCTTCAGATTGCATCTTCCAAACACTGACGTAAAGGACTGAAGAGTATTTACAGAAAGGAGACAACTGGAAGTGATAGTCCGTATTTCAATTAATATATCTGTATTTCAATGAATTATATGTATTTCAAAGAATATATCTGTATTTCAATGAACATATCTGTATTTCAATGAATTATATGTATTTCAAAGAATATATCTGTATTTCAATGAACATATCTGTATTTCAATGAATATATGAGCATATCGGTCAGTTTTGCAATTAAACTGGGCAGCTTATTTATTTATTTAACTCATGTATTTTCAGTTTTTTAAATCCACAGCGTGGTACACAGGAAAGTACACAGAGGATAATACCATGGAGTATGTGTCAAAGCTGAAGGGGACAGACCTGTAACCTCAGCACTTCGTGAGTGGGGTGCAGGGGGAGTCATCTAGACAGTCACCTTGAGGTTTGTCTTAAGCTTTCTAGAGTGTTCATAGGACGTTGCTCTTTCTGGTCCCTACATGCCGGGAAAGAACGTGCATGTGCGTGATCCACAGGATCAGAATCAGCTTCCGGCCTGGCCATTGTAATGTCAGCCAAGCGCATTGCTCGCATTCTGGTTGTCTATTTGTACCATACGTTATCTTAACAGCATCTATCTAACATTTTCTAGCTTTACAATTGCACCAAAATACGTTCTTATTAAAGTCATTCTTTTTTTAAAGCCCTTGGATTTCTATCCATGGGCTGTGTTTGGATGCGTATCTTTGGAAGAGATTTCTAAAGTATCAGATTTTAAATTAGTTATGCCACTGATGGCCGTACAAACCATATATTCCTAAACATAATGGGGTGTATTGCAGTGGCGGCTTGTGACTTTTGAAAGTAGTGTGGTGTAAAAGTTGGGGCTGAGTGTTACATCGGAACCAAGCAAAGCAAGCAAGCCTGATCAACAAAAGGGGATTTGGGGGTTGCCCCCTCTGTGAAGATGTTTAATGTAAATGTACAGGAATTTATATAGCGCAAATCACCGAGCGGTTTCTAAGCGCTTGCTTAGGGAACCCGTCCTGGTATTCCCCTGTGAGATAACCCCGGCAGGGTATCCGCAAGGTGAAAGCCAGGCATCCCGCCGCGAGGGGCCGTTGTGGAGATTAAGCAAGCTATTGCCCAGAGTCGCAGAGTGTGAACCCGTGAATCGAGTAGGCACCGGAGCGAGAATTGTCGAGTCCATGGACATTTTAGGACTCAAGACCCCACTGAGCTGGGAATTGAACCCTGGTCCCGGGCTGACCTCTGCTTCCAGGTCTGCCTCCTCTAACCAGTGAGCCACACTTCTCCACAAAGAGTGCACTTTAATACAAAATTATTTTACATGCAATTAAACATGGGGTCACAAATTTAAAAAAGTTCTAGCAACTTCCTCCTTAACCACATGCGCGCGGCGGCTTTTCCGCCGCGCGCATGTGAAAAAAATAATAAATAAAAATTAAATTAAAGGGACCTTTAATTTGGGATTTAGTGACTACCTGCCCTGCCCGGCGTAAGGTCCATTTATCAGAGCAGCTTTTCAATGCAGAGGGCTTTACTTTGGATTTTCTTTTAGCCCTTTTAGTGGTGTAACCCAGCTAGAAGCTGTGGCCACACCTTGCCCTGCAGAGCCATTGGAAGCACTCGGGGGAGGGGGCTTCACCAGGCCTAGTGTGGCATACATCTGCATAGCATAGTAACTGGAAACTTCAAAAAAACTTCAATCAAACCACCTGTAGCACATTATACAAAGGACATTTTCAATGGACACAAAACAGCCAGAGATTCATTTTCTACAAACCGCTGAAGACTGTAATCAGAAGCCTGCAAACAATCACACACAGTACCCGCCTTACCACTAAACACCAGCACGCCCGCTCTTACGTTTGAACAACTTAGATGGACTGAGTCATTCATCCCAAGCCTTTCCAGCTGTTGTGGCCTCAATCAATGCACTCTATGCATACAGAACAGCCTCAATGTACACTGATCGCACAATATATCAATAGCCCAGTGTTCCCCAAAAACATCAGTTTCACAATGGTGGCAATAAACAACAACTGCACATTGATTTCCAAAGACAGCATCAAATACTGCTCACCCAAATAATCCCTTTGCTTAAACAAGGCCATTATGGATTGCGCCACAAAATAGATATAACACATCGGTTTAAAAATATTTTTCTATTACAAGTTATATTTAAAACAAGCATTTGCAATGCAATAGGTCTCGCATTAGGAAAGTTTGAGCTAGTGGTATTGTAAATGACATTTTTTTATTTATGTGTTGGTTTTGAAAATAGTGAAATTAATAGCTTTGTCATTTACAATGCCAATAGTTTAAACTTTCGCAAACGTGACACTTATAGCATTTGTAATGCAATATTTGTTGTATTTTTACATGACTTAGATGTATTAATATTACAAATAACAATGGCTTTTATTTTTTTAAATAATTAATACTTAAATAACAGGTATTGTAATTTATAATGGCGATACCTTAAACTTGTGTAAATAACTTTTGGGAAGATTATGTTCAGTGTATTTTATTGTGATGAAAATCCAAGAACAGAAGTGAAATATTAACATCTTTTTGTGACACATGTAATAAAGCTTGAAGCATTGAGAGAACATATTAGAACCAGTTGTTATTGAATGGTTGCACAGAGTGATGCTGTGGCATTCAGTGGTGCTGAGTGATGCTGTGGCCTTCAGTGGTGCTGAGTGATGCTGTGGCGTTCAGTTGGGCTGAGTGATGCTGTGGCGTTCAGTGGTGCTGAGTGATGCTGTGGCATTCAGTGGTGCTGAGTGATGCTGTGGCGTTGAGTGGTGCTGAGTGATGCTGTGGCGTTGAGTGGTGCTGAGTGATGCTGTGGCGTTGAGTGATGCTGTGGCATTAAGTGATGCTGTGGCATTGAGTAATGCTGTGGCATTCAGTGATGCTTTGGCGTTGAGGGATGCTGTGCACTGAGTTGTGCTGTGGCGTTGAGTGGTGCTGTTGAGTGGTGCTGTGGCATTGAGTGGTGCTGTGGCATTGAGTGGTGCTGTGGCATTGAGTGGTGCTGTGGCATTGAGGGGTGCTGTGGCATTCAGTGGTGCTGAGTGATTCTGTGGCGCTGAGTGATGCTGTGGCATTGAGTGATGCTGTGGCGTTGGGTGGTGCTGTGGTGTTGAGTGGTGCTGTGGTGTTGAGTGGTTCTGTGGCGATGAGTGGTGCTGTGGCATTGAGGGGTGCTGTGGCATTCAGTGGTGCTGAGTGATTCTGTGGCGCTGAGTGATGCTGTGGCGTTGAGTGATGCTGTGGCGTTGAGTGATGCTGTGGCGTTGAGTGATGCTGTGGCGTTGAGTGATGCTGTGGCAGGATGGATCCCACTGATTTCAGAAAAGGTCAAAGGGTGCGTAATATCACATCTGCCACCACCAGCAGTTTGGTGAATGGGGGACAATAATTGTAAGGTCACAGTGAAGCTTTTATTGTGGAAGTGGAAAGTGCACCTGCCCCTGAGAGCCAGCTACGAGACGGGACAGTAGTGTGTGCCAGCAGTAGCACCACCCTCCTTCGCTTGTGAACTGGGAAACTCTTATCACATGTAAAATCAGAGCAGAACCGTGGAACATATACAGGCGCGGGACTGGAAGCTTCCATCCAGGAACAGCGGGTCAGGGGTCAGGCACTGCAGACACACTCTGGGTATCGGTCAGCATCTCACCTGGAAGGACGATGTGTCCTCTTCTGCAACAGAAAGGGGCAGGTAGAGGGAGGGAGAGCAGGGGCGGGAGAAGCGAGAAATGAAATAGGAGCAGAGAAAACAGATAAGGGAAGGCAGTGTGGACAGAGGAGAAACAAATGCACGAATAAAGTGAGGGAAAGGATAGAAAGAGAGTAGAGTGACAAGATAGAGAAACAGGGACGAGGGGAGACGTTTAGAGAAATATGAGGTTGAGAGAGGATGAGAGGGACAAAGGGAGGTAGAAAAAAAATGAAAGGAACAGAAGGGAGGAGGGGCCAATCGAGAAAGAAGGTGGGGAAACAGGGCACAAGGAAGTAGGAGAGAGGGAGAGAAATAGAGGCGAGAGAGCGAGCAGGCACAGAGAGGGGAAGGGGCAGAGAAAAACGTGTGTTACTTAAGTAAATAAAGCTGATTAAATATCATTTCACAGCGCCTAATCACAAACCTTTAACCCGGATTGGCATATGGCAGCAGGTCAGCACTAAAAGAAAAGGGTGAAAAGTAGCCGGCAGAGGAAAGGCAGCGCTGGGAGGGGGGCTGGGTAACCATGCCAGCATCCCGATTCACGAGCAGATGGTCCTGTTTATGACCTGCGGAGCGCGTGAAGTGGATGGTGGCAAATGGACTCAAAGCGGCTGGTCGCTTTGATGTTCTTGGCTTGCTTTGTGGGATGGCGGGAGTTTCAGATCCTCAACAGAGTCAGCAAGTTTCCAAGTACTAAGTGCAAATGTAGTCCTTAGTACCAGGTTATGGTCCTGTCCAGATTTTCATTCTGCTCCTCTAGTGCACGATGAAACATAACCAAACTAGGGCACAAATTAGAAAAGCAAGACTGCGTTATTCAACATGCACAGGGATATGGAATATTAAGCAGACCTCCCAGGTGCACTTTAGAAATGGGGCTGGAGAGCTGTGCAGTCTGGCTGCAGTCCAATATCTATCTATCTTATTTAATATCTGTAACCCTGCTGAAATAACCAGTGATAGGAGCAGAAAAGCACCACTGTTAGTCTGGTACTATAGTAGCTCCTGTTGTGATTGGGATTCTGAAACTGGGGGATCAGGCATGTCAAAAATGAAACAACTGTGAAACAAACTATACTTATAAAAGCAGGACAAATGTATTTGTAAAAGAGTCTGCTAGCAACAAATTGATACTTGCGGTGTGAGTTCAGAGTACTTGGGTCACTGTGAAGCGTGTAGTCAAATATATGATGACATGCTAGCGAAAAAGCACCAAAACTCAGGTAAAAAATACAAAAAAACACACAGGACACATCAATACAATGATCGACCATGGTTTCAAAGAACAAACTCTATATTTTGTTAAGACTTTTGTGAATCTGCCTAATAGGTTGTCATCTTGTCGGGGTGCATTTGTATCCATGTCTACTGTCATAAGGGTGGGGGCTGTAAGCACCAGGTCAGCGATGGTTCGGCATGCTCCCAGGCTTCCAGGAACCTGAGACAGGCCTTGGGTGTTAAGGCCCGAGATAGGATGGCGCTCAAAGGTCACGAAGAGCATATAAGGCTGCTCTAGCAACTCGCGAGTCGGCCCTGAAGATGGAGGCCTGGAGTACACTGAGTAATAGCTCAAAGTTCTGGTGCATTATTAACAGCCCATTTCTATCTGGAAATAATGCTAAATTACTGGAAGCCCATATCACTGAAGACAATTGAGTACATCATTTCGAGGGTATCTTCCAGTCGGATACCCCGCCAACTGAGGGGCAGGAAAGGGTGGAAGGCAAGTCGGAACTTATTTTTACCACCCAAGAGGTAAGAGCTGGTATTCTGGGTCTGTTTAAAAACAAGGCCCCCGCGCCAGATGGGATCCCGCCATATCTCTACATCGCCCACGTAGAAACCTGGGTGCCTGTCCTCACAGCTGTTATCAATGCTGCAGTCCAGATTGCCGCCCAGATTCTTGGGCTTTATCGATTATAGTCCCAGTATTTTAAAAAGGGATATCGGTACAGTACCTATTGTTATAGGTTCATTTCTCTTCTGGACTCTGTGGTGAAGGTGATGGGCCACATGGTACTTGACACACTTGTATCTTGGGTTGATGAAAACAACTTTTTATCCGATATCCGAAAAGGCTTTCGCCCAGGTAGTTCCACCGTGGAACAGTGTTTTAAACCTGTACATGGTTCTCAACAAATACATTGTGGCTCGTTCCAGCCCCATATACCTAGCCTTCATGGACCAGTCCTCAGCATTCGACTGTGTCAATAGGTCCAAGCTGTGGCAGCTGATGTCCTCCATTGGCATAGACAGTAACATAATTTTATTTCTGCTGGATCTTCACCGTGATTCAACCGCGGTTGTCTGCTATTCAAAGGATCTGAAAGTGTCCAGTCAGCTTGACATCAAGAAAGGGGTGTGTCAGGGGTGCATTTTAGCACCCTTTCTTTTTAACCTCTATATTAACTCCTTAGAGAAGACCCTTTTGGCCACAAATGCTGATTGTCCTCAGGTTGGCAAGCGTAGCCTGCCAGTCCTCCTATACGCAGACGATGCAGTCCTTGGGCGAAGGCAGCTAGGGGCCTACAACTTCTTCTGAATTCTTTTGCCCTTTTTATGAATGACTTGAACCTTTCATTAAATCATTCAAGTCGTTCATTATGCAGGTGGGACCTCGTAAAGTTAAGCAGTTCACTTTTAAATTCGGACTTTCGTCAATACCGAAGACCAATGTTTTCTCCTATTTGGGAGTTGTGTTTGACGATTCCTTGAGTTGGTGCCCTTTGTTTACTTGGAAGAAAGGTGATCTAGTGAAAGCTTTTTCAGCTGTTTTTAACTTTGCCAGCAGAGTGGGAGGGAAGCCAGTAGGGGCTCTTTTGAATACATATGAAGACAAATATATCTCAAAGGTTAGTTATGGGAGTGAGATATGGGGCCACATTGGGGTAGGGGCAGTGCAAAATGCTAAAAACTCTTTCCTGCGATGGGCCCTTTCTGTCCCACAAAGCACCCCGTTTTATGTTGTGCACGTAGAGTTGGGGATGCCTTTCCTCTCAGATTTACTGGTTTTCCATCCCCTAGCTTTGTGGCTTAATATTTGGGCTAATTAAGAAAATACACTTAGCAAAGACATCCTACGGGAATGCCTTTCACTTGACCATGTCTCAAGCATCCGATGGCTCCAGTATATAAGAGTTGGCCTCTCCAGGGTAGGTAGGAACTATTTGCTAACCCTGAGCGCATTTGTAAGAGAGACCTTTCTCTGGTCAAAGAATGTTTTTTAAAGAATGAGCTGCTGTGATAGAAAAGGAAATTAGCTGTGTAAGCCTAGTGTGCGTAAGTACATTGGGCCACATGCATCAACCTATTTAGGAAGTGCAAACGGTGCGAATCTGTAAATTCGGCCATTTGCGATTCCTAAATAAGTTTTTGGGATGCATCATACATTTTTGTGAAAATCGCTATTTTTAGTGATTTCCAAAAATGCGATTGCTTTTAAGGAATCGCAAATTTGCGATTCCTTAAAAGCAATGCATGATTGTTTTTCAAATTGCGAATTAGCAATTAGGGGGTGCAAATTACCACGAGGTTGAACCTCGTGGTAATTTGCGAAAAGTTATGAAAATGCTCAAAATTGCATTTTTTAAACTTTCATGTTACAGACACACATGTCCTTAGGACATGTGTGTGTGAAACATGCACTTTAAAATACATTTCAGGGGTGCAGGGGGGGGGGTCCTTTGGACCCCCCTCTGCACCCTTGCAATGCATCAAACAAATGGGATTCGCCAAAAAAAAAGTGCAAAACGGCATTGATTCCTATGGGCCTCTAGGCCCATAGGAATCAATGTAATGCCATTCCTTAATTGCGATTCGCAATTAAGGAATCGTAAATACCGAAAATTAAGAAATCCTAAATACTTTTAGGATTTCTTGATGCATAGGATTTTGCAATTCCTAAATTGCGATTCCTTAATTTTCGCAATTTAGGAAATGCAAAATCCTACATTGATGCATGTGGCCCATTGTGTTCAAAACTGTACCAACCATCGAACCTTATTTCCTAGGGCTTAAAAGCATCCATGATCTTTTTCTATTCACCCAGTTTCGGCTCAACTTCTTCCATTACCTCTTGGCACACCCTTGCGGCTCTCACAGAGGCCTCGTGCCTCATGCCCTGTGGCTGCAACAGTGAGTCTCCTCAGGACATGATGCACTTTTTTTAATGTTTTGTAATTTTAATGCTGTCTTTCATAAAGTTATTTATTATTCCCATTCTCAAAAAAGCGGGGTTTAGGAGGGTGAGACCAGCTCTTAACTTTTTACAACTGCTCTAATGACACTGTTTTGCATACGCTTAACTTTTTACGGGTCACTGTTCAGGTCAAGCTGCGATTAACTTCTGTACTGTAATTCATGAATTTTTATCTTGTGTTCTGATTAACTTGGACATATTATATTTGTCAATCTGTAACTTGGAAAATATTTTATCATTTTATGTATGACTTTTAGGGTTTTCTTTTATAAAACCGAATAAAGTTTGTTGCTAATAATCACTAGGGGATTCATTTACAGGGTAGCATGGTATCCCTCACAATAACTTCAGGAGTCACAGTCCACACAATGTATATGCGTTGTTCCCCTACTTCCAAGTTTACATGTATCCCCAATCACCTGCCCAAACCTCTCCCTGCTGATGCCAATGTGGTACTCCGTCAAACCACAGACCATATCTTTGGCCCCTTTGAAAGTGCCCATACAATAAAAATGCTGCAGTTGTAAATACATATCAACTACCATTTGTTGTGTTTGAAACATTTTATTGAATAATAAGACCTAACATGAGACAAAAGTTGTGCATAAAAATCAACATACTGTAACACAGCAAAGTTATGTAGAGCACAATTCCTAATTTCGGGCAATCTTTAAAGTTCAACAATAGAAACGTTCATAAAGAACAGGAAAGGAAACAAAGAAGGTGGGATACAGTGATTTCATTAATGTAATGCTTCCTACATATAGAAAAACAAATACTAATTATTTTCCTTAAATAATAAAGTCATCACATTAAAATACTAAGAGAAATATATTGAACATTGAACATTTCATATGTAATTAGAATTAAATTTGAATATTTTAACCTTCTCAGCATTATTTGACTCATGATTACAACCGGAATGCTTTCTGGAAAGGAACCGCCTCATGGGGTTCAAAATCACATCTTTTCCAACAATAGGATTCAAATGATAAACTTGAATTTCAATTCAATTTATTGATTTAGGCCATTTTGGAGATCAACAATTTGAAATATATACAAAATCCATACACTTTAGTAAAATTGTCTCCTAAACTTGAATTCCATCCACTTTTTGATTAAACACTTCCCATTCCAGCAAGCATCACAAGACCACTTGTTGTTATCTTCCCAATTAGTGATAATGTTTCGGCTGGCAACAACAATAAATATGTTTAGAATTTTACTTCCGAAAGCAAAAACATGCCATTTCTGAATCATGGTGCACAATAAAATGTAGGAACAGAAGGGCATCTTTTGGTGTAGCATTCATTAAGGTTTGACCAGGCTTGAAACTAGAATTCCTGATTTTTGGGACATTTAAATGTCATATTTTTGAAAGAGTTCTAACAGACCAGCAAGAGCTCTGTGAAAAATAGAAGATGACTGAATTGTACTTAGAGAAAATGTGCTGATAAGTAATGTATTGATTTAAAATACAGTGGTCAGACGATGCTTGTGTATCTAATCTATTCAGATTTTAACTCCATAGTTTGTTCAATAAATTGACTGAGCATAATACTTGAAGGTCCATCTCTCAGATCAGTTCTATTACAGTTTTAGTTGCGATAACACTAAAAAAGATCAATGATAAATAGATTTTCAAAGCCATGGGTGGAATTGATCCTTGGTGTAAATCTAGATTATTGTCTGCAATGGAAACCAGTACAAACAGATCAAATCTAAAAGCATTGAATATGTTTATTATAGTGGTTTAGAGTAAACCCAGAGACACACATTGTTCCTGAAACTCAGAAAATGCATCTAAAGATCATGATTACATACTATTTTATGTCCAGAGACTGCTTTAGCTGCTTTCCTGTTTAAGTGACAACATTTACAAATATATTTAACAAAACATTAACGCTGGATGTCAGAAATTCTGTCTTTAAGTATTGTGTAAGAGTTATGTGTGATGGTTTTTATTTGATCTGAAGCAACACTAACACTAAATAGGTACATGCACCAGTTATCATTCAACTAACAATATTAGAAAACTTAATTTGGAGGGAATTGAGACAAATTGCCTCATGTTTTATTGTTAAAAAAATCTACTGGTTCAGTAGTTCACAGAGTTTGCAAATGCTAAACCCCTTTTTGAAATGTACTAAGCCCATTTAACAATTCAGAATTTGGAAGGGGAATGTTAATGGTTTACCTTCTGAATATTTAATACATTGTTAAGGTATGTATTGAGCTTTGAAACCATATGTGGACTGAAAAACAGTAACAGGAGGTAGTAGCCCAAGGGGACATTTGTGAATCTGAAAGTAAAATAGGGTGCATTAAAAAATGCCTTTATTTAAAAGCTATCACAGACAAAGTAGTGTGCTGACTCTACAAGCAACCACTTTTTACCAAATGGATTATTAGTACATGAGCCTCAGTATTTCCTATATTGCTGAGATTTAGTCTCTAATATTTTTGTAATGTCATGTAAATATTTGTTCCTGTTAGTTCCCATTTCAATATTGTAATGAAATGTCCCTATTCTTTTTGTCAAACATATTGAAATATCTTTCTCACAATTTTTGGAGCATTCTAAAAAGTGTTTTCACTCTCTAACTTGAAGCTTCCTAAGAAGCCTGGCGCCATTTCCTGGTTGCTCCTAGATCATTTAGCTTTCTCACTAAAACAAGCACAATATTGATTTGTGAGAGGTGGTTATTGTAGTCCTACGCACTGGGGTTAGTTTAGAAAAGACCAAAATAGAACTTCCTTAATCTTTAGAAATAATACTTGGAAAAGTTTATGGTCAATAATTTCAGATACTTTACTGATAAAGATATCGGATAAAGATCCCCTAATTTCTTATACCTTGTGGTATCAAAAATCTGCTAGAATGAACAGACTTCTCTTCTAGATAAATCCAGGTTTGAGAAGTTATTAAATGCGATTATCAACTTTCTGTTATTGTAACACATTTTGTCAGTGCACAGAGTATTTTCCCTACATAGATCACAACATTTCATGCAATGGTCTGTGCTTAAACGTACAATGAAGGGGTAAAAATGCATTTCTACCACAATCAAGAAACCTTTGGGTCTCTGACGATTACTGTTTCAAATGAAGACCTAGCTAAAATGAAATATCCCTTTAAATGGACGATTTCCCTCACCCACCATAGTTGGCATGCTTCTTTATTGGGAATCTCCTTGCACAGTGATACAACCCCCTCACTGAGAGGGAGGAGTTCAGGCATGTTTTGTTGTAAAGAAAGGTATACTAAATACCACAATAATGAGCTCAGGGTAGTGGAGGCAGCAGAGTGAAAGTTAAAACTTGCTATAGGGTATAGGGTTTCCATTATTTGTACGCCCCTGGGCCAGGATTAAAAACAGGACACTGTGGGAGAAATATATATGCACTGTTAGAGTCAATAAAAGGTCAACATGTTTCAGTCTATTAACCCTCCGAAGAGGTGTTTGCGGTATTCTTCAGGACTTAATCAAAAGTTGTGCCGTTCAATGTACTCAATCAATAACAAGCATTGTCATAGCCAATAGGTCTCGCCTTTGGGACCTTAAGTGTTTAGCCATGCAGATTCAGTAACAATGTGAAATAATTACTATTATAAAAAAAAGACTATAAACTAACTAAGCTAGACGTGACTTTATAACTGGTTAATCGAACGTTTCAGGAGGTTTAGTATATTTAAAGAACTCCTTTTTTCTATGATGTGTCATATAAAATTGATGCTCGAAATTTTGGTAAGAGTACACAACGTCAAAAAATTCAATACTGCTTTTATATCAATTTACCTTTGAAAGCTTGAAGTGAAAGACAATTCTAAGTGGCATTTGCTTATGAGTTGGTGCTAACGACTATTTCCGGATGACAATGTAATTAGCATTTTTTGTATAAGATGTTTTAAAAGCATGAGTAGGGAATGTGGCTATTTTGGCCAAAGGCTGCCCTTTCTATATGCATGCTAGTTTTAATTTGTAAACAGAATCACAATTTGTTATGTGGTACACTGTAATGTTAGATGAATCTGTTTTACCCTTCTGATAAGCAAGGGATGACGATGAACCGTTTTTTCGTCCCTGGTTTTAAATGGATTCAGGTTGGAACAGACGAGGTGTTGGTTGACTTTACCTCAGAAAATGGTTGTTTCCCGCATGCTGCTTTCATGCGACTTAAATCCCTTCAGTGGAAGAGGCGGCTGCATGCCTGCATATATGGCCAGATCAGTACTTGGCTGTTTTGGTTCTCCAGTGGGACTAACATAGAAGCTGTTAAGGGCAGGGGCTTAGCTTCCCATTGGTGCAGCAGGTGCAGTGGCACCAGGTCCCAGATGCCTTAAAGGTCCACTGAACCCTGATAACTGCTGTTTGTCACAGTTCAAACAGAGGCTTGAGGGGCCCACAGAACAATGGTTATTGCTCTGTTCCACACTCCAAATAAAGGGCAGGGGTCACATTTCCTTTCTTGCCTTGGGGGCCAGGGCACACTGGCTAGGCCACTGGTTAAGGATGCAGTGTGGAAGAGGTGGCGAGACAGGTGGATTATCTAAACAGCTGGACGATGACTTCATGCATGGGTTTTAAAGTATTCATTACAATTAAAGACTGAAGCACGAATAGATATCATAATATAGGAAGGCCTATGTACAAATGCAGCTCGATTAGCGGCTGCCTTTAACTTCTCACTTGTCACCTCTCCTATTTTACAGTTTTATATTAGATGCAGACATAAATCGTGACCTATGAATATGTTTATCTATCTTTAGGTTGAAATGACCCATCTTTTCCATATGCAAGTATCAGACAGGTCGGGAACGCCTAATGGCTTTGACCTTGATAAAGCCCCATTAATCACTGGTCTTGAAATGCAAATGGCAGCATTAGGCACGCAGAGGTGTATTCTACGCAATCTTATTATATTCAGGATACGGGAGAGTGTTTAGGGCATAAAGCACTTTGACAGAAACATTTCTGCCACCATAGAAATTCAATCCTCCTTGTCCTACCCTAGTATACAAGTAGTGCCACATTCTTTGTATACCTGAATTAAATAGGCACACAAAATAGTACCGTATTTAAAGGCCCAGTTCAGAATTACATGGAAGGTGCACTGTCCCAGACTACACAACGGTGCAGTTTTCAGTGGGTGCTATCATCCCACACAGGGGGAGTACACCAGATTATGCTGGAAAAAACATGTGGTGCCCCAATGTAGGCGCAGTTGTAAACCACCAGTCTGCTTACATAGTAAAGCGTCTGGCAGCTATTAAGTGAGGTGGCACGTTTCCCCTGCAGGTGGTTGGGGTCTGTCACCATCCTGTCAGGTGGGGGGTATACAATCAGTGCGCCTCCTGACTGCTTGTTTGCCTTTTCACCCGTGTCAATAATACAGTGGAGTCCTTGGAGGAGTAGTCAATTTGTATTCATGAAAGACACTTGTGTTTCTGGGATGTGTAATCCCCAGATGATGCCTGAACTGTTTCCCAATGGGCTATTTGTACATCGTATTGAATTGTATGGTCTTATGAGGACTGTTAATAATAATAAAAAAGATTTAGTGAGTGTTTATTGCCCTCTATGTCACTCTACTTCTAAGCACCTAATACAGCGTGTACAGTGCTTACTGCCATCTGCTCACTTACTTGCTTATTATGCTTAATATAAATAGTGCACAATTTAGGCGTTTGTGTCTGCCTACAACGTGGACATGATACAAATAGCAGTACCTACAAGGTGGATGGTACAATTCAACAAGAGTCTAAGATACTCCAGCACAGATGACTTTGCATCAACATTACGGGGCATCAGTCTTTATGGCAAGCCAACTTAAAACTTATCAGTATTGTATACAATATTATCAGAGACTATACTTGCCTCTTGGATACAACTTTACAACGGAATTTTATTAATTTGTGTACAGTTGTGTGTATACAATAAAACAACCTCCCCACCATAATTGATCTGTCTATTCATCTTGTTGGGATCTGGAATAGCATGCTACTCGCCGAAAAGCACTTCAACACTTCATCAGGGGTAGCAAGCGCTATATAAATGCAAAACCTTCTTCCTTCTATCCCCCCACAATCTTTTTTAACCCAACTAACAGACCAACATGTCCAGCTCTCATATACATTTTATAGTTCCCTATATTAATTCACCACTAATCATTTTTGGATCCTAGAGTAGTGTGCTACTTGTCGAAAAAGCGCTTCAAAGTTCGTATGGGGTAGTAAGTGTTATGTAAATCTAAATACATTACAATTACTGTTTACATCGGGCTGCACTAACACGAGGATAGAAGTAGAGTGGGGATTAGAGTTTATCTGCCCAGAACAAAGCATACTACAGAAAGTGTGTGAACAGTCTATATGTTGTGCACCTGGTAGAGAAAAACACAGCAGAGGTGGGAAGAAGGTAGGTAATCTGATGGTCAGACCTATGTGGAAAAAGGCAATCACTTTGGGCAGAAAAGAGGGCTTACACGGAGGACTACTTTGTTTGGATGGAGAGCAAGAAAGGGAGGTCTGGAGGATAAGCCTGAAGCTCACTCATCCTGCAAGCAGAGGTGATGGCAAGCAAAAAACTAGTCTTCTAAGGAGGCGAAGAGGACAATAATGTAGGCGCTCAAAGGGAGCACACATAAGATAAGTGAGGTCAACTCCCACTAGGGTATTACGAAAGGAGAAGGAGGAAAGAGATGAGTAATGCACTTCAGAAATCTGTTAACAATAGGATTGATGGCCAAGCTCAAGAGCTCGGGGTACCAGACTTGGGACTAATCGCGTTTGATCTTCTTCAGCAATCTTGGCAGAAGTGGTACAGGAGGCCGCAACTCCACTTGCAACGAAAAGGGTAGCCGAGCGAGAGCCGCTTTGGAAACTCTAACACGCAGAACTGCTGACATTGAGCGTTCTCTTTGGTGGCGAATAGATCTAACCAAGGCTCTCCCCACTACTGAAAGAGACCTAGCACGACCTTCGAGTGAAGATGCCATTTGTGATCCATCATGCACTGGCGGCTGAGTTTGTCCGTCCTTGCGTTCAGTGAACCTGTTAAGTGTTGAACCACCAGAGATATGCCCTGATGTTCCAGCCATGTCCAAAGGCGAAGAGCCTCTTGACATACGGTCCACGACCCCACCCTGCCCTGTTTGTTGCAGTACCACTTGGCGGTGGTGTTGTCCGAGAACACCTGCACCACTCTTCCTTTGACAGAAAGAAGGAATGCCTTCAGTGCAAGACGAATCGCCCGGAGCTCCAGAGGGTTGATGTGGTGCCTGGACTCCGCCAGAGACCAGAGGCCTTTGATCTCCACCATTCCCATATGGCTGCCCCAACCCAGGAGTGACGCATCCGTCACTACTGTGAACTCAGGTTGGGGGAGGGAGAAGGATCTGCTGTTGACCCAATCCTGGTTCGTAAACCACCATTGCAACTGACTTGCAGTCCCCTCCGAAATCTGAACGTCATTGGAAAGATTCCCCTGTTGCTGAACTTCAGGTCCCACTGCAGAGCCTGTATATGCCATCTGGCATGATGCACCAGCAGGATTCAGGAGGCCATGAGGCCCAGCAGCCTCTGGGTCATTCTCACCGAACACCGGGTTGGAGGCTGAAAAATCGGTATCATAGCCCCAATATACTGGACTTGCTGCTAGGGAGGATAGACCCAAAACTGTGCTGTGTCCAGAACCGCTCCGATGAAAAGAAGCTTATCAGATGGAATCAGGTGCGACTTCAGCACGTTAACTGAGAACCCCAGCAAATTATGGAAGTCCGTCGTAGTCTGGAGGTGGGAGCCTTCAACAGCCAGTCGTCGAGATAGGGGAAGACTGGAACCCCTGATCTTCGCAGATGAGCTGCGACCACCGCCATCACTTTCGTGAACACCCGGGGGAGGGGGGGCTGGTAAGGTCAAAGGGGAGCGTGGTAAACTGAAAATGCGTGTGGCCTACCGTGAACCGTAGGTAATGCCGGTGGGCAGGCAAGACGGGGATGTGAAAGTAAGTGTCCTGCAAGTCCAACGCTACCATCAAATCTCCAGGGTCGAAGGCAGACAAGACCTGAGCCAAGGTTAACAACCTGAACTTCTCCTTTCGGAGAAAGCGGTTGATGTCTCTGAGGACTAAGCTAGGATGCAGGCCTTTGTCCTTCTTGGGTACCAAGAAGTAGTGGGAGTAGCAACCCCGACCTACTTCTGGCAGAGGGACGCATTTGACAAAGAGATCCATAACTTCCTGGAAGAGAAGGGCCAAATGATCCTCCGACATGGGATGAAATCACCACAAACTGCATGACCCTTACGCACTCCGCTGCTTGCGGAACTCCTTGTAAACCGCCAGATTTTTTTTGTCACTTTGCGGAGTTCCTCACTGAGGAACTCCCCATAGGCTTAATCTTATCATGAAAAAATAGATATCAGTCATTTGTTAAGAAACAAGGGTGAGTAGAAACCTTTTGGGTGGAGTAAAATTTAAGACATTATTATTGTGATTTTTTGGGCAATTAGTTGATCCTGGTGTGGATGTATTTCTCATATTTAGTGATATCTCCTTTCTGAGTATAACGTTTCTGGCTTTCCCCTCCTGTATATGGCTTTAGTCCAGTGTGAATTCTCTCATGTGAAATGACATTATGTTCAAGACTAAACCTTATCTGACATTCAGAACACACATAAGGCTTTTTTCCCCCGTGTGAGTTCGCTCATGTCAAGTGAGAAGTAATTTGTAACCAAAACTTTGCTTGCATTTCGAGCACTCATAAGGTTTTTCCCCAGAGTGAGATCGCTCATGAAGCATAACACTGTCTTTCAGATTCAACCTTTTATGGCATAAGGATTTTCTCTAGTGTGGAGTTTCTCATGGTGAAATAGCGTTTTTTTCTGCAGCTTTTCTGCCATTCAGAGCACTCATCAGTATGGAGTCGCTTATGGTTAGTGAGGCTGTGCCTATCAAATAGGAATTTCTGGCATTCACAGAAATTGGTAATGTTTTCCCCCTGTGTGCGTCTGCTCATGTAGAGTGAGATTGAGTTTAAAATGTATGCTTTTCTGGCATT
This sequence comes from Lissotriton helveticus, assembly GCF_964261635.1. Lineage (NCBI taxonomy): Eukaryota > Metazoa > Chordata > Amphibia > Caudata > Salamandridae > Lissotriton > Lissotriton helveticus. The sequence continues at coordinate 4,033,316 of NW_027611651.1, read as the reverse complement.
CGGAGAACTGATTATTTTGATGGTGTGTTTTCTTATGGCACTTGTAACCATCTCTACCTCTGAATCTTTTCTGACATTTAGAGCACTGATCATTTTATTCACCAGTGTGGATTCTCATATGTTCAGTGAAATGAGATTTTTGTCTGAAACATTTTTGGCATTCGGAGCACTGATAAGGTTTTTCCCCAGTGTGGGTTCTTATATGCTGAGTGAGACGGCTTTTTACTCTGAAACATATCTGGCATTCGGAGCACTGATAAGGTTTTTCCCCAGTGTGGATTCTTATATGCTTAGTGAGACTGCTTTTTTCACTGAAACATATGTGGCATTCAGAGCACTGATAAGGTTTTTCCCCAGTGTGGATTCTTATATGCTCAGTGAGAGTGCTTTTTTCACTGAAACATATCTGGCATTCAGAGCACTGATAAGGTTTTTCCCCAGTGTGGATTCTTATATGCTCAGTGAGATTGCTTTTTTGACTGAAACATAGCTGGCATTCAGAGCACTGATAAGGTTTTTCCCCAGTGTGGATTCTTATATGCTCAGTGAGATTGCTTTTTTGACTGAAACATTTGTGGCATTCAGAGCACTGATAAGGTTTTTCCCCAGTGTGGAATCTCACATGTGCAGTTAGAAGTGATTTAAGTTTGAAATCTTTTGGGCATTCGGAGCACTGATAAGGTTTTTCCCCAGTGTGGGTTCTTATATGCCACGTGAGATGTCTTTTTTCATTGAAACATTTCTGGCATTCAGAGCACTGATAAGGTTTTTCCCCAGTGTGTAATCTCACATGTGCAATTATAAGTGATTTAAGTTTGAAATGTTTTGGGCATTCAGAGCACTGATAACGTTTTTCCACAGAGTGGGTTAATTCATGTCGATATAGACTCGGTTTGATACTAAACCTTTTCTGACATTCAGAGCACTGAAAAGGTTTTTCCCCAGTGTGGATTCTCATATGTTCAGTGAGATAAGATTTACGCCTGAAACTTTTTTGGCATACTTTGCACGGAGAGTGTTTTCCCCCAGTGTGGATTTTCATATGCTCAGTGAGATAAGATTTACGCTTGAAACTTTTTTGGCATACTTTGCACTGAGAGTGGTTTCCCCCTGTGTGCATTCTGTCAAATTCTGTGAGATAAGATTTATAGCTGTATCTTTTTGGGCACAGGTAACTTTTTTCCCTAACTTCGGTTATTTTGCCTAGATTTTAGAGTCGGGCTTGTTTAGATAATGTTCAGCACTTATCTCTAAAAGAAATTGTGTGTAATCTTCTCAACACTTGAATTGAGCAAAAAATGTCGGGAAGCAGTCCTGTAACACCTGTTGAAATTTTTCTAACAGATAATAGTCTTTAGGTAATAGCCTCTCCGGCAGCAACTTAATTTGTGACTGAAGTTTTTCTCAAATCTATTTGTATAGGATCTTAGCAATGCAGTAATAAGGTGTTAGTCTGATATTTAATGATTAAACTGATAAGTACCTTTTTGCACTGGTGTAATGGCAGTAACTGAGGGCGTTAGAACGTGCAGAATACTATTGTGGATCATTAGTCGCAGAACATCAGTTCCTTCTACCCTTTCTATGTTTGGTGTAAGGTTAAGGTTTGTAGTTCTGAGGATGAGGATATTATTTACATTAGATATAGCGCAACGGTGCTCCTTTAATCCATTTTTATATTTAACAGTTTTACATATCACTCCTGCACAACAGATAATGTTGAGGCGATTTACATAGAATTACAGAACAGTACACAATAAAAAGGAAACAATCTGAGATGGTCATGAACACAATATAGTGGTGAATTTTTAAGGTTTTCGCAAGAGTGAGCAGAGTGGGTCAAGGTGTCATATCCCGAGGCAGATAGTCTCAAACTTGGGTAACTGGTTAAAAATGGTTGTTGAACAAAGGTGATTTTCTAATCTTTTGGTTGTTAACGTGTCAGCTTCGGAGTCTTCTTTCAGCGTCCTTTCTTTGATGGTATCCAGAAGAAACCTTTAGTTGTAACTTTCTTTTATGTAGTGTGTGCTTCCTCTCTAGAATTACATGATGCTTTAGATTAACGTTATTCTGTCATGCTGAGGCAATTTGTCTTTCTGATAATATTTCAGAAGTGGTCTTTCTACATTATTTCTGATGCTGTGTGCACAGATATGGCTTTGCTCTGGGTTAATGAAATGCAAAATTAGAGACTTCACTTACAAGTATAGTACTTTCCTCGCCACACTTAGATTTTTGGAAATTGTTTAAACGTAGAATGCTGGATGTCCTTCAGTTTTTCAAAATAATCCTTCTTATGGTGCTGACATTCAGTTGCTTAGTGCTAAATCTTGCTTTCTTCATCCGTAATTTCAATCACCTATAGTATTAAAATTAAATAGTTAATACATGTACATTTCCAAAAATATAATTTACAAGCCAAATCAATGCAGAATTTTGAAAATGTTGAGCTGTTTTTCAGACAGAGCAGAGTGTAGAATGGTAGCATGAGAGTACTTGGATGGAAGAAAACAAGTTACTTACCTGTAACTTTGGTTCCCCAGTATTGGTAACTTTCATAGATTCCCATGCTTTGTATCATTCCCCGTCGTCGGAATGGGAGTCTCGGTAACAAAAATACCATAGCTGTAGGTACAAAAGACCACGGAAAAAGGCCTAGGCCTCATTCCCTTTTGTAGCATATCACCCTCTTTGTGTAAAAGAGACCAAACTCAGGCCTCAGCCAATCAGAAGTGCCTCACCCCCTAGAACCTTCCTGAAAGAACCTCAGAGCCTCAGATTTTCGTAGCCGTTGTGTACTTAGACACCATATCTGTTGTAGGCTGAGCTTTCCTCGGGGAGGTGGGTGGGCGCATGGGTATCTATGAAAGTTACCAATACTGGGGAACCAAAGTTACAGGTAAGTAACTTGTTTTCTTACCCCAGTATTGGAACTTTCATAGATTCCCATGCTTTGTATCAGAGTAGCAAGCAGTTAGTAACAGAACCACATTTTGCATCATCACAATATAGCAATAGGCAACATGACATAAAGATACAAAATGTGAAAGACGGAAGGTGGGAAAGAATGGAAAGCTCACCACTCATTGGAAGAGGTTCCTCAGGACAGCCTGTCCTACTGCCACATCACCTTGTTGTAGGGACTCCAAGCAGTAATGCCTGGTAAATGTGTGAACTCTGCTCCAGGTAGCAGCTCTGCAAATGTCTTTGATCTGTACCCCTGCGAAGAGGGCTGTAGAAGAAGCCACAGATCTCGTGGAATGCGCTCGAACCTTTCCAGTCAGAGGTTTTCCTGCAGCAGTGTGACAATGCAGAATGGCACTCGTGATCCACCTGGAAATGCCCTGCTTGGAAAGAGGAAGGCCCTTGCTTGGACCTCCGAAGGCAACAAATAACTGAGAGGTTTTCCGAAAACTCTTAGTACGCTCCAAGTAGAATTTCAAACACCGTTGCACATCGAGCGAATGTAATGCCCTCTCTGCTGGTGTAGCCGGTTGAGGAAAGAACGCCTTCAGAATGACCGGCTCATTCAAATGGAAGTCTGAGGGGACTTTAGGCATAAACCTCGGGTTAGTTCTCATGATGACAGTGTTTCTCTTGAATTGAAGGAAAGGTTCTTGGATAGTCAAGGCTTGTAATTCACCAACACGCCTAGCTGACGTGAGAGCGAGGAGGAGAGCCAATTTCCATGAAAGGTATTTCATGTCAGAACGATGGATTGGTTCAAACGGCCCTTCATGAGCTGAGAAAGGACTAGATTCAGATGCCATGTTGGAGGCGGTGGTCTCACTGATGGATAAACTCTGAAAAATCCCTTTAGAAATTGTTTGACAATTCTGGATGACCACAAGGAGGGTCCAGAGCCAGTCCTCCTGAACCTCGACATTGTAGCCAAGTGGACCTTAATTGATGAATGGGCTAGTCCCGATTTGGCCAAGGACAGCAGATAAGGAAGGATCTGATGAGGCTTGGAAGCGAAAGGATCAATGCCTTCTTTCTTGCACCAAACAATTCTTATTTTTGTAAACACATATTTTTTAGAATAGATCCAAAAACAAAACAAATGAGGGTGCCCAGTGTTTTTATTTTCACTGCACCATCTGCTGTGTTATGTTTAATGCCTTATGACTATTGTATACCACTGAAAATGTGGCTTTTTTCAGGTTACCTGAGTCCCATTGCCCACATGTAATAATCTGCATGAGAGAGTGTATGCTGATCTCAAGAAAGGTCATTTTTCTAATTGGTGTTTAACCTTATCTTAAGTGGAAATGAGCGCTTAACCGCCGTGTTTGGCAGGTTCGCGCCGTCAACAATCGATCTCGACATGCATGGTAGCTGTTGAATTAAGAACCTGTCGCCCCATGACAATAAGAATCCATCTGGTGTTTTCATGCTTAATGCCTTATGACTATTTTGTACTTAGAAGGCAAGTTCAACCTTCGCTAGCATTGTGCGCCCGACCGCCCTGTCTGGCAGGTCCGCGCAGTCATACACAAACTTCAATCCCAACGTTTATCTGCCCCTTGGATACATTTTCACAGATTTGTCGAACATCTGACGTATGGTGAGTCTTGGTGCGTCTTTGACCGCTCTGCGTAGCAGGTCCACGTTAACCATGATAAGCATACAGGGCCGCTAATAGAGGTATCGTTCTACATTTGAAGAAAACTTTTTATTTTGGCACTTCAGGGAATAATATAACACAAATAAGTCTTTCTTCCTCCCTGTCCCAGTAAATGAAGGCTTCTGTGTCACCCCTAGCAACGGTAAACAGTCTGTCTTTCACGAGGTAGTAAATCTCCCCGGTTACCAGGGCAGCACTTCCTGGTTCCAGGAGACGCGGTGAGACGCCGGCCCGCGCGCTCCACCTTCGCCTTTTCACAATCCCTCCGGGTGAGTTGTATAGTCAGCGGTGCTTTTCCTTGAGGATCCAGTCACCGGGTACTGAGTCTAAACGTGTCTATGTCTTGGTGTCTTTCAGATGTGGCACCTTTAATCAATTTGAGGATTTTTCAATACTAACGCCGATACAACGGAGGTCGACTTGGTGCCTTGAACTGTTTTTATGAGAAGCGGTGAAACGCTGGCACGCACGCTCCCCCACCGATTTCTCACAATCCCTCTGGGTGAGTGCTGAGCTCGTGATGCGCTTTTTCAGTATACAGTCACCGTGTACGTACCCCCCTTTTGAAACGCCTCAAACCCTTTGTTTTTAGATGTGGCACGAGTAGCTTGTATCAATACGAAACCAACTCCGACATGACCGAGGAACAAGGTTCCCCTATACAGTGTTGGCCTCATAACAAGGTAGGCCTCCTAATCAGCGAGATTTGTGTGCACCCATGCGCTAGTCAATCCCCGTTGTGGTGGCGCAATAGTACAATTGAAATATTAATTTTGTATGGCAGATCCTGACTATTAATACAGCGCAATACAAGGCACCGCCTATTGACAGAACCCCGTTTTCCTGCTCCGCCAGGTAATTGTGCTTTTTTTTTTTTTTTTTTGTGTAAGACCTTTATTAATCACAAAGCAGTTGACACAGCATGAGCCTACAACCCTGGGGCCAGCTCGCTACGTTAATATCAGTAACCAACATTGTAAATGATTGTCTCATATGAACATCTCTGCAGTACGATGCAGAGCCCTTCCGTATGTCCTATGTATGGCTACTAGCTGGTGAAGGAAATTAGTCTTACATTTTCTCTTTTTATAACAAGAACAATAGAACAATACTCCCCAACTTAGACCGCACAGTGTAACCCTCACATGCTACACTTCAGTTGTAATGGCAGTTATAGTTCCCCCCAAATTCCCGCCGCCACCCTGCTCATGCACCTGTGGTTACCTATCCATTTGTCCAATCAATTCAACCCAAGGGTCGGATCTCCTCATCATCCTGTAGGGAAGCAAGATATGGCTCCAAATAACCCCAAATACTTTTTGGTCTGGACTTCGCCGGTAACAACTCCTCATAAGTCTGTAGCTTGTCTCGGCAGGTGGACATGTCATGCAACCATGTTTTCACCTTCGGCACCTTGCGACTGTGCCAGCATTTTGCCACCTGCCTCTTTGCCAACAATAACGCTATTGCGCAGAACTTGCGCTTCGACGCCCTGAACTGTGGTACTATTCCCAGCAAGCAGACTTTGGGTGTACATTGCACCTCCTCCTCCAGAATAACAGACAATGTGGCAGTGACCTCCACCCAGTAACTCCCTATCTTGGCGCAGTCCCATGCCAAATGCGCAAAGTTCGCTCCCTCCCTGTTACACCTTTTGCATCTGTCTTCCTCCTGCAACCCGAATCGAAGCAGTTTCGTCGGCGTGTAATAAATTTGGTGAAGGAATTTAAAATGAATAATCCTCAAATTGCCGTTGGGTGTCAGTATCTGTGTCAGGGCGCAAGTGCTAGCCCATTCCTCATCTGTCAACGGTGTGTCTAGTAGTGCATCCCACCGCCCCCTTGCCTTCAACGCGTGACCAGCTAGTTCTAGTTGTGCAGCTGAATAAAGTCTAGACACCAGGTGCTATAAATCGTTAGTTGTGATCAATAATTGTAGTGGTGCAAGGCATTCTGGTTCCGAAGGGAACGTTGGATAGTGTTCCCTCAAGGCCCTAGTGAGTCTGAAATATGTAAAGCGAAACATGGGTGTTTGGTTCTGAACATATCCCAGTTCGTCAAGGCCTACGAACTCGCCACCCTGAAACACGTCCCCCATCCTGTCAATACCAGCTCTGCTCAGTAGGGACATTCCGACCCCCTCCCCAGTGACTGACAGCTCCTGATGATGATGTAGCAACATGGCCGGCGCATACAGTGGGGTCTTATGAGCCAGCTGTCCTAGTCTGTGCCAAGCTTTGACCGTAGTATCCACCGTGTTAATATCCCTAGCATGTAGCGGGGGGTGTGTATGTGAGATTATGGCTGTGAGGGGAACAGGATGCGCATCACTCTCCTCTATAGCTGCATGTGTAAGGTATGGAACCGCATGGTACCAGTACGCCGCGTATTGCGCCTGCGCACATAGGTAGTATAGGAGGAAATCAGGCACACTGAAACCACCCTGCGCAAGTGGGAGTGTAAGAGTCCGCCGATCCACACGGGCCTGCTTGCCAGCCCAAATCAGGGTTCTCACCAGGGAGTTTATTCGACGGAATATCGCCTGCGGTGGCGTGATTGGAATGTTGTTAAACAGGTATAGCAGTTTGGGCAGTACGTTCATTTTAACAACCGCTATCCTGTCGGCTAGGGAGAGGGGCAGATGTATCCAGCGCTGGATACTGTCCTCTAGTTTCGAGAGTACCACGCCGTAGTTCGCCCTCAGTACCTCTTCTGGATCTCTGTGGTACATGACCCCTAGGTATCTGATCGGTTCTTGTTGCCACTCTAGCGGGAAATCCACTTCAAAGGGGGAGGTGGTGTCAGTGAGGGGTATTATAGAGGATTTGGTCCAATTGATAGCTAGCCCCGAATGTCCCCCGAATCTGATGTATTCCCGGAGTAGTGTGTTCAGGTGAGTCTCAGGGTCACGGACATACAGTAACATATCGTCCGCATACAGTGATATGTGAAGCGGCCTGGCTATGAAGTGTAGAGCGGAATCTTTGTAGTTCTGCCGTATCAGACAGGCCAGAGGTTCCAGTGCTAATGCGAATAGTAGAGGCGAGAGCGGGCAGCCCTGCCTCGTCCCCCGCTCAATTGCAAACTGATCCGAAACGTATCCATTGATTCTGACCCTGGCACGTGGTTCCGTGTAAAGCAGGGAAACCCACTGCACAAACCGCTGAGGAAACCCCATTCTATTTAGGACAGTGATCTAATATCGCCACTCAATGGAGTCAAACGCCTTAGCAGCGTCGAGCATGACCGCCACCGCTTTGACCGAGGGCTGTAGGTAGTGCGAGAGTGCAAATAGTGTCCTAGTGTTATGCGTTGTTGATCTGGAGGGCACGAAGCCAGATTGGTCCGGCAGGACCAAACTGGTCATCAGGGGTGACAGCCGCTTCGCTATAAGTTTCGCAAGGATTTTCGAATCAACATTTATTAGTGACAGTGGTCGGTACGAGTCGCACTCTTCTGGATCTTTAGATGGTTTGAGGAGAGCGATAATCATGGCTTCGCGTAGCGTGGGGGGGAGCACCGCCTTTTCAAATGAGGTGCCATACATGTCCACTAAGTGTGGTGCGAGAATGTCCGCATACTGCTTATAAAATTCCGAGGTAAACCCATCAGGGCCAGGTGCTTTGCCATTCGGCAGCGAACCTATTACCTCAGTTACCTCATCCGCCGTGATAGGCCTAGCTAAGTATTCCCTATGCGCATCCGACAGCCAACCAATTGCCACATCATGTAGGTAGTCATATGTGTCTGCTGCCGGGGCTGTGGGTTGGGACCTGTAGAGTGACCCAAAGGAATTAACAAAGCATTGTAATATGTCTGCAGCATGAGTCTGCGGTTCTCCCTCCTTGGACTTCACTCTAAGTATCGCTGTAGGACCTCGACCTGTACATATTTTCCGGGCCAAAAAAGCTCCCGGCCTACCCCCTTCTCCAAAGGCTCTAGCCACATGCGTACGGTTCAGGTACTTCATTTCGGATTCAAGAAAGTCTGCATGCTCAGTGTGCACTTCCCGTAGTTTAGCCAGGTGGGAGACATCTTGAGTGGACTCATACAGGGATTCCAGGTCCCTCATCTGCTGCTCGCATCTGCGGATTTGGGTCCTAATATCCTTAAGAACCCCCGAAGTGGTGCTAATACAGACCCCCCTGATCGTGGCTTTGAATGCCTCCCAAAGGATGCAAGGGTCGTCAGTCGACGGAGCATTAAGGTCAAAGTAATCCTTTATCGCCTTGTTAATGGTGTCTGCATAAACCGTGTCCGTTACGGCACGCGAGTTAAAGCGCCATTGGAAGGGAGGGGGTGTGTATCGTGGAATTTCCAACTGCAACAGGACGGGATTGTGGTCCGAAAGTGTGCGGGGCAGCACCTGCAGGTGACGTACCCACAGCGCCAGGTCCTTGGTGCCTAGCCAGTAATCCAGCCTGGACCAGCTGTTATGTGAAGTTGTTATGTGCGTGGCCCCAGATGCGTCCGCGTGTCTCAACCTCCAAAGATCCTCCAAACCCAGGTCTTTCATCATGTGACCCACCAGCAGGCGTGACTGCTTGTGTTGTTCCAAGGAATTAGAGGAGCGGTCCAAGCCGTCACGGAGGGTCACGTTCCAGTCACCCCCACACAATATGTGTGTGCTATTGTGTTTTTGCAAGTGTTCCCACACCTCCCGAAAGAAATCCGGGGCGTCCGTGTTCGGACCGTACACATTCAACAACGTCACTCGCTGGCCTCTCAATGTACCCGATACCAGCACAAATCTACCAGCTGGGTCCTGTGTTACAGTGTGAGTCTCAAATCCCATCCCACGCTTTACCAAAATGATTACCCCTCTGGAGTAGGAAGAGTACGAGGCCCTGTAAACTCCCTCCGCCCATCTTGACCCCAAATGAGCGTGTGTGTGTGGTGCTAGGTGTGACTCCTGTAGGAACGCTATGTCCACATTCCACCTTGTAAGGCTGGCGAAGATCTGTCTGATTTTACGAGGCTGCGAGAGCCCTCTAACGTTCCAAGTGAGAATGTTTAAGCTTCCTCTACCCGAATCCCTTGAACCCATCAAATTTGAGTAATACAATGCATGACAGTGTCCCCCACGTCAACTGTATAGGAGTCGCCAGCTTCTCCCCAGTAGGAGGCCTAATTGGTACAGCGGCAGCCAGAACCAACGGGGAACCAGCATGAAGAGATATGTCATAGTCTGTCGGTCTATATATACATTCAAACAACCCACCACCCCATAACCCACCCACTCCAGCAACCCCAACCTGCCGAAGCCTTTCCCATTCAGTGCACCATTCCGCAAACTTCACAACCATAACTACAGTGCCCAGAACCAAACTCTTATTGGGTTATACCCTCACAGAGGTCCGCCAGGGGCACATCTCTCCACCCGGTGGGCGGGTGTGGGCGACACTAAATAAACCGTTAGAGAACGCAATTTATGTGATCATTCGCCGCCCCCTCCCACCGCCCCCCAAGCACACATCAACAGCGCCGCAGAAACAACAGCATGCCTGGAGCAGTGCGACCTCAACTTGGTTCCAGTAATCAAACAGCAAATAATATACCCCTCCGCCCCCCCACATGTGCTGATCGCCACATATAGTGTACCTGAAACCGTAAAGGCAGTCTGTGATTGAAGCGCGTTAAAGCTGGTGCATAGTAAGCAGGGTACATCACACAAGGGTCATCGGCCCACTACTTGTGAACCGGGCTTCACAGCACAACCACCAAATGGCATCAACGCTGCTTGCCAGTTAGTCAGTACAGCACAAAGGAGGGGGCATGGATCGCGGGGCATTTACAATCCAAAGTTAGTGTTATCCCCACATTATCGAACAGCAGTCTCTTTGCCCCAGTAGGCCCCCTCCATCCAATCATGCAGTCTTAGTTGCACCAACACCACAGTTGATCACGCAGGAGATCAGAGTCATGGTAGCCCTACAAGTGTGGACAACAGCGGTCATGCTAGAACGCATGTATTCGGACAGAACAATAAACTCACCATTGGCCGACTAGGGATCAATCAGATACCTTCAGTCCGAGTCACGCCGCTGTTCATTTGGCGAGTTGTCTCTCATCTCGCGTTGCACCTTCTTAACAAAGTCTTGCGCTGCCTTCGGTGTCGCCAGTACAACCGCTTTCTCCTTCCATACCACCCTTAGGCGCGCCGGATACATCATCGAGTACACAATGTTCAAGTCACGTAATTTGGCCTTCACTGTGGCGTATTCTTTCCGGGCCTGTTGGACCGCAACTGTGTGGTCAGGATAAAACTCTAAGGAGTTCCCCTGATGCTGGATCTTCCCCTTTTCTCTCGCTAGTCGAAGGATCGTGTCCCTGTCGCGGTAATTGAGGATTCGCGCCACAATCGGCCTTGGCGTGGCGCCAGGAGGTGGTTTCGGGGCCAGCGACCTATGTGCTCGCTCCACGATGAATAGTGGCGATAAGGCCTCAGCACCGAACAGGTCCTTACAGAGCGTCTCCACGTATGTCTCCATCCGCCCTGTGTTGGTGGTCTCCGGCAGGCCCGCGATGCGCACGTTGTTGCGTCTCGAGCGCGCCTCCAAATCCTCCTCCTTCGCTCTGATCACCTCCAGGAGTCGTTCCATATCTGCGCACTTTGAGGTGGAGGCTCGCGCCTCATCTTCAACCGCGGAGATTCGTGTTTCGGCCTCATCCAGACGCTCGCCATGCTGTTCCTGCCGTGCCGCCATGCCGTCCATTCTGCAAGTCAGGTGATCCAGCTTGCCATTGATGTCCTGCAGATTGGACTGAATCGCCAATAGGATCTTTTCTATGTTATTGTTGGGCACAGGCCCTGCACCTTCGCCATCATCCACCACGTCGTCGGTGGGCTTCTGCGCCTTTTGGGTCGCAAATGACAGTTTCTGTTGTTGCCTGTCCGGCTTACCCATGGTGGCGGTCGGGGATATTGTCTTCCTGCTCGTGGGCCCGGATGCCCTCGTGACTCTGGTCGCCGTCGCCGTGGTGAACCCCACAATTGGTACGTTAATCGCGTGCTATATTGCCCCACAGGGTTGCACAGGGGGCAGAATTGACACTTGCCTGGGCGTGAGGTGATGTTGTTGAGCGCTGGCCGCACCGCCGCACAGTAGCGCCACTCAACGTAGCCTGCCAGTGGCCACTCAGCAGTACAGAATGTGGGAGAGGTCGTGACAGTGCACCGTGTGAATGAGCTCCCGGGCCTCGCCGTCCCTCGAGGTGGCGTGTGATCTCAGCGGGCTCCACGCTCGCTCCCTGCGTACAATGTCGCTATTCAGCCAGCGCAGTCTGTATGCCCTCCGCGCTGGCACAGTGTCGTGTCAGGCAGCAATCACCTCCGCATATGCTCCGGTGGATCGGCAAGGCCTGGGCATATGCGCGCCGTCTGGAGAGGGGTCAGATATACATGCGTTCACATGCCAGCCGCCGCCATTCTGTCTGGCACTAACCTCGGCGCTATTGAAGGGGTGCTCGGTCCTCTTGCAGTCTGAAGGGGCAGGACAGCGACAACGGAAGGGTCACGGAGCAAGGCCTTACCCCTGATGTGCCGCAGCTGGCGCAGATGGACGAGCGCAGACTGCCTCCTTCACCCTGGTCGTGTGTCCGTCACCCAGCGCCGGTTATCCATCAGGCACTCGGACGAGCCCTAACTTTCGCCGGTGAGCAATCCTGCAGTCCCCGCTGGTAGCGTTGCAGACAGCAACCACCTCCGCGTCTACTCCGGTGGATCGGCAAGGCCGGGGCATATGCGTGACGTCTGGAGAGGGGTCAGCTATGCCCGCGTTTTCTTGGTGGCAGCCGCCATATTGTCAGGCATGAGCCTCAGTGCCATGCAAGAGGTTCCCAGTTCCCTGTAGATTTGAAAGGGCAGGATAGCGACACCGGAGGGTCTAGAGAGCAAGACCTTACCCCTGAAGTGCTGTATTTGGCGCAAATGGACGAGTGCAATCTGTCTGCTCCATTCTAGCTGCGCATCTGTCCCACAGTGTCGGCCATCTTGTCAGGCACTCGGACGTTCCATAACTTTTGCCGGCGAGTAAGCTTGCAATCCACGCCGGTCGGGGGGCCCTCTGCTCCACATCTAATGCAGCAGCACTTCCCCCATCTGTTGAAGTGCTCGGGGAGCGGGTGGTCGGGGCGATACCGGCGAAATCCCACAAAGTGGACGATCGCCTGGCGGAGCTGCTGCTCAGGCAGCCATCTCGCTGTGCGCCCCCTAGCGCCTCCCAGGTAATTGTGCTTAATGGTATTTTCGAACACCAGCAGCTCCGCACCCTGACCAGGTGCCGCGAGCGTGAGGGGTAGGTGTTCCGCCGTTCCAGTGTCTACTCAAAGGTGTATCCAATCCTTATGACGCTGGCCTCACGGGAGCTTGCTGCGGGGCCCATTCTTAATCCCCTTAGGGTCGCATAAATAGAGCAGGACCCCTTGGCCCTCTTGTCCTCCGACCCAGCGAGGTTGTATTTGCTTTCTTTATATAGATTGAGCATTGAGTTCACTTTCTTTTTGTGTAGTACTTTATTTTAGGTCCTGACGAATCGCCTTTCGGCGAGAAACATGTTGACCACACTAGGGGGTAGAGTTATTGTTCTGTACACCTTTTACGGTCTCTAAACTCCCCTCCCACCCCTTTTAACTAAGGAATCAGCCACGTTATTAAAGTTGCAAGTGGACTGATTACCTTTTTTATCGCTTTCACTCACCACTGCACTGACTACACCTTCCTTTTCATCCTCACCCACATCCACCTTCGGCAAGGAACTAAAAGAACCCCGTCAAAAGAGTACCTTTGGGGACTCCGTCAGATATTGCAGCGCCGGTCTGACGAGGGGCAGTGAGCCGATGATGACACCGGACACCCTCTAGTAAGGGTGTGTTTCACGCTTATTACTTTGGGTGTGTGAGGCTCTCTAAGTTCCGACTAGGGAACCCTTTCTTCACAGCCACGGTATTCATAATACCAACTCCTTGCTCCACACGGTTTAACGCCCCCTGGGGAACTTTGTACTCTGCTGTTAGCTCGATTTTCGAATTTTAGCTCATCCTCAGTAATTTTCCCTCCTTTTTACAAATTACCTTTTTTACAAATTACCTTTGAACCTCCTTTATCCTTATCTTTAACCAACGGGCTTGTCCGTTCTTTTCTCTTCTAGCATTTCGGGACTCCTTTGAGACCGGTTAAATTAATGAGTTGTTTTCTATATTTTTTTGCTTAGAAAATAAAGCCCCACTCTACCCCCCACCTCCCATCACGTCCTGACGAAGACCCACGCAGTAAGGATCTACTATCCTACATTTTCCGGGTCGAAACGTAGACATCTACAAACAAGAACTCCTAACCCTAGATTGATATAATAATCACTATAGGAGTATCTTTCATGTGAAATGTTCTTTTTGATATATGTCGTTTCTTTTGACCTCTCCTATGTGGATCAATGGTAATTATGATTTGACTTGTGTATTTATGCTCAATGATTTTTGAACTTTGACTAGTGATGTATAACCAATTGAAATGTATTCCCCTCCTTGCACTCCTTCCCCTTTCCTGTGGGCGCATTGAATTTCGTGTACTCTACCTCTGATTTTTCAATCATTGAATGTTTTATGGTGCAGTGAAAATAAAAACACTGGGCACCCTCATTTGTTTTGTTTTTGGATCTATTCTAAAAAATATGTGTTTACAAAAATAAGAATTGTTTGTTTTGGTCTGGGACCCCTTATATATACCTCAATTAATCACCCAGGTCCCACTGACTACATGGGTAAAACCCCCTTTGTACAACATACTTCGAGCAGACGCTGGTCTGCGAGGTTCTTCCTTCCTATATAGACCTAATTTCGATATTATTTTACATTCCTTGCCTTTTGAACTTTTGTAATATAATTTTCTTCAATCAACCAATATGGCTGATAAGGAGGTTCTTTCCTATACTGAGGATTACATTAAGCAATTCCTATCGGACTCTGCTAACAGTTTTCTGTCTCCAACCACACCTGCTATTGATTTTTCTCTTAACGATAAAGTGAACCAGTTGGAGCGTTTAGAAAAAAAGCTTATCAGAACTAAACTGCATGGACATTTCTTAGCGCAGTGTCTGCAATCCAACATTATCCCTGTAGGCCTACAGGTAAAAGTTGAACCCGCAATCTTCATTGACGTACCCAAGTTCCGGGAAGGTTTCAGCTTTGTCGCGAACAATTGTTCGCGGCATTGGATGGTCCTCGGCATTGAAACAGCGAGTGAACAAATTGCACTTTTAACTAAGCAGATAGCGGATTTGAAAGCCGCAATAAGTGGGGACGCCACGCTTACCAACTCCAAAGAAGCCCTGACAAAACTGGTGGCGACACTCCAGGACTTTGAAACGACCACAATAAAGAGAAAACTTGAGAAACTGGCACGAGATGTGAAATCTTATGACAAAAAAAGAACATACCCCTATCTGCAGGACGATTACTACAGACAGGATAACCAAGGGAGATTCACCAACCGAGGCCGTGGTTCTTACAGGGGCAGACGGAATTTTACAACTTTTTCGGATTCTTCTTACAGCTCGGGTGAGGACTCAGACCGAGCCGGCCCCAGTGGCACATACGGATACCAGGACTCCTACGGCCCATCTTACCAACCCCCTCCTTTTTTAGGACAGGGAGGATGGAGACCCCCACGGGGCCGAGGGAACAATTGGGACAGGGGAACTGGCAGGGGCCAATTCAATACGGGCCAAGAGTGGGACTCCGGGAGAGGGAGAGGCACGAAGCAGGTGAGCTTCCCACAGGAGGAACACGGGGAAAGATCTACCCGCAGGAAGAACTACAGATGGTAGAAAAGACGTCTTCGGTGATCAACATCTCGAAGTACACCCTTCAGGATGATGAAATTAAAGTACTGAGCCGTGGTCTATCTTTTGTTCCAACTTCTAGACCAGATCCTTTCAACACTGTGGTTGAACTTCATAAGTTCTTTAGGAAAATAAGACTTAGATATTTTTTCAGGAACAAACCTAACCAACCTTCGCTATCTGCCACCAATCTGAGGGTACCTTCTACCTTTGTATCATCCACCTATGCCATGACCCAGCGCATCCTTGCATATGAAAGCCTTGTGCTACGTGATGTGAGGTTAATTCTGGAAGACAACAAATTTGTTAAACACAACATCAGCCAAGCAGAAAAATCATCACTTAAAGCGATAAGAGATAACACAGAAATAGTCGTCAAACCCGCTGACAAGGGCGGTGCTATTGTCGTCCAAGACGTGGACAACTACACAAAGGAAATCTTGCGACAGTTGAACGACGGGATCAGTTACAAACAACTGGGTGGGGACCCATCCAAAGACTTAATGGCTGAGATTTTGAGGGTCACACAGGATGGTCGACAACAAGGGTTTCTATCTGAACACGAATTTCAATATTTGAATCAGAAGCACCCACGACTCCCTACCATCTATACTCTACCCAAAGTCCACAAGGATCTCCACCAGCCCCCAGGACGCCCGATTGTGTCGGGATGTGGCTCACTGCTGGAACCTTTGTGTAGGTATATAGACTTTTTCCTAAAACCAATAGCAGAGGTCACTAGAACATATTTAAGGGATACCACACACACCATCAATCTGATTGAAGGACATCCATATGATTCTGCCCAAGACCTTTTGGCTATGTGTGACATCGTGTCACTATACACCAGCATACCCCAAGAGGAGGCCCTTATGGCAATGACAATTGCACTTGACAAGCGGGAGGCCCCAACCCGGGTACCCACATCTTTTATCATCTTATTACTCAAGATTGCTATGATGAGGAACTTCTTCATCTTCCGAAATTGCTTCTACCTCCAAACCAAGGGGGTGGCGATGGGGGCGGCCTTTGCCCCAGACTTGGCCATTATCTTCATGTCAATGTATGAGGACACCTTCATACTCACTGATGTCAACCCCTTCAGATCCAAGATAAATATGTGGATGAGATACATAGACGATATCATTTGCATCTGGTCAGGAACTGAGGAGGAAATCACCAATTTTTTCAACTGGCTTAATGCACGATCTCCGGATATAAAATTCACCATCCAATTTGACAAAAAATCTATCGATTTCTTGGATCTAACAATCTTTGTGGAGAATGAGACCCTACAAACCACGCTTTTCAGAAAACCCACGGAGAGGAACTCCTTACTTTTATACTCCAGCCATCACCCTAGGGGCCTCCGTGATAACCTCCCCTTTGGCCAGTTTTTAAGGATCCGCCGAAACTGCAGCAGGAGGGATGACTACATGGAACAATCAACCATACTCATGGATAGACTACTTGAACGCGGATACCCGAGACGATTGGTAAAAAAAGCCAAGAAGAGAGCATGGTTCAACCCCAGAGAAATCTTGCTTCAATCTGGAGAAAAACAGAACAGCAAAGATGAACGCCTTATCTGTGTAACGACCTTCTCTCCAAAAAGCAATATGGTGAAGAAAACCATCAATAAATACTGGAACCTGATATCAGAAGATCTCAACAGCAATTCGCCGCCCCTTCACGCTTTCAAAAAAGCCAAGAACATTCGTGACAGTGTGGTGCGCTCATTCCTAACGACCCCAGATGAACCATCCTTTACAACCATGTGGAATCTGCCCCCCATTTTGGGCCACTATCGATGTGGTTCGTGTAAAGCATGTCCAGCGACAATCCAGACTAAAGTCTTTACCCACAAACAGCAACAAGTTCCACTCAAGTCACACACCAACTGTAACTCCACCAATGTGGTGTACTGCATCACATGCCCCTGTGACCTGATATATGTGGGCCAGACACAACAACGAGCTAAAGTACGTTTTCTGCAGCACTGCAGCCGTGTGAGATGCAAGGTCGTAGGGGCCCCCTTGGTTGACCATTGTAATGAAAAAAGTCACCCCCCAGAGAGTCTGAGGTGGACAGTCTTGGAACAGGTTAGACTAGGCCCAAGGGGTGGGAGCATAGAACCCATCCTCAATGTGAGGGAGATTAAATGGATCCGATTCTTTGACTCAGTGCGTAGGGGTTTGAATGAGTCCGAGAGTAGCTTTGCTCAAATGGCTACCCTCTGAACTATGTTCATACTATTGAAACTGTGGCTCTTTTCAGGTCGCCTGCGTCCCGTTGCCCACATTTAATAATTTGCTTGAGTGAGTGTATGCTGATCTCAAAAATAAGGTCATTTTTCTAATTGGTGTTTAACTTTTTCTTAAGTGGAAATGAGCGCCTAACCGCCATGTTTGGCAGGTTCGCGCCGCCAACAATCGATCATGGCATGTATGTTGCCTGATCAATTAAGAGCTCTGTCGCCCAATGATAGTAATAATCCATCTGCTGTGTTATGTTTAATGCCTTATGACTATTGTATACCACTGAAAATGTGGCTTTTTTCAGGTTACCTGAGTCCCATTGCCCACATGTAATAATCTGCATGAGAGAGTGTATGCTGATCTCAAGAAAGGTCATTTTTCGAATTGGTGTTTAACCTTATCTTAAGTGGAAATGAGCGCTTAACCGCCGTGTTTGGCAGGTTCGCGCCGTCAACAATCGATCTCGACATGCATGGTAGCTGTTGAATTAAGAACCTGTCGCCCCATGACAATAAGAATCCATCTGGTGTTTTCATGCTTAATGCCTTATGACTATTTTGTACTTAGAAGGCAAGTTCAACCTTCGCTAGCATTGTGCGCCCGACCGCCCTGTCTGGCAGGTCCGCGCAGTCATACACAAACTTCAATCCCAACGTTTATCTGCCCCTTGGATACATTTTCACAGATTTGTCGAACATCTGACGTATGGTGAGTCTTGGTGCGTCTTTGACCGCTCTGCGTAGCAGGTCCACGTTAACCATGATAAGCATACAGGGCCGCTAATAGAGGTATCGTTCTACATTTGAAGAAAACTTTTTATTTTGGCACTTCAGGGAATAATATACTACAAATAAGTCTTTCTTCCTCCCTGTCCCAGTAAATGAAGGCTTCTGTGTCACCCCTAGCAACGGTAAACAGTCTGTCTTTCACGAGGTAGTAAATCTCCCCGGTTACCAGGGCAGCACTTCCTGGTTCCAGGAGACGCGGTGAGACGCCGGCCCGCGCGCTCCACCTTTGCCTTTTCACAATCCCTCCGGGTGAGTTGTATAGTCAGCGGTGCTTTTCCTTGAGGATCCAGTCACCGGGTACTGAGTCTAAACGTGTCTATGTCTTGGTGTCTTTCAGATGTGGCACCTTTAATCAATTTGAGGATTTTTCAATACTAACGCCGATACAACAGAGGTCGACTTGTCCCTTGAACTGTTTTTATGAGAAGCGGTGAAACGCTGGCACGCACGCTCCCCCACCGATTTCTCACAATCCCTTTGGGTGAGTGCTGAGCTCGTGATGCGCTTTTTCAGTATACAGTCACCGTGTACGTACCCCCCTTTTGAAACGCCTCAAACCCTTTGTTTTTAGATGTGGCACGAGTAGCTTGTATCAATACGAAACCAACTCCGACATGACCGAGGAACAAGGTTCCCCTACACAGTGTTGGCCTCATAACAAGGTAGGCCTCCTAATCAGCGAGATTTGTGTGCACCCACGCGCTAGTCAATCCCCGTTGTGGTGGCGCAATAGTACAATTGAAATATTAATTTTGTATGGCAGATCCTGACTATTAATACAGCGCAATACAAGGCACCGCCTATTGACAGAACCCCGTTTTCCTGCTCCGCCAGGTAATTGTGCTTAATGGTATTTTCGAATTTTAGCTCATCCTCAGTAATTTTCCCTCCTTTTTACAAATTACCTTTTTTACAAATTACCTTTGAACCTCCTTTATCCTTATCTTTAACCAACGGGCCTTTCCGTTCTTTTCTCTTCTAGCATTTCGGCACTCCTTTGAGACCGGTTAAATTAATGAGTTGTTTTCTATATTTTTTTGCTTAGAAAATAAAGCCCCACTCTACCCCCCACCTCCCATCACGTCCTGACGAAGACCCACGCAGTAAGGATCTACTATCCTACATTTTCCGGGTCGAAACGTAGACATCTACAAACAAGAACTCCTAACCCTAGATTGATATAATAATCACTATAGGAGTATCTTTCATGTGAAATGTTCTTTTTGATATATGTCGTTTCTTTTGACCTCTCCTATGTGGATCAATGGTAATTATGATTTGACTTGTGTATTTATGCTCAATGATTTTTGAACTTTGATTAGTGATGTATAACCAATTGAAATGTATTCCCCTCCTTGCACTCCTTCCCCTTTCCTGTGGGCGCATTGAATTTCGTGTACTCTACCTCTGATTTTTCAATCATTGAATGTTTTATGGTGCAGTGAAAATAAAAACACTGGGCACCCTCATTTGTTTTGTTTTTGGATCTATTCTAAAAAATATGTGTTTACAAAAATAAGAATTGTTTGTTTTGGTCTGGGACCCCTGATATATACCTCAATTAATCACCCAGGTCCCACTGACTACATGGGTAAAACCCCCTTTGTACAACATTCTTTCTTGCACCAGCAACAGAATCTCTTCCACTTAAGACGGTCAAGTCAAGTCAAGTCAAGTCAAGTCCTGTTCTTAGAAGGAGCTCTTGCCTGAAAAAGGACCTCCTTAATCTCACTAGAAATGGGTAGGTTCATAAATTCTCGCTGCTCAGGAGTCATGCAGTCAGGTGTAGGGACTGCGGATCCGGGTGCCAAACTTGTCCCTCGGACATCGTGAGCAGATGGAGTTCCGTGAACCAGAACTGCCTCGGCCAAGCAGGGGCTATAAGGATCATCCTGCACGGCTCCACCTTGATCTTCCTGATGAGTGGGATCAGAGGTATGGGAGGAAAAGCGTAGACAAATGTCCTCAACCATGCTATCGAAAGCGCACTCCCCAGAGAACCTCGATGGGGAAGCCTGCTTACATAAGACCGGCATTTCTTGTTGGTCGGAGTGGCAAAAAGATCGATCTCTGGTCTGCCCCACTGGCTGAAGACCTCCTCCAAGACTCTCTGATTCAATTCCCATTCGTGGCTGACTGAGGATGACCTGCTCAGTCTGTCGGCATTTTCGTTGAGGACGCCTGGTAAGTGTTCTGCTCTCAGCGAAACCCTCTGAAGGATCGCCCATTCCCAGATCTGCTGAGCTTCTTGCGACAATGAACGAGATCTGGTTCCCCCTTCCTTGTTCACATAGTGCATGGCCGTGGTGTTGTCCGTCCTGATAAGCACATGTGAACCTTGCAGGCGAGAAAGAAAAGCTTGCAGAGCCAGTCGTATCGCCCGTAGCTCTAACAGGTTGATGTGGAGGCGTTTCTCCTGGGGCGACCAATGACCGCTGACATGCAGGTCTTGCATCACTGCCCCCCAATCCTCCAATGACGCGTCCGTTGTTATCACTTGCGGAGACGGGTCGCTTGCGAAGGATAGACCTTGGGACAAGTTGTCTTGATTTGCCCACCATAAAGCTGCTTCCTTCATGCTTGGAGTGATCATCACTCTGTCTTCGAATGAACCGTGGACCTGCTGCTACTGGTTGTCTAGTTGCTCCTGCAGAGGACGCATCCTTAGTCTGCCATGGGGAATTAGTGGGATACACGATGAAATCACCCCCAGCAGAGACTTGTAGCGGTGAACTGAAAGACACTTTTTTGTGCGCAAGTCCTGAGCCAGGGTTTGTAATTTGTCTCTCCTTTCCTGAGTAGGGAAGGCTCTTGAGAGCTTGGAATCTAAGATGGCTCCCAGGAAGCGAGCCTTCCTGGACGGGAGCAGGGAAGACTTCTCGTTGTTCAGAGTGAGCCCCAGATTTTGAAACAAATTGGTACAAGCTTGAACAGCCTCCAGCGCTGCCTCTCTGGACGGAGCTTTCAGTAACCAGTCGTCCAGGTAGGGGAAGACCTGGAAATGGTTCCTTCGCAGGAAAGCTGCTACTGGCGCCAGCACCTTTGTGAAAATTCTTGGGGCTGAACGGAGTCCAAAGGGTAAGACCCTGAACTGAAAATGTCTCTTGGCTACTGTGAATCGCAGAAACCTTCTGTGTGCTGGGTGAATCGGAACGTGGAAATACGCATCTTCGAGATCGAGCGTGGCCATGAAATCCCCCGGGTTCATGAGCTTCAAGATGTCCTGGAGAGAGACCATCCGGAAGGACAGGGAGATGAGATAGGTGTTTAGCTCCCTGAGGTCTAAAATGGGGTGCCACTTTTCTTGCGTCTTCTTCACCAGGAAGAACCTGGAATAAAATCCTTGTCCTCTTTGGTTTGCAGGGACCGACTCTATCGCTCCTTTCCGGAGCATCTGTTGGACCTCGAGCCGCAGGAGACGCTGGTGTTGCGATGGAATGGCTGCCGGGGGCTTGGGTGGAGGGACTTGCGTGAATTCCAGGGTATGCCCTTTCCGAATGATGTTGAGCACCCAACGGTCCGATGTTATCCTGGACCAGTTGTGAAGGTATTTGGTGACCCTGTCTCCAACTGATGATCTCTTGAAGGAGGGTCCAGTAGGAAGAGCCAGGAGGCCGCTATTGGCGTTTGGACGAATCTCGTCCTCGTCCAGCCTGTTTCCCCTTATTGTAAGGCCTGGAGTAGTTGGTAGACTGGCCTTGCCGCTGTTGATAAGGCTGACGGTATTGCTGGGAACCTGAGCCCGTGGTGGAATAGCGTTGCTGTTGGTGATAGGATCCTCTGTAGTTACCACCTCTACCTCGGGATCCTTTAAAAGGAGACTTTCTGTATTAAAGGGTCCCCAAGGACCTGGCAGTCTCTGTGTCCTTTTTTATGTCCTGAAGAGTGTCGTCAACAAGCTTGCCAAATAATGCTTCCCCATCAAAGGGAAGATCCAGGACCTTGTTTTGAATTTCAGGCCTAAACCAAGCAGCCTTGAGCCACCTTGGCGGCGGAGGACTGCCGCCCCAGCCAAAGAACGAAACGCCGTTGTCGCAATATCCATTGCGCAGTCAATGATTTCCATCGACGTTGCTTCTCCCTCCTGTAAGATTTTCTTTGCCTCAGTCGTAGATTCCGGAGGCAGCTGGTCAAGGTATGGAGCGACATCACACCAAAGCTGGCGGTCGTATCTACCCATGATTGCTAGGGCATTTGCCGCTCGCACCAGCAAACTTGCCATCGACGAGAATCTCTACCCCACATT
Organism: Lissotriton helveticus; assembly: GCF_964261635.1. Classification (NCBI taxonomy): domain Eukaryota; kingdom Metazoa; phylum Chordata; class Amphibia; order Caudata; family Salamandridae; genus Lissotriton; species Lissotriton helveticus. Next base: position 4,010,560 of record NW_027611651.1, on the reverse strand, counting down.
ATCCAACCTCCGCCCTTCCTTGTCCGGAGGAGTTGTTAAGGGAGCAGAGGGGTTACGGGATTTCCTCTGCGCAGCTTGCGAGATCACAGAGTCTGGTCTGGGATGACCCGTTAAGGCTGCGGGGCCGTCAACTGATGCCTGTATTTTTTCTCCAGACGCGGTAGCACCGGGACCACCGTCGCTGGGTTTTTCATGGCTTTTAGGCCCTCCTTCCACACATGATCCACAATAGGAATGGACCTAGTTGATTTCATAAAAGGCTCTTTGAAATCGTATAAAAAGCAATCCGTGGCAACTTTAGGCATGGCCAATTTGAATCTCGCAGCGGCTCTCTCCATCAGCTGATGGAAGCCCCCAATGTCTGCAGGCGGGGAATCCGCCGGATCTGGGACTGGCGATGCTGGATCCGGAATGATATACTCGTCATATTCAGTATCGGGAATAGAGCCATGATCCGATTGCTGACCCTCATCCGAGGAATCATCATGGACGTCTTGTAACCCGGAGGACTCATGATGGATGGACATTTGAGGCCAAGGGGAAACTGGAGCTGGAATGGAAGGCGTCACTAATGAGGCTGACATCTCTGCAGGAGTTACTGGCGTTGATGGCACCGGAATAGGCATACTCGCCTTAGATTTAGAGTCCTGCAGCATCTTATGCAGATCTTGGAGAAAAGAAGATGGCACTGAAACCATTTCCTGCTCAGCATGATGTTGCGACTGGGCCGACTGATGATGGCCCACATCCTCGCGTCCGTAGTCGCCCTCAGAGTCAGTGTCCTGGCATTTGATTAGAAGTTGGGAGGGACTATCAGCGTAGCTGTATGAGTCCTGGTCCTCCTCCCCAGAATCTCCTTCTTGCAGAAGCATGGTTGACAGTAGAGGAGACATAGCCTTCGGAGAAGTAACCTCCGGCGTGATTCGTGTCACAGAAATGGTAATTCTCTTTTCAGAGGATAAGATCGTCGACGGTTCCATCGTCGACGGTTGTATACGCGTCGACGAGATCGGGGTCGTCGAAGTCGTCGACGAGGAAATGGTCGACACGCCAGCCGGTGTCATTGTTAAAGTCGTCGTCGTCGATGCTCTCTTCGACGAGACCGTCGTCGTCGACATTGTCGTCTACACCATCGTCGACGTCGGCGCCATCGTTGACGGTGAGATTGGAACTGCCGTCGTCGGCACCTTCGTCGTCGACACCTTCGTCGTCGGCACCTTCGTCGTCGGCACCTTCGTCTTCGGCGACGCCCTCGTCGGCGTCTTCGCCGTCGATGTTGAAGAAACCGCTGTCGACGGAACCTTCGTCGACGACTCCCCTGTCGACGGGATCATCGATGACATCAATGCAGATTTTTATTTTTCCGTCGACGGAACCTCCATCGTCGACGTCTTCGTCGTCGAGGACTTGGAACTCCTCTCAGAAGACTGGGATGAAGGTTTTTTGAAGGCTGTGATAGTCTTCTCACCTTTAGAAGGTGAATCTGGTCCTTCCCTCTCCTTTACACCTCGGTGAGGAGATTTGCTGGGACGTGGGCTCTCAGACTCACTGGGGGTCTTTTTTGAGGCCTTGGAAGATCTTTCCATAGAAGGTGAAGGGGAACCCCTACTCCTTTTCACTGACCTTCTTGAAGAAGACAACGATGCTGCATCCTCACTGTCACTGGAGACAGTATCTTTCCTGGTTTTCAGTTTATGGAGCCATGTCAAGAGTCTTCCCTCACGGTCCCGGAGGGTCTTGGCCGAAAAGGTGCGACAGATTTTACAGTCCGCAGCCTGGTGGTCAGGATAGAGGCAGTAAATGCAGTCTTTGTGCTTATCCTCCACAAAAAGCCTTTTCTTACCACAGGTGGAACAAGGCTTGAAAAGGGCTTTTTTCTTCTCCATTTCTGACATCCTGGAAGGCAGCCAACAATCCTGAAGTGAAGTTGAAGATTTTGAAGTAGTAATCCTGAAGAAATCCTTTGTAAAAGTAGAAGTTGAGCAGAGCTCAAAGGAGACTCCCTAAGCAAAACGTGCGGTAGAAAATCTGAGGCTCTGAGGTTCCTTCAGGAAGGTTCTAAGGGGTGAGGCACTTCTGATTGGCTGAGGCCTGAGTTTTGTCTCTTTTACACAAAGAGGGTGATATGCTACAAAAGGGAATGAGGCCTAGGCCTTTTTCCTTGGTCTTTTGTACCTACAGCTATGGTATTTTTGTTACAGAGACTTCCATTCCGACGACGGGGAATGATTCAATGCATGGGAATCTATGAAAGTTCCAATACTGGGGTAAGAGTGAGGATTTGTAGAATTTTCAACATTTTATTAAGCTCACAAAGGATACATGTACCCTATGGAGTTGCATCATAGAATCCCAAAGGCAGATATGAAAGTCATATGGACTGGCACCAAACAGATATTAAAAAAACATATACTATTAATTAATTTGTAATGCAGATTTCTGGGAAGTGAATGATTTCTCCACGGACAACAGGCGTTTTCCCCTGCCCTGAGTTACCACCTACTTGTATCTGGTATCCTGACTTTTGAGTTCTGGTCTCTGCCACACACAAATCTATTGTGTATTGCGAGGACTACGCCGAGACCTTTCCCTCAACTATGGTCCAGAGTGTGAATCAAGGGCAATGAAATTAAGGCTTACTTTCATGTGTTCATTTTATTCCACCTGATTATCAGTTGTTAGGTTTTTCTGCACCTGGATTTACTGGGTGCAGAAAACCAGGACACAATCTTTTTCCAGACAGAAAAATTAGACTGAAAAGACGCATAAGACTCTGGGTGCAGCAGAAGCAGCCAAGACTTATGCTGTTTTTGTTTACTAACTGGGGAAAACACAAGATTCTTCCCTCTGTTGGTGTTCACAGTTGTTGTCAGCATGTGATTCGGCGTTGAGTGCAGAGCGTATCGATTAGAGCCAAGGGTCCGACCCGAGGAGGAGTTGACGAGCAAGTGGAGCGGAGCCTGGGAGGACTGCCAGGGTTTGTTTTGTGACCGGTTCCCGCTTCACCCACGTCCTGTTATACGGGCGCTTTAAGTTCTACGGATCTGCTGTGGGGGCAGGAACGGCCGCTGCCGGCACCGCGGTGCTAAGACGCTGCTGGTGCTGCTTGTGCAGCAGCTGCTGCAGGGCACAGAGGAGCACAGAGGAGCCGTGGCCTGCCGCCTGGTTTTTGTCAAAAATGTATTTATTAATTTTTTTTTCCACAGGCAAAAATTACTTCATCACTTGGTCCCACGCAGGGGATCAGAAAGCCTCAACAGAATTATAACAGGTGGAAAAAGTGCATTGATCAATATAAACCAGCTCCTCCTCTTATTAGATAAGCCAAATGAAAGATACAGCTTCTAAATGCCCAGGAGCTTAGAGAGAGAGATAAAAAAGAAAAAAAAAGAAGATCATGCAACTTTGCTAAGCCAGCAGATAGGTCTAAAGAAAACTCAACGGCCTTCTGTAATGGTAATTTCTCCAGGTTGCTCCACCGAGGTGTTGTATGCGGAATAGCCAAAAAGCGTGGACAAACTCATCCTAACATGGGATAAGTAATTATGAATCTAACAAGGAACAAAGAAAAAAACACAAAAAAAACCCAACCCCCCACCCGAGGTGGCGGCGTGTTCATACTAACGAGAATTTGGTCGACACTGGAATTGTGATCAAAACTGGAAGAGATGGCAGGCTCTGATGGTGGAGAGACACACCGCAGACGGACGGCCCTGGGAGAGGAAGGAGACAAGGGGGCCCCATTTAAATTCGAAATTCTTATAATTATCCCTGAAAATATCAGCCATACGTTCTAGGCTAAGCAGTCTCCAAAGACGAGAGTGCCATAAGGAAATAGCTGGAGCCTCCCTTCTCTTCAAGGCGGCTGCCAGGGTGACCTTAGCTGCCCCACACGCACCTCTCTTGAAGTATGGGACTCCATTCCGGGCGACGACAGGTGGACTTCTTTTCCATCCCCATTCACTCCAATCCATTTCAATCCAGCTTTCCACCCGGCCCAACATGAGGGACCCTTTGATGCCTGGAGAAGGGGAGGCTGCTTAGCTCTAATACATTTGTTCCACAATTTTGATCCCCTTACTTTTGATCAATGTCAAAGGGACTTTGAATTGAACAACACCGAAAGATATCAGTATATTCAATTGATGCACTGGGCCCTCACACCTCAGATACGGGAGGCTGCTACTCGACCTCTCACAAAATTTGAGGCCTTCCTTACCAAGACTGCTAACATGAAAGGGGTGATCTCATTTATCTATAGCTTCTTCCTTAAAACAGTGCTTTCCCCGCGACCCCGGTATATGTCTATGTGGGAAGACTTAATTCACCGTCCTATTTCCGATGAGGAATGGACGCATCTATGGTCTGACATCGCACGCTTCAATCATTCGTCAGAACTCAGGGAACTGCCGCCTGATTTTACGTATACACCAAGCATTGAGCTGAGCATAGGAGTGGAGAGAAGTGCCTACATATGCCGTCGGTAGTGGGACTGGCTCTGGATCCCGCTCTTGCTCCTGAAGGATTGCCAGCATTCTCCCTTGTACTCTTGACAGCGATGAATAGCAACGAACAAGCAATGAACAGTGAGTGGTGAGTGACAAGTGGCAAGAGGTGTGTGGCATGTGGCGAGTAGTTAAGGTTGATCGGTCCGTAAGTCGCTGAGCCATTGGAGTCTGTAATAAGTCTGTAATACAAAATCTGAGAAATTATGCAAAGGGAAAAGTGACAATAGACTTTGACCCCGTTGAAGCACCCCTCGACCCCTGAATTACTCTGCATGCCTAGACTACAGCCCTACCCGGAGCCCGGATATTAATCGATTGATTAATTAATTAGTTAGCACCGGCGGATTCTGTACTGAGGTGTGCTTTGGGGGTGTTTTCCCTTGGAGGTGTTTGGAGGTGTTTTTGTCAAATCAAAGCACTGTTTGGTCTTGTCACTGGCCCGTTTGATTCTCTGAAAGAAGCAAGACTTCTTTACCTTAGAGGGTGTATTATGAGGTCAGGAAAGGAGCGGTCACCTTTCCCTCCTATCAAAAGGAAAAGATAAATACAGCAAACACTAATATTAGATACGTTTAAAATAAAACAGGCAGGTGACATATAGTCCTTTAAATCATCTAAGGTCCATACATTTGGTAAACTGGGAAAGTCGCTGTCAAAGTTTGATTTTATGAAAGATCCAACTGGTGCTATGCTAACATTGCTAACTAACCCATGTGATCTTCAAACTCCAATTAAACCACTGAGTAGAACAAATATTATATCCCCTAAGCAAGGAGTAAGTGAACCAGGCCACCCTGAGTCTGAAGCTGAAGTCGAACGAATGTCAAATTCAACTATGGACCAAGTCAACCATAGGGGTCAAATAACGAACCTAGAGATGTTAACTATTCCACGTACTGGTCATTCACAACAAGAGGACTCAAAATGCACAAATCTAACAATGGGAGATACTCAGCAATTACTACCAACTTAGGCAGCCAATGCCAATAGAAGTGCAAGTAAAAATCAGAAAAGCCAACGGTATAGGGGAACCATCTTATTTGGGCCAAATAAATCAACCAGAGCAAGAAGCTCCAAATGAACTAAATGGTGGGGTGAAAATCATAAGGGAAGCCAATACCCCACTGCAATCAGATCTTGCTCTGTCTAAAATGAATTCAGTTAAAAAACAGGACCAGCCGAAAAGGACGAATACAACAGCAACCCAGAAACTCTGCAGCGTTGGAGTACTCCGTATCAAAAAGACGTTTTGAATAGTAGTCCACAATTCATTAATTCTTGTGACGAAGGACATGATTTTCAAGGACCACAAAAAGAGGAGTATAAGGACCTATCATTCATAAATGGGCAACACCATAGCCCAGGTACTCAGGTACCAGGAAGTGGGAACGCAGGAGCAATTTGGGATTTATTCTTCAAAACCTCGCAATTAACTCTGGAAGCTTTAACATATCAGTCCAACAAAAAGGAGGTCCAAATAGATCTCGAGCTCTATGGCAACCTCTGTTACCGGAACTCACCAGAGGATAACAACACAAAATGATCTAATAGTAAGGGCACAAACTCAGCCAATATCTCAGTTTGCAGAGTGTAGTTGTGCCCCACTAATTAACAAACTAGCTACCATTCTGGATATTTAAAAAACAATAATTGACAATGTAAAAGTGAATTTTCCTAATGTGGGAATTCAAACCATCAAGGCTGACTGCCCCTCTAAAGGTACAATAAAATGTAAAGACAATACTGTTGTTGTTAAAGAAAAAATAGATGATAAAACAAAAGATCAAGAAGTGATAAACCTATGCTCGACACAATCAACAATGACAGACGCATCTCCGGAAGTTCATCTATCAAAAAGACAGAGGAAAAAACAACGGAAGGCAAGAAATAAAGCTTCTAAAAGTATAAAAAATGCAAATGCATCAGATTTAGTGAGATTGAACACTGGAAATAATCATGACCAAATATCATATTGTGAAGGTGAGGGTAAACAAACGTCTCCAACAAAACCCTTCTACCCTCTATTTAATAAGGATCTATCGGAGGTACAAGCAGTTATGAAAAATAAATGCCTAAACAATCAAGCCGATAGTATAAAAATGATAGAGAATGGGAAAATTCAGTCCTTTGAAATGCTGCAAGTGGAGGAAAGTAATAAACAGGTGGAAAATAAGCCATCACAATTGGAAACAAATAGAGCAAAGAGGGAGAGTATCAAAGGGGATGAAACGAATAGAGATTTGTTAAGTGGTGCAGGTAATTTTTACGCCGGAATATAAATCAAGGGGTGATAATGAAACAACTTGCAAACATCCAGACCCAACACAAGAAGGCAGGAGTATACAAAGCATGTGCATCTACAGCATACATGCCTCGAACAGAGGATTAATGGCTCCAAATCCTTGACGTGCTATCTTGTCATGTTGTGGCTGAGTGTGCCATGTGATGGTGCAGGCTATAGGGCTTGGTGTGATTTGGTCATTTTTGACAAGGTGGAGTCCTGAATGGTTAGGAAATTTTTGAATTTCTTTGTTTTTGGGATTGTGTGATATAGTGCGCTACCTACTGTATGATGTAAATAAATTACATTGCTAATATACCATAAGGATGTGGGGTGTTATTAGGGCCGAAGCCTTGCTGATTATATGTAGAATAACAGGTCTGAGAGGTCACTACTGACTAGGGCAGTTTAGCAGCTGCACAAGCCTTGGGCATTGATCCTATTGATCCTATTGAGGATAATATGTGACGGGCACTGGTGACTGGAGCTGGCTAGCAACAACGCTAGCCTCTGGTATTCATTACAGGCAGGGTAACACTACATGTCAATATTGACTGGAACTGGTTGGCAGTAGAGTTTACCTCTGATTTTGAATATTAGCAGGATTTAAAGTACAGGGGTCACTACTGACTGGAGTTACTTAGCAGGATAATAGGTCTCAGGGGGCCAATACTGACTGAAGCTGGTTAGTATGATCACTAGTCCCAAGGTGCTACTAATGACTCAAGTTGGCTAGAATGACAACAGGTCCCAGGGGCCAGTACTAACAGGAGCTGGCTAGTAGGCTTACATACAGGCCCAAGGGGCCACTACTGACTGGAGCTGGCTAAAAGAATAACAGGCCCAAGGGTGGTGGGGGTGTGAGTGGCACCAGTGACCGGAGTTGGCTAGAAGCTTTGACGACCTTCGGTATTGATTAAATGCAGGATTCCAGGTCACAGGAGGCACTGCTGAACACAGCTGGATAGCAGCAGTGGTGGCCTCTAGGAAGACGGAATTGAGAAAGCATAACTGGATATACTGGTTTCTTTAATACCGATAATTGGTTTCACATGAATGCCACAACATGCATTGATATATTAAATTACCAAATTACAATATTCTTATATTAATTAGATGTGTCTGTTCGCCTTAATATGCCTGCAAAGTTACATGATTCTATTAGGGCCCAGAACCATTTTATTTAGTGATGTCCATCAGCACACTTTCCTGCATCTTGTAGTAAATTGAATACTGACAAACAGAAGTGTTATTTCCAGAAACAGTGAATTCTGTAGCTTGTCTGTGTATCTTTGATCTGCACCTCATGGACTCCTCACATTCCTCTCGAGAGAAGATTCTGCCTCCTACTCATTAGTGTTGTTTCAGTAACTGTTTCTATCACGTGTTCATGTTTCATTGACTTGTATTAGGAGAAAAGTGTATAAAAATACATTGTGTAGCATTAGCATTATATACTCCAACTTGCTTTAGGGTGGATGCTCTCGTCCATTGCAAAGACAATTGTCACTTGTTAGTTTGATGGCCTTTTGCTATTTTTGCATTAAATGTATGATAGATGTGTAGCCCTCCAAGTGTGTTGTGTTTTATTTTACATATCATAAGAGATGACGAGGAAAATGGCAGTCCAGAATACACATTCTTCATATAAATCAACTCACAGAATACTGTTCTGGAGGTTCAGTCCCACAGACATTATCTCTAACTGAACGCTGGCACCCTAGGAAGCATGTGCTTTTCAAACCAGGTGCCGTCTGATGTGGCGTCTTCGCTATTGGATAAGTCAATATGTCCTGAATTTTAGGAGGGTTACCGTATCTAGTGCACTCTGTTAGACAGCGCTCACCTGTGGTAGTAATATGGTAATAGGCACCTTATCACCTATGCACAGTGCAGGGCTTTGAGTTACAGAGCTCCTCACGCTGTGGAGAAGATTAGGTCACATTTACCCATTTTCCCATATTTGGTCCTGATGAAATGCCAACAGATTGCTCCATGACTACACAAGGCATGAGAAAAGTTGACCTGAGGTATAGACCCTAGCTTACCAGCAGGTCCATAGGTGTTCGACACTTTCACACAGTGATAGGGGCCATTAGTTCCTCAATTTCTCTTCCACTGTTTTTAATCTCAACATGGACCAGGAAGATCACATTAACCGCATCGAAGCTGATGACGGAACCGCTCCGTCATCAGCCGCGGTGTCGCTGTGCTGATGACGGAGCGGTTCCTTCATGGCCTGTCCGACGCTCCTGCGCGGCGCTGATTTTGCGCCTGTGCTGCGCGTTCTATTGAGCGGTCAGGGCCATGACGGAACCGGTCAGTCATAAGCACAGCTCACCCGAGGCTGGTGACGGAGCGCTTCCGTCACCAGCGTGTGAGCGCTGCGCGGCCCCCCCCATCCCCTTAGCGATGCGGCCGAATAGCCGCCACAGCGAAGGGGTTAACTATATTGTGACAACTGGTCGATAGTTGATCTTATATTCAGACGTCAGCAATCTCACATCTTATGACACAACATCCTCTGTCCTACTATGCTCATCCGGCGTAGTTAATAAAAGATGTGCGACAAAGTGTTCTCTAGTGGTGCCTGCCAGGCATTGTAGCGCCGGCCTGGTGAGGAGTATAACCCAATGATGAAGCATGTCACCTTCAGGTGAGCGAACGCAACTTGTATTAAAAGCACATGCTTCCTAGGGTGTCTGCGTTCAGTTACAGATAATGTCGCTGGGACTGAACCTCCGAAAACAGTATACAGTGATTTGACTGTTTTATGTTGCTGCTACAAGCTCCTTACCTGTGCGAGTTATCGGGAACGATGCAGGGGGCAGACCCAAACCAGCCACACGGGGAGATCAATGACAAATACTGAAGAATTAACAGAGCTTCCAAGCCGGTGACCATTACTTAATTGACCTTGAAAATAAAAGACACGTTTTTAGTATTCTGGTGACTCATGACCATAAAAAACAAAGGTTATAAATTCAATATTGTGTCAAATACTTAAAAAATGGAACTGGGTGTGCTGAATCAGATGTTGTCCCAGGTCATGCGTGACACCTTCCGCCACTATTGCTTATGGGACTTGTAGTTTTGTTTTTCTCATTAAAAGGATGGTCTCTAAAGTCCCAGTGTTCTAAGTGATGTTGGTCAAAATCAGAGGCCTGAGTGAGGGTGAAGCATGACACTGCTCTGCTTAGCAGTGAGATGACTGACAGTTCCCCAGCCCTTCCATTCTTTGACCTACAGAGGCTCGTTGGCCATTCATATTTTTTTGCAACGACAAAGAAACTTTTATGGCAGCTTCTGTCAACTGAAGAGATAAAACCCCTGGGCGTGTTTCATTAACTACTGACAAACATGAACAATCAAGAACATGAGTTTCTGGAAAACTATCAAGCACCCAATCAGAATCAGCCGCCCTTCACACCCAGGAATTCTTGAGGCTTTGGAGAGGGTGAATTGCACGTGGTATAAAAGGAACACTACATCAACTCAAAGCTCACTTCCCAGGGATGTACTGAACTGCCAGCCTCATGGCACACTTAGCGAGCTCTTCACCTCCTCCTCCTCCTCCTCCTCAAACTGTTGACCAGCTATCAGGGCAAATGAGCCTTCAGCAAAGCATTGCTGGCTTGGCTCCACACCGGACTAGGCAAGGTGGTCAACTCCATGCTCCTCCAAGTCAGCAAGCACTCTGATCGAGCCAGTCCTAACCCCACATGAATGTTCCCCATCACAACTATTTTAATGGTACAAAGTTATGTTTCTGCCAAATGATTGAGTCAAAAATTGAAAGGTTCATGAAGTTTTTCAATATTTCGGAGTCTACCACAGTACACAGGACCATTATATCTCTACAGCAGCAAATCATATATGTGCCCTGTAGAAAGCACGTTTGAATGAAACATGGAATGCATTGCAGCCAACAATCTATGCAACATCATAGCAGAGTGCAAGATAACTTGTGTTATTATTCCAGCAGAACGAAATGCCATTCCTAATGTGTACGTCATTTTAAAGACAACCCCAGAAAAATGTATGGTCAGTGTTGTTCTTCTGCCAGTTAAAAGACAATCTCCATTAATGTGTCAGGAAATAAAATACTATGAGAAATCCTACTCTATGGCAGGGTGCTGCCTGCCACTATATTGCAGGTTACTTCCAACATAATCTGATTTATACATACATACTCCAGGGTACTGCCAGCTATCGGGTGTACACACAGCAGTCTGGAGCCACTCAGGAAGGAGGTAAGCTCTTCATTTCATCTTAAGCCCATAGGTTACAGTCACAGCCTGATAGACCGGGAGAACTTTATCCTCGCTCTAACTGCACCGAGCAGATAGATGTAGCCCATCACAGGCTGTGTTGAGCGCTGGGTGACGCCTGGCATCTTATTATCGTTGGCGGGAGGAAGAAACTCTGATAGGAGCTACTACAAGAAGAGCAGAGAAACAGGACCACAGATAGCCACAGAGTGACAACTGCCCAGAAGTTGAAGAAAGAACTCTGGAACAGCAAAACTCCTCCACCCTGGAGATTCTCCAGGATAAGTTAAATGATGGTAATGAAATGCAAACTGCAGCATTAAGGTCACGCACTACAACATCTTTCCCTTTAAACCGAAGATAACAGTCTACAATAAAAAACGAACCAAAAAGCAACAAAATAAGAAAATGCATTTCCAAATGCTGTAAAAGAGAAACAGTTAATACAAATTAATAATATTAAACGTTGTTGGTACCTTAGTAATGTGCTTACTTCTTGGCTTCACTCCATCTGCAGCAATAACGCTCTGAAAGGAAAAATTACTGCTGTGAGTCTCAGAGTCTTCAGCATTATTGGTCTCAGTCACGAAGACTGCGGTGTCGGAAGATAACTTTCTCTTATTTGGCTTTATAGTTCCACCAGTCAATCCATCACTTTTAGCAGACACGCTACTGTCAGCAGCATCATAACTTCAGGCAGATTAGCAAAGTGGATATCACCACTCGCATTGGGTGAACAGACTCGTCTCTGCAACATACATCCAGTCTGTTCTCAAATTTGCTTGGGGCTGTCAAAATGCTGCAATATATTCGCCACACTTTCCTGACTACCTTGTTTTAAAAAGTTATGACATTCAAGTGTAATTCTTAGTTCGTCTGCAAGCTGAAGTTTTTTAGAGATTCTATTGCCACACAATACTCATCCCATATTTCAATCTGTCCACATGGTGCTTCAACCCTGGTAGGTTATCAACTGCCTGTTTTACAGATAATGTTAGATAGTTTCTGTAAGAAACTGAATTATTATTTGCGGTAGATGTGGAACAATCACAACCGTTGTCAGAGTGAACTTTCAAAGCCATTCAATTAACCTAGGATCAACCCCCTGGTACCTAAGCACCTAACAGGCAGGCTTAACTTAAGGTAATATTTAAAATATGTATGTAGAAACCAAAAAATAAAAGTCAAAATGCAAAACAATAAAAAAAATAAAAAAAACGAAATAGAAAAATAAAGTAAAGTGTATTGAACAAAATGACACTAAAATGACAACATCCAATAAGGGGAATGAGATATGAACTGTAACGCTGTAAGAATCACAAGGTGCCAATGGATGAGGGGCCCGGGCATGGATCAGTCTCTCTGGAGCTGACTGCCAAGTCAGAGGAAACCGGAGGCCACGGCCTGCAAGCACATAATGCAGGAATTAGCCGCAGTGGTCCTAGAAGACATCTAGTGCTGTAGGGCCAGATAGGGCAGCTGGCCTACAGGGGGATTCACAGCAGGTTCGGGCGCAAAGTGCTTAGAGTATTGAGAACAAGCAGCAGATGCCCAGCAGGGCAATAGCAGACGGTCAAAGACAGCATGGCCCGCACAAGACTGAAAAGGAGTGACACCTAGGGCCCTCACCATCATGCAACAGCTTAGTGGAGCTCAGCGGGAGGACAACCCAATGACAGCCACCCACTGGGGCTGGGACCCCCCTGACAAGGCAGGCCAGACTGGTGGTGTGGTAAGAGATATAGCAGCCATGTCCTCAGCGAGAAGCAAGAAGGATCAGAATCTAAAAAAGATACCGACCAAGCTCCCGATGACCGGCAGCAGAGAAGGGAGGCTCTCCCCAATGACACAAATCAGCGAAGATGCAGACACCTCTGAAGCCCCAGTTACCCACGCCTTTTTACAGTCGCTATTCGGTGCATTGCAAGGCGACTTGCAGACGCTGAAAAGGGAAATAGCGGGGAGATGAAGGAGATAACCAATGGAGGCCACACGTTCCCAAACGGCATAAACGTCCCGCCTTATGATAAGGCGGGACGTCGATGCCATTGGGGACCGCATTGCCTCCATCGAGGATCAGGAGCAAGCCAGGGAAGAGGAGGTGGAGCATCTACAGCAAGAGATACTCCGGCTCAAGGCTCAACATAGCGATCTCCAGGCACACACAGAAGCCCTGGAGAATCGGTCTTGGCGAAACAACATCAGCGTTAAGGAAGTTCCCCCTAAAGAAGAAGGGCCATACATCACGCAATACCTCCAGGGTCTCTTCAGGAGCATACTGGGCGCCCCCACCGGATATTTTGGCTTACATTCCAGACTTTCAACTAAAAGAGTGTATACTACGTGCTGCCAGGGACAAGCAACTGCTAAGATATCAGGCCCACTCCATAGTTTTGTACCAGGACCTGGCTCTAATACCCCTTGAAAAGTGTTGGGTGTTCCGAGTGGCAACCACGCGTCTTCGAAATCAAGGAATACCGTATTCTTTGGGTCACCATTTCCGGCTGATTTTCATATGGAAGGGCAAACTCCTCCAGCTCAGGTCCATGCAGGACACTTGCCAGGTGCTGGGCATCGAGAATCCAATCCAGGAGGAGACAGAGGGCCCACAGACCAAAACTCCTCGAGAAAGATGACATAAGCTCTACGGGAGGCGTAGCACAGAGCGAGCGACGAGACCGGACCCCAAGACCATGGCAAAAGAGAGACTGGCAGTGCTGGAGACATTGACGAAGGAGACATCCCCCCATGATGACACCGTGAACGACTGAGGGACAGACAAGTGACATTTGCAAGGATGGGTGGGCGGCAAAGAAGTCTGCGGGGATGGTAGAGACACGGGGAGTGTAGAGACACGTGGAACTGGCCACACATGTTCCCAACTATTCAGACTTCCAAGGACGCGCACGCACGAATGGCGGGCCCTGGACAATTTGAGGTTAATGGGTTTCTAAGTTGGGGTTAGGGAGGGGAGGGTGGAGAACGGGTATGCAGGTTGAAGGCGTTGAAGAGAGGATCAAGCGGCAATGGAGGCCGGGCAGACGTTGGGAGCTCAGGGGGAAAAGGGATCACAGGGACCCAAATACAGGCCAAAGCTGGTGCACTCACTATGACACGCTATTTCCCAGCCCACACTGAAAATTCTCACTCTCAATGCGAGAGGTTTCAACAATCTCAATAAAAGGAGGTCCATCCTTTCCTACCTGGATAACATGGAGACAAATGAGTGCCTCCTCCAGGAGACACAGCTCCTCTCCAAAGATTGGCATGGAATGAGGTCATGACTCTTTCCCCAGCAGTTCTTTTCATCTACCCTGGATAAGAAGGCGGGTGGCTATTTTAGAAGGCAAACATTTTAAGGGGACAGTGGGGGAAAAGGTGGCTAAAATCAAAGAGGTTGATGGGAGCAGGGCCATCGATAGCATAGGTGTTGGTATGAGTATTTTAGATGCCGAAATTGTGTGGCAAACCGCCAGAGTTACTGCTCCCGCAATCACCCTTCACCCGATATACAATCAATCCAGGGGCTGCGTCAATTGCCTATAGATAGAAACGGCTCCTCCACCCCCCCACCTATACCAATAACCATTTCAAATACCAACCCCACCAGAGATGGTGCTAATAGGTAAAACAAGTCCAGGGGCTCGAATCAGAACAGGTTGTCTAGTACCTCATGCATTAATGTTCCTGCCGCCCCAAGTATCAATGGCTAATCAGGATATCCTGAGTCTGCGGCCTGCTGCTTGCCCTCATGTGTTGGTACTGACAGGAGTACCTACTTTGAAGAGGGATCAGCATGAGTCATGGGACCAGCTACGCAATAAATGTGCGGGCTGACTATCAAGGCATAGAAGCTTCCATGTATCCGAATTAAAGGAAAATACTGATCCTGCTATTAGGTTACCTCATGCCCTGCCAGAAACTGAGTGTACTATTCCCACAACCCACTTATCCCCCCTATGCAAACGAAGGCCTCAGCAAGTTCAGACCTCTGTATCTTAAACTGGAATGTTGCAAGGTTGTACTCTAAACTTCACCAGCCAGATTGGGTACAACTCATTAAAGACCAAGATATCCTTTTATTTCAGGAAACATGGGCCACACAAGAATTGAATATTGAGGGGTTTGAGTGCCATAACATCCTAGCAACAACCCCCAAGCAGGGTCGACCATTTGGGGGTTTATCAATCTGGGTCAATATTAAGACAGGGGGATGCATAAAAACTGTACATATAGATAACATTAATTTTCTAGGCTTATTATTTAATAGGGGAATTTCCTTTTGGATAATTAATTTTTAGAACAATGATTTTCATTCCGTTCCAAATATGCATTTTATAAATGCGTTTAATTTTATTGCATGTATTGGAAAATCCAAAGACTCTTTTAAGTCAGTAAGAATCTGTCTGGGGGCGATTTTAATGCTAAGCTATCTTTGTCATGGTCAAGTGAATATTTACACAGCAGCAGACAAACATGCAATGGGGTAGAGAGCTAATGGACCATTTGAACACCCTTAACTTAATTAATGTTATGGAAATTGATGTAACTACAAAAGATAATGCCCCCCCGAACCGACATTCAGAGGGAGGGGCTGTTCATCTACAATTGATAATATTTTTTACCCCCCCCCCCCCGCTTTAGAAGCAAGCTTGCTTAAAGCCGAAATTATGGCCACAATCTTTGGGGACCATAACCCAATACAAATAACATTACGGATGTCTCCAGTTCCAAACGCCTCAGACAGAATGTGGTGCTAGGGATCTATCACCGTCCATAGATAACCTCAGACTGGTATGTCGAGGCATTAATGACGCAGACCGATTCAGTTCTATGGTTAGGGGAAACAGGACTCTTAATAACATCTGTTTAGAGGCCCTGTTGCACACCGAGTGGCTATCAGAACCTTTCCCGAACTCAGTGGAGCCATTAAATCCTTGCTGTCTAAACCCGTTTGTACAGTACTGAGCAAACCTAGATGGTTCAATCAGGAGTGCTCAATTGCCAACAGGAAGCTCCGCAAGGCCCTATCTCAAAAGCCTAGGTGTAATGATTTGGTCAAGTCCTTAAGGTTGACATATAAGCTGGCTATTGCTAAAAGGAAGGAACAGTTATTGAATGAGTACTGGGATGCGTTCATTAATGCTGCCAGCTTAAATAATGGGAATATATTTTGGACTACCATTAAAGAGTTATCAATGGGACAACCGCTCACTCCCATCAGATGCAACATAATGAGCGCTACCTGGGAAAGTCACTTTTCCACTATTTACCAAGAGCCTGCTTTTTAATCCGACCCTTTTATGAAAAGGGTGCCACCTGGAGTCTCATTATCAATAAACGAGGTTGAGGAAGCTATATGTCAGAGTGCGGGCAATAAAACTCCAGGCCCTGATGGGTTGCCCATCGATCTTATTAAATATAAACCAGATTTGTTGGCCCCACTGTTTTTAAATATTTTTAATATTCTAACCAATGCCCCACTGCCTAAGACATGGTGTACTAGCACGATTGTTCCCATTTTTTTAAAAAAAATGGCGATTGCACACAACCTTGTTGCTATAGACCGATCTCCCTCATAGATAACACCCTTAAAATTTTAGCAGA
Organism: Lissotriton helveticus; assembly: GCF_964261635.1. Classification (NCBI taxonomy): domain Eukaryota; kingdom Metazoa; phylum Chordata; class Amphibia; order Caudata; family Salamandridae; genus Lissotriton; species Lissotriton helveticus. The sequence goes on along the minus strand of NW_027611651.1, from coordinate 3,993,893 downwards.
GTTTTATACACAAAAATTTTAACCTGGACAGAGGACAATCAGATGTTAGAACAATGCCAACTAGGCTTCAGGGGTAAATTTGGCACAAACGAGCAAAGTCATAATCTTAATTTGATCATAGGGAAGTACACTATTGCACAGCGCTCGCCACTTTACTTAGCTTTTATGGACCTGTCCTCAGCTTTTGATTTTGTCAATAGGTCCTGTCTATGGTCCATCCTTTTAGAATATGGACTGGATGAGGCCCTTGTTAATTTTTTGGCCTATCTCCATACGGACCTGAAAGCGTGGGTCAGGATTGTTGGTGAGGGAGAAGTTTCCACTTACATCAGTGTAGACAGAGTGGTCACACAGGGGTGTGTTCTTGCCCCTTTTCTATTTATCATATATATAAACAATTGAGATAAATCCCTGATCACACTAACTAATGCTATTCCCAGAATTCAAGGCAAACCTCTCCCAGTGCTTTTATACACAGATGATGCGGTTTTAATTGGTTGCACACCAAATGCACTACTCACTTTAGTTCAAGGTTTCACAGATTTTATGTCCGGCTTAGATTTATGCACAAATTTTAAGAAATCTTTTATAATGCCTTGTGGGCCAAGGAAATGTCCTTTAAATTTTATCTCTGTGGGTGACCAAAAATGTACCTTCACTGCTACTTTACCTTATCTGGGAATGGTCTTCGCTGCGAACGGCACCTGGTGTGAACACTTGGCATATTGTAAAAGTACGTTCTCGAGGGCTTTTAACTCAAACCTCAGTCTCCTCCGCCCTAAAAGATGGGGAACAATTCCAGCCCTTTTAAAGATTTTTAAGATCCTGTGTGTACCAATATCTACCTATGGGGCAGAGGTATGGGGTGTTGCCAAATGCTCTTGCATCCAATCAGAGGAAAATAGATGTTGTAGAAAACTCTTAGGCGCTCCAATCTCCACCCCTTTAAACATATGTCAAGGTGATCTGAAATTAGGATACATTGAAGACATCATAAGGGCCCTGCACTATTTTGGCTATCCATAATGAAGAATCCAGAGGCTTCTCTCACAAGGGACATAATAGATGGTAGTCTTTGCTGTGAGAAAGGGATGCATATTCTTCCTGGGGTAGTCAAGAGTCTAGAAAGCGTTAACCTTGGTAGACTGTTTGCTAATTCGAACACAGCTGTATCAATGGACAAAAAAGTTTTAAAGACAGCATTGTACACACTTTATAGCGCGGAAAGACTAGAAAGGGAATTGAATAATCAAACTGTTGCAAAATGTATATCCATTGCGTACCCTGAGCATTGTCTAGCAAGTTATATTGCACTACGCATGTCCCAATGGGAGAGAGGCTTCCTATTCCGTCTAAGAGCTGGGAAAGTAAGATATTTGCTTTGTTTTCCCTATAGTTGTAACGCAAAACGTGACTCCCTGCCATGTCCATGTGATGGTCACAGCGGTCAAACACTTTTACACTTTTTATTCTTTAGTAGATACTATATGAAATATACATAATCGTTGCTAAGTCCGTATTTAAAAAAAATTTCATCTATTAATTTAACAGACGCTCTTGACTGCAAATTTAAATTGGACAATGTTGAATTGATCTTGCGCATTGGCAACTTTTTGAGAGTAGCTACGGGTGCACGGAAATCTATGTGCGATTTATGAAGTTAATCGTATTGTACTATTCACAATATGCGCTTTACCTAGGTTTACTGTATTTGGCTACATTATGGGTTGGAGATTGCTATCTATTTATTTTTCTGTTGGTTTTTATCCTGTACGTGTGTTACTTTTATGGATACGTTGCTATCCGAATAAAGTCTTTTGGATTGGGATTGGATTGGCTACTTTCAGTCCTCTCACTCTTGAATGGGATTAGAAGGGTTTCTTTAAGTTGGCTGCTGCTAATGGCTTTCCCTGACAGTGCTCTGTGGATAACTCATGTTCCTGCAGTTAGCAGATAATTAATTTCCAAGTTTGGGGGCTCTCCGAGAGGCACAGTGACAAGAGAAGGCTCACAACTTTTTGTGTATTAAGATTATGTGCAGGTCAGTGGTGTAACAAAACGTGAGCCCTCCCCCCACTCCCTATCTGCAAAAAACATGGACGCCCTCCTTCCCCCAGACTGTCAGGACCTCTCGGGCCAAAATTAATTAAATGAATGATGTCAAGTATTCATATTGTAACCTGGAATTGCATATCGTTTTGTATTATCATGCTTCACATTCTGATCATGGCAAAGTGCAATATTGTTCTAAACCTTCTCTGTCTAAATAATATAGCAATATAACTTGCTTTTTATGCTCATACTTTCATTCACTGCTCTGGGTAAAAGCAGCTTGTTCTGCAAATCCTTCCCTAACTTTCCAGAAGTGTCGGAGCAGACAGGCTTGTGGAGTCATGCTTGGTTACTGAGTGATTCAGTTACATTTTTGCAACATTTCTTCAGCGAGTCTGTTTATTCTTAAATGCATTGTGACAAGAGGCTCAGATAAGATGTTTATGTATTTGTAAAGTGCATAGCCCAAACTTTGCTGCCCCCGGGAAAATGTGAGTACCTGTGATCTAGATCACCAAAAGGCAGGAGTAGTTAGACACGAGGACTAAACATAAGCATGCATCTCTAAAAGGCACAAACAGGAACCAATGAAAACAAGCCTTGGCATAGCCAATAGGTCTCGCCTTTGGGACCTTATACGTGTTTAGCCATGCAACAGTTGATGTTGTTGCACCAAGGATATTGTGCTGGATAACTAAACACTTATAAGGTCCCAAAGGTACGACCTAGTGACTATGCCAATGCTTGCTTACCAGATGGGCATTGGCTGACCGCTACCTGGTTACTGAGGCCCTAGTGAGGTTGAGACATATTTGGGGGAGTTTTAGCCAAATCAGATTCTACTGTGCATGCCCAAGCCTAGGTAGCAATGAAGCGCAGTTGTTAGTGCTGACTATGAGTGTGTTCTTTCACTGTGGGGAGAGGAGTTGGCCTAACGGCGAGGGCGCTCGACCTCAGACCTGGGGATCTTGGTTCGAGTCTTGGTAACGACGCCAAACATCCTGTGATTCTGGGCAAATCACTTAATCTCCCCGTGCCTAACAAAAATGAATGTGTGTCCACATGTAACGTAACTGGTGCTATGTAAAGCGATCTGATACCCGATTTGGGTCAAATTTGCGCTATATAAAACTCTGCAAAAAAAATTTTTTAAACCAAAAAAAAACTGTGCTACTTTCAATTGACGGGGCTGCCCCCGTTTACTCTGGTGAAAGCCAAAAACGGAATTGTGATCTTCTCATCACACAGACTTTTCAGGTGAAAAAAATGACAACGTTTCCTGAGGCCCTTCAAAATAGTTACCCAACTACACCAATGAGAGTCAATGAACATTTTTGATACAAAATAATAATGTCTAATGATCGATGCAGACAACAAAAAATAAAAAAATGAATGCCGTGACAGCACGCTTGAGACCCAACCAGCACCAGACAATCGTTCTCAGGTAATGCGGTGAGAATCTGGAACTCGCTTCCTCCTTTGCCCCGTGCCATCACCTCCATTCAGATCTTCAAAGCGGACCTCAAATTTCTTCTATTCCAAAGACACTTTCAGAACTAATTCTCTCCTTCAGACCCCGCCAGGAAGTTCTTTACTCATTGTAATTGGTCATATGTATGTATATTTTTGTTTGTACATTCTGTGCTTGCTGTGTTTGTTATTGTGTTCCTTTTGCCTGCATTGTTTTGATTCTATGGCCTGCTACCTTTGTTTGTTCCTTTCCTGTAACAGTTCTCTCATGTAACGTAATTGGTTCTATTGTACAGCGCTCTGACACCTTCGGGTAAAATCAGCGCTTTATAAAAAAGCATCAAATAAAATAAATAAATAAATAAATGACCTCACCTGGGGTTTAATACGGGTGCTGTGGTCCATGCCGTGGGTCGGGCCTCCTCCGCTGGCCCTGCGGAGCCTGAGGCCAGGACTGAACTATGAGCGCGGGTTAAAAGAGGGCCTGTTCATGGATAACTGCGCATGCGCAGGGGATAGACACTGCTTCCCACAACGCGGGTTAAAGAGGCCTTGGATTAACTATGCATGCGCTGAGGACAGACACTGCCTCCCGCTGCGGAGCGCGAGTTAAGGAAGGCCTTGAATTAACAACTGTGCATGTGCTGAGGACAGACACTGCCTCCTGCCGTGGAGCGCGAGTTAAGGAAGGCCTTGAATTTTTTCTTCAAAGAATTTGGTCTGGGCTTGGATCATCTCCCTATGATATTTTCTAATAGCTGCCTTATATTGACTTTTGATGGCGAGATCATAGTTTTTTCTCCACAATATTTCCATTCTTTTACATGATTTTTTGTCTGAATTAATTGCTCATTGAACCATGGGGCTTTAATCCTAACATCAAGTTTAAGTTGTCTGATTTTCTGTGGGTGTTGGGCTGCATCTTTGTTGAGCCAGTCAGCCCAAATCTTGTTGGCCTCTTCTACGTCATCTGTCAGGCTTGGTGCTTGGTCCTCTAATTCAATCCTTACGTTGTCAGGTAGGGATTTTGGGCATTTATTCTTAATCCAGGTTACTTTGTGACTGGTGTGTCGAGCATGTGGATTTTCCAGTGTAAACGGGAGGAAATAATGATCCGACCATGGCATTGGTATAGGGGTCCCTACTTTTAGCTTAGAGTCATTTGAAACAAGCATTGGCATAGCCAATCAGTCTTGCCTTTGGGACCTTATAAGTGTTTAGCCATGCACAAGTTAATACTCTTGGACCAAGGATATTGTGCTGCTTAACTTAATATTTATACGGTTCCAAAAGCGAGACCTATTGGCTATGCCAATGCTTGTTTAGTGTTGCACTGGTGCTTCCTTTGGTACAGTGCTATACACCGTAATTTAAAATAGGGTTAATACATATAATCAAATAAACGTTGCCCGTGCAAGATCGTTTCCTACTGTTTTTGTAGTGTTGCTCTGGTGTTTCCTTTCTAATTATTAAAAAATGTTTTTGTGTCAAGGATCAGAATGGCAGCGAAATATACAGTGAATCATGCCCTCTAATAGTGGGTGTAAAAATGGCATCAATGTTGTGCATTGGCATGCAGAAGGCACCATCTATGCATGTTTGTAATTCTGAGGAGATATGATATTATTCTATTCTGACTCGTGTTGCAGGCGAACCCTAGTACGAGTCTACACTAACTGTTTATTGCTCATTTTAAACTAATAAACAGATTGAATTGGAGGACTCTGAGACTCTTAAAAGGCATCTCTGCCACGGACGAGACTTCTCTGGTTGTTTACTCGGAAGTGGAAGCTAATCTTGCAACACTACCTGAACTCCCGACAGTCATCTTCAAATGTCTGAGTATAAAACAAGCTTGCAAAAACTATTTTCTTTACAGGTGCTTGTTGTTGTCCTAGATATTCATGTATGCATGCGTATCTGCGGTGGCTGTCCTTAAGTGGCATTTTGTTAACTATTCAAAAGTGCACTCAAAGCGAGCTCTGGCTGATGCTTGCGCATCCACGAGCCATCGTTGAATGAACAGGTTTTGTTTAAGTAAAGCACATTCAAATATTCTTCCTGTAGATGTGCGTGCATCAGTTGTAGGAGCGATATTTGATGAGATTTGTTAAAGCAAGTGCCATTTGAAGATGCAAGTAGTGCATGCGTGCACTTGCGGCACGTTAAAATGTCAGCGTGCGTGTGCGCGCAGTCTGCTCTTTTTGGAAGCACATACTCGTGCTTGTGGCTCACCCCTGCTTGCTCCCGCAAGGCGGACGCCACCACAAGCACGAGTGTGTGCTTACAAAAAGAGCAAAGCGCCGGCTAAAGGTCCTCCTATGCAGCGCATGCGCACTGCGTATGCGAGACCTAAAAATTGGCTTAGAGTATTATACCCTTTACATGGGTGCTTATGTTTATCAGTTGTTTCATTTGCATGGCCTATACGAGTGCTGTGGTCCCTGCTGTGGATCTGGCCTCACCTGGGGTTTCATATGGGTGCTGTGGTCTGGCCTCCCCTGGGGTTTAATATGGTTGCTGAGGTCCCTGCTGTGGTCGGGCCTCATCTGGGTTTCATGCGGGTGCTGGGGTCTGGCCTCACCTGGGGTTTAATATAGGTGATGTGGTCCCTGCTGTGGTCGGGCCTCACCTGGGGTTTAATATGGGTGCTGTGGTCCCTGCTGTGGGTCTGGCCTCACCTGGGGTTTCATGTGGGGCCTGGGCTCCCTGCTGTGGGTCTGGCCTCACCTGGGGTTTCATGTGGGGCATGGGCTCACTGCTGTGGGTCGTGACCTCACCTGGGGTTTCATGTGGGGCCTGGGCTCCCTGCTGTGGGTCATGCCCTCACCTGGGGTTTCATGCGGGTGCTGGGGTCCCTGCTGTGGGTCTGGCCTCACCTGGGGTTTAATATAGGTGATGTGGTCCCTGCTGTGGTCGGGCCTCACCTGGGGTTTAATATGGGTGCTGTGGTCCCTGCTGTGGGTCTGGCCTCACCTGGGGTTTCATATGGGTGCTGTGGTCCCTGCTGTGGGTCTGGCCTCACCTGGGGTTTAATATGGGTGCTGTGGTCCCTGCTGTTGGTCTGGCCTCACCTGGGGTTTAATATGGGTGCTGTGGTCCCTGCTGTGGGTCTGGCCTCACCTGGGGTTTCATATGGGTGCTGTGGTCCCTGCTGTGGGTCTGGCCTCACCTGGGGTTTAATATGGGTGCTGTGGTCCCTGCTGTTGGTCTGGCCTCACCTGGGGTTTAATATGGGTGCTGTGTGTAATGCCCAGCACAAGTCAGCATTCTAGTGCTGAGCCTGTAACTACACTGAACACCCACCCACCACTGATGTCACAGGTCATGTGACACAGTACCAATAAAAGAGACCGAGCGCACGTGCTCTGGGCCAGTTGCACCGAGCAAGCAGTGTGTCCTGCGTCCCAGTCATTTCCCAGCATGAGGGCCTTAGGCCCGACCCTACAATGGCGACGAGGGCGGAGCCGTGCCCAGCGTGCCACAGCTCCATAGAACATTTCAAAGGAAAAGGGGATGAGAGAGCTGCCTGCTGCAAAGGCACACCCCCTGAGAAGGAAGCCGGCCGCCGAAAGGCCCACGAGGCGTGTGTCGAGCCCCGGGCCTAAGGAAAAGGAAAGAGGTGACCGGAGCCCACCCGCACCTCTCCAGCCTGCTGTGGTCCGCCCTGCCGAGGCGGTGCCCTGAGAAAGACGATGTAGCCATCGCGGTGCCCACCCGCAGAAGAACAGGCCCGTCGGCCGAAGGTGAGCCCCAGACTGTTAAGCACCAAAAGCGGAGCCCACCCGCGATGATCGTAACCGCGACAGCGCCGCCCAGAGCTATACAAAGCGGTGCTCACCCGCTAAGAACACTGACTGTGCCCCCCCTAAGGGGTGAACGGCGCCAGATTTTGCCCCGTTTATAAAGACAAGGCTCGCGGAGCCCACCCGCGGTCTGCCTGCTGCGACGCGGCGTCGGCCGCAAATGCCCCGATGATAAGGCAAGGCTCACGGAGCCCACCCGCAGCCTGCATGCAGCCATCTCTGCCCCGCCGCGCCTGACTAAAGCTGCCGCGGCGGTGAGGAGAGTAAGAAACCCAGCTCCCGGCTCGCAGCCGGTAAAAGCAGCTCCAGCCGCCTCCGCCTGCAGCGCCGTGACGACTGAAGCGCCAACGGGGCCGGACTGCTGAGACGCCGGCCCCGCCACAAACTTGAAGTGTCCCCGCCTGCGAGGTTTAAGAAAAAAAAAAAAAAAGCAAAGCAGCGTCAAGCCCCCTGCGCAACATAACCAGAGAACTCACCGCAAATAGGCGACGTCCGGAGGCGACCGCCTGCATTGACCCCAGGCGCCAGCTCCAGCCTCCCGCATGCAGTGCTGTGAGATCCAACTCACCGTCCCCGGAGCCAAAACCCGGCCTGCCTCTACGCTCACCCCACCCGCGCAGCGCACAGACTGTTCACAGCTGCTGCGGTGGGGAGAAAGAACTGAACAAGTAAGTGTGCCCCCAGCCAGAGTAGAACAATGCCTGCTGCGAAAGGCAGAAAGTCGTAGAATATAAAGGAAAACTCACCATAGTGAAGGGGAGCCACCCAGCTGTGCCTGCCCGACTGCCTCGGGCTGCAGTCCGGTTCCTCTGCCCCCACGACCCCCTGCAAGAGCCAAAGTGTTAAGACAAACACCGTGGAACCGAGAGAGGTCAGGAAACAAAGCAGAAAAGCAGCACTGCCACCTAGTGACCAAGTAGCAACACTGCACCTGGGATGCAAAGGAGACTGCAGCAGCATTAAGGAACAGTACAATGGCTGCAAGAATGATTATGTGAGCAAAGCCCAGGACAGGCTGTCTCAACACATGCTCAAGGGCGACAAGAGAAGAAAAAAAAAAAACTCAACACCAGGTGAATGTGCAACAACACAAGGATATTGCCACACCAGAATGCCACCAAGCAGACACGCAGCCAAGACTGCATGACCCCCACACAAGCGTTGCCTAGAGACTGATAGAGAGCCACCTGCTGGCAGGTGGTTACTTGCAAGAGAAGAGACAATAGGGCTCAGGGGAGAGCTGCTGTGATCTACAGCGAGTAATACAAGGCACCCCACAAAAGCACAGCAGCGCACAAAGAAAAGGGAGACGGAAGCGACTACTTCCTCCCCAAGCAAATAGCAGGCGCAGAAAGGAGGCGAACACGCACAACAAGGAACTGGGACCCCTACCCAAAGGCATACTGCAGCCTTGCCCGAGCAGCCCCAAGTGTGCCAGAAGACACCAGACTCCCCGCAGAGGACACCGACAGGAAATCAGAATAGGACTGCGCCACCAGGCAAGAAAAGGCTTCCAGTAAATAAACAAGATTACACGGACCACTCAAGGAACTCTCCCTAAAGCAAGCCTGCAGCAACCAGCAGCACAAGAGACTTACCATATCAGAGTAGCGCCAAGCCTACCCGCATAGCTTTAAGGATACAGAACAGCACTGCGCAGGAACGCGCCGGAAGCACAAGAACACAACAGAACTTAAGAATCGCGCCTGAAGCACCAGGAGCGCCAGGAGTGCAGCGACTCCTCACAAGATATCCAAGAGACACGCGCGACAAGGGCGCCCACAAGAAGATCACAAGAATCGCAACTAGCACCAAACAGAAGAAGCAAGACCAGAAGAACGTCAACGGAGTGGTGACGCAACCCTCCAGAAGCATCTACGCCACGCCAGAAGAGGAGACAGCGATGCCTAGTGGCCACAGGCCATCGCTGCAGCAGAATGGCGAAGGTAAGAACACCCCCACACGAACCGACGATGGTTCTGGAACCCAGCAACAAGAAGTGCGAAAGCGCATGACGCTAATGCGCAGCAGTGCGGACAGCACTAGCCCAAAGCAGCAAGTCACAAGGGAACACCCGAAGAGCGCACCCAGTTGCGCACCAAAGCAATTGAACTGAGATGAAAAGAAAATGGTTGTGCAGACAACCCGCAGAACTGAAGATTCAACACAGAAACAACCTGACCACTCAGCTTGGTCACAAAGCACGAAGTCGACCAGCCAGATGGTCGCAACAAATCCTACCTGCCAGACCTCGGCAGAAGGGACCAGCACGAGGTCCAAGAAGCTCAGCACCACAAATCCTACCTGCCAGACCTCGGCAGAAGGGACCAGCACGACGTCCAAGAAGCTCAGCACCACAAATCCTACCTGCCAGACCTCGGCAGAAGGGACCAGCACGAGGTCCAAGAAGCTCAGCACCACAAATCCTACCTGCCAGACCTCGGCAGAAGGGACCAGCACGAGGTCCAAGAAGCTCAGCACCACAAATCCTACCTGCCAGACCTCGGCAGAAGGGACCAGCACGACGTCCAAGAAGTTCAGACAATGCACGGTCCGACGACCTAGACCCACGAACTTCAACCACACAAATTAATGAAAGCAACAGGAAGAAGATGTGAAGGTCGCGACGCTAACCCTGGGAAGCGAGTAATGAGAAGTTAGTGTCCTAGGACTAGGACAAGACCAGGAAGACACGTGCAGAGTGCGCGCGCTGCATGGGGAAGCCTGGCCAGAGAAGATGAAGAAAAGGGGAACAGGGTACGCTGCGAAAAGAGGAGAAGAGAAGAAGAAAGATCGGAGCGGCACACTGCCACCGAAGAAAGGAAGGAAAGAGAAGTCAGAGTGACACCCAGTCACTGCAAGGAGAATGAAGACAGAACAGAGTGGCCACTGCCACTAAGAAGATAAGAAGGAAGACGCAATCAGAGTGGCACGACTGTCAAGCTAAGAAGAATGAAGAAAGAACAGAGTGGCCACCGCCACTAAGAAAAGTAGAAAGGTGACAGGCTCTGGAACACCGGAGTGCAATGGAGAACAAGCCTGGTAAGAGCACCGGCAGAGCAGACCAAAGACGACCACCTACGAGTCATCCATCCACATGGCGAACGCAGAAGGGAGCAAGATAGACTGTTGAAGACATCTACCTCTGGGGTTGGCGGAAGATCGAATGGCGAGAGTGCTCACACATCCAGCTGATGAACTGACCACTCCACACCGACCCGTGGCAACCTAAGAAGAGGCCTCAAGGAACTCTGGTGGCAGCAAGTCCCACACGGGAGACAGATCTACAGAAGCACGTCTGCAGGATCCAAGAGGATGAAAGCCTCGAGAGCAATGAAGAGAGTCGACAACTCAACCTTCAGGTGGAACTAGGACACGACGGTGAGGTTCGTGGAGCGCCCTGCTCACGGCCCGAAGGCTATGGTAGAGCAACGCGACCAAAAACACCAGTCCAGTGGAAACCTGGCAAAGAGGTCCTCCCGGACATCTTGTGGCAGAAGAAAACCGGCGAGAGGGGCATCCTAGTGAGAGGGATGTTCGCACCTACTTTATTCACCTGCTAAGAAACACACTGAAGCCTGCCTGGAAACAACACGCAACCAGCTTGGAGAAAAGTAGCCGGAAGGCAAACAACAACCACGTCATCCATCTCTCTTGAACCATTCGTCACCAAGAGAGCAAAGCAAAAGGCAGGGCTGAGAACAGCCGACAGAGAAAGAATGAACCCGCCGAACAACTAAGAACCGTGCCACCAAGAACTGCTAAGTCAAAACGCAAGAACTATACTGCCTGCGGTTTGCAAGCAGCCAAAGAGACTCTTTTTGAAAGCACTAGTCCAATGTTATTTTCTGTGTTTTCTTTCCCCCACAGGTGTTTGGACTTTTCATGTTTGGTTTAATTTTTAACCAATTTGGGGAGGGATGTAATGCCCAGCACAAGTCAGCATTCTAGTGCTGAGCCTGTAACTACACTGAACACCCACCCACCACTGATGTCACAGGTCATGTGACACAGTACCAATAAAAGAGACCGAGCGCACGTGCTCTGGGCCAGTTGCACCGAGCAAGCAGTGTGTCCTGCGTCCCAGTCATTTCCCAGCATGAGGGCCTTAGGCCCGACCCTACACTGTGGTCCCTGCTGTTGGTCTGGCCTCACCTGGGGTTTAATATGGGTGCTGTGGTCCCTGCTGTTGGTCTGGCCTCACCTGGGGTTTAATATGGGTGCTGTGGTCCCTGCTGTTGGTCTGGCACCCTCGCTGGCCCTGCTGAGCTTTCCAAGGCCTTTGTGTACACCAGAGGGGGGGTTAAAGAGGGCCTGTGGATGAACAACTGCGCATGCGCTGAGGACAGACACTGCCGCCCGCCGCTGAGTGATGGTTCTGGAAGGCCTTGAATTAACAACTGCGCATGCGCTGAGAACAGTTATGGCCTACCGCGGATTAAAGCGGACCTGTGGATGACAACTGCGCATGCGCTGAAGACCGACACTGCCTACCAGGGCAGAGCGCGAGTTGAAGTGCGTCGTGACTGAATAAATGCGCATGCGCTATGGACACTCCCGCCCACCGCCGAGCGCTGGTTCAGGAAGGCGTTGACTTAACTGGGCATGCGCTGAGGACAGACACCGCTGTCAAGACAATTCAACCCAAGAAGTCGTTGCAAGAAATATTTATTTAGTTCACAGGACGGAGCGCAGTAAACGGCGAAACCTGTGACTTGTCAGCGGACAGCTCAGAGCCAGTACAGGTGGGACGGTGTCCCCGCAGGGACATAAAGAAGCACAACAATTACAGTGACGCAGTGAGTAAGACACACGGAGCACGAGGGGCCTCGCGCCACAGCAAATGCTGAGATGTGTCTCAGTGCAGAGCTCCTGGGTTTGGCTCCTCTATGGGGGCGCGGGGTGTCCAGGGCAGTTCACAGTCTGTGCTCCGTGCGAGGTCTCAACACTGTGTGATTGGTCGGCTGTAGGGAGTAGTGTCTTCGCTCCGCACATGCGCAGCTGAGACGCGGTCCTGCGCGTGCGCAGCTGTGAGACCCGTTGTTTTATTTTGTTGAGCTCGCGCGTCACTCGGAGGGGGAATAACACACCGCCCCCCCCCTCCTCACAGGCAGCCGGGCCCCCGGTGCCCCCCCTCACCCCCGAGCCCTACGGACCGGAGCTGAAGCAGAGGTGAGGAGGCCTCGAAGCGTCCAGCCGAGTGTGTGGGAGGTTTAAATAATATTTGTATCGAATTTAATGTTTTTTAAGAATATTTTGTTGTTATTTATGAAGAACAAAAGAGAGTCAATGACCTCGCCATAGTCCAACAAGTCCATGTAACCCCATTCCCCGTGTGTGTGTTTGTGATCCCAGGTGATTAGAATCAAGCATTTGCAACGCAGCAGGTCTCGCATTTGCGAGAGTTTGAGCTATTGGCATTGTAAATGGCAATGCCTTTTGTTTATCTGCGTTAAACACTAACACATATATAAAAGGAATTGTCATTTACAATGCCAATAGCTCAAACGCTCGCCAGTGCGAGACCCATTGCATTGCAAGTGCTTTTTTTCTGCTCCTGTCTCTTCTCTCTCAGGCCCCCACAGATCGTCTCCTCCCTGCGCCTGCCCTCTCACAAGCTCCTTCCTATGTAAACTGTGACAGGGTAATGAGTGTTGGTTCTTGGTACCACCCTGAATGGACATGGCAGGGTCACTGGGGGTCAGACCTGCAATGCCTCTTGTTGTCTGTGTGACTGCTAGAGGTGGGGGAGCCTGAGCATTCATGGGAAGGGGCGAGCCATGGCAGGGTCACTGGGGGTCACTCCTGCAATGCTTCTGTTGTCTGTGTGACTGCTAGAGGTGGGCGAGCCTGAGAATTCATGGGAAGGGCCGAGCCATGGCAGGGTCACTGGGGGTCAGACCTCCAATGCTTCTGTTGTCTGTGTGACTGCTAGAGGTGGTCGAGCCTGAGAATTCATGGGAAGGGCTGAGCCATGGCAGGGTCACTGGGGGTCAGACCTCCAATGCTTCTGTTGTCTGTGTGACTGCTAGAGGTGGGGGAGCCTGAGAATTCACGGGAAGGGCTGAGCCATGGCAGGGTCACTGGGGGTCAGACCTCCAATGCTTCTGTTGTCTGTGTGACTGCTAGAGGTGGGGGAGCCTGAGAATTCATGGGAAGGGGCGAGCCATGGCAGGGTCACTGGGGGTCAGACCTCCAATGCTTCTGTTGTCTGTGTGACTGCTAGAGGTGGGGGAGCCTGAGCATTCATGGGAAGGGCTGAGCCATGGCAGGGTCACTGGGGGTCAGACCTGCAATGCTTCTGTTGTCTGTGTGACTGCTAGAGGTGGGCGAGCCTGAGAATTCATAGGACTGGGCGAGCCATGGCAGGGTCACTGGGGGTCAGACCTGCAATGCTTCTGTTGTCTGTGTGACTGCTAGAGGTGAACGAGCCTGAGAATTCATGGGAAGGGCTGAGCCATGGCAGGGTCACTGGGGGTCAGACCTCCAATGCTTCTGTTGTCTGTGTGACTGCTAGAGGTGGTCGAGCCTGAGAATTCATGGGAAGGGGCGAGCCATGGCAGGGTCACTGGGGGTCAGACCTCCAATGCTTCTGTTGTCTGTGTGACTGCTGGAGGAGGGGGAGCCTGAGAATTCATGGGAAGGGCTGAGCCATGGCAGGGTCACTGGGGGTCAGACCTGCAATGCTTCTGTTGTCTGTGTGACTGCTAGAGGTGGGGGAGCCTGAGAATTCATGGGAAGAGCTGAGCCATGGCAGGGTCACTGGGGGTCAGACCTCCAATGCTTCTGTTGTCTGTGTGACTGCTAGAGGTGGGCGAGCCTGAGAATTCATGGGAAGGGCTGAGCCATGGCAGGGTCACTGGGGGTCAGACCTGCAATGCTTCTGTTGTCTGTGTGACTGCTAGAGGTGGGGGAGCCAGAGAATTCATGGGAAGGGCTGAGCCATGGCAGGGTCACTGGGGGTCAGACCTCCAATGCTTCTGTTGTCTGTGTGACTGCTAGAGGTGGGGGAGCCAGAGAATTCATGGGAAGGGCTGAGCCATGGCAGGGTCACTGGGGGTCAGACCTGCAATGCTTCTGTTGTCTGTGTGACTGCTAGAGGTGGTCGAGCCTGAGAATTCATGGGAATGGCTGAGCCATGGCAGGGTCACTGGGAGTCAGACCTCCAATGCTTCTGTTGTCTGTGTGACTGCTAGAGGTGGTCGAGCCTGAGAATTCATGGGAAGGGCTGAGCCATGGCAGGGTCACTGGGGGTCAGACCTCCAATGCTTCTGTTGTCTGTGTGACTGCTAGAGGAGGGGGAGCCTGAGAATTCATGGGAAGAGCTGAGCCATGGCAGGGTCACTGGGGGTCAGACCTGCAATGCTTCTGTTGTCTGTGTGACTGCTAGAGGTGGGGGAGCCAGAGAATTCATGGGAAGGAGCGAGCCATGGCAGGGTCACTGGGGGTCAGACCTGCAATGCTTCTGTTGTCTGTGTGACTGCTAGAGGTGGGCGAGCCTGAGAATTCATGGGAAGGGCTGAGCCATGGCAGGGTCACTGGGGGTCAGACCTGCAATGCTTCTGTTGTCTGTGTGACTGCTAGAGGTGGGGGAGCCTGAGAATTCATGGGAAGGGCTGAGCCATGGCAGGGTCACTGGGGGTCAGACCTGCAATGCTTCTGTTGTCTGTGTGACTGATAGAGGAGGGGGAGCCAGAGAATTCATGGGAAGGGCTGAGCCATGGCAGGGTCACTGGGGGTCAGACCTGCAATGCTTCTGTTGTCTGTGTGACTGCTAGAGGTGGACGAGCCTGAGAATTCATGGGAAGGGCCGAGCCATGGCAGGGTCACTGGGGGTCACTCCTGCAATGCTTCTGTTGTCTGTGTGACTGCTAGAGGAGGGGGAGCCTGAGAATTCATGGAAAGGGCCGAGCCATGGCAGGGTCACTGGGGGTCAGACCTGCAATGCTTCTGTTGTCTGTGTGACTGCTAGAGGAGGGGGAGCCAGAGAATTCATGGGAAGGGCTGAGCCATGGCAGGGTCACTGGGGGTCAGACCTCCAATGCTTCTGTTGTCTGTGTGACTGCTAGAGGTGGGGGAGCCAGAGAATTCATGGGAAGGGCCGAGCCATGGCAGGGTCACTGGGGGTCAGACCTGCAATGCTTCTGTTGTCTGTGTGACTGCTAGAGGTGGGGGAGCCTGAGAATTCATGGGAAGGGCTGAGCCATGGCAGGGTCACTGGGGGTCAGACCTGCAATGCTTCTGTTGTCTGTGTGACTGCTAGAGGTGGGGGAACCTGAGAATTCACGGGAAGGGCTGAGCCATGGCAGGGTCACCGGGGGTCAGACCTCCAATGCTTCTGTTGTCTGTGTGACTGCTAGAGGTGGGGGAGCCAGAGAATTCATGGGAAGGGCTGAGCCATGGCAGGGTCACTGGGGGTCAGACCTGCAATGCTTCTGTTGTCTGTGTGACTGCTAAAGGTGGGGGAACCTGAGAATTCACGGGAAGGGCTGAGCCATGGCAGGGTCACCGGGGGTCAGACCTCCAATGCTTCTGTTGTCTGTGTGACTGCTAGAGGTGGGGGAGCCTGAGAATTCATGGGAAGGGGCGAGCCATGGCAGGGTCACTGGGAGTCAGACCTGCAATGCTTCTGTTGTCTGTGTGACTGCTAGAGGAGGGGGAGTCAGAGAATTCATGGGAAGGGCGAGCCATGGCAGGGTCACTGGGGGTCAGACCTGCAATGCTTCTGTTGTCTGTGTGACTGCTAGAGGTGGGGGAGCCTGAGAATTCATGGGAAGGGCTGAGCCATGGCAGGGTCACTGGGGGTCAGACCTCCAATGCTTCTGTTGTCTGTGTGACTGCTGGAGGAGGGGGAACCTGAGAATTCATGGGAAGGGCGAGCCATGGCAGGGTCACTGGGAGTCAGACCTGCAATGCTTCTGTTGTCTGTGTGACTGCTAGAGGAGGGGGAGTCAGAGAATTCATGGGAAGGGGCGAGCCATGGCAGGGTCACTGGGGGTCAGACCTGCAATGCTTCTGTTGTCTGTGTGACTGCTAGAGGTGGTCGAGCCTGAGAATTCATGGGAAGGGCGAGCCATGGCAGGGTCACTGGGGGTCAGACCTCCAATGCTTCTGTTGTCTGTGTGACTGCTAGAGGTGGGCGAGCCTGAGAATTCATGGGAAGGGCGAGCCATGGCAGGGTCACTGGGGGTCAGACCTGCAATGCTTCTGTTGTCTGTGTGACTGCTAGAGGTGGGGGAGCCTGAGAATTCATGGGAAGGGCTGAGCCATGGCAGGGTCACTGGGGGTCAGACCTCCAATGCTTCTGTTGTCTGTGTGACTGCTGGAGGAGGGGGAACCTGAGAATTCATGGGAAGGGCGAGCCATGGCAGGGTCACTGGGAGTCAGACCTGCAATGCTTCTGTTGTCTGTGTGACTGCTAGAGGAGGGGGAGTCAGAGAATTCATGGGAAGGGGCGAGCCATGGCAGGGTCACTGGGGGTCAGACCTGCAATGCTTCTGTTGTCTGTGTGACTGCTAGAGGTGGGGGAGCCTGAGAATTCATGGGAAGGGCGAGCCATGGCAGGGTCACTGGGGGTCAGACCTGCAATGCTTCTGTTGTCTGTGTGACTGCTAGAGGTGGGGGAGCCAGAGAATTCATGGGAAGGGCTGAGCCATGGCAGGGTCACTGGGGGTCAGACCTCCAATGCTTCTGTTGTCTGTGTGACTGGTAGAGGTGGGCGAGCCTGAGAATTCATGGGAAGGGCGAGCCATGGCAGGGTCACTGGGGGTCAGACCTGCAATGCTTCTGTTGTCTGTGTGACTGCTAGAGGAGGGGGAGCCTGAGAATTCATGGGAAGAGCTGAGCCATGGCAGGGTCACTGGGGGTCAGACCTCCAATGCTTCTGTTGTCTGTGTGACTGCTAGAGGTGGGGGAGCCAGAGAATTCATGGGAAGGGCTGAGCCATGGCAGGGTCACTGGGGGTCAGACCTGCAATGCTTCTGTTGTCTGTGTGACTGCTAGAGGTGGTCGAGCCTGAGAATTCATGGGAAGGGCCGAGCCATGGCAGGGTCACTGGGGGTCAGACCTCCAATGCTTCTGTTGTCTGTGTGACTGGTAGAGGTGGGCGAGCCTGAGAATTCATGGGAAGGGCGAGCCATGGCAGGGTCACTGGGGGTCAGACCTGCAATGCTTCTGTTGTCTGTGTGACTGCTAGAGGTGGGGGAGCCTGAGAATTCATGGGAAGGGCTGAGCCATGGCAGGGTCACTGGGGGTCAGACCTGCAATGCTTCTGTTGTCTGTGTGACTGCTAGAGGTGGTCGAGCCTGAGAATTCATGGGAAGGGCCGAGCCATGGCAGGGTTACTGGGGGTCAGACCTGCAATGCTTCTGTTGTCTGTGTGACTGATAGAGGAGGGGGAGCCAGAGAATTCATGGGAAGGGCTGAGCCATGGCAGGGTCACTGGGGGTCAGACCTGCAATGCTTCTGTTGTCTGTGTGACTGCTAGAGGTGGGGGAACCTGAGAATTCATGGGAAGGGCTGAGCCATGGCAGGGTCACTGGGAGTCAGACCTCCAATGCTTCTGTTGTCTGTGTGACTGCTAGAGGTGGGGGAGCCTGAGAATTCACGGGAAGGGCTGAGCCATGGCAGGGTCACCGGGGGTCAGACCTCCAATGCTTCTGTTGTCTGTGTGACTGCTAGAGGTGGGGGAGCCTGAGAATTCATGGGAAGGGGCGAGCCATGGCAGGGTCACTGGGAGTCAGACCTGCAATGCTTCTGTTGTCTGTGTGACTGCTAGAGGTAGGGGAGCCTGAGAATTCATGGGAAGGGGCGAGCCATGGCAGGGTCACTGGGGGTCAGACCTGCAATGCTTCTGTTGTCTGTGTGACTGCTAGAGGTGGGGGAGCCTGAGAATTCATGGGAAGGGCTGAGCCATGGCAGGGTCACTGGGGGTCACTCCTGCAATGCTTCTGTTGTCTGTGTGACTGCTAGAGGAGGGGGAGTCAGAGAATTCATGGGAAGGGCTGAGCCATGGCAGGGTCACTGGGGGTCAGACCTGCAATGCTTCTGTTGTCTGTGTGACTGCTAGAGGTGGTCGAGCCTGAGAATTCATGGGAAGGGCGAGCCATGGCAGGGTCACTGGGGGTCAGACCTCCAATGCTTCTGTTGTCTGTGTGACTGCTAGAGGTGGGCGAGCCTGAGAATTCATGGGAAGGGCGAGCCATGGCAGGGTCACTGGGGGTCACTCCTGCAATGCTTCTGTTGTCTGTGTGACTGCTAGAGGAGGGGGAGTCAGAGAATTCATGGGAAGGGCTGAGCCATGGCAGGGTCACTGGGGGTCAGACCTGCAATGCTTCTGTTGTCTGTGTGACTGCTAGAGGTGGTCGAGCCTGAGAATTCATGGGAAGGGCGAGCCATGGCAGGGTCACTGGGGGTCAGACCTCCAATGCTTCTGTTGTCTGTGTGACTGCTAGAGGTGGGCGAGCCTGAGAATTCATGGGAAGGGCGAGCCATGGCAGGGTCACTGGGGGTCAGACCTGCAATGCTTCTGTTGTCTGTGTGACTGCTAGAGGTGGGGGAGCCTGAGAATTCATGGGAAGGGCTGAGCCATGGCAGGGTCACTGGGGGTCAGACCTGCAATGCTTCTGTTGTCTGTGTGACTGCTAGAGGTGGGCGAGCCTGAGAATTCATGGGAAGGGCGAGCCATGGCAGGGTCACTGGGGGTCAGACCTGCAATGCTTCTGTTGTCTGTGTGACTGCTAGAGGAGGGGGAGTCAGAGAATTCATGGGAAGGGGCGAGCCATGGCAGGGTCACTGGGGGTCAGACCTGCAATGCTTCTGTTGTCTGTGTGACTGCTAGAGGTGGGGGAGCCTGAGAATTCATGGGAAGGGCGAGCCATGGCAGGGTCACTGGGGGTCAGACCTGCAATGCTTCTGTTGTCTGTGTGACTGCTAGAGGTGGGGGAGCCAGAGAATTCATGGGAAGGGCTGAGCCATGGCAGGGTCACTGGGGGTCAGACCTCCAATGCTTCTGTTGTCTGTGTGACTGGTAGAGGTGGGCGAGCCTGAGAATTCATGGGAAGGGCGAGCCATGGCAGGGTCACTGGGGGTCAGACCTGCAATGCTTCTGTTGTCTGTGTGACTGCTAGAGGAGGGGGAGCCTGAGAATTCATGGGAAGAGCTGAGCCATGGCAGGGTCACTGGGGGTCAGACCTCCAATGCTTCTGTTGTCTGTGTGACTGCTAGAGGTGGGGGAGCCAGAGAATTCATGGGAAGGGCTGAGCCATGGCAGGGTCACTGGGGGTCAGACCTGCAATGCTTCTGTTGTCTGTGTGACTGCTAGAGGTGGTCGAGCCTGAGAATTCATGGGAAGGGCCGAGCCATGGCAGGGTCACTGGGGGTCAGACCTCCAATGCTTCTGTTGTCTGTGTGACTGGTAGAGGTGGGCGAGCCTGAGAATTCATGGGAAGGGCGAGCCATGGCAGGGTCACTGGGGGTCAGACCTGCAATGCTTCTGTTGTCTGTGTGACTGCTAGAGGAGGGGGAGCCTGAGAATTCATGGGAAGAGCTGAGCCATGGCAGGGTCACTGGGGGTCAGACCTCCAATGCTTCTGTTGTCTGTGTGACTGCTAGAGGTGGGGGAGCCAGAGAATTCATGGGAAGGGCTGAGCCATGGCAGGGTCACTGGGGGTCAGACCTGCAATGCTTCTGTTGTCTGTGTGACTGCTAGAGGTGGTCGAGCCTGAGAATTCATGGGAAGGGCGGAGCCATGGCAGGGTTACTGGGGGTCAGACCTGCAATGCTTCTGTTGTCTGTGTGACTGCTAGAGGTGGGGGAGCCTGAGAATTCACGGGAAGGGCTGAGCCATGGCAGGGTCACCGGGGGTCAGACCTCCAATGCTTCTGTTGTCTGTGTGACTGCTAGAGGTGGGGGAGCCTGAGAATTCATGGGAAGGGGCGAGCCATGGCAGGGTCACTGGGGGTCACTCCTGCAATGCTTCTGTTGTCTGTGTGACTGCTAGAGGTGGGGGAGCCTGAGAATTCATGGGAAGGGCGAGCCATGGCAGGGTCACTGGGGGTCAGACCTGCAATGCTTCTGTTGTCTGTGTGACTGCTAGAGGTGGGGGAGCCAGAGAATTCATGGGAAGGGCTGAGCCATGGCAGGGTCACTGGGGGTCAGACCTCCAATGCTTCTGTTGTCTGTGTGACTGGTAGAGGTGGGCGAGCCTGAGAATTCATGGGAAGGGCGAGCCATGGCAGGGTCACTGGGGGTCAGACCTGCAATGCTTCTGTTGTCTGTGTGACTGCTAGAGGAGGGGGAGCCTGAGAATTCATGGGAAGAGCTGAGCCATGGCAGGGTCACTGGGGGTCAGACCTGCAATGCTTCTGTTGTCTGTGTGACTGCTAGAGGTGGTCGAGCCTGAGAATTCATGGGAAGAGCTGAGCCATGGCAGGGTCACTGGGGGTCAGACCTGCAATGCTTCTGTTGTCTGTGTGACTGCTAGAGGAGGGGGAGCCAGAGAATTCATGGGAAGGGCCGAGCCATGGCAGGGTCACTGGGGGTCAGACCTGCAATGCTTCTGTTGTCTGTGTGACTGCTAGAGGTGGGGGAGCCTGAGAATTCATGGGAAGGGCTGAGCCATGGCAGGGTCACTGGGGGTCAGACCTGCAATGCTTCTGTTGTCTGTGTGACTGCTAGAGGTGGGCGAGCCTGAGTATTCATGGGAAGGGCTGAGCCATGGCAGGGTCACTGGGGGTCAGACCTGCAATGCCTCTTGTTGTCTGTGTGACTGCTAGAGGTGGGGGAACCAGAGAATTAATGGGAAGGGCTGAGCCATTGCAGGGTCACTGGGGGTCAGACCTCCAATGCTTCTGTTGTCTGTGTGACTGCTAGAGGTGGGGAACCTGAGAATTCATGGGAAGGGCTGAGCCATGGCAGGGTCACTGGGGGTCAGACCTCCAATGCTTCTGTTGTCTGTGTGACTGCTAGAGGTGGGGGAGCCAGAGAATTCATGGGAAGGGCCGAGCCATGGCAGGGTCACTGGGGGTCAGACCTGCAATGCTTCTGTTGTCTGTGTGACTGCTAGAGGTGGGGAACCTGAGAATTCATGGGAAGGGCTGAGCCATGGCAGGGTCACTGGGAGTCAGACCTGCAATGCTTCTGTTGTCTGTGTGACTGCTAGAGGAGGGGGAGCCTGAGAATTCATGGGAAGGGGCGAGCCATGGCAGGGTCACTGGGAGTCAGACCTCCAATGCTTCTGTTGTCTGTGTGACTGCTAGAGGTGGGGGAGCCTGAGAATTCATGGGAAGGGCGAGCCATGGCAGGGTCACTGGGGGTCAGACCTGCAATGCTTCTGTTGTCTGTGTGACTGCTAGAGGTGGGGGAGCCTGAGAATTCATGGGAAGAGCTGAGCCATGGCAGAGTCACTGGGGGTCAGACCTGCAATGCTTCTGTTGTCTGTGTGACTGCTAGAGGTGGGGGAGCCTGAGAATTCATGGGAAGGGCCGAGCCATGGCAGGGTCACTGGGGGTCACTCCTGCAATGCTTCTGTTGTCTGTGTGACTGCTAGAGGTAGGGGAGCCAGAGAATTCATGGGAAGGGCGAGCCATGGCAGGGTCACTGGGAGTCAGACCTGCAATGCTTCTGTTGTCTGTGTGACTGCTAGAGGTGGGGGAGCCTGAGAATTCATGGGAAGGGCCGAGCCATGGCAGGGTCACCGGGGGTCAGACCTCCAATGCTTCTGTTGTCTGTGTGACTGCTAGAGGTGGGGGAGCCTGAGAATTCATGGGAAGGGCGAGCCATGGCAGGGTCACTGGGGGTCAGACCTGCAATGCTTCTGTTGTCTGTGTGACTGGTAGAGGTGGGCGAGCCTGAGAATTCATGGGAAGAGCCGAGCCATGGCAGGGTCACTGGGGGTCAGACCTCCAATGCTTCTGTTGTCTGTGTGACTGGTAGAGGTGGGCGAGCCTGAGAATTCATGGGAAGGGCCGAGCCATGGCAGGGTCACTGGGGGTCAGACCTCCAATGCTTCTGTTGTCTGTGTGACTGCTAGAGGTAGGGGAGCCTGAGAATTCATGGGAAGGGCTGAGCCATGGCAGGGTCACTGGGGGTCACTCCTGCAATGCTTCTGTTGTCTGTGTGACTGCTAGAGGTGGTCGAGCCTGAGAATTCATGGGAAGGGCGAGCCATGGCAGGGTCACTGGGGGTCAGACCTCCAATGCTTCTGTTGTCTGTGTGACTGCTAGAGGAGGGGGAGCCTGAGAATTCATGGGAAGGGCTGAGCCATGGCAGGGTCACTGGGGGTCAGACCTGCAATGCTTCTGTTGTCTGTGTGACTGCTAGAGGTGGGGGAGCCTGAGAATTCATGGGAAGGGCTGAGCCATGGCAGGGTCACTGGGGGTCAGACCTGCAATGCTTCTGTTGTCTGTGTGACTGATAGAGGAGGGGGAGCCAGAGAATTCATGGGAAGGGCTGAGCCATGGCAGGGTCACTGGGGGTCAGACCTCCAATGCTTCTGTTGTCTGTGTGACTGCTAGAGGAGGGGGAGTCAGAGAATTCATGGGAAGGGCGAGCCATGGCAGGGTCACTGGGAGTCAGACCTCCAATGCTTCTGTTGTCTGTGTGACTGCTAGAGGTGGGGGAGCCAGAGAATTCATGGGAAGGAGCGAGCCATGGCAGGGTCACTGGGGGTCACTCCTGCAATGCTTCTGTTGTCTGTGTGACTGCTAGAGGTGGGGGAGCCAGAGAATTCATGGGAAGGGCTGAGCCATGGCAGGGTCACTGGGGGTCAGACCTGCAATGCTTCTGTTGTCTGTGTGACTGATAGAGGAGGGGGAGCCAGAGAATTCATGGGAAGGGCTGAGCCATGGCAGGGTCACTGGGGGTCAGACCTCCAATGCTTCTGTTGTCTGTGTGACTGCTAGAGGTGGGGGAGCCTGAGAATTCATGGGAAGGGGCGAGCCATGGCAGGGTCACTGGGGGTCAGACCTGCAATGCTTCTGTTGTCTGTGTGACTGCTAGAGGTAGGGGAGCCTGAGAATTCATGGGAAGGGCTGAGCCATGGCAGGGTCACTGGGGGTCACTCCTGCAATGCTTCTGTTGTCTGTGTGACTGCTAGAGGTGGTCGAGCCTGAGAATTCATGGGAAGGGCTGAGCCATGGCAGTGTCACTGGGGGTCAGACCTCCAATGCTTCTGTTGTCTGTGTGACTGCTAGAGGAGGGGGAGCCAGAGAATTCATGGGAAGGGCTGAGCCATGGCAGGGTCACTGGGGGTCAGACCTCCAATGCTTCTGTTGTCTGTGTGACTGCTAGAGGTGGGGGAGCCTGAGAATTCATGGGAAGGGCGAGCCATGGCAGTGTCACTGGGGGTCAGACCTGCAATGCTTCTGTTGTCTGTGTGACTGGTAGAGGTGGGCGAGCCAGAGAATTCATGGGAAGGGCTGAGCCATGGCAGGGTCACTGGGGGTCAGACCTGCAATGCTTCTGTTGTCTGTGTGACTGCTAGAGGTGGGGGAGCCTGAGAATTCATGGGAAGGGCTGAGCCATGGCAGGGTCACTGGGGGTCAGACCTCCAATGCTTCTGTTGTCTGTGTGACTGCTAGAGGTGGGGGAGCCTGAGAATTCATGGGAAGGGCTGAGCCATGGCAGGGTCACTGGGGGTCAGACCTCCAATGCTTCTGTTGTCTGTGTGACTGCTAGAGGTGGGCGAGCCTGAGAATTCATGGGAAGGGCTGAGCCTTGGCAGGGTCACTGGGGGTCAGACCTCCAATGCTTCTGTTGTCTGTGTGACTGCTAGAGGAGGGGGAGCCTGAGAATTCATGGGAAGGGCTGAGCCATGGCAGGGTCACTGGGGGTCAGACCTGCAATGCTTCTGTTGTCTGTGTGACTGCTAGAGGTGGGGAACCTGAGAATTCATGGGAAGGGCTGAGCCATGGCAGGGTCACTGGGGGTCAGACCTGCAATGCTTCTGTTGTCTGTGTGACTGCTAGAGGTGGGGAACCTGAGAATTCATGGGAAGGGCTGAGCCATGCTCTCAGCTCTAACAGCCAAAGCACGAGCCGACCCCAGGAAATAATCTGTCTGTTTGTAAATCAGGTCGCACGCAGTCTTTGTTTAAACAGATTACACGTAACCTACCCAATTCTACAGGGAGTGTGCAGACTTTCTAACAATTCTTTCATTAGCTATTCACCATTTCCAAGTCCGCAGCAACTCGCAATCATAATCTAACATGTCTTTCGAAAGCATCTCGAATCTTACAGATAACAGAGCAGATACCTAAAAAGCATAGACAAAGCATAATATTGTTACAGAATGCAATGTGTCCGGAAGTGACAACATACGCATCAGCAAGTGAAAATCCTCTTATTTTGTTGCCAAAGTCTGGGTACAATCTTCACAAGTTAAAACATTAGTGTTTATGTGCACAAAACACAAGCCTAGTCTAGTTAAAAGAACACTATATATTTGAAAAAATTCTAATGTCGAATAAAACCACTACATGGCGGTAGATTTAAATGCACATTAAGCAAAGCAGACTTCGCATTAGGAAGCTAGGCCGATTTCCTTCAGACTTGGAACTAATTTGGTTGATATTAGGGATCACAGCAAAGGCTAGAAAAATAAACTACACGTCATTGCACCCATGTTTTTCAATAGTTTTGGGTTTCTATCATGTTTATGAAACGCCCATGCTTGACTCCACAAGCCATCGAAAGACGTACATGAGGTAGCAAATTAAAAAAATATCGTCTAAATTGAAAAAATATCGATTTCTCAGCATCACAAAAAAATACATACTCATATAATTGAATGACATTTACTGAAAGTAATATATATTTTTTTAATGAAACGTTGGCAAAAATTCCCATGACCTGACAACATTGACACGTTATTCAAAATGTCAGTTTGTCATGTTATTTATTTCTATAGGCTGTATTGCTATTAAATGTTAGCACTTTTGCTTACATTAACCTGTACGTCAGGTTTTTGTGCTGCGCTGGATTACTTCATTGTGCTCTCATATTGTTTGGCTTAGCAAAATGATAGTGAAGTAAAGTGATGAGCCGTGACACAGTTTGGTCTAGTGGGAAGCCAGGATTTTTCAACCAGAATAGCATATTGTGCAGTTCAGAAACTCTAAAAGTACACCCATCTCTATTCTGTTCCACACAAAGTCATTGCTTTGTGTTCAGCTATTCAAGTAGTGATACTATGCCTCTGCTGCCACTTCAGCTCACCAGGCTGCACACTCCCTCACCCCTCGCTCACCAATGTCCCGCCCACCCTTCCTTTGATCTCGCAGGTTAATGGCCCTCCCCAGCACAGAGCGCTCATCGCTTGTTCTTTCTGCTTTCTCCTTGCTGGCTGGCTCATGGTGCTGCTCCCAGTTAATCTAATCTCCCCATACCGTTCCTACACAACATCTCCCGCCCCTTGCAGCTTATCTGTAGTGTCATTATTCTGCTTTTGGACCATGTCCTGCCCATCACTGCTTGTACGGCGCTGCTCACAGCTGCTCATTTAATTTTATTTTAAGCACTCTGTTAGTGTGGTTGCTGGCTACCATCAGTACTTTCATACAAGTGTTGTTGATTATCTCTAAAAGATCCTTCCCACCCTCCGAAGTCTGGGTGCTTTTTTTCATTTGTAATCATGGGCGCCAGTTCACCTAAAAACCACGGGTGGTAGCGAGTGATGTCATGTACCATTTCCCCCGCCTAAATTTACATCACTGGGTTGACCTTTTTCCCTGACCTAAACCCCTTCATTGTTGCTTTCTTCCACCCATCTCCGCAAAGCCCTCCCACAACACAGCTTGACCCCCCACCCCCTTTCCTCCCAGGTCGTTGCTCCCTCTTTGCAACCCTTTCCCACAACACTGCTTGCTTGCCACGATACAAGCAAGCATCTTTCCCATGTAGTTGGAATACGTATGGAATTAAAGCTCCATCGCCTATACACATATTGGCGCTTTCACATCAAATCTCCACTAGCGTGCCTATGCACTTAATCAACCTTTGCAATCGTTCACACAGTTCTAAAAAGCAGGCTTGTGAAACCCGCACACACCACACACACACACACACACCCCACACACACACACCCCACACACACCCCCCAAGCACACAACCACCCCACACACACCCCCAAGCACACAACCACCCCCCACACACACACACACACACACACACAACCCCCCACACACACAACCCCCCACACACACAACCCCACCCTGAGCTCACCAGTTTCCTTCCTGCCTACAATGAGAACACTGATTTATCCCTATTTCAGCAACTGGACCTGTTCCTCACAACACTCGGGTCTTCAAATCCTTAACTTTTTTATCAGACTTGTCCTTGCTCTTATTTTCCCGATGTTCATAATATTGACCCATACTGAGTATAACGGAAGGGGTGGAGGTGGTCCACTTACTTTCGGCAGCCTGCAATCGTGTCATTATCTCAGGCAGCAAATTAGTGACAAATCTGTTTACGAATAGCCGTGTACCACCCTCCGTCGACAGATCCTGACCACTGAAATTAATGAATACTTTCTCAAACCGAGTAAAGAAATCAGACACATTTTCGTCCTTTTTCTGTTTACAAGCCGACAGCTTATCACAATCCACCTTACGTGGAGGAATAAGGGTTTGCTTATATGTTATAATACGAGCAGGTATAGCTAAGATCTCTGCTTGAGGCTTATCACTCGGTTTCCGGTCTCTGTCCCAATCTTTAATTTGGTCCCATGTTCCACCAAAATCTGCAACATGGTCTTGCTCATGCACTTGTCTCCATATATCTACCGGGATCAATAGGCCGAAAAATAACTCAATGTCAGCAAGGGTCATAACAGCTAGGCACGAGCGGAAAATCCGTTACGTCCGCGGATTTTTAGTGAATCCGCAATCCGCGTATTTTACGTATTTTCCACAAAATCCGGAAAAAAAAATCCGCGGATGTAACGGGTTCAAAAGTTGAACCCCCACTCATGTAACTATTTTACAATGGCGCCAGCAAGCTGCCAGCGCCGTTGTAAAATAGTTACAAAATTAGCTTGCACAGGAACCACTAGATAAAACGAAGCAGGTGCTGCTTTATTTTATCTAAGTGCTTCCTGTGCAAGCTAACTTTGTAACTATTTTACAACGGCGCTGGCAGCTTGCTGGCGCCATTGTAAAATACTACAGCAACAGCAGCTCACTCAAGAGACCCCTGCGCCCTTCGGCGCGATTGCATAGTAACACACACATGGTCGCTGGAACTAGTTGAAGCTCAAATGCAGTGACTCATTCATCAGCCCAGAAACAATCGAGAGCGTCGTCGAGGCTGGGCAATGTGCCTTCTTTACCAAATCTACCGTGGAAAATCAGCTGTGATGCTGGATAGACTTTGCATCCTTGACTTTCACGAGCGCAATACCCATGAGTAGGCACATTGTGTTCGCACGGGTTTCTGCACGTTGGCGAGCGTTTTGTACAATAAAACCCTCGCGAACTTGCAGAAACCCGTGCGAACACAAAAAAACAAATACGCTAGGATCCGCGTATTTTGCGTATTTTCGAAATACGCAAATCCGCAAATCCGCGGATTGCCAATACGCAAAATCCGCTCACCCCTAATAACAGCCGAATTAGCTGCCTCAGTAAGTTCTTTGTAATAAGCCGTAGGATTCTTACGGGGGTCGGGAAGCTGGGCTTTTAATGCGAGAACCTCGCTTCTCTTTCAAGGGGTATAAACCCACTGTTCTTGAAAACGTGTCGTGTCACATAACTCTTATCCGCCTGTAATCGAAATTGTCTATCAGTTTGTTCAATATTCTTCTCTACTTTTGCTTTCTCATATGCCACAGCCTTTTGCCTAATTGTCTGACAGGATTCAATTTTTTCCTAATTTCTCCTCTCGCATTCGCCGTCGTTTTGCTTCCTTTAACCATAGGGTCAAAGAGTCGAACATTGCCTGACGGCTCCTTTTGGCGAACAATTTATTTTGCAAATAATTAATTTTTCTTTCATCAAAAGACCCCGTTAAGGGCCATTGCAATTCCTGATTATCTTTGGTGTACATCTTCCAGATCGTATTAAACAAAATGGAAGAGATACCATGTTTAACATACATATCAAAACTCGGGCTGCCCTCCGGAGGAGCAGGCTGCCTTTCATCCAAACGCCCACTCTTCCGACTACAGCAACATCCAAAACACAATTTACTAAAACACAACATATTTATTCATTCAACAACTCGTACTTTCCAAACACACCATTCACCAGGACATGTCCATCTTCTATATACTCATTCGTTCTCAGATCATACAATCGCATTCACCACTCACACATGGGCTTCATAAATTTCGATTGATAACCAAAGTACAGCCGGCGTTCTTAATACAGTACAAATAGGCGTCAATTCCAAATTCATGTCTTCCAAATCGAACAGAGCCCGTTGACTGTTCGGGGAATCGATCAAACCTGATTCCAGACTACACAGATTTACAAAAGAGACAGTCCAGAGACTGCCCAGAGATCATCAGACAGGCGAACCACGGACCTTCTTACGGACGATCCCATAGTCCTGTGCTGGTTGGACTAGGATGACTGGGCGCGTAGCTCCAGGACCCAAGCTTACCCAGTTGCTGTTACGGGCTTTTCCGAAGAAGATCGGCCGATCGAGCACCCCTTGTGCAACACCAGGGCATCTGACGTTGTCTCAATTAATCACCAAACAAGTCTGTGGGGCATCCACCCGTGCAGCCACTCCGCTGCCACGTCGGACCCCCAGATTCCCTGTGGTTCACCAACCACCAAATTCCAAAATACAGTTAACTGTTTCCAAAGGCACCGTTCAACAGTGCAATTCCAAAGGACGCCAAAATAAGTCACTCACCTGGTGCACTCAGGTCTGATTGCGTGTTCTCCACTGCCGACTCCTGTAGACCAACACGGTCAGCTGTTCCGGGTTAAGCCCGAAGGACTCCGGCGAAAGGTTATTTAGCAGCTGGGAAGGTCACTTGGCGCGAGAGTGGAAATTTTCCGACCAAAAACTGGTTTCTCAATAGGGATCCTTTTTCAGTCCACCCACTTGACCAGAACCCCTCCCTGTCCCTTCACTCCTGCTTACAGGAGGGGATGGCCCTATCGCGGAGTCCCGGCGTAGTCGCCAACTGAATTACCCAAAAATGATATACCATAGGACTATACTTACCAATAGCCCATATACCAATTACCAATAATCAGTCAGTCGGCAATGGAGAAGGTTCAATCGTTTATTATGCAAAGTACTCTATTTAGAGGAGCCTCTCTCTCGTCCTCACTGTAGTGATGAGCCTCGTCCTTCTCTGCACAAAGTCCTCAGACCATAAGAAGAATTTGGCACAGAAACTGGAAATAGAAAAACAATATTTATTACACCTCATGAGACGGTACTACGGTCCAAACAACACCCTTCAGTATTGTATGAAGTAGCACCCCTAACAAAGAAAGCATGGTCCTTTTATACCCACGCAGGGGCTCAAAAGGAGGTGGTACAAAACACAAGAGCAAGTTTTATGTACATATAAGGGCATATTGGAAGGCACAATCGATGAGTGGGCGGAGTTAACAGTTTTCAGAAACTAGTAAACACATTCCTATCTGGAACTAATTACTAACAGCTGCAGACCCTACTGGACATGCCTGGGCATGCGTGAAAGTGGGGGATGCTAAATATAGCCTGTTGCTGGGCAGATTTCAGGCGCAGTTAACAAGAAGGTAGGACAAAGCACATGATGAGCACATGGCAACATGTGGCAGACAAAATGGCTGCCACAAATACAAAATGGAGTCCGCACGATGTTACAATAGTTGCTGAAAACAGCATATCTTATGCTAATGCTTAAACCAGCCGCTGCCAAATTACAACATCTCAAAGGTGCTGTAGAGGAGACTACTGGATCACATTCAAAACAGTGCATATATACTTTCAGCATAACACATGAAACCCCTTACATGGAAAAGTACCACTTCTCGTGAAGCCAAAAAGGAAAGCCCATATAAGGCACAGTTGATTAGTTTGAAACTCAGCTATGCTATTATGGGGGCAGGTCAGAGAAGGTGACTCCCTTTCGTTCTGGTGCACGGGAGTACAGACACGGCGCCTACAGGAATGTGCCTATCTGACTTAAAAGGCAGATGCGACCTTGAGTTCCCAGGACCAGAAGTAATGGTTCATTCTTAGCCTAGGCTGACCGCTCAGTTTCTATCCTAAAGGGTGTCACGTGCTTTCGGAACTAAACTAAGTGAGGACGGGGAAACAAAACGAAGATGGCGCCTATTCGGCCAAGGCCCGATTTTCCCATGTCTCTAGTACGAGCGTATTACAAGGAGTTTCGCTGCAAAGTAGTATTTCGTATATTGGATATATTACACCAATATCATATATGTCGGATTTTATCTCTTCAGAACTGCAATGGTAATAGAAGCAGATAAAAGTAATTAGCAAAATAAGCACATTGAACAGAATAAATAGTTCCACCATCTTTCTAAAACAATGTACATATGCAAGCATATAAAAACTGTATATAGCGTTTTCCTACTATGCTTTCCCGTGTGTGTGTGACTGTGTGTGTCTGTTGGTCTCTGTGTTTCTGTCTCCCATTCCCTGTAGGGAAAGTATGTAGCTCCTCGTGTAGAAGAGTCGGTCAAGAAGGAGCACACTGTGTAGTGTAGTTCCTATTATCCCAATAGGCTCTGCGCATTGGAATAATATCTTCAATAGTATAGACGTAGGACAGAGGTTAACTAGGTCTTCTACTGACGATATTAGACTTAAGTTTTGTGTGCCAGCTAGCTCAGAGTTCACTAGAAACTTTCTCGAATAGGCAAGGAGGAGTTTAACCTCCCTGGATAGACAAGAAGGGATTTAGTTTCTGACAACCATAGAACATGACAACTTTGCTCTCCCTAATCAAGAGTATATCTCCAGAGTCGTGTGAAAACAAAAGACAATTATTTTACTCAGTCAGTACGTGCATACTTAGTTTCACCAGATTGTAGAGAAAGAAGAGATGGGCGTGTTCAATAAAAGGGTGTTCTTTATTGATCAGTCTCTTTTCTCATACAAGAGAAATGAATCGCTACAATTGCAATACTTAAGGTTAAGTAAAGTGCATACAGGAAAAGCAGGTTTATACAATAATACTGTAAAAGCATTGATATGGTTTCTTAGCCATATGATACTTTAAAATGGATAAAAGATATACATACATATATACATTGACTAATCATACTCAACTGGTGCTTCTAACTACGCCTACCCCGGTGTACCTGACCTAAGCCTAATACGTGGGAGGGAGTAAGTAAGTAGCAGTTTAAGTTAAGTTTGTTTTGCCAAGAATCTGACTCAAGAATTCTCTGTAAGGGGTTAGTCAGTTCAGTACCTGGGATTTAGAAGGCAGGAGGGCTGGTATCTCGTTCTCAGGACTCGGTATCCCAGTCACCCGCGAGGGCAAGCTGGAAACGCAGGAAGCTGGATTTCTCGGCAAGAGAAAAGACAGCGTCTTCCTCAGCGCGTCAAAAGGGAGGGGCAGCGTCCGTGGACTCTTTGCATCAGCTGGGCTCTCCGGCAAGTAGTCACTGCTCCAAGCTCATCACCACCGTGTCTCTGCTTAGGGCAGCGTCGGTATATTTATACCTGAAAGGTGCCGAGTTTGACGTAAGGATGGACATAAGACGGCAGTAAGGATGACATTAAGAGCTGGTCGTTCTTACATTCTTTACAGGAGTTCTCGAACGAAATCAAAACAATGGCAGCGGGGGATTTCACAGGTCTGCTGGAGGCTTGGTTTGTTTAGAGAACTCGATGTGCTTTCTAGGGGGCTGGAGGAATAGTGCTTGCCTAATGTGACAGCATGCGCTATGACTTAATCTGAAAACGGGTTTCTGTGCCGTTGTATGGACATTAGTGAATAATAACCGGACAAGGGTCAGAAATAGGAGTATCGATACAGGTCCCTAGATAAACATACTACACCCACTCCACGCTTTTATGTCCATATTTACTAACCTACGCAATAGTAAACATAACCAATAGTGCATGTGTATACCGAACCACTCCAAAATACATTTATTGCATTTGAAAAATGGCATATGCGAAATACACGAAAAATGAGTATAGCTACTGTATGCATTCAAGCAGTGTAATCATTCAAAATGATGCACATTTTATATCAGCATGAATGATTTGCGCAAATAACACATGAAATGGCTCTTAATACAGAAGAAAAAGGGGCGAGACCACTTCATCACATATAAATACAAATACTTGTAAATAAGCTAGAGGTTGAGGTAATGTATTGTCTCTAGAGTTCCTAAAAAATAGAAGCTCTGTTCTCTAAGAATAGTTCTACTTTAAGCAGAAGATAGTGCCAAAAAAGGTAAATATTTTGGATTGGGAAAAAGTTCTCATTTTTCAGGGGAGAAGAGGAAAAAATAGTTCACAGTTGCTTTGTTTTTTCAAAGCTGAAGGCCAAATTCAGAGTTCAGGGAACGCTGTGTGCAATTTTGCTCAAAGTCATTCTCTCTGTTCTGGTGAAAACATAATTTCAGACAGACTCTCGAAAAAACAGTCTACCGCTTCTGGTGAAAGTTCGACCAAGTTGGAAAATGTCGCTACCATGCAGTCATGAACATGTTCGCTTTCAGTGATGTTTCGATCAGCACTGCTTACAGAAGGTCGTACCTGGTTGATGCTGCTTTCATCCTGTACTTCACTACCCTTCAATCGTAGTGGTGAAGTCTCCACGAATGCCGTCATCAGGAAAGGTAGCCGCTGGGGACAGCACAATGCATGAGCCTTTACTGGACTCAAGTATCTGCATCCAATGGTACTTCTGATTGTAATGTAAGACAGGTGTCCAACACGCATTCTTCGCCGCATAGCATGCACCTCAATACAGGTATAACACAATTCTGCCATATGGGTCTGAACGAAAGAAACCAGGTCATATTCAGATCTCTTAGCCGGGCTAATCCAAGGACTTTAGTTATGCGGTCCCGGTAGCGTATAGCTAGGATCGTTTCTTCCATTGTTGCTGGAGTCTTGTCTGTGACATGGCTTGCCATAACGAAGCAAGAGTAGCAAAAATAAAATGCCTGCTACGAGTCCCAACAGGAGTGGAAGTCCGCCAAAGATGGAATGGACGAAATTTGGAAAAATACCCACGACTGCTTTACATGGTGTTAACAGTCCCGTAAAAACGGTCTTAAATACACTCGCGATACCATTTGTATCAGAAATATTTAAGATGTCGCTTAGCATTTCTGCGAAGTGTAGGGGGCAATTTGTTGATAACAATGCATGTATCTCTCCCGTTGTCCTTGCAACTTGAAGATCATACGTTTCTTTTGATGACGTCAAGCGAATTGGCGCCTGTAGGAGCACAGTCTTCATTCTGCTTAAAGTATCAATTCGAATAGAAGAGATATTCAAACTGGGCCAAATTTTTCCCTCCCTGTCTGGAGTGTCATTCGGAAACAATACTCTCTCACAACAAGTGAACATGGAGCTCACGCTTACTAGATATGGTTTTCCTGGCAGCAAGCCACAACATCTGTGATCCACAATTACAATGTAGCTCCCGTTAGAAAGCTGTCTAAAGAATGGTTCTATTTGCGTTGCAGGTGTGCCAAGCTGGTGACATGAAAGGTTATTTGAAGTCCCCTCACAGGCCCCATGTAAACTTATACCCTGACACAGAAGTATACCACTTAGTGATTTTTCACAATTATTACCACTAAGAAATACACTCTGTCCTTTATTACTGTAACGTGTGTGTATAAGGTAAGTTCCATGTTGACTTAATGTATCCTTTACCCAACTTTTCATACTGGCCTGCCTGTATATATTTTTGGCAGTATCGAAACTGGAAAGTCGTTATCGGAATAGTTATTATCCCATGTATTATCCATTCAATGACAGGTCGTTCTGACATTGTCAATGGTAATCTCTCAAGTTTTTCAATGCTCAGAATTGTATACTCTGCACCCTTTTGTGCCAAGCTGATTTGTGTATCAGTAAGGTTAAAGATACTGAATAATGACGTTGTATTGATTAAACGCCAAGGCACGTAGCCTGAACGCAGATTTTGTAACGTCCAGCCAAGCTGTACAATAGAACGCAATTGGGACTGACCGTGTTGCAACATCAGTAAGTCTTGCTCTATTATATCGATTGCAGGTGATACAATACTGTCCAGTGAATATATTCTGGAAGACAGTCATTAACCCATTGTCTACAACAGAAAGTGATTTTTCCAAATTAACACGGTCAATTTCCCGTATTTTTTCTGCTGTCTCAATTTGAGTTTCTTTCCAAGCTTCGTTGTAAGCTGCATATATAGAGGCCGCTATGAAACGTTTTTGACGCTGTTTGCGTGGTCCCATAATGAAATCACGCAAGTCAGCACCTTCTTTAAGTAAAGTCAAGTGTTGCTTAATTTCAACCAGTGTGGATGTTTGTAGCCATTCAAGGCAGAGTTTCCCTACACTGTAAGTAGTTACAATCCCTGGATGTTGTCTCTGGGAGTATCTAAGGTCTGGCCTGGTCAATGTGAACCCCTGTGTTTTGTTCAGGAATCTATCTTGACAGTTATTTGTGTCTGTGGGCCAGATCAACCATTTTTTCCAATCAGGATGTGTTCTGTTTTGGTTCAAAATATGGGATATGTCTATCTCAACATCTGTAGTGCTATTACTGTCAGGTGTTGGCTTTGGAATAGACGGTTTGTTTAAGTCTTTGATTTTGGCTAGGCCAAGACAGGTTGTCTGTTGAATTGTATCATTCAAAAATATAATTTGTTCTGGGATCATGCAGGCTCTAAATAATGATTCTATACCTTGCACTTGCCAATCTTGTGTACCCCAGATCGTTTTCGTTTCAATATTATTGTTCCAGAAATCAAAACCAAATGTTTTCATTTTTTCAAAAAATGTCTCTGAATAGATTAACTTTGTGTTTGTAAGCATGGTTTTCATTCCTGTCTTATTTAACAGTCTAAAATAAAACGTTTCTGCATTACTTGTGTTAAACCCTGAGAAGTATGAACATTTATCATAAAATGTTTTTGAACTTCCTTTTGGTGGAGTTGCACAATGTTCCCATTGGTTATAATTTAAAACTTTTCTAGGTTGAGCAGATTTATGCAGATAATGGTTACCATAGTGGTTGTAACAATACATCTGGTCATAATTAGATGAACCTTGCAAATAATCATGTTCTGTAAATTTAGCTGACATCACTAGATCTGACATCATATCATTAATACTTTCAAAGTCCCAATCATCAGCGAATGTGCTTGGTTTTACAAAGTCACTCAATGAAATCTTGAACTGATGAGGATACTTCAGGAGCTCGACCGGACCATAGATTTCGTAATCAGTTTTGTCCCATGCTACCCCACCGGGTATAGGATTGGCTGTGAAGTTTACTGAAGAAAGTTCTCTTTTCTCGATGTGTGAAGACTTGTGTGGTTTCAGGACCAGGTTGATATTCTGACTTGCTGTGTCCATTGTAACATATTTTCCCTCAATAAAATGTCCCAAGCATAGTACCATGATGAGCCAAAGTATGAAGATGAATACACCTAGTGCCACCCAAAGTTCAATCCATGGAGAAATCAGATAGGTTTCTTTTAGTTGATGAAAGAGTTCCTTTGCTTTATCTTTAAAAGTTTTTGTTGTTGGTTGTTCCCCAGGTTCACTTGCATCCTCAGAAAAATCATCGAAGTTGATGAAGTAGCCTGATGCTGTTCTGTCAATTGTTTCAATTGTTTCTGGATTCCTTTTTGCTTTTTGAATTTGCTTTGTTTCATTAGCATAGTCAGTGGTTCCATCATTGTAGATTGGTGTTTCTTGATGTAAAATTTTGATTTGGGTTTCCAGAGGTTTAAGCTCCATGGCTTTGTTGCATAGTCCTAGTTGAGTCACTGTAGGTTTATCAAATGTGATTAGTCTCTCAGTTTGAACCTCTGTATTTGTAGCAAACTTTTGTGTTCTACTACTTCTTGGGAGTCCACTTGGCCTACTACTTGTTATCGGCCACATGATTGTGGTTTAACCAGGTCGATGGATATAACTCGGTTCTCCTTTTTACCAGCAAGGGGTGGTAATACTACTGATCTTGTCCCGTTGACAGACAAGACAGGAACTGCTTTTCTGTAAGAAGACCCAAATTCCTTCTTTACCGCGATCTTCTCTCTGACCAGATCCCCGATTTTTGGAATCCAGACAGGCCTTGCTGGGACAGGTGGTTTCTCTTCAGTGGCTGTTGGCTGTGGTTTCAGCTTTATGTTGCTCAGGTCTTTTCTTTTTTCTTTTAAGTCCTGTAACATAGCCAAACGATCTTTGATATCAAAGCATTTTTCTTTCACCACTGAAGTTTGACTATCGAGGTCCTGGATCAACATTCTAGTCCCAAACAATAGTTCGTACGGACTGAGACCTCTCAGAGAATTTCTTGGCAGATTATTAAGACTACGTTGGACACTTATTAAATGTTTGACCCACCCAGCTCCCGAACCTAATACCTTTGCCGTTATAGATTGCTCTATGCCTTGGTTTTTTCTTTACACCATCCCGTTTCCCTCAGGAAGGAAGTGAGAAGAGTCCCACAATGTAATGCCCATGCTGGCCATGCCCCCCCTTCATAAGCTCGAGAGCTAAAAGGCAGGATATTGGTCAGAATGTAGCATGCTTCTAGCGTATATGCCATTATAAACTCGCAAATCTTTTATAACAGTTCAGACGTCAGCCGAGTGCTGGGGTCTACATCTATAAGTGAAAATAGTCTCTACATGTTAATATGACGTATTATTCATACTGTTTTTTTTTTTTTTTATTGTTTAATCCAATCTGGAGCAAAACGCCATGGTAATATACCGTCTCGGTCGCCACTGCGATCTCTGTTACAGTCTGGGCAGTTTTTTACAAATATGTGATGTTCCAGGCTCATTCCTGGCCACCAGTATATTGATTGTAATTCTTCCAGAGAATCCCTAAGCTTAAGGTGTCTAAGACCCTCACCCATATGTGCGTCTGCTATTAACAAGAGTCTCCTGTTCGTGTTTGGAATTACTCAATCCCCCACTCCAGGGATTAGAGCAAAAGGAACGGAGATTGCATCGATTATGTATGTATAATTGAGTGGATAGTTGATGGGTAGCGCTGAGCAGTCGCCTTTTGATGACGTTTTCACCGCCAGCATTGTTTCCCCTTCAATGTTTTTTTCGGAACGCTTTTTTGTAGCTACGGAAGCCGATTTAGTTGTTTCCGCTGTGGCTGTCTCAGCCAATGAATTCCCTGCAACGTGAACGCCATCACGCTGATCACTCAGTGAATGTATCACGTGAGTCTTTCGTAGTTCTTTCTTTAAAAGAACTACTTGTTCCCAAAGCGATTTTTGCTTGATTGTGGCACCTGTGTCATCTTTGTAACCGTTTTGAATCCATTTCTGTAAATCGTTATTGTATGATTTGACGCAGTAATACGAATCGCACACTATTAGTGTCGGAAATTCGCGATCGGCATTATCTAGCGCCATTTTTAACGCTATCATTTCAGTTTGTTGTTCTGAATTGTTTTCCACTGAGTGTGTTTTCGTAAATAGAGGTTTCAATTTACCTCCTCGCCACACCTCTTTTATAATCTCGCATGTAGCGTTATATGCTTGCTCTCCCCAAACTGAGGGTTGAGCATGTCCGTCTGTATATATTACACAGGCGTACTGTCGTATGGGCAGAATGTCGATTGGCAGAGGATATTCTCTTTCATATTCTAGTTTTTTTTAATTTTTTCATTTCCGGATCAAAATAGTATTTTACTTTGTCTGTAGTAAAATAATTTTCCCATTGTATCCATTTTGGATTTAGTGCCATAGTAGGTAAATTACATGGGCTTGTTAATGCCTCAAAAGCTGATTTTGCTGTTCTGACTAATCCGTCTGCCGTCAGCTTGGTCTCTTTCTCTTGCTACAGCTGTTTGAACCGCATGAACAATGTTTTCTTTGATGCTGAACGTTTTTTCAGCTTCTGTGTACAAATGAGATTTGTATGCTATTGGGACCGTTTCTCCCTCATTAGAGGTTAGGTATGTGAATCCGCATCTTCCTGGGATGACTCGGATTACAAGGTTGCGTGTGTTATCGCGTGTTTGTAATTTTGTTTTAACTAACATGTCTGTTTGTAAAGATCTCAAAATTTCTGTGTGTTTTTGAGTCCAATTGATTCTTTTAAAATCTGGTCTTATTAAGTCATAGAGAGGTTTAACCCTCTCTGCATAATTTAGAATATAAGTTCTTCCGAAATTCAGGAAACCTAGAATTGATTGTAAGTTTTTCAGCGTTCTTGGTGCTTGGATTACAGCACATTTCTCTAGGCTGGATTTTGCACAGCGGTCCCGTTGAACAGTGGGCGCGTAACTTTGAAAGCGACTTTTTGATGCCACGTCGGAAACTGTTTTTGAATCACCATTAACTGTCCCAGTAGACAAATTGAACACCTCGCTGAGCGGTGGGCGTTTAACTTTGAAAGCGACAATTGATGCCTCTGTGGGAATTGTGTCTGCACTATCATTAACTGCTCGAGTAGACATTGGAAACATCTAGGATTAAGTTCGACACCCCCCGACCGCCTGTCTGGATGGTGGGTAAATTACGCCCAAAAATTCCATATCGTCCATTTTGAAGTAAGAGGACAAAGGTCACCCACTGAAAATTCATAGGTTTATGTCCTTGATAGATCTACGGTTTGAAGGTTGTGCCATATATGTCCTGAGGAAGACCCGCAGGTCGAGGTTCTCAGTCACCCCTGAACCAAAAGACGGGTCGAAACGTCGACGCTTCTTTAAATGCAAATTGGACCACCAGGAATTACATTATACACGCTATTCACGACTGTATAAATGTATAAGTGTAAATAATCAGTGGTCGTTTGCCGGATAAGCTGGAATTTTTAATCAGCTTTATTTAATTAATTGAAATTGTTTATTTTCTGTGTCACTTTTCTTTGAGGCTTGCAAAAAAAAATCTCCTCTTTTTTCCTTTCTTGCACCTTCTTAGTAGCAAATTGCTCTCCTTTTTACCGTTAGTATTAAAAAATGTACAAATGTATATAAAGAATCTATTTAGATGGAGTAATTCATTAAAACTCCCCTTTTTTGAATAACCATGGGTTTTGTCAGGTAGTTGCATTGTTTTGATAAATGAACCACAGATTGATTCTTTAGAGCGGGTTAATTCGAAGGCTCGTACAATAATGACAAATATTCAATTACGAATATGACTGTACCACCTCTTGATGTCAGTCCATTTTCTATTAGCTTAAGAGTTATAGTTTTTCTTAAGCTGACCGGGATGAGTATTGCACCTGGGTCAGTTTGCAGGAGACTTGTGTCGTCTGCTAGGAGTTGAGCTGCTATTCTAGCTGCCTCCCTTTCTCCCTCGCTGTCTGACATTTTACTGACAGCAAGGTTTTTTGTTTTTGTTGCAGATCAGGTTTCCACGGAAACAAAGATTAGGTGCACAATATTTTGGAACACTGTATCCTTCAACGTTGAATAAACCAAAAAACCATAAATCGGAGTCTCCTCCTACTAAGTTTGGCGGATTTTAACCTTTGACCCACTCCAGACGTCTTTGGAGTATTACGGGAGAAAGGGTCTTTGTGAAAAAGCACGACTGAGTTACTCTAATGTCTTGCGTTAGATTTATCCCCTTACCAAACGTTGGGCGCCATGTAGTGTAGTTCCTATTATCCCAATAGGCTCTGCGCATTGGAATAATATCTTCAATAGTATAGACGTAGGACAGAGGTTAACTAGGTCTTCTACTGACGATATTAGACTTAAGTTTTGTGTGCCAGCTAGCTCAGAGTTCACTAGAAACTTTCTCGAATAGGCAAGGAGGAGTTTAACCTCCCTGGATAGACAAGAAGGGATTTAGTTTCTGACAACCATAGAACATGACAACTTTGCTCTCCCTAATCAAGAGTATATCTCCAGAGTCTTGTGAAAACAAAAGACACTTATTTTACTCAGTCAGTACGTGCATACTTAGTTTCACCAGATTGTAGAGAAAGAAGAGATGGGCGTGTTCAATAAAAGGGTGTTATTTATTGATCAGTCTCTTTTCTCATACAAGAGAAATGAATCGCTACAATTGCAATACTTAAGGTTAAGTAAAGTGCATACAGTAAAAGCAGGATTATAAAATAATACTGTAAAAGCATTGATATGGTTTCTTAGCCATATTTATTTTATTTTTTTATTTTAATTTCTTATATCGCGCCAGAATCAATCCCGTAAGGGTATCTCCGCGCTTTGCCAGCCATGAGCATTAGCAGAGTCAGTGAGAGAGATTAATGGGGCTGGAATGCTTCCCGGAAGAGGAGAGTTTTTAATGTTTTTCTAAAGGAGAGATGGTTGGTGGTTATTCTCAAATCTGTTGGAAGCTTATTCCATAAGGCAGGGCCGACTGAGGAGAATGCTCGGTCTCCTTGTCTGGATTTTTTTGTTGCAGGGGGTTTCAGAAGAGCTTGGTTGCTTGAGCGGAGTGACCGGCTAGGTTGGTACAGCTCCAGTGATTGAGAGAGATATTTAGGACTATCCCCATATAAGCACTTGTGGACCGTACAGCATATCTTAAAACTGATGCGCTGCCGTATAGGGAGCCAATGCAGTTCATCCAACAAGGGCTTAGAGGGAGTCCTAGCCGGTGCACTCATGACCAGTCTAGCCGCAGTATTCTGGACTACCTGGAAACGGCCTACTGCATCTGCGTTTGCTAATGTCAGCAGGCCGTTGCAGTAGTCCAGACGGCTGGTAACCAGGGCCTGTACGAGTGTCCTCCTGTAGATGTTAGGGAGATACGGGAAGACTCGTCTTAGAAGGCCAATGGTATGGAAGCACAGTCCTGCAATGTGGTTGGTATGTTCCTTAAGGGTCAGTTTTTGGTCGATTTTTACGCCTAGATTTTTAATGTGTGGCTTTGATGTTGGAACTGGACCCAAATCCAGCGGCCACCAGTCTGGAGACCACAGAAGACTTGCTTTGCCGAAGAGCATAACCTCTGTTTTTGCAACGTTACATTGGAGGCAATTTGCGGCCATCCAATGT
The DNA here is from genome assembly GCF_964261635.1 of Lissotriton helveticus. NCBI lineage: Eukaryota > Metazoa > Chordata > Amphibia > Caudata > Salamandridae > Lissotriton > Lissotriton helveticus. The sequence goes on along the minus strand of NW_027611651.1, from coordinate 3,952,445 downwards.
GACACTGCCCTCATACCCTCAGCAAAGTTTTCCTTGACTTTAGGGCCAAGGGACCTGAAAGGGTAGAGGAGCTGGGTGTCATCAGCGTAGGAGACCGGTGTGAACCCATACTTCCGCACAATCTCAGCAAGGGGGGCCACATATACATTAAACAATGTAGGGCTAAGGCATGAGCCCTGTGGCACCCCCTTCGTGAGCACCCTCGAGGTGGAGCGGTAGGGGCCCAGGCTAATAGATTGCGACCTCCCGGAAAGGAAGCTCTCCAGCCAGGATAGTGCTGAGCCTCCAATCCCCACTCCCTGCAAACGGCTGAGGAGGATGTTATGAGACACGGTATCAAAGGCCGCGGACAGGTCCAACAGCACTAGAATCATGGAACCCCCTCTATCCTGTGACATTTTGATCTTATCAGTCACCGAGAGGAGGGCCGATTCAGTGCTGTGGTTGGGCCTGAACCCAGATTGTGATTGGTCCAGGCCCCCTGTCGCCTCGATAAAGCTGGAAATGATGGTGTTGACGTGTTTCTCAGCCAGTTTGCTAATAAAAGGGAGGAGGGAAATAGGGCGGAGGTTGGAGAGCTCTGACCAAGGTAAGGTTGTGTTTTTGCGTATGGGGTTCACAACCGCTTCTTTCCAGGGTTGTGGAAGTTGCCCTTCGGCAAAGGAGAGATTCATTAGTCTTTGAATAGTGGGGCCTAAAGACTCCGTCAGGGGGGGAAATCATTTTGGCAGGGATCAAGTCATTGGGGGAGCCGGTCTTCATTTTGTTAATAAGTGTGGTCAATTGTTGAAGAGTTATTTCTGGGATTACATAAAGGGTATTCCCAGGGGTCACCGTTAGAGAGATTTCAGAGGCCACAGTCTCTAGAGGGCCTGACACTTTCATAATTTTCGTATATATCCCCTCGATTTTATCTTCAAAAAACGGGGAGATTTTATTGCAGAGATCTTGGGTAAAAACATTCGGGCTCTCACACATTACTGGGTTGGTGAAGGCCTGTATAACCTTAAATAGCTCTCGAGTAGAATTGCCTGCCTCTATTATTTGGGAGGTAAGACTAATTTTCCTCGCTTTTTTTATATTTTTGTAGTAAGTGGTCATAGCTACCAGATATCGTTCCTTGTCTTCCCCCTTATGTGTCCGTCTCCATCGCTTCTCTAATTTCCTACATCCCTGCTTTTCTGCTTTGAGGGCCTCAGTGTACCAAGTTTCCCTCTTAGCCATAGTTGGCTGTTTAACCGTTTTCTGAGGAGCCAGTATGTTAATGGCTGTCACCAGAGTGGAGTTAAATTTGGAGAGAGATGTCTCGACGTCATCCGAGTTTAAAAGTACTGGCTGCTTCCAGATTTGTGCGAAACTGGCAGGAGTGACTTTATGCCATGGTCTGCGTTTAATGGGCTGTGTAATAAGGTGATTAGTGGATTGAGGTAGATACAGAAAAGAAAAGTCTAGCATTTTATGATCAGACCAGTAGATGTACTTGGGGGGTTGACAGTAAACTTTAGGGAGGGAAGTAAAAATTGGGTCCAGGGTGTGGCCACCTGTGTGGGTGGGACCATAGTTACGAAGATGAAGGCCCAGTAGAGCAAGATCTGTCAAAAGTGCTATTGTATCAGGGTGGTCTGCAGCATCAATGTGAAAATTGAAGTCTCCGAGTAAAATAAAATTTTCGTTGGTTTTAATATAGGGAGCTAAGAGTTCTGTCAAGGCTAGGGAAAACCCAGCATTAGGTCCGGGTGGACGGTATACTAGTGCCCCTTTCCAGTGTACCTTAGGGCTAGCTTTTAGATGAAAGATTACTACTTCCATAGTAGGTAGCATTACTTGTTCTAGAACCCTAATATTCAGAGTATCTTTATATATAATGGCGATCCCGCCTCCTACTTTCTCAAGCCGATCCTGGCGAAGAATTTTGTACCCCATAGGTATTCTTAAGGTGATAGCGGGGATAGTGTGGGGTTTGAGCCAGGTTTCAGTAATAAAACAAATCTCTGGTTTGATACTGTGTATAGTGTCCCAGAGTTGTGTATGATGTTTAGGGAGGGACCTTACATTTAGTAGAAAACTTTTCCAACCTTTAGGAATATCAGGATTATCACAGGGGCGCCCAACTCTAATATGGGAATGAGTAGCATGAAAACCACATAAAATGCAGGAGAAAGGCCCTTCGGGACATATTGACAATCTGTTAGTACAACTATATTTGTCCTGGGGTTGTAGGGCAAGTAGGACATGTGCAGAATACCTGATATGAGGGGTGGTTGTAGGAACGTCCATAATACCAAGTGCGGCAGAGTAGCAGGCCCCTGGCCCCGTCCTGTCGCGGACGGGCGCAGACGGGCATCTCTTTGGCAGGTCTTAGGCGGGGCTGCGCGCGATCGCTGCGCGCTCGGGGGGTGCGAGGGCTATATAGCCCTGTGTTCAGCCACTAGAGCGCTAACCGCTCCTAGTGGGACCGGAAGTGCCGCAAATGCCTACCACCCCCTTGCTACAATGGGAGGTGGGAGGCGGCAACCAGCGCTATCAGTGACTGTGAAGGCACACGAGTGTGTCTAGAGGCAAGTGTTGCTGTAAAATGAGTGCGGGAAATGCGGTTTCCAATTTTAAAAATAGTACACAGTTTTTAAAAATTAGTGCTAGTTCAATTATAAAAGTGACACAATCACTATCACGATCTTTTCAATCCTCAAGAGCGAGGCTGACCGGCAAGCGGGTTGGAGACACTGCCACCGTCTCCTTCCCGCATATGATACTTTAAAATGGATAAAAGATATACATACATATATACATTGACTAATCATACTCAACTGGTGCTTCTAACTACGCCTACCCCGGTGTACCTGACCTAAGCCTAATACATGGGAGGGAGTAAGTAAGTAGCTGTTTAAGTTGTTTGTTTTGCCAAGAATCTGACTCAAGAATTCTCTGTCAGGAGTTAGTCAGTTCAGTACCTGGGATTTAGAAGGCAGGAGGGCTGGTATCTCTGTCTCAGGACTCGGTATCCCAGATACCCGCGAGGGCAAGCTGGAAACGCCGGATGCTGAATTTCTCGGCAGGAGAAAAGACAGCGTAACTCTCAGCGCGTCAAAAGGGAGGGGCAGCGTCCGTGGGCTTCCTGCATCAGCTGGGCTCTCCGGCAAGTAGTCACTGCTCCAAGCTCATCACCACCGTGTGTTTGCTTAGGGCAGCGTCGGTATATGTATACCTGAAAGGTGCCGAGTTTGACGTAAGGATGGACATAAGACGTCAGTAAGGATGACATTAAGAACTGGTCGTTCTTACATTCTTTACAGGAGTTCTCGAACGAAATCAAAACAATGGCAGCGTGGGATTTCCCAGGTCTGCTGGAGGCTTGGTTTGTTTAGAGAACTCGATGTGCTTTCTAGGGGGCTGGAGGAATAGTGCTTGCCTAATGTGACAGCATGCGCTATGACTTAATCTGAAAACGGGTTTCTGTGCCGTTGTATGGACATTAGTGAATAATACCCGGACAAGGGTCAGAAATAGGAGTATCGATACAGGTCCCTAGATAAACCTACTACAACTGCATTGAATAATTTCTTGGTATGCACTTTTTATTAGTATTACAGGAAATCACAATGATTGATTGTCTCCGTTATATTCTTCTTTCCCACAGGGTCTTTCTCTTCAGTCCCTTTGGTGTGCCTCGGCCGCCGTCGTCCCTCAGACAGAAGGAAAAGACTCAAGTAAGTGTTTTTGCTGTATGGTTTAGTCAAGGGAGGATGTGTGGGATACATAATAGCTATGCATAAATGTGAAGGGAGGGTGTAGAGGTTGGAGCAGCCAAAAGAAAGAGTAGCCGATGATTTCTGCTCTTGTCTTTGTTTCCGTCTCACTTATTTCCTTTTCCTTGGGTCCCTTTCACCCCTCAGCCTTTCCAAAAGTCCCGTAGACGCACACGCACCTGTAAGAGCCACGTCACTCTGGGGCCGTGGCGTGGTGATTCCGCGTCCTTCAGTGAGGTCTGCTTCGGCTTTCCCTCCTCCGCCAGGTTAGGGTGCTCTGCTCGGCAACAAGCTGTGAGCTCCCCTGGGCTCCGGTTCTCTCTCTCGTAAAGCTGTTAGCCCTTCTCTGTCTTTCCGGTCTTCCCCTGCTGGTTTCTCCGCCTTGCGTTCCCATGCCGCGTGTAGCTGGACCAACTACTGACCAACCTGACGTGCTCTCCGTCCCCGCCTTCTTCAAGTGTGTATCCTCTGATGTCCGTCCTCTGCTCCGTCTTAAAAGGCCGCCTGCCGATTCCCCTCTCTCCACTTCTTGATAACAACAAAGTGGACAACTGGTAAAAGGGTACTGTGAATATAGGGGGGGAGAAATATATGAAGGGATGGCATGGCACTCCTTATCCTCTATCCCATCGTCTACAACAGGTGCTACCTGACACACCCCACCCCCAGACACACCCAAAAATAGCTTATCCTAAAAAACCACCTCCCAAAAACAAGATACCAAACAAAAGGAAAATCTTAGGAGCTTCAGGTGATGTCCCTAGTGTCTGATTACTGGTGTTTGTTTAGGTTTACAGGAGTCCAGATGTTACATAGCAGACCTTGTCTATGCATGCCGTGTATTTTTCATTCATTATTGTCGTATTTATGAAATCCACTCATCGCGTGCCAGAAAGTAGAAGTATTTGGCTACATTTGTTTATATAGCGCCAGATTAGATCTGGTCTGTGTCTCCTGCTCCACAGCTTGTACCCGTAAAAGTGCATCAATGTCTCCTTCCCTTGGAAGCAAATCCACTTGTATTCCAGTTTAAGCATATTTATTCTCATAGAATCACTTTCAAAATCCACTGTTCCTCAAGTAAATTCAAATTCAGTCTGCCCAATTCATTTTGGGGGTTCACCTTCATCAGGGGATGCATGTGAAGAATCTTTGTTGTATGTTGTGTGCGGAAAATAGTGACATAAGAATCAAAATTTGCCTAGCATTGTGACGGTAAGTTTTAATTCTATTAAGGACACGGAGGCAAGGATTATGCTTTTCTTTCTCCGCTTTAATCCAACATCATAAACACAGCAGCCAGAAAAGCAATAAAATGATTTTTTCTTGTAACATACAGAGAAAAAACGTCATTTGCTCTTATAAGAAAAAGTAGAACTCAGTCCATGAACATCAAATCCCATAAGTCCAAGAGATAGCCTGCCACGTAGTCCTTCCTCACTGTCTCCAACTCCTAGAAAGCTCCACCATCTTACGCAGACCTCCTCTTTCTTCGCGCGAGTCACGCCTGCATTGATCTTGCTTGGCTCCATGACATGTCATGAAACATAACGACAGCCCGTGAGCGTACTTGAAACCATCCTCACAGAGTCAACACCACAACTGTGAAGAACATAAAAATGCAGGCAACAAGCCTTTCCTCGCAAAGATAAAAATAGTTTACATTCATAAGTACGGTAGGGTTCGCACCTAGTGTGCAACGGGGGGGATAGTCCTCGCCTCCATGTCCTTAATAGAATTGAACATTACCGTCACAATGCTAGGCAAATTTGGATTCTATGTCCGGACCGGAGGCTCTGATTATGCTAGTTCAAAGCTTACTTACCACTAACTGAGCAACCTCCACCACTGGCTTAAACCTCTTAGGTGGAGTCAGAAGACCAATCTGCCACCTGCATAAGGTCTTCTAATCGAGCTCCTAAGGAAAAAGCCTTCTGTAGTAGGGGATCTCTGTGTATAGTCATAATCTAGTGAATAGTCCCACCCATGTGCGTGGACCCCGGAGCAATCAAAAATAATCTTTTAAGGTGTCGAAAAAATGCAGAACTGCACAGACACTTAAGAGAGAATTTAAAGACAGATAATGCAGCCTATATAACAGGCTACACTGTCCAGTACTTCAACTAGAAATTCAACCAAAAATCCACAAACAGCAAAGTCTGTCCAGATCTCCCTTGCTTCAGCAGCAAAAACCCTCTGGAATGATAGAGAGGAAGACATGGACAGACAAGCCCCATAGGCTGTGAATATGTGGCTCAAAACAGGATACTGTGCCTTTAAGAGAACTTTCCAGAACTTCACAGTATCCCAGAATGCACTGCAGGTCCCTTTTACTTTCAGTTCTTTTTTTCCGGCTCCTGGTCCACTGTCAACTTGAGTGAGAACTGTGGATCCACGAAGTCAATCCCTCGCACTTCACGGCGGTCGCTGTCGTCAGGAGGACGGTGTAGGGGCCTTTCCACCTTGGCTGGAGGCAGTGCCGTCCAGTGTGGGCCTTGATCCAGATCCGTTCCCCAGGCTGCAGGTCATGTGGTGGCGGAGTTGCTGCTTCTGGAAGAGCCTGCAGGACCTGGCGGTGAAGATAACGTAATGTCTCTGTTAGTTTTTTACAGTAACACAAAAGCAGATCATCTACTATTGGCAGAGGCGCAGTGGACATGTGACCCGCAATGTTCAAGGGTCGCCCAAACAAAATTTCATGCGCACTCAATTTTGTTACCCTGTCAGGCGTACTTCTCATTGCCAGCAGGGCTATTGGCAGTGCATCCACCCATGACAGTTCTGTAGAAGCGCAGATTTTCCCTATCTTATTCTTCAAGACCCCATTTTCCTCTCGACTGCACCTGCTGCTGGTGGGTGGTAAGCACAATGTAGTTTCTGTGTGACCCCCAGACCTTTGCATAGGCCCCTTATTACCTGGGAAATGAACGCAGGCCCATTGTCTGAGGCCAGAAGGGTTGGAATCCCAAATCTTGGTATCAGTTCTTGCAGGAGACACTTAGCAACTGTTGATGCATCACAGTTCTTTGTGGGGTATGCCTCTGTCCATTTACTGAACATACACACTTTCACCAAGACATGCCTGAAATTGTGGGTGGAGGGCATGTCAATGAAATCCATTTGTAGGCTTTCAAACGGTCCATGGGGTGGAGGGAAGTGACCGGGTGCAGTGTGGGTACCCTTTCCAGTGTTATATTGTGCACAGATAGTGCACTGCCTGCAAAGTCTCTCAGCTGTTTGACGAAACTTGCCATGATACCAGCACTGTGAAAATAAACGAATCATGCCGTCTCTCCCCACATGTGAGGGGCCATGGAAGAGACGTGCCATTGAAGGAAGCATTGATGAAGACAGGCAGATTTTCCCATTGGGCCCAGTCCATAATCCCTCCTCTCTTTTCACACACCCTCCTTTTGCCCACTCGGCTATCTCCTCAATGTCAACTTGTTTCTGGATGTGAATGGGGTCAAACTGTAATGAGTCTTTTAATGAGTCTTTTCAGAAACCCCTCCTGAGGCAAAATAGCCGGGAGTCTAACTGCTGTTAATTTTTAAAACTATTGTTGTATAATCTGTGTTTTAAGGAACTCACTCACCCCCTGGGCACTCGTTATTCGGACCAGTCGACATCCCGCACAGCTGATCACAAGCTGCCGCGGACGAGTGTTGCATCATTCCGGCGACACCCTCGGACTAGCCGACACGCCCACTCGGGCAGGCCACGCCCTTCTGTTTTCCATTAGCATAAAACCATGCTCAAACGAAGGACGCGCAGCGGACGAGCGCAGCGGGCGCGACGATTGCGCGCCGAAGGCGCGCTTAAGGCAAGCTCGTCTGCGCTCGTCTGCGCCCGGCCGGGCCCAGGGGCCATGCCCCCTGGCCCCGCTGGAGGCGATAGATATGTATACAGCGCGAGCTCCTTAAACCATCTGCGTCCACCGTTAACACTCAGCTGCGGCACCCCGAGACACCCTCTGGAGATCTCTCGCTGCTGCCCGAACTGTAAATTCGAACCAACTACTAAAACTGTCAAACCTGAGGTAAAGGACTATTCTATGTTCTTACTTAACTGTAGGTCTTTAGTGAAACACTGCCTAGAAATTTCCCTGCTACTGGATGAATACTCTCCAGATGCAATCTTCTTGACCGAGACGTGGCTGAATGAAAACTCTCAGCCAGATTTGGCACAGGCCATCATTCCGGGATATCAGATAGCGCCGGCTGACCGGCCACTAGGCAGAGGCGGCGGCCTCGCGATTATCTATAAAGAGAGCTATGTCTGCCGCTGTTTAGCGGAAGACATTGATGATTGCGAAAATCTCTCCTTCGTAATCGACTTCTCCCCTAATGCCAGTTTTACCGGTATTCTTATTTACCGCCCCCCTGGTCCCATCGGACAATTTAACACCTCTCTCCTATCGGTGGCTTCCCAGTTGGTTGTCTCTCCATCCAATTTAACCTTATTGGGAGATTTTAACATCCACTTTGACAACCTGCTGGATCCCACGACAATAGAAGCACAATCTAGCCTGGCTGCCATCCAACTAGAGCAATTTGTCCCCTCTGCCACTCACGAAAAGGGGCACCTTCTAGATCCGATTTTTAGCAACTTGACCAACTAAAAGTAGGAACCATTACTAGCCTCCCATGGTCGGACCATTTTCTGATAGCCTTCACTTGGACCACGAGTAAACCCCCTCCATCCCTATTTACTTCTAGGAAAACTCGGAACTGGTCTAAACTTCCCAGAGGTGTGGCGCCGCGGCCAGGGCGACTGACGCTGGAATCTGGGGATCAGGGTTCGATCCCCGGCTCCGGCGGCAGGTTAGCCCAGCACCATGCGACTCTGGGCAATAGCTTGCTTAATCTTCCCGACGGCCCCCCAGCGCCTAGAGACCCTAACGGGTGATTGTGCGCTATACAAATGTGGATTATTATTATTATTATCGACAACTGGACGAAGGCTCTCAGTACCACTAGACCCACTCTCTCCCACGACCCAATCGAAAACAACACTAAATATGATGAGTGGATAACCACCTCTCTCGACTCAGTTCTTCCGTCATATCAATCCAAATCCAAGAGACAAAGTAAATCAGCTCCATGGTATACAGAAGACCTTAGGCTTCAAAAACGTCTCTGTAAGAGACAAGAGAGGAAATGGCGCACATCCTATAACCCTGCCGAAAAAACCACTTATAGGGAAATGATCAGGAACTACAAGCTGGCTATAAAATCTTCGCAAGCAGGCTATTATAATCTCAAAATAACTACAGGCAAATCAAAGCCGAAAGAAATATACCGCATAGTAAATTCCCTGATAAAACCACCCCCACCTGTCCCAGATAATAACAGTTCACCGTCCAAATGTAACGACCTGATGGAATTCTTTTTTCAAAAAGTGAATAAAATGTATCTTTCCTTTCCAAGCCCACCCCCCGACTCACCCTCTCAAACTCTGGACTCAGCTCCTAACAGTGACGAGGGGCTGGAGTATTTTCCTTTGATAGCATGGGAAACTCTAATGAATCTAGCGCAACAAATAAAAACCGGCTCGCCGTGTGATCCTGCCCCCCCAAGCTCGCTGGGATTGGCCATTAAAACCATCCTCCCCACTCTTCTGGAACTGTTAAACTCCTCCATACTGAGTGGGACAGTACCCGCAACCTGGAAACACGCCATGGTGCGGGCACTATTAAAAAAACCCTCCCTTGATCCAGCCAACCCGAGCAACTATCGCCCGATCTCTCTGCTCCCATGGGCGTCCAAGATCCTGGAAAAACACGTCAATACCACCCTGACGATGTTCCTCGAGGAAAACCACCTCCTCGACTCCTCCCAGACGGGCTTTCGCCCAAAACATGGGACAGAGACCGCCCTATTGGCTGTAACTGAGGAGGCAAGGCGGATCTTGGATCGAGGAGGGTCAGTGGCAGTGATCCTCCTCGATCTAAGTGCCGCGTTTGACACGGTACATCACAAAATCTTGTTGAACCGCCTTGCCGACCTAGGAGTGTCCGGAGATGCCCTGGCTTGGGTCGAGTCCTTTCTATCAGACAGAACCTTCCAGGTCTTTGACGGCACATCTCTATCATCATGTAGGCCTTTGGGGTGCGGAGTTCCGCAGGGCTCTTCCCTAAGCCCCACACTCTTCAATGCATACATGAGGCCGCTGGCTGGGATTGTTCGTCCGCATGGTGTCAACATCATCTCCTATGCGGACGACACCCAGCTGGTGGTTTCCCTTGCACAGAAGAGCGGCCTCCAGTCCCCGCCTGATCTAGCGGCTTGCCTGGAGGATGTAAAAAGCTGGATGATGAGCTCATGTCTGAAGTTAAACGACGACAAAACTGAGCTCATGCTCCTGGGCCCGGCGGCTCCCTCCTCCTTGGAGCTGATATGGCCTTCAAGTATGGGTGTGCCCCCACCCCCCAGAGATAACATCAAAAGCCTGGGGGTATGGCTCGATAAGTCGCTGAGCCTTAATACACAGGCCACCAAGGTGTCAGCTACTTGCTTTGGCCTCCTTAGGGTGATTAAAAAAATTCTTCCTCTTCTCCCTTTCGAGGCCAGACAAATAATTATACAGGGCCTCATTCAATCCCGGCTGGATTTTAATAATGCCCTCTATCTGGGAGCACCAGACTACACTCTCCAAAAACTTCAGCGCACTCAAAACTGTGCAGCCCGGGCACTATTGGGAGTCCCTCGGAGGACCTCAATAAAAACTGGCCTTAGAACTTTACACTAGCTCCCGGTTAGGGACAGAGTGAAGTTCAAGGCTCTATGTATCGCCCACCGGACTTTCTGGAAAATGGGCCCAGAAATCAACTGCTCCCTGATCTCTCCCTACCTGCCCAACAAGAACCTTTGCTCCTCAATGGCATCACTGGCCAAAACTCCTAGGATTTTTAGAGCCAGAGCATGAGGACGGTCGTTCTCGTACAATGTATCCAAACTATGGAACACCCTCCCTCCACAGATGCGAAAGACGTCTAATCTAACCAGTTTCCGGAAACAGCTTAAAACTCTCCTGTTCAACAAATAGCTACCTTGTGAGGGCCTTTTCTGTTTTTCAGCGCCTGGACGCCTCAGGGCAACTGCAGCGCTTTACAAATCTAATTTTCATTTAATTTCATTTCTTGCCTAGCATCCACCTCTTTGTCTTTGTTGCTGTCCACCATCTGTACCATTGCTAGCTGGCAGCCTGTCACTGCTATCCTCTTTGCTTCTCCATCAATGAATGCATTGCCCTTTGATACATAGTCTCTAGATGATGTGTGTGCAGCACATTTTATGATGGCCACCTTTGATGGGAGTAGCATCGCCTGGAGGAGGTCACAGATCAACTGCGCATGCTGTATCTGTTGCCCCGCCGATGTGAGGAACCCCCTCATCGACCACAACTGACCGAAGTCGTGCACTACACCAAATGCATACTGGCTGTCTGTATATATGTTCACCTTTTTACCCTCAAACAGAATGCATGCCCTCGTCAGTGCCACGAGTTCAGCCGCTTGTGCACTCCTGGCAGCTGTCAGTCTCCCTCCCTCCAGTAATCTTTTCGCGGTGCCCACCGCATAAGATGTCTGTTAATCCCCTCTTACATCTCTCAGGCATGACCCATCTACAAATAGGTCCCCTTGAGCATCTAATAATGGGGTGTCCATTAGGTCTGGGCGTATCTTAGTATGCCTGTCTTCAGCTAGGGTGCAGTCATGAAAGGCATCATCTGAGTAAAAATCCTCCAAAGCATGCTCTGTTGGTAAGAGGCATGCAGGGTTCAAGGGGGTGCACCTTTTGATAGCAATGTGTGGGGCTCAACAATACTAGCTTAACTTTGTTAAGTGCTGTGTCCTGGTGGAGGTAAGCAGAATGTCTACAGCATGGGGGACGTGTAAAACAAGGGTATGGGCCAATACAATGTTCTCTGACTGTTCCACCGCTAGTGCTGCAGCGGCCACCGCTCGGAGGCACGGTGGTAACCCAGAAGCTACTGGGTCTAGCGTGGCGGAGTAGTAAGCCACAGGGCGGTAGTAGGAACCATGTTTCTGGCTTAACACCCCTAATGAGCACCCTCCCTTTTCATGGCAGAACAAATGGAATTCCTTACTGTAATCTGGCAAGCCAAGTGCTGGGGCACCACTCAATTCACTTTTCAGTGTTGTGAATGCTAATTCACAGTCTGGGGACCATGGCACCTTTTCAGGAACCTCTTTGTGTGTCAATGCTTGCAGTGGATTGGCAATCAGGGAAAAGTTTGGTATCCAGTGCCTACAGTATCCCGCCACCCCCAGGAATGCCCTGACCTCTTTCTGTGTACGTGGACGGGGAAAACCAGTGATGGTGGAAATTCTATCAGGCAACAGTTTTCTTGCCCCCTCTGACAATTCATGCCCAAGATACTTCACTGCAGTGAGGCAGAACTGTAATTTCTTTGGGGACACCTTGTATCCTTTCAGCGCCAGATGACAGAGGACTGCAATAGTGTCCTCCTCGCAGGCCTCCTATGATGGAGAGGCCAAAAGCAAGTCATCAATGTATTGGATGAGAGTGGAGCCTCCCTTAAGTACCAGGGAGTCTAAGTCTGTTTTCAGTGCATTTGTGAAAATGGAGGGGGACTCTGTATACCCTTGCACTAACCTGCACCAAGTGAATCTCCTGGAACGGAATACAAAGCTGAATAGGTACTGACTGTCTTGATGCAGTGGTATTGTAAAGAAGGCGGAGCTAAGATCCATCACTGTAAAGTGTGTAGCTGATACAGGGATATTAGATAATATTGTTGCAGGATTTGGAACCACTGGGAATGAGGGCTCCACTATTTTGTTCAATTCTCTCAGGTCCTGAGTAAAGCGGTACACAGGAGCCCCATCTGGGCCCTTGGATGCTTTCTTTACTGAGAGTATAGGGGTGTTGCATGGACTGGAGCGTATTTCCCTGATTATACCCTGCTTTAGAAGATCTTTTATGACAGGTGCTATCCCCTCCTCTCCTTCTTTGGAAATCTTGTACTGTGGTACTCTTGGGAGACGGGCTCCGGGCTTCTATTTTATTTGTACCAGTGGGTAGTCTAACACTTGTCCTACATCTTTAGCACTTGTGGCCCATACCTTAAGTGGCACAGTGCCACGCAGCTTAGAGGGTATAGCAGAGTTTGGGCATGTCATGTAAGCTTGTAACATCAGACCATTTGGGCGAGACTCCAGAAAAACCCCTGTTGGTGAACAGTGTATGGTGCTTTGGAGTTTGCAGAGCAAATCCCTACCTAGTAAATTAACCGGACAGAATCTGCTGAAGATGAACTGATTGGTAACAGTTATGTTGCACCACTACTAATTTTAGTGGCTGAGTCAGTACTCATCTATTGGTTGTCCCGACATCCCGACTGCAGTGATTACTGTCCCAGAAAGTGGTGCCATAGACATCCCAGATGCCTTTAGCATTGATCTTTGAGCTCCTATATCAATCAAAAATGGTATAGTTTGGCCCAGAATCGATCCCTCTACATATGGGCCGGATTGATCCACTGCAATTGCTGGAGCTATCAGGCAGTCTTCCACTTTCAGGCACCCCTAGTATGAACTCCTTGGCCGTGGTGGCGGTGGGAAATCAGTCTCTCTCTGTACCCACCCATCTGCCCCTGTCCAGTCCTGGTGACCTTGGGGATCTGATTGCACCTGTCTGTGCTGGTCATTGTCCCTATGCTCTTGGCGCTGTGAGTTTTGCTGATAACTTTTCTGACCCTGCCCCTGTTCTGTGAGGCTGTGTTATCCTCATATCTCTTTTTAAGCAGTGGGCAATCAGACCTCCAATGACTAGGGTCCTTGCAATTAAAACAAGCTGTGCCTGGTGGGGGTAGAGAAGCTGAACCTTTGTGGCATCCACCCCCCCTACCTCTTAGCCGATCTCTTCCTCTCCCTTGCTGCCCAGTGTAAAATCTTTCCTGCGCCACCATCAACCTAACCTTCTCTTTTTTCAGTTTCTCAGCTTCCATTGTCTGTGCATTTGCCTAGTAATCATAACAGTACTTAGCCGCAGACAGAACTTTCTCAATCGATTCCTGCTGCCAGCAAACAAATGATCGCTGTAGATGCTCTTTTATTAGTGGGCTTAACCCCTGAACAAATGTTTTTACAAACGCTGGCATTGCATCTCCCATAGGGTTCTTTAACCCACTATTCTGCTGATATATCTGTAACAGAGGTCAAATAATGTGTTTCCACTCATCTTTTTCTTGCCTTGTATGGGTAATTTTATTCCAATCTACCTTGTCTTCCGGTACCTTTTCCCTTAAATATTTAATTACTGCGTCATATCTCTCCTGTACTTCATCCCCTGGAGCTCCACCCTTTTCTCTCTGTGGCTCTGCTTTTGACCAGTTCACTTTCCCCTTGCATTCCTCCCACAGGTCCTTCGGTACTATGATGTTAAACAGGGTATCAAAGTCACGCCATAAAAGTCCCCCTAACACAGCCATCTTATCCACTTCTGTGTACCATTTCTGTGGTTCTTCCCTGAGCTTCGGGAAGTCCTTAGTGAAACTCATGATATCTTGCCTGGACCATGGTACAAATACATATGCATTATCCCTGCTTCCTGGCGGTGGGGGTATTTCCCGCAAGGGCATAATCAGTGCTTGCGGTGCCTGGGGGTGAAGGATCTTCACCACGTCCAATACTGCAAATGTGTGCACCAGCTGCTTCCATTGCCGAAGCTTGTCAATTGCATATTGTAATCTATCCTTCAACTCTGCCTCGGGCCATGATTGCAGGTCTGCGTCTACAAAGCTAAACTTTGTTATGTCCCATTCATATTGCAGAGGCAGAGGTGGTGGCGGTTCTGTTGCACCTGACCCGCCTGCCTTTGCCTGTTGTATGTATGCATTATGTGCCTCGGCACCGTCTTCTAAGAGCTTTGCTCGTGCTATGGATAATGTTTTTTCTAGGTATGCTCTCCCCTTCCCTGCCGTGAACTTGTCTATTGTTAGCTTCTCATCCATCATTTGGCGCAGACCTTCCTGACACTTCTCTGTATCAGTTTTAAGCAGCATTGTTTTCGGCGCTGCTGGGGAGCCCTGTTGAGACACAGTAGAGTCAGGGCGGGACAGAGTAGAGTCCATAGGCAAGCTGGTCCGCCTCTGAAAATGTACCTGCTTGTCAGTCTCACTAATTGCCCTTTGCCAGAATAGAAATTTCGTGGTTAGTTTTTAATACATATGTACATACAGTCCATATCAGGTTGTGCAATTTAGCTGTGGTGTCTGCAAAATTGTCATCTAGTGATTTGTCAGTGAAACACTGCATCCACAGGCTGTTAAGCAGGTTGGGAGGTAGTATATTATTCTGCGTGCAGCAAGCTAATAATAGGTCCTTCCTCTTACACTGCTTGTCTGCAACTGCAACTGCTTCCTTTCTTATTAGCTGAAGCACTGCAATGTCTTGTATCCCTTCCAAATCTACACGCTTAACACCTTCAATGCTAAGGCAATTCCCGCTCCATGCTGATATTCTCAAAATCCCATTGTTCATGACAAGGTCAGCTCGTCATAAGCACAGCTCCAGTGCACTGCATGACGAGCTGGCCTTGTCATTAGCATGGAAGGTGTTAAATGTCTCATCCAAACGGCTACGCGTTAAACATACGACTTTCTTCTTCTGTTCTTCGCTAGGCAGCTCAGCGGGCTGGTCTGCTACAGCTGAGATACCTAATCTACCCATTAAAATGTTCTCCAAAAGTGGGTCTTTCAGTCCCGCATCCTGTTCAGCAAGGCTTGGATACACTCCCACTATCTCCAATTGTGTCCGCCTCCAATCCTCATTAATTTTATTCGTAGCTATGTCATGCAGTACTTTATTCCTAACATGGATCAGTTCTCTATGTACTTTGGATTTGATGTCATTAGTAGCACGTAAATCCTTTACAAATCCATGCTAACTATAGTATACCTCCCATTCAGCAGGTCGAATCTTCTTACCCTTTAACCTCAGCATCTGCTTCAAATACGCCAGTTTATTCAAGTCATATGTCCCCTGACATGGGAACTGTAAGTCCGGTCTTTTTTCTGTCAAGTCATGCCATTTGTTAATAAACAAAATGGAACTCAGTCCTAGGCGTACAGCCACCACGTGTGCTGGTGATCCTTTCGGTGGTGCTGGCTGGCAACTATCCAAGCTATATTTAGTTAAAGGATTTCCCATTATTAAAATGAGCAGGGAGTGTGTATGGTGTGTGTGATATGTACCGTGGACGCTGCGCAATGCCTGGCCCGTGAACAATTTATTACCACAAAAATAAACAATGCATTCGTACCAGACAAAGGAAGTGGTAGGGTGCGCGTTACACAGTGGACACACACAAGGTGGTCACAGACAATTGCACATGCTTATTCAGCCAGCCTCTAAAGAAAAGAGATGCACTCCTCTTCTTCCTCGTTTTTAATCCTTTTTAATCCTTGTTACGTTTTTCTTTTAACGGCGTGCGAGACCCGCTATGCGCTTCGTCTCTTTGCGCTGTAAACAATTTGTCTTCACAATAGGACACTTCTTACAGAATCCAACAGTCTGCACTGCCACTCCTTGTTTTGAATCAAATGAATCAATGTTTTATATTAATTTCGTCCTTTGTTTCACCGTTTATTTGTAATTTTACTCTTGTTACTCTTCTTTTCTGTTCAATTCATTTTACTCAATCATTTAGACGTAGGAATCTCACAAAGGCTCAGGAATCAAACGTGGGTTCCACAAACCATAGCTTTATTAAAATAACCCAATGCATTTCGGGAACTCGATTCCCTTCGTCAGGGGCATCTACAATGTACAAAAAAATATTTTTAGCTGACAATAATATCCTCATAGCATCCTTCATTTTAAACTTGTTTCGTAGATTAATCAAATACAGCCACGATTTCAAACCTTATACAATTAATGTGCATTATATCATGAGCTTTGTTGTGTGTTAATTTCATTTGTCTGCCTTAGCGTCTACAACTGTATTAAACATTCGATTCACCCTCAGTGTGCTGCACTATGCACAGCATATAATCAAATATACACTTCTCCATGCTTACCCCGGTTTTGTATATCACTCCATTTGGAATGAAGTAAAACAATTCATCCTTCCCTTTCAGCGTGCGCGAACGCTTCTGACTCGAACCAAACATTATTAACACTGAAGCATACTCATTTATGTTCCCACCCGTAATCTACGTAGCTCGATAATTAGTTGCAGGTGTGTGCGTCAAAACTTTTCACAAACATTTACCCACAGATACTACAACTCCCATGATACTGTTTCTCTGTTCCCTTCATTAGGGTGATGCATGCATAATTATACGTGTGTCCCTTTTGTTTTCGATTAATCCATGCTTTTTTATGAACATTGCTCCATAGTTAAAACGAAGTGTTGAAACTTGTGCTAAGTAATCCAATATGGAAGAGAATCCCACTTCTGTCCTTTGCCGTCCACAACATTCTGGTAATCCTGTTTATTTCATTTCAATTCTCCATGTAATTTTGGGTGCAATCTCTGTTTGAGACGAATGTAATCGTAACAATAAATCTAAAGAAAAGAGATGCACTCCTCTTCTTCCTCGTTTTTAATCCTTTTTAATCCTTGTTACGTTTTTCTTTTAACGGCGTGCGAGACCCGCTATGCGCTTCGTCTCTTTGCGCTGTAAACAATTTGTCTTCACAGTAGGACACTTCTTACAGAATCCAACAGTCTGCACTGCCACTCCTTGTTTTGAATCAAATGAATCAATGTTTTATATTAATTTCGTCCTTTGTTTCACCGTTTATTTGTAATTTTACTCTTGTTACTCTTCTTTTCTGTTCAATTAATTTTACTCAATCATTTAGACGTAGGAATCTCACAAAGGCTCAGGAATCAAACGTGGGTTCCACAAACCATAGCTTTATTAAAATAACCCAATGCATTTCGGGAACTCGATTCCCTTCGTCAGGGGCATCTACAATGTACAAAAAAATATTTTTAGCTGACAATAATATCCTCATAGCATCCTTCATTTTAAACTTGTTTCGTAGATTAATCAAATACAGCCACGATTTCAAACCTTATACAATTAATGTGCATTATATCATGAGCTTTGTTGTGTGTTAATTTCATTTGTCTGCCTTAGCGTCTACAACTGTATTAAACATTCGATTCACCCTCAGTGTGCTGCACTATGCACAGCATATAATCAAATATACACTTCTCCATGCTTACCCCGGTTTTGTATATCACTCCATTTGGAATGAAGTAAAACAATTCATCCTTCCCTTTCAGCGTGCGCGAACGCTTCTGACTCGAACCAAACATTATTTACACTGAAGCATACTCATTTATGTTCCCACCCGTAATCTACGTAGCTCGATAATTAGTTGCAGCTGTGTGCGTCAAAACTTTTCACAAACATTTACCCACAGATACTACAACTCCCATGATACTGTTTCTCTGTTCCCTTCATTAGGGTGATGCATGCATAATTATACGTGTGTCCCTTTTGTTTTCGATTAATCCATGCTTTTTTATGAACATTGCTCCATAGTTAAAACGAAGTGTTGAAACTTGTGCTAAGTAATCCAATATGGAAGAGAATCCCACTTCTGTCCTTTGCCGTCCACAACATTCTGGTAATCCTGTTTATTTCATTTCAATTCTCCATGTAATTTTGGGTGCAATCTCTGTTTGAGACGAATGTAATCGTAACAATAAATCTAAAGAAAAGAGATGCACTCCTCTTCTTCCTCGTTTTTAATCCTTTTTAATCCTTGTTACGTTTTTCTTTTAACGGCGTGCGAGACCCGCTATGCGCTTCGTCTCTTTGCGCTGTAAACAATTTGTCTTCACAATAGGACACTTCTTACAGAATCCAACAGTCTGCACTGCCACTCCTTGTTTTGAATCAAATGAATCAATGTTTTATATTAATTTCGTCCTTTGTTTCACCGTTTATTTGTAATTTTACTCTTGTTACTCTTCTTTTCTGTTCAATTCATTTTACTCAATCATTTAGACGTAGGAATCTCACAAAGGCTCAGGAATCAAACGTGGGTTCCACAAACCATAGCTTTATTAAAATAACCCAATGCATTTCGGGAACTCGATTCCCTTCGTCAGGGGCATCTACAATGTACAAAAAAATATTTTTAGCTGACAATAATATCCTCATAGCATCCTTCATTTTAAACTTGTTTCGTAGATTAATCAAATACAGCCACGATTTCAAACCTTATACAATTAATGTGCATTATATCATGAGCTTTGTTGTGTGTTAATTTCATTTGTCTGCCTTAGCGTCTACAACTGTATTAAACATTCGATTCACCCTCAGTGTGCTGCACTATGCACAGCATATAATCAAATATACACTTCTCCATGCTTACCCCGGTTTTGTATATCACTCCATTTGGAATGAAGTAAAACAATTCATCCTTCCCTTTCAGCGTGCGCGAACGCTTCTGACTCGAACCAAACATTATTAACACTGAAGCATACTCATTTATGTTCCCACCCGTAATCTACGTAGCTCGATAATTAGTTGCAGGTGTGTGCGTCAAAACTTTTCACAAACATTTACCCACAGATACTACAACTCCCATGATACTGTTTCTCTGTTCCCTTCATTAGGGTGATGCATGCATAATTATACGTGTGTCCCTTTTGTTTTCGATTAATCCATGCTTTTTTATGAACATTGCTCCATAGTTAAAACAAAGTGTTGAAACTTGTGCTAAGTAATCCAATATGGAAGAGAATCCCACTTCTGTCCTTTGCCGGCTTCAAAAACGTCTCTGTAAGAGACAAGAGAGGAAATGGCGCACATCCTATAACCCTGCCGAAAAAACCACTTATAGGGAAATGATCAGGAACTACAAGCTGGCTATAAAATCTTCGCAAGCAGGCTATTATAATCTCAAAATAACTACAGGCAAATCAAAGCCGAAAGAAATATACCGCATAGTAAATTCCCTGATAAAACCACCCCCACCTGTCCCAGATAATAACAGTTCACCGTCCAAATGTAACGACCTGATGGAATTCTTTTTTCAAAAAGTGAATAAAATGTATCTTTCCTTTCCAAGCCCACCCCCGACTCACCCTCTCAAACTCTGGACTCAGCTCCTAACAGTGACGAGGGGCTGGAGTATTTTCCTTTGATAGCATGGGAAACTCTAATGAATCTAGCGCAACAAATAAAAACCGGCTCGCCGTGTGATCCTGCCCCCCCAAGCTCGCTGGGATTGGCCATTAAAACCATCCTCCCCACTCTTCTGGAACTGTTAAACTCCTCCATACTGAGTGGGACAGTACCCGCAACCTGGAAACACGCCATGGTGCGGGCACTATTAAAAAAACCCTCCCTTGATCCAGCCAACCCGAGCAACTATCGCCCGATCTCTCTGCTCCCATGGGCGTCCAAGATCCTGGAAAAACACGTCAATACCACCCTGACGATGTTCCTCGAGGAAAACCACCTCCTCGACTCCTCCCAGACGGGCTTTCGCCCAAAACATGGGACAGAGACCGCCCTATTGGCTGTAACTGAGGAGGCAAGGCGGATCTTGGATCGAGAAGGGTCAGTGGCAGTCATCCTCCTCGATCTAAGTGCCGCGTTTGACACGGTACATCACAAAATCTTGTTGAACCGCCTTGCCGACCTAGGAGTGTCCGGAGATGCCCTGGCTTGGGTCGAGTCCTTTCTATCAGACAGAACCTTCCAGGTCTTTGACGGCACATCTCTATCATCATGTAGGCCTTTGGGGTGCGGAGTTCCGCAGGGCTCTTCCCTAAGCCCCACACTCTTCAATGCATACATGAGGCCGCTGGCTGGGATTGTTCGTCCGCATGGTGTCAACATCATCTCCTATGCGGACGACACCCAGCTGGTGGTTTCCCTTGCACAGAAGAGCGGCCTCCAGTCCCCGCCTGATCTAGCGGCTTGCCTGGAGGATGTAAAAAGCTGGATGATGAGCTCATGTCTGAAGTTAAACGACGACAAAACTGAGCTCATGCTCCTGGGCCCGGCGGCTCCCTCCTCCTTGGAGCTGATATGGCCTTCAAGTATGGGTGTGCCCCCACCCCCCAGAGATAACATCAAAAGCCTGGGGGTATGGCTCGATAAGTCGCTGAGCCTTAATACACAGGCCACCAAGGTGTCAGCTACTTGCTTTGGCCTCCTTAGGGTGATTAAAAAAATTCTTCCTCTTCTCCCTTTCGAGGCCAGACAAATAATTATACAGGGCCTCATTCAATCCCGGCTGGATTTTAATAATGCCCTCTATCTGGGAGCACCAGACTACACTCTCCAAAAACTTCAGCGCACTCAAAACTGTGCAGCCCGGGCACTATTGGGAGTCCCTCGGAGGACCTCAATAAAAACTGGCCTTAGAACTTTACACTAGCTCCCGGTTAGGGACAGAGTGAAGTTCAAGGCTCTATGTATCGCCCACCGGACTTTCTGGAAAATGGGCCCAGAAATCAACTGCTCCCTGATCTCTCCCTACCTGCCCAACAAGAACCTTTGCTCCTCAATGGCATCACTGGCCAAAACTCCTAGGATTTTTAGAGCCAGAGCATGAGGACGGTCGTTCTCGTACAATGTATCCAAACTATGGAACACCCTCCCTCCACAGATGCGAAAGACGTCTAATCTAACCAGTTTCCGGAAACAGCTTAAAACTCTCCTGTTCAACAAATAGCTACCTTGTGAGGGCCTTTTCTGTTTTTCAGCGCCTGGACGCCTCAGGGCAACTGCAGCGCTTTACAAATCTAATTTTCATTTAATTTCATTTCTTGCCTAGCATCCACCTCTTTGTCTTTGTTGCTGTCCACCATCTGTACCATTGCTAGCTGGCAGCCTGTCACTGCTATCCTCTTTGCTTCTCCATCAATGAATGCATTGCCCTTTGATACATAGTCTCTAGATGATGTGTGTGCAGCACATTTTATGATGGCCACCTTTGATGGGAGTAGCATCGCCTGGAGGAGGTCACAGATCAACTGCGCATGCTGTATCTGTTGCCCCGCCGATGTGAGGAACCCCCTCATCGACCACAACTGACCGAAGTCGTGCACTACACCAAATGCATACTGGCTGTCTGTATATATGTTCACCTTTTTACCCTCAAACAGAATGCATGCCCTCGTCAGTGCCACGAGTTCAGCCGCTTGTGCACTCCTGGCAGCTGTCAGTCTCCCTCCCTCCAGTAGTCTTTTCGCGGTGCCCACCGCATAAGATGTCTGTTAATCCCCTCTTACATCTCTCAGGCATGACCCATCTACAAATAGGTCCCCTTGAGCATCTAATAATGGGGTGTCCATTAGGTCTGGGCGTATCTTAGTATGCCTGTCTTCAGCTAGGGTGCAGTCATGAAAGGCATCATCTGAGTAAAAATCCTCCAAAGCATGCTCTGTTGGTAAGAGGCATGCAGGGTTCAAGGGGGTGCACCTTTTGATAGCAATGTGTGGGGCTCAACAATACTAGCTTAACTTTGTTAAGTGCTGTGTCCTGGTGGAGGTAAGCAGAATGTCTACAGCATGGGGGACGTGTAAAACAAGGGTATGGGCCAATACAATGTTCTCTGACTGTTCCACCGCTAGTGCTGCAGCGGCCACCGCTCGGAGGCACGGTGGTAACCCAGAAGCTACTGGGTCTAGCGTGGCGGAGTAGTAAGCCACAGGGCGGTAGTAGGAACCATGTTTCTGGCTTAACACCCCTAATGAGCACCCTCCCTTTTCATGGCAGAACAAATGGAATTCCTTACTGTAATCTGGCAAGCCAAGTGCTGGGGCACCACTCAATTCACTTTTCAGTGTTGTGAATGCTAATTCACAGTCTGGGGACCATGGCACCTTTTCAGGAACCTCTTTGTGTGTCAATGCTTGCAGTGGATTGGCAATCAGGGAAAAGTTTGGTATCCAGTGCCTACAGTATCCCGCCACCCCCAGGAATGCCCTGACCTCTTTCTGTGTACGTGGACGGGGAAAACCAGTGATGGTGGAAATTCTATCAGGCAACAGTTTTCTTGCCCCCTCTGACAATTCATGCCCAAGATACTTCACTGCAGTGAGGCAGAACTGTAATTTCTTTGGGGACACCTTGTATCCTTTCAGCGCCAGATGACAGAGGACTGCAATAGTGTCCTCCTCGCAGGCCTCCTATGATGGAGAGGCCAAAAGCAAGTCATCAATGTATTGGATGAGAGTGGAGCCTCCCTTAAGTACCAGGGAGTCTAAGTCTGTTTTCAGTGCATTTGTGAAAATGGAGGGGGACTCTGTATACCCTTGCACTAACCTGCACCAAGTGAATCTCCTGGAACGGAATACAAAGCTGAATAGGTACTGACTGTCTTGATGCAGTGGTATTGTAAAGAAGGCGGAGCTAAGATCCATCACTGT
This sequence comes from Lissotriton helveticus, assembly GCF_964261635.1. Classification (NCBI taxonomy): domain Eukaryota; kingdom Metazoa; phylum Chordata; class Amphibia; order Caudata; family Salamandridae; genus Lissotriton; species Lissotriton helveticus. Next base: position 3,929,296 of record NW_027611651.1, on the reverse strand, counting down.
AAAGTGTGTAGCTGATACAGGGATATTAGATAATATTGTTGCAGGATTTGGAACCACTGGGAATGAGGGCTCCACTATTTTGTTCAATTCTCTCAGGTCCTGAGTAAAGCGGTACACAGGAGCCCCATCTGGGCCCTTGGATGCTTTCTTTACTGAGAGTATAGGGGTGTTGCATGGACTGGAGCGTATTTCCCTGATTATACCCTGCTTTAGAAGATCTTTTATGACAGGTGCTATCCCCTCCTCTCCTTCTTTGGAAATCTTGTACTGTGGTACTCTTGGGAGACGGGCTCCGGGCTTCTATTTTATTTGTACCAGTGGGTAGTCTAACACTTGTCCTACATCTTTAGCACTTGTGGCCCATACCTTAAGTGGCACAGTGCCACGCAGCTTAGAGGGTATAGCAGAGTTTGGGCATGTCATGTAAGCTTGTAACATCAGACCATTTGGGCGAGACTCCAGAAAAACCCCTGTTGGTGAACAGTGTATGGTGCTTTGGAGTTTGCAGAGCAAATCCCTACCTAGTAAATTAACCGGACAGAATCTGCTGAAGATGAACTGATTGGTAACAGTTATGTTGCACCACTACTAATTTTAGTGGCTGAGTCAGTACTCATCTATTGGTTGTCCCGACATCCCGACTGCAGTGATTACTGTCCCAGAAAGTGGTGCCATAGACATCCCAGATGCCTTTAGCATTGATCTTTGAGCTCCTATATCAATCAAAAATGGTATAGTTTGGCCCAGAATCGATCCCTCTACATATGGGCCGGATTGATCCACTGCAATTGCTGGAGCTATCAGGCAGTCTTCCACTTTCAGGCACCCCTAGTATGAACTCCTTGGCCGTGGTGGCGGTGGGAAATCAGTCTCTCTCTGTACCCACCCATCTGCCCCTGTCCAGTCCTGGTGACCTTGGGGATCTGATTGCACCTGTCTGTGCTGGTCATTGTCCCTATGCTCTTGGCGCTGTGAGTTTTGCTGATAACTTTTCTGACCCTGCCCCTGTTCTGTGAGGCTGTGTTATCCTCATATCTCTTTTTAAGCAGTGGGCAATCAGACCTCCAATGACTAGGGTCCTTGCAATTAAAACAAGCTGTGCCTGGTGGGGGTAGAGAAGCTGAACCTTTGTGGCATCCACCCCCCCTACCTCTTAGCCGATCTCTTCCTCTCCCTTGCTGCCCAGTGTAAAATCTTTCCTGCGCCACCATCAACCTAACCTTCTCTTTTTTCAGTTTCTCAGCTTCCATTGTCTGTGCATTTGCCTAGTAATCATAACAGTACTTAGCCGCAGACAGAACTTTCTCAATCGATTCCTGCTGCCAGCAAACAAATGATCGCTGTAGATGCTCTTTTATTAGTGGGCTTAACCCCTGAACAAATGTTTTTACAAACGCTGGCATTGCATCTCCCATAGGGTTCTTTAACCCACTATTCTGCTGATATATCTGTAACAGAGGTCAAATAATGTGTTTCCACTCATCTTTTTCTTGCCTTGTATGGGTAATTTTATTCCAATCTACCTTGTCTTCCGGTACCTTTTCCCTTAAATATTTAATTACTGCGTCATATCTCTCCTGTACTTCATCCCCTGGAGCTCCACCCTTTTCTCTCTGTGGCTCTGCTTTTGACCAGTTCACTTTCCCCTTGCATTCCTCCCACAGGTCCTTCGGTACTATGATGTTAAACAGGGTATCAAAGTCACGCCATAAAAGTCCCCCTAACACAGCCATCTTATCCACTTCTGTGTACCATTTCTGTGGTTCTTCCCTGAGCTTCGGGAAGTCCTTAGTGAAACTCATGATATCTTGCCTGGACCATGGTACAAATACATATGCATTATCCCTGCTTCCTGGCGGTGGGGGTATTTCCCGCAAGGGCATAATCAGTGCTTGCGGTGCCTGGGGGTGAAGGATCTTCACCACGTCCAATACTGCAAATGTGTGCACCAGCTGCTTCCATTGCCGAAGCTTGTCAATTGCATATTGTAATCTATCCTTCAACTCTGCCTCGGGCCATGATTGCAGGTCTGCGTCTACAAAGCTAAACTTTGTTATGTCCCATTCATATTGCAGAGGCAGAGGTGGTGGCGGTTCTGTTGCACCTGACCCGCCTGCCTTTGCCTGTTGTATGTATGCATTATGTGCCTCGGCACCGTCTTCTAAGAGCTTTGCTCGTGCTATGGATAATGTTTTTTCTAGGTATGCTCTCCCCTTCCCTGCCGTGAACTTGTCTATTGTTAGCTTCTCATCCATCATTTGGCGCAGACCTTCCTGACACTTCTCTGTATCAGTTTTAAGCAGCATTGTTTTCGGCGCTGCTGGGGAGCCCTGTTGAGACACAGTAGAGTCAGGGCGGGACAGAGTAGAGTCCATAGGCAAGCTGGTCCGCCTCTGAAAATGTACCTGCTTGTCAGTCTCACTAATTGCCCTTTGCCAGAATAGAAATTTCGTGGTTAGTTTTTAATACATATGTACATACAGTCCATATCAGGTTGTGCAATTTAGCTGTGGTGTCTGCAAAATTGTCATCTAGTGATTTGTCAGTGAAACACTGCATCCACAGGCTGTTAAGCAGGTTGGGAGGTAGTATATTATTCTGCGTGCAGCAAGCTAATAATAGGTCCTTCCTCTTACACTGCTTGTCTGCAACTGCAACTGCTTCCTTTCTTATTAGCTGAAGCACTGCAATGTCTTGTATCCCTTCCAAATCTACACGCTTAACACCTTCAATGCTAAGGCAATTCCCGCTCCATGCTGATATTCTCAAAATCCCATTGTTCATGACAAGGTCAGCTCGTCATAAGCACAGCTCCAGTGCACTGCATGACGAGCTGGCCTTGTCATTAGCATGGAAGGTGTTAAATGTCTCATCCAAACGGCTACGCGTTAAACATACGACTTTCTTCTTCTGTTCTTCGCTAGGCAGCTCAGCGGGCTGGTCTGCTACAGCTGAGATACCTAATCTACCCATTAAAATGTCCTCCAAAAGTGGGTCTTTCAGTCCCGCATCCTGTTCAGCAAGGCTTGGATACACTCCCACTATCTCCAATTGTGTCCGCCTCCAATCCTCATTAATTTTATTCGTAGCTATGTCATGCAGTACTTTATTCCTAACATGGATCAGTTCTCTATGTACTTTGGATTTGATGTCATTAGTAGCACGTAAATCCTTTACAAATCCATGCTAACTATAGTATACCTCCCATTCAGCAGGTCGAATCTTCTTACCCTTTAACCTCAGCATCTGCTTCAAATACGCCAGTTTATTCAAGTCATATGTCCCCTGACATGGGAACTGTAAGTCCGGTCTTTTTTCTGTCAAGTCATGCCATTTGTTAATAAACAAAATGGAACTCAGTCCTAGGCGTACAGCCACCACGTGTGCTGGTGATCCTTTCGGTGGTGCTGGCTGGCAACTATCCAAGCTATATTTAGTTAAAGGATTTCCCATTATTAAAATGAGCAGGGAGTGTGTATGGTGTGTGTGATATGTACCGTGGACGCTGCGCAATGCCTGGCCCGTGAACAATTTATTACCACAAAAATAAACAATGCATTCGTACCAGACAAAGGAAGTGGTAGGGTGCGCGTTACACAGTGGACACACACAAGGTGGTCACAGACAATTGCACATGCTTATTCAGCCAGCCTGTCAGCTATACTAATTCACAGAGGAAGCCAAAGGAAGCCGTTCGCCATGCACACAGACAAATCAGCCGAGTCCACCACAACCTTCACTGAGTTCTGAAAAGAGTATATCAAGTCTTGGGTGCTATGATATCTGGCGTCCCATTGACTGAAAAGAAGGAGACAGAGAAGGGTGGTGAAGGAAGAACAGTTACTCTCCGTTCCCTTGCATTTCTCCTTGACCCCAAAAACTGGGAGAAGAGGGCGGCTGAACAGAGAGACTTTGAAAACACTCAGAACATATGCGAATTTTCATGCACTTGTCAATCATGCTAAGAAGATAGAGATGATTAACTCTCTTTCGCCGTCCAGATATTCACAAAGAACAGATAAACAGATAACAATTTAGGGTCCTCCACAGCAGCGCCGCAAAATGTGCATGTGTGGTGAGTGTAGGAGAGTGGGGTCTGCAATCCCATGGCCACCCCAGATTTTTGCTTTTTTGCTTCACTGATTTACGACTTTCCCTGGCTGTGGGCCTGCTAATCAGACCCACAGCCTAGCTGTTCTCTCTCTAAAATACAACTATGTACCTTAGGTGCATTTTACCAATTGGTACTGGGCCACCTTATCAGTCCCTGTACAGTATACCTTAGGTATCCAGGGCATAGGTGTACCCTGGGCCTACCAGGGGCTGAAGCATGTATTATGCCACCCCTGGCTGGCCATCCAAACAGACACAACTGGCTGCACGACAGCTGGGGCAAGGTGGTGTAATCACCCTTTGCTTTAGATATAGTATACCTATATCTAACCCTAAAATGGACACATATATTCCTATCAGTCACTCCTATGGCAGGCCTTATCAATCCTGAAGGCAGAGTGCTTGGAATTATGTGAGATGGTGCTCTGGCATGAGCTGAGCCCGTTTGCAGCTTGCGGAACCAAGTCCTAATAGCTGTTCCATGATAACGCTATACCATATACTCTTAAGTGCATTATAATCCTCGCGGTTAAATGCTAACTTTGGTATAGCATTATCAAAACATGTCGAGTAAGGTGTCATACGAATTGGAATACTAACCCCTCGCCAATTCTGGCGACGGGGTTAGCATTCCACCCTTCTAGAGGGACACGACATGTATGTAACTGTGAACCCCGGTTAAAGTCAGACATAGCCTCAGCTCCACAAAATGGATGCTGCCACCGAGACACAAGTCTGCCTTCCTGCTGCTGGGAGTCCTTCCAGCAACGGAGGCCTGGACAAAGGGTTTCCTGTCAGGGGCGGTGCTAGCACCATCCCAGACAGGATTTTGTGTATCCCAGGTAGGCAGGGCTGAAAGGAAGGTGACTGCAAGTGGCACCCCGGTGCTCACTGTGCATAGTCCGGCTCAAACCAGTTCCAGGGGCAACCCAGCCCCTGAGCTGGGGAGAGACCGGACAAAGGAGAGGGGTGTAACCACCCCCCTCCTGGTCCCACCCGTAGGGCAGGACCTAGTCGTGTGCCAGCCCCTTTTCTTAGGATAAAGGTAGGAGCAGGCCCCCTTCCCAAATTAGATAATTCTGAATCTTGACTACTTTCCACGAAAGGAACTCTTGACTTTCTCTGAAGACTCTCCCTTGTGGCTAAGGAGTAGCCACCCTGCACCAGCAGGCACCACCGAAGCTCTTTGCGGTTTGCTGTAAGTCCATCCTCCGGATCAAGACTGCCCAGCTCGATGAGAACCGGTCTTCCCGCCATCTCTGACCTCTACCTACATCATCCAGCCCAGCTGCGATTCGTGGGTGTGACGAGACCCGTGGGACCGGCCATCTTCAAGACCTGCACGACGCTTCACCAGCACGACCCCGAGAGACCCTCGAGTAAGTGCACTGGGGTTTGAGAAGCCCTAACCCTGAGCAGCTCCAGCACCGAAGTCCAGCCCCCCAGCCTCCACGAGATCTGCGTGGGGCCCTTCTGCTCTTTGCTGCTCACCGCGTTGTCCGGCTACTTGCCTGCTGGCTTGTGGCCCTCCTGACGACGAACTACGACACTTCCATCGTTGGTCTGGTTGCTCCAGACTGGCCCTTGCTCCCCTCCAACAGAGGAGTACCCTGGACCCTCCTGGTCCACTCCAGACGCCATCTTGAGTCCACCGCGTCGGCTTGACTTTGCCAAGGCTTATTGCTCCAATACTGGTTTCAGCAGCGCCGACGGCAGACACCTTCGTGGGACAGCTCGCACCTCCATCCTGGTCGCCGACAACGCCTCCTGGTCCGATAGACTGCAGAGCCCAGTGTCGCCCACTCACCTGGTCGAGGTGCCCTCATCCGGTGCCACCCTGGTGCCCATCTGATCACTGGCTAGTGATCCAGAACTGAGTCCCCTCTGCTTTCAGGTCATTTTCAACTCCGATCCAGGCTTGGATCCCATCGAACTTCATCACTGGTCGCCTGCCAGCAACTTCTTCTTTCAGGCTCCATAGACTGTAACGAGGACCTCCGACGTCTTTTGAACCCTATGCAGCCGCAGCCCCTGGGCTAGGTAACTCTAGCATTTCGGTGCTCCAACGTAGGTTCACTATCCAAGTGTCCAGATCCTTTTTCGTTTTCAGCCTACCTAGTCGGATTCGTCCGATAACACTAACTTTACGAAATCTAGCATCCATAGACTTCTTCCCGCATCCCGCGTGAGAGTGCACACTCTGCACCCGATCTCCCTAGGCCTCCTGCTCCTAACCTTAGGGTTCAGTAGTGTAGTCCTAGCGATCCTGAAGCCTCTGGATCTTGTACTTACCTGCTAGTACTTCGCATCCCACTTTTGTACTATATGGTTTTTCGTGCCCCTCGGGCATCTGTGTAAATTGAGAGTTTTGTATTGTGCTTAGCTCCCTGACTCATAAAGAGTTTAGGGTAGAACTGTTATTAATAAATATCCTATATATAACAACTTGTGTGGTGTCCTTTCACTTGGTGTTCAAGGGGTATATGTGATGGTAAAACAGCTGGCTTAACACTCCCTCTAGAGTTTAGCCTAAAGACTGCTCTTGTCCACGCTACTAGGATAGCTGGTCTAATAAGGTTGACTTACAACCAATCATCAATAAGGGTTGTTTGGAATGATACACAGTGATCACTAGAATAGTGAGCACTACATATCAGGCCAACCTCTCACAGTGAGTGTGTGTATCACCTGTAGGGCCCTAAAAGTGGGGTGGGGACGGCACCAAATACGTGTACCGGGTAAGTAATCTCTCCGCCACCTGACGATAACAGAGCAGGCAAGCGGTTAATACATTGTCATGGTATTTGTACTAAGGCAGCCAGCCAGCACATGTGGTTAAGTCGGAGTGCCAGGAACAGCCACAGTTAAGTCAATCACTAAGCGTATTGCACCAGAATCCTAAGTAAGGCACGTATCAATTCATACACAGAAATGTAATGAACTCAAAAGGCACAGACAATCAAGGATACCGCCCAGTATGTGCCGAGGGCCACCCCCAAGGCACAGACACAGAACAGCTGCGGCTGAGGGAAAAGAGACCCAGATCACAACTAGAGCACCGGAAAAGAAGGGAAGGAAATATGATCAAAACAACAGAACTATATCAACGCACCCGTGCAGCAATGCCAGGCGCCACCATAATCCGGGGAGCAATCGGCTACAACCCACTATGGGAGCAATTACAGGAAACACCACCAAAGAAGAAGGGCCCCCCCCTGCTCAACCAAGATCAGAGGACAAAAATCCTCAAACAAACACTCACCTCCTGCACACGAAGTCCGCCAAACCCACTGACCTCTGCTCCAGACAATCCGCGGCAGTAGTGGAGGCTATCCACCCCCAACCTGGACCCTCACCAGCAAGACAGGGGACTGCAGTAGTTCTCCTTCCCTTGGACCGCGACCAGCCAGCTCGCATGGGCGTCAGGGAGTCACTGCGTGTATGGGACGTGCGTGAAGTATGCCGTCACTGGTGGGGGTGGAGAGCCAACACTAGGAGGTAACGCAAAAACAGCATATCAGAAAGGAGCACACAGGCATGAAAACAACGCCAGAGGCCACGAACCGGGGAGGAGGGAAAACGGAAAGAGCCAAGACTAAACAGAAGTAACAGAGGTACAATCCTCAACTGAATAGTGAAAAAGGAGAAAATTAATAACGAGCCACGAGAAAGGCGCAGAGGATGGTAATAAAGAACACAGTCAACCAAGACATTCCAGCCAGGTAGTCAGAAAGGCAGAAGAAGAGAGAGTCCAAGCAGAGGAGGACAAAAACAATCAAGGACGCAATAACCACAGAACTGAGCTGAGAAAGAGATCAGACAAACAGAGCAGGAACCAGAAATATGGAGACAAGGCAGCTCACGGCCAAGCAGACCACCAGCATCCAAAGGAGCGAAGCAGAGACAGGGACAGAACAAACCTCAGATCCGCACTCCAAAGGAAACTCGGCGCCAGCAGCCAAGGCTAGCGATGTCACCACGAAGTCCTGGGCTGCATTCTCCACCAAAATGTAGAAGTGAAATCTGTAATATAAGGAACAATAAATGATAGAAAGATAACACGACCGCAGCTCTTTGTCAGCTCAGAAGATGGTAGATTTATTACAACAATAAAACACCAAAACACGTGTGACACGGAGACAATCAGCATAGAAGCCTGAATGTCCAAAGAGTTGATGTGTTTGGCATCCTTTATAGGCATAAACCACAAAACCACCCATATGACACGTAGCAAGAAGTATTACACGTAACACAGTCCACCATAATTCTTATGGCCAATGGACTAAGATCTCTAACAAGAACTCTCCTTGTAAGGTCTGATACATACATACTGTAGCTAACCATGTGATCTAAATGGGCAGTATTGAGGTCAGTCAATCAAATGTAGGCTGCCATGGCTTGGTAAATCTCCATCCTAAAATGCAATTTAAGCAAGGTGACGAATGGTATTGCGAAATCTGTTATTGCTAAAAGACTATTGTGCAAGCGGTGTGTCACGTATCTCGTCTGGGCCTAGAGAAATGCAAGAGCAGCATTTCTCTGATGATCTGTGAAAGGGCAGAGCTACCTAAGATAGAAAATATTAGATATAGGCTAAGCTAACAGGGCCTGAAGCTAATACATTTGGTATCAAGAAAAAGATGGCTTCTACACTAGTGTTGTAGTATTGGTGCTGCCTTGGCCCCTGCTCAGTGTTAGCCTCAGCCATTGAGACTGTTCCTCCAAGCTACTGCTTCTTAGCTGTAAGCAGCCTCTGTCCGATTGCCCCAGTCCCCTTTAATTTGTATTCAGTGACTGACCTTGAACTTTCACCATGTACCCGCCCACCCCTTTGTCGCTTGTGGTGCACTGTTGGTGCTGAACTGAACCTTGCCCTGTACTGACCTTAACTTCCGAAGACTGGTCTTTTAAGTGAATGTTCCGTATACGTATGTTTAATGTTTTTTTCCTCCCATTGCTTAACATTGTAAAGTCTGAAAATTGCAGTGTGTCCACTTTTTATATTGAAAATGTATTTCTATTGCGAAAAGTATTTACCTAAGAAAAGTTCTGCAAAATAAATCCAACCAAGTGTCATTTTTAGGTTTCGCTGGAGGGCGGAGCTCTTAGCTCCGCCTCCAGAGAAATCTCTTGATTTCCAGTAAGGAGAATGGAATACGCCCCCCTGTCCCATTGGCTAGCTCCATAAATGGAGGCTAGCCATTGGAACAGAGATCTGTCCGTCAAGGCCAGACCAGATTCGGGGGCGTTCCCGAGATTTTTTCCCAGGGCGGAGTTACGTTTTCTCCCGTTCCCTCCCCTTTCACTGATGCGCTGTCCATTTCCGCCCCCCCTCGCTGTCCTGTGCACGTTTCCCACCGTCCCTGTCCTCTCCCCCCCCCTCCCGCCGTCCGTGTCCTGTCCCGCCCCCTCCCGCCGTCCGTGTCCTCTCCCGCCCCCTCCCGCCGTCCGTGTCCAGTCCCGCCCCCTCCCGCCGTCCGTGTCCACTCCCGCCTCCTCCCGCCGTCCGTGTCCGTAAAAATCAGCCCCCGCCTGCCTACCTAAGGAGAAGGGCCGCTGCGCTGCCCGCAGCGACCCGGAAGTGGTTGGCCGGCCGGCCAATCCCAGCGCGGCCGGCCGGAAGTGCCCGCCCCTGCAGCCCGGGGGGAAGAAAGAAGAAGCATGGCGGGGCGAGGCAGGGCGCCATCGCAGGTATGAAAAGCTCACACAGACCTCTGTACCTTGACGCACGGGGAGGTCGCTTTGTTTTGAGGGGCTCGGGGCCGCGCAATAGGTGTTTCTCTGCCTACGGCTTATAGAATTTTGTGATCAGATATATATTCGCTGTCCTTAATGCACTTTAATGATTCGCGGGACAGTTCAGTTTTCATGCAACCTGGTATAACCTTTGAGATGGGAGGTTTTTTTTACCGCGGTGCATTAAAAGGGCCGTATTCGGGCTGCCCGTTCCTTATCGAATAAAACGGGACCACCCATGTTCTGGTCCCATCATTGTATTTTAACTTATTTTATATAGTGATTTTGCAATTGGATTTCTCTGATGGAAACTGAGGATGCTACAATAGTAATTACTTGTAACCGGCGTAGATTTGGGGGCGGGGGGTCGCGAGCTTTTACCTACAAATTCGTAATTGCCGGACGTGCGAGATCTGCACGCGAGAACCTCTATATACAGCTCAACGTAAACTGCAATCGACTGCCCACCCCACGTGTGATAATCTTGATATTTACGGGATCCTTCCTTGTGCCGCACCCTTGCTCGCTTCGGTTCTCACGCGCACCCATTCTCTGGCACTTGCTTCTAAAAGCTGCCCGCCCCTGTATACATTCATTTCAAAGTTGCCAGGACCATGCCTCATTCAGTGTCAACGTCCCCTCCCGTACATTGGCTTTATGTTTGAAGAGCATGCCTTGCTGGCCATATAGTACTGCGCATTTTATTCACTACTCAAACAAGTTTCGCCTCCGTGGCTGCCCTCGACATCACCCTGCTGGAGTTCATGTTCTCCATTATAGTGGGTTAGAGCTCGATGGTATGAAGCACGTTCGCCCCTTCACGTGCTCCGATTTTTTGTTTGTCCAGAATCCCCCCAAAAGCACACACCCCCTAGAACCAATGCACATTGTGTATGACTTCCAGGAACCCCGCCATCCTCCGAGCATTGCACTGATGTGAGGTCACAGATTCTTTTGTATCATCTGTTTAACCTCGCCGTGTTTGCCGAATCACAAACATACATACCAACATTTGAACAAGCATTTACAATGCAACGGTTTCGCCTTTGGAAATGTTAAAGCTATTTGCAATGTAAATGACAATGGCAATTATTTATCTGTTTTCAAAACCAACACATAAATACAAATGTTGTCATTTACAATGCCAATAACTCAAACCTTTCCAAAGGCGAAACCGTTGCATTGTAAATGCTTGTTATGAATTGGTCTCAGATTGAATCATCGAGTGTGTGTCTCTTTTATTGCCACGGTGTGTACAACAAATGCTTACGACTACCCTCGGATAAGCCTAACTGCTCTTTCACACTACTACAAAAGGGAGCATTAGTATTATCTACTTGAGCCTCTGTAAAGCCTTTGGGGATCCACTGGACTCTCTACATACTCTACCTCTTTTTGGTATATTATATAGAGAGCCAGCTTCCTACACTGGTGTCGCAGCGGTAGGGTACACGACTTTGCGTTTGCTGGACCACTCTCACAATAAGTGACAACAAGATTCAATCCAGAAATTGCCTTTCGTTAAATTGTAGTTTTACAAATTGACTATGTATCCACATTTTGAAATATGTCAGGGCCCTGGTTCGGTCCCCTTGAGTACAGCTGTTTCAAAAGTCAAACTCTTGCTGTAGTTAGGAAACCAGTATTAGGGATTGTTCCTCTCCAAAAAGGTTCCCATCTTTGTAAAGACAATGAGTGCTAGAAGTAGTCACTCAGAAGAGCTGATACAGGTGGAGGAAATCAACCTCACACCTTATGTCTTTAAATATAAAATAGCTCAGAGGCTTGGGTAAAACCTATAGGCTCAGGACTGGGTCAAACCCTACCAAAGCAAAGCTCCAGGATCTTTTGGCAGAATATGACAAAGAGCATCCAGAGGATGACTCTGATCTTACAGATCAAAATACTGATACTAGGAGTTACAGTGTGACACCCCAAGACAAAGCGGTTAGCGCTCTAGCTCTACACCAGGAGGGGCTATTTAGCCCTCTCGTCGCTCTGAGCGCGCAGCGGTCGCGCGCAGGGGAGCGCCTAAGGACGCGCCTAAGACAAGCCAAAGAGGCCCGTCTGCGCCCGGACGGGGCCAGGGGCTGTGGCTTATACATCTGCTGACCCAGGCTGTCCTTTTATCCCGCAGGTGAGTTACTCTTCACATGCACTTTTAGGTTTGAGGATACCCTCTCAGTTGGGCTGCATTAGGGAGGTGGAATCTCTCCCGAAGGGGCCTTTTTCTTGTCGATATTGTCATTTCCAGGCTTTATCTGACAAGCACCCCTGTTATCAGCATGCACCAATAAGGGAGGTGGGCCCTAATATACAATCAGGTTGCAAGAACTTGCTGTGCAATATTATATCATTGCCCAAGCATCACATAGAGGTTTGGGACTTAATTGCATCGCAGCAACCAGAATTATGTTTCTTAACAGAAACCTAGTTGAAACCTCACTCGGTCCCTGCTATCACCTTAGGGATCCCGATTGGTTATAAAATAGCCAGATTAGACTGTCCCGTTAAAACAGGGGGTGGTATAGCTATTGTCTATAGGAGGGATATAGTTATCTCCACACTGGATGAATGCTGTACCCCAGATCTGGAATTGCTGATCTTTAGGATCAATATTTCCACTAAGGTCTGCCGAAAAGGGGCACTGGTTTATCGCCCCCTGGCCCTTGTGCACATTTTCCTATCTCGCTTGTGGGAGCATTGGCCCCGTATGTTAATTCAGACAGTGATTTCATACTTCTTGGGGATTTTAATGTGCATACTGAACTTAAAGAGTGCGGTGAGACGCAGTCTTTATTGTCTGATCTTTCATTATTGGGCTTAACGCAGGCTAACATTGGCCCCACACATCAGGCAGGGCATACCCTGGACTTGATTTTTTCTACCTCCCCACCATTAACTGTTTACCTCCTACACAGGTCACCTGGGCAGACCATTATATTCTGGAATTCTATACACCTGATATGTATAAAGTACCCTCCCAACCATTGGTTATGCCTAGTAGTCGGAGACAATGGCATAAAGTGACCCAAGAAGCCTTCAATGAGAGGTTTGTAGAGCCCCTCATTGCCCCTTTGGAAGGCATCGAGATGGCCCTAACTAAATACGACCAGGCAATCCACACTGCGGTGGATATTATTGCCCCCCTGAAAGTGTTCAAGCCACGTCCTGCTCATAAGCAGGAAGTATGGTTTTCTGAGCATCTACGGTCCCTAAAACAAGCTGCTGGGAAGCTGGAAAAGGTATAGTGATCTTCCCATTTGGAGGACGATAAGAACTGCTTTTGGAGAGCCCTTACCATCTATCATAAAGCCATTCGAGCAGCGCGCAAGACTCACATTGCGTCTCTACTCTCTGCTGCCGGTAATGCTCCAAGGGTCCTGTACCAGATCTTGCAGTCTTTTGTTAAACCTGTTGCATGTGAGAGCTCAGAATTATCATCACAGCAATTATGCAATGAAATCTCTCAATTTTTTAGCAACAAGATAGATAGGATATATGAAAATATAACCACCTCCAATCTATCTTTGAGTGGACGTGTACCAGTGCCCCAGGTCGGTGAAGCATCCAACTCTGCAACCCTTGGCATATTCCCGCCTATCTCTCTAAAAGAGATAGAATGTTTGGTGAGCCAGATTAAGAGTGGCTCTCCATCTGATACCATTCCAGCCAGAATAATGCCGGTGGTGGGCAACACGCTTGGGCCTGGGATCCAGCGCCTTGTGAATCTTTCGCTGTCTGAAGGCAGGGTCCCCATGGAGTGGAAAAAGGCACTGGTAAGACCTATTCGGAAGAACTCTTCAATTCCTTGGACAGATTTGTCCAATCTCAGGCCGATATCCCTGCTTCCATTTTTGGGAAAACTCACAGAAAAGCATGTGAATAAACATCTATCAAACTTTATCGAACAGCCAGATAGCCTGGATTATTCTCAATCCAGCTTTAGGCCGAAATACAGCAGGGAGTCAGCACTGTTGTCAGTTACGGATGATCTCCGTATGTATCAGGACAGGGGTTTCTCCGTTGTCCTGGTACTGCTAGACTTATCGGCAGCGTTCGATACTGTATCCCATAAAATCTTGCTGGGACGGCTGGCAAAAATCGGCCTTGAGGGTATGGCACTGGCCTGGCTGAAGAGTTTTTTTATCCGATCGCACCCAGTGTGTCAACATGGGCGCATTTCGCTCGGCGGAGGTAGAGACTACTAAGGGGGTGCCACAGGGCTCTTGTTTGAGCCCTACACTTTTTAACAGCTACGTGTCCCCCCTGGCTAGAATCATGAGAGCTTTTGGTTTCATCCCGATGTCATACGCGGATGACACACAGCTCATGTTTCCATTCAAATCTCTCACCGCCGAGGTTAAAACTTTCTTCTCCGATGGCATGAAGGCAGTCACGCAGTGGATGTCAACAAATTGCCTACAATGTAATGTGGGCAAGAATGAAGTCATGCTCTTTGGGGAGGCTAAAATCCTATGGACCCCTGACTGGTGGCCGCAAGATCTTGGCCCAGTCCCTGACCCTAAGCAGGTCGTGAAGAACCTGGGGGTGCGTTTGGACCAGGAGCTCTCCTTAAAGCAGCATGCAAATTACATTGTGGGCTCCTGCTTTCATGTCATTGGCCTCCTACGTAAAGTGTTTCCCCTGCTTCCCGATTCCACCAGAAAGACCTTGGTGCAGGCTCTTGTACTTAGTCGTTTAGACTATTGTAATGGGCTACTGTTATCAGCCAATGTTGGAGTATTAGCTAAACTCCAAGTTGTGCAAAATACTGCTGCCAGGTTGGTTCTGAACGCCCCCCCTAGATCCCCGTCTAAACCCCTTTTGGACAATTTACACTGGCTCTCAGTCCGCCAAAGGGTAAAGTTCAAGACCTGTTGTCTGATTCATAAGAGCCTTAATGGATTGGGACCCTTATATCTGACTGACAAATAATCACCATATAATCCTGTTCGCTCCCTTAGGTCTAGCAATCAGCTTCTTTTGCGAGTTCCATCTATAAAGAAGGTCAGGCAGGGAGGTAAAGCTCTGTCAGTGGTCGGCCCCACTTTATGGAACATGCTCCCGTTGACACTCCGACAATGTCCAGAACATATAACATTCAGGAAAAGGTTGAAAACCTTTTTGTTTCAAAATTAAACGTTCTTTCAAATGATGACTTTCTCCTTATTGTGCTTCTGGTGTTGTTGGGCGCAGAGATACTCCTCCGGGAGTCGATTCGAGCGTGATATAAACCCGCAAATAAATAAATAAAGAAGCCTCTTCAGATGAAGAGCTTGCTCTGCTAAGACTAGCCAGGAGGGCAGCTCTAGAAGCCCAACTCCTAGCTACAGAAGAGAGAGAAAGGAGTTTGGCCGAGGACCCATTTTTGGTGGCCTCACAATCATAATTAAGGAGAAAGTAGATTCCTTTGACCCTAAAAAACCCAAAGGGATTATTTATGTGATGATATCACCAAGTGGTTCATTGCTTTTGAGCGGGCCTGTCTTAGCAGGCAGGTCCACAGGAAACCGTGGAGTGATATCCTGTGGGAAATGTTCTCAGAAAAGTGCAGGGATAGACTCCTGACACTCCGTGAGAAAGAGGCTCAATCCTATGACCTCATGAAGGGTACCCTAAGTGAGGGCTTTGGATTCAGTACGGAGTATAGCACCAGTTTCAGGGAGGCTCGAAAAACCCACAGCCAGGCCTGGGTAGATTTTGTAGACTATTCACTGAAATCAGTAGGAGGTTGGTTAGTAGGTAACAATGTGCATGCCTTTGAAGGTATTTATCATTTGGTAATGAATGAGCATCTGTTAAGTAATTGTTACCAAGGGAAGCTACATCAATTCCTGGTAGACCGTGGTCCACTTTCTCCTCAAGAGTTGGGCAAGAAGGCAGACCACTGGGTCAAAACTAGGGTGACCAAGACTCCTGCTGGTGGGGGAGACCAAAAGAAAGAGGCCAGAAAGCGACCCTAGGGAAATGGGGTAACCCGAAAAAGAAAGATTCTACTTCAAGCCCCTAAAAACCTGTTCAAGAGAGTGGGCCCAGAGACTCTTGACATCCAAAGGGTGGGTACCAGGGTAAGAACTGGGATCCTAAGATGGGCTTGGTGCCATGGCTGTAGGTCACTTGGGCACTGAGCTTGAGACTCTGGCTGTAAAAACAAGAAATATACCTCCGGTACACCTGCAGTATCTGCAGCTGCCAATCTCCAGATGGGATCTCAGGAGAGCAATGGCCATGCCAATGAGCTCTCTTAGCCGACTCAAGTAGGGATGTGGCCTTAGCCACCTTAGCTGCCTGGCCCACTAACATGCACATGGGGTTTTTAGGGTAGAGGCCTTGGGAGACACTGGTGCCAGCATCACCGTGGTGACTGAGCAGATAGTTTCCTTAGAACAGCATCTGCCTGGAAGGACCTTTCCAGTCATCAATGTTGAAAATGTGACAAAAACCCATCCCGCAGGCGAGGTTGTCTTTTGATTTGGGAGGAGTTGCTGGCAAAGAAGAGGTAGCAGTGTCTTCATCCATACTAGTTGATTGTTTTCTTGGAAATGATTTGGAACCCTTAGCCTGGGATGAGGCAGAACTGAGGATCCATGCAGAAATGCTTGGAACCTCACACTGGGTGTGTGTGTGAAAACCATAGCACAGAGCAGAGCCCGGGTGTAAACGAGGTGCTGAAGTCTGGAATAATGGCCCAGTCCTCCAAGAGAAAAGGCAGGAAAACTGGAGAACCAGATTGTAGCCAGACACCAGACCGTTCTCCTCAGGAGGAAGAAGGGTCAGCCCCAGAGACAACTGAGCCTCAGGAGCTGAAGTTTTGCCAGGATGAGCTTTTAGCCCTGGTGCGACCCTCTAGGGAAGATCTGTGCCAGGGACAGAAAACCTGTCCCACTCTTGAAAACCTGTGACTGCAAGCTGCAGCACAGGAAGGAGGTGATGGCAGTGGTGTCCACAGGACATATTGGGAGGAGGAAATCCTTTACACTGAGGCCAAAGACCCCCAAACCTTGTGCCACTAGGAGAGTGGTAGAGCCTCTGGCGTTTGGGGGAGTTCCTGCGCCTCCATTTGTGCATTATAAGCAGACACATATACGACTTATTCTGTCCAGACTATTTGAGATTATCAAAGAACGGACTGTTCTTCTCTGCTATCCATGATAGAACTTCGGGTCAGAGTTGTATATGACGTATTGTTTGGCGTCTGTGCAGCCACATCTTCTTTAAGATCAGTGAAAGCAGCCACAAAGCATATCTGGATGAGAGTCTTGAAGGTAAGTAACTCTCAGAAGCTCCTGTTAAGCTATCTTCCCTTCAGTATGTATGTATGTATGTAGGCATACTTATATAGCGCGTCTGTCACCCAGAGGGCATCCTGGCGCTTTGACCACAGACATTCTTACAGATGACAATTACACTGCCTTAGGAAAAAGGTAGGTTTTAAGATCCTTTCTAAAAGATAAGAGGTCCTTCTTGCACCTTAGGGCCAGAGGTAGGGAGTTCCAAAGCTTGGCGGCCGCGAAGCTGAATGAACGGCCGCCCATCCTCACCCTTTTTATCTTGGGAACAATCACCAAGAAGGCCGAGGAAGATCTCAAGAGTCTGGCAGCAGAGTACCAGGAAAAAAGACCTCGCAACACCACTGGACTCAGCCCGTGCAAGGCTCTAAAGACCAAGCAAGCTGATTTAAAACAGATCCGTTTTTGCACCGGAAGCCAGTGTAGATCCGAAAGGGCAAGAGAGGATGAAGCATGCCATGGCCGCGAGAGCACCAGTTTAGCCGCCATGTTCTGTACCCGCTGTAGCTTCATAATTAGGTTACTGGGAGCTCCCAGAAGCAGTGCGTTACAGTAGTCTAACCTACTGAGAATGATACTACGCACTGCTTCCGTCCTCGCTGAGTGAGGGAGAAGCGGAAGAATCTTCTGCAGCATACGTAACAGCAGCATGCAGGTCGCCGTGGTTTTATTAACGAAGGCGTTCAGCTGGAGACCAGGCCCGAGCAGGACACCTAGGTTACGGACTGAGTCCGCCGCTGCGACAGTGCCTAAGGTAGAAGAAGGCCAGAGTCCCTCTGGCAGAGGGCGAGGTATACGATCTGCCGAACAGTAGAGAACTTCAGTTTTTGCCCCGTTAAACTGTAACGAGTTCTGACGCATCCCGCTTCCCTGCCCTCGATGGAAAAAATAAGCTGAGTGTCATCGGCATAATTGATGACAGACATGCCGAATGACTTGATCAGACTTATTAGAGGGCGAAGGTATAAATTGAAAAGGATCGGGCTGATTGCCGAACCCTGCGGCACTCCCTGTTTTACCTCTCTCACCAACGAACGAAACGGCGGCATAGCCACAGATTGCCGCCTGTTACAGAGGTATGATGCCAGCCAGTCCAAGGCTAAGCCCGTTACCCCGGACTCCTGGAGCCTACCCAATAAGACCGCGTGGTCAACCGTGTTGAACGCGGCCGACATGTCAAGCAACACCAGAAACGCTGCTCCTCCCATGTCGACACGCGAACGGAGGTCATCCGGGACGGCCACCAAGGCAGACTCCGTACCGTGGGCCGGTCTAAAGCCAAATTGGGCCACGTCCAATAGATTGTTGGATTCCAGGAAGCTGGATAGGGCCCTAGTGACCAATTTCTCTAGGATTTTTATTGAGAAATTCAGTGGGGCAAACTTGTTTGTATCTTTCCTAGAGGACCTGGTTGTGGCATCCCCGTAGCTGGACACCATGACCAGACCAGAACTAAAGACCAGGGATGCACCAGAAGGTGAAGGAGATTTGTAACTCCTGTCCCATCTGTAAAGCCAGTGGCACGACAGGTGGGCACCCAAAGGCCCTCTTAATCCCGCTTCCAGTTGTTGGCGTTCCCTTTGAAAAGGCAATGATTGACATTGTTGGTCCCCTTGACCCCCCTACAGATTCAGGGATCAGTTCTGCTGATAGTAGATCATGCCTCCAGGTATTCCGAGGCTATTCCCCTCTGGACTACCACTGCCCCTGCAGTGGCTAGGGCCCTCATTAGCTTCTTTACCAGGGTTGGCTTCCCTAAGGAGGTTGTGTCATACAGAGGTACCAACTTCATGTCTGGCTACTTGAAACACATGTCGAAGGAGTGTGGCGTGAGTTACCGGTTCACTACCCTCTACCACCCACAATGTAATGGCTTTGTTTTGTTTTTTTAGAACTTTATTTTAATTTTAACAACATACACCTGGCAGTCAGAGTATACATAGGCATATCATACCAATATGTTCTACGTAAGTAGGTTAATCAAGAAGCAGTCAATAATTACTCATGCACTAATCTGCTTTCCGATTCTCCAGGTGATCAATAAGTGTCCCATTCCCCTAATTGGGAATGTACCTTATAATTATCGTGTGGAGACACCTCCTTGCTTATCCCCAGTGTCGTAGTGTTTTGCCTCGTCCGTTTCAGAGCCAGAGTCTGTGTCTGTTGTCACTCGGGAAGCAGGAGCTAGGAGTTATCTGTATGAGCACGGCAAGTGTTTAGTGTATCCTCAAATATGACATCCTTTCTGCTAAGGCGCATATGTGTCTCCTCAGCTAGGGCCCAGTCGAGCACATCTCTATGCCAGAGCGCAATCGTTGGGGCTTGCTGGGACAGACATGTGATTGCATTTTTACGTCATGCCAGTACCATAGGCGACTGACCAAATTGAAAGGTTATCTTGCGCCCTTCCGGCATCTAATGAGGCTTAATAATCATCATTTCGGTGTCGGATCAATACTTAGTTGTGTGGCATGTACCATTTCTTCAACAGCTTGTTGCCAGAAGGAGTGTATTGCATCGCAGGCCCATCGTTAATGTAAGAAATCAGCCCCCACAGTGTTGCAGCGCAGGCATATATCTGGGCAAGACACGACCATTCGATAAAGGTCTTGTGGCGTTAAGTAGGTTCTTCACAGAAATTTATAATGTATCATTCGAAAATGGGCATTACTAGAAACCATGCATGTTAGTTCACAGGACCGCCGCCAGTCTTGATCATCCTTTGGAATGTCAAAGTCTAAATTCCAGGCCTCTCGTGTCCGTGTGTAGTGTGAAGTGTCTACTGTACAGTTTAAAATGCAGCCCTTTGGTGGTGCGAGGGGTCGTGGCTCCTCCTCTTCCTTTCGGGGATGTTACAACCAATATCAGCAGTACCATCCCTATCCGGGCCAACCGCGTTACTCCTCCTCCCTGCAACAGCAGTCGTTTCGTCAGCCGCAGGCTGCCTCTTACAAGCAGTACAGAGGGAAATCCTCCTGCTGAGGTAGAGATTCCTCAAAAAAGCACTGCCAACTGCCAACTGTCAACCGCTCTTCCCATCAATCCGACCAAAGTTGGAGGGCGGATCTCCCATTTCTTCTCCAATTGGTCCGTAATAACTACAGATTGATGGGTTTTGGACATAGTGTCCAGAGACTACACTCTGGAATTTGTGAAATTCCCTAAAAAATCTCCCCCCAGAGGTCCTCCTCCTGCCCGTCTAATGGAACTTATATGCCAAATCCATCTCATGTTAAGGAAAGGAGCGATCAAAGTGTACCGAATCTTCAAAGGGATACAGGCTTCTAGTCAAGATTCTTCCAAATCAAGGAAAAATCAGGGAAGTGGCACCCCATTCTGGACCTTCGTTCCCTCAAAAATATTCTCAAGAAGCAAACTTTCCGGATGTTGTCTCTCCTAGAAGTGCGTCAATTACTTCCTCAAGGGGATTACAAGCCAACACTGGACCTTCAAGATGCCTATTTTCATGTCCCTATCCTACCAAGACACAGAAACTTCCTGCGCTTTAGAGTGGCTGGCAGAGATTTCCAATTCCAAGTCCTTCCATCTGGCCTTCGCTCTGCACCCGAATGTTCACTAAAGCTTTGGCACCGGTGGCAGCATATCTTGGTCAAGCTGATGTCCAAATATTTCGCTACCTCGACGACTGCCTTATAAAGGCCTAGTCGTTCACAGTCGCAAGCAGACACACTCAATCATGCCTGTCTCTGTGTCTTTCCATCACTCTGTATAAGTCTCAGTTCACCCCCTCTCAAGTGAGGACCTTCTTGGGGGCCATCATAGACACACAGCAAACAAGGGCTTTTGTCTCCAATGAAAGACAACAGCAGATTTCCAAACTGGCAACTCTCCTGTGCACATAAAAGTATGTTTTTGTTCAACAGTTCAAATCGCTTCTGGGGATGCTGTCTTCCGGTATTCCCCTAATTCCCAACTGTCGCCTCAAAATAGGACCCCGACTGGAGAACTCGACAACCAATTGCAACAAGTCTCAGGGTCCTTCGACAATGTCATCAACATAATGTCTCAGATATGAATAGCATTGCTATGGTGGACTCGCATACCAAACATCTCTGCAGTTCGTTTGTAGTGGACACTCCAAGTTTCATCCTCATGACAGATGCCTCCCTCGAATGATGGGAAAGTAATCTTCAAGCCCTCACAGTCAAGGGGAAATGGGACACCCACCTATGAACTTTGCACATAAACCTTTTGGAGTTACTGGCAATATTTCCGGCTCTGAAGTCCTTTTGCACCCTCATTCAAGGAGCTTCAGTGTTGATCCGAATGGACAACACAACAACCTGACCCCAGGCCACCCCCCACGCCGCTCGGCTCCTCCGCTGTGACCGCGTCTCTGCCCCCGGCGCCGCAGGTTCGCCCCTGACCTCGGTGTCCCCCTGCTGCTACCTTCTCCTTTCTGCTTCTGCCCTCACTTGTGAATTGTGCTTTTTTTCTGGACTTCTGCATTTTTCTGTATTTTTCATAGTTGCTGTTGTATCCCTGCCCTCTGTGTGTGCCCCCCCGCTTCCTGCCGCAGCTCCCCCACGGCCCCGCCCCTTTTCTTTTGTACCCCCTGCCCATTGGCCGCCCGCTCCCGCCTCCCAGCTGCTCTACCCTCCCACTTCGTCTCATATGGCGGCCGCAAGGCAGCCGCGCACAGAAGGCGCGCCAAAGGCAAGCCCGTCTGCGCCTGGACCACGCCCAGCGCCAGTACCCCTGGCCCTCAACGATGCCTGCCCACCCGACGGACTTACGACGCCGCCACCATCCACGCACTCAACGCCGGCCGGAACCCCGCCTGCTACCGAGCCATCCCGAAACGCACCAACGGACCCTTCACCTGCCAAGCCTGCAAATTCACCTGCCTCCAAACCTGCACCGCACCCGCCAAGTCAGCTACCAGCAACAATCGCCTCAAGTGCATCCTGCTCAACACCCGCTCCGTCCACAGGCACACAGTCGAACTCTGGAACTCTAGAACCTCCTGGACACATCACCAGACGTCGCCTTCCTCACAGAAACCTGGATGCACGCCTTCTCAGCCCCCGACATCGCCATAGCCATCCCGGATGGCTACAAGATCACCCGGAGGGACCGCGTCAACCAAACCCGAGGAGGCATCGCCATTGTCCACAGAAACACCATCCAAATCACGACCAACTCCGACGACACCAACTCCGCCGCCGAGCACCTTCGCTTCCAGATACACACAGACCCCAAGACCACCCTCAGGGGCACTCTCATGTACAGACCCCCGGGACCACGCACACAATTCAGCAAAGCCATCGCAGACTTCGTCAGCCCGCACACCCTAACCTCCTCAGACTACATCCTCCTAGGGGACCTCAACTTCCACCTGGAGAACAACAATGACAGCAACACCGCGGCCCTGCTGGACAACCTCGCCAACCTCGCACTCAAGCAACTGGTGAACACCCCCACCCAGTACGCCGGCCACACGCTTGACCCCATCTTCTCCTCCAGCAAGCACATCTCCTTCAGCCACTCCACCGGACTACACTAGACAGATCACAGCTGCGTCCACTTCAACTTCAGGAGAACCACGACCCACCACCACCCGCAATAGGTTCCTCGCAGAAGCTGGCGCAAGATCACCACCGACCAGCTCACCACCTCCCTCAGCCAGAACCTTTCTACCAACACGACGGACCCCAACGAAGCAGCCCGCAACCTCATACAGTGGCTTACCAACTGCGCCGATGAACTCGCACTACGGAAGAATACTCCCAGCAGACCCGGCAGCAAGAAAGCCTCATGGTTTACCAACGACCTCAAAAATTCCCAAGAATACCTGCCGCACCCTCGAGAAAGCCTGACGCCACAACCAGACAACAGAAAACATGACAGCCCTCAAGTACGCCACCCTCAAACACCACCAGCTGATCCGCACCACCAAAAGGACAACATTCAAAGAACGACTGGACAACAACACCCACAACAGCAAGGAACTCTTCAGCATCGTTAAAGAGCTCTCCAACCCCAGCACCTGCAACATCGACATTAAACCATCGCAAGACCTCTGCGACTCACTCGCCTTGTTCTTTCACAGCAAGATCGCCGACATACACAACAGCTTCGGCGCACAGACCACGCACCCTACCACCGAACCATCGCCCCTCGCCACCACCACCCTATGCACCTGGACCTCGGTTAGCACCGAAGATATCACCCAAACGATTAACACCATCCACTCCGGCTCCCCAACCGACCCCTAGCCACACCACATCTTCAACAAAGCCGACTCCATCTTCGCACCCCAACTCCGGGACATCATCAACAGCTCCTTCGCATCCGCCACCTTCCCGGAGAGCTGGAAACATGCCGAGCTCAGCGCCACCCGAAAGAAAATACCCGCGGACCCCACGGACCTCAAGAACTTTTGCCCCATCTCGCTCCTCGCGTTTCCGGCCAAAGTCATCGAGAAGACCGCCAACAAACAACTCTCCGCCTTCCTCGAGACAAACGGATCCCTCGACCCCTCGCAGTCAGGTTTCCGAGCAAACCACAGCACCGAGACCGCCCTCATCGCAGCTACCGACGACATCAGGTCCTTGCTCGACAACGGGGAAACAGCTGCCCTCATCCTCCTGGACCTATCAGCAGCCTTCGACACTGTGTGCCACCGCACCCTAATACAGCGCCTCAGCAACACCGGAATCCAAGGAAAGGCCTTGGAGTGGATCATCTCGTTCCTCGCCGGAAGAACCCAGAGAGTCCGCCTCCCCCGTTCGATCCGCGTCCACCGAAGTCAGCTGCGGCATATCGCAAGGATCCTCGCTCAGCCCCACCCTCTTCAACGTCTACATGAGCCCCCTCGCAGCCATCGCACACCAACACAACCTAAACATCATCTACGCTGACGACACCCAGCTGATCCTCTCCCTCACCAACGACCCCGCCACCGCCAGAGCCAGCCTCCAGAAGGAATGAAAGACGTCGCGGAATGGATGAAGCTCAGCTGTCTGAAACTGAACTCAGACAAGACGGAAGTCCTCATCCTGGGACCATCCCCCTCTGCCTGGGACGATTCCTGGTGGCCCCCTGCCCTGGGCACCGCCCCCAAGCCAAAGGACCATGCACGCAACCTGAGCTTCTTCTTGGACTCCTCCCTCAAGATGACCAAGCAAGTCAACGCCGCCTCGTCATTCTGTTGCAACACCCTGCGCATGCTTCGAAAAATCTTCCGGTGGATCCCCACCGAAACCAGGAAGACGGTCACCCAGGCCCTCGTCACCAGCCGACTGGACTACGGAAACACCCTCTACGCTGGAACCACAGCCAAACTCCAGAAAAGACTCCAGCGCATACAGAACGCCTCTGCACGACTCATCCTGGACATCCCCCGTCACAGCCACATCTCTCCCCATCTGAAAGACCTGCACTGGCTCCCCGTCAGCAAGAGGATCACGTTCAGACTCCTCACCCATGCACACAAGGCTCTCCACGACATGGGCCCCAAATACCTCAACAGCCGCCTCGCATTCTACACACCCACCCGCCAGCTCCGATCCGCCAGCCTCGCCCTCAGCACCGTCCCATGCATTCGCAAAGCCACCGCCGGAGGAAGACCAAGACATGGAACTCCCTCCCCACCCACCTACGGCTGACCCAGGACCATTTCTCCTTCAGGAAACAACTCAAGACCTGGCTCTTCGAGCAGTAGCGACCCCCCCTCCTCCCAGCGCCTGAGACCCTTACGGGTGAGTAGCGCACTTTACAAATTTGTTGATTGATTGATTGAACAAGAATGCATTATGTGACCAAACAAGGGGGCACGAGATACACTTTGCTATCCCTACAAGCTCAGCAAATTTGGTATTGGGCGAGTCAACATCAGATCACAGCAGTCCATGTTCCGGGGGTGTCCAACCTTCTAGCGGACTCCCTGAGCAGGTCAGTCTCGTCAAACCACTAGTGGGAACTTCATCAGCCGACGCTGGACCGCATCTTTTAGCTTTGCGGACACCCCAATCTGGATTTATTGGTGACCAACCTGAACCGCAAATGCCCATTCTATGCAAGTTGGCTTCCCCACTCAGAATCGTGCAGAAATGCGTTTTTGATGAAACGGTCAAAAATATATGCTCACGCTTTTCCACTGATTTCTCTAGTCGCAAGGGTACTTTGGAAAATGCAGAAAGAACCCTGCGGCATTCTTCTCATAGCCCCCAGATGGCCTCGCCAGTTCTGGTTTACGGAGCTCCTCCTTCTGTCGGAGTGCAATCCAATTTGGCTGCGCCCAATTTCGAATCTTCTTACTATGAACCATGGCCTGATCTGCCATCCGAATCCTACTGGTGCCTGAGCACTATGAGTTTGCTAATTTGATTATTCCTCCGGACTGCAGGGAGGTCCTCACTAACGCTAGAGCACCCTCCACTATCAAAACCTACAAACTCAAGTGGAAACGGTTATATCTTTGGTATGAAGCTTCAAATTCTTCAGTTTAACTCTGAGAAGACAGAGATTCTACACTGTGCAGTAGATAGAATCCCTCCTAAACTTCCGCTTGAGTTTTGGCCAACATCCCCTGCTACTCCATTGGCTCCCAGTAGCGTGGTACATAATCTGGGAGTCATGGTTGACAACAGATTGACATTAGAAAACTGTCAACAAAACAGCTGGAAGTGGTTTTACTCTGATCAGAGCATTTCGGAAAATCCTTCCGATGTTCTCTTACAGAACAGAGCGATGATAGTCCGGAGCACCATCCTCAGTAAGCTGGACTATTATGATGCCCTGTTACTAGAATCCCCGCAATATCTGATTGAGAAATTGCAGAGAGTACAGACCATGGCGGCCAAACTGGTACTAGTGCAGCAACGCCGCTCCTCCGCCTCCCGGGCACTCTCAGATTTACACTGGCTGCCAGTCTCGCAGAGGATACGATTTAAGGCACTATGTATAGTACTTAAGGCTCCACATGGTCACTGTCCCAGATCTCTGCAGGAGAAACTGACATGGTATGTCCCTCCACGAGCACTGCGCTCCTCTTCGGCTAATCTGGTGAGGGTGCCCAGAGTTAGGAAAGCCAAATCAGAAGGTAGGGCCTTCACTGCGGCAGCGTCCCGCCTTTGGAATACTCTTCCATTTGATACAAGACAAATGAACAACATCCTGCAGTTTAGAAAAAGGTTAAAAACCTGGCTCTACCCTCGAGTATGCTCCTTGGCATCCTGCTAACTCCTTCCAGGCAGGGGACACTGTCTCTCGGCCCTAAGCTAGTCGCCTGTATCACAGCGCCAGGTTACCCGTAGGGTGTCAGTTGCTAATTTAAATAAATAAATAAATGTTCACCCTGTTCACTCTACGCCAGAGCAGCTTCTGCCTTTTTTCTTACAATCGCAAAATCCGGCCACTCTCACTCTACCCTGAAGGTTTTTCTGGATGTAATTTCCAGATTCAAGCACGATAGCTCCAATTCTCTTTATTCTTCAAGAATTATTCAACAATTTTTCAAAGGCTTATTTCAGATGTTCCCTCCAATCGACGCCCGCCTCCTCCTTGGCATCTGAACATTGTGTTGGCACAACTCATGAAGTCCCCATTTGAGCCCATTCTTAGGGCTGATCTTAAATTCATCTCCTGGAAGACATCACTGCTTTTAGCTCTTACTTCAAGTCAGCGAGATACAAGCTTTTACTATCAAACCAACTTTTCTTCAATTCACCAAAGACGCTGTGGTGCTCCGCACTAATCCGGCCTTAATTCCTAAAGTTCCATCTGATTTCCACCTGAATGAGCATGTCATCTTAAAGACTTTTTTCCCTAATACACAGTTGCCAGCAGGAAAGACTTTACATTCTCTAGATGTTAAGAGATGTTTGACATTTTATTTGCAAAGCACAACCAGTATCCGTTAAACTGATCAGCTCTTCATAGCCTACGGCAGGATGCGTAAAGAACCTCCAGTTGCTAAACAGACTATTGCACGTTGGATATCTAGTGCAATTTCCTTTTGCAATCAGCAAGCAGTCAAGACACTTCAAGCAACGATTAAAGCGCACTCTACTAGAGCAGTCTCCTCTTCTACTTCTCTCTTTCCTGGTGTGCCTCTTCATCAGATTTGCAGAGCTGCGACCAAGCACTACTGTCTGGAAGCTGCCAACAATGCTGACACAGCTGTTGGGCAAGCGGTGCTACGTAATCTTTTTAAGTAAGGTGAGCCTCTGTTTCTTACCTCCTCCTGCACACATTGTATGTATATTTCTGCTTTTGCAGATGTGCCCATGTTTACTGCTATACTGTAATATACGTATATGTATTCTCTCGTACTCTGTTTACGATTTACTTATGGCTTACCATGCACAGTTCTCGAATTACTGCTATCTACTCTGATTCAAGCATGTGAATCTATGAAAGATACCCCAATACCGGAGAGGAACATAAGTTACTTACCTGAAAACTGTGGTTCTCCAGTGTTAGTATCTTTCGTAGATTCACATGCGACCCACCCACCTCACAGGCTCCTCTCTTCTCCTTGGCTTTTATACCACACTTGTGCTCAAAAATCTGAGAGCCTGCGCCTCTGATGAGAATGTTCCTGAGAGTGCTGTTGACTGATTGGCTAGAATTTGGAAAATATCTAATGACTTGGACAAGTTATTAAAGTGACAAGTTTTTTCCTATTAACTTCTATGTTACAATACGTCCTATTGCTCTTTTAGCGATGCTATTGATATAACCCTTTTTATTCTATGCACTGTGGAACTCCCACAAGCATGTGAATCTATCAAAGATACCAATACTCGAGAACCACAGTTTACAGGTAAGTAACTTATGTACATCTTCCTGATCTTCCGGAGCTGTAAAAAGCAGGTAGAGACCACCGTCCCAATCTGGGATTTCATAGACAGATCGCAGTCAATTGAGATGCCAAGGCTTTTAGTTGATCAAGATCACGGGTACTCCTAGTACGGCCCAGGGACCTTGCAGACATCATACCCGTGTTTTAAAAAAATATGTTTTTAAAGAGTTTCTGCAAACACTGGGCGCGACATTGAGAGACTCTGCTGCTCTGTGGGGGCACGGCATTCCAGTGATAGTCAGAGTGGAGCTGCAGGGGCACTATGAGGTGAAATACAAAAGCCTCATTAACATGAAAATGTTCTTTTAAAGTCCTGTGAAATGCTCGGGTGCGGCTGTGTGTGTGTGTGCCCGGGAAGCTGTCTCAGCTCGGGCACACACAGGCAGGGTGAGATGACAGAGGGAGACAGAGGGAGATAGAGGGAGAGACACAGAGGGAGAGCGAGGGAGATTAGGAAAGGGAGGTAGAGGGAGGGAGAGCGGGAAAGTGAGGGAGAGGGAGGGAGAGCTGGAAAGGGCGGCAGAGGGAGGGAGAGCGATGGAGAGCGGAAAGGAAAGGGAGGCAGAGGGAGGGAGAGCAAGGGAGAGGGAGGGAGGAAGGGAAAGGGAGGGAGAGCGAGGGAGAGGGAGGGAGGAAGGGAAAGGGAGGCAGAGGGAGAGAGAGCGAGGAAGAGAGAGGAAGGGAAAGGGAGGGAGAGCGAGGTAGAGGGAGAAAGGGCGATGGAGAGTGGAAGGGAAAGGGAGGCAGCGGGAGGGAGAGCGAGGAAGAGGGAGGGAGAGCGATGGAGAGCAGAAGGGAAAGGGAGGCAGCGGGAGGGAGTGCGAGGGAGGAAGGGAAAAGGAAGCAGAGGGAGAGGGAGGGAGGAAGGGAAAGGGAGGCAGAGGGAGGGAGAGCGAGCGGGAGGGAGGGAGGGAAAGGGAAAAGGGAGCAGAGGGAGAGGGAGGGAGGAAGGGAAAGGGAGGCAGAGGGAGGGAGAGCGAGCGGGAGGGAGGGAAAGGGAGGCAGAGGGAGGGAGAGCGAGGGAGCTGGAGGGAGGGAGGGAAAGGGAGGCAGAGGGATGGAGAGGGAGGGAGGAAGGGAAAGGGAGGCAGAGGGAGGGAGAGAGAGTGAGGGAGTAAGAGAAATGGAGGGTGAGCGAGGTAGAGGGAGAGAGCGATGGAGAGCGGAAGGGAAAGGGAGGCAGCGGGAGGGAGAGCGAGGGAGAGGGAGGGAGGAAGGGAAAGGTAGGGAGAGCGAGGGAGAGGGAGGGAGGAAGGGAAAGGGAGACAGAGGGAGGGAGAGAGCGGGAGAGGGAGGGAGGAAGGGAAAGGGAGGGAGAGGGAGGGCGAGAGAGGGAGGGAGGAAGGGAAAGTGAGGCAGGAAGGGAGAGCGAGGGAGCGGGAGGGAGAGCGAGGGAGAGGGAGGGAGGAAGGGAAAGGGAGGGAGAGGGAGGGAGAGAGAGGGAGGGAGGAAGGGAAAGTGAGGCAGGAAGGGAAAGCGAAGGAGAGGGAGGGAGAGGGAGGAAGGGAAAGGGAGAGAGAGGAAGGGAGTGCGAAGGAGATGGAGGGAGGAAGGGAAAAGGAAGCAGAGGGAGGGAGAGGGAGGGAGGAAGGGAAAGGGAGGCAGAGGGAGGGAGAGCGAGGGAGAGCAGGGAGGAAGGGAAAGGGAGGGAGAGGGAGGGATTGCAAGGGAGAGGGAGGGAGGAAGGGAAAAGGAAGCAGAGGGAGGGAGAGGGAGGGAGGAAGGGAAAGGGAGGCAGAGGGAGGGCGAGCGAGGGAGAGGGAGGGAGGGAAAGGGAGGCAGAGGGAGGGAGAGCGAGGGAGAGGGAGGGAGGAAGGGAAAGGGAGGGAGAGCGAGGTAGAGGGAGAGAGAGCGATGGAGAGCGGAAGGGAAAGGGAGGCAGCGGGAAGGAGAGCGAGAGAGAGGGAGGGAGGAAGGGAAAGGTAGGGAGAGGGAGGGAGGAAGGGAAAGGGAGGCAGAGGGAGGAAGAGAGAGGAAGGGAAAGGGAGGGAGAGCGAGGGAGAGCGAGGGAGAGGGAGGGAAGAAGGGAAAGGGATGCAGAGCAAGGGAGAGGGAGGGAGGCAGAGCAAGGGAGAGGGAGGGAGGCAGAATGAGGGAGGCAGAGCAAGGGAGAGGGAGAGAGGCAGAGCGAGGGAGAGGAAGGGAGGCAGAGCAAGAGGGAGGGAGGCAAAGCAAGGGAGAGGGAGGGAGGAAGGAAAAGGGAGGCAGAGCGAGGGATAGGGAGAGAGGAAGGGAAATGTAAGTGACCCCAGCCTCTCCTGTTCGAAGGAGCTGGCCTCCATCCTGTCCTCACCCCCTTTTTAGTGGCAGGACAGGCAGGAAACCTTTGATAGAATAGGCGAGTGCCCCCCTCTTCCAACTCCAACCCTCGGGTGCTGGAGGTTAGGTCAAGTACACTTTTCAGTGCCCACCATCTTGAAGATGATGGGACTTATCCAGTTAGGGCCAGGAGTGTGTCCTCCTCTCACAGAAGGTGGGCATGTTAGAGGGCATAGACACCCAGGCAAAGGGCCCATTGGACACCACCTGTCACTCCCTTGTAACACCCTTAAATCTTGTTTTTAGGTGGCATCCCCAGTCCATGAACTTCAGTTCCTGACCACCTAAGAATAGCTGGGCACTACCGATCTGCACCAACAGAAATGATTGCTGAGAACTACTGTATACAGGTGTTCCAGGACCTTTTGTCTAAAGTAAAATCTGGATCCCCTATCGACTGCTGCCCACCACACGTCCGGGTCCAGCCCTCTCTCTTGTGGATAAGTCCCTATTCCAGGGTTGTGTCCCTAAGGCCTTTAAAGAGGCAATTGTGGTTCCCCTTCTGAAGAAATCAGGGGCAGACCCCCAGATCCTGTTGTAATAACCACCCAATCTCTTTGCTCCAATACCTGGTAAAGCACGGTCGACCATGGGATCTTGGCGGACCGTGTCAAGGAGGCTGGCATTCAGGGTTCAGCCCTTAGCTGGATTAGCTCCTTTCTCGAGGATCGATCCCAGTCAGTCTAGAGCGAGAGTCCACCATGAGTGGACCTCTTCTGGACTCCTCGACATTACCTGCAGCCTCTGCAAGGAGACCCCCTCGACCTTGACATTATTACTTTTCTGACACCAAAAGGCACCCCTGCAACCATCCGTCCTGGGCTTTGGTGAAGAGGACAAAAGGTGTTGCTACGTCCTCAAGAATCAAAACTTACAATGACAGCTTTTGGTTTCCTTCAACCGGCCTCCTGGCCTGAGCCTGCAGACCTTTTCCAATTTGTCTTTGATGCTGTGTTGGCATCCTGCACCCCGATGTCCCTGTGCCGCTGGTGGTGTGGTGTAGTCATGGTGCTGCTTTGGGCCATGTCCAATGTTGGCCTCAACCCCGAGAGACTAGTTCCCCCAAGCCGCTGTTACTTACCTGTAAGCAGCCTCTGTCCGATTTCCCAAGTCCCCCTTAATTTGTATTGGGTTTCCAACCTTGAACTTGCACATGGGCGCCCCTGTGCTGCTGTTGGTGCACTGTTGGTTCTGAACGGAACCATGTCCAATACTGACCTTAACTTTCGTAGAATGGTCTTGTAAGTAGATGTTGCCGATACGTATGTTGAATGTTTTCTTCACCCCATAGGTTAATTTTATTTATTTATTTATTTATAACACTTATAAAGCGCGCTGATACCAGTCGGTGTCCTGGCGCTGAAGTGATAGTTCCCAGGGAATGGACATTCGGGTGCTAGAGGGAAAAGAGCCAAGTTTTCAGATCTTTCCTGAATGCTAGCAGATTCTAATTTTGTTTCAGGGAAGAAGGGAGGGAGTTCCACGCCAGCGCTGCTCCTCTAACAAAGCTTCTTCCGCCCCAGCGCGCCTTCCTGATACGAGCTGTTTTGACCAGTCCTAAACTGGCCGACCTAAGTTGTCTTCCCGGTCTGTACCATTGAAAATGATCCTGAAGGAACAGAGGGCCAAGACCATGCAACGCCTTAAAGACGATGCAGAGAGCCTTGAACAAAATTCGCTTCTGCACCGGGAGCCAGTGCAACTTCTCCAGCTCCTGGGTAACTGAGGAAAACTTAGGCAATCCCACAGCAAGGCGGGCGGCCGCATTTTGTAGGACCTGAAGTTTGTTAAGCACCCCCTGTTGTGCCTCGAGAAAAAGACTATTGCAATAGTCGAGGCGTGAGAGTACCAGAGCTGTCACCACCGTCTTTCTACTTCCCTCCGGTAGGAAGGGGAGAACCTTCCTAATAATTCTCAGAGTCCAATGTATGGAGGAGCTCAACGCCTTGACTTGGGGTTTGAAGGAGAGTTGGTTGTCAATTATGACACCAAGGTTCTTCACCTTCAAAACCGGGGAGGGTGGAAGACCCATGTCAACGGGGCCACCAGTTGGGGCACCAAAAATTCGTGTTTGACCCTAAGATAAGCACCTCAGTCTTGGAGGAATTCAATTTTAAACAGCTCTTTGCCATCCAGGAACTAACTGCTGACAAGCAATCCCGAAACCTGGCTGCCACACCCACCTCTGTCCCCGGGAGAACCGAGACCACAATCTGGGTGTCGTCTGCGTAGGATGTTAGCTCGAACCCAAAGGATCTGATCACCAGGGCAGGGGAGGATACATAAATATTGAATAAAGTGGGGCTTAGGGAGGAACCTTGCGGGACCCCCCAGGAAGTTCGAAAGGTCTTGATTCGAACTCCCCCATCGCCACCACTTGTGCCAGGTCTGTTAGAAAGGCTTTCAAGATGTTAAGTGCTTGACCCTGGACCCCGCAGCCCTCCAATCGATCCACCAGCAAAGCATGGTGGACCGTATCGAAAGCCACAGACAGGTCCAAAAGGATCAGCACTGCCTGGCCCCCTTCATCAAGCACCTTCCGGACCTCCTCTATAGATTTAATAAGAGCGGTCTCGGTGCTATGACCCTCCCTAAACCCATGTTGGGCTGGGTCTAAGCCCTTCGAGTTACGCAGGAAGGAACAGAGCTGGGAGTTCATGTTTTCTCAATCAGCTTAGCCGGCAGTGGCAGCCTGGATATTGGCCTATAGCTGTTGGGATCCGTAATATCAAGGGAGGGCTTTTTGAGAAGTGGGCAGATTGAAGCCCGCTTCCAGAGTTTAGGGAATTCCCCCTTCTCGAACATTAGATTGAAAATGCAGGCCAAGTAATCCGCGATAGGAGCGGCTGCCAGCTTAGCAATTGAGGTAGGGCAGGGATTATGAGGTGAGCTGATTTGGTGGTCAGCAGGAGTTTTAGCACATCATCTGCCTTGACTGGCTCGAAGTTCGAGAGTTTAGCCCCCGGGATTCCGGCCGGAAGATTCCCATGGGGCATCTCCGAGAGACTCTGGGCCACCAGAGGTTCAAGGGAGGTAAAAACCAGTTGAACTTTGTTCAGGAAAAAATGTGCTAATGATTTACAAAGTTCGATATTGGGTGGAACAATCACAGATTTAGGGGCAGCCAGGCTGGCCACTGTCTCAAAGAGTTCCTTTGCTGAATTCTTGGCCTTCTCAATGCGGTCCGTAAAGTATACACTCTTTGCTTTCCTAATGTTATCTTTATAAGCCCTCTGACTAACTTTCAATCTCTCTTTATCAAACTCGGTGTAGTTAGCTCGCCAGATCCGTTCGAGATTTTTGCATGCTACTTTGGCTTCTCTGAGCGCGTCGGAGTACCAAGGAGCTGATGGAGCCAGCCTGGTGGGCCTACACCTCTTAGGAGGAGCTAACTTGTAACAGGCCCTATCAATTCACTCCGTATACTCGGTGGTGGCAATGTTCACGTCTGTAGACAAGGCCGTGCCAGAGGCCGTGAGCAACTCCTCCAAGGCTGTACCATCGATGTTTTTCCAAGCCCTACACATGCTAATTATTTGCCCCTCACATCGGGTTGTCTTAACCCGTGGGCTGAAGATGGAAAACAGCACCACCCCATGGTCTGTCCAGGGCAAGGGTTCAGCTTTGGAAAATACCAAATCAGGACTGCTGGAAAATATCCCATCTAGTGTGTGGCCGGCCTGGTGCGTTGGCCCTACGACCAACTAGGTCAGACCCACTGCAGACATCACATCAACTAAGGCCATGGTATCAGCTTCAGAGGGGTCTTCTAAATAAAAATTAAAATCACCCAGAACGGTGAAAGAGTTGGCACAAAGGGCTTCCTCTAGAATACTACCAACTGTGTCAAGAAAAAGGGACTTCGTCCTAGGGGGTCTGTATAGGAGGCCACCCTTAAAAGAATGATGATTAGAAAGTTCTAGTTTAAACCCCAAGGCCTCACATGCCACGGAGGTAACTGGAAAAAAGTGTCCCTGAATGGACGCCTGATAAATGATAGCAAGACCTCCGCCCTTCTTCCTTGGTCTATCCAGGACAAAGTTAAGATAATTAGGTGGAGTAGCCTTTACCAGGTCGGGCCAGATGCAGCATCCGTCCAGGTCTCCGTGATAAAGGCTATTAGTGCGTTCATGTCCAGAATCAACTCAGCGCACTCCACACTATGCTTTACCAGAGATCTGGCATTAATTAGAATACAGTTGAAAGTTTGACTTCCTCGTCTATCCTTAGTAGTGGGAGTACGAGTGAAAGCCTTAGTTTTGCCCCCAATAATAGGAGGAAGATTCAATTTACGGAGGGGACAGCATTGCAATCCTACCTGTAGATGTATATCCGGGGACATCCTTGGACACCTAGTCCTCTCACAGCCCCCCCCAGGTTCCACAGTTGCGCTCTATCATAGGTGCGCCTCTCACGGAGTTCTGGAGGAAACCTCACAGGGGTTAACATTGCAAAGTCTGGAAATTGCACTAATTTTCCACTTTTTATATTGAACAGTATTTCTATTGCAAAACGTATTTACTCAAGATGAAATTCTGTGGGTCCGCAAAATAAATCTAACCAAGTATCATTTTATAAATTGGTCTCAGATTTATTCATTGAGTGTGTGTCATTTATTGCCACTGTGTGTACAACAGTGTGCGTCATTTATTGCCACTGTGTGTACAACAAATGCTTAAAACTACCCTTGTATACTGCTCCCCCACACTACCACAAAAGGGCCATAGTATTATCTACTTTAGCCTCTGAAAATCTCTGGGGATCCACTGGACTCTCTGCACACTATGCCTCTTTTTGGTGTAGACCCAGGCACGACCAGCAACAGGAAAACCACATGGTTCACCGACGCCCTCAAAGACTCAAAGAAATCCTGCCGTACTCTCCATGAAAGGATGACAGAAAACATAACAGACCTTAAGAACACCACTCGCGAACACCACCAGCTGATCCGCACCACCAAAAGGACATCGTTCATAGAGCGGCTGGACAACAACACCCACAACAGCAAGGAACTCTTCAACATCGTAAAAGAGCTCTCCAACCCCAGCGCCAGCAACAACGACATCACACCGTCGCAAGACCTCTGCAACTCCCTCGCCATGTTCTTCTAACGCAAGTTCGCAGATATACACGACAGCTTTGATGCCCAGAATCTGCCTCCAGTTACCAAACCAACGACCCCCACAACCACCCTCAGCGCCTGGACCCCCATCAGCACAGAAGACACCACCCTCGTCATGAACACCATCCACTCTGGCTCTCCCTTTGACCCGTGCCCCCATCATATCTACAACAAAGCCGACACCATCATCGCACCCCAATTCCGGAACATCATAAACAACTCCTTCGATATCTGGGGCATGTCAACTCTTGAAATTCGGATACCAGGAGGGTCAAGAAGGGTCGCCACAACTCAGGGAACTCCGACCCCCTACCAGCCAGTGTGAGTGTGAGTTTCTCCATACCCAGTATCATCCAAAGCCGTTGAAGCCAGCCGGATAGTGTAGGGATTTGGGCGGTGCGCCAGGGGATCAAGATGTTCTGCAAGGCCGCCCCTATGGCAATCGCTATTAGTCGTCCCCTTCGGGATTTTAGTGGATACATCAATGGGTTAGGCAGGCCCAGGAGGATATAGGAGGGAAAACGAGGGAGCCGAGTTTCTAAGTGAAGATCTATTTCATCCAGTACTTGGGACCAGTATGGCTATATGTGGGTGCAACTCCAGAGGATGTGTTCCAATGTTATTTTCTCCCCACACTCCCTCCAACAACAGATCGCTACGTCGAGGGTCAATGCGATTCACGCGCTCCGGCATATAGTACCAGTTAGTAACTATCTGACACATAAAAGTACTCCTTAATTTTATTGCCCTTGATTCATACTCTGGACCATAGTTGAGGGATAGGTCTAGGCATAGTCCTTGCAACATACTATAGATTTGTGTGCGGCAGAGGCCAGAGCTCAAAACTCAGGACACCAGATACAAGAAGGTGGTAACTCAGGGCAGGGGAAAACAACTGTTGTCCGTGGAGGGGAAATTCCCATCTCAAAAATCTACATTACAAATAAATTAATATTATTCTTTTTTAAATATCTGTTTGATGCCAGTCCATATGACTTTAATTTCTGCTTTGGGAATCTATGTTACAAGTCCATAGGATGCATGTATCCTTTGTGAGCTTAATAAAATGTTGGAAATTCTACAAATCCTCACTCCTACATCCAAGTACTCTCAGGCTACAATTCTACACTCTGCTCTGTCAGAAGAACAGCTCAACATTTTCAAAATTCTGCAATTCTGCATTGATATGGCTTGTAAATTATTTTTGGGGAAATGTACATGTATTATGTATTAACTATTTTATTTTAATACTATAGGTGATTGAAATTACGGACGAAGAAAACAAGATTTAGCACCAGACAACTGAATGTTAGTGCCATAAGAAGGATTATTTTGAAAAACTGAAGGACATCCAGCATTCTAAGTTTAAACAATTTCCAGAATCTAGGTGTGGCGAGGAAGTGGGAGCTGAGGAAAGTACTATACCTGTAAGTGAAGTCTCTAATTTAGCATTTCATTAACCCAGAGCAAAGCCATATCTGTGCACACAGCATCAGAAATAATCCCAGAAAGACCAATCACAGCATCCTCATCTGAAATATTATCAGAAAGACAAACTACCTCAGCATGACAGAATAACTTTCATCTAAAGCATCATGTAATTTCAGAGAGGAAGCACACACTGCATAAAAGAAAGATATAACAAAAGGTTTCTTCTGCAAACCATCTAAGAAAAGACACTGAAAGAAGACTCCGAAGCTGACACGTTAACAACCAAAAGATTGGAAAATCTCCTCTATTCAACAACCGTTTTTAACCAGTTACACAAGTTTGAGACTATCTGCCTCGGGATATAACACCTCGACCTACTCTGCTCATTCTGGCGAAAACCTTAAAAATCCACCACTTTATTGTTTTCATGACCATCCCAGATTGTTTCCTTTTTAATGTGTACTGTTCTGTAATTCTATGTAAATTGCCTCAACATTATCTGTTGTGCAGGAGTGATATGTAAAACTGTTAAATATAAAACCGGATTAAATGAGCACAGTTACGCTATAGCTAATGTAAATAAATCCTTGTCTTCAGAACTACACTTACACCAAACATAGAAAGGGTAAAATTAACTGATGTTCTGCGACTGGTGAGCCACAATAGTACTGTGCATTTTCTAATGCTCTCAGTTACTGCCATTATGTCAGTGTAAAAAGGTTCTTCTCAGTTTAATCATTAAATATCAGACTAACACCATATCACTGCATTGATAAGAACCTATACAAATAGATTTGAGAAAAATTTCAGTCACAAAATAAGTTGCTGCCGGCGAGGCTATAACCAAAAGACTATTATCTGCTAGAAACATTTCGACAGGTGTTACAGGGATGCTTCTAAACATATTTTGCTCAATTAAAGTGTTAAGAAGATTACACACAATTTCTTTTAGAGATAAATACTGAACATTATCTAAACAAGCCAGACTCTAAAATCGGGTTCACTCTTACCGTGGCATATAAGCAAGAGAAAACTAAATGTAGAGCTATTAACTCTAGGAATAAATCTTATAAAAACACAGGCTGTGAGAACAAATTCAGTGTTAAAACTCGCCTCAATCAAAGCAAAGTAACCCAAGTTGGGGAAAAAAATTACCTGTGCCAAAAAAGATTCGGCCATAAATCTCATCTCACTGAATTTGAGAGAATGCACACTGGGAAAAACCACTCTCAGTGCTCAGTGTGCCACAAAAGTTACAGCCGTAAATCTCAACTCACTGAGCATATGAGAATCCACCATGGGGAAAAACCTTATCAGTGCTCTGAATGCCAGAAATATTTCAGTGAAAAAAGAGACCTTACTGTACATATAAGGTCCCACACTGGGGAAAAACCTTATCAGTGCCCTGAATGCCAGAAAAGGTTTTGTTACAAGCAAAGTCTTTCTCAACATGTATTAACCCACACTGGGGAAAAACCTTATCAGTGCTCTGAATGCCAGAAAAGGTTTCGTAAAAAACAAAGTCTTTTTCAACATGTATTAACCCACACTGGGGAAAAACCTTATCAGTGCACACATTGCCAGAAATGTTTCAATGCCCAAGCCACTCTCACTCGGCATAGAAGAACTCACACTGGAGAGAAACCTTATCAGTGCTCGGAATGCCAGAAATGTTTCAGTGACAAAAGCAGTCTCACTCATCATATAAGAACCCACACTAGGGAGAAACCTTTTCAGTGCTCTGAATGCCAGAAATGTTTCAGTGTAAAAATCAGACTCACTGAACATACAAGAATCCACACTGGGGAAAAACCTTATCAGTGCTCTGAATGCCAGAAACGGTTTTGTAAAAAACAAAGTCTTTCTCAACATGCAATGACCCACACTGAGGAAAAACCTTATCAGTGCTCTGAATGCCAGAAATGTTTCAGTTTAAAAAGTAGTCTCACACGGCACATAAGAATCCACACTGGGGAAAACCCTTATCAGTGCTCTGAATGCCCAAAACATTTCAACCGTA
The DNA here is from genome assembly GCF_964261635.1 of Lissotriton helveticus. Taxonomy (NCBI): domain Eukaryota; kingdom Metazoa; phylum Chordata; class Amphibia; order Caudata; family Salamandridae; genus Lissotriton; species Lissotriton helveticus. The sequence goes on along the minus strand of NW_027611651.1, from coordinate 3,890,432 downwards.
AATCACTTCTAACTGCACATGTGAGATTCCACACTGGGGAAAAACCTTATCAGTGCTCTGAATGCCAGAAATGTTTCAGTGACAAAATAAGTCTTTCTCGACATACAATAACCCACACTGGGGAAAAACCTTATCAGTGCTCTGAAAGCCAGGAAAGGTTTTGTAGCCAACAAAGTCTTTTTTAACATTCAATAACCCATTCGGTGGAACATCCTTATCAGTGCTCTGAATGCCAGAAATCTTTCAGTATAAAAAGTAGTCTCACATGGCACATAAGAGTCCACACTGGGGAAAAACCTTATCAGTGTTCTGAATGCCAGAAATGTTTCAGTGAAAAAAGAATACTCACTACACATACAAGAACCCACAGTGGGGAAAAACCTTATCAGTGCATTGAATGTCAGAAATGTTTCAGTGAAACAAGAATACTCACTCAGCATACAAGAACACACACTGGGGAAAAACCTTATCAGTGCATTGAATGCCACAAATGTTTCAGTGAAAAAATCAATCTCACTCACCATATAAGAACCCACACTGGGGAAAAACCTTATCAGTGCTCCGAATGCCAAAAATGTTTCAGCCGTAAATCTGATCTCACTGAACATGTGGGAATCCACACTGGGGGAAAAACATTATCAGTGCTCTAAATGTCAGAAAAGATTCAGAGGTAGTGATGGTTACATGCACCATAAGAAAACACACCATCAAAAATACTTCAGTGCTCCAAGTGTCAGAAAAGCATCAATTTTAAATGCAATTTCACTCTACATGAGCAGACGCACACAGGGAAAAAACATTACCTATGCTGTGAATGCCCGAAATTCCTATTTTTTGATAGGCACAGCCTCACTAACCATAATCAACTCCATACTGATGAAAACCTTATGAGTGCTCTGAAGGCCAGAAAAGCTGCAGAGAAAAACGCTATCTCACCATGAGAAACTCCACGCTGGAGAAAATCCTTATGCCATAAAAGCCTGAATCTGAAAGACAGTGTTATGCTTCAAGAGAGATCCCACTCTGGGGGAAAAACCTTATGAGTGCTCGAAATGCAAGCAAAGGTTTGGTCACAAATTACTTCTCACTTGACATGAGCGAACTCACACGGGAGAAAAAACCTTATGTGTGTTCTGAATGTCAGATAAGGTTTAATCACGGATACAATGTCATTTCACATGAGAGAATTCACACTGGACTAAAGCTTATATAGGAGGGGAACGCCAGAAACATTTTACTCAGAAAGGAGATCTCACTAAACTTGAGAAATGCATCCACATGAGGTGAAAAGTAAAGCCTATCATGAGTTGCAGAAAAGCTTCTAACAACATGACTTTACATGAGAGAGCACATATTGTAGTTGCAATAGGATTCATCAAGAAACTCTTGCAGGATAACTTAGGCTGCCCGCATGCAACCTTCAAAGAAATTTCAGGCCTTAAAAATGTTTTAATTGCAACAAAATCCACAATTTGAGTATCTGAAAGTTACAAAACTCTCAAGGTCTTTACTTGACACAGTGAAGTGTTCGTACTTGCAAACATCAACTACTTAACAAAAAATTCAAAATATTAATGTCTTAAATTTTCTCCACCCAAAAGGTTTCTACTCACACTTGTTTCTTAACATATGACTGAAATCTAGATTTTCATGATAAGATTAGGCCTGGAGACGTGGAGTTCTGCGAGCAGCGGAGTGTTTTAGGGTCATGCCGTTCGTGGTGATTTTGATCTCTGATTGTTAGTGCCGCCCTGTAAAATTAATCGTGAATGGCACCATGTGCAGCGCAAGAGGGTGCAGCTGCTTCTACTCGAGCGGCAGCTTTGTCAATGCGAAGGAAGGTTTCTCAACGCGAGTGCTTGTGTCCTGCCGAGATTACTCGCATTGAGAAATCAGACGACGAATTTCGCCAGGAAGTTGATTTTGCTCGCCAACTAGACCTTGGCAAGCGCGAGCAAGGAAAAATCTAATCAGGAGGTGGATTTTCCTCGCTCCAGTTAATGGCGTTGAAGAGCGCGAGTGTGGAAAAAACCTCGCTCCGCTCCACAGTGCAGAGTTTTTAAGAACTATGCAAGCGCCGCTGAGTATGGAAAACTCTGCTAGCGGAGTTCACCACCCGGAATTAGATAATATACAACAGCAGGAAAACATAACAAACCAGTTACTTGCCTTCGGTAACGCTCTTTCTGGTGGATACTCCTTTACCTGCAGATTCCTCACCTTGTGAATATTTCCCACACGCCAGAATGGATCCTCAAACTTTAAAGCCGTCCTGCTGCACGCGGGGCTCTCCCTCAGCAATGGGAGCCCCGCACGGGCAGGCACCAGCATTCTCCTTCGGGCGGCTTTTCCGGCGGCGGCGAGCGCGGGACTTCCTTTCGAAACCGTCAGGCACTACGGTGCCTGGCTTCCTGTTTTGCTGTGGGCTGCTGCGGTGATCTCTTTTCCAGCAATAAGAGGGACAGGCTCCCTCGTAAGTACAAATATACAGAGGGGTTGGCACACGCTTAATTAGGCAAAGTTGCGGGGTGGGCACCAGCGCATAAATTAAAAATAGCACACCAAGACGCAGGGTGGGCACCTGCACACCATAAATAACGAGATAAGCGGGGTGGGCACCCGAAAGGCTCAAGAGGTGAGGGGAATCCCTACAAGGCTCTCCCTCACTGGGGGCACTAAATCAAAAGCGCACCCAGTCTTCATATAAAGCGCAGGAAGGCTGTAGCAAGCCTTGGTAAAAGCAGAACACAGAGCAATAGGTCCAAGAAGTCCTGGGCATCAGGGAGGGCAGTGTAGGGCCCCTGGCAAGCACACAGGGCACTCCAGCAAGGAGACAGCCCCGTGGTGGTCCCTCCTGGGCCACACAGGCAGCAAGACCCCTCTGTCAGGATCCAAAAGTAGAAGGGTCCCCAAGAAGTCCTCCAGGAATCCAGGGGCAGGGCAGGGCCCAGGGAGGTAAGTCTTCCCCTGGGACCCAGCAGCAGCACTCCCCTGGTAGATTTAAGTAGCAAACAAGAAAATGTTCATGGGGTCACAGCCCCTTATTTATACAGCTAAATACACGTGTGACACTGCACAGGGCTAGGAGAGAACCAGTTACAACTGGTTCAGGAGCACTTGAGCACTTTGTTTTGCTCAGCTCCTCTCCTCTATTCACAGGACAGGCCAGGGCCATCAGACGCACCACAGGGGGTGGATCCAGCATTGTGGAGGGAAGGCTCAGCTCTATTCAGGTCCTAGATGCAACTCCTCCCTCCCATCTACATGCAGATCTCCCTATTCACCACCGGGAAGACCCATCCTGGCTCCTGGAGCCAAGCACACCAGCCAGCTCCTGTCAATCACAAACCAGACAGTCAATTCACATTCACTGCACGCAGAAATGCCAACTTCTAAAAGTGGCGCTTCTCCACTAGTCACATTAAATCTGCGCACAACATTGCGCAGCATTTAATCTCACGAGTCCGCACATACCATAACCTGCCCCTGCACTCTTCTTACATCAGGAATTATCATGGACACTCATCCCCCATGCATTCCTATGGGAGGGCAGGCCACTCTCACCACACGCACTCAGAGAGCACACACACTTTACACTGGGCCACAGTGCTACAGTACGCAGAGGCCGCAAATCACTTAACATCAGGTCAGAGTTCAAGGCAAAAAGTTCAGGGGTGAACCTGCCAAAAGGGCCAAGTCCAACAGTTTCGCAATAGGGACAATGGTAGAGTAGGGGTCAGTTTGGGTGGGGGTGGCAGGATAGGGTGAGCAGAAAGGGCCAGTGTTTTGTGGGAACGGATGTTGGCAATGTTTTGGGGAAAGGGGCTATGGTTTTCAAGGTTAGTGTGGTGGGGTTGGTGGCAGTGCTGTGGGGTAGGGTGACATGGAAAAGGTCTAGGCTATTCTAACTCCTATTTGTTCTTGTGTAGAGTCTTGAAGGGTAGATTCTGCTGGTTATAGAGCTCTTGGGCTGTCTGGTAACTACAATATTCTCTTGCTGCTTCAAGTCTCCGGTCAGTCTGGGGTTCAGTACACTTCTGGGAAACTCAGAACCTTGTGGGCTGGATCCATATTTTTGAACTCCCACTAGAAAAGGGTGGAAGTAACATGTGCCCTCTCCCTTTCACAATTTGCATCATGCGTATCCTACCTATCCTAGACAATTGTTGCAAGTGTAAAATCAAGCCCCCTTTCACAGGACTGGCCCAATGGAAACTCTTTGTTTTGTAGCGCATTACTGTTGTTTTATGCATTTCTCAAATTATTTGATTTTGGGGATATTAAGTGTTTACAACAGGGGTCTTCAACCTTTTCTGAAGTGAGAGCCACTTCTGATCAGTGAAAGTCTTGAGCTACTTAAGGCTAATCATCTCACACATTGTTACCAGACAGTTTATCAAGTAGGGCCTTTTAGATTGAAGATTAACCATCTGTCTGCCCCTTCCGCGCCATGGTACTCCTATGATCTAAAAATGTAGGCACCAATAACAATTTTGGAGGAAGAGTTACAGCCTATTGTTCAACACAGTTAAATCACTTTCATCCTTTGGTTATAAAAATATAGTAACTCCCAGCCAAAAAGCTGTAATGAAGTAACCAAATTCTTTTTTCCGAAATAAATAAAATATTCCTGAATTTTACGATAACACCAGATAATCTTTAGGGACAGATACAGTGGAGGAACGTACGGTGAATAAACTAACTTACCATTTCCTGGTAATGAGTACATTCACCCCACTTACTGAAGAGAAAGTATCTAATCTTATCAACACTATGAAATGTGGAACCCCTGCAGATTCTTGCCCTCCATCCGGTTTCATCTAACATTTCTGCTTATCTCATTTTGTTACTAAGAATGGTGCTGAAGTCCGTCTTTTTTCCAGATGCTTGGAAAAAGGCATCTATTTTGCCACTTCTAAAGACTCCTCTCTATCCCTCGGATGTAAAGAGCTACGGATCCAAATTGGTATTTCCTCTTCCCGATAAAATTTTAGAAAAGCCATGAATCAGGAGATCACCGTCTTCTTTGAAAATACGGACTGTATGGGTCCTGCTCAACATGGGTTTAGACCCTACTACTGTACAGAGTCGGCCTTATCGGCAGTAACTGAAGAGATCAGATCCATTGTGGATAGAGGAGATTAATGCGTCCTTGATCTTATTTGATCTTTCAGCCATATTTGATCGGGTTAACAATTTCTCTTTGGTAAGCCGTTTAGAAAGTATAAGCATCAACTGTACTGCTCTAAAACTGACCAGGTTCTTTTTGTCAAACAGAGGGCAATTGGTACCTTTGGAAGATTTTAACTCTGCCCCATTTTCACTTCCTTGTGGGGTCTCGGGGATCTTCAATAAGTCTGACTTTGCCTAATGCCTACAGCACTCCATTAATTGATCTAGTTTGATCCTGTTAGTTCTCTGCATTCTTTTATTCCAATGATACCCAAATAGTGGTATTGGTTACTGCAGAACCTGAAAAAGTGGCAAAAGATTTTAGAACTAGTATGACTAGGATCGCTAATTAATGCAGAAGAATTTCTTAAAATTGGATGCAGAAAAAACAGCGTTAGTGCTATTTTGTAAGGATTCCTCCTTCTGGAACACCTTTTGGTGGCCACACAGTTTTGAGCCCCTTCCACTCCCAGTCCAGAAGGCTAGAAATTTGGGTATTCGTCTTTGACTCAAAACTCACTTTTATTGACCACTCCAATCAAGTAACCTCTTCCTGTTTCCTTATGTTAAAACATTCAAAGAAAATCTTGCCCTTCCTTCCCATGGAGCTTAGGAAAAGTGTTATCCTGGCTCTTGTCGTATCTAAAATGGAATCTTTTATTGAACTTTATATGTGCTCCCAGTTGTCTTCTCAATAACTTTCAAACAGTCCACAATGTGGCAGCAAGAGTGCTGAAGAACCTCCCCAAATTTTGCTCAGCCTTTATTGCCATTTAAGACCTCTATCGGCTGCCCATTAGGACAAGAATTAAATTCAAAGCCTCATGCTGTGCCCATAAGGCACTGCATTAGATTGGCCCTTCCTTGAAGACGTTCAAATGATATTCCTATTCTCGTACTCTATGGTCCAGCAATACTAGGCAGGTAGGTTTATTTTATTTATTTTATTTTAAGAGTTTTATATAGCGCTGGCTAGACCCGGAGGTATCAGAGCGCTTTATATGAGGTTCCACAATGTTACACGGTTACATCAGTTACAAGTTACATTTGTTGCAAGAAAACATTTAAAGAGAATAGAAGACGAGATAAAAGGAGTGTAGATGGGTAGGGGAGTAAGGTAGATGGGTAGGAGGGAGATACGGTGGAGAGACGAAGGAAAGTCTGTCCAAAGTCCGGCTGGGTAGGTGATGGCGGAGGGGGAAGCCCAAAGCCCTTCTCCTCTATAGCTATCAAGGTAGCTCCACTGGGCATCGGCCAAACTGCTAGGTCTCAACGGTCGGCGGCAAGTTCGCAGAGTCAATGTCTTAATGGGTGAGCCGGATAGGGGATATGCTTGAGGACTGGTCGATGTCCAATAGTAGTAGCACAACGTGGTAAAGGACCACTATGGGTACGAGGGGGTCGCTGGTGTCTTGATGAGGCGCGGGTATTTGGTAGGTTTCCCAGTGTAGTTTCTGGTCCCGTCGCGTTCTGTGAGAACTTTGGTTTCCCCATTGTGCTGCGTAGAGCTGGTGCCACCTGATGGTCCTGTGTAGTGCACTGTCTGTTGTCTGTGCGGCTCCCCAGCTCAGAAAAGTGTGTGTGGCCTCCCACTCAGTAGTCACTTCCGCGCAAGCGTAGTCCACACCCCACTTCCCAGTGGGTACTCAATGCGCGGGTGATGGATTGCGCCTCAGGAACTCAGTCCATCTGGCAGGCGCTGGGAAGCCTCACTCCAAAGAAATCAGTGGGGAGGGAGGTTGATCAAACTGGGTGCAGACCGGGCGGTCCGGCAGCCATCTTAAGGTCAGGCGATGACCTCCTGCCGTGCCTCTGACCGGTCTAGGTCAGTAAAGGGGGGGCTGTACCGGAGACAGCAGGCGGCTCAGTGGGGTCTCACAGCCTACCTCCCAAGCTCCGCTGCGGTGTCCTTACAGAGTGTGCTGTATCACCTCTCCCGGGCCGTCTCAGCCACGAAGTCCCTCAGGCGCCATTTTGAGTCCAGGCAGCCCCGGTGTTGGATCGCGTCTAAACTGATGCTGGGGCCGGGGGTGAGAGTGTGCTCCGTGCCCTCAGATGAAGGATGCTGAAATGACCAAGTGTCCGTGGTTTATACTGCAGATATGCAGGGGCCTTATCTGCCCCTGGACGATGCCGCCATGGGAGGGGGGAGGGGACGGTTCGGAGGCAGCTCCGGATCGCTGTCCCGATTTCCGGCTTTTCCCCTGAGCTCGTGGTGGCCTCCTGCGGAGTTTATGCTCATATTGTCGCCCCCTCTGTCCTCTGCTCCTTGTCTCCCGCTGCGAGGGCCGTATCACAGAAGCCCGATGTTTGGTGCTAGACTGGCCGATCAGGAGAGAGTGTCAGAGACGGGCAGGCGCCTTTTACATTTCCAGAATAAAAAGTGTCTATTGGGGAGGAAGAAGTTTCCCCTACTCTACCTCCAGATGGTGGAACTCTATCCAATCATTTGAGGTCAGCCTAAACTATTGAAGTTCAGGAACTTAAGCCTTTTCTTTTCAGCCCATAGGTTAATGTAGTCATCTAACTGCTTAGCAAATGTTTAGGTATTTTATATCCGGTACTGTCAGGTTTGAAATGACACGAGTGCCAAGATGCCTTTTTGGTAATCGTTCGCTTGATTTAAAATTTATTTAAAATTGTTGATCTCCAAAATGGCCTAAATCAATAAATTGAATTGAAATTCAAGTTTATCATTTTAATCCTATCGTTGGAAAAGATGTGATTTTGAACCCCATGAGGCGGTTCCTTTCCAGAAAGCATTCAGGTTGTAATCATGAGTCAAATAATGCTGAGGAGGTTAAAATATTCAAATTGAATTCTAATTACACATGAAATGTTCATTGTTCAATATATTTTTCCTAGTATTTTAATGTGAGGACTTTATTGCTTAAGGAAAATAATTAGTATTTGTTTTTCTATATGTCGGAAGCATTACATTAATGAAATCACTGTATCCCACCTTCTTTGTTTCCTTTCCTGTTCTTTATGAACGTTTCTATTGTTGAACTTTAAAGATTGCCTGAAATTAAGAATTGTGCTCTACATTACTTTGCTGTGTTACAATATGTTGATTTTTATGTACAACTTTTGTCTCTTATGTGTATGGCAACTGATGTTTTGTTTTGCTTTAATAATCAGCTTATGTTTATTAGGTTTTATTATTCAATAAAATGTTTCAAACACAACAAATGGTAGTTGATATGTATTTACAACTGCAACATTTTTATTGTATGGGCAGTTTCAAAGGGGCCAAAAATATGGTCTGTGGGATGACGGAGTACCACATTGGCATCAGCAGGGAGAGGTTTGGTCAGGTGACTAGGGGTACATGTATGGTTGGAAGTAGGGGTAACGCATTTACATTGTGTGGACTGTGACTCCTGGAGTTATTGTGAGGGCTACCATGCTACTCTGTAAATGAATCCCCTAGTGATTATTATCAACAAACTTTATTTGGTTTTATAAAAGAAAACCATAAAATTCATACATAAAATGATAAAACATCTTCCAAGTTACAGATTGACAAATATAATATGTCCTAGTTAATCAGAACACAAGATAAAAATTCATGAATTACAGTACAGAAGTTAATCGCAGCTTGACCTGAACAGTGACCCATAAAAAGTTAAGCTTATGCAAAACAGTGTCCTTTGAGAGCAGTTGTAAAAAGTTAAGAGCTGGTCTCACCCTCCTAAACCCCGCTTTTTTGAGAATGGGAATAATAAATAACTTTCTAGGGACAGCAGAAAAACTACAAAACATTAAAAAAGTGCATTATGTCCTGAGGAGACTCACTGTTGCAGCCACAGGGCATGAGGCACGAGGCCTCTGTGGAAGCTGCAAGGGTGTGCCAAGAGGTAATGGAAGAGGCTGAGCTGAAACTGGGTGAATAGAAAAAGATCATGGATGCTTTTAAGCCCTAGAAGATAAGGTTCGATGGTTGGTACAGTTTTTAATACAATGTACTTACGCACACTAGGCTTACACAGCTCATTTCCCTTTCTATCACAGAAGCTCATTCTTTAAAAAACACTCTTTGACCAGAGAAAAGTCACTCTTACATCTGCGCTCAGGGTTAGCAAATAGTTCCTACCTACCCTGGAGAGGCCAACTCTTCTATACTGGAGCCATCGGATGCTTGAGACATGGTCAAGTGAAAGGCATTCCTGTAGGACGTCTTTGCTAAGTGTATTTTATTAATTAGCCCAAATATTAAGCCACAAAGCTAGGGGATGGAAAACCAGTAAATCTGAGAGGAAAGGCATCCCCAACTCTACGTGCACAACATAAAACGGGGTGCTTTGTGGGACAGAAACGGCCCATCGCAGGAAAGAGTTTTCAGCACTTTGCAATGCCCCTACCCCAATGTGGCCCCATATCTCACTCCCATAACAAACCTGTGAGATATATTTGTCTTCATATGTCTTCAAAAGAGCCCCTATTGGCTTCCCTCCCACTCTGCTGGCAAAGTTAAAAACAGCTGCAAAAGCTTTCACTAGATCCCCTTTCTTCCAAGTAAGCAAAGGAGGCAGACATTCCAGCACCTCCCCAGAGGGCGACTAGCTTAGCAGCAGGCAGCGGCAGTGAATGTACTCTTTCCTGGTGTGCTCGAGCCTGCCATGGTCAGGTCAAGGGAGCAGGCGGTCTGCAGCATCCTAGCGCCAGATGTCAGTGACAACTTGGACGACTTCATGTCTGCAGCCAGCAGACTCGCATGCAGGTGGACTTACAGCAGCCCTGAGCCTGGGCCTCAGCACGAGCACCACTGCCACGTCACCAGTGAAGCGCTCCGATGGGCAGACACGCTACCCCACGCTACCCCACGCACTTGTGAAGTGAAAGCCTGAGGGAGTCCTGCAATAGGGCCCAATTCACAAATGTAAACTGAGACGAAAGTCTATCTACTTGCCAATCCCCTTTGTGAATACTGAAAGTCATAAATTTAGACCTTTGTCTCAGTTTCCCTTTGTGAATCGGGCCCGGAGTCTGTACTGAAGTTCACTCTGACCGCTGCAGGCATATGTTTTAACATATGTTTTCATATGTTTTCAAGATCCTCAAGCTGGCCTCTCCCCAGATTCTTGATAATCTTCTGAGGCCTTATGTGCCCTCGCGCCCCCTGAGATCTTTGGGCCAAAACCTGGTTGTGGTTCCACGGTTTAGACTATGTAGAGCGGGAGGTCGCTCCTTCCGGGTCCTGGCCGCAAAACTGTGGAACTCTCTTCCGTCTGACATTCGTGAAATTGATGAGTTGCTGAAATTTAGGAGGGCTATCAAAACGTATTTGTTCCCTCATTGGCCTTAGGTTCCAGATCTGTGCGTCTCTGCTCTTGCACGGCTGTGTTGTGTTTGGGTGCTCTTTCAGAAGCCCCGGGACGCCCCTTTGCTGGGGCAGCTGTGCGCTATAAAAGTGTTATTAACATAACATAACATAACATAACAGTGGTAGGCCGTAATTCCAATAGGTTTACACCACAATGAGACAGAGGCATGGTTTTCTTCATTTATATATCTCACTCATTTGAAACGGACAAAAATGTTATGCAAGAGTGAAGGAAACATGCACGAAAAATTTGAGATGGATGTTGTGTCTTCCGTGACTTCTTAGAGTTTGTCTTTGCTCAAATGGGTGTAATTTCTGATATTTATGTTCCCTATATGTTTCATTGCTTGATTTTCCTTGCGAAAAAGTGTCACTCATAGTCATTGAAATGTCACTCATAATTACACTGAAATTATGAAAATGCAGCACATAGCGATCTGAAACCTTGGCAGCTCTGTGGATGTTTTCAAGATAAGCTCATTCAAGTGCAGGCCTCACACTTGGTTGCTGCTAGAAAAGTAGTTGTAGCTTCACTTCACGTGAGCATCTTCCAAAACCGGATATTGAGAACTAAAAGTCTATACAGAAAGTTGACATCTGGAAGTGACAGATTGTATTTCATGGGATAAATGAGAATATAGGTCAGTGGTGCAATTTTTAAGACCTTTATCAGGTATTTTTAAATGCACAGTGTGGAACATAGCAAAGCAAACAGAGAAAAATGCCACACAGTTGTATGCACTAGATCAAATAAAATATGTGGCATAGTTCATGTGTCAAAGCAAACATTTTAAGGAAAGATTGCTAGCTTTCCTATGTCTGTGGAAAATTCCTAATATTTAATATGGTTTGACATAATTTTTTTATTTTTTTTGCAAATGTTTTCTTTATTAATGGAAACAACTTACAATAAGACTAACAGTCCCAGCTCAGAGACAGGCAAAATTCCTATATTGAGATCCTACTAAAAGTGGGTCATGACAACAAAGCTCACACATGAAGCGGAGCTTCATAATAGAAAATTGAAAACCAATTCTTGCCATGGGCACTTGGCCTGTTGGATCAGCTTAACAATTAGCTCTTCTGATATCTATTTTTAAACAACTGGCACCAACCATGGCCCGTTTTTGTTAGGTGCTACATTCACATTGGGATTATTCACAGATCTCACCAGTACAAATTGCCTCCTGCCTCCAAAAATCTTTTTTTTTTTACTTTATTTTTTCAGTTTATGTAACAGATACAAAAAAAACTCAATTTACATCATTACAACACATGTACACATTACAGCACTTGGGGATAGAGGCTTCACCTGGATAGGTACGGACACATGAGGAATAACAGATTAGCAGGCAAATAAATAACATCATGAGGAAGCAGCCAGGCCACGCACAACTCCCTGTAATAAATAAACACTTGGAAACCCCCCCTCCCTCCCCATCAGACCCCGACCCTATTGGCGACAACAATTCGTCACTTGCCCCATCAGACTCGCCCTGGGAAGACCGCCCTCTCTCCACCAGTCCAGAGGTACACATGCTTCGCCAGGCAAGTAAATCTTCCTGCAGTTTCTCATCCCTCCGAGTGAGCTGCGTATGAGTTTCCTCAGCCAGGGACCACTCTCTCACATCTCTAAGCCAAGTGGGCGCCTCTGGGGCCCTCTGTCCCATCCAAGTAATCGCCACCCTACGCCTGGCAAGCACCAACATCAGTTGCAATAGTTTATAGGAGAGTTTCCTTTTCTTGGGCTTGGGGACTAACACCAGTAAACAATGCAAGGGATTCATTGCTATCTGAAGGCCTGTAGTGGTGACTATGTGATCTACCACGCCCGCCCAGAAACTCCTGATCAAAGGGCGGTCCCAGGCTAAATGCAGGAAGCCCGCTCCCCCTGCACTACATCTGGGGCAGTTGTCCCCCCTGTCTACAGACAAGCGCCTCAACGAGATATGGGTTAGGTAGGTGCGTGCAGGAAATTAAAGTGTATCAATTTGAATCGTGCATTGCTCGATACCATGCGTGTTTGGGACCCTATTCGCTTCCGCTGCCCCTGTTCCAGTGGAGCACCAAGATCTGCCTCCCATGCTGCCCAGGATAGCGGCACCGGTGGGGTGGAGTCCTGTTTCATAGCCGCATATAGCAGAGAGATTAGTCTACGCCCCCTGCCGCAGGAAAGGAGAATGTTTAAGGTGTGTGTCATTGGTGGGGCGTCCGGGCACTGAGGCCAGGTCACCTTTACCACATCCTGCAGTCCCCGATAGTGCAGGTACTGCCCTCTTCCTAGGCCGAAGGCCTCCTCCGCCTGCTCATAAGTCAGGAAGGACTTGTTGGGGTAGAGAGCGGCCAGAACCTCACATCCCCCCTCCCGCCAGTGTGAAAGGACATATGTTTTTCCATAGCAACAAAAGGGGCCAGTATCCAGACCGGTAGCTCCATATGGAAGGGCACCAGCTGCAAGACTCTCTCTCCAAACCGCTGCCAGATGCCCGCCGTGTGACGCACAACATAAGGCAGAGTTTCGTCCGCTCCCCTTCTCTGCATCAATGCGACCTGTAGCTCCTGTACGGTCGCTCTGCCCGCCAAAAGGCACGTCTCCCATTTATCCGCGTCTGCGAACCACCTGGCCGCAGGCTGTAGTTGTGCCCCGTAATAATATAAGTCGAAGCGCGGTGCCTCCAGGCCTCCCTCTTCATAGTTACTCACGACAGTGTGGAGAGCTACCCTGCTGAGCCGACCCGCCCAAAGCAGGGACGTCAGCAGCACGTTGAGAGTGCGAAAGACTCGTGGGGGCAAAGGACACAGCGAATTCTGGAGGACGTATAGCGTCCTGGTACGCATTACAATCTTGGCGACGGCTAGCCGTCCCATTAAAGAAAGCGGCAAGGAATTCCAAAAGGACACCGATTGCTGTAGGGACTTAAGTATCGATATTCCGGGCCAGCAACTGTGAGTCCGCCGGGGCCACTTGAATTCCGAGATAACGGAATCCCTCCCGTTCCCGGCGCAGCCCAGGATCTGGCAAGTCTTCTAGTGGCACCGAGTCAAAGCCCGCCAGCGGGAAAATCAAAGACTTGCTGCGGTTGAGTTTCAGTCCCGACGCCTCACTGAACTGATCCAGGTGGTGCAGCTATATCGGCAGTGCCTCTCTCGGAGCTGTCAAATAAAACAAGCCGTCATCCACATATAAAGAGATGACACTGCATGTGTCTCCCACCTCGATGCCCCACTGTGCCATCTCTGTTCGGACTCGAACAGCAAAGGGCTCTATGGCCAGGGTGTGGCATCTTGATGCTACACCTTTTAGATTAGAATGTTTCTACATCAGTGCCAGCAGCCTAAATAGAATGTTATGTTTAGAAAAGCTTGGGAGTTGGAGCTGACTGGCTGATTGGGATTTGTAACCAAATGGATGGGATCCTTTCTAAAGAATAAATCTAATTTAATCAACTTTACAAGGACTATTACTTCTTTACACTTGGCGACGAGGGTGGGATGGAGTTGATGAAAGGATCTCAACACCCCAAAATTTTACTAAAGAAGAAGATTTACTAAAAGATCTCAAGATTTCAAAGGTACTTTCTTAAAACCTCAATTTTTCATTTTGACTTTCATTTCTAATACAGCCTTTGGGTTTCATCTTTAATTGGCATTTTTTCAAGCTCTTCTATATTTTAAAAATAATAATCTGTGCAATCATCTGTGCCTTCATACTGGAACTGTCACTGTCATTGTGACTAAAGCCTGTAACCACTCTAGCGCTTTTTAAACTGTTGTGGTGATTAAAATCTATAACCAAACACTAGCGCTTTTCATCTTTGAAGTGACTTTCCTATTTTGACTGAAACCGTCGTACTGGCTTAAATCGATTTTAAAACAAGGGCACAGAGTTAGTCACAATATTAACATTGCACTACAGCTTGTAATACTTTGCCGCTTTCCTTTTTTTTTTTTCACCCAAAAGCTGCGAAATTGCTAATTTTTGTACACTGCATTCTTTGAACCTACGAGTGTACATCAACGGATTTCAACACGCGTCTGCCTCGCGTTGCATCACTCACCATTCGCGTTGTCTGCACGCGTTGCTTCATTCACCGTTCTCCCAGCATCACCATTTCCATTTCATTGCGGAAGCTACCGATGCGAGCAGGTGATGCGAGCGTCTACGTCACCACACTCAACGTGGTAGCTATCTTTGAAAAGGTTTGAAGCTCTCGGTGTGCCGTTTCAGTGACACACACACTATTTCGAAATTTCATGACATCGTGAGTTTGTAGCGTGTTGTTCTTTGACATGCACACTATTTATTTTTAGCGTGTTGTTCTGTGACACGCACACTACCTGAAAAATTCAAGGAATTCCTGCATTTTTCGTCTTTTCGACATTAGTTAGAATTACAGGAGTTTTGGACTTTTGCGTGTCTCAGTGACATCTCAGTGACACGCACACTATCATCAGGTATTTGGTGTATTTATACACTTTGACATTTACTTTGTGGTAAATAAATAAATAATTACCGGTACTATTTTTCTATGCATTAACTGAAAAGGATAGCTCAATAAATAAGAGGCAGAATCCGTGGTATCTGAGTCATACGGGCTTTAATTAAGTGGCTCGAGCCAATGGACCATCGGGTTCCATCACCTGCTAAGGTTCAGGAAGGGACAATCTCAGGAAAAGAGGGGACAGCAGCTAATGTCTCATTAACATCATACAATATATATAGTAAAACCATACAGTTGCATTGAATACAGTAGGCGTAACAAGTGACAAACGAAAGATAAGAACATATGGGCGTGAAAAGAAGGCGTGCACAGGGCGTGCACGGAGGTGTGTGATGTAAACGTCACAGAAGTGTCTTAAGTGGGTGGACACATAGTGGGGGCTTCATGGGCAGCTGGAACCTTTAACCTACTGGTGCGCGCAAACGGGTCATGACGTGTAACTGGGGAGAGCTGGGGGCTCTGACTCCTAGCACTAGAAGAGGAGACTAAAGTCTGGGATGTCAGAACGACCTGTACCTATAGCATATCTGATATCTGGTGTTAGGAGTACATGTTGCTTGAATCTAAGAGTCATCAGGGCAAAGGCTACTTGTCACTAAGGCTAGTGCATGCATATATTTCTCCATGTATTGCGTGTGCTATGGATCTTCTACGGATATTAATTCAGTAATTCACTTGCATGGAGACAGGAAGACTAGACTATAGATGAAGATGTTTATGCAGTTCGTTAGCTAGGAATGTGAAGCCGGGGAGCTGAACAGATAACTGTAGGCATAACATATTCTTGGCAGGCAGGCAGGCTAGGCCAAGTCGGGCACCGCGCTGCTTGGCAGGAAGGGAGTGAAGGGTCAGGGATGCGGGCGGGGCTGCATCTCTCATTGGAGTGGTTCAGGAGACTTGAGGCCTGAATCTGGTGTCCGGGCCCTGTGAGGCCTAGAAACGGGTGCATCTCGATGATTTATCGTGCACAATGTAAAGACGTTAGCAACATAGGCCTAAAAGCCTAATTCACGTTGCTTTCACGGGGGACTGGATAACTGACATAATAACGTTGGACGCAACTATAACTGCGTCTTTATTCGGTCATGGGGGGAAATATGCATAGTGATCATGCACATATAACATATGATGGGGAACACGTAGGGACACATGACAGGGCAAAATTCAATTTTCCTCATTCCCTCCTTGTTCCCTACGTTTCCATCAGGAAACATCAATATTCATGATACCATCTATCTGTTCATACAGCATCATTTGCTCGTCTTTTATCTTTTGGGAATGGGATCGTGGACGTGGAATACAAGATGTAGCGCACAAGCCGCAAATCGCAGGGCCACATTGTAAACAGAGACAACAACTGAATATGATCATTACTACTACTCCTAGGAATGACAGTACTTTCCATCCCCAGGCAGATATTATACTCCAGAGCCAACCGGACCAAGTCCAGGTGCCTGGATTCTGGTGTAGCTGATGGGCTATTTTATGAAGTCTAGTTATTGCTGAATACACAGACGGTGCGTTATTAGGAATGAAAACGCAACAACTAGATCCGATGACTCTACAAGCTCCGCCCCTATCGGCCAGTATGACGTCAAGAACAAGGCGGTTCTGAAGAACAACAAATCTCATAGCCGACTGCTCTTCTGTTAAATTACCTAGGGCGGAAGTAGTCTCATTCACTACTGCTTCAAGGGTTCTGGTTAACCTGCGTATTAATTTACTATTCTGGACAGGACCTATGAAGAAGAAGAAACCTTTATTGAAATCGGTATACTGTTCTAATGCAGTTTCAGTCTGATCGACAATTGGGGACTCAATCTCCCTTCTATGTCTGACGTGTACTAGATGTGTATTTCGGTGATAATCAGATGGGGCTAGGAAAACTGGTGGCAGTAGGAAGGCAATGTAACATGTTCCATCCCAATCTAGGGGCAGACGTACATATGCGGTCTGACCACATACAAAATAAGAATGGCGTGAGGCTTTGAAAGTAGACTTCCCACTGTCACTATACTCGACCACAGTAGTACAATCACTGTGTCCTAGGTGTACTGAACCATTCTTTCTAACACATAATTCGCCTTTCACTGGTAGAACTGTTATAGAAGGCAAGTCTGGAGTGGACTCGGACTGAACATTCAAAACCATAAGGTTGGAGGAAAAATTACCTAGATCATATACTTCATTTTCGAGATCTAACCCTGTCCTATGGGAAAGACCTTCCTTATCTGGGAAACATGTCCTATTCAGAAAGGACTTATCGTCTAAAGATGACGTTAATGTGAACCATGCTCCACACGAACCATTGTGTGAAAACGGATAGGGAAAGAGTGGCAGAGCTCCCTTCACGGTTTGGTAAGGGGGGAGTCGACCACACACCCAGCAATTAGTGGCATTGCTGGTCTGATGTGAATAGTGTAACATACGAATAAAAGTATTATTGCGCATTGCAAGTCGGTAGGATAACTCGTGAGGGGGTAGTTCACTAAATGTGTGCTCTACAGTATCATTAGAGGAAAGGTGTACATGTGAACCAAGAGGAGGAAAAAATACATGTAGCATATAACTTATACATGTGATCGTAAGACTCAGAAATAACATAAACAATAACGTAACGACACATCTGCTTCGCAGACTTTTACAGTATTTTGTTTTCTTGGAGTTTCGTCTATCTCTCTCACTATGGGGGTCTATCTCATACATGTCAGGAACCTGTCTAACCGCTTCACCCGAGAGGGACTTAAACAATTAAACGCTGTCTGACTTACTAGACCTCAACTTTAGTTTATACTCCTGCTGCGGAGTTTTCTCTAACAGGGGAAGTTTAGAGTCAGTATCGGGGCAGTCCTTGAAAAAAGTCTTTGGACGCAGTCCATGGAAACGCTTGATGTGACTGGAGTGGAGCCAGCCTTTGCGTCCTTCCAGCTTTACGGCGGTCCTTGTGGTCATCAGAACAAGTTTCAGCTCCTTCCAGCGGGGCTCCAGAGGGCTTGAACGATCGAAGTTGCGAATCAGAACAAGGTCACCTGGAACGACCTCGTGCGGTTTCACCTGGGTGTTGTCTGGAAAGGCAGCCGCGACCTGTGAACGACAAGAGAGTAGTGCAGACATCAAGGAAGCTACGTAATCTGTCAGCATATTACTGTCAACATCGGTGATTTTACGTGGCATAGGTGTACCCCACAGGTTTGGGGGACGACCAAACACTACTTCGTAAGGTGACAAACCCGATCGGGAGTGGGCGACCATTCTCATATAAAAGAGGGCAACCGGCAGGGCTACCATCCAATCTACACCTTTCTCTGCACAGACCTTCGCTATTCGTATTTTCAGAGTCTGATTATGTCTCTCGACGAGGCCAGCTGCCTCGGGATGTCGTACGCAATGGAATTTCCACTGGTACCCTAACAGAAGTGATACTTGTTTCATGAGTTCGGATGAGAATGGCTGTCCATTATCTGAATACACGACCCTGGGCAAACCATAGCGTGGGAAGAACTCACGTACCAACTGCCTGGCAGTGGTCGCGGCAGTGTAATCTGGGACTGGATATGCTTCTGTCCATCTGGACAAAGCGCATACAACTACGAGGACATACTTGAAACCTCGGCATCGATCCATCTGGATATAATCCATCTGGAGGACTTCAAAAGGGTGGTCAGGAGGATGAAATCCACCTTGTTCCACGGGGACACCTTTACCTGGATTGAACTGACAACAGATCATGCAGGTACGCACTTTCTGCTTCGCTGCTGCTCGTAAATGCTTGTTAAACCAAAGGTTCTGGATGCTGTCTAACATGGCTTTTTCTCCTAAATGTGCTGGACTATGTGCTGTGTTACTAATGACTTGAACCATAGAGTCGGGGAGAAACCATGTGGCTTTTCCCTTCGTCAACCATCCCTGATCTGTTTGGACCCCTCCTTGTTCAGACCATTTCTTGATTTCGTCTGGGGTAGCATGTGTCTGTATGTCTAGTACGTCTTGTGTAGGGTCCTTAACTGTCATACAAGTTGTCGGGACTGGAACGTCTGTCTTTGTCATGTTAACTGGAATGTCTGGAGTCTGAGCTGTAAGCTTGGCTGTTCGATCTGCCAGATCGTTACCCTGGGAAATGGTGTCAGTAGCTTTCGTATGTGCCTTGCACTTCATAATGGCAATAGCTGTCGGTAAATGTATTGCTTCTAATAGAGCTTGAATGAGGGGGCCATGCTGAATCTTGGCTCCATGAGAGGTCATGAAACCTCTTTCTTGCCAGAGGACTCCAAAGTCGTGTACGACTCCGAATGCATAACGTGAATCTGTATATATGTTTACTTTCAGGTTCTTGGCTCGTATGCAGGCTTGGGTCAGAGCGATGAGCTCTGCTGCTTGAGCAGACAGGGTGTCAATACGGTGTGTTTCTATGACTTCAGTGTCAGTAGTCACTGCATACGCGGCTACTAGCTCTCCTGTACTTGTTCTCATACATGAACCATCCACGTAGAGTGTCAGGTCCGGGTCAGGTAATGCAATGTCCGTCAAGCCTTGTCTGGGCTTCGTCATGGTGTTAATAACTTCCACACAATCATGTGTGGCAGGATTTAAGGTAATCGAGGGTAACAGTGTAGCAGGATTTAATATGTTGCAGCGTCTGATTTCTATGTGTGGCCGGAACAGTGTCAGTTCATATCCTGTTAATCGTGCAATTGTCAAGTGCTGAGTCTGTGTTCGGTTTAAAAGAACTTCCACAGAATGTGGAACTTGTACTGTCAGGGAATGTCCTAACACTATGGAATCACTTTGTCTGATAGCTAGAGCTGTGGCTGCAACTGATTTGAGGCACGCAGGCAGAGCCTGGGCTACTGGATCTAATGTGCTAGAAAAATAAGCACAAGGCTTGTGTTGTCCTGCTTGATCTTGTGTGAGAACAGATAATGCTGTACCATCACGTTCAGTGACAAAAAGTGTAAAAGGTTTACTATAGTTTGGTGTCGCTAACACAGGTGCATTACATAAAACTTTCTTTAACTCATTGAAAACAAGTGTATGTTCCTGGGTCCAAGGGAGGACAGTCGATGTCGCTGCCTCCTGTGTTGTTAACTGTATCAGTGGCTTGGCTAAGTATGCGTACTGAGGGATCCATTGTCTGCAGTAAGAAGTGAGGCCGATAAAAGCTCGTACCTCCTTCTGTGTCTTGGGCTGTGGAAGATGTGCTATTAACTGGATACGGTCAGGTGTCAACTGTCTACCCCACTTGGACAGCAAGTGTCCAAGGTATACCACTTGCTGGACACAGAATTGCAGTTTCGAAGGGGACACCTTGTGCCCCATTTCTGCCAGGAAATACAAGACTGTCAGTGATGCTCGTTCGCAGTCATGTTCTGTACGGGCTGTGATCAATAGATCATCAACATACTGGAGCAGGGCAGTGTCATTTGGCATGTGAATACTGTCTAGTTGTCGTTTAAGTGCTTGACTGTAAATACTAGGACTTTCTGTGAAACCTTGAGGTGCACGTGTGAATTTATAGCTTCTTCCATTTAAACAGAATCCGAAAAGGAACTGGCTGTCTGGATGGATGGGGACACTAAAGAAAGCGTTCTTGAGATCAATAACAGTAAAGAACGTAGCTTCGGAATCAATGGAAGTCAATAGAGAAGAAATATCTGGAACCACTGGGTACTGGGGTATGATACATTTATTAAGTTCTCGAAGGTCAATTACTAATCGATAAACTGGAGGTGCATTTGGGTCAGTACGTTTAAGAATCGGAATGATAGGAGAATTACATACATTGGAGTCAGTTTCTACAACCACTCCTTGAACGATGAGCTCGTCAATAATTTTCGATAAGGCTGCTACAGCCTCAGGTGGTAACTTGTATTGTCGGATTCGGGGTAATACAACTCCTTGTTTCAGGGTGACACGATATGGTGTAATGTGCATACAACCTACATCAGTTGGATCTTGCGCCCATAAATGCTGTGGTACATTCAATAATCGTGGATCAAAATCTCTTAACACATAATGTCCTTTAAAATCACGTAAAAACAATCTCACTCCTTCCGGAGAACAGCAGATTACTGCACCCAATTCTTTCAATGTTTTAATACCAAGTAAGTTTTCTGGACATGATTTCGTAAGTAACAAATCTGTAGTACGGGACAATGGACCAACTTCTAGGGAAACTGGTTTCGATATTTCGTTAACAATAGGCTTTCCTGAAAATCCCAGGGAAACATTTCTTGAGCCTGAGAGTGGAGCCCCTGGAACCTCGTCATGACTGATGGTAGTCCTACTTGCCCCTGTATCAATCAGAAATTTTCTGTCTTTCCCTAATACTTGACTGTGTACATATGGACCCTCTTGATCTACAGGAACCTCGATGAGAGGCAAGCCAACCTCCCTCTCTAGGCTGTTTCATGAATACTGCTGATACTCTGGATAATCTGACTGTGCGTACTGGTACATCTGCTGTGTAACGTGTTGTGTGGCAGCTATAGGCTGCGGTACTGTTACTGTCTGTTGTGCGTTCTGCGGTGGTTGCGTATTCTGCGGAACATGTTCCTGTCTAGGAGGACGCGGTCTCTCTTTCGTCTTACCAGTAGCTATGTTGTGTTTCAGAACTGCACATTCGTTTATATAATGACCTGGCTGTTTACAGTAATTGCATGTCCCTTTAACGGGAGCTGCAGAATGACTAGTTTGATTCGTACCCCTCTTTTGACTATCTGCTGGAACAGACTGTGCCACTAGTACTTTAATTTTCGTGTCTTTCATACGTCTCCTTTCGTGTTCTTGCTCTTCCCTGATTCGGTTCTGGTGGTACTGTAACATCTGTAGCATTTGAGACGGGGTATTAGCTTGCCAGGTACTCTCGACTTTCAGTACTCGATTTTTAACTTGTGGTAAAGAATTCTCAACTAGTTTGGTAACAAAAAGATGTGGATACGACTCACTACTTGTTTTCAAGCCGCTATTAATAATGAAACATTTCTCAAATCTAGAATAAAAATCACTAGTGTCTTCGTCTTGTTTCTGTTTACAGGCTGAGATGGCATCCCAGTCTTCCTTTTTCGTGGCTAGTAATCTTGGCAAGACTTGAATTAACAACTCGGGCAACGCTTTGGCTTTTTCCCCGAGGCCGGTACCTGGAACTCGTGTGTTATCTTCGTTTTCTAGTGCTGTCCAGTCAATCTTTTTCTCTCCCACCTCCCATTCTTTTTCTTTGAGTTTTTCATATATGCCCGCAGGCAACAGGTCCTTTAACATTTTGATGATATCGGGATACGTGTATTCTCCCATACGGAGCATGTCTTTTAATTCACGGTGGAACCCTGCTGGATCTTTATCGTGACTAGGCACTAACTTTTTCATTTCTAGTAGTTCTATTTTCGTTAAAGGGGTGTAAACAAATACTCGTTCGAGCTCACCCCCCGTTCCCTTAACAGGATGCACTTCTCGCAAAGGATTCTGTCTATCTATGTAGAATGTCTTTCTTACTGGGGGAGGAACAGAAACAAAATGTGGAGTCAGGAACGTTCTGTATTTGTGACGTTGTTCTAAGATGACATTAATCAAATCGGTACCTAGATCTTTCCATCGGTTTAGGAGTAACTCGTCCAGTACATTATATAAGGGACCTGGATCAGAATGTTGATTCTCGTACAATGTAATGAGGTGCTGGATCATATACATACCCACCAGTCGCTGTTCGTCTGGGGAAGCTTTAGAAACATTTGGGCCACTATTTCGTCTGAGAACGTGCTAGAATCACTAGTCCATCGAACTGCTGACCGGGCTAGTTCCTGCTCATGCATGGTACTAAGCTCACTGTAACCTATTCTCTGTTTCAGAACTTTATCTGTCCCTTGGAATAACTGCTCAAGAGAACACTGTTCTGGTACGGGAGGAAGTAAACTTTTCTTGCACTCTAGGCGTGTGTGTCTATCAAAAGGTCTCGTCCTACCTACGTACGCTATTCTGTTTGGATTCTCGGAGTCTACATCTTCGTCTGAAGTATCATTCTCTTTCTCGGCTACTCTCCTTGCTTTCTCCCTTTCGTGTATGTCTAGAATTTCTTTACGAATCTTTCTGTACATGGTTTCTATACAATTTTGCTTACTGTGTTTTCCTTCTGCTATATTGTCACTCCATCTTGTCAGGACTTTCATCTCATCTTTGTTTTTATCAGGATGATCTTGTTCTCTTATTAAACAATTTATCAAAAATTGTAAAATCATACTTTGAATCTCGACTTTCCTGTGTGCCATAGTCTCATGAATACTTTCTGGTTTCTCCCCTGTTCGGATGAAATGATATATTCTGTCTAGATGTTCCTTCATATCTGGCATGGTAGTCAAAAAGTTTGCAACGCGTCGTAAACGTACGGAATATAATATCATGTGATCTTCGCCTGGCACTGGATCATATCTACAATCAGTAAGGTACTTTTTGAGGGCTTCGTATGTAGCCACTTTTGGCGTACGCTGTAATGCTGCGTCTCTCAGCGTCATTCGTTTTGTTTGGGGTGGGGTGATAGGAATACCTCCCCCTGCTCCTCCTGAACTAGAATCGTCAATTAATACTGAATGTGCAGCTGCTGGTAAAGTGACTGGTAGAGTAGGCATACGTAATGTGGGTTGGTACTGGGGTACTGGCGGATTAGAAGGATTCCCGGGACCAATGACTGGAGGAACAGTAATTACGTTATTAACAGGGTGCTGAGGTTGAACAGGCGGAGTAGGATTCGGATTTGCATATTCTGGGACAGTGTCGTCTAAATAGGAAGAAAGGAAAATTTCAGCTGCGGTTGGTTTATGACGTAGCTTAGTCGGGATCAATGGTGGCGGTAAATTATAGGGTGTTTCCGGGGTCGCCTTCGGCAAACCCTCGGCGAGAAGGGGATACATGCCTTTAATAAGGGCATTTCTTTGTCTGTCTGACTGCTCTGCTCTAACTCGTTCACCTTCTTCTAGTAATTCCCTTTCTTGGGCTTTTTCTGAGGATTCCCTACTTAATTCTGCTTTTCTGAATTCCTTTTCTGTTCTTTTATGCGATTCTTTACGCCACAATTCTATGGCATCTTACTGGGATTGTCTGGCTTTCTTTTTCCATAATGCTTCCTCTACTCTCATGATGCACTCGGCATCCCAAGTTCCTGAAACAGGCCATCTATATTTCTCTTCGAGATCCTTAGTATAATCCACCCATAAGTCTAGATACAGTATGGCATCTAAGCCATGTTTATGATACATGAAATGTCCAGGACTGTCCCTAGGAGGGACAGGAACTGATTCTTCGAGTAATGCTTTTCTCGTTCCTATCTGACATAGCTTTGAAAACAGAGGCATATTTGAACGTACCCGAACTTGAACACAATACACAATGAACACAGTAATGCAATAGCGAACAAATCACTCATACCACGACATCAATACACATTAATAACAGTTTGAACAGATACTACCTAGTACATTGAAAACATAACACATCGAAAACATAGTACTGGAACTTTTCGAGAAACTATACTAGAAAACAGACTTATTAGAATTACTGGATGCACTGCTAAAACAGTACAGAACATACCGGTCTCCTAAAGAGACACGTCATACCGTATCCACCTAGGTGAACACGTCGGACCGGATCTGTGTACCCAAACCCGTCGGACCGGGCACAAATTAATGAACCCGTCTAGATACGTTCCCAGCAACGGTACTCACCGGGAAGCAAAACTGAAGGCCTCGGACTGGACTGGACTGCTACGACGTCTGGTTACTGCTACGCACTACGCATGCGCCTCGGGCTTCGGACACAGGTGGGCGGACCTTGCTCTCTCGGCTTGGGCTCTGGTCGGGACATTCCGCCTTCCTCACCGCCTCGTATGGATGCCGGACCGCAGTCTCCGTCTCCTCCGTGGGCCTGAGGGAGTTTTTAAGCAGAAATATCTGCAGGTGCACAGTAGGGGTCCGTCACGGCTGTAGAAGGGTCAGGGGGCCTGCGTTACATCGCCGGCGCGTGGGGAAGTGGCTCGTGCCTGTTCGGGCGCCATTATGTGGTAAATAAATAAATAATTACCGGTACTATTTTTCTATGCATTAACTGAAAAGGATAGCTCAATAAATAAGAGGCAGAATCCGTGGTATCTGAGTCATACGGGCTTTAATTAAGTGGCTCGAGCCAATGGACCATCGGGTTCCATCACCTGCTAAGGTTCAGGAAGGGACAATCTCAGGAAAAGAGGGGACAGCAGCTAATGTCTCATTAACATCATACAATATATATAGTAAAACCATACAGTTGCATTGAATACAGTAGGCGTAACAAGTGACAAACGAAAGATAAGAACATATGGGTGTGAAAAGAAGGCGTGCACAGGGCGTGCACGGAGGTGTGTGATGTAAACGTCACAGAAGTGTCATAAGTGGGTGGACACATAGTGGGGGCTTCATGGGCAGCTGGAACCTTTAACCTACTGGTGCGCGCAAACGGGTCATGACGTGTAACTGGGGAGAGCTGGGGGCTCTGACTCCTAGCACTAGAAGAGGAGACTAAAGTCTGGGATGTCAGAACGACCTGTACCTATAGCATATCTGATATCTGGTGTTAGGAGTACATGTTGCTTGAATCTAAGAGTCATCAGGGCAAAGGCTACTTGTCACTAAGGCTAGTGCATGCATATATTTCTCCATGTATTGCGTGTGCTATGGATCTTCTACGGATATTAATTCAGTAATTCACTTGCATGGAGACAGGAAGACTAGACTATAGATGAAGATGTTTATGCAGTTCGTTAGCTAGGAATGTGAAGCCGGGGAGCTGAACAGATAACTGTAGGCATAACATATTCTTGGCAGGCAGGCAGGCTAGGCCAAGTCGGGCACCGCGCTGAGTGAAGTGGAGGTCAACATTTTTTTTTATAATTTTGTTTTTAGATTCATCTTAAAATGTTTGACTTCAATAGTGTGTCACTACTCATGTATTATTGCATAACTCTAATTTAGAATGTGTTATTGTTTTGGAAACATATTAAGGAGAAGGTATTGATATTATTTTCGTTTTCATTCATGTTAAAACTTGATCTCACATATACATTTTAGTTAATTGGTGTTTAGTACAAAAGCTAATTTGAAGTGAATAGTTTAGGTCACGTTTATTGTTTATTTCCTTCGGTTTCAACATGCAAAATGTCACATCACCGCCATTTTTCCTATCTTCTCCTGGGGATCCTCCGATTAGATGGCAAAAATGGCGCAAAGTATTGAACGATATGCGAGAGTTTGTGGTTCTAGCTTTAGTGCAGAGAGGAAGACAGCCTTATTACTACACTGTCTGGGTTCCGAAGGACAGGACGTTTTTGATCATCTTCCTGAACTTCAAGACAGCTCTCTCAATGAGTATGAAATTTGCATGGCTAAACTAGATAAACATTATTTGCCAAAAGTCAGTACCATCCTAGAAAGGTATCATTTTGGTCGCAGAGCTCAACAAGAGGAAGAGAGTATTGAGAATTATATTACAGCTCTCAGGAAACTTGCTTCGAGTTGTAAATTTGGAGAATTGGTTGATGAGCGTATAAGAGATCAATTTATGTTGGGTTGTATCAGTGAAAAGATTAGGGATGAGCTGTGGCAAAAGGATGAGCCATGTTTAGATGATGTCATTACAATAGCGAAAAGAATTGAACATTCCATTAAATGTGTAGAAGTAATTAAAAAGAATGGCGAGGCAAAAAGTAAAGATGTAGTTCAGACTGTAAAATTAAATCACAAACTTAATACTTCTCAGAAGGTAAATAGAGAAGAAAATGTGTCCAACAGTATGCTTCCTAGAAAACCTCAGGCCAAATTCAACTTTTCTCAAATTAAATGTTTTAGATGTGGCAAAATGGGACACTTCGCCAACGACAGACAGTGTCCAGGTTGGAAAATGACCTGTGGTGAGTGTAAAAAAAAGGGGCATGTATCTCATATGTGTAAAGGGAAAGATTATAAAAGTAAAGTGAATGACATTTAATATGATTTTGATGAATTAGCAGAAGATGTTGAGAAAATTGACTGTGGTCAGATTTTGGTACAAGTTATAAGCAGTCAAGATAGCAAAAATAGTCCTTCTGATGACATTTTTGTTGATGGACATCAAACTAATGTCTTGTTTGATTCTGGAGCTAAAATAACTATAGTTGCAAGAGAATTCTATTTAAAGAATTTAAAAGACAAAACATGTTTGTCTCGACCTGATATCAGACCTTTAGCATATGGCTATAAGCCCATCAAACTACTTGGCTATTTCATGGGACACATTAATTACAAAGGAAGGTTGACCACGACTAAAGTCTATGTGTCTCAAGAGGGTGACAACCTTATAAGTTGGTTTGCACAAAGGGATCTTGGAGTTATGTTAGACCCGAATTCGTCACCTCCAATCATTTTGAAGGAACCTTTTAATCAAGATCTCAAAACTGTTACGGTTGATAATCTAGAATTTAGTCGTGGTCTGGAGAAAAAATTCCCTAGTGTCTTTTCACAAAAATTAGGATGTCTAAGAAACTATACACACCATATCAGGTTGAGAGATAATGCTGTTCCAGTGTGTTGTAAGAGCGTAATGTACCCGTTGCTGTCAGGGATCAGGTGAAGGCAGAGTTAGAGAAACTGGTTAGAGAAGGCATCATAGAAGTTGTTGAGGGGACTGAATGGGTCGCCCCCATTGTCGCAGCGAAGAAATCGGATGGTTCTTTACGCCTCTGTGTAGATTTGAGAGAATTAAATAAGTGTGTAGTTAGTGACCATTACCCTTTGCCTAAGATCTCTGATATGTTGATCCTTTTGGAAGGTGCTAAGGTTTTTAGCACTGTAGATTTAAGATGAAAAGTCAAAAGACTTAACAGCGTTTATCACACCCTTTGGTACGTTCCGTTTTGTGAGGCTGCCATTTGGTTTAGTTTCTGCTGCCTCCGTTTTTCAGCGAGCATTGGAAAATGTACTTAAAGGCTTGAATGGTGTCAAGATATATCAAGATGATATACTAATTTTTGGCTCAGACAATGAGGAACATGATCTGAGACTTATGGAAGTTTTGGGGGCTTTATGTACTGCTGGACTTACTGTAAAAATTGAGAAGTGTAAGTTTAGGAGAGACTCCATTGAGTATTTAGGTCACACTATCTCAGAGGGAGGTATTCTGCCGAAAGAGAGTTTAGTATCCACCATTTCCAAAATGTCTTCACCAACCAGCAAGGAAGAGTTAATGAGTTTCTTAGGAATGGCAGAGTACTATAACAAGTTTATCAAGGGGTTTGCTTCTCTTTGTGTTAACATGAGACTTTTGCTCAAGAAAGGGTGTAATTTTGTGTGGAGTGACAAGTGTGAGCAAGAATTTCTGTTATTGAAAGAAAAATTGAGCTGTGCCCCAAAACTCAATAGCTTTGATCCTGCTCGGAAGTCTGTTTTGATCACTGATGCAAGTTTAAAAGGTCTGGGTGCTGTTCTAGTCCAAAAGAGTGAAAGAGGAGAAGTAGTTATTTTATTCTTGTCAAGGGGTCTAAGAAGTGCAGAATGTAGATACTCTGTTGTGGAAAGGGAGGCGTTAGCTGTGTATTGGTCTGTCAAAAAATTAAAGAATTTATTGTGGGGAACTTCTTTTGAAATAAGGACAGACCATAAACCTTTATGTGAAATTTTAAGGAAGAAAGGTATAGATGCTATATGTAGTAGAATCACTAAGTGGGTTGTAGGGTTACAAGATTATGACTTTGAAGTTAAGTATCTTCCTGGAATACAAAATAAGGTGGCTGACGCTTTATCTCGCCTTGTTCCATCTGGAGAGTCTAGCGAGAAGGATGACTTTGATGACGAAGATGAGTTGGTGTGTTCCATACAAGATAGTATTATTGACAGAGAAAAATGGAACAAAGCCTTAGAAGCTGACACAGTCCTTGTAGAAGTCTTGAAACGAATTAATTCAGGTTGGAGGTGTAGAAACAAAGAAGATGAAATGTTGGAAAAGTTCTGGCATGTCAAAGATCAGTTGGCCGAACAGGATGGTTTATTAATGAGGGGAACTAGGTTAGTTCCACCACAGTCCATTAGAAATGAACTCATTTCTCTAGCTCACATTGGTCACATGGGCATTTCTAAGACTAAGGAAACCTTAAGATCTTCCTACTGGTGGCCAGGAATGGATTTAAAAGTAGAAAGGACAGTTAGGGATTGTGTTCAATGCGCTTTAAGTGACAGAGTAGCCAAGCCATAAACACAACCCATGATCATTAGAGATCGTCCAGACTCACCTTGGAAGGAAGTAGGTTTAGATATTCTAGGGCCTATTTCATCATCAGGATCTGATTGGTATGTGTTGGTCTTAGTTGATTTTTACTCAAGGTGGCCTGAGATAGCTATCACTCAAGGAATTGAAACAAAGCATGTTATCAACTTCCTTGAGAAATTATTTGACAGGGAAGGTATTCCTGACATTATACTTACAGACAATGGTTGTCAATTTGTCTCAAAAGAAATGGAGGTATTTCTTAACAAACTTGGCATAAAACACAAGAAGTCATCTTTATACCACCCAGAAACCAATGGCATAGTTGAGAGGTTCAACCGAGTACTTAAGGAGACTATTAGGATGGCTAAATCTTCAG
This sequence comes from Lissotriton helveticus, assembly GCF_964261635.1. Classification (NCBI taxonomy): domain Eukaryota; kingdom Metazoa; phylum Chordata; class Amphibia; order Caudata; family Salamandridae; genus Lissotriton; species Lissotriton helveticus. Next base: position 3,860,803 of record NW_027611651.1, on the reverse strand, counting down.
GTACCGACTGGAGGTGTGATATCTTTAAAAAGGTTAAAGTGTATAGACTGTCTTCACATGCCACGACCAATAAGTCTCCCTTTGAGCTTTTTAGATCTAGAAGAGCCAACACATTGGTAACACCAGCGTGGGTTAATGATTTACAACCCAGGTTGAATTCTACCAATGATCATGTTGACTGGAAATTACGTGAAGCTCAGAGAATACAAAATAGGAAAAGACTTTTTGATGTGAGAAAGAGTGTTAAGAAAACTTGTGTTAAAGTGGGAGATTGGGTTCTTATAAAAAATCAGTCTAATAAGAATAAGATGTTGTCTGCTATGTTCATGAAACCTATTCAAGTCATCAAGGTTTTCCAAAATGCAATCAAGACGGTTGATCATCGTATTTGGAATCTCAACAGAGTGGTGGTCATCAGAAAGGATTTGATCTCTGGTGGTAACCTTTCTGATTTAAATCCTGATCCATCTTTAGATTCATCTCGTCATGATGGACCATCTCGGTGTCTTCGCAAGTCGTCAAGGATCACTCGTGAACCAGCACATCTGAAAGACTTTGTTAAGTAGTTTTACTGTGTATATAACTTTATTGTAGGAAGGGAGATGTGTGGCATCTTGATGCTACACCTTTTAGATTAGAATGTTTCTACATCAGTGCCAGCAGCCTAATTAGAATGTTATGTTTAGAAAAGCTTGGGAGTTGGAGCTGACTGGCTGATTGGGATTTGTAACCAAATGGATGGGATCCTTTCTAAAGAATAAATCTAATTTAATCAACTTTACAAGGACTATTACTTCTTTACACAGGGCAAACAGGAATGGTGAGAGGGGACACTCCTGGCGTGTACCCCATCCTAGTCGCCACTCTTCCGACCGTGCAGCTCCAAGTCTTATCCTGGCGCGAAGGGCCATATATAGGATGCGAATCCAGCTACAAAAGTTGGGGCCCAACCCCTCTGCCCGGAGGACCTCCAGTAGATACCCCCAATCGACTGTATCAAACGCTTTAGCGAGGTCGATCGACACCAGAACCATCTGCTCCTCCCCGCCACGCACCTCATGCATAATGTGACTTAATCGCCACAGGTTCATGGCTGTGTTGCGCCCTGGAATAAACCCGCACTGGTCTGCATGGACCAGGTGGGACATATAAGGCGCCAGGCGCGTGGCTAATAGCTTGGTCAAGATCTTCACGTCTGTGTTGATCATCGTGATCGGACGATACGAAGAAGAGTCATGCTTGTCCCCCCCCCCGGCTTCAGGATCATACAGATTTCCCCCTGTGTCATACTCAGCGGGAAAGTTTCACGCTCAAACGGCTCGAGAAATACTTGCAAGACGAGGCAGGAAAGTGTACCCTCGAATGCCTGATAAAATTCAGGAGGGAACCCATTGCTCCCCGGGGACATAGCACGCGGCAAGCGGCCCAATGCTGCACGCACCTCACTCAGCGTTAGGGCCTCATCTAACTACTCCTGTGCCACCTTGGGAAGGGTCTGCAGGGTCAACCTCTGGAGGTAAGGGAGATAATAGGCCTCGGTGATAGCGGGGTCTGCGGCATATACCTGTCGTAAGTGGGACTGGAGAACTCAGAGGATGCCCACTTTTGAGTGAACCATGGCCCCTGTAGGGTCCCTCAGGGCTACAATATGCTCCGGGGCCTGCTCCCTCCGAAGGATCCAAGCCAAAAGGTGACATGATTTATCGCCCTCCCTGTGAAGGCGCTGTCTATATTGGCCGAGGGTATATTTGTCACGTCGATCGAGGATGTCATGTACGCGAGACCGAGCAGTCTGTTCCTCCTCCCACTGTAAGGCATCAGGGGTCGTCGAGGTTTGCAAGTTGAAGAGATTATCCTCCGCCTTCCGTAGGTCCTGGTTGAGCTGTGTCCGAACCCCGTAGGTGAGACCCATGCACGCCCCTCTCACCACCGCCTTCAGGGCATCCAACCTAGTGGCTAAGGGAAGCCCCCTCTCCCAGTTAAGGTCCACGTAGTCGTTAAGACCTTTTCCCACCTGGTCCTGAAGGATATCTGCCGGCAAACTCCAAGTCTGGGGGCGAGAAAACGGAGCGCCCCAATGCACCACGCACGCCACTGGGTTGTGATCAGATAAGAAAAGAGCCTGGGGGGTAACCTCAAGGGACATATTTGACTCTGTGTTTGCCACTAGTACCCTATCCAAGCGACTATGTGTGTTGTGAGTGGGGGAAAAGCAGGTGTACACTTTCTTTGTCAGGTTTCTCTGGCGCCAAACATCAAGAGCTCCTATATTCCCCATGATCTCCCTAAGCTTCGCAGTCATACGTGGCTTTGTGCCAGCTCGGGGCGGAAACCTATCCAGTGCGGGATCAAGGACACAGTTAAAATACCCGAACCAAAGCACCGGTGCCTCCAGGTCAAGGATTAGGACTTCCTGAAGGGTCTGGAAAAAGACAGGGTCATCTGTGTTGGGTGCATATGAGTTCAGTATGGTGACATCCCTGCCATCCAGTTTCGCCCGGAGGAGCAGGTTACTTCCGAGTATGTCCACCTCCACATATTGGATAGCAAACGGGACCCAGGGTGCCACCCATATCAGGACCCCTCTGGTATATGTGAAAAACGAAGAGTGGAACACCTGACCCCGCCACTTTTTCCTCACTTTTTGGACTCCATCATCTGCAAGGTGGGTCTCCTGGAGACACGCAATGGAAACCCTATGTCTGCGAAGGAAAGACAGGACCCTATATCTCTTACTGCATGTGCCTAACCCCCCCACGATCCAGCTCATAAACTTATACCCCATGTCCGATGATGGGGAGAGGAGTTGGCTTAACGGCTTAACGGCTAGGGCGCTCGACCTCGGACCTGGGGAACCTGGGGTCGAGTCTCGGTAATGACGCCAAAACATCCTGTGATTCTGGGCAAATCACTTAATCTCCCTGTGCCTAACAAAAATGAATGTGTGTCCTCATGTAACATAACTGGTACTATGTAAAGCGCTCTGATACCCGATTCAGGTCTAGTTCGCGCTATATAAAACTCTAAAAAAAAATGTACAAAAAAAAGTTGGATGGTAATCTTTCCATGCAGGCACAGATCCAATCGGTAGCTGGTTCTTGCGTTGGCCTGCTCAAAATGCTGAAACAGTTCCTGCCCCTCCTGTCTATCACCCACAGAAAAACGGTGGTCCTGGCATTAATAATCTCCAGGTTGGACTACGTGAATGTACTCTATCTGGGGCTGCCTGAGTATTTACTGACTAGACTGCAGGTGACCCAGAACGCTGCAGCAAGAAGCATACTCATGCTTGGCCCCGGAGCCCGCATGTCCGCACAGCTGAAATCCCTACACTGGCTCCCGGTCCACAAAATAATCCATTTCAAAGCCCTGGTTTTGGCTTTTAAGTCTCTCCACGGTTTGGGGGCTGGGTACATCACAAAGAGAGTCCAATTTTACCACCCACACCGTGTACTCAGGTCTGCAGCACTGCAACTGGCTTGGACCCCCAGATACCTTCGGGCACGTATCGGGGGTGCAATTGTGGAACAATCTACCGGTGGATTCAAGGTTGACACATGATCTCCTTGTGTGCAGAAAATCTCTAAAAACGTGGATATTTCAGTTGTAAAAATTCCAGAGCTTGGTTTTCCCCACCTGGCTTGGCCTTCATCCTGCTTCAGCGCCGGGACACTCAATTGAGTAGTTGTGCGCTCTACAAATAAACATTTAACATAACATAAGATAGTCCAGACGGCTTAGCACAAGAGCCTGCATCAGGGTTTTTCTTGTGGAGGAAGGTAGCATGGGATACACTCCTCCATGAAGGCTGAGTGTGTGATAGCAGGTACCAGCGGTGGTAGTGGTGTGTGCTTCAAGGGTAAGATTCTTGTTGATCCGGACACCTTGGTTCTTGACCACTCCTTTTGGAGTGGGAGCAGATCCCAGTTCCTCCGGCCACCAGCTGGGAGTCCAGCTTATTGCTGCACCTCCAAACAACATAAACTCCAACTTTTCAGCATTAAGTTGTAGGTATTTAGCTCTCATCCAGGCAGCGATGGTCTTTATGCCCTCCAAGAAGGAGAATTGTATATTGGAATTGGATTTGTCAAAGGTGAGTAGGAGCTGGGTGTCGTCTGTATAAGAGATGGGACTGAATCCCAGGGTTCTCATCAGATTTGCCAGGGGAGTGACATAAATGTTAAAGAGGGTAGGGCTCAAGCAGTAGCATTGGGGTATTCCCTTGGTGACTTTGGTGGTCTTAGATCTGAAAGTACACAAAGTGACTGTGTTCTATCTGTTAGAAAGTCTGTCAACCATTTTAGAGTGACCCCTTGAAACCCGATGTCCTGGAGTCTCTCCAGGAGTATTTGGTGAGAGATACTCCACACTATGCCACTCCATTGTAAGACACTCCAATCTATCACACTCCACTCACCCCACTGCACTCCTCCCCACTCCACTGCACACCAATATACCCCACCCCCTTCAGTTTACAGCAATATACACCACTCAATCTATCCCTTCCGAATCTACCCTACTCCACTCCAATCTACTCCACTCTCATCTAACCCTATCGACCACTCCCCCATGTACCACATCCCACTTCTATCTACCACAATCCACAAAAGATTACCACACTCTGCTACAAAGTACTCCAATCCAACCCACTGTACTCTAATCTACCCCACTGTACTCCAATCCAACCCATTGTATTCCAATCTACCCCAGTCTACTCCAATCCAACCCATTGTACTCCAATCTACCCCAGTCTACTCCAATCCAACACATTGTACTCCAATCTACCCCAGTCTACTCCAATCCAACCCATTGTACTCCAATCTACCCCAGTCTACCCCAATATAACCCAATCCAGTTTTCCACACTTCATTCCAATATTCCACTCTAAACTCCACTACAATCTATCCCATGCCGTATCAATCTACTCCTCTCCAATTGACCCCACTCCAGTCTAGCACGATGTACTCCATTCTAGCACATTGTACCCCAGTCTACTCGACTCTACCCAACTCTACCCTTCCCCGATGTACTCCATTCTAGCACATTGTACCCCAGTCCACTCCACTCTACCCAAATCTATCCTATTCCAGTCTACCACACTCCACTCAAATCTACCCCAATCCACTGCACCCCAATCTGCCCTATTCACTCAATCCAGCCTTCCCCCCGCAATGTACTCAACCCCCACTCCACCCTAATGTACCACTCTACACTCCAATCTACTGCACTCTACCTCACTCCACTCCAATCTCGATTCCATTCCAATTTATCCAACTCTACTCCCCCAGTCTACCCCATCCACTGCCCTCACTCTTCCCCAATATATCCCACTCTGCCCCACTCCAATCTACCACACCCCAGTCTACTCTAATCTACCCCACTCCAATCTACCCCATTCTACCTCTTGCACTCTACCACACTTCACTCTACTCAAATCTACCCCACTCCACTTAACTCCAATCAACCACACTCTATTCAAATGTACCCAAACTACCTCACTCCAATCTCCACAGCTCCACTCCAGTTTACCCCACTTTGCCCCACTCTATCCCACTTCACCCCACTGCAATCTACCCCCATTCTAATATACCGTACTCTATTCTACCCCACGCACTCTTCCCCTTTCAATATCGACTCCATTCCAATCTACCCCCTCCATTCTAATATACCGCACTCTATTCTACCCCACGCACTCTTCCCCTTTCAATATCGACTCCATTCCAATCTACTCCCCTCCATTCTATTGTACCGTACTCTATTCTACCCCACGCACTCGTCCCCTTTCAATATCGACTCCATTCCAATCTACTCCCCTCCATTCTAATATACCGTACTCTATTCTACCCCACGCCACTCTTCCCCTTTCAATATTGACTCCACTCCAATCTATCCAACTCCACTCTATCCCCTCCTATCCACCCATCTCTACCTGCAGTCCACTCTACGCCAATTTATCCCGCTCCACTCTACCCCAATATAACCCACTTGTTCCTTTCTGTAAGAAGGTGATCGATTCAGAGCATCATGTGCACAAAAGTAAGGCGCACACAACTAGAGAGCATCAAGCATTGGCAAAGCCAATAGGCCTCGCCTATGCAAGAGCTATTGGCTTTGGCAATGCGTTTCAGCCCTGTTGTATACCAGTGTGGCAGCTGCTCAGCATGGCTAAAAGTTGGTGGCGTGGGGTGGGTTATATTGGGGTAGAGTGGAGCGGGGTAGATTGGCGTAGAGTGGACTGCAGGTAGAGATGGGTGGATAGGAGGGGGTAGAGTGGAGTTGGATAGATTGGAATGGAGTTGATATTGAAAGGGGAAGAGTGCGTGGGGTAGAATAGAGTACGGTATATTAGAAAGGAGGGGGGTAGATTGCAGTGAGATAGACTGGGGCAAAGTGGGGTAAACTGGAGTAGAGCTGGAGTGGAGCTGGGGAGATTGGAGTGGGGTAGTTTGGGTACATTTGAGTAGCGTGTGGTCGATTGGAGTTAAGCGGAGTGGGGTAGATTTGAGTAGAGTGGAGTGTGGTAGAGTGCAAGAGGTAGAATGGGGTAGATTGGAGTGGTGTAGATTAGAGTAGTGGGGTGTAGTAGATTGGAGTGTGGTAGAGTGGGCTATATTGGGGAAGAGTGAGGGCAGTGGATGTGTAGAGTGGGGGAGTGGAGTTGGATAAATTGGAATGGAATCAAGATTGGAGTGGAGTGAGGTAGAGTGCAGTAGATTGGAGTGTAGAGTGGTACATTAGGGTGGAGTGGGGGTTGAGTACATTGTGGGGGGAAGGCAGGATTGGAGTGAATAGGGCAGATTGGGGTGCAGTGGATTGGGGTAGATTTGAGTGGAGTGTGGTATACTGGAATAGGGTAGATTTGGGTAGAGTGGAGTGGACTGGGGTACAGTGTGCTAGAATGGAGTACAGCGTGCTAGACTGGAGTGGGGTCAATTGGAGTGGAGTAGATTGATATGGCGTGGGATAGATTGCAGTGGAGTTTGGAGTGGAATATTGGAATGAAGTGTGGAAAACTGGACTGGGATAGATTGTTGTACAGTGGGTTGGATTGGAGTACAATGGGTTGGATTGGAGTAGGCTGGAGCAGAGTGTGGTAATCTTCTGTGGGGTGTGGTAGACAGAAATGGGATGTGGTACAGTTGGGTGGGATTGATTGGGTTAGATTGGAGTGGAGTAGATTGGAGGGGAGTAGGGTAGATTTGATCAAAGTGAGTAGATTGGGACAGATTGGGTTGGAGTGGTGTGGGACAGGGTAGACTGAGTGGGGTATATTGTTGCAAACTGTGTATGTTGGTGTGCAGTGGAGTGGGGAGGAGTGCAGTGGGGTGAGTGGAGTGTGATAGATTGGAGTGTCTTACAGTGGTGTGGCATCGTGTGGAGTATGTATGTTGTGGTAGCCCACTGCCATTACAGACAACACATTTTCAATTGAAAGGACAATTACATGTGCACCGAAATATGCCGATAATGTGTGCTAATGTCATCACCTAGTGTATTGATGTGTCACATTCAAATATTTGTTTCCACCATACTTCAGAATAAAAAAAAAAAGAAAATGTGTACTACATCAGCGTAGTTAATTTTTGTAGTGTGCTAGGAAGAAAAACTTCCAACAAACTTTTCTCTTACATGGGTACTTAGCAGGACTGTCACATAAATGCTCTCACTTTGAAGTCAGACAAAGAAAAATTAACACCAAGCTCCTTGAAAGAGAAAGCCTGACATTTGACCTCTGTCTCTGAATGCACAGCAAATGTGGTAAGATAAGAACAAGATTTAAAAGCCTGTTAGCAGATAGCAAATTTGTAAGAATACAGTAAACAAGGTTTGGACAACAGAGGGGAGAACATGGCGGCGGTCGGCTGACTCGCCGCAGTACTCCGTGACCTGCACTCTTGTAATGGAGCTTCCCCCTTCACAGACATGACACGACTTACCGAAAGTGCCGATTTTGCCGATTTTGCTGCATAGAAGTGTTTTATGGCCCCCACGGAGTTCCTGTCTGAAAGGTGCCGGTGAGTAGACGGCGGATTGAGGGTCCCGTACGCGGGCTGTGTCTTGCAGTGTGTCGAGCTTCCCAGGTGTTTCTCAACTCGGCTTTGCTCGAGGAGGCGGGGCGGAGTCTGCTCTCCATGCCGGATACAACGCAGAGAAACGGAGGAGGCTACACTGATCGTCTAGAGCCCCAAGGGAGGTTTGATTTTAGCTTTTTCTGCCGACCTGAGCTAGTGCGCCCCCGGGTTTCTCCGGGGCTGCAAAAGTGGGTAGTGGCCGCCCTGGAGTTGCGGAGGGGTAGGAGAGTGCGGAGTTTGATCCCAGCAGTTGGGGGTAAGACCGGTGTGGCGCAGGGGCGAGATAGCAGCTTCGAACAAACTGTGCCGGAGGTTGTGCCTGTCTTTTTTCCTGAAATCACGGCGGAAGGTGGTACTGAGCTGTCTCTCAGGAGGGATTGTGACGGAGGGGCTAAAAAAGGTGTGCAACATTTAGCATTGTCACTCTCCTCTCCTAAGCCCCGTAAAGCAAAAGGCAGACGAGGGCATAAGAAGAAAGAGGTACCTAAGGAAGTAATTGTGGAAGTCGAGGTGGATGATCTTCCTACTCTCCTAGGCAGGTCTGAGTTTGTGAAAAAGAAGGCCTCATCCTATTTGCCTACAGAGGTCAAAGCAAGGAGTCTAAGATCTGCCAAATCCTCTAGAATTCTTGGGGGTAACCTGGGCGCGGGCTCAAAAATTATGCCTTCGCTCCTTTCCTATTTTAAGGTTGTCCCACAGGTGCTTGACTTAGGGGAGGACACTCTTAAGATGGCTACACTACCTGCTACATTGCCTGCATTACCTTGGTGCGAGACTGTGACCCTTCCATCTGATGTTACCCTCTCTCCTAACCAAAATTGTCTGTCCTCCCCCAAGGGATCTTTGGGCCCAGTGTCAACAGTCATGGCGTTAGCCCTTTTGCCTGGATCATCTGTCTCAGTCCTTAATCCTATTAGTTCTGATTCTCAGACGGGTCCGCAGGGTGATTTTCCTGATCAGCAAACACATGTTATACCCACGGGGGGCCCTAGTAGGGTTGGTCTACCTGAAAATGTACATCCAGGACCCTCAGTGCAGATATCTGCCTCTGCAACAGACGGACAGGCTGCTATTTTAGACCCCCTGGCAGTAATGTTTTCTTCTCTGTCTCAGGACATAAAAAAGGGGTTCGAGGAGTCTTCAGCTAACCAGCTGGAGATTAGGAACTATTGTGAGCTGCTGGACAATAAGATAGATGGTCTTACTGCCAGAACCGGAGCCCTGGAAGAGACGGTAGCAGTTTTAACGGTTCACTTGGACCAGGCTAAAGATGACATCTCTGAACTTAAAAAAATGGATATGGATTTAGCTGATAGAATGGAATTGTTGGAAAACAACTCGAGGCGAAGTAATATCCGCATTCTTAATGTCCCGGAGGGCTCTGAAGGGTCCGAAATTAAGCAATTTATTGTCCTTCTGTTAAAGGAGTCTTTGCCCCTAACCCACTCAGTGGAGGATCTTGCCCTTGATATCCAACGAGTACATAGGGATCCCTTTCGACGTAACCCCAAAGGACTAAACCACGCAAAATTCTAGTGAATTTCCATACGTACGCTTTGAAGGAGCATATTCTAAATCTTGCCCTAAAACAGCGTTCACTGGAAGGTAAAGGATTTGCCTTCCTAATAAGATCTGATTTATCACGCACCACACTTGAAAAACAATGGGAATTCGGGAGGCGTTTGGATGCCTTTAGGGGGCTGGGGGCAACAGCGCAATTAATGTTCCCGGCGGCTTTGAAAGTTATGCAAAATAATAAAATGTTTAATTTAAGATCTGTGCAGGCGGCCGACGAGCTCTTACTGTCATTGGGTAGTAAATCTTAGGAGATCCCGAGTAAGCTCTTGTGCATCAGGAGTAGGGTATGAGTAAGCATTAATACACAGAATAGGGTCAGTAGTGAAATAAGTTTAAAAAAAAAGGGGAGAACATTTTTTTTTTTTTTTAAATATATATAGAGGAAGAAGGAAAAAAAATATATAGAAGGAAAACAAGAAAAAATAGGTTTAGGAAAACACAAATTAGAGTGTGTATTTCACTACTTATATATGGTGTTGACATTTTGATCTCCGTTTTGTTTTTAGTCACATATAGAGAGGTAGGGGGGCTCTTGCAGGAGCGCAGGGAGGGGTGCTGTTCTACTGGAATTTTCCGGTTAGATATAGCAAGGGTTCTCCATGGGGAGGGGGGAGGTGAGGGAAGAGGGCACAGGGGTTTGTGGGTGGGGGGGTGGTATAAAAAAAAACAAAAAAATCCTCATTTTTCAAGTCTTAGTTTACTTGTATTTATGGCGGTCCGTTTTGGCATTTTCATTGTGTTGGTTTAAAGGTAGAATGGTCATAGGGTCAAGGCGGATGGTTTTTCTTCATGGGAGACATTAAAATCATTTCCTGGAACGTTAATGGTTTGCGTTCTAAACCAAGAGCTAATAAAATCTGGCAGTATCTGCGTGACTCTGAGGCTCAGATAATAATACTCCAGGAAACCCACTTGACCCTTGTTGAATCTACGGCAGAGATTAATAAAAAGAGGTGGATTGACTTTGCAGTCTCCACTTCGCAAAATCTTAATATCAGAGGGGTATCGATTATCTTTAAAAAACAGCTTAAAGCGAGGATGGTAAAGCAGATCGTCGACCCAGGTGGCAGATGGGCAATTGTTACGGTCTGTATTGCCGATGCCCAGTACACTCTAGTCGGCTACTATGGCCCTAATATAGACAATCCCCCCTTTTTGGAGACTATTATGTTCCATCTTTTGTCATGTCCAAATCCCATCATATGGGCAGGAGATTTTAACATTGTCTTGGACCCTTGTTTGGACAAATCTCCTAGTAGCCGCCCCTTGGTTCCTTCCAAATCCAGGTTATTTCTTCCTGCATCTATGAGGCAATATGCCTATGTAGATATCTGGAGATTAAGATCCGGAAAGCAGCAGGGTGTTTCTTTTAGGAACTATAAGTACCACCACAAGGCTAGGATCGACTTTGTGCTGATAAGCCAAAGTTTGACTGACGCTGTAAAATCTATTACTTACCTTCCCCTACACCTGTCAGATCATTCAGCGATCTTTTTGGTGTACAAAGGATTGTCTAGGACAGTTCCAAGAGGCTGGTCCTTTGATCGCTCTCTCCTTACGAACTCTGAGGATGTCTCCTTTCTGAAAGCTGAGGTCCAAAGTTTTATTAGCATTAATGTTGGCTCAGCGCGCTTGGATGTTGTTTGGGACTCCCTCAAGGCATGTTTGAGAGGTCTGATCACAGGGAAAGTGTATTTCCGTGCTAAACAATACAGGGAGGAGGTCGCTACCATCGAGGCAGAGATAGCTAAGATCCAAGCTGATATCGATTTACTGTCAACCCCGTCGGAGGCTGTATACAAGCCGCTTAGAGAGAAATTGTTTAGTTTAAAATCATCTCTGGGGACAGTTCTTGGTAGGAGAATTCAGCAGAGATGGGAGGCCAGTAGGTTGGCACATTTTGAGTATGGTGAGGGCGCAGGCAAGCTATTGGCTTGGAAGGCCAAAACAGAGCAGGTTCGGAACAACATTGCCACAATAGTTTCTGGAGGTTCTATAATCTCCTCAGACGAAGGTATTAGATCCGCCTTTAGAGATTTTTTTAACGGGATATATCATGAAGATAAATCCATTAACCCTGCTTTAGCCGAACAGTGGCTTAGTAAAATCTCTCTTCCTGCCCTATCTACCGAGAAAAGTATGCTTCTAGATAGAAACATTTCAGAGGAGGAGGTCCGGACTGCCATTCGGAGCAGTAAAAAAGGCAGAGCTTCAGGACCGGATGGTCTCCCGGCTGAAATGTTTAAACTTCTAGAGCAAGAGATAACACCTCTGCTGGTTGCTCTATTAAATTACATTTTGATAGAGGGTCATTCTCCCCCTGAGTCATGGAATGGTGCCTCCATTACGCTAATTCTGAAACCGGGCAAGCCCGCCACATCATGCGGGTCCTATAGGCCAATTTCTATACTTAATGTAGACTATAAGATATTTACTACAATACTGGCCAGGCGGTTGGCAGGGGTTGCTCCTGAGCTGTTACATCAGGACCAGAAGGGGTTTGTAAAAGGACGACAGCTGTACGAGTTAACCTACGATCTTATTGGGGCCATAGATATGGCCACGACTGCGTCCCTCCCCCTGGCAGCTATAACATTGGATGCCACCAAGGCCTTCGATATGGTAAATTGGATCTACCTTGCGGAGGCCTTGGTTAAATTTAACATCGGGGAGGGTTTTCGGCGCACTATTGAACTTCTGTACAAAAGGCCCTTTGCTCGAGTCCTGGTTAATGGGGTACTTTCGGACCCGTTTAATATCTCTAGAGGGACGAGGCAGGGCTGTCCCCTTTCCCCTTTACTTTTTGATTTATATATCGAGCCCCTAGCACAACGCTTGAGGGATGCCCCAAATATTAAGCCTTTTGTATATCATGGCTGGGAACGTAAAGTTGCATTCTATGCGGACGATGTGCTTATTTTGACATCAAATGCACAATCCGCACTCCCAGAAGCTCTTTCAATAGCTCAGGAGTTTGGGGACATAGCGGGCTATGAGGTGAACGCTGCAAAAACGGAAGTCCTGGTTTGGAATGATGACATCGGCGATACTAACATCTTGCCAGGGACTTCAATGCGATACTTGGGCTTAACTATCCCGAAGGATATAAATAATCTTGTTACATCTAATTTCTCTGCTGTAGCAAAGCATTGCCGCCAGTTAATTCGTTCTTGGGAAATGCTTCCATTGACTCTTTTAGGAAGGGTTAACTTAGTCAAAATGACCATCCTACCTAAAATTTCTTTTTTATTCAATACAATACCATTATACTTTGAACCTGCCATGATTGCGAAGTTCCAGTAAGACATTACATCTTTTATCTGGAACAGAAAACAATCACGGATCTCCTGGAAAAAACTTAGGAGGCGTAGAGAGAAAGGGGGGTTGGTGGCTCCGGACCTCTAGCTCCACGCCTGGGCTTTTCAATTATCGCATGTTAGAATGCTTTTAAAGATGCCATTAGATTCAGGGGTAGGTGCCTTGTTGTCAGCCTTGATTGATGGGGAGGGTTTAGGTAATTCAGGTTTATTATTTAAATTTGGAAATCAACGCTTTAAAAAAAAATTAAGTTAAAGATCTTACAGGGTGTATTCAAAACATGGGCCAAACTGATGGGCACATTAAAAATAGGCTATTATTGCGATAAGACTCCCTTATGGGGGCTGCCGGAAAGTCCGGAGTGGCTGGGTGACAGCTTGGCGATTCCGATTAAGTAGGCGGGGCTGCTGGTTTGGGGGGACCTGTTCTCTGAGGGCAGCCTGCTCCCATGGGAGTGCTTGAGAGAGAAAGTGGGTCCTAACTTCTCAATATTTAAATATCTTCAGATATCAGGTTGAGCGCAAGCCTTCTTAGCGCGGCCATCTTTACTGAATAGGTTTCCTATTGGAGGCTATAGCTATCTGGTCTCACAGCTAATCGACATTCCACCGTCTAAGAAAGAAGTCTCCTTGTGGTACAACTTGATGCTGGATGAACTTGATGGCGACTTTTTGTTACCAGAACAACTTTGGGGTCCTACATTACCGGGTCATAAGGTGACCGAGTTGTGGTCCATCTCATATAAAACATTGTGGGAGTTTGTAAAACCGGCTTGGTTACGTAGGAACCACCTATATACGTTGCATAGGGCCTACTACTCCCCACTCAGGCTCTCGAAATTCAATCCCGGAAACCCAGTAATGTGCCCAAAATGTGGATCACCGTTGGCATCAGACGCCCATATGTTCTTTGAATGCCCCTCTCTAAAACTATTTTGGGAAAATATTGGCCGCTTTCTCTCAGATGCTCTTGGAACTGTAATTACCTTTGATTTGGCTATGTATATCTTTGGCCTCTCACCTGAGGTCCAAGGACAGGCAAAAACTCTTTTGTTCTATGCTGCTCTGCTTGCCCGGAGAGAGATCTGCAAGAAGTGGAAGGAGGTTACACCACCTGCATTTTTAGATTGGCAGATATCGGTTTTGCATGTTTCAAGAATAGACCTGGAAAGATCTGGTAACCAGGCCAAGAGAGCCTTTTGGCACCGTTTGGTATGGGCAAATTGAAGCCCGGGTTTTTTTTTTTTCTTTTTCCCCGGTCCAATGATTATTCACTGTTGGGGTTATCGAACCTGAATACCTGGACTCTTTTGTTTGGTGTCTTTGGTTTATATCAGCCCCATCAGCCGGGCATGGTGGTGGTGGCACTTACCCCTTCCTATCTTGATTCCACATTAGATGGCCCCTGAAGGCATATCTTTCTGAGGGTAGTGTTCAACCTTGTGTTGTTACAATCTATACCCTGCCTGGTTTTTAACCTAAGACGAACTGTTGTGTTCTTGTAGGTGGCCACACCTGGAATCAATAGTGATTAATGAGGATAATAAAAAATTAAAATAAAAAAATTAAAATAAAAAAAGGTTTGGACAACAGGAGGCGCGGACTTGTGCTGGACAGCCAAAAGCAAAATAAAGCCAGCAAATAGAAAGCCAGAAAATGTGAGTTACAAACCACAAAGCCAATGGTAAGCAAAGGGTGAATGCATTCCTTGGTCAGTTATCTGAATCTCCCCAAGATGTTTTCAGAAAACCAGACAACTGCGCTGTCCGGCAGGCTTTAACCTAAAAAGGAGTTGAGTTATGTAGATTAAAAACAATATAGAAAGGAAGAGTGTGAAACATGATAGGAATAACAAAATTGTGATGAAGATGAAACAAAATCGTGAGGAAAGTGACAAAAGTAGAAGATGAAAAGAGAATAAAGGGCCGAGAGAGGAAAAAGAGGAGACCGAATGAGGTTCAAGAAAAATGTCTTTTGTAGGTTATTCAGCCCAGGTGTTGGTGATTTCACAAAAAAGATTCATGCATAGACTTCAATTGCAAGGACGTTCATTCAGGCCTCTTCTTCCACTGGCCTGTTGTGTCATTTACCTTTTTGTCCCACCCAGTGCAGCATACAGCATGGTCAGAGGGTCAGTCAGCTCAATGACTTACCTCAATGTGATACCATTCATACTTTCATAAAGAAGACATTGCAAGACCTTTCAGGAACTGCTAGAGCAAGTGGGCACGGAATGCACACACTTGAAATGTACAACACGCAGCTGCCTGGTCTCTGGTAAAACACAACTTAGCTGTACTTCTCTCCAAAAGAAGCCTCCGAGCTGGGCCACAATTAACCCATGCTGCAAAATGAAATAATACTTCAGAAGCGATGCAAGGCCACAAGAAACAATAAGGCGCTTCCTGGAGCTGGGGGGAGAAGTGTGTGCTCAGGGGGGGGGCGTCCATGAAGTGTGTGCTCAGGGTGGCGTCCATGAAGGGTGTGCTCAGGGAGGCGTCCATGAAGTGTGTGCTCAGGGGGGCGTCCATGAAGTGTGTGCTCAGGGGGGGGCGTCCATAAAGTGTGTGCTCGGGGGGTGTCAATGAAGGGGGGGCTTCCATGAAGTGTGTGCTCAGGGGGGGCGTCCATGAAGTGTGTGCTCAGGAGGTGCGTCCATGAAGTGTGTGCTCAGGGGGGCGTCCATGAAGTGTGTGCTCAGGGGGGCATCCATGAAGTGTGTGCTCAGGGGGGGCGTTCATGAAGTGTGTGCTCAGGGGAGGCATCCATGAAGTGTGTGCTCAGGGGGCGGCGTCCATGAAGTGTGTGCTCAGGGGGGGCATCCATGAAGGGTGTGCTCAGGGGGTGCGTCCATGAAGTGTATGCTCAGGGGAGCGTCCATGAAGGATGTGCTCAGGGGGGGCATCCATGAAGTGTGTGCTCAGGGGGGCGTCCATGAAGGGTGTGCTCGGGGGGCGTCCATGAAGTGTGTACTCAGGGGTGAGTCCATGAAGTGTGTGCTCAGGGGGGAGTCCATGAAGTGTGTGCTCAAGGGGGCGTCCCTGAAGTGTGTGCTCAGGGGGGCGTCCATGAAGTGTATGCTATGGGGGGGCGTCCATAAAGTGTGTGCTCAGGGGGGTCGTCCATGAAGTGTGTGCTCAGGGGGGGCGTCCATGAAGGGTGTGCTCAGGGGGCGTCCATGAAGTGTGTGCTCAGGGGGGCATCCATGAATGGTGTGCTCAGGGGGGGCATTCATGAAGTGGGTGCTCAGGGGGTGGCATCCATGAAGTGTGTGCTCAGGGGGGGCGTCCATGAAGTGTGTGCTCAGGGGGGGCGTCCATGAAGTGTGTGCTCAGGGGGGGTGTCCATGAAGTGTGTGCTCAGTGAGGGCGTCCATGAAGTGTGTGCTCAGGGGGGCATCCATGTCCATGAAGTGTGTGCTCAGGGGGGGCATCCATGAAGTGTGTGCTCAGGGGGGGTGTCCATGAAGTGTGTGCTCAGGGGGGGAGTCCATGAAGTGTGTGCTCAGGGGGGCATCCATGTCCATGAAGGGTGTGCTCAGGGGGGGGTCCATAAAGTGTGTGCTCAGGGGGGCGTCCATGAAGGATGTGCTCAGGGGGGGCGTCCATGAAGTGTCTGCTCAGGGGGGTGTCCATCAAGTGTGTACTCGGGGGGACATCCTTGAAGGGTGTGCTCAGGGGGGGACGTCCATGAAGTGTGTGCTCAAGGGGGCATCCATGAAGGATGTGCTCAGGGGGCGTCCATGAAGTGCCTGCTCAGGGGGGGCGTCCATGAAGGATGTGCGCAGGGGGGGCATCCATGAAGTGTGTGCTATGGAGGGGCGTCCATGAAGTGTGTGCTTAGGGGGGCGTCCATGAAGTGTTTACTCAGGGGTGCGTCCATGAAGTGTGTGCTCAAGGGGGGCGTCCATGAAGGTTGTGCTCAGGGGGGGCGTCCATGAAGGATGTGCGCAGGGGGTCATCCATGAAGTGTGTGCTCAGGAGGGGCGTCCATGAAGTGTGTGCTTAGGGGGGCGTCCATGAAGTGTGTGCTCAGGGGGGGCATCCTTGAAGTTTGTGCACAGGGGGGGCATCTATGAAGTGTGTGCTCAGGGGGAGTCCATGAAGTGTGGGCTCAGGGGGGGGCGTCCATGAAGTGTGTGCTCAGGGGGCATCCATGAAGTGTGGGCTCAGGGGGGGCGTCCATGAAGTGTGTGCTCAGGGGGCGTCCATGAAGTGTGGGCTCAGGGGGGGCGTCCATGAAGTGTGTGCTCAGGGGGGGCATCCATGAAGTGTGGGCTCAGGGGGGGCGTCCATGAAGTGTGTGCTCAGGGGGGGCGTCCATGAAGTGTGTGCTCAGGGGGGGCATCCATGAAGTGTGTGCTCAGGGGGAGTCCATGAAGTGTGGGCTCAGGGGGGGCGTCCATGAAGTGTGTGCTCAGGGGGGGGCGTCCATGAAGTGTGTGCTCAGGGGGGGCATCTATGAAGTGTGTGCTCAGGGGGAGTCCATGAAGTGTGGGCTCAGGGGGGGGCGTCCATGAAGTGTGTGCTCAGGGGGCATCCATGAAGTGTGGGCTCAGGGGGGGCGTCCATGAAGTGTGTGCTCAGGGGGCGTCCATGAAGTGTGGGCTCAGGGGGGGCGTCCATGAAGTGTGTGCTCAGGGGGGCATCCATGAAGTGTGTGCTCAGGGGGTCGTCCATGGGTCGGCCCCACTTTTCTCCTGACCTCGCTTTACCTCAAAGCGATTCGGAAACAGGAGCTGGATGCAAAATCCGAGAGCTGCTGAAAGATGCACCTGAGAAGGGCAAAGACGAGCAGTCATCCTGTCCCCACACCGCTTGGATTGTCCGGCCCTGACCCTCCCTGTCCTAACAATAATGTCACCGGATGTCCCCCAAAGTGCTTTAGTAACCTGCTTGAGACGCGTGTGTCACGGAGGCCTCTTGTACATTGTTGCTCCAGCTGTTGCAGGTGGAGGTCAAAGTGCGCGCTGCAGCTGCATGAAATCTAGAATTTCAGAAAACTTTCAGTCACGTTTCCATTCCAGCGCTGCGATTTAGTTTGTAGAATTCCGATTTTTTTATTTTTTCTGCAAAACTAATCGTATTTTTATTTTCTGACAACTAAATGCCCTTAATCATTTTTTTGCTGCTTGCTTGCCTGTTGTACGGTCTGGTGGACTGTTTTTACTGTTAATTTCTGTGTTCAGTTCAGTTCAGTTGAGTTCAGTTCAGTTGATTGATCAGCTGACGCACGTATTATTTACTTTTGTGGGTTGACATGAAGTGGGATTATGAACACAAATATTGTCTGCAGCAAGCACGAATGCATGCAGTTTCCCATTCCTTGCAAAACACGTATACAGCTCGACTTTTACAAGTTTAAAACTGCCACATAATTTGGTCCTCCCTTGCCTCATAATTCCAGTAGCCCTGCCCACAGGACAGTCTGGCAGTGCCCAAAGGGGTAGCCAGGCAGGTCAGCATGTGGGCTTTTTGTGGCTGCTTGCTGTCCTGTTTTATGGTCTGGTGGACTGTTTTTACTGTTGATTTGTTACCCACAAACCTTTGACTTGCTAAACACTGTTAAATAATATTTCCCCACTGTAAAAATGATTTTCTGTTGGAACTGGGAGTGTGAATGGTTATCGATAATGAGGAGTATCAAGTTCTAGAAATGTTTGTGAGGAGGGGGTCCTGACGTCTGAAAATGTTGACAAGGGGGTCTCGGCATCCAAAAGTTTGAAGACCTCTGCCTTAATGGGAGTTCATTGGAGAAGGTATTTCTCTTGATGTTTTCGATCTCTGCAAGAGTTTACTGTGTGCTCACTTCTAGATTGCAATGTTCAAGAAGAAGCAAATGTGACATTTGTTTTAAGAGCAATGCAACTGCAAATAATTATATGTGCGCACCAAGGGATGATTTATGCATACAATTTTAGAAAAAGAAAGTGAGATTTTTAGAAAAAATGTTTATAAAAGCAAAGGCAATTTGAGGTGGGAGACACTAAAATATAGTAATTTGTGCCTTCAAAATATCAGGAGTCTCCACCTGAATCTGGTCTATTAGCACTTATGTTTATGTATCAATTAAGATCGAAGGATTCCTCGCCACACGCCCACGCATTTTCAGCAAATGTTACCGCAGGAAAAGAATGACGATGAGCAAAACCCAGGTCTGGTGCAAATTATTTCAGTGCTTTTATTTCATGCATGAAATCGCCAGCATGCCCGCCATGACGCATTTCGCCTTTCTCCAGAGGCTTGATCACATGACATGTTGCAAAGCAATGGGGAGGGTACGTATAGTTTACAAAAGGGCGGGCATTGTTTACCATGCTCAATATAGTTGAACATAGACATAGAAAACATACTTGCAAGGAATATTTCATCCAATTAAGATATGCATCTCTGACTTTTTACGTGCAGCACATAACGCCTAGAACTGATAGTATCACTTTTAATGACTTAAAAGCCCAGAATGCAAGAAGCAATTCAGAAGAGATAACATTTTGAGCGAAGCTACAGATAATTATACTTTATAGAAACAGCATGTATCTTTCTCAAACACTGTAACATTCTCCCTAACTTAAAGATTCCCAGTGACTGCTCACAAATGAATCGTATTACCACTTGGAAATATATAGAACATCGTATCCTCATCAAGTGCACCAGGGTGTCAGATCCCTGGGGAGAAACAGGGTGTCGGCCAATCCCTGGGGAGAAACAGGGCGTCAGCTGATCCCTGGAGAGAGATAGGGTATCAGCCAGGCCCTGGGAGAAACAGGGCATCAGCCGATGCCTGGGGAGAAACAGGCCGTCAGCTGATCCCAGGGGAGAAACAGGGCATCAGCCGATCTGGGGAGAAACCGGGCATCAGCCGATCTGGGGAGAAACAAGGCATCAGCCGATCCCTGGGGAGAAACAGGGTGTCAGCTGTGCCCTGACGGGACCAGGGCGTCAAGAAGGGCCTAGGGAGGACCAGCACTTGAGCCGGGGTCCAGTTTGGTGAGCCGGGACCCAGTATGGTGAGACGGGGTCCAGTATGGTGAGCCGGGATCCAGAACGGTGAGCCGAGGCATGATGGATCAAGATGTGAGCCGGGTGTGAGGGCAGACTCTACCTCCTCTGCACCCCACTGGACAGGACAGGCCTCACCTACTCTGCACCACTGGACAGGCCTCACCTCCTCTGCACCCCTGGACAGGCCTCTCCTCCTCTGCACCCCTGGACAGGCCTCTCCTCCTCTGCACCCCTGGACAGCCTCTCCTCCTCTGCACCCCTGGACAGGCCTCTCCTCCTCTGCACCCCTGGACAGGCCTCCCCTCCTCTGCACCCCCTGGACAGGCCTCACCTCCTCTGCACCCCTGGACAGGCATCACCTTCCTTGCACCCCCTGGACAGGCCTCACCTCCTATGCACCCCTGGACATGCCTCTCCTCCTCTCCACTCATGCAAACAGGCCTCTCCTCCTCTGCACCCCCTGGACAGGCCTCACCTCCTCTGTATCCCTAGGAAAGGCCTCACCTAATCTGCACCCCCTGGACATGCCTCACTTCTTCTGCATCCCGTGGACCGGCCTTACTTCCTCTGCACCTCGCTGGAGAGGCCTCACCTCCTCTGCACCCCTACTTGACAGGCCTAACCTCTTCTGCACACCTGGACAGGCCTCCCCTCCTCTGCCCCCTCTGGACAAGCCTCACCTCTTCTTCATCATTCAGGACAACCCTGCCTCTTCTGCACCACTTGGACAAGTTTAACCTCCTCTATAGACTGCTGGACAGACCTTACTTACTCTGCACCTTTCTTAGACAGGCCTCAGCTTCTGTTCACCCCTAACAGGACAGGCACACCTCCTGGACAGGCCTCACCTCCTCTGCACCCCACAAGCACATGACAGGTCTCACCTCCTCTGCACCCCTTAGACAGCCTCACTTCATCTGCACCCGAAGCACTGGACAGGTCTCACCTCCTCTGCACCCCCCTGGACAGATTTCACCTCCTCTGTACCCCCCGGACAGGCCACACCTCCTCTGCACCCCTGGACAGGCCTCGCCTCTTCTGCACCCCCCTTGGACAGGCCTTACCTCACCTGCACCCTTCCTGAACACAGGCCTCACCTCTTATGCATCCACATGAACAGTTCTCACCTCCTCTGCACCCCACCCTCCCCAAGTAGAGGACAGGCCTCAACTGCTCTGCGTCTGTTAGACAGGCCTCACCTAATCTGCACCCCCAGGGTAGGCCTTACCTAATCCGCAGCACCATGGACCGGCCTCACCTCCTACGCACCCCCCGGACCAGACTCACGTCCTCCCTACCCCCAAGCACAGGAGAGGCCTTACCTCTTCTGCACTCCTTGGACAGGCCTCACCTCCTCTGACACCCCCTCCAAGAATCCTCACCTTCGCTGGACCCCCACCCCTCTGCAAAACACAGGACAGGTCTCACCTCCTCTGCATTCCTTGGACTGGCCTCAACTCCTCTGTGCCCCCTGGACAGGCCTCACCTCCTCTGCACCCCTGGACAGGCCTCACCTCCTTTCCACCATTCTGGACAGGCCTCACCTCCTCTGCACCCCTGGACAGGCCTCACCTCCTCTGCTCCCTTGTACAGGCCTCTCCTCCTCTGCACCATTCTGGACAGACCTCACCACTCCTCAGCAGTCTGTGGAGTGACATCCGGTAGGTCCGTCGACACTTGTGAGTCCGGCAGCCCATAAATGTTTTCATCGTTACTGGACAGCGCGCGTGGACTGGCTTCCAAGGCAGTGTCTGTGTCCAGGGAGCCACTGATGTCCGCCACCATCCGAAGGGCCTCTTGTTGTTCATTGTGAACGAGATCACACCTGGACAGGTCCTCTGCACACCTGGACAGGCCTCACCTCTTCTGCACTCCTGTACAGGCCACACGTCCTCTGCACTCCTGTACAGGCCTCTCCTCCTCTGCCCACTGGACAGGCCTCTCCTATTCTGCACCCCTGGACAGGCCTCACGTCCTCTGCACCCCATGGACAGGCCTCACCTCCTCTGCACCCCCTGGACAGGCCTCACCTTCTCTGCACCCATGGATAGGGCTCGCCTCCTCTGCACCCCTGGACAGGCCTCGCCTCCTCTGCACCCCCTGGACAGGCCTCGCCTCCTCTGCACCCCTGGACAGGCCTTGCCTCCTCTGCACCCCTGGACAGGCCTCACCTCCTCTGCACCATTCTGGACAGGCCTCACCTCCTCTACACCCCTGGACAGGCCTCACGTCCTCTGCACCCCCCTGGACAGGCCTCACCTCCTCTGCACCCCTGGACAGGCCTCACCTCCTCTGCACCATTCTGGACAGGCCTCACCTTCTCTGCACCGCTGGACAGGCCTCACGTCCTCTGCACCCCCCTGGACAGGTCTCACCTCCTCTGCACCCCTGGACAGGCCTCACCTCCTCTGCACCATTCTGGACAGGCCTCTCCTCCTCTGCACCCCTGGACAGGCCTCACATCCTCTGCACCCCCCTGGACAGGCCTCACATCCTCTGCACCCCTGGACAGGCCTCACCTCCTCCCCACCCCTGGACAGGCCTCACATCCTCTGCACCCCTGGACAGGCTTATGCTCTTCTTTTATTTCTGTTGTTTATAAGACAGCTTTCAGGCTTCCTCGCAGGTTTACTTGCTCTGAGTAGGTAACAAGCAGACGGAGACGCTGGTATCTGCACCTAAGTACGCGCTTGTTTACTGGTACGCTTTGTAAGATCTAATGACCGCTCCATCTAATTGATTGGTTTTAATACTTATGTACGTCATCCGTTTCCACTTGCATTTTACGTCAGCTCATGGATGATTCGCAAAGTGTAGTAGTTTTTATATGAACTCTGCTTACGTTGTATTAAGTGAATTAATATTGTTTTATTATATGCTGTAAACATCAATGTTTTTATTGTTATGGCATAAACTGCTGACAGTAAACTTTTGACATCAAGTATGTTATGTCCTGTGTATTACATTTAATTGTAATCAGCCTAGGTCTTCCTAGCTGCTCAGCTAGAGTGGGAGATGGTAATGGAATGTTGATGTGACTGTTACGGCCATCAAAATGTGTGAAACTTCAGGCAGTTAAAACAGCTGCGAAGTCTTCAGAGCGTCCAAATTATGGAGATGGTTCAAGATTGAGGATACAAGCCAAAGCATGGAACGTGGTGTGAGACAAGCAGCGTACTGGAGCTCACGCTGGCGGCTCAAACAATGAAACTTGTAACCGTCAAATTGCGACACAGGAGGTGTAAAGGGCAACCAGTGATTAGATCCAAATCTCAGGTATCCAAGTGGAAAGGTAGAATACCAATAAAGGCAGCTTAAGGAGCAGGAATCTCAGGTTTTGGGGGCTCGGTGCTTATGGTGTAGCCGTACAGCGAGGGAAAACAACTGTTTATTGCATAAAAAAGGATCAGAGTGCCTCAGAACCAGTTAAATGGGAAGGATATTTCAGCACCAATGTTGTGCTAAACTCAGTTTAATCAGGTAAAAGGAAGAGGCAAACGGAAAATATAAAACCAAATCATGATAACATGGTTAAAAACATGGAGAAATTACCTGATCCTACTACGTCAATATCAAATAGTTGCTACAAGAGTCCCTCAGGAGGTTCAATGATGTAACAGGTTCAGGAAATTACTTCAAGATATTCGTTGCCCCTCCTCAGCCAAACAAGCACATTGGACGAGTGCTCTGGTGTTCGTGCAGGATCATCCCACTCGCTCTAAAAACAGCCCAAGTGCCTGCGTCAACTTCAGCGTTACCACAAAAATGCAACACTCGAGTTGGACCCCTTGAGGGCTATTCACAAAGGTATCTTGCATCTATGAGTAATCTATTTGTGCAAGGATGCTCTTAGAGTGACTTTGCTACTTTTAGCTATTCACCATTTTTTTTTTGTTTGAATATCTTTTATTGTGTTTCTTATTTGGATAGCATAACATATCAAAGTATTTTCAATGAAAACATATCTTGACAAGTTGTGATCATACAAATATATACTTTGGAGACAACAGTTTGCTGCGATGGTATTGCTTACGTTCCATATTTTACAAATCAAGTGTACAGCCCAAGGCACTTATACCTATAAGTCAATTTTCCAAAAAGTGGCGGGTTCACATAAAGATAATAAGGAAAATACAATCCAAAATAAATCAGTGCCATATTATCTAAGGTGCCGAGAGGCGCTGAGGGCACATGAAACAAGAAAAGTGCGGGGTATACATCGCGATCCATCTAGTCATATGTTCCAGCAGCCGATGATTTTGTTACAAAGGCGTGTTCTCAGTCCTGTGCCTCTAAGAATGTGCATCTTCATCTAGCTATAGCATCAGTATAACTGAATCCACTCATATAGTCATCGGGACGAGCCCAAAGGAGTGCTTGTGCTATACAATAATCAGAACATTATAACTTTTCTTCGAAACTGCAACAATAACATGTTAAACGATAACATCATAAAATGTAAGCAATCAAAAGAAAAGAAACAAAAGAGAGGCTGGTTGTCAGTGTTGTGCTATCGCTAACGTAAAGTATCTAGTGTGCGGTGTGGCTTTTCTGGGAGACAGGGGGATGCGAAGGTGGCGCGGTCCGAGGGAGGGAGGGGACTGATGGAGGGGGGGCCGGCGGGGAGGCTCGAAGGGTCAACAACGGCCTCCGCATCCGCAGCGGGACTCCAGCACGTTAGGAGCCAAGCCATCGGGTTGCAATGTGTGGGTATGTCAAGTTTGCTCCGTCAAAGGCCTTTCCCCTTGTTGGGATCCAGGCGCAAGACGATAGCACTGAACCACGTCTTGTGCTAGTGTCACGCTCGAGGGCTGGGTTAAAGGGAGTGTATCTATGTGATTCCGCAGTGAAGGCATGCCCAGTGAAAGGCAGCCAAGGTATCATCCCAGATCTGTGCTATGGGATATGCGTGAAGTCCCGCCCTTTCTTACCTGTGCAATGTTATGCTTTCTGCTCTTGACCAATTATCAAAAGAGCTGCGCCAATGCGCCGCCTGTGGGGGCTCGCTGTTTTTCCAGCGTTTAGTGATTAACCTTTTCGCCGTAATTAAACCTAGGTCCCAGAATCTAGTGGGATATTTTGTCAGCTTCGTCCGTTTGTAGAGACCTAGTAAACATGTTTCCCATGTGTGTTGCAGTTCCCTACCCACACCTGCAGCCAAGGAGGCCAACACCGTGCGCCAGTAGTCGTGTAGTGAGGGGCAGGACCAGAGCATGTGCAAAAGATCTGCATCAACTAGCCCACATCTTGGGCATGCAGACGTCGTGTGCCCGAAGTAGCGATTGACCTTGTCTGGAGACAAATATGCACGGTGTATGATGTCGAATTGAATAATTTTAAAGCGGGAGTTGCGTGGTATATTTGTTGCGCCAGCCAATATCACCGCCCATTCCTTGTCAGTCCATTCCTGTCCCCTGTCCTCCGCCCACCTGTTCCGCAGGCGCTGGGAAGAAAATTGTGTGTGGATGTGGAGGGCTTGCGCTAGCCAATGCACCACATGGGACCGGTTCCCCATAACATGCAAGTATTGTATCAGCAAATGGATTGGCAGCTCTTCAGAAAGGTCGCCCCAGGCCTGCGGTAGTGTGTGTATGAGTGTTGCGTGTAGCAGAAACTGCCCTACCGGGAGGCCTGTGTCAGCGGCTAGCGTTCCAAAAGGGACCAATACCCCCTCTGCATATATATCTCCTACAGTGGCCACGCCAGCCTCCACCCAGCTACCCAGTGCCGCCTCTGTGTTCACACCATTCTCCCTGGGCGTCCCCAGCAGAGGTAAGTTCGGAGCACACGGCCTAGTGGAGCTAGTGAGTTTCAAGCTTCTCGTATAGCACCTACGCGCTACTGCTAAGTGCAACTGTGTTGGGCAACGGGTTTTGGCCAAAGGGTGGAACAGTGTGTGTATTTGTGTGAGCGTCATGACAGTGGTATCTGTGGCTGTATCTCCCAGGTTTTTCCCGCTCAGCCAGACGGTTACCCACTGCAGCTGCGCCGCTTAATAGTAAAGTTCCTGGTTGGGAACCGCCAGGCCCCCAGCATCTGGAGAGGCATAAAGCGTCCTCAAAGCCACCCGGGGCCTTCCCGCGTTCCAGATCAGGTTCCGGACTGAGGTCTCTAGTTCTCAAAATATGCGTGTGGGGACATAGACCGGGAGGTTAGCATAGAAATACAGTAATCTGGGCTGCGCTATCATCTTCGTCAAAGTGACTCGGCTAGGCACATTCAGGGGGAGAGTCTTCCAAAAAGTCATCTGTGCCTGTAGAGAGGAGATGCCCGTACTAGATTGCCCTCCAACACATCCGTGAGGCTTCTATAAACATATATTCCGAGGTAGCGGAACATGGTTGGGTACCTGTTACATTTTCATTATTGAATTTCATCACTGTATCTTTAAATGCTACTTGTTATGTTTTAGTTGCTTATAGTTCCATTGGAACTGCTGTGTTCCATAACCTCTGAGAGTCAGTTATCTGACTGGACTGACTGCACTGCCTGGCTGCTATCTCCTGTTGCTGTGCTGCTTATCAATAAACCTACAACTACAATCTTCCTGCCTCTTGGATTCATTACAAATTTTGGCGACGGGGTGAACTCTTCTAACAAGCAGCACAGGAGTAGAATCAAATTTTGGACATTTTCAATTTTTTTTGGCTGTGTGAACCTTATCGCTACTGGAGACGTCTGGATGGAGTAAAGGATTATTGCCTCTCTCAATCATCACACTACGCTGGAAATCCGAAAAAATTTGATCGAACCAACAGTGAGTGAGCCTATTTTCACTGTTTTCACAAGTTTGCAGCGTTAAAGACTTTGTTTATTTTTGATTGCGCTGTACCTGAAGACTCGCGGACCTCTTTGAACATTCCGCCGCAACAGAAGCCTGGTAGAACCTTCTGTGTGTGAGCTTCCACAGCGCATGAGCGGAGAAAGGACAGGTTTCCTTATGCGTCTTCATCACGCACCACGCACCGCGCACCGCGTCATCTGGTGGCCATTTTATTGACGCGTTCATCACGTTAGTGCGCACCGCGTCACCGTTTCCATAGTAACCCGGGAAACGCGAGTGCCAAATAGCGGAAGTGCCGCTTGCTGCAATTCTTCGTGAATATTTGGATTTCTTCGCTAATATTTTAAAATACTTTGAATTCCAGCGGGATACGTAGTAAGTTTGTGGCAGTGTGGAATTTCATTCTACTTTTCAATATATAACTTTCCTCAAAAATTTGGAACGTCAATATTTGACACATAAGCATGAGATTCTATTGTCTAAATTGACAGTTTTTATTGGATGCTATTTCTTGATTTGTTTTAATTATTAACACCTTGGAATACAATCTTCAGTTTAATTCAGTAACAATTTTGCAAATATGCAGTTTGACCCACCAGAAAAATTTCTACAAAATAAAGGCGATCCTCCCATTCCGTGGACACGATGGAAAGAAGAGTTCTTCAATTATATGAAGGCCATCGATGGTGAACGTATGGGTTCCGAAAGGAAAAAAAGTATTTTACTACATTGTCTAGGTTCAGAAGGACAGATGGTATTCAGGGCTTTACCACCCATCGCACCAGCAGAAGGGGAGAGTGAGGGTTCAAATGTATATAAGGAAGCATTACTCAGAATTGAGAAAAGATTTAAACCTGTGTCAAATATTGCCTTAAATAGGTATAAATTTTATACGCGTGCACAACATGATTTGGAATCTTTTGATGATTTCATCACTGCATTGAGATCATTATCTATACATTGTAATTTTGGTAGTATATGTGATGAAATGATAAGAGACCAAATTATTGTTCATGTAAAAAATAAGAAAACTCAAGAACGTTTGTGGGAGTTGGGGGATCCTAAATTATCAGAAGCAATTTCTATAGCTAAGTCTTTAGAACAGTCAGAGAAGTGGATGTTAACTGTTAAAAAACATTCGGAGCAGAAATCTGACACCACTCCTGATGAGGTTTGTGTGGTTAAACAATTAGATTCTCAAGCTGGTGAGAATTTGCAGGTTTCACAAAAATTTTCTAAGGTGAATGGTTCAGGGCAATTTAAAAGGTTTGACAAAAATGTTACTTGTTATAAGTGTGGAAGTAAAGGACATTTTGCATCATAGCTGGGTGTCCTGCCATTAACAAAGAATGTAAAAAATGTGGCAGACTCGGTCATTTCTCCATTGTTTGTAGAGATGTGAGAAAATTTGTGCAAAACACTAGGAACAAAATAGCGTTTGCTTCTGAAGAGAGTATAAAAACGTGCAATTGCTCTTGTGTATCTGGTTCGTCGTGTACTGACGATAAAAAAGGTTTTGTGGTTTATCTTTCTGATAATATTGGTTGTGTAAATGCATGTTTGGAGGAGTTTCCGATCAAAAAGCCGATTTGTGAAATGTTTGTGTTGGGTATAAAAATTGATCTCATGGCAGATTCAGGTTCCCCGTGGACGATAGTGACTAAGGACTATTTTATGGAACGTTTAAGTTCAGTTCTTAATTTGAATAACATTGTACCACCTGATATATCTCCGTTGAGTTTTAATAGCACTAGGATTGATGTCTTAGGTTTTTTTCTGGTTGATCTCATTTTTAGATCTAGGTGTGTTAAGGTTAAATTATATGTGGCAATAAAAGGTGTTAATGTTGTAGGTTGGAAAGACCAGTGGAAATTTGGAATAATACTTAATCCACGTGCTAAGGATCCAATTTCTTTAGATAGCACGTTTGAGGGCAACTATGTTTCCTCAATAGTGTCTCAAGAAAAGGCTGACATGATCCGATCAGAATTTGAGGATGTTTTTTCTGACAAGTTGGGCAGGATACAAATGTTTTCTCATCAAATAAAACTCAAAAAAGATGTATCTCCAGTAAAACAGAGGTTAAGAGGCGTGCCAATAAATGTCAGAGAAGAGCTTAAAAAAAATTTAGATGACTTAATTTTGGAGGGGATCATTGAACCTATTGAGTCAGCAGAATGGGTTTCTCCCATTGTTTTGGTGAGGAAACCTGACAAAAGTTTGAGGATGTGTGTCGACCTAAGAGCTTTAAATACTGCAATTGTTGTGGATTGTCATCCGCTTCCTAACATAAATGAAGTTGTATCCATGTTGGAAGGAGCGAAAGTCTTCTCCACCCTTGATTTAAGATCTGCATATCATCAGATCCCTTTAACTGAGGATTCTAAGAGTCTTACCGCATTCATTACTCCTCAGGGTCTATATCAGTACACTAGGATGCCGTTTGGATTGGCATCCGCAGCCTCCGTCTTTCAAAGAGTTATGTTTAATATTTTCAGGGATGTTGATAAATTTGTCAGGTGTTTCCAAGATGATATTCTCATTTTTTCTACTAATGCTGAAGAACATGTTGTACATCTGCGTTGTGTGTGCGAGAAACTGAGGAAAAGTGGTCTCACACTTAAGTCTAAGTGTAAACTGTTTCAGGATTCTGTTGAATATCTTGGTCACACATTGTCTGGTGATGGTGTTGTACCAAAAAAATCCAATGTTGAGGGTATCACCAACGCTCCCCCTCCATCCAACAAGGAACAGTTACTTTCCTTCGCAGGCATGTGCGAATATTATAGTAAGTTTGTAAATAATTTCGCAGCAAAAATGGAGCCACTTAGGAGGCTCCTCAGACAAAGCAATGCGTTTGAGTGGGGTTCTGAGCAGCAAACTGCTTTTGAAAATATCAAATTAGAAATTTTACATGCTCCTACACTGAAGCCATTTTGTTTAAACAAAACTTGTATTATTACTGTGGATGCCAGCATGTATGGTATTGGTTCTGTGCTATCTCAGAGATCTGGGAAAGAGGAATGGAATGTTTGTTTTGCCTCACGGACTCTGAATGATAGTGAACGCAGATATGCTGTCATAGAAAAAGAGCTATTAGCTTGTGTTTGGGCAATTGAGCATTTCAGGAACTATGTATGGGGCAGTAAATTTATTTTAAAAACAGATCACAAACCCCTTGTTAATATCCTCTCTCCAGGTGGGGGGTGGAATTCAACTGCACGCATTGCCAGATTAACTTCTAGGTTACAAGAATACTGTTGTGGAAGAGGTGTGGCGCCGCGGCCAGGGCGACTGACGCTGGAATCTGGGGATCACGGTTCGATCCCCGGCTCCGGCGGCAGGTTAGCCCAGCACCATGTGACTCTGGGCAATAGCTTGCTTAATCTTCCCGACGGCCCCCAGCGCCTAGAGACCCTAACGGGTGATTGTGCGCTTTACAAATGTGGATTATTATTATTATTATTATTTTACACCAGAATATGTTCCTGGAAAAAAAAATGTAATTGCTGATTTTATGTCTCGCCTTCCTTGTCAAATGTACTCAAATGATATCCTTGATGATACTGATGTTGTTACATCTTTGCAAGATGTGTTGCTGGGTACTTTTGAGGATATTTCGGAGGAATCATGGTCGCTTGCTGATGAACAAGATCTGTCTTTACAGACCATTAGGAAATATATTTTAGAAGGTTGGCCTGACAAGAAAAATGTTACAGAAGATTTTATGCCCATGTTTAAGGTGTATGATGAATTAGAGTTAGAGAACAATTTTGTTTTCAAGTCTGGAAAATGTGTTCCCCCGTTTCCTATGCAAGCTGTGATTTTGGATTTGGCTCACAGAATGCATCCAGGGATATCTGCAATGAAGCGGTTAATAAGAAACTACTTTTGGTGGCCAGGCTTGGATCGTATGGTTGATCGAAAGGTCAGAGTGTTCTGTTTGTATGGGGAGTGAGAAAATGTTAAAAGTTAATGTTCCCCCTTTGAAAACAACACCTTGGCCAACTGTTCCTTGGAAAAAAATAGCGTTTGACATTTCTGGCCCTTTTATGTGTTTACCTTCTGACTCACGTTATGCCCTTGTGCTCATCGATTATCACTCTAAGTGGCCTGAGGTCAAATTTGTTTCTTCAGCTTCTACATCAAATGTGATTGAGTTTTTTAAAGAAGTGTTTTCTAGAGAAGGTTGTCCCTCAACCCTGGTTTCTGACAATGGGGTCCAATTGACTTCCTTAGAAATGGGGGATTTTCTTAAACAACAGGATATTTTTCATCACACTGTCTCAGTCTATGAACCACATGAAAATGGTTTAGTTGAGCGTTTCAACAGGGTTTTGAAGGGTTTTGTTTCTGATGTTATTAAGTCTGGGTCAGATTGGAAAAATGTTTTGAGAGAAAAACTCTGGTTGTATCGTATAACACCACATTCAACCACTGAAATTAGTCCTTTCCGTCTTCTTAAAGGACGTGATCCTGCTTCTAATATCTGTCCTTGGTGGATCAAAGAGAAATGTGCTGGTAGACCTTTTTCTGAAGTAGCCATTGATGATGTTGCTCACAAGATTGCAAATAAACAGGCTAAATCTAAAGTGTTGTATGACAGTAAGTGGAATGCTAAAACTTCCAAATTATCTGTAGGTGACTGGATCAGAGTTAGGAGGCCAGGTTTTCTTACTAAATGTTCAGCTAAGTTTGGGAAGCCCATGAAGGTGGTTAAGCTTTTTACTAACAGTGTGATTACACAGGATGGCAAATTATGGAACATTAGACGTGTTGCCAAATGTCCTGATTTTCACAATGATTCTGTTCATGACAATTCTGTTCTTCCTACACCACATAAATGCTGTGATTCTATTGCTTCTAGAGTTAAGTCCTTTGCTCGTCCTATATCTGTTCCCACTAGATTTTCTGATTTTGTTTCTTAGTTCTGTTTCTCACTTTGTTTCCTACCTTCTCTCTCTGTCCTCAGTCTTTCCAATTTCCTTTATTTCTTGTTTTCTCTTATTGGGGGAGATGTGTTACATTTTCATTATTGAATTTCATCACTGTATCTTTAAATGCTACTTGTTATGTTTTAGTTGCTTATAGTTCCATTGGAACTGCTGTGTTCCATAACCTCTGAGAGTCAGTTATCTGACTGGACTGACTGCACTGCCTGGCTGTTATCTCCTGTTGCTGTGCTGCTTATCAATAAACCTACAACTACAATCTTGCTGCCTCTTGGATTCATTACTGTACCAGCCAAGCCTTTCACCTTGGATGATAATTGCACATTCCGGTGTGGCAGCATCAAAGGAATACACGCCAGACTTAGCCCAATTGACCTTGAGCCCCGACATCGCCTCGAAGGTGAGGAAGACGGCAGTGAGCGCCAATGGGAAACAGGTCAAGTCCCTGACATAGAGCAATAGGTCATCAGCATACAACGATACTGCGTGTAAGCCATCAGCTAGTGGGATACCCCAGTCCGCGCCAGAGGCTCGCAACTGCGTCGCCAGGGGCTCCATCACCAGTGAAAAGATTAAAGGGGACAGGGGGCATCCCTGCCGGGTTCCTCTGCGCACTTGAATAGTGTCCGATAACAGCTTGCCCGTGCGGACCCGCACGGTGGGCCGCCGGTATAACAGCTCCACCATTTGGATATATTCATCGCCTAGGTCATATTTCTGCAACACCGACACTAGGTAAGGCCATTCTACGGAATCAAAAGCCTTTTCAAGGTCGAGCACCAGGCACCCGGAATGGGCCATCAATTTGTGGCGAAGCTCTGCACCCTAAACAAGCGCCGGATGTTGTGTGAGGTGCTACGAGAGGTAGCGGTGTGGCGCCGCGGCCAGGGCGACTGACGCTGGAATCTGGGGACCACGGTTCGATCCTCGGCTCCGGCGGCAGGTTAGCCCAGCACCATGTGACTCTGGGCAATAGCTCACTTAATCTTCCCGACGGCCCCCAGCGCCTAGAGACCCTTACGGGTGATTGTGCGCTTTACAAATGTGGACTTTACTTTACTTTACGAGTTGGCACAAAACCATTGTGGCCGGTATGGACAAGGTTAGGCACCAGGGGAGCTAAATGTTGGGCCAGCGTGGAAGCTAGGATCTTGTAATCCGTGTTGAGGAGGGCCAGTGGGCAGTACGATCGCAATTGGGCACCGTCTCTGCCAGGTTTCGGGAGAGAGATCAAGTTTGCCTCATTCAGTGTGGGCAGAAGGGCAGAGTCGGCAAAACCTGCCTCGTACATCCGTAATAGTTCCGGAATCAAGATGATGGAATAAGCTTTGTAAAATTCGGCGGGTAGCCCATCGGGGCCCGGGGATTTGCCGTTGGAGAGGGGAAAAATGGCTACTCGCAGTTCCTCGGGTGTCAGCAGGGCGCCTAGTTCGTCGCGTTGTGCATCGTCTATCCCGGGCAAGGGTATGACAGAAAGATATTTAGTTATATCAGCGATAGAAGCCTGCAGTCGGGACTGATAAAGGTTTGTATAATGATCAACAAAGGCGTCATGAATGGCTCTCTGCGTGTACACAGTGCTGCCTTGTTTAGTGCAAATTGATGTCACTGGAGTGGTCTGGGCGTCTTGCTTGATCAACCATGTCAGCAGTTTGCCTGGTTTGTCCCCAAGGTGATGGGGGCACGCTGAATGAGCTGCATAGTTCAAATTCTTTAGCCTGTCTAGCATGTGTGCCTCTCTAGCTTCTAATAGCGGCTCCTCGTCACCCTCCACCGCCTTCCGCTTCCCCGCAGCATATCAGACTCAATGCGCATCAGCTCTCCGTCTATTTGGTTCTGCATGCCTGCTTGTGTGCCTAGGCAGTGGCCCCTCATGACAACCTTGAACGCGTCTCATTCGAGTTGCGGGGTGGAGGCAGTGTGATTATTTTCTTCAAAATATTGTAAAAGACGCGCCGAGAGCGCGTCATGGAATGGGGCATCCAATAACAGATCAGGTTGGAGTCTCAAGGTGGGTATCGGCGGGTGTGGGCGCTCCCATGCTAACTCCAGGATATGAGGGTTATGGTCAGAGTGAGTGCGACCCATATAGTAGGTGTCAGTGATATGGGTGAGCAAGTCACTTGTCAACATTTTTCTGTCCAGCCTAACATGTAGCGTGTGTGCGCCCGAGTAGTAAGAGTATATCTTAGTGTACAGGTTGCGACTCCGCCAGGCATCATGTAAATCCCATTGTAACGCCCAACTCGTGAGCGCCCACATGGCCCCATATACCGGTGCGCTAGTTAGGGGCGGGAAGGAGCGATCGAGGGCAACGTCTAGGACACAGTTAAAGTCGCCTCCCAGCACCAAGGGAACACCGTGGCAAGGCGCCAGTACCGCCGGCAACCGTGCAAAGAAGTTTCCCTGCTCAGTGTTAGGGGCATAAAGGAATGCGAGGACAATCAATTGACCATCTAGTTTGCCGTGGATGACTACATACCTACCCTCCGTGTCTACCCTAAATTGGGAAAGTGCAAATGGAGTCCTGGGTCATACCCAAATTAACAGCCCTTGAGCATAGGCCGAATATCCAGTGGCGTACAACTGTCCCCGCCATCTACGGTGTAGTTTCTGGGTTTCCGGGCCAGTTAAATGAGTTTCCTGCAAGAGGGCTATGTGTACGTGGTGTCGTTTGAGGTAAGAGTAAATTTGATAATGGCGTGACGGCGTGTGCATGCCGCGCACGTTCCATGTGCATATTTTCACCACCAACATATTACGTCCAGGCATTCCCCCCCAGCACCCCCCACACCCCTCCCCTCCCCCAGAGATAACCAATACAGCGTCTCATCAAGCCACACACCCACAGTCACCATCAGAAGATTAGCGTGCATTTTCTGAGTGTGTATGAGAGTAGTAAAATGGAGAAAAAAAATCAACCAGCACTTGGAACAGAAAAAACAAGTGAACAATGCCAAAAGGTCGACAGCAGAACATGTCGTTGTCCAAACACTCTAATGAATTAATAAAACCTTAAGTTCAGGGGGGTTACTGAGCACTCGGCGTGACTGTCACAGGAGCATTTATAAAGCAAATATAGGATAAATCCCCCCACACAGGTGTCTCATGTCAGTCGGCTCAGTCGAAACAGGTTCACTTCCGATCAAGAGTCTCAAGCTCCTTTAGGTGCAGTGCTCCGCAGCCAAGTATCGCCGGGAGGCAGATCATGTCTCTCCCCCACTCCCAAAGTCAGTGCCGTCTCCATCACCTGATCCTCCAACCACCAAGCTGATCCAGAGTTTTCCCGGTGCCTCAGCACCCAGAAGAGTACTCACTGCGCCATTCAGGTCAAAGACAAGGTTCAGTCTGGGGCCAGAGTCCGGCTGTCTGTGCCCAGCAAGCGCCCAGTAAAAATCGGGTCCAGGATGGCATAAGGGGCACTCAGAGACAGGCAAAGCTCTCCGGGCAATTGGTCTTACTATCAGTGGATTAGATCACCAGTCTGTGGAGTGACATTCGGTAGCTCCGTCGACACTTGTGAGTCCGGCAGCCCATAAATGTTTTCATCGTCACTGGACAGCGCGCGTGGACTGGCTTCCAAGGCAGTGTCTGTGTCCAGGGAGCCACTAATCTCCGCCACCGTCCGAAGGGCCTCTTGTTGTTCATTGTGAATGAGATCAGCTAGGTGGCCAACCTCCAGCTCCATGCGCAGCTGTCGTGCCGGCGATGACCTGCACCTGCGGGGCGCCGGGGACCCTGGAAGCGCGGCAGGGGCGACGCTGTCGATGCCGCTAGGGAATCCGCAGCTGTTCCAGAGTAACAAGCCAGGCCTCAACCGCTTCAGGAGTGTTAAAGAAGTGAGTTTTGTCCTGGGCCACCACTCGCAGGTGCGCCGGGAAAAGGAGGGAATACTTCAAGGTCAGCTGATGGAGCCGTTGCTTAACTGCTAAGAAGGAGTGTCTCTGGCGCTGTACCTGGATTGAGTAATCAGGGAAGAACATGACCTTAGCATTTTCAACCCGAATCTCCTGTAGCTTCCTGGTTTCCCGCAAGATGGTGTTGCGGTCGCGATAATTCAGGATACAGATGAGCATAGGTCTGGGGCTGGATCCTGCCGGGGGGCGGCCGGGTCGGCACCCGGTGTGCTCGTTCCACAACAAAATGTTGAGAGAGTGCGCCATCTGGCAGTAGGTTCCGCAGCCATTCTTCCATGTGTGTCTCGGGTTCCCTGCCTTCCTAGCGTTCCGGCAGCCCCACGATGCGTACATTATTTCTCTGCGCCCTCCCTTCCGCATCCTCTGCAGGATCTTCTAGGATTTCTACGCGGTTGAGGAGATCCTGCACGTGTCTGTCCGTTTGTGCGACTTTGGGCGCGAGATCTTTCGTGGTGGCCTCCAGGGTAGTGGTGCGGTCCAACAGCTTTTTGTGGTCAGCTCGCAGGTGTGTGAGATCAATCTTGCTTTCCAGGGAGGTGCGGGTCAGCTGCATCGACCCCTCTAGTCGCTCCATCGCCGCCTGAATCGTGTCAAGTTTGGAGGCGGTCTGATCCGGGTCAGCCGATTTCACCGCCTTCTCCATCTTTCCTTTCACCTGTGTACCACCAGCACCAGTTCTCGTCCTAGTTCCCCCAGACATGGGCAATGCGACGTAGGTCGTGGTGGGAGTTTGCGCAGTGGTCTCCTCGGGTCTTGGGGAGGCCGATCAGTCCCGGGGTCAGGAGTACTAGGGCACGCAGGGGCGCGGGGCAGTGCCGCTGCCGATCCATGTAGGTAGGTCTTGTCCCATGTCGGGCCAGAGGGCAGGAATGAGGCAAGGGCGGGGTGGGGTGGGTGGGCGCCTTTTCCCAGCACGGCCAGCACCCCCCGGCAGGCTCAGGCAGATGTCCTCGAGGTGACTTGCGCTGGCCTCCTCCACCGTCAGCCATGGCGGCAGGAGTGTTGAATGGCAAGCAGGCGTCCCCCGTCTTAACCGGCAGCTCCCCCGCCGCCAACAGCCGCAGGAACCTCCCGGCCCACCTCGGCCGACCCGCAACAGTAAATGGCGGCAGCGTCCTGGCCCCACAGCCTGAGGCGCGGCTTCCCCATTCCAGGAAGTGTCCGCCGCGAACACTGGGAGATGGGCTCCTCTCGCAGCAGGGCAAAGGATGCGAGGCTCGAGGTGCAGTTCCCCCTCCCGGGGGGGCGTTCGCTGCAGGCGCCGAGAGGCGGGCTCTCCCTGCAGCAGGGCGAAGGATGCAGGGCCCAAACTGCAGCCCTCCCTCCCCGGGGGGCGTCCACTGTAGATGTCAGGAGGTGGGTTCTCCCTACAGCAGGGCAAAGGATGTGGGCTCGGTGAGTCCGCGCGAGTCACCGCAGAACCGCCTCGTGGACTCCCGGATGTAGGCCTCGGCGTCAGGGCCCTGTGGCAACAGACCGTCCCCGGCCTCGCGCAGTTGTGAACGCCGGCTGGGGAACCGGCGAGGGAGGCAGCCAACCAACGTCGCTCCCGAAGCGGGCAGGAGCGATTCCTCAGCCCCAGGTTTGGCAGGGCAGCAGAAGTTTTCCCCACGCAGCTCCGCTGCTATTTTGGGCCGGCCTCGGAGAAGTGTGCCGGAGTAATGGCCCATCCAGGCACATCCTCCGCCATTGCGTGCTTAGCCACGCCCCTTTAGCTATTCACCATTACGAGTATAAAGTTACTCAATTCAAATTCAGCTTTATTTGATTTTTTGTAAAATAAAAATCATAAAAGCACAGTTAAAAAAAAATTCACTTATATTACAGAGAAAGTACAATAAATATATATCAGGCAAACAAGAGTTACATAACTTATATCTTTACATTGTATTCCTGTACCTAATAACATTCTTTAAAAATAAGGACATATCCATTATAATCAATTGATTTTCTAAAGATTGTAACGTCAGGTAAGCTATTCTGCAGTGTCTTAGATCCATACTCTTCAAAATTGGTATTGGAAATGTATAAAATTTACAAAATAAAATACTATGCATCGTGGTTTGGGTTGAAATGTCATCACACAGACATGGGAGTAGGTTTCTCGACCAGTCATTAACTTCTGGAAAGTTACTTAATCTATGGAAAGTCCAAAAACAAAAGCGAGTTAAAAGCATGTGAACAAAGCTCCCCTGTACCTGTTCCAAATAGGGCTGTATACCTGGGCATATTGTCATCAAATGGTTATCCATGACGATTTTTTTTATCTCTTTCTTGAAGCCATCGCTTATTCTCTAGGTCAGTCAAATAATCTGCTTTTAAGGATTTTGTAGGGGTTGTTACCATGGTCTCCGGTGTTTTCAAAGAATTCAGGATGGCCGATTTCATTCGCCATTTTTTTTAATATAACCAAGCCAAGGTATAGTAAAACCCTATCGAGTTTTAAACCATTAATAATTACATCACAATTAAAACCAGTCTCAATTGTTACCCAAACCTTGTGCCAAAGTAAAAGAGGGTTAATTCTCATAATATCAGTAATAAAAGATAGACCAAGTTCCGAATGGCAATTAAAATTAGCAGATGAGCTAGGTACCGCCAGCAGATAACGCATAAATGCATTTTCACAGCATTGTAGATGTTGGACATCTGCAAATTCCCACATACCTGCCCTGTACATAGCTGTTGAAAGACATTTGGATTTGTAAATAGCTAGTAACTCGGGGACAGATCTGCAGCATAGTTTCCTAGTAAAATTAATCACCACACATAATGCTCTGGAAAACATTAGTTTTCTTGCCTGAATAGCAGCAGTCCAAGACCCTGTCCGATCAACGTTAATCCCCATATAGGAGAATTTGTCAGTGCTTTCAATGTTATTATTATTAATAAAAATGTCACATTTTTATGTCATTTTATTTCACAATTCATTGTGTAAGTCCTACTGATATTCACATTTAGACCCCTATCTTGCATAAAATTAACAACATTAGTGACAGTTCCCCTATTGGCATCTGCACCATTATAACCGCATTGTCAGCATAAAGTAAAATGGGGATGGGTGTACTTTTAATGATCGGATAGTCCTGACAGTGTCCAATCAAATATTGGCCAAGACTATTAATATATAATGAGAAAAGAACGGGGCAAGTACACAGCCTTGCCTCACTCCCTTTCTCATTTGAAACTTAGCTGAACACTCCCCCTGCCTCCAAAATCGAACCCTTGCTCCTGCCTCCCTGTACAATTCTTTATTAATAAAAGCAAGCTGAAATTGTCGTCACCTCCTGCCCTGACGGGTCTTGTCTCCCCGTATGTCCCCAGGCGGTCTCTCAGGTCGGAATCTCTTCACTTAGCGAGCACGCCTAGATTCAGACTGAGTAGGATGGGAGGCCGTTCATTTCGAGTTATGGCGGCTGGATTATGGAACTCCCTTCCTGTCCATATCCGTGCCCTTAATAGCCTGACTCTTTTCAGACGTGCGATCAAAACCTATTTGTTCACCTCTGTTGACTGATCTTCTCTCTTGTAGCGGCGATCTGTTGTGTTGTGGTACTGGATCAAGCGCCAGGACGCCCCTTCGCTGGGGCAGCTGTGCGCTGAATAGAAGTTATTAACATAACATAACATAACATAACATCAACTTCCATCCCTTTAAGAACACCCCATAACTATTCATGTTTTACGCAGTCAAACGCTGAACTAAGGTCAGCGAATGACAAAAATAGTTTTACCTCCTTTGCTAATGTATATTTACTTATAATCAGGGTTAAATTGAATCCTTGCTCCCATTTATCCTCAGTAAAGGCAATATCTACAATGTCAGTATCCCTGTTAGCAAACAATGGTGCATTAACCGCTTTCCAAAAGCTATTATAATCTTTTCTTAAACATGCCTGGTGTAGCGTCTGCCACGCCTCCAATCTTAATTCTACCTTTCCCTTTTTTATCGCCTGCCGATATGTAATTCTAGCCTCTCTTATTTCCTCCCTATTTCTAATTTCCCTATGCAAAACTTTCTTCAAATGGGGGTGCGCCTTACTACATTCCCTATCAAACCAGCCCTGTGTATTGTGCGTTCCCTGTTTTTGCTCCTTAATTAATAATTTCTGTACCTCTCCGGTAATTTTAAGGAAGGCATTTAGAACATCTTCGTCATCCCTTTCCTCGGAGAGACAAGCTTCAAGATCTTCTCTTCACCTTTTTACAAGTTTCTTAATAAAAACCATGGGATCCACTTTTGACCAATTTAAAGAATACCCGTTTGTGCTGGGAAGATTGATATTAAAATGTTAGTGTAAGCCCTTATTCTTCTTGGTTCTATCGGAACTCTCTAGATCGAAAACAATACTGATTGGATAATGATCACTCAATATAATAGCATGGGTTTCAAAAGTACGGACATTTCTTGAGTACCTATTTGACACTTGAACAAAGTCAATAATTGAATTACAACCTCTAGTATTAAAGGTAGGCTCAAAAAGTACTAAGGGAGTACACAGCTCGTTGACACATCCCAAGTCAAACTGAAAAATTTCATTTAACAAATCCTACAGTGTTATATGTGGAAAATGGGCCAGCGTATCTTCTTTGTCTTTTCCTAGGCCACAAATACCCTTTTGACTATGTTGGCACAAGAAGCAGTCATAATCACCTCCCCCCATATAATACACATATTGCCAGACATCTTGTCTTCCAAATTACTCAATGCTTGACGTAAATTCATTAGCACGCTCATTGTCTGAATTTTGGGGATATTATTATAGAAGTTGAGTAATACTGAACAGTGCCCTCCTACCATATTCGTTACTAGGATCTGGTAATAATCAGTCGCAATTGTAAGTTTCAAGTTGGTCACCCCCACAGTGTTAGAGACATAAGTACATAATCCACCTTTGTTACGCCCCTACTCACTGATGACTGCCGGTGTATGAAAAGTTCAATAGCCATGGATATGTTTTTCCTTAACTGTCCAGGTTTCTTGTAGACAATTTATAGAATATTCTTCTACAAAGGTTAACCTCTGAGGGTCGAAAACGAAAACACATTGACCTGAAGCCTAAGTGTATTCTGAGTCATAAAAAGTTTATTAGATGAAAAAATATTGTACGGGCACTTTTTTGCACAAAAAGTCACTTTTTGGCACTTTTTTGAGAGAAATAAAATAGTTCGCAGATTTTTTTTAAATCGACCGAATAAAAAAAAAATGCTCTTGTTGGATGGCTTTGGACATAAGGCCGCATAAACAAAAGTTTATATCTGTTTTTCTCACTTTTTTATTGCTGTTTGAAATTTCTGACTTGACTTTTTGCATCATTGGTGATGCATGTGTTTAACATTGAGCTTGGGAAAATTGAAAAAAAATAGACTTTGGGGATTGTTTACTAGGGCAAGTGATACATCAAATTAAGACTCATATTAAACTGAACCTCAAGCTGAAAAAAAAACCAAAATAGCATTTACGATCACTTTTTATAAGCGACTTTAACAATTGTTTTTTTAGCTATATTAAAAAACAAGGTAACGCCGTAAATTTTAGAAAAGAGATTTTTTCAAAGTAAAACATAGGTGTGACCTGCCTTCACATTAGGCTTCATAAACAAAAGAAAAAACATCTCTATGTGTTATATTCACTTTTTAATAACACATTTTCATTTTAGGCACAAGCAAAAAGCAGCATTGGTGATGCATGTGTTTTTCAATGGGGTTTTTAAAGTCTACCAAAATACGGTTTACCAATACATTTTCATTATTTTCTCTTTGGTATCTCATTATGCACATGTTAATAAACAGGTTCATGCATTATTAGCTAAATAGCATAAAAACACACTGAATTATTAACAATAATCTTTGAGATTTGGGTGACCAGATGGCCGGAAATCGAAAATCGCCTCGTATGGATTCAACTTCCATTTCGTGCACTTTCTATGTGGGCCACATGCATAAGAATTGGTACAATAATGCATACGAATCTTAGCTAGAATCTGCAATTGAAATTAAGTCTTTAACTTATATGCTTCAAGAATTATAGGGCACATTCTGCTATGTATAATATCCTATCCATTTCAATGGGACGACCAGATGGCCGCAAATTGAAAATCGCGTCGTATGGATTCATATTGCGTTGTATGTACCTTACGTGTAAGCCACATGCATTTAAAATGACACAATGTAGTAGGGTATGCTATAGAATGTGTTGCAGTTGGAAATCAAGCTCTATCTAGTATGGATCATGACTGATGACACAATATACGTGACTCATTTTGCAAAAAATGGAGGCAAATTTTATAAAACATGCGTTTAATCACTGAATGATTCTCACCACTTCTAAGCATGGCACAGGCATTACAATGACCACAGGGCAGTGGCATGATGGTAACTGTATGCTGCACTCAGAATTATGGATCCAGATTGTATGGTTTTAGAATTTTGGGCCACAACGTAAGGCATATTTTTTCACACATGTGACGTTATTGAAAAACATCATACATTCAACTTCACATTTTGTAGCCAAAAGCATAAAGTGTTCTTCAACACACATGAAAGTGAAAAATAAAAACTTTTCCTGAAGATTACACTTGATTTGTACCTTGTCCCTATAAGCCACAAATATGAGAGTTACCACTATAAAGTGTAGATGTCTTAGCTACATACTGTGATTGAAATTAGGTCAGTACCTCATATGGTTCAAGATTTATAGTGCACCACATACTATGTAATATATCCTATCCATTTCAATGGGTGACCAGATGGCCGCAAATTAAAAATCGCCTCGTATGGATTCAAATTGCTTTGTATGCACCTTGTGTGTGAGCCACATGCATATAAAATGGCACACTGTAGTAGGCTATGTTATAGAATGTGTTGCAGTTGGAAATCAAGCTCTATCTAATATGGATCTTGACTGATGACATAACATACGTGACACATTTTGCAAAAGCTGGAGGATTTTTTTTAAAAATATGTGTTTAATCGCTGAAAGATTCACACCACTTTGAAGCTTTCCACATGCATGAAAATGAACACAGGACAGTGGCATCATGTTAGCTTAATGCTGCACTTCCAATTATGGATCCAGATTGTATGGTTTTAGAAGTATGGGACAAAATGTAAGGCATACTTTTTCGTACATGCGACGGTATTGAAAAACGTCATACATTCAACCTCAAATTTTGACAACTTTACAATACGCCACACACACAATAATTCACATGGGTAAGATGCACATCACTAGGAACAAAGTGCTGTTTAAATTATGTCTCTATAATGTACAGATTATGAATTATAGCCAAAATGATAAAGTGTTCTACAACACACATGAAAGTGAAAAATAAAAACTTACCTGAAGGTTACACTTGATTTGTACCTTGTCCCTATAAGCCACAACCATGAGAGTTACCACTATGAATTGTAAATGTCTTAGCTACATACTGCAATTGAAATGAAGTCAGTACATCATATGCTTCAAGAAATAGAGTGCACTACATCCTCTGTAGTATATCCTATCCATTTCAAAGGGTGACCAGATGGCCGCAAATTAAAAATTGCCTCGTATGAATTCAAATTGCTTTGTATGACTGTTTTCAGGTCCCTGTAGCCACCAGGACCCCATAATATATCTCAGATGATATAACAAGAGTGGCTAGGGCTCATTTCCAGCCTCCAGGTACATGTCTGACTCCTATTTGTGACATTTCGAGGTGTTTGGGATCAAACTCATTTTTCCCAATATAGGCCATAGAGCTCAGAGTCACATCACATTGAGCTCAGAGTCACATCAAATTTCTAGTTCTGGACCTAAGGACCCCTTAGTATACCTCAGATGACATACCAGGAGTGTCTAAGACCCATTTCTGGCCTCCAGGGATGACTTTTTGAAGTTTTGGGGTTTAAGGGGGCATAGTCACTTCTTCCATCCAGGCTACGTTGCTCAAAATCGGGTACGATGTCAGGTTCTTCCCTTGGCTGGAAGCTGAAAAAAAAACTTCAGATAATAGCAAAGGTAGATAGATCAAATGAAAGCATCAGATCTGAGCTTTCTAACAAGTATATTTAGGTCATGGGTACTCACAAAGTGACTGTGATATCCATTCTGAGCTATTTGGAAAATTAGCAAATCTTGTCAAAAAAACTTTTTTTGACGATTTTTGCTAATTTTCGGTATCAACCCTCATGACTGTTTTCGGGTCCCTGTAGCCACCAGGACCCCATAATATATCTCAGATGATATAACAAGAGTGGCTAGGGCTCATTTCCAGCCTCCAGGTACATGTCTGACTCCTATTTGTGACATTTCGAGGTG
This sequence comes from Lissotriton helveticus, assembly GCF_964261635.1. NCBI lineage: Eukaryota > Metazoa > Chordata > Amphibia > Caudata > Salamandridae > Lissotriton > Lissotriton helveticus. The sequence continues at coordinate 3,816,880 of NW_027611651.1, read as the reverse complement.
TTTGGGGTCAAACTCATTTTTTCCATTATAGGCCATATAGCTCAGAGTCACATCACATTGAGCTCAGAGTCACATCAAATTTCTAGTTCTGGACCTAAGGACCCCTTAGTATACCTCAGATGACATACCAGGAGTGTCTAAGACCCATTTCTGGCCTCCAGGGATGACTTTTTGAAGTTTTGGGGTTTAAGGGGGCAAAGTCACTTCTTCCATCCAGCCGTAGGTGCTCAAAATCGGGTACAATGTCAGGTTTTTCCCATGGCTGGAAGCTGAAAAAAAAACTTCAGATAATAGCAAAGGTAGATAGATCAAATGAAAGCATCAGATCTGAGCTTTCTAACAAGTATATTTAGGTCCTGGGTACTCACAAAGTGACTGTGATATCCATTCTGAGCTATTTGGAAAATTAGCAAATCTTGTCAAAAAAACTTTTTTTGACGATTTTTGCTAATTTTCGGTATCAACCCTCATGACTGTTTTCAGGTCCCTGTAGCCACCAGGACCCCATAATATATCTCAGATTATATAACAAGAGTGGCTAGGGCTCATTTCCAGCCTCCAGGTACATGTCTGACTCCTATTTGTGACATTTTGAGGTGTTTGGTGTCAAATTCATTTTTTTCCATTATAGCTCCTAGATATCATAGTCACATCAGATTTCTAGTTCTGGACCCAAGAAGACCATAGTATACCTCAGATGACATACCAAGAGTGTCTAAGACCCATTTCTGGCCTCCAGGGGTGACTTTTTGAAGTTTTTGGGTTTAAGGGGGCAAAGTGACTTTTTCCACCCAGCCCAATGTTCTCAAAATCGGGTACGATATCAGGTGTTTCCCTTGGCTGGTAGCGGAAAAAAAACTTTATATAATATCGAAGTTATATATATCACATGAAAGCATCAGAGCTGACCTTTCTAACAAGTGTATTCATATCTTGCGCACTCAAACAGTGTCTCTGATATCCATTCTGAGCTATTTGGAAAATTAGCAAATCTTGTCAAAAAACATTTTGGGACGATTTTTGCTAATTTTCAGTATCAACCCACCTGACTGTTTTTGGGTCCCTGTGGCCACCAGGACCCTATATTATTTCTCAGGTGATATAGCAAGAGTGTCTAGGGCTCATTTCCAGCCTCCAGGTACATGTCTGAGTACTATTTCAGACATTTTGAGGTGTTTGGTGTCAAATTCATTTTTTCCATTATAGGCCCTAGATATCAGAGTCACATCACATTTCTAGTTCTGGACCCAAGAACACCATAGTATACCTCAGATGACATACCAAGAGTGTCTAAGACCCATTTCTGGCCTCCAGGGGTGACTTTTTGAAGTTTTTGGGTTTAAGGGGGCAAAGTCACTTTTTCCACCCGAGGTCGTGGAACTCGGAATGGGGTAAAAGTTTGGCTTGAGTGCCCTCCCCAAGGAGGTCAAAAATTTTATTGCATCAAAATCATTTAAAAACTATATAGGTGTAATTGTAGTGCCCTGAATGCTATATGGCTGCATTTGCACCGTTCTAGGTATTTACAAAATGAATTTCTAACACTTTTGAAGTCTCCATGAAGTGAAAAATGACTAAGTCCAAAAACTTCACTGGTGCATCAAAGTGGTCAAAAAAGGTCAACATTGGGTTAAAATTAACAAAACATAGTGCTGCAGTGGTCCAATAGCAGGCTAAAGACATAATGAATGACACAGAATGAACAGTTTTACTAAACACTTTGAAAATTCGATTTTCAATTTCAGGGGGACAAGGTCATGGAAGTCATGGAACTCCGAGCTGGGTAAAAGTTCAGCTTAAGGGCCCTCCCCATGGAGGTCAAAAATTGTATTACATCAAAATCTTTTAAAAACTATATAGGTGTAATTGCAGTGTCCTGAATGCTATGTAACTGCATTTGCACTGTTCTGTGTGCCTCCAAAATGAATTTCTAACACTTTTGAAGTCTCCATGAAGTGAAAAATGACGAAGTACGAAGACATCATTGGTGCATGAAAGTGTTTAAAAACGGTCACAAATGCATAAAAATGAAAAAAACTAAGTGCTACACTGGCCCAATAGCAAGCTAAACACACAATGAATGACCCAGAATGAATATATTTACAAATTACTTGGAAAATGCTATTTTAAATTTCAGGGGGACGAGGTCACAGAAGTCATGGAACTCCGAGCGGGGTAAAAGTTCAAACTTTCCACCCCTCATGGAGGTCAAAATTTTTAATTCATCAAAATCATTTAAAAACTATATAGGTGTGATTGGAGTGTCCTGATTGCTATATAGGTGCATTTGCACTGTCCTGTGTGCCTCCAAAGTGACTTTCTAACACTTTTGAAGTCTCCATGAAGCAAAAAGTGACTAAGTCCAAAGACCATTTGGAGCATCAAAGTGTTCAAAAACGGTCAAAAATGCATAAAAACGAGAAAAAAAACAAGTGCTACAGTGGCCCAATAGCATGCTAAACACACAATGAATGACACATCTTGATTTTTTGCTGTAGAGAAATAATGCACCTGTGTACTGTGGCAGACTCAGAAATATTGAAAAACGTAATGATTTCTCTTTCAGCACTTCATAGTAAAACCTTTCAATTTTTGACTCAGTCATTTGGCAGAAACATAACTTTGTACCATTAAAATAGTTGTGACGGGGAACATTCACGTGGGGTTAGGACTGGCTCGACCAGAGTGCTTGCTGACTTGGAGGAGTATGGAGTTGACCACCTTGCCTGGTCCGGTGTAGAACCAAGCCAGCGATGCTTTGCTGCAGGCTCATTTGCCCTGATAGCTGGTCAACAGTTTGAGGAGGAGGAGGTGAAGAGCTAGCTAAGTGTGCCATGAAGCTGGCTGTTCAGTACATCCCTGAGAAGTGAGCTTTGAGTTGATGTAGTGTTCCTCTTATACCACGTGCAATTCATTCTCTCCAAAGCCTCAAGAATTCCTGGGTGTGAAGGGTGGCTGATTCTCATTGGGTGCTTGATAGTTTACGAGAAACTCATGTTCTTGATTGTTCATGTTTGTCTATAGCCCAGGCGTTTTATCTCTTCAGTTGATACAAGCTACAATATAAGTTTCTTTGTCATTGCAAAAAAATATGATTGGCCAACGAGCCTCTGTAGGTCAAAGAATGGAAGGGCTGGGGAACTGTCAGTCATCTCACTGCTAAGCAGAGCAGTGTCATGCTTCACCCTCACTCAGGCATCTGATTTTAACTAACATCGCTTAGAACACTGGGACTTTAGAGCCCATCCTTTTAATGAGAAAAACAAAACTACAAGTCCCATAAGCGATAGTGGCGGAAGGTGTCACGCATGACCTGGGACAACATCCGATTCAGCACACCCAGTTCATTTTTTTAAGTATTTGACACAATATTGAATTTATAACCTTTGTTTTCTGTGGTCACGAGTCACCAGAATACTAAAAACGTGTCTTTTATTTTCAAGGTCAATTAAGTAATGGTCACCAGCTTGGAAGCTCTGTTAAATCTTCAGTATTTGTCATTGATCTCCACGTGTGGCTGGTTTGGGTCTGCCCCTGCATCGTTCCCGATAACTCGCACAGGTAAGGAGCTTGTAGCAGCAACATGATAACCCTGTACTCGTCTGTAAGAAGTGCGCTCCGAGGCAGGTATCCGATAATTTTTGGGAAACAAGCAAGCGCCAATATCTGCTATGTACATTTGTTAAAATAAAACAGTCAAATCCCAGTATACTGTTCTGGAGGTTTAGTCCCAGAGTCATTATCTGTAACTGAACGCAGACACCCTAGGAAGCAGGTGCTTTTAAGACAAGTTGTGTTCACTCACCTGAAGGTGACATGCTTCATCATTGGGCTATACTCCTCACCAGGCCGGCGCTACAATGCCTGGCGGGCACCACAAGAGGGCACTTTGTTGCAGATCTTTTATTAAGTACGTCGGATGAGGACAGAGGATGTTGTGTCATAAGATGTGAGATTGGTGAAAGCCTGAATATAAGATCAACTATCAACCAGTTGCCACAATATAGTTAATGTGATCATCCTGGTCCATGTTGAGATTAAAAACAGTTACGTATGAAGTGGTCAGAGAGTATTTCTTTTCAAAGCATCAAATGTCACATATGAACATAGCGTGTCTCAAATCATAACCAGTCCATTTATATAGTGCATATTTTATTTTCGCACATAGTAGAACGGAAACTTAGCAACAATCAATAAGTTCCAGAAATCTTTGGATCAGAAAAGTTTGTAAAGAACATATAAATCAATTCAATGAATCCAAAAAAACTTGTAGAAAAACATATAGATCAATTGATTAGAAACAAATCAAATGTATAACTTGTATCAGTCATGAGTTTTAACATGTTATTTACATAGTTGCATATCAACGCGCTCTCGGTGATAAAGGAAAGGAGGTAGTTAGGTGGGATAGGTGTGATGGAATACGTGTAGGGACTGGGTAAAGGTGTTGTGACCATAAAACAATCACAGTGCAATTCAGTAAAACCTTTACAGTCTGATTAAGATCAGTAGTTCCGTATTGCTCTTTTACATGGGATTTGTTTTATTCCATTTATTTTATCCTATGCGTAGAGAAAAAGGTGTGGTCTGGTCTACGTTTCGACCCCGTCTGGTGTAAGGGTTAGTGGAAACCTCATTCTGGGGTCTTCATCAGGACATAGATAGGACAGGAGCGCTTTACGTCTGGCCATCCAGTGGCCATTAAGGTAGGACCGTCCTAGGTTCCTATGGTGAAGAGTATAACTGGGACGTAGCAATCCAGTCGCAGTTTTGAGTTTGTTTTCAATTCTTTTTCTTGTATGCAAAGGCAGCCGTCAGGGTGCACAGGGGGTCACACTGCCCCGGTGGTTCTATTCGTCACCACGCATTGCAGGCTGGCATCTCTCACGATCGGCTCACTGTCAGTGAATGACTATGTACATTTGTTAAAATAAAACAGTCAAATCCCAGTATACTGTTCTGGAGATTCAGTCCCAGAGTCATTATCTGTAACTGAACGCAGACACCCTAGGAAGCAGGTGCTTTTAGGACAAGTTGTGTTCACTCACCTGAAGGTGGCATGCTTCATCATTGGGCTATACTCCTCACCAGGCCGGCGCTACAATGCCTGGCGGGCACCACAAGAGGGCACTTTGTTGGAGATCTTTTATTAAGTACGTCGGATGAGCATAGCAGGACAGAGGATGTTGTGTCATAGGATGTGAGATTGGTGAAAGCCTGAATATAAGATCAACTATCAACCAGTTGCCACAATATAGTTAATGTGATCATCCTGGTCCATGTTGAGATTAAAAACAGTGGCAGAGAAATTGAGGAACTAATGGCCCCTATCACTGTGTGAAAGTGTCGATCACCTATGGACCTGCTGGTAAGCTGGGGTCTATAATTCAGGTCCACGTTTTTCATGCCTTGTGTAGTCATGGATCAATCTGTTGGCATTTCATCAGGACCAAATATGGGAAAATTAGTAAATGTGACCTTATCTTCTCCACAGCGTGAGGAGCTCTGTAACTCAAAGCCCTGCACCGTGCATAGGTGATAAGGTGCCTATTAACTTCTTACTACCACAGGTAAGCACTGTCTAACAGAGTGCACTAGATACGGTAACCCTCCTAAAATTCAGGACATATTGACTTATCCAATAGCGAGGACGCCGCATCAGAGGGCAACTGGTTTGAAAAGCACATGCTTCCTAGGGCGTTCAGTTAGAGATAATGTCTGTGGGACTGAACCTCCAGAACAGTATACTGTGAGTTGATTTATATTAAGAATGTGTATACTGGACTGTCATTTTCCTCTTCATCTCTTATGATATGTAAAATAAAACACAACACACCGGGAGGCCAACACATCTATCATACATTTAATGCAAAAATAGCAAAAGGCCAAGCAAGCTAACAAGTGACAATTGTCTTTGCAATGGACGAGAGCATCCACCCTAAAGCAAGTTGGACTATATAATGCTAATGCTACACAATGTATTTTTATGCACTTTTCTCCTAATACCAGTCAATGAAACATGAACACGTGATAGAAACAGTTACTGAAACGAAACTAATGAGTAGGAGGCAGGATCTTCTCTCGAGAGGAATGTGAGGAGTCCGTGAGGTGCAGATCAAAGATACACAGACAAACTACAGAATTCACTGTTTCTGGAAATAACACTTCTGTTTGTCAATATTCAATTTACTACAAGATGCAGGAAAGTGTGCAGATGGACATCACTAAATAAAATGGTTCTGAGCCCTAATAGAATCATGTAACTTTGCAGGCATATTAAAGCGAACAGTCACGTCAAATGAATATAAGAATATTGTAATTTGGTAATGTAATATATCAATGCACGTTGTGGCATTCATGTGGAACCAAATCGGTGTTAAAGAAACCAGTATATCCAGTTATGCTTTCTCACTTCCTTCTTCCTAGAGTCCACCACTGCTGCTAGTCAGCTGTATTCAGCAGTTCCACCTGTGACCTGTAATCCTGCACTTAATCAATACCAAAGGTTGTCAATGCTGCTAGTCAACTCCTGTCACTGGTGCCACTCGCACCCCACCACCCTTGGGCCTGTTATTCTTTTAGCCAGCTCCAGTCAGTAGTGGCCCCTTGGACCTGTATGTAAGCCTACTAGCCAGCTCCTGTTAGTACTGGCCCCTGGGACCTGTTATCATTCTAGCCAACTTGAGTCATTAGTAGCACCTTGGGACTAGTGATCATACTAACCAGTTTCAGTCAGTATTGGCCCCCTGAGACCTATTATCCTGCTAAGTAACTCCAGTCAGTAGTGACCCCTGTACCTTAAATCCTGCAAATATTCAAAACCAGAGGTCAACTCTACTGCCAACCAGTTCCATTCAATATTGACATGTATTGTTACCCTGCTCGTAATGAATACCAGAGGCCAGCGTTGTTGCTAGCCAGCTCCAGTCACCAGTGTCCCGTCACATATTATCCTCAATAGGATCAATGCCCAAGGCCTGTGCAGCTGCTAACCTGCCCTAGTCAATAGTGACCTCCCAGACCTGTTATTCTGCATATAATCAGCAAGGCTTCGGTTCTAAAAAACACTCACCCCACATGCTTATGGTATATTAGCAATGTAATTTATTTACATCATACGGTAGGTACCGCACTATATCACACGATCCCAAAAACAAAGAAAATCGAAATTTGTCTAACCGTTCAGCACTGTTCAAAAATGACCAAATCACGCCAAGCACTATAGCCTGCCACATCACATGGCACACTCAGCCACAACATGACAAGATACCACGCCAGGGATTTGGGGCCATTAATTCTCTGTTAGAGGCATGTGTGCTGTAGATGCACATGCTTTGCATAATCCTGCCATCTTGTGTTGGGTCCGGATGTTTGCAAGGTGTTTCATTATTACCCCTATATTTATATTCCGGCGTAAAAATTACCTGCACCACTTAACAAATCTCTATTCGTTTCATCCCCTCTAAAACTCTCTCTCTTTGCTCTATTTGTTTCCAATTGTGATTGCTTATTTTCCACCTGTTTATTACTTTCCTCCACTTGCAGCATTTCTAAGGACTGAATTTTCCCATTCTCTATAATTTTTATACTATCAGCTTGATTGTTTAGGCATTTATTTTTCATAACTGCTTGTACTTCCGATAGATCCTTATTAAATAGAGGGTAAAAGGGTTTTGTTGGAGACATTTGTTAACCCTCACCTTCACAATATGATATTTGGTCATGGTTATTTCCAGTGTTCAATCTCACTATCTGATGCATTTGTATTTTTTATACTTTTAGAAGCTTTATTTCTTGCTTTCCGTTGTTTTTTCCTCTGTCTTTTTGATAGATGAACGTCCGGAGCTGCGTCTGTCAATGTTGATTGTGTCGAGCATAGCTTTATCACTTCTTGATCTTTTTTTTATCATCTATTTTTTCTTTAACAACAACAGTATTGTCTTTACATTTTATTGTACCTTTAGAGGGGCAGTCGGTCTTGATGGTTTGAATTCCCACATTAGGAAACTTCACTTTTACATCGTCCATTATTGTTTTTTAAATATCCAGAATGGTAGCCAGTTTAATTAGTGGGGCACAACTACACTCTGCAAACGTAGATATTGGCTGAGATTGTGCCCTTACTATTAGATTATTTTGCCTTATTATCTTCTGCTCAATTCCGGTAACAGAGGATGCCGCAGCGCTCAAGAGATCTATTTGGACCTCCTTTTTGTTGGACTGATATGTTAAAGCTTCCAGAGTTAATTGCGAGGTTTTGAAGAATAAATCCCAAATTACTCCCGCGTTCCCACTTCCTGGTACCTGGGCTATGGTGTTGCCCATTTATGAATGATAGGTCCTTATACTTCTCTTTTTGTGGTCCTTGAAAATCATGTCCCTCGTCACAAGAATGAATGAATTGTGGACTACTATTCAAAACTTCTTTTTGATACGGAGTACTCCAACGCTGCAGAGTTTCTGGGTTGCTGTTGTATTCGTCCTTATTAATTTGAGATCCGTTATTTTGATTATATTTCGTCTGGTCCTGTTTTTTAACTGAATTTATTTTAGACGGAGTAAGATCCGATTTCAGTGGGGTATTGGCTTCCCTTATGATTTTCACCCGACCATTTAGTTCATTTGGAGCTTCTTGCTCTGGTTGATTTATTTGGCCCAAATTAGATGGTTCCCCTATACCATTAGCTTTTCTGATTTTTACTTGCACTTCTATTGGCATTGGCTGCCTAAGTTGGTAGTAATTGCTGAGTATCTCCCATTGTTAAATTTGTGCATTTTGCGTCCTCTTATTGTGAACGACCAGTAAGTGGAATATTTAACATCTCTAGGTCCGTTATTTGACCCCAATGGTTGACTTGGTCCTTAGTTGAATTTGACATTCGTTCGACTTCAGCTTCAGACTCAGTGTGTCCTCGTTCACTTACTCCTTGCTTAGGGGATATAATATTTGTTCTACTCAGTGCTTTAGTTGGAAATTGAAGATCACATGGATTAGTTAGCATAGCAACGGTTGGATCTTTCATAAAAATCAAACTTTGACGGCGACTTTCTCAATTTCCCAAAATGTATGGACCTTAGATTATTTAAAGGAGAGTATGTCACCTGCCTGTTTTATTTTAAACGTATCTAATATCAGTGTTTGTTGTATTTTTCTTTTACTTTTGATAGGAGGGAAAGGTGGCCGCTCCTTTCCTTACCTCATAATACACCCTCTAAGGTGAAGAAGTCTTGCTTCTTTCAGAAAATCAAACGGGCCAGTGACAAGACCAACGGGTGCCTTTAATAGGACAAAAACACCTCCAAACACCTCCAAGGGAAAACACCCCCAAAGCACACCTCAGTACTGAATCCGTTGGTACTGCTGGTAACTTATTAAATAAATTAATTAATTAATCGATTGATTAATATCCGGGTTCCGGGTAGGGCTTTCTGTAGTCTAGGCATGCAGAGTAATTCAGGGGTCGAGGGGTGCTTCAACAGGGTCAAAGTCTATTGTCACTTTCCCCTTTGCATAATTCTCAGATTTTTTAGTACAAACTTATTACAGACTCCAAAGGCTCAGCGACTTACTGACCGATCAACCTTAACTACTCGCCACACGCCACACACCTTGCCACTTTTCACTCACCACTCACTGTTCATTGCTTGTTCTTTGCTATTCATCGCTGTCAAGAGTACAAGGGAGAATGCTGGTAATCCTTCGGGAGCAAGAGCGGGATCCAGAGCCAGCCACACTACAGACGGCAGATGTAGGCACTTCCCTCCACTCCTCAGCTCAGCTCTGCTCAATGCTTGGTATATACGTAAAACCAGGCGACAGGCCAAGGCTCTTCTGTGCTCCTCTGTGCTCCTCTGTGCCCGGCAGCAGCCGGCTCACCAGCAGCACCGCAGGCCAATGCTCCTTTGACCCCTGCAGCGGCCACCGCACCAGCAGTGCCTTAGCACTTCGATGCCGGCAGTGGCCGTTCCTGCCCTCGCAGCAAATCCATAGTACTTAAAGCGCCCGTATAACAGGACGCGGTGAAGCGGGAGAAACCTGCGGGAGCGGGAACCGGTCACAAAACAAACCCAGGCAGTCATCCCAGGCTCCGCTCTGCTTGCTCATGAACTCCGGTTCGGCCCCCTCGGCTCTACTCGATACGCTCTGCACTCAAAGCCGAATCACAGGACGACGACGACTGTGAACACCAACAAAGGGAAGAATTGTGTGTTCCCCTAGTTTTTTTTTTTTTTTACTTTATTTTTTCAGCAAGATGAACAACATAATCCCCCCCAAAATTGGCATCGTTAGAAAGAAAATACAGGTGTACACAGTTCATTGTCCCAGTATGGCTCCAGCAGGTGCAGATATAACAGTAGATACAAGAGCCAAATCCTCGGGATGCAAAGCAATCATAGAAACTGACATTAAGAAAACTTGTGCGTAGTCATCAGGGCATTACCCCAACACCAGCTCTCCCTCCCCACCTCCAGCCTCCCCGTCCTCAGGCCTGACTCCTCAGGGGAGAACAATTCAGCACTGGTTGCATCGGAATCGCTGCCAACTGACCCCACAGCGCACATCATACGCCGGCGAGCAAGTCCTCCTGCAGCCGCTCATCCTTACGCGTACGCTGCATGTGTGTCTCCTCAGCCAATGTCCATTCCCCAACATCCCGAAGCCACAATGACATGTCCAGTGCCCTCTGTCCCATCCAGGTAATAGCCACTCGTCTCCTAGCCAGCACCAAGAGCAGCTGCAACATTTTGTATGATAGGTTCCTCTTCCTAGGTTTAGGGACCAGGGCCAGCAAGCAGTGAAGCGGGGTCAGGTCAATACGCAGGCTCGTGATCTTCCGGATGTGGACTACCACTGCCTTCCAGAAGTCTCCGACCAGCGGGAACTCCCAAGCCAGATGGAGAAATCCGTCTCTGACTATACCGCATCTAGGACAGGCATCCAATTTATCCGCGGCGATGCGGTGTAAAGCAACTGGGGTCATGTAAGTGCGATGTACAAAATTGAAATGGATCGGTTTGAAACGTGCATTACACGACACCTTCCTGGTAAGTGTCCCTATTCGTTTACAATGTCCCGGGTCCAAGGCGACCCCTAGATCCGCTTCCCATGCCGCCCAAGACGGGGATATCGGGGGGGCCGAATCACATCTCATAGCCGTATATAACAGCGTTATCAGTCGCCATCCCCTGACAATAGGATATTCAAAGTAGGGGACACCTGGGGCGCCTCCGGATATTGTGGCCAGGTCGCCCTCGCCATGTCCTGCAGGCCGCTATAATGGAGATATGTAGGAGAGTAGGGTCTGCTATCCTATGGTCACCCCAAATTTTTGCTTTTTGCTTCACTGGTTTTCGACTACTGAGGCTGTGGGCCTGCTAATCAGACCCCCAGCCTGCTGTTCTCTCACTAAATTAATGACACATGTGCTATAGGCACATATCAATTGGAAATGGACTCCTTGTCAGCCCCTGTAGAATGCACTATAAGTGCCCAGGGTATAGGGGCCACCAAGGCCTACCAGGGGCTGCAGCATATCTTTTGCCACCCCTGGCTGGTTCTTAAATTGACACAACTGGCTGATCACTCAGCTGGGGTAAGGTGGTGTAACCACCCCTTGCTTAGGTATAGTATATCTATATCTAAACCTATATCTGGACACATGTAAACCTGTGAGCCACTCCTATAGTAGGCCTCATCAATCCTGGAGGCTGAGTGCGTGGTTTTATGTGAGATGGAGCTCTAGCATGAGCTGAGCCTGTCTGCAGCTGTCGGGAACAAATCCCTAAGCTGTTTCAGGATAATGCCATACCATATACTATTAAGTGCCTTATAATCCTCGCGGTTATTTAGCAACTTTGGTTTGGCTTTATCAAAACATGTCGTGTAAGGTGTCATACGATTTGGAATACCATCCCCTCGCCAGTTCTGGCGACGGGGATGGCATTCCACCCCTCTAGAGGGGTAAGACATGTTACTTTGCTTTAATGCGGTTAATTTCTCCAAAGACCTTAAGATCCACAAAATGGATGCCTCTGCCACAGACAAATGTCTGGACCCCTGCAGTTGACCGAAACTCAGCAGATGGGGCCTGGACAAAGGGTTTCCTGTCACAGGAGGGTGTCACCACCCTCCAGACAGGAGATAGTGTATTGTAGCAGGGAGGTTTGAAAGAAACCAGACACTGCCTGGGGCGCACAAGGCTGCCCCTTGCATAATCCGGCCAAACCGGTTCTGGGGCACTCCAGCCCTCGTGCCAGGGCGGCCTGGATCAAAGGAAGGGGGTGTATCCACCCACTTCCTGGGTCCCACCCATAGGAGGGGACCTAGCAGGTAATCACGCCCCCCAGATTGGAATAAGAGTGGGAGCAGTGCCAATGCACATCAGATTTCCTGGAAGAAACATTTGAAACGCAATTCTGGACCCTTCGCCCTCCATCTCATCGTGGAAGCCCGAAGAATCTCCCTTGTGGTCAAGGAGTGACCACCCTGCAGCAGCAGGCACCATCCAGCCCTCGACGTCTACTTTGTTGCAGTTCCCGCCGGAACTCGAGCGACTGAGATCGACGAGATCAAGCTTGCCTGCCTTCCAACAGCCCGATCCACAGTCCCTGCAGAGCTGAGACCCGTGGAGGCGACCAGAAGCGTGGGGCACGCCATCTTGAATTGACCACGAGACGCTGACCGTGCAGCCCACGAGTGACCCTCGAAGCTGTGCACCGGGGTTTGAGAAGCCCCCACCCTGAGCTGCTCCTGAGCCGAAGTTCAGCCCTCCACACTCGACGAGTGCTGCGTGGGGCCCTTTGGCTCTATTTGGCTCAACGCGTTGGCCCGGTCATTTGCCAGCTGGCTAGTGGTCCCTGTGCCGACGAAACTACAAAGAAGACTCGTGAATCTGGTTGCTCCAGATCCACACCAGCTCCCCTGAAAAGGAGCCCCGACTCTGACCTTCCTGGTCCGAGTGAGAAGCAATCTTCCGATCCCGCGTGGATTGCTCTTGCCAAGGCTTGTTTGCTCCAAACTTGAAGCCGACTGCACCGACGGTGAGAGCCTGCGTGGGACAGATCGTGACCTGCTCCTGGACATCGCAGATGCCCCAGAGCCCACGTGACAGCGGAGAGAAGCTCCTCAACGACCACCTGATTGCGCCCGACATTGCCTGGTTCCGTCCTGGTTCCACCCTGGTCACTGCTGAGTGACCCAGACTCTGTCCCCTCTGCTTTCAGGTACTCTACAACTTGAGTCCACCCTTGGACTCCACCGGACACTTCATCTTTTACCCGCCTGCAGCCCTTTCAGCTTCAAGCACCAAGAGCCTGCGTGTCAAAACCCGACGCCACTTCGACCCTGTGCACCCACTTCCTGTGGGTGAGGTAACTTTGCTCCGCCGGTGTTCCCACACTGGTGCACACCTCTAGGGTCTGTGTGTTAAGTTTTGTTCCTCTAGGTTCAGCGGAAGTGTCCTTAAACTTTAACTCTATGACTTTTACGCACCATTGGTTAACATTGGTGCATGCGTGCGCTTCCCGCACATCTCCCGAATCCCGAGGGCCAATCCCGACTTCAGCATTGCTTGTCCCGACTGCTCCCAGCGATTCCCTAGGCCCTAGGCCTAACCACTGTTCGAGTGGCCTCTCTTATACCACTTGTTTAGTATATGGTTTGAGTGGCCACCCGCCCTCATCCATAATTGTGCAACTTGTATGTTTAAACAGTGCTTTTGATTTAACGCTTGTGCCCCTTTATTCATAAAGAATACTGGGGATTGTTTTTAGTAATAAACACATATATTTTTATAATATATACTTGTGTCCTACAAGATACTGTCCCCCCGTGAGCCCAAAGGCCTCCGTAGCCCTCTCCAGGGTCACGAAAGAGTCGTCCGAGGACAGGTCTGCCAAAGTCTCACAGCCGCCCTCACGTCATTCCCGTAATGACATGTGTTCCTCCATCAGCGTCACCGGTGCCAATATCCACACCGGTAGCTCCCTATGAAATGGGGCCCGCCTCAACACCCTCTCCACAACTCGCTGCCAAAGTCCCGCAGTGTGTCGAACAACATACGGCAGGGATTCATCCGCTCCTCTACCCCGCATCAGAGCCACCTGTAGCATCCTCTCATCCGCTCTACCCGCCAGGAGTCGCAACTCCCAGTTGTCTGTACCCGCGAACCAGCGCGTGGCTGGCAGAAGTTGGGTCGCATAATAGTATAGGTCGGACCTCGGGGCCTCTAGACCCCCCTCTTCCCAGCGTCTGACAGCCGTGCGTAATGCAACCCTGCTGCGCCTGCCCACCCAAAGCAAGGAGGTGAGCAGCATATTAAGTTTGTTGAGTATACGAGGGGGGAGAGGGCAGAGGGTATTCTGCAGGATATACAACACTCTTGGCAACATCATCATCTTCGAGACGGCCAACCTTCCCATGAGAGAGAGTGGGAGCATATTCCAAAAGGACACGGACTGCTGTAGGGAACTGAGCACTCGGTCGGCGTTCCGGGCCAGCAACTGCTCATCGGACACGGCCACTTGGATTCCCAGGTATCGGAAGGCCTCCAGTTCCCACCTCAGTCCCAGGTACGGAAAACCCACTCTAGGGTCCTCATCACAGCCCGCAAGGGGGAAGATCAAGGACTTCTCAGGATTAAGGCGCAGCCCAGAAGCTGCACCAAAACGATCCAAGTGACGTAACAGGAGCAGCAGCGACTCCCGGGGGGAGGTCAGGTAGAACAGCGCGTCATCGGCGTACAGCGAGACCAAGTGCACAGTATCCCCCACTTGTATCCCCCAGGGGGCCATCTCCGCTCGGAGCGACACCGCCAGGGGCTCAATCGCCAGTGCGAATAGGAGTGGCGCCAGGGGGCACCCCTGACGGGTGCCCCTGCCCAGTTGCCACTCCTCCGATCGGGCCGCCCCGAGTCTGACCCTGGCCGTAGGCGCACTGTAGAGAATCCGGATCCAGGCGCAGAAGAAGGGCCCCACCCCAGCCATCCGAAGCACCTCCAAAAGGTACCCCCAGCTGACAGTATCAAAGACTTTAGCCAGGTCTATCGACACCAGGACCTGAGGATCCTCCCTATCTCGCACTTCATGGAGAACGTGGTTTAAGCGCCGAAGGTTCATGGCGGCGTTGCGGCCCGGGATGAACCCACATTGATCTTGATGGACTAAGCGCGCCATATGTGGCGCCAGCCGGGTGGCTAAAATCTTAGTGAGGATTTTTGCATCAGTGTTGATTAGAGTGATAGGCCGGTAGGCCGCGGGATCACAGCCATCCCCTACCGGCTTCAGAAGCATGCAGACCTCACCCTGTTGCATGGTGGGTGGGAGTGTGCCACGCTCCTGTGCCTCATGGTAAACCTGCAGGAGATGGGGAGCGAGGGTATCCGCAAACGCCTGATAGAACTCTGGTGGAAAACCATCTCCACCCGGCGTCTTAGCCGTCGGTAGGGCGGCCAACGCCACTCTGACTTCCTGAAGCGTCACGGCAACGTCCAGTTCCTCTGCATCCTCCCCAGAGAGGGTCTGGAGGGTCAAACCTCGAAGTTATGGCTGATACGATGCCTCCGTCACTAGGGGGTCCGCTGTATACACTGCCTGCAGATGAGTGTGAAGCACCGCGAGGAGGTCCGACTCCGAGTGTACCAGGTCCCCAGCGGGGTTTCTCAACGCCACTATCCGTGTAGGTGCCGATTCCCTCCGAAGAATCCAGGCCAACAGGCGGCCCGATTTGTCCCCTTCACGGTGGAGTTGCTGGCGATATCGGCCGAGAGTAAACCTATCCAGCCGGGTAAGGATATCATGAACGCCCTCACGGGCCGTCCGCTCAGAGTCCAGGTCCGAGCCATCCGGTTCCGATAAGGATTGACAGTGGCAGAGGCGCTCCTCAGCATACTTGAGCTCCCGAAGCAGCTGTCTCCGGACCCCATAAGTCAGGCCCATACATGCGCCCCGCACAACCGCCTTGAGAGCGTCCCATTTGGTCGCATAAGGCATGTTGCCATCTCCCCAGTTTAGGTCCAAGTAGGTACGTAGGATCGTCTCCACATGTTCCCTTCCTACCGGATCCTGCAGGAGATCCCCCGGCATCCTCCAGGTCAGCGGGCGGGAGGACTGGTCCACCCTTTGTACTACGCACGTTACAGGCGAATGATCAGACAAAAACCGAGCCTAATGGGTGACCGATAAGACAAGGGATGCACCGAGATTGGCAGCAAGGACTCTATCGAGCCTACTATGTGTATTGTGCGTGGGGGTGTAACAAGTGTATAGTTTCATTCCCGGATTACCGAGGCGCTACACATCAACAGCACCCAGGTTATCCATCACCTCCCGGAGACGCGCCGTCATCCGCGGTTTCGTACCCGCGCGGGGAGGATGCCTGTCCAGCAGCGGATCTAGTACACAATTAAAATCTCCAAACCAGAGGAGGGGGGCATCTAAATCTGAAACAATAAGCTCCTGTAAGTTGGAAAAGAAACTCGGGTCATCTACATTGGGTGCGTAGGAATTCAACAGCAGGAAATCCCTCCCATCCAGCTTCACCCGTAAAAGTATATATCTGCCCTCAATATCTGCCTCGGCAAACTGAACCGCCAGGGGAACCCCGGGTGCCACCCAGATCAGGATCCCCCTAGCATAGGTAGAGAAGGAGGAATGGAACATCTGACCCCTCCACTTCTTTGCCAGCTTAAGAGCACCCTCCTCATTCAGATGCGTTTCCTGCAAACACGTCACAGAGACTCCATGGCGGCAAAGAAAGGACAGTACCCTGTGTCTCTTAGTGCAGGTGCCCAGTCCACGCACGTTCCAAGTTAAAAATTTGTATCCCATAAGCACTGGCCATGCCCATCCGGGCAACCAAATATAGCATCTGCAAGCAGCCTCCCAGGGGCTCGAACAACGGTACACTCGATGCCAAAAACAGTTTCCCCCCATAACTCCCTCCAACCCCACAGTCCCCCCCAACCACTCAAACTCTGAAGAAATACCCCCCTCCCCCACCCACGAGCAGGAGTAGCGTAACCACAAAACATGCCACCCCGCCCTCCCCCTGCCAGTGCCAGGACGTACACAGCCACCCCATTCACCCCATCCACCACACACGCACTCAACCACAAACAACCCCCCCCTCAAGCCCCCTACCGAACCCAGCAAAGAGTAGTTGCACTCTCCCCGGTGCGACCAGTGCAGTGTAGGTCCCGTTCCATCGAGTAGCTCCTCCCCCCCCAACCCCCAACAGATCTCTCATATGGAAAAAGAAACAATGAAGGCCCTCCAAGGCAGATAGTCACCAAATGTCAAACGCTGCCGACAGCAGTTCTCAATCAGGAATGCGACCCAGGCACAGGCCAGTAGGTCAAACACATAGAACAGCCAGGAGCCACATCACCTCAGGATGAAACCGGTACCTGCAACAACTCAGTCCCTCCTGTTTCCGGGATCACAGGAGCAGTGAGGAGCGTGTTCTGTATCGTGTCTTGCAAGGTGTCAGGGACCAGGACCTCCTCTGGGTCCACCTGACTCGGGTCCCCCAACTCAGACTCACCAGGCAAAGGCACCAGAAGCATAGCACCGTCCTTGCCCACCGTAATCCTAGTTTCCTCCGGGTCAGCCGACCCAGATCCGCGCCTCCGTCTGCTACGGCGTCTCCGTGAAGGCCGTGTTCCCCAGGTCTCTCGGGGTCCCACCCGTTCCCCGGGCGGGAGGTCGTCGCCTCGGATTTCCAGCCACTCCCAAACCTCCGCCGGAGAGTCAAAAAAGTGCACCTTCCCTTGCGAGAGTACCTTGAGCTTTGCGGGATACAATAGCATATATTGCAGCTTCATCTCGCGCAGCTTCCTTTTCACCCCAAATAGGACTTCCTCTGTGTGAGAAGTTGGCCTGGTAGGGGATGTTTCCAATTCTGGAACCACCTACTACCTGACCAAACAATCCCCTTATGGTGTCTGGTTGTAAGTCAACCTTATTAGACAAGCTATCCTAGGGGTAGCATGGACTAAGCAGCCTAAAGGCTTAACTTAAGAGGTCGTGTTAAGCGAGCTGTTTTACCACATACAATCCTGTAATACCAAATGAAAGGACACCACACAAGTATATATTATAAAAATATATGTGTTTATTACTAAAAACAATCCCCAGTATTCTTTATGAATAAAGGGGCACAAGCGTTAAATCAAAAAGCACTGTTTAAACATACAAGTTGCACAATTATGGATGAGGGCGGGGGGCCACTCAAACCATATACTAAACAAGTGGTATAAGAGAGGCCACTCGAACAGTGGTTAGGCCTAGGGCCTAGGGAATCGCTGGGAGCAGTCAGGACAAGCAATGCTGAAGTCGGGAATGGCCCTCGGGATTCGGGAGATGTGCGGAAAGCGCACGCATGCACCAATGTTAACCAATGGTGCGTAAAAGTCAAATAGTTAAAGTTTAAGGACACTTCCGCTGAACCTAGAGGAACAAAACTTAACACACAGACCCTAGAGGTGTGCACCAGTGTGGGAACACCGGCGGAGCAAAGTTACCTCACCCACAGGAAGTGGGTGCACAGGGTCGAAGTGGCGTCGGGTTTTGACACGCAGGCTCTCGGTGCTTGAAGCTGAAAGGGCTGCAGGCAGGGTGAAGACGAAGTGTCCGGTGGAGTCCAAGGGTGGACTCAAGTTGTAGAGTACCTGAAAGCAGAGGGCACAGAGTCTGGGTCACTCAGCAGTGACCAGGGTGGAACCAGGACGGAACCAGGCAATGTCGGGCGCAATCAGGTGGTCGTCGAGGCGCTTCTCTTCGCTGTCACGTGGGCTCTGGGGCATCTGCGGCGTCCAGGAGCAGGTCACGATCTGTCCCACGCAGGCTCTCACCGTCGGTGCAGTCGGCTTCCGGTTTGGAGCAAACAAGCCTTGGTAAGAGCAATCCATGCGGGATTGGAAGATGGCGTCTCACTCGGACCAGGAAGGTCAGAGTCGGGGCTCCCTTTCAGGGGAGCTGGTGTGGATCTGGAGCAACCAGAATCACGAGTCTTCTTTTGTAGTTCGTCGGCACAGGGACCACAAGCCAGCTGGCAAGTGACCGGGCCAACGCGTTGAGCCAAATCGTGCCAAAGGGCCCCACGCAGCACTCGTCGAGTGTGGAGGGCTGAACTTCGGCTCAGGAGTAGCTCAGGGTGGGGGCTTCTCAAACCCCGGTGTACAGCTTCGAGGGTCACTCGTGGGCTGCACGGTCAGCGTCTCGTGGTCACTTCAAGATGGCGTGCCCCACGCTTCCGGTCGCCTCCACGGGTCTCAGCTTTGCAGGGACTGTGGATCGGGCTGTTAGAAGCTGGGCAGGCTTGATCTCGTCGATCTCAGTCGCTCGAGTTCCGGCGGGAACTGCAACTAAGTAGACATCGAGGGCTGGATGGTGCCTGCTGCTGCAGGGTGGTCACTCCTTGACCACAAGGGAGATTCTTCGGGCTTCCACGTTGAGATGGAGGGCGAAGGGTCCAGAATATCGTTTCAAATGTTTCTTCCAGGAAATCTGATGTGCATTGGCACTGCTCCCACTCTTATTCGAATCTGGTGGGCGTGATTACCTGCTAGGTCCCCTCCTATGGGTGGGACCCAGGAAGTGGGTGGATACACCCCCTTCCTTTGATCCAGGCCGCCCTGGCACGAGGGCTGGAGTGCCCCAGAACCGGTTTGGCCGGATTATGCAAGGGGCAGCCTTGTGCGCCCCAGGCAGTGTCTGGTTTCTTTCAAACCTCCCTGCTACAATACACTATCTCCTGTCTGGAGGGCGGTGACACCCTCCTGTGACAGGAAACCCTTTGTCCAGGACCCCCTTGACTGGGTTTCGGTCAGCTCCAGGGGTCCAGACATTTGTCTGTGGCAGAGGCATCCATTTTGTGGATCTTAAGGCCTTTGGAGAAATCAACCGCATTAAAGTGAAGTAACATGCCTTACCCCTCTAGAGGGGTGGAATGCCATCCCCGTCGCCAGAACTGGCGAGGGGATGGTATTCCAAAGCGTATGACACCTTACACGACATGTTTTGATAAAGCCAAACCAGAGTTGCTAAATAACCGCGAGGATTATAAGGCACTTAATAGTATATGGTATGGCATTATCCTGAAACAGCTTAGGGATTTGTTCCCGACGGCTGCAGACAGGCTCAGCTCATGCTAGAGCTCCATCTCACATAAAAACCATGCACCCAGCCTCCAGGATTGGTGAGGCCTGTCTATAGGAGTGGCTCACAGGTTTACATGTGTCCAGATATAGGTTTAGACATAGGTATACTATATCTAAGCAAGGGGTGTGTACACCACCTTACCCCAGCTGAGTGATCAGCCAGTTGTGTCAATTTAAGAACCAGCCAGGGGTGGCAAAAGATATGCTGCAGCCCCTGGTAGGCCTTAGTGGCTCCTGTGCCCTGTGCACCTATAGTGCATTCTACAGGGGCTGACAAGGAGTCCATTTCCAATTGGTATGTGCCTATAGCACATGTGTCATTAATTTAGTGAGAGAACAGCAGGCTGGGGGTCTGATCAGCAGGCCCACAGCCTCAGTAGTCGAAAACCAGTGAAGCAAAAAGCAAAAATTTGGGGTGACCATAGGATAGCAGACCCTACTCTCCTACACAACCCCCCCCCCAAACGCAGGGACATTAAACTAACCTTGACCAGATAAGTCTTCATGTTCTAAGTGGAAGTACCTGGAGAGACCATCTGCATTACCATGGTCAGTCCCTGGGCGGTGCTCCACTGTAAAGTCCATCCCCTGTAGGGAAATGGACCACCTGAGCAGTTTGGGATTTTCACCCTTCATCTGATTAAGCCATAGGAGGGGCTTATGGTCTGTTTGCACCAGGAAGTGAGTTCCAAACAAGTAGGACCTCAACTTCTTTAATGCCCAAACCACAGCAAAGGCCTCCCTCTCAATGGCTGACCAACGTTTTTCTCTTGGGGTTAGCCTCCTGCTAATGAAAGCAATTGGCTGGTCTTGACCATCTTGATTAAGTTGTGAGAGTACAGCTCCCACCCCCAACTCAGAAGCATCTGTCTGAACAATGAACTGTTTGGAGTAGTCAGGACTCTTTAGGATAGGTGCAGAGCACATGGCCTTCTTCAGGTCTTCAAATGCCTTCTGACAGCTAACTGTCCACTGAACCTTTTTTGGCATCTTCTTGGATGTCAAGTCATTTAATGGTGTCACTATAGACCCATAGTTTTTCACAAACTTTCTGTAATACCCAGTCAGGCCCAAGAAGGCTCTGACTTGTGTCTGGGTAACTGGAGGAGCCCAGTCCTGTATGGCCTGGATTTTGCTTTCCAGTGGCTGAACCTGGCCTCCACCTACTAGGTGGCCCAGGTATACAACCTTACTCTGCCCTATCTGGCACTTTGTGGCCTTGATAGTTAGGCCTGCCTTTTGCAGGGCCTCCAAAACTTTCTTCAGGTGGATCAGGTGATCCTCCCAGGTGGAGCTAAAGACAGCAATATCATCCAGATAAGCTGCACAAAAGTCATCCAACCCAGTAAGGACTTGGTTCACCAACCTTTGAAAAGTGGCAGGTGCATTCTTCAAACCAAAGGGCATTACCACAAACTGATAATGCCCACTAGGGGTAGAGAATGCTGTCTTGGCCTTTGACTCCTCAGCTAGTCTGATTTGCCAGTAGCCAGCTGTCAGATCAAATGTGCTCAGAAACTTGGCAGAAGCCAATCTGTCAATGAGCTCATCTGCTCTTGGAATGGGGTGAGCATCTGTCCTAGTGACAGCATTGAGACCCCTGTAATCCACGCAAAACCTCATTTCTCTCTTACCATCTTGGGTATGAGGTTTTGGCACCAGGACTACTGGGCTGGCCCATGGGCTCTCTGATGGCTCAATCACTCCAAGCTCCAACATCTTTTGCACCTCAGCCTTGATGCAATCCCTGACATGATCAGGTTGCCTGTAGATCTTATTCTTGACAGGCAGACTGTCACCAGTGTCCACAACATGGGTACACCAGTCAGTTTGGCTGGGTGTGAGTGAAAACATTTGCCTGTGAGCCTGCAAAACTTGTCTGCAGTCCCTCTGTTGCTGGTCAGTGAGGCTGCCTGCCAAGGCTACTCCATCAACTGAACCATCATCAGGGTTCTGGGAAAGCAGGTCTGGGAGAGGGTCACTCTCTTCCTCCTGTTCCCCATCTGTGGCCATGAGCAAGCTCATGTCCTCCCTGTCTACAAATGCTTTCAAGCGATTCACATGGATTACCCTGTGAGGGCTCCTGGGTGTTCCAAAGTCTACCAAGTAGGTGACTTCCCCTTTCTTCTCAATAATAGGATAGGGTCCACTCCATTTGTCTTGGAGTGCTGCTGGAGCCACTGGCTCCAGTACCCATACCTTCTGTCCTGGTTGGAACTCTACCAGCACAGCCTTTTGGTCATGCCAAGCTTTCTGCAATTCTTGGCTGGCCTCCAGGTTTTTGGATGCTCTTTCCATGTACTCAGCCATCCTGGAGCGGAGACCAAGTACATAGTCCACTATGTCTAGTTTGGGCTTTTTGAGAGGTAACTCCCATCCTTCCTTCACCAAACACAATGGACCTCTCACAGGGTGGCCAAACAAAAGTTCAAAAGGGCTGTAGCCAACCCCCTTCTGTGGGACCTCTCTGTAAGCAAAGAGCAGGCAGGGTAAAAGAATGTCCCATTTCCGCCTGAGCTTCTCTGGTAATCCCTTTATCATGCCTTTAAGGGTCTTGTTAAATCTCTCCACAAGCCCATTGCATTGTGGATGATATGGGGTGGTAAACTTATAGTTTACTCCACATTCCTTCCACATGGCCTTTAGATAGCTGGACATAAAATTTGTCCCTCTATCTGATAGTACCTCCTTAGGAAAGCCCACTCTTGAGAAAACTGCAATGAGGGCTTTTGCCACCACAGGTGCTGTGGTGGTCCTTAGGGGAATAGCCTCTGGGTACCTGGTGGCATGATCCACTACCACCAGTATGAATCTGTTCCCAGATGCTGTTTGGGGGTCCATTGGACCCACAATATCAATTCCAACTCTCTCAAAGGGGACCCCCACCACAGGTAGTGGTATTAGGGGGGCCTTTGTTGTGCCACCTGACTTACCACTGGCTTGGCAAGTGACACAGGAGCGACAAAACTCCTTGACATCCTCTGACATGTGAGGCCAGTGAAAGTGTGGAACAAGCCTGTCCCACGTCTTGTTCTGGCCTAAGTGTCCTGCAAGGGGAATATCATGGGCCAAGGTAAGGAGGAATCCCCTAAACTGCAGAGGTATCACCAACCTCCTGGTCATGCCAGGCTTGGGGGCTCTAGCCTCTGAGTAAAGGAGTCCCTCATCCCAATACACAGTATGGGTACCTTGGGCATCCCCAGCAGCCTCAGCAGCAGCCTGCTGTCTGAGGGGTTCAAGGGAAGGGCAATCTAATTGAGCCTGCCTCAGGTCTGCCCTTGAGGGTCCCCCTGTCCCCAGAAACTCAACCTGGTCAGGTTCAAGCTCCTCAGAGACAGTCTCCTCTTGGACTGCAGAATCAGTTTCCTCTGAAACCTGATCCTCAACCTGGGGCAAGGTGGAAGGCGAGGCCTTTCCTCTCTTGCTCCTTCTCTTGGGTTGTGGCTGGTCTATTGTCTCAAGATCCACCACTGGTTCAGGAAGGCACTTCTTAGCCTGAGCCCTTGTCATGGCAAGGACATGCTCTGAAATCCCTAGCATTTCTGCATGAGTCCTGTACTCCACTTCTGACCATGCTGAGCTTTCAAGGTCATTGCCTAACAGACAGTCTACTGGTAGGTCTGCACTCACCACAACTTTCTTTAGGCCATCAACCCCTCCCCAGGAGAAGTTCACAACTGCCACACTATGGGAGGTAGTGGAGTTGCTTGCATTGGTTACTAGGTAGCTCTCTCCTAGTACAATCTGTCCAGGGTCCACAAAGCCAGGGGTCACCATGGTGACACTAGCACATGTGTCCCTGTAAGCTTGAGCCAGTTTCTCATTTATTAAGGGAGTCTGCCTGTATTTGCCCAGGTTAGTGGGGCTTACTGCAGTGGGCAACTCAATGTCCACATCATACAGGAGAACTGCCTGTGTAGGGACTCTGACTAGGCCAGATCCTACTTCAATACCCAGGGTCAACCCAGCTACACCCTTGGACTGTGTTCCACCACTGCTTACTGTACTTGGGGTTGCAGTTGCTTTAGGAGCTGTAGTGGTGGGAACTGGATTTGCCTTGGTGCACTCACTGCCCCAGTGTGAAACTGATTTGCAGGTATTACACCAAGGTGTCTTTGGACCTTTGTTCTTCTTCTTCTTGTTACCATTTTGGGAACCACCCTCCTTACTATTAGTTTGGGGGCCTGAAGACTTCTGGTCTTTTTCTTTATCTTTCTGATTCTGATTACCCCCCTTCTGGTCTGTTTTCTTCTGGTCACCACCTTGGTTCTGGGGTTTCTGCTTAATCCTTGTTCTGACCCATTTGTCTGCCTTCTTTCCCAATTCTTGGGGAGAGGTCAGATCAGAGTCAATAAGGTATTGATGCAACAGCTGGTTTGTACAGTTATTAAGGATCTGTTCTCTCATCATAAGATTGTACAATCCTGTATAGTCTGAAACTTTACTTCCCTGTAACCAACCCTCCAAAGCCTTAGTGGCACACTCCACAAAATCAGTCCAGTCTTGAGTCTGTGCTTTCTGGGTGTCTCTGAACAACAACCTGTATTGCTCAGTGGTTAGGCCATACCCTTCAATGAGAGCACTCTTCAAAACAGAGTAGTTTTTGGCATCCTCAGGTCTAACTGTGAGGAGCCTGTCCCTCCCTTTCTCAGAAAAGGAGTACCACAAAATTGCAGCCCACTGATTCTCAGGAACCTGCTGTACCATGCAGGCTCTCTCAAGAGCAGTCATCCATTTGTGGATGTCATCCCCTTCTTTAAAGGGGGGCACAATTTTGGTCAGGTTTCTATTATCATAGGCCCTGTCTTTTTCTCTTGGAAATTTGCTGCCACCAGTGACATCTAAGCCACTTAATTTCTGCTCTCTTGCCAAGGCAAGTTTAGCTTGAGCTAAGGTAAGCTTAGCTTGACTCAGGGCTACCTCCTCTCTCTCTATCTGGAGTCTGACAGCCCTCATTCTAGCCCTATGCTCAGCTTTCTGAGAAGCACTCATGCCTCTCTCTGATTCTCTGGAGGCACTAGAAAGATGAGAGTCCCCTGAGGGAGATCTCACTCTTCTGTTGCCTGGGAGAATCGTATGTTGGGTCCTGGGGAGGTGCTGGCCCTCTCCATTCCCCAGTAGGTCCAAGTTGGCCTGGCTAAGCCTACCAACTGGAACCTGGCTACCCTGATCCTGTACCTCTAAGTCCTCAACCTCTGAGTCCTCATCCAAGTCATCATCATCCTCCTCTTCAGGGGGATCAACTGCAGGGGGGTTCCCTCCAGTTCCTGTATCTAGGGAAGCTGCTTTTGCCTTCTCTAAGTCATCCTGTTCTAGGATTTCTACCAGGATTAGGCAGGTGGGGCTTCTGCCCCTTTTTAACCCTCTTGCTTTGCACAAGGCAATCAAGTCTCTGCGGGTTAGTTTGTCATATCCAAAAGTTGCCTGGGTAGGGTCAACTGTCACAGGACTAGACCCTGAGGCCTTTCCTGTGTCAGACATGGTTACTAGTGAGGTGTAAGTGGTGCACTTACCTACACTAAGTGTTTTCCTACTGGACCTTGCTAGTGAGTTGTAGTCAGGGGTGTGCTACTCCCTTCAACCTACAACTACTAAGTTCAGTAGAACTTAATATGCTAAGCTTTTGATTTTATATGTACCTAGAGGTACTTGATGTGATCTTTCAATTTGATATAAAGATTGCAATGGTAAAACAACAGCAAGCTCAAATCCGCACCGCTGCTCACCAATGTGAGAAGTTGGCCTGGTAGGGGATGTTTCCAATTCTGGAACCACCTACTACCTGACCAAACAATCCCCTTATGGTGTCTGGTTGTAAGTCAACCTTATTAGACAAGCTATCCTAGGGGTAGCATGGACTAAGCAGCCTAAAGGCTTAACTTAAGAGGTCGTGTTAAGCGAGCTGTTTTACCACATACAATCCTGTAATACCAAATGAAAGGACACCACACAAGTATATATTATAAAAATATATGTGTTTATTACTAAAAACAATCCCCAGTATTCTTTATGAATAAAGGGGCACAAGCGTTAAATCAAAAAGCACTGTTTAAACATACAAGTTGCACAATTATGGATGAGGGCGGGGGGCCACTCAAACCATATACTAAACAAGTGGTATAAGAGAGGCCACTCGAACAGTGGTTAGGCCTAGGGCCTAGGGAATCGCTGGGAGCAGTCAGGACAAGCAATGCTGAAGTCGGGAATGGCCCTCGGGATTCGGGAGATGTGCGGAAAGCGCACGCATGCACCAATGTTAACCAATGGTGCGTAAAAGTCAAATAGTTAAAGTTTAAGGACACTTCCGCTGAACCTAGAGGAACAAAACTTAACACACAGACCCTAGAGGTGTGCACCAGTGTGGGAACACCGGCGGAGCAAAGTTACCTCACCCACAGGAAGTGGGTGCACAGGGTCGAAGTGGCGTCGGGTTTTGACACGCAGGCTCTCGGTGCTTGAAGCTGAAAGGGCTGCAGGCAGGGTGAAGACGAAGTGTCCGGTGGAGTCCAAGGGTGGACTCAAGTTGTAGAGTACCTGAAAGCAGAGGGGACAGAGTCTGGGTCACTCAGCAGTGACCAGGGTGGAACCAGGACGGAACCAGGCAATGTCGGGCGCAATCAGGTGGTCGTCGAGGCGCTTCTCTTCGCTGTCACATGGGCTCTGGGGCATCTGCGGCGTCCAGGAGCAGGTCACGATCTGTCCCACGCAGGCTCTCACCGTCGGTGCAGTCGGCTTCCGGTTTGGAGCAAACAAGCCTTGGTAAGAGCAATCCACGCGGGATTGGAAGATGGCGTCTCACTCGGACCAGGAAGGTCAGAGTCGGGGCTCCCTTTCAGGGGAGCTGGTGTGGATCTGGAGCAACCAGAATCACGAGTCTTCTTTTGTAGTTCGTCGGCACAGGGACCACAAGCCAGCTGGCAAGTGACCGGGCCAACGCGTTGAGCCAAATCGTGCCAAAGGGCCCCACGCAGCACTCGTCGAGTGTGGAGGGCTGAACTTCGGCTCAGGAGTAGCTCAGGGTGGGGGCTTCTCAAACCCCGGTGTACAGCTTCGAGGGTCACTCGTGGGCTGCACGGTCAGCGTCTCGTGGTCACTTCAAGATGGCGTGCCCCACGCTTCCGGTCGCCTCCACGGGTCTCAGCTTTGCAGGGACTGTGGATCGGGCTGTTAGAAGCTGGGCAGGCTTGATCTCGTCGATCTCAGTCGCTCGAGTTCCGGCGGGAACTGCAACTAAGTAGACGTCGAGGGCTGGATGGTGCCTGCTGCTGCAGGGTGGTCACTCCTTGACCACAAGGGAGATTCTTCGGGCTTCCACGTTGAGATGGAGGGCGAAGGGTCCAGAATATCGTTTCAAATGTTTCTTCCAGGAAATCTGATGTGCATTGGCACTGCTCCCACTCTTATTCGAATCTGGTGGGCGTGATTACCTGCTAGGTCCCCTCCTATGGGTGGGACCCAGGAAGTGGGTGGATACACCCCCTTCCTTTGATCCAGGCCGCCCTGGCACGAGGGCTGGAGTGCCCCAGAACCGGTTTGGCCGGATTATGCAAGGGGCAGCCTTGTGCGCCCCAGGCAGTGTCTGGTTTCTTTCAAACCTCCCTGCTACAATACACTATCTCCTGTCTGGAGGGCGGTGACACCCTCCTGTGACAGGAAACCCTTTGTCCAGGACCCCCTTGACTGGGTTTCGGTCAGCTCCAGGGGTCCAGACATTTGTCTGTGGCAGAGGCATCCATTTTGTGGATCTTAAGGCCTTTGGAGAAATCAACCGCATTAAAGTGAAGTAACATGCCTTACCCCTCTAGAGGGGTGGAATGCCATCCCCGTCGCCAGAACTGGCGAGGGGATGGTATTCCAAAGCGTATGACACCTTACACGACATGTTTTGATAAAGCCAAACCAGAGTTGCTAAATAACCGCGAGGATTATAAGGCACTTAATAGTATATGGTATGGCATTATCCTGAAACAGCTTAGGGATTTGTTCCCGACGGCTGCAGACAGGCTCAGCTCATGCTAGAGCTCCATCTCACATAAAAACCATGCACCCAGCCTCCAGGATTGGTGAGGCCTGTCTATAGGAGTGGCTCACAGGTTTACATGTGTCCAGATATAGGTTTAGACATAGGTATACTATATCTAAGCAAGGGGTGTGTACACCACCTTACCCCAGCTGAGTGATCAGCCAGTTGTGTCAATTTAAGAACCAGCCAGGGGTGGCAAAAGATATGCTGCAGCCCCTGGTAGGCCTTAGTGGCTCCTGTGCCCTGTGCACCTATAGTGCATTCTACAGGGGCTGACAAGGAGTCCATTTCCAATTGGTATGTGCCTATAGCACATGTGTCATTAATTTAGTGAGAGAACAGCAGGCTGGGGGTCTGATCAGCAGGCCCACAGCCTCAGTAGTCGAAAACCAGTGAAGCAAAAAGCAAAAATTTGGGGTGACCATAGGATAGCAGACCCTACTCTCCTACACAACCCCCCCCCAAACGCAGGGACATTAAACTAACCTTGACCAGATAAGTCTTCATGTTCTAAGTGGAAGTACCTGGAGAGACCATCTGCATTACCATGGTCAGTCCCTGGGCGGTGCTCCACTGTAAAGTCCATCCCCTGTAGGGAAATGGACCACCTGAGCAGTTTGGGATTTTCACCCTTCATCTGATTAAGCCATAAGAGGGGCTTATGGTCTGTTTGCACCAGGAAGTGAGTTCCAAACAAGTAGGACCTCAACTTCTTTAATGCCCAAACCACAGCAAAGGCCTCCCTCTCAATGGCTGACCAACGTTTTTCTCTTGGGGTTAGCCTCCTGCTAATGAAAGCAATTGGCTGGTCTTGACCATCTTGATTAAGTTGTGAGAGTACAGCTCCCACCCCCAACTCAGAAGCATCTGTCTGAACAATGAACTGTTTGGAGTAGTCAGGACTCTTTAGGATAGGTGCAGAGCACATGGCCTTCTTCAGGTCTTCAAATGCCTTCTGACAGCTAACTGTCCACTGAACCTTTTTTGGCATCTTCTTGGATGTCAAGTCATTTAATGGTGTCACTATAGACCCATAGTTTTTCACAAACTTTCTGTAATACCCAGTCAGGCCCAAGAAGGCTCTGACTTGTGTCTGGGTAACTGGAGGAGCCCAGTCCTGTATGGCCTGGATTTTGCTTTCCAGTGGCTGAACCTGGCCTCCACCTACTAGGTGGCCCAGGTATACAACCTTACTCTGCCCTATCTGGCACTTTGTGGCCTTGATAGTTAGGCCTGCCTTTTGCAGGGCCTCCAAAACTTTCTTCAGGTGGATCAGGTGATCCTCCCAGGTGGAGCTAAAGACAGCAATATCATCCAGATAAGCTGCACAAAAGTCATCCAACCCAGTAAGGACTTGGTTCACCAACCTTTGAAAAGTGGCAGGTGCATTCTTCAAACCAAAGGGCATTACCACAAACTGATAATGTCCACTAGGGGTAGAGAATGCTGTTTTGGCTTTTGACTCCTCAGCTAGTCTGATTTGCCAGTAGCCAGCTGTCAGATCAAATGTGCTCAGAAACTTGGCAGAAGCCAATCTGTCAATGAGCTCATCTGCTCTTGGAATGGGGTGAGCATCTGTCCTAGTGACAGCATTGAGACCCCTGTAATCCACGCAAAACCTCATTTCTCTCTTACCATCTTGGGTATGAGGTTTTGGCACCAGGACTACTGGGCTGGCCCATGGGCTCTCTGATGGCTCAATCACTCCAAGCTCCAACATCTTTTGCACCTCAGCCTTGATGCAATCCCTGACATGATCAGGTTGCCTGTAGATCTTATTCTTGACAGGCAGACTGTCACCAGTGTCCACAACATGGGTACACCAGTCAGTTTGGCTGGGTGTGAGTGAAAACATTTGCCTGTGAGCCTGCAAAACTTGTCTGCAGTCCCTCTGTTGCTGGTCAGTGAGGCTGCCTGCCAAGGCTACTCCATCAACTGAACCATCATCAGGGTTCTGGGAAAGCAGGTCTGGGAGAGGGTCACTCTCTTCCTCCTGTTCCCCATCTGTGGCCATGAGCAAGCTCATGTCCTCCCTGTCTACAAATGCTTTCAAGCGATTCACATGGATTACCCTGTGAGGGCTCCTGGGTGTTCCAAAGTCTACCAAGTAGGTGACTTCCCCTTTCTTCTCAATAATAGGATAGGGTCCACTCCATTTGTCTTGGAGTGCTGCTGGAGCCACTGGCTCCAGTACCCATACCTTCTGTCCTGGTTGGAACTCTACCAGTACAGCCTTTTGGTCATGCCAAGCTTTCTGCAATTCTTGGCTGGCCTCCAGGTTTTTGGATGCTCTTTCCATGTACTCAGCCATCCTGGAGCGGAGACCAAGTACATAGTCCACTATGTCTAGTTTGGGCTTTTTGAGAGGTAACTCCCATCCTTCCTTCACCAAACACAATGGACCTCTCACAGGGTGGCCAAACAAAAGTTCAAAAGGGCTGTAGCCAACCCCCTTCTGTGGGACCTCTCTGTAAGCAAAGAGCAGGCAGGGTAAAAGAATGTCCCATTTCCGCCTGAGCTTCTCTGGTAATCCTTTTATCATGCCTTTAAGGGTCTTGTTAAATCTCTCCACAAGCCCATTGCATTGTGGATGATATGGGGTGGTAAACTTATAGTTT
This sequence comes from Lissotriton helveticus, assembly GCF_964261635.1. Taxonomy (NCBI): domain Eukaryota; kingdom Metazoa; phylum Chordata; class Amphibia; order Caudata; family Salamandridae; genus Lissotriton; species Lissotriton helveticus. Next base: position 3,786,080 of record NW_027611651.1, on the reverse strand, counting down.
ACTCCACATTCCTTCCACATTGCTTTTAGATAGCTGGACATAAAATTTGTCCCTCTATCTGATAGTACCTCCTTAGGGAAGCCCACTCTTGAGAAAACTGCAATGAGGGCTTTTGCCACCACAGGTGCGGTGGTGGTCCTTAGGGGAATAGCCTCTGGGTACCTGGTGGCATGATCCACTACCACCAGTATGAATCTGTTCCCAGATGCTGTTTGGGGGTCCATTGGACCCACAATATCAATTCCAACTCTCTCAAAGGGGACCCCCACCACAGGTAGTGGTATTAGGGGGGCCTTTGTTGTGCCACCTGACTTACCACTGGCTTGGCAAGTGACACAGGAGCGACAAAACTCCTTGACATCCTCTGACATGTGAGGCCAGTGAAAGTGTGGAACAAGCCTGTCCCACGTCTTGTTCTGGCCTAAGTGTCCTGCAAGGGGAATATCATGGGCCAAGGTAAGGAGGAATCCCCTAAACTGCAGAGGTATCACCAACCTCCTGGTCATGCCAGGCTTGGGGGCTCTAGCCTCTGAGTAAAGGAGTCCCTCATCCCAATACACAGTATGGGTACCTTGGGCATCCCCAGCAGCCTCAGCAGCAGCCTGCTGTCTGAGGGGTTCAAGGGAAGGGCAATCTAATTGAGCCTGCCTCAGGTCTGCCCTTGAGGGTCCCCCTGTCCCCAGAAACTCAACCTGGTCAGGTTCAAGCTCCTCAGAGACAGTCTCCTCTTGGACTGCAGAATCAGTTTCCTCTGAAACCTGATCCTCAACCTGGGGCAAGGTGAAAGGCGAGGCCTTTCCTCTCTTGCTCCTTCTCTTGGGTTGTGGCTGGTCTATTGTCTCAAGATCCACCACTGGTTCAGGAAGGCACTTCTTAGCCTGAGCCCTTGTCATGGCAAGGACATGCTCTGAAATCCCTAGCATTTCTGCATGAGTCCTGTACTCCACTTCTGACCATGCTGAGCTTTCAAGGTCATTGCCTAACAGACAGTCTACTGGTAGGTCTGCACTCACCACAACTTTCTTTAGGCCATCAACCCCTCCCCAGGAGAAGTTCACAACTGCCACACTATGGGAGGTAGTGGAGTTGCTTGCATTGGTTACTAGGTAGCTCTCTCCTAGTACAATCTGTCCAGGGTCCACAAAGCCAGGGGTCACCATGGTGACACTAGCACATGTGTCCCTGTAAGCTTGAGCCAGTTTCTCATTTATTAAGGGAGTCTGCCTGTATTTGCCCAGGTTAGTGGGGCTTACTGCAGTGGGCAACTCAATGTCCACATCATACAGGAGAACTGCCTGTGTAGGGACTCTGACTAGGCCAGATCCTACTTCAATACCCAGGGTCAACCCAGCTACACCCTTGGACTGTGTTCCACCACTGCTTACTGTACTTGGGGTTGCAGTTGCTTTAGGAGCTGTAGTGGTGGGAACTGGATTTGCCTTGGTGCACTCACTGCCCCAGTGTGAAACTGATTTGCAGGTATTACACCAAGGTGTCTTTGGACCTTTGTTCTTCTTCTTCTTGTTACCATTTTGGGAACCACCCTCCTTACTATTAGTTTGGGGGCCTGAAGACTTCTGGTCTTTTTCTTTATCTTTCTGATTCTGATTACCACCCTTCTGGTCTGTTTTCTTCTGGTCACCACCTTGGTTCTGGGGTTTCTGCTTAATCCTTGTTCTGACCCATTTGTCTGCCTTCTTTCCCAATTCTTGGGGAGAGGTCAGATCAGAGTCAATAAGGTATTGATGCAACAGCTGGTTTGTACAGTTATTAAGGATCTGTTCTCTCATCATAAGATTGTACAATCCTGTATAGTCTGAAACTTTACTTCCCTGTAACCAACCCTCCAAAGCCTTAGTGGCACACTCCACAAAATCAGTCCAGTCTTGAGTCTGTGCTTTCTGGGTGTCTCTGAACAACAACCTGTATTGCTCAGTGGTTAGGCCATACCCTTCAATGAGAGCACTCTTCAAAACAGAGTAGTTTTTGGCATCCTCGGGTCTAACTGTGAGGAGCCTGTCCCTCCCTTTCTCAGAAAAGGAGTACCACAAAATTGCAGCCCACTGATCCTCAGGAACCTGCTGTACCATGCAGGCTCTCTCAAGAGCAGTCATCCATTTGTGGATGTCATCCCCTTCTTTAAAGGGGGGCACAATTTTGGTCAGGTTTCTATTATCATAGGCCCTGTCTTTTTCTCTTGGAAAATTGCTGCCACCAGTGACATCTAAGCCACTTAATTTCTGCTCTCTTGCCAAGGCAAGTTTAGCTTGAGCTAAGGTAAGCTTAGCTTGACTCAGGGCTACCTCCTCTCTCTCTATCTGGAGTCTGACAGCCCTCATTCTAGCCCTATGCTCAGCTTTCTGAGAAGCACTCATGCCTCTCTCTGATTCTCTGGAGGCACTAGAAAGATGAGAGTCCCCTGAGGGAGATCTCACTCTTCTGTTGCCTGGGAGAATCACATGTTGGGTTCTGGGGAGGTGCTGGCCCTCTCCATTCCCCAGTAGGTCCAAGTTGGCCTGGCTAAGCCTACCAACTGGAACCTGGCTACCCTGATCCTGTACTTCTAAGTCCCCAGCATCTGAGTCCTCATCCAAGTCATCATCATCCTCCTCTTCAGGGGGATCAACTGCAGGGGGGTTCCCTCCAGTTCCTGTATCTAGGGAAGCTGCTTTTGCCCTCTCTAAGTCATCCTGTTCTAGGAGTTCTATCAGGGTCAGGCAGGTGGGGCTTCTGCCCCTTTTTAACCCTCTTGCTTTGCACAAGACAATCAAGTCTCTGCGGGTTAGTTTGTCATATCCAGAAGTTGCCTGGGTAGGGTCAACTGTCACAGGACTAGACCCTGAGGCCTTTCCTGTGTCGGACATGGTTACTAGTGAGGTGTAAGTGGTGCACTTACCTACACTAAGTGTTTTCCTACTGGACCTTGCTAGTGAGTTGTAGTCAGGGGTGTGCTACTCCCTTCAACCTACAACTACTAAGTTCAGTAGAACTTAATATGCTAAGCTTTTGATTTTATATGTACCTAGAGGTACTTGATGTGATCTTTCAATTTGATATAAAGATTGCAATGGTAAAACAACAGCAAGCTCAAATCCGCACCGCTGCTCACCAATGTGAGAAGTTGGCCTGGTAGGGGATGTTTCCAATTCTGGAACCACCTACTACCTGACCAAACAATCCCCTTATGGTGTCTGGTTGTAAGTCAACCTTATTAGACAAGCTATCCTAGTGGTAGCATGGACTAAGCAGCCTAAAGGCTTAACTTAAGAGGTCGTGTTAAGCGAGCTGTTTTACCACATACAATCCTGTAATACCAAATGAAAGGACACCACACAAGTATATATTATAAAAATATATGTGTTTATTACTAAAAACAATCCCCAGTATTCTTTATGAATAAAGGGGCACAAGCGTTAAATCAAAAGCACTGTTTAAACATACAAAGTTGCACAATTATGGATGAGGGCAGGGGGCCACTCAAACCATATACTAAACAAGTGGTATAAGAGAGGCCACTCGAACAGTGGTTAGGCCTAGGGCCTAGGGAATCGCTGGGAGCAGTCAGGACAAGCAATGCTGAAGTCGGGAATGGCCCTCGGGATTCGGGAGATGTGCGGAAAGCGCACGCATGCACCAATGTTAACCAATGGTGCGTAAAAGTCAAATAGTTAAAGTTTAAGGACACTTCCGCTGAACCTAGAGGAACAAAACTTAACACACAGACCCTAGAGGTGTGCACCAGTGTGGGAACACCGGCGGAGCAAAGTTACCTCACCCACAGGAAGTGGGTGCACAGGGTCGAAGTGGCGTCGGGTTTTGACACGCAGGCTCTTGGTGCTTGAAGCTGAAAGGGCTGCAGGCAGGGTGAAGACGAAGTGTCCGGTGGAGTCCAAGGGTGGACTCAAGTTGTAGAGTACCTGAAAGCAGAGGGGACAGAGTCTGGGTCACTCAGCAGTGACCAGGGTGGAACCAGGACGGAACCAGGCAATGTCGGGCGCAATCAGGTGGTCGTCGAGGCGCTTCTCTTCGCTGTCACGTGGGCTCTGGGGCATCTGCGACGTCCAGGAGCAGGTCACGATCTGTCCCACGCAGGCTCTCACCGTCGGTGCAGTCGGCTTCCGGTTTGGAGCAAACAAGCCTTGGTAAGAGCAATCCACGCGGGATTGGAAGATGGCGTCTTACTCGGACCAGGAAGGTCAGAGTCGGGGCTCCCTTTCAGGGGAGCTGGTGTGGATCTGGAGCAACCAGAATCACGAGTCTTCTTTTGTAGTTCGTCGGCACAGGGACCACAAGCCAGCTGGCAAGTGACCGGGCCAACGCGTTGAGCCAAATCGTGCCAAAGGGCCCCACGCAGCACTCGTCGAGTGTGGAGGGCTGAACTTCGGCTCAGGAGTAGCTCACGGTGGGGGCTTCTCAAACCCCGGTGTACAGCTTCGAGGGTCACTCGTGGGCTGCACGGTCAGCGTCTCGTGGTCACTTCAAGATGGCGTGCCCCACGCTTCCGGTCGCCTCCACGGGTCTCAGCTTTGCAGGGACTGTGGATCGGGCTGTTAGAAGCTGGGCAGGCTTGATCTCGTCGATCTCAGTCGCTCGAGTTCCGGCAGGAACTGCAACCAAGTAGACGTCGAGGGCTGGATGGTGCCTGCTGCTGCAGGGTGGTCACTCCTTGACCACAAGGGAGATTCTTCGGGCTTCCACGTTGAGATGGAGGGCGAAGGGTCCAGAATATCGTTTCAAATGTTTCTTCCAGGAAATCTGATGTGCATTGGCACTGCTCCCACTCTTATTCGAATCTGGTGGGCGTGATTACCTGCTAGGTCCCCTCCTATGGGTGGGACCCAGGAAGTGGGTGGATACACCCCCTTCCTTTGATCCAGGCCGCCCTGGCACGAGGGCTGGAGTGCCCCAGAACCGGTTTGGCCGGATTATGCAAGGGGCAGCCTTGTGCGCCCCAGGCAGTGTCTGGTTTCTCTCAAACCTCCCTGCTACAATACACTATCTCCTGTCTGGAGGGCGGTGACACCCTCCTGTGACAGGAAACCCTTTGTCCAGGACCCCCTTGACTGGGTTTCGGTCAGCTCCAGGGGTCCAGACATTTGTCTGTGGCAGAGGCATCCATTTTGTGGATCTTAAGGCCTTTGGAGAAATCAACCGCATTAAAGTGAAGTAACATGTCTTACCCCTCTAGAGGGGTGGAATGCCATCCCCGTCGCCAGAACTGGCGAGGGGATGGTATTCCAAAGCGTATGACACCTTACACGACATGTTTTGATAAAGCCAAACCAGAGTTGCTAAATAACCGCGAGGATTATAAGGCACTTAATAGTATATGGTATGGCATTATCCTGAAACAGCTTAGGGATTTGTTCCCGACGGCTGCAGACAGGCTCAGCTCATGCTAGAGCTCTATCTCACATAAAAACCAAGCACCCAGCCTTCAGGATTGGTGAGGCCTGTCTATAGGAGTGGCTCACAGGTTTACATGTGTCCAGATATAGGTTTAGACATAGGTATACTATATCTAAGCAAGGGGTGTGTACACCACCTTACCCCAGCTGAGTGATCAGCCAGTTGTGTCAATTTAAGAACCAGCCAGGGGTGGCAAAAGATATGCTGCAGCCCCTGGTAGGCCTTAGTGGCTCCTGTGCCCTGTGCACCTATAGTGCATTCTACAGGGGCTGACAAGGAGTCCATTTCCAATTGGTATGTGCCTATAGCACATGTGTCATTAATTTAGTGAGAGAACAGCAGGCTGGGGGTCTGATCAGCAGGCCCACAGCCTCAGTAGTCGAAAACCAGTGAAGCAAAAAGCAAAAATTTGGGGTGACCATAGGATAGCAGACCCTACTCTCCTACACTTGCCTTGGCAAGAGAGCAGAAATTGTGTGGCTTAGATGCCACTGGTGGCAGCAATATTCCTAAAGAGAAACCCAGGTCCTATGATAGTAGAAACCTGACAAAGATTGTGCCCCCCTACAAGGAAGGGGATGACATCCACAAGTGGATAACTGCTCTTGAGAGAGCCTGCATGGTACAGCAGGTTCCTGAGGAACAGTGGGCAGCAATCTTATGGTACTCCTTTTCAGAGAAAGGGAGAGATAAGCTCCTCACTGTTAGACATGAGGATGCAAACAATTACAAAGTCCTGAAGAGTGTTCTGATAGATGGGTTTGGCTTAACCACTGAACAGTACAGGTTCAAGTTCAGAGACACCCAGAAGACACAGACTCAGGACTGGACTGATTTTGTAGATTGTGCTACTAAGGCTCTGGAGGGTTGGCTACATGGCAGCAAAGTACATGACTTTACAGGATTGTATAATTTGATTATGAGGGAGCAGATCCTAAGTAATTGTCAGAACCAGCTCTTACACCAGCACCTGGTAGACTCTGATCTGACCTCTCCCCAAGAATTGGGAAAGAAGGCAGACAAATGGGTCAGAACCAGGATTAGGCCTAAGAATCAGGACAGTAACCAGAAGAAGGAGTCTACCAAGCCTCAAGATAAGGGTGGGGATAAAAATAAAGAAAAGACTTCCCCAGGGCCCCAAAACTCCAAGGATGGGGGTGGGTCCCAAGACACTTCTTCAACTGAGAAAAAGCCTTATTGTTATGCCTGTAAACAGGTGGGGCATTACAAAACAGACAACTGTTGTCCCAAGAATAACAATAAAGAAAATATACCTCCAAAGCCAGCTTCAACACCTCCTGTTACTGTCAGCAGTAATCCCCCAGGAAGTGGAAGCACACCCAGGAATCTGGGTGGGTTTACTTTTGGAAATCAGGTGGACCCTGGCCTATCCAGGTCCCCATCACCCAATGATCTTGTTTATGAGGTTGGCATGGGGTTTGCCAACTTCTCTGCTTGCCCAAATACTTTGAGCAAGTATAGACAAGAACCCATCATCAATGGTTTGAAAGTTGAGGCTTTTAGAGACACAGGGGCTAGCATCACCATGGTGGCTGATGGCCTAGTCCCCTCTAAGCAACTTTTACCTGGGGCCACATACCAGGTTACAAACATTGATGGAATCCAAACAAATCATCCCATGGCAGTAGTAAGTCTCAGCTGGGGAGGTGTCATTGGCCCAAAGAGAGTGGCAGTGTCACCAAACTTGCCTGTAGACTGCCTACTTGGTAATGATTTGGAGATCTCAGCCTGGGCTGAGGTTGAACAGGAAACCCATTCTAGAATGGTGAATTCCAATGGAAAGGTTAGTGGGGCTGTAATGGCTACAGCCCCAATTCAAGATGTCCTTCCTGAAAAGGTTGGTAGGGCTGAGAAACTCTCTGCCCCATCTTTAGCAAAAGCTCTTCCTGAACAGAATAGCAAAGCTGTTATGGTAACAGCAGAAACCCAAACTGAGTCTCCTCCTGAAAAGGTTGGTGGGGCTGTGATGGCCACAGCCCAAACTCAAACTGACACGTGTGTTGTGAAACCTGAAATGATGGATAACTCCACACAAACTGAGAGCATGGAGGAGGAAGAGAAATCTCCCCCTCACCAGACTTTAGGACAGGATCAGCCTCCTCAGGGAACTGATCTTACCCCTGATGAAGGAACTGCCCCAGAGGTGGTTGGGCCTAGCCTGACAGAACCTCTGATGTCAGTGGACCCTTCTCAGGTGGGACCCAGTCTGGAGCAGGTAACCTGCCCCTCTCTCCCTTGCCTTAGCCAGCCCAGGGCTGCAGAGGACAAGAAGGACAGTGAGACCCAGAGGGCCCCCTGTCAAATAAAGCACCCCCATCAAAAGATTAGGTGCACCAAAACTAGTAGCCCTAGTAAGGTGAAAACTTTAAAAACTCCTGAGGGAGCCCCCTTAAAAACAGTTAGGGACCTCCCCCAGATGGATTCTGTTGGGCACAGCCAAACCTGGGACCCAAAGGGCCCAAACCTGAACTGTCCCTCCAGCAAGCCAAACAGAGGGACCCAGCCTCCAGCTTTAGGTAGCCAGAGGTTGACCCTGCGAGCACAGTGCAACTCAGTTAAAGAAAGAAAGGCACACATGGTGGAAGATAATTGGAGGAAGCTAAGCCCTAAATTAGTAGAGCCTCACTTCAATACTCCATATCCAAACCAGCCTTTAACTTTGCATAAACACACCCAAGGTAGTGATTCCCTATGGTGGAGACCCTCTAATACCCAAAGGGTGAGGGACTGCTTAGTGGACCATGAGACAGGGGGTACCCATGCTAGTGCAGGTACTTCCTTATATGGCCACTCAGGCAATATAGGCTTACCTGGCCAAGGATAGCCTTATCTCCTTTCGTTTGGGGGGGGGTTATGTAGGAAGGTGGCTACCTGACTATGGTTACCCCAGATTTTTTGCCTGTGTTTAGCTGGTTTTTTGACTTAGTTGACCTGGTTCCCTGCCAATCAGGGCCCCAGGCCATCTGCTCTCTCTGTAAAATGGATTCCATGTACCCTAGGTACATACCAATTGGAAATGGACTCCTTGTCAGCCCCTGTAGAATGCACTATAGGTGCACAGGGCACAGGAGCCACTAAGGCCTACCAGGGGCTGCAGCATATCTTTTGCCACCCCTGGCTGGTTCTTAAATTGACACAACTGGCTGATCACTCAGCTGGGGTAAGGTGGTGTACACACCCCTTGCTTAGATATAGTATACCTATGTCTAAACCTATATCTGGACACATGTAAACCTGTGAGCCACTCCTATAGACAGGCCTCACCAATCCTGGAGGCTGGGTGCATGGTTTTTATGTGAGATGGAGCTCTAGCATGAGCTGAGCCTGTCTGCAGCCGTCGGGAACAAATCCCTAAGCTGTTTCAGGATAATGCCATACCATATACTATTAAGTGCCTTATAATCCTCGCGGTTATTTAGCAACTCTGGTTTGGCTTTATCAAAACATGTCGTGTAAGGTGTCATACGCTTTGGAATACCATCCCCTCGCCAGTTCTGGCGACGGGGATGGCATTCCACCCCTCTAGAGGGGTAAGACATGTTACTTCACTTTAATGCGGTTGATTTCTCCAAAGACCTTAAGATCCACAAAATGGATGCCTCTGCCACAGACAAATGTCTGGACCCCTGGAGCTGACCGAAACCCAGTCAAGGGGGTCCTGGACAAAGGGTTTCCTGTCACAGGAGGGTGTCACCGCCCTCCAGACAGGAGATAGTGTATTGTAGCAGGGAGGTTTGAAAGAAACCAGACACTGCCTGGGGCGCACAAGGCTGCCCCTTGCATAATCCGGCCAAACCGGTTCTGGGGCACTCCAGCCCTCGTGCCAGGGCGGCCTGGATCAAAGGAAGGGGGTGTATCCACCCACTTCCTGGGTCCCACCCATAGGAGGGGACCTAGCAGGTAATCACGCCCACCAGATTCGAATAAGAGTGGGAGCAGTGCCAATGCACATCAGATTTCCTGGAAGAAACATTTGAAACGATATTCTGGACCCTTCGCCCTCCATCTCAACGTGGACGCCCGAAGAATCTCCCTTGTGGTCAAGGAGTGACCACCCTGCAGCAGCAGGCACCATCCAGCCCTCGACGTCTACTTAGTTGCAGTTCCCGCCGGAACTCGAGCGACTGAGATCGACGAGATCAAGCCTGCCCAGCTTCTAACAGCCCGATCCACAGTCCCTGCAAAGCTGAGACCCGTGGAGGCGACCGGAAGCGTGGGGCACGCCATCTTGAAGTGACCACGAGACGCTGACCGTGCAGCCCACGAGTGACCCTCGAAGCTGTACACCGGGGTTTGAGAAGCCCCCACCCTGAGCTACACCTGAGCCGAAGTTCAGCCCTCCACACTCGACGAGTGCTGCGTGGGGCCCTTTGGCACGATTTGGCTCAACGCGTTGGCCCGGTCACTTGCCAGCTGGCTTGTGGTCCCTGTGCCGACGAACTACAAAAGAAGACTCGTGATTCTGGTTGCTCCAGATCCACACCAGCTCCCCTGAAAGGGAGCCCCGACTCTGACCTTCCTGGTCCGAGTGAGACGCCATCTTCCAATCCCGCGTGGATTGCTCTTACCAAGGCTTGTCTGCTCCAAACCGGAAGCCGACTGCACCGACGGTGAGAGCCTGCGTGGGACAGATCGTGACCTGCTCCTGGACGTCGCAGATGCCCCAGAGCCCACGTGACAGCGAAGAGAAGCGCCTCGACGACCACCTGATTGCGCCCGACATTGCCTGGTTCCGTCCTGGTTCCACCCTGGTCACTGCTGAGTGACCCAGACTCTGTCCCCTCTGCTTTCAGGTACTCTACAACTTGAGTCCACCCTTGGACTCCACCGGACACTTCGTCTTCACCCTGCCTGCAGCCCTTTCAGCTTCAAGCACCAAGAGCCTGCGTGTCAAAACCCGACGCCACTTCGACCCTGTGCACCCACTACCTGTGGGTGAGGTAACTTTGCTCCGCCGGTGTTCCCACACTGGTGCACACCTCTAGGGTCTGTGTGTTAAGTTTTGTTCCTCTAGGTTCAGCGGAAGTGTCCTTAAACTTTAACTATTTGACTTTTACGCACCATTGGTTAACATTGGTGCATGCGTGCGCTTTCCGCACATCTCCCGAATCCCGAGGGCCATTCCCGACTTCAGCATTGCTTGTCCTGACTGCTCCCAGCGATTCCCTAGGCCCTAGGCCTAACCACTGTTCGAGTGGCCTCTCTTATACCACTTGTTTAGTATATGGTTTGAGTGGCCCCCTGCCCTCATCCATAATTGTGCAACTTTGTATGTTTAAACAGTGCTTTTGATTTAACGCTTGTGCCCCTTTATTCATAAAGAATACTGGGGATTGTTTTTAGTAATAAACACATATATTTTTATAATATATACTTGTGTGGTGTCCTTTCATTTGGTATTACAGGATTGTATGTGGTAAAACAGCTCGCTTAACACGACCTCTTAAGTTAAGCCTTTAGGCTGCTTAGTCCATGCTACCACTAGGATAGCTTGTCTAATAAGGTTGACTTACAACCAGACACCATAAGGGGATTGTTTGGTCAGGCAGTAGGTGGTTCCAGAATTGGAAACATCCCCTACCAGGCCAACTTCTCACAACTCTGACTAGGCCAGATCCTACTTCAATACCCAGGGTCAACCCAGCTACACCCTTGGACTGTGTTCCACCACTGCTTACTGTACTTGGGGTTGCAGTTGCTTTAGGAGCTGTAGTGGTGGGAACTGGATTTGCCTTGGTGCACTCACTGCCCCAGTGTGAAACTGATTTGCAGGTATTGCACCAAGGTGTCTTTGGACCTTTGTTCTTCTTCTTCTTGTTACCAGTTTGGGAACCACCCTCCTTACTATTAGTTTGGGGGCCTGAAGACTTCTGGTCTTTTTCTTTATCTTTCTGATTCTGATTACCACCCTTCTGGTCTGTTTTCTTCTGGTCACCACCTTGGTTCTGGGGTTTCTGCTTAATCCTTGTTCTGACCCATTTGTCTGCCTTCTTTCCCAATTCTTGGGGAGAGGTCAGATCAGAGTCAATAAGGTATTGATGCAACAGCTGGTTTGTACAGTTATTAAGGATCTGTTCTCTCATCATAAGATTGTACAATCCTGTATAGTCTGAAACTTTACTTCCCTGTAACCAACCCTCCAAAGCCTTAGTGGCACACTCCACAAAATCAGTCCAGTCTTGAGTCTGTGCTTTCTGGGTGTCTCTGAACAACAACCTGTATTGCTCAGTGGTTAGGCCATACCCTTCAATGAGAGCACTCTTCAAAACAGAGTAGTTTTTGGCATCCTCAGGTCTAACTGTGAGGAGCCTGTCCCTCCCTTTCTCAGAAAAGGAGTACCACAAAATTGCAGCCCACTGATTCTCAGGAACCTGCTGTACCATGCAGGCTCTCTCAAGAGCAGTCATCCATTTGTGGATGTCATCCCCTTCTTTAAAGGGGGGCACAATCTTGGTCAGGTTTCTATTGTCATAGGCCCTGTCTTTTTCTCTTGGAAAATTGCTGCCACCAGTGACATCTAAGCCACTTAATTTCTGCTCTCTTGCCAAGGCAAGTTTAGCTTGAGCTAAGGTAAGCTTAGCTTGACTCAGGGCTACCTCCTCTCTCTCTATCTGGAGTCTGACAGCCCTCATTCTAGCCCTATGCTCAGCTTTCTGAGAAGCACTCATGCCTCTCTCTGATTCTCTGGAGGCACTAGAAAGATGAGAGTCCCCTGAGGGAGATCTCACTCTTCTGTTGCCTGGGAGAATCACATGTTGGGTTCTGGGGAGGTGCTGGCCCTCTCCATTCCCCAGTAGGTCCAAGTTGGCCTGGCTAAGCCTACCAACTGGAACCTGGCTACCCTGATCCTGTACTTGTGAGTCCCCACCATCTGAGTCCTCATCCAAGTCATCATCATCCTCCTCTTCAGGGGGATCAACTACAGGGGGGTTCTCTCCAGTTCCTGTATCTAGGGAAGCTGCTTTTGCCTTCTCTAAGTCATCCTGTTCTAGGATTTCTACCAGGATTAGGCAGGTGGGGCTTCTGCCCCTTTTTAACCCTCTTGCTTTGCACAAGGCAATCAAGTCTCTGCGGGTTAGTTTGTCATATCCAAAAGTTGCCTGGGTAGGGTCAACTGTCACAGGAGCAGACCCTGAGGCTTTTCCTGTGTCAGACATGGTTACTAGTGAGGTGTAAGTGGTGCACTTACCTACACTAAGTGTTTTCCTACTGGACCTTGCTAGTGAGTTGTAGTCAGGGGTGTGCTACTCCCTTCAACCTACAACTACTAAGTTCAGTAGAACTTAATATGCTAAGCTTTTGATTTTATATGTACCTAGAGGTACTTGATGTGATCTTTCAATTTGATATAAAGATTGCAATGGTAAAACAACAGCAAGCTCAAATCCGCACCGCTGCTCACCAATGTGAGAAGTTGGCCTGGTAGGGGATGTTTCCAATTCTGGAACCACCTACTACCTGACCAAACAATCCCCTTATGGTGTCTGGTTGTAAGTCAACCTTATTAGACAAGCTATCCTAGGGGTAGCATGGACTAAGCAGCCTAAAGGCTTAACTTAAGAGGTCGTGTTAAGCGAGCTGTTTTACCACATACAATCCTGTAATACCAAATGAAAGGACACCACACAAGTATATATTATAAAAATATATGTGTTTATTACTAAAAACAATCCCCAGTATTCTTTATGAATAAAGGGGCACAAGCGTTAAATCAAAAGCACTGTTTAAACATACAAGTTGCACAATTATGGATGAGGGCAGGGGGCCACTCAAACCATATACTAAACAAGTGGTATAAGAGAGGCCACTCGAACAGTGGTTAGGCCTAGGGCCTAGGGAATCGCTGGGAGCAGTCAGGACAAGCAATGCTGAAGTCGGGAATGGCCCTCGGGATTCGGGAGATGTGCGGAAAGCGCACGCATGCACCAATGTTAACCAATGGTGCGTAAAAGTCAAATAGTTAAAGTTTAAGGACACTTCCGCTGAACCTAGAGGAACAAAACTTAACACACAGACCCTAGAGGTGTGCACCAGTGTGGGAACACCGGCGGAGCAAAGTTACCTCACCCACAGGAAGTGGGTGCACAGGGTCGAAGTGGCGTCGGGTTTTGACACGCAGGCTCTTGGTGCTTGAAGCTGAAAGGGCTGCAGGCAGGGTGAAGACGAAGTGTCCGGTGGAGTCCAAGGGTGGACTCAAGTTGTAGAGTACCTGAAAGCAGAGGGGACAGAGTCTGGGTCACTCAGCAGTGACCAGGGTGGAACCAGGACGGAACCAGGCAATGTCGGGCGCAATCAGGTGGTCGTCGAGGCGCTTCTCTTCGCTGTCACATGGGCTCTGGGGCATCTGCGACGTCCAGGAGCAGGTCACGATCTGTCCCACGCAGGCTCTCACCGTCGGTGCAGTCGGCTTCCGGTTTGGAGCAAACAAGCCTTGGTAAGAGCAATCCACGCGGGATTGGAAGATGGCGTCTCACTCGGACCAGGAAGGTCAGAGTCGGGGCTCCCTTTCAGGGGAGCTGGTGTGGATCTGGAGCAACCAGAATCACGAGTCTTCTTTTGTAGTTCGTCGGCACAGGGACCACAAGCCAGCTGGCAAGTGACCGGGCCAACGCGTTGAGCCAAATCGTGCCAAAGGGCCCCACGCAGCACTCGTCGAGTGTGGAGGGCTGAACTTCGGCTCAGGAGTAGCTCAGGGTGGGGGCTTCTCAAACCCCGGTGTACAGCTTCGAGGGTCACTCGTGGGCTGCACGGTCAGCGTCTCGTGGTCACTTCAAGATGGCGTGCCCCACGCTTCTGGTCGCCTCCACGGGTCTCAGCTTTGCAGGGACTGTGGATCGGGCTGTTAGAAGCTGGGCAGGCTTGATCTCGTCGATCTCAGTCGCTCGAGTTCCGGCGGGAACTGCAACTAAGTAGACGTCGAGGGCTGGATGGTGCCTGCTGCTGCAGGGTGGTCACTCCTTGACCACAAGGGAGATTCTTCGGGCTTCCACGTTGAGATGGAGGGCGAAGGGTCCAGAATATCGTTTCAAATGTTTCTTCCAGGAAATCTGATGTGCATTGGCACTGCTCCCACTCTTATTCGAATCTGGTGGGCGTGATTACCTGCTAGGTCCCCTCCTATGGGTGGGACCCAGGAAGTGGGTGGATACACCCCCTTCCTTTGATCCAGGCCGCCCTGGCACGAGGGCTGGAGTGCCCCAGAACCGGTTTGGCCGGATTATGCAAGGGGCAGCCTTGTGCGCCCCAGGCAGTGTCTGGTTTCTTTCAAACCTCCCTGCTACAATACACTATCTCCTGTCTGGAGGGCGGTGACACCCTCCTGTGACAGGAAACCCTTTGTCCAGGACCCCCTTGACTGGGTTTCGGTCAGCTCCAGGGGTCCAGACATTTGTCTGTGGCAGAGGCATCCATTTTGTGGATCTTAAGGCCTTTGGAGAAATCAACCGCATTAAAGTGAAGTAACATGTCTTACCCCTCTAGAGGGGTGGAATGCCATCCCCGTCGCCAGAACTGGCGAGGGGATGGTATTCCAAAGCGTATGACACCTTACACGACATGTTTTGATAAAGCCAAACCAGAGTTGCTAAATAACCGCGAGGATTATAAGGCACTTAATAGTATATGGTATGGCATTATCCTGAAACAGCTTAGGGATTTGTTCCCGACGGCTGCAGACAGGCTCAGCTCATGCTAGAGCTCCATCTCACATAAAAACCATGCACCCAGCCTCCAGGATTGGTGAGGCCTGTCTATAGGAGTGGCTCACAGGTTTACATGTGTCCAGATATAGGTTTAGACATAGGTATACTATATCTAAGCAAGGGGTGTGTACACCACCTTACCCCAGCTGAGTGATCAGCCAGTTGTGTCAATTTAAGAACCAGCCAGGGGTGGCAAAAGATATGCTGCAGCCCCTGGTAGGCCTTAGTGGCTCCTGTGCCCTGTGCACCTATAGTGCATTCTACAGGGGCTGACAAGGAGTCCATTTCCAATTGGTATGTGCCTATAGCACATGTGTCATTAATTTAGTGAGAGAACAGCAGTCTGGGGGTCTGATCAGCAGGCCCACAGCCTCAGTAGTCGAAAACCAGTGAAGCAAAAAGCAAAAATTTGGGGTGACCATAGGATAGCAGACCCTACTCTCCTACACCTCCCTGCTACAATACACTATCTCCTGTCTGGAGGGCGGTGACACCCTCCTGTGACAGGAAACCCTTTGTCCAGGACCCCCTTGACTGAGTTTCGGTCAGCTCCAGGGGTTCAGACATTTGTCTGTGGCAGAGGCATCCATTTTGTGGATCTTAAGGCCTTTGGAGAAATCAACCGCATTAAAGTGAAGTAACATGTCTTACCCCTCTAGAGGGGTGGAATGCCATCCCCGTCGCCAGAACTGGCGAGGGGATGGTATTCCAAAGCGTATGACACCTTACACGACATGTTTTGATAAAGCCAAACCAAAGTTGCTAAATAACCGCGAGGATTATAAGGCACTTAATAGTATATGGTATGGCATTATCCTGAAACAGCTTAGGGATTTGTTCCCGACGGCTGCAGACAGGCTCAGCTCATGCTAGAGCTCCATCTCACATAAAAACCATGCACCCAGCCTCCAGGATTGGTGAGGCCTGTCTATAGGAGTGGCTCACAGGTTTACATGTGTCCAGATATAGGTTTAGACATAGGTATACTATATCTAAGCAAGGGGTGTGTACACCACCTTGCCCCAGCTGAGTGATCAGCCAGTTGTGTCAATTTAAGAACCAGCCAGGGGTGGCAAAAGATATGCTGCAGCCCCTGGTAGGCCTTAGTGGCTCCTGTGCCCTGTGCACCTATAGTGCATTCTACAGGGGCTGACAAGGAGTCCATTTCCAATTGGTATGTGCCTATAGCACATGTGTCATTAATTTAGTGAGAGAACAGCAGGCTGGGGGTCTGATCAGCAGGCCCACAGCCTCAGTAGTCGAAAACCAGTGAAGCAAAAAGTAAAAATTTGGGGTGACCATAGGATAGCAGACCCTACTCTCCTACACAACCCCCCCCCCCAAACGCAGGGACATTAAACTAACCTTGACCAGATAAGTCTTCATGTTCTAAGTGGAAGTACCTGGAGAGACCATCTGCATTACCATGGTCAGTCCCTGGGCGGTGCTCCACTGTAAAGTCCATCCCCTGTAGGGAAATGGACCACCTGAGCAGTTTGGGATTTTCACCCTTCATCTGATTAAGCCATAAGAGGGGCTTATGGTCTGTTTGCACCAGGAAGTGAGTTCCAAACAAGTAGGACCTCAACTTCTTTAATGCCCAAACCACAGCAAAGGCCTCCCTCTCAATGGCTGACCAACGTTTTTCTCTTGGGGTTAGCCTCCTGCTAATGAAAGCGATTGGCTGGTCTTGACCATCTTGATTAAGTTGTGAGAGTACAGCTCCCACCCCCAACTCAGAAGCATCTGTCTGAACAATGAACTGTTTGGAGTAGTCAGGACTCTTTAGGATAGGTGCAGAGCACATGGCCTTCTTCAGGTCTTCAAATGCCTTCTGACAGCTAACTGTCCACTGAACCTTTTTTGGCATCTTCTTGGATGTCAAGTCATTTAATGGTGTCACTATAGACCCATAGTTTTTCACAAACTTTCTGTAATACCCAGTCAGGCCCAAGAAGGCTCTGACTTGTGTCTGGGTAACTGGAGGAGCCCAGTCCTGTATGGCCTGGATTTTGCTTTCCAGTGGCTGAACCTGGCCTCCACCTACTAGGTGGCCCAGGTATACAACCTTACTCTGCCCTATCTGGCACTTTGTGGCCTTGATAGTTAGGCCTGCCTTTTGCAGGGCCTCTAAAACTTTCTTCAGGTGGATCAGGTGATCCTCCCAGGTGGAGCTAAAGACAGCAATATCATCCAGATAAGCTGCACAAAAGTCATCCAACCCAGTAAGGACTTGGTTCACCAACCTTTGGAAAGTGGCAGGTGCATTCTTCAAACCAAAGGGCATTACCACAAACTGATAATGTCCACTAGGGGTAGAGAATGCTGTTTTGGCTTTTGACTCCTCAGCTAGTCTGATTTGCCAGTAGCCAGCTGTCAGATCAAATGTGCTCAGAAACTTGGCAGAAGCCAATCTGTCAATGAGCTCATCTGCTCTTGGAATGGGGTGAGCATCTGTCCTAGTGACAGCATTGAGACCACTGTAATCCACGCAAAACCTCATTTCTCTCTTACCATCTTGGGTATGAGGTTTTGGCACCAGGACTACTGGGCTGGCCCATGGGCTCTCTGATGGCTCAATCACTCCAAGCTCCAACATCTTTTGCACCTCAGCCCTGATGCAATCCCTGACATGATCAGGTTGCCTGTAGATCTTATTCTTGACAGGCAGACTGTCACCAGTGTCCACAACATGGGTACACCAGTCAGTTTGGCTGGGTGTGAGTGAAAACATTTGCCTGTGAGCCTGCAAAACTTGTCTGCAGTCCCTCTGTTGCTGGTCAGTGAGGCTGCCTGCCAAGGCTACTCCATCAACTGAACCATCATCAGGGTTCTGAGAAAGCAGGTCTGGGAGAGGGTCACTCTCTTCCTCCTGTTCCCCATCTGTGGCCATGAGCAAGCTCATGTCCTCCCTGTCTACAAATGCTTTCAAGCGATTCACATGGATTACCCTGTGAGGGCTCCTGGGTGTTCCAAAGTCTACCAAGTAGGTGACTTCCCCTTTCTTCTCAATAATAGGATAGGGTCCACTCCATTTGTCTTGGAGTGCTGCTGGAGCCACTGGCTCCAGTACCCATACCTTCTGCCCTGGTTGGAACTCTACCAGCACAGCCTTTTGGTCATGCCAAGCTTTCTGCAATTCTTGGCTGGCCTCCAGGTTTTTGGATGCTCTTTCCATGTACTCAGCCATCCTGGAGCGGAGACCAAGTACATAGTCCACTATGTCTAGTTTGGGCTTTTTGAGAGGTAACTCCCATCCTTCCTTCACCAAACACAATGGACCTCTCACAGGGTGGCCAAACAAAAGTTCAAAAGGGCTGTAGCCAACCCCCTTCTGTGGGACCTCTCTGTAAGCAAAGAGCAGGCAGGGTAAAAGAATGTCCCATTTCCGCCTGAGCTTCTCTGGTAATCCTTTTATCATGCCTTTAAGGGTCTTGTTAAATCTCTCCACAAGCCCATTGCATTGTGGATGATATGGGGTGGTAAACTTATAGTTTACCCCACATTCCTTCCACATTGCTTTTAGATAGCTGGACATAAAATTTGTCCCTCTATCTGATAGTACCTCCTTAGGAAAGCCCACTCTTGAGAAAACTGCAATGAGGGCTTTTGCCACCACAGGTGCTGTGGTGGTCCTTAGGGGAATAGCCTCTGGGTACCTGGTGGCATGATCCACTACCACCAGTATGAATCTGTTCCCAGATGCTGTTTGGGGGTCCATTGGACCCACAATATCAATTCCAACTCTCTCAAAGGGGACCCCCACCACAGGTAGTGGTATTAGGGGGGCCTTTGTTGTGCCACCTGACTTACCACTGGCTTGGCAAGTGACACAGGAGCGACAAAACTCCTTGACATCCTCTGACATGTGAGGCCAGTGAAAGTGTGGAACAAGCCTGTCCCACGTCTTGTTCTGGCCTAAGTGTCCTGCAAGGGGAATATCATGGGCCAAGGTAAGGAGGAATCCCCTAAACTGCAGAGGTATCACCAACCTCCTGGTCATGCCAGGCTTGGGGGCTCTAGCCTCTGAGTAAAGGAGTCCCTCATCCCAATACACAGTATGGGTACCTTGGGCATCCCCAGCAGCCTCAGCAGCAGCCTGCTGTCTGAGGGGTTCAAGGGAAGGGCAATCTAATTGAGCCTGCCTCAGGTCTGCCCTTGAGGGTCCCCCTGTCCCCAGAAACTCAACCTGGTCAGGTTCAAGCTCCTCAGAGACAGTCTCCTCTTGGACTGCAGAATCAGTTTCCTCTGAAACCTGATCCTCAACCTGGGGCAAGGTGGAAGGCGAGGCCTTTCCTCTCTTGCTCCTTCTCTTGGGCTGTGGCTGGTCTATTGTCTCAAGATCCACCACTGGTTCAGGAAGGCACTTCTTAGCCTGAGCCCTTGTCATGGCAAGGACATGCTCTGAAATCCCTAGCATTTCTGCATGAGTCCTGTACTCCACTTCTGACCATGCTGAGCTTTCAAGGTCATTGCCTAACAGACAGTCTACTGGTAGGTCTGCACTCACCACAACTTTCTTTAGGCCATCAACCCCTCCCCAGGAGAAGTTCACAACTGCCACACTATGGGAGGTAGTGGAGTTGCTTGCATTGGTTACTAGGTAGCTCTCTCCTAGTACAATCTGTCCAGGGTCCACAAAGCCAGGGGTCACCATGGTGACACTAGCACATGTGTCCCTGTAAGCTTGAGCCAGTTTCTCATTTATTAAGGGAGTCTGCCTGTATTTGCCCAGGTTAGTGGGGCTTACTGCAGTGGGCAACTCAATGTCCACATCATACAGGAGAACTGCCTGTGTAGGGACTCTGACTAGGCCAGATCCTACTTCAATACCCAGGGTCAACCCAGCTACACCCTTGGACTGTGTTCCACCACTGCTTACTGTACTTGGGGTTGCAGTTGCTTTAGGAGCTGTAGTGGTGGGAACTGGATTTGCCTTGGTGCACTCACTGCCCCAGTGTGAAACTGATTTGCAGGTATTACACCAAGGTGTCTTTGGACCTTTGTTCTTCTTCTTCTTGTTACCAGTTTGGGAACCACCCTCCTTACTATTAGTTTGGGGGCCTGAAGACTTCTGGTCTTTTTCTTTATCTTTCTGATTCTGATTACCACCCTTCTGGTCTGTTTTCTTCTGGTCACCACCTTGGTTCTGGGGTTTCTGCTTAATCCTTGTTCTGACCCATTTGTCTGCCTTCTTTCCCAATTCTTGGGGAGAGGTCAGATCAGAGTCAATAAGGTATTGATGCAACAGCTGGTTTGTACAGTTATTAAGGATCTGTTCTCTCATCATAAGATTGTATAATCCTGTATAGTCTGAAACTTTACTTCCCTGCAACCAACCCTCCAAAGCCTTAGTGGCACACTCCACAAAATCAGTCCAGTCTTGAGTCTGTGCTTTCTGGGTGTCTCTGAACAACAACCTGTATTGCTCAGTGGTTAGGCCATACCCTTCAATGAGAGCACTCTTCAAAACAGAGTAGTTTTTGGCATCCTCAGGTCTAACTGTGAGGAGCCCGTCCCTCCCTTTCTCAGAAAAGGAGTACCACAAAATTGCAGCCCACTGATTCTCAGGAACCTGCTGTACCATGCAGGCTCTCTCAAGAGCAGTCATCCATTTGTGGATGTCATCCCCTTCTTTAAAGGGGGGCACAATTTTGGTCAGGTTTCTATTATCATAGGCCCTGTCTTTTTCTCTTGGAAAATTGCTGCCACCAGTGACATCTAAGCCACTTAATTTCTGCTCTCTTGCCAAGGCAAGTCTAGCTTGAGCCAAGGCTACCTCCTCCCTCTCTATCTGGAGTTTGACAGCCCTCATTCTGGCCCTATGCTCTAACTTTTGAGAAGCATTCATGCCTCTCTGTGATTCTCTGGAGGCACTAGAAAGATGAGAGTCCCCTGAGGGAGATCTCACTCTTCTGTTGCCTGGGGGAATCATATGTTGGGTTCTGGGGAGGTGCTGGCCCTCTCCATTCCCCAGTAGGTCCAAGTTGGCCTGGCTAAGCCTACCAACTGGAACCTGGCTACCCTGATCCTGTACTCCTAAGTCCTCAACATCTGAGTCCTCATCCAAGTCATCATCATCCTCCTCTTCAAGGGGATCAACTGCAGGGGGGTTCCCTCCAGTTCCTGTATCTAGGGAAGCTGCTTTTGCCTTCTCTAAGTCATCCTGTTCTAGGATTTCTACCAGGATTAGGCAGGTGGGGCTTCTGCCCCTTTTTAACCCTCTTGCTTTGCACAAGGCAATCAAGTCTCTGCGGGTTAGTTTGTCATATCCAAAAGTTGCCTGGGTAGGGTCAACTGTCACAGGACTAGACCCTGAGGCCTTTCCTGTGTCAGACATGGTTACTAGTGAGGTGTAAGTGGTGCACTTACCTACACTAAGTGTTTTCCTACTGGACCTTGCTAGTGAGTTGTAGTCAGGGGTGTGCTACTCCCTTCAACCTACAACTACTAAGTTCAGTAGAACTTAATATGCTAAGCTTTTGATTTTATATGTACCTAGAGGTACTTGATGTGATCTTTCAATTTGATATAAAGATTGCAATGGTAAAACAACAGCAAGCTCAAATCCGCACCGCTGCTCACCAATGTGAGAAGTTGGCCTGGTAGGGGATGTTTCCAATTCTGGAACCACCTACTACCTGACCAAACAATCCCCTTATGGTGTCTGGTTGTAAGTCAACCTTATTAGACAAGCTATCCTAGGGGTAGCATGGACTAAGCAGCCTAAAGGCTTAACTTAAGAGGTCGTGTTAAGCGAGCTGTTTTACCACATACAATCCTGTAATACCAAATGAAAGGACACCACACAAGTATATATTATAAAAATATATGTGTTTATTACTAAAACAATCCCCAGTATTCTTTATGAATAAAGGGGCACAAGCGTTAAATCAAAAAGCACTGTTTAAACATACAAGTTGCACAATTATGGATGAGGGCGGGTGGCCACTCAAACCATATACTAAACAAGTGGTATAAGAGATGCCACTCGAGCAGTGGTTAGGCCTAGGGCCTAGGGAATCGCTGGGAGCAGTCAGGACAAGCAATGCTGAAGTCGGGAATGGCCCTCGGGATTCGGGAGATGTGCGGAAAGCGCACGCATGCACCAATGTTAACCAATGGTGCGTAAAAGTCAAAGAGTTAAAGTTTAAGGACACTTCCGCTGAACCTAGAGGAACAAAACTTAACACACAGACCCTAGAGGTGTGCACCAGTGTGGGAACACCGGCGGAGCAAAGTTACCTCACCCACAGGAAGTGGGTGCACAGGGTCGAAGTGGCGTCGGGTTTTGACACGCAGGCTCTTGGTGCTTGAAGCTGAAAGGGCTGCAGGCAGGGTGAAGACGAAGTGTCCGGTGGAGTCCAAGGGTGGACTCAAGTTGTAGAGTACCTGAAAGCAGAGGGGACAGAGTCTGGGTCACTCAGCAGTGACCAGGGTGGAACCAGGACGGAACCAGGCAATGTCGGGCGCAATCAGGTGGTCGTCGAGGAGCTTCTCTCCGCTGTCACGTGGGCTCTGGGGCATCTGCGACGTCCAGGAGCAGGTCACGATCTGTCCCACGCAGGCTCTCACCGTCAGTGCAGTCGGCTTCAAGTTTGGAGCAAACAAGCCTTGGTAAGAGCAATCCACGCAGGATCGGAAGATTGCTTCTCACTCGGACCAGGAAGGTCAGAGTCGGGGCTCCTTTTCAGGGGAGCTGGTGTGGATCTGGAGCAACCAGAATCACAAGTCTTTTTAGGTAGTTCGTCGGCACAGGGACCACAAGCCAGCTGGCAAGTGACCGGGCCAACGCGTTGAGCCAAATCGTGCCAAAGGGCCCCACGCAGCACTCGTCGAGTGTGGAGGGCTGAACTTCGGCTCAGGAGTAGCTCAGGGTGGGGGCTTCTCAAACCCCGGTGTACAGCTTCGAGGGTCACTCGTGGGCTGCACGGTCAGCGTCTCGTGGTCACTTCAAGATGGCGTGCCCCACGCTTCCGGTCGCCTCCACGGGTCTCAGCTTTGCAGGGACTGTGGATCGGGCTGTTAGAAGCTGGGCAGGCTTGATCTCGTCGATCTCAGTCGCTCGAGTTCCGGCGGGAACTGCAACTAAGTAGACGTCGAGGGCTGGATGGTGCCTGCTGCTGCAGGGTGGTCACTCCTTGACCACAAGGGAGATTCTTCGGGCTTCCACGTTGAGATGGAGGGCGAAGGGTCCAGAATATCGTTTCAAATGTTTCTTCCAGGAAATCTGATGTGCATTGGCACTGCTCCCACTCTTATTCGAATCTGGTGGGCGTGATTACCTGCTAGGTCCCCTCCTATGGGTGGGACCCAGGAAGTGGGTGGATACAACCCCTTCCTTTGATCCAGGCCGCCCTGGCACGAGGGCTGGAGTGCCCCAGAACCGGTTTGGCCGGATTATGCAAGGGGCAGCCTTGTGCGCCCCAGGCAGTGTCTGGTTTCTTTCAAACCTCCCTGCTACAATACACTATCTCCTGTCTGGAGGGCGGTGACACCCTCCTGTGACAGGAAACCCTTTGTCCAGGACCCCCTTGACTGAGTTTCGGTCAGCTCCAGGGGTTCAGACATTTGTCTGTGGCAGAGGCATCCATTTTGTGGATCTTAAGGCCTTTGGAGAAATCAACCGCATTAAAGTGAAGTAACATGTCTTACCCCTCTAGAGGGGTGGAATGCCATCCCCGTCGCCAGAACTGGTGAGGGGATGGTATTCCAAAGCGTATGACACCTTACACGACATGTTTTGATAAAGCCAAACCAAAGTTGCTAAATAACCGCGAGGATTATAAGGCACTTAATAGTATATGGTATGGCATTATCCTGAAACAGCTTAGGGATTTGTTCCCGACGGCTGCAGACAGGCTCAGCTCATGCTAGAGCTCCATCTCACATAAAAACCATGCACCCAGCCTCCAGGATTGGTGAGGCCTGTCTATAGGAGTGGCTCACAGGTTTACATGTGTCCAGATATAGGTTTAGACATAGGTATACTATATCTAAGCAAGGGGTGTGTACACCACCTTGCCCCAGCTGAGTGATCAGCCAGTTGTGTCAATTTAAGAACCAGCCAGGGGTGGCAAAAGATATGCTGCAGCCCCTGGTAGGCCTTAGTGGCTCCTGTGCCCTGTGCACCTATAGTGCATTCTACAGGGGCTGACAAGGAGTCCATTTCCAATTGGTATGTGCCTATAGCACATGTGTCATTAATTTAGTGAGAGAACAGCAGGCTGGGGGTCTGATCAGCAGGCCCACAGCCTCAGTAGTCGAAAACCAGTGAAGCAAAAAGTAAAAATTTGGGGTGACCATAGGATAGCAGACCCTACTCTCCTACAGGTGGCAAAAGATATGCTGCAGCCCCTGGTAGGCCTTAGTGGCTCCTATGCCCTGTGCACCTATAGTGCATTCTACAGGGGCTGACAAGGAGTCCATTTCCAATTGGTATGTGCCTATAGCACATGTGTCATTAATTTAGTGAGAGAACAGCAGGCTGGGGGTCTGATCAGCAGGCCCACAGCCTCAGTAGTCGAAAACCAGTGAAGCAAAAAGCAAAAATTTGGGGTGACCATAGGATAGCAGACCCTACTCTCCTACACAACCCCCCCCCAAACGCAGGGACATTAAACTAACCTTGACCAGATAAGTCTTCATGTTCTAAGTGGAAGTACCTGGAGAGACCATCTGCATTACCATGGTCAGTCCCTGGGCGGTGCTCCACTGTAAAGTCCATCCCCTGTAGGGAAATGGACCACCTGAGCAGTTTGGGATTTTCACCCTTCATCTGATTAAGCCACAAGAGGGGCTTATGGTCTGTTTGCACCAGGAAGTGAGTTCCAAACAAGTAGGACCTCAACTTCTTTAATGCCCAAACCACAGCAAAGGCCTCCCTCTCAATGGCTGACCAACGTTTTTCTCTTGGGGTTAGCCTCCTGCTAATGAAAGCAATTGGCTGGTCTTGACCATCTTGATTAAGTTGTGAGAGTACAGCTCCCACCCCCAACTCAGAAGCATCTGTCTGAACAATGAACTGTTTGGAGTAGTCAGGACTCTTTAGGATAGGTGCAGAGCACATGGCCTTCTTCATGTCTTCAAATGCCTTCTGACAGCTAACTGTCCACTGAACCTTTTTTGGCATCTTCTTGGATGTCAAGTCATTTAATGGTGTCACTATAGACCCATAGTTCTTCACAAACTTCCTGTAATACCCAGTCAGGCCCAAGAAGGCTCTGACTTGTGTCTGGGTAACTGGAGGAGCCCAGTCCTGTATGGCCTGGATTTTGCTCTCCAGTGGCTGAACCTGGCCTCCACCAACTAGGTGGCCCAGGTATACAACCTTACTCTGCCCTATCTGGCACTTAGTGGCCTTGATAGTTAGGCCTGCCTTTTGCAGGGCCTCCAAAACTCTCTTCAGGTGGATCAGGTGATCCTCCCAGGTGGAGCTAAAGACAGCAATATCATCCAGATAAGCTGCACAAAAGTCATCCAACCCAGTAAGGACTTGGTTCACCAACCTTTGGAAAGTGGCAGGTGCATTCTTCAAACCAAAGGGCATTACCACAAACTGATAATGTCCACTAGGGGTAGAGAATGCTGTCTTGGCCTTTGACTCCTCAGCTAGTCTGATTTGCCAGTAGCCAGCTGTCAGATCGAATGTGCTCAGAAACTTGGCAGAAGCCAATCTGTCAATGAGCTCATCTGCTCTTGGAATGGGGTGAGCATCTGTCCTAGTGACAGCATTGAGACCCCTGTAATCCACGCAAAACCTCATTTCTCTCTTACCATCTTGGGTATGAGGTTTTGGCACCAGGACTACTGGGCTGGCCCATGGGCTCTCTGATGGCTCAATCACTCCAAGCTCCAACATCTTTTGCACCTCAGCCTTGATGCAGTCTCTGACATGGTCAGGTTGCCTGTAGATCTTATTCTTGACAGGCAGACTGTCACCAGTGTCCACAACATGGGTACACCAGTCAGTCTGGCTGGGTGTGAGTGAAAACAAATGCCTGTGGGCCTGCAAAACTTGTCTGCAGTCCATCTGTTGCTGGTCAGTGAGGCTGCCTGCCAAGGCTACTCCATCAACTGAACCATCATCAGGGTTCTGAGAAAGCAGGTCTGGGAGAGGGTCACTCTCTTCCTCCTGTTCCCCATCTGTGGCCATGAGCAAGCTCATGTCCTCCCTGTCCACAAATGCTTTCAAGCGATTCACATGGATTACCCTGTGAGGGCTCCTGGGTGTTCCAAAGTCTACCAAGTAGGTGACTTCCCCCTTCTTCTCAATAATAGGATAGGGTCCACTCCATTTGTCTTGGAGTGCTGCTGGAGCCACTGGCTCCAGTACCCACACCTTCTGTCCTGGTTGGAACTCTACCAGCACAGCCTTTTGGTCATGCCAAGCTTTCTGCAATTCTTGGCTGGCCTCCAGGTTTTTGGATGCTCTTTCCATGTACTCAGCCATCCTGGAGCGGAGACCAAGTACATAGTCCACTATGTCTAGTTTGGGCTTTTTGAGAGGTAACTCCCATCCTTCCTTCACCAAACACAATGGACCTCTCACAGGGTGGCCAAACAAAAGTTCAAAAGGGCTGTAGCCAACCCCCTTCTGTGGGACCTCTCTGTAAGCAAAGAGCAGGCAGGGTAAAAGAATGTCCCATTTCCGCCTGAGCTTCTCTGGTAATCCTTTTATCATGCCTTTAAGGGTCTTGTTAAATCTCTCCACAAGCCCATTGCACTGTGGATGATATGGGGTGGTAAACTTATAGTTTACTCCACATTCCTTCCACATTGCTTTCAGATAGCTGGACATAAAATTCGTCCCTCTATCTGATAGTACCTCCTTAGGAAAGCCCACTCTTGAGAAAACTGCAATGAGGGCCTTTGCCACCACAGGTGCTGTGGTGGTCCTTAGGGGAATAGCCTCTGGGTACCTGGTGGCATGATCCACTACCACCAGTATGAATCTGTTCCCAGATGCTGTTTGGGGGTCCATTGGACCCAAAATATCAATTCCAACTCTCTCAAAGGGGACCCCCACCACAGGTAGTGGTATTAGGGGGGCCTTTGTTGTGCCACCTGACTTACCACTGGCTTGGCAAGTGACACAGGAGCGACAAAACTCCTTGACATCCTCTGACATGTGAGGCCAGTGAAAGTGTGGAACAAGCCTGTCCCACGTCTTGTTCTGGCCTAAGTGTCCTGCAAGGGGAATATCATGGGCCAAGGTAAGGAGGAATCCCCTAAACTGCAGAGGTATCACCAACCTCCTGGTCATGCCAGGCTTGGGGGCTCTAGCCTCTGAGTAAAGGAGTCCCTCATCCCAATACACAGTATGGGTACCTTGGGCATCCCCAGCAGCCTCAGCAGCAGCCTGCTGTCTGAGGGGTTCAAGGGAAGGGCAATCTAATTGAGCCTGCCTCAGGTCTGCCCTTGAGGGTCCCCCTGTCCCCAGAAACTCAACCTGGTCAGGTTCAAGCTCCTCAGAGACAGTCTCCTCTTGGACTGCAGAATCAGTTTCCTCTGAAACCTGATCCTCAACCTGGGGCAAGGTGGAAGGCGAGGCCTTTCCTCTCTTGCTCCTTCTCTTGGGTTGTGGCTGGTCTATTGTCTCAAGATCCACCACTGGTTCAGGAAGGCACTTCTTAGCCTGAGCCCTTGTTATGGCAAGGACATGCTCTGAAATCCCTAGCATTTCTGCATGAGTCCTGTACTCCACTTCTGACCATGCTGAGCTTTCAAGGTCATTGCCTAACAGACAGTCTACTGGTAGGTCTGCACTCACCACAACTTTCTTTAGGCCATCAACCCCTCCCCAGGAGAAGTTCACAACTGCCACACTATGGGAGGTAGTGGAGTTGCTTGCATTGGTTACTAGGTAGCTCTCTCCTAGTACAATCTGTCCAGGGTCCACAAAGCCAGTGGTCACCATGGTGACACTAGCACATGTGTCCCTGTAAGCTTGAGCCAGTTTCTCATTTATTAAGGGAGTCTGCCTGTATTTGCCCAGGTTAGTGGGGCTTACTGCAGTGGGCAACTCAATGTCCACATCATACAGGAGAACTGCCTGTGTAGGGATTCTGACTAGGCCAGATCCTACTTCAATACCCAGGGTCAACCCAGCTACACCCTTGGACTGTGTTCCACCACTGCTTACTGTACTTGGGGTTGCAGTTGCTTTAGGAGCTGTAGTGGTGGGAACTGGATTTGCCTTGGTGCACTCACTGCCCCAGTGTGAAACTGATTTGCAGGTATTACACCAAGGTGTCTTTGGACCTTTGTTCTTCTTCTTCTTGTTACCATTTTGGGAACCACCCTCCTTACTATTAGTTTGGGGGCCTGAAAACTTCTGGTCTTTTTCTTTATCTTTCTGATTCTGATTACCACCCTTCTGGTCTGTTTTCTTCTGGTCACCACCTTGGTTCTGGGGTTTCTGCTTAATCCTTGTTCTGACCCATTTGTCTGCCTTCTTTCCCAATTCTTGGGGAGAGGTCAGATCAGAGTCAATAAGGTATTGATGCAACAGCTGGTTTGTACAGTTATTAAGGATCTGTTCTCTCATCATAAGATTGTACAATCCTGTATAGTCTGAAACTTTACTTCCCTGCAACCAACCCTCCAAAGCCTTAGTGGCACACTCAACAAAATCAGTCCAGTCTTGAGTCTGTGCTTTCTGGGTGTCTCTGAACAACAACCTGTATTGCTCAGTGGTTAGGCCATACCCTTCAATGAGAGCACTCTTCAAAACAGAGTAGTTTTTGGCATCCTCAGGTCTAACTGTGAGGAGCCTGTCCCTCCCTTTCTCAGAAAAGGAGTACCACAAAATTGCAGCCCACTGATTCTCAGGAACCTGCTGTACCATGCAGGCTCTCTCAAGAGCAGTCATCCATTTGTGGATGTCATCCCCTTCTTTAAAGGGGGGCACAATTTTGGTCAGGTTTCTATTATCATAGGCCCTGTCTTTTTCTCTTGGAAAATTGCTGCCACCAGTGACATCTAAGCCACTTAATTTCTGCTCTCTTGCCAAGGCAAGTCTAGCTTGAGCCAAGGCTACCTCCTCCCTCTCTATCTGGAGTTTGACAGCCCTCATTCTGGCCCTATGCTCTAGCTTTTGAGAAGCATTCATGCCTCTCTGTGATTCTCTGGAGGCACTAGAAATATGAGAGTCCCCTGAGGGGGATCTCACTCTTCTGTTGCCTGGGAGAATAACATGTTGGGTTCTGGGGAGGTGCTGGCCCTCTCCATTCCCCAGTAGGTCCAAGTTGGCCTGGCTAAGCCTACCAACTGGAACCTGGCTACCCTGATCCTGTACTTCTAAGTCCTCAACCTCTGAGTCCTCATCCAAGTCATCATCATCCTCCTCTTCAGGGGGATCAACTGCAGGGGGGTTCCCTCCAGTTCCTGTGTCTAGGGAAGCTGCTTTTGCCTTCTCTAAGTCATCCTGTTCTAGGATTTCTACCAGGATTAGGCAGGTGGGGCTTCTGCCCCTTTTTAACCCTCTTGCTTTGCACAAGGCAATCAAGTCTCTGCGGGTTAGTTTGTCATATCCAAAAGTTGCCTGGGTAGGGTCAACTGTCACAGGACTAGACCCTGAGGCCTTTCCTGTGTCAGACATGGTTACTAGTGAGGTGTAAGTGGTGCACTTACCTACACTAAGTGTTTTCCTACTGGACCTTGCTAGTGAGTTGTAGTCAGGGGTGTGCTACTCCCTTCAACCTACAACTACTAAGTTCAGTAGAACTTAATATGCTAAGCTTTTGATTTTATATGTACCTAGAGGTACTTGACGTGATCTTTCAATTTGATATAAAGATTGCAATGGTAAAACAACAGCAAGCTCAAATCCGCACCGCTGCTCACCAATGTGAGAGGTTGGCCTGGTAGGGGATGTTTCCAATTCTGGAACCACCTACTACCTGACCAAACAATCCCTTATGGTGTCTGGTTGTAAGTCAACCTTATTAGACAAGCTATCCTAGGGGTAGCATGGACTAAGCAGCCTAAAGGCTTAACTTAAGAGGTCGTGTTAAGCGAGCTGTTTTACCACATACAATCCTGTAATACCAAATGAAAGGACACCACACAAGTATATATTATAAAAATATATGTGTTTATTACTAAAAACAATCCCCAGTATTCTTTATGAATAAAGGGGCACAAGCGTTAAATCAAAAGCACTGTTTAAACATACAAGTTGCACAATTATGGATGAGGGCGGGTGGCCACTCAAACCATATACTAAACAAGTGGTATAAGAGATGCCACTCGAGCAGTGGTTAGGCCTAGGGCCTAGGGAATCGCTGGGAGCAGTCAGGACAAGCAATGCTGAAGTCGGGAATGGCCCTCGGGATTCGGGAGATGTGCGGAAAGCGCACGCATGCACCAATGTTAACCAATGGTGCGTAAAAGTCAAAGAGTTAAAGTTTAAGGACACTTCCGCTGAACCTAGAGGAACAAAACTTAACACACAGACCCTAGAGGTGTGCACCAGTGTGGGAACACCGGCGGAGCAAAGTTACCTCACCCACAGGAAGTGGGTGCACAGGGTCGAAGTGGCGTCGGGTTTTGACACGCAGGCTCTTGGTGCTTGGAGCTGAAAGGGCTGCAGGCGGGTTAAAGATGAAGTGTCCGGTGGAGTCCAAGGGTGGACTCAAGTTGTAGAGTACCTGAAAGCAGAGGGGACAGAGTCTGGGTCACTCAGCAGTGACCAGGGTGGAACCAGGACGGAACCAGGCAATGTCGGGCGCAATCAGGTGGTCGTCGAGGAGCTTCTCTCCGCTGTCACGTGGGCTCTGGGGCATCTGCGACGTCCAGGAGCAGGTCACGATCTGTTCCACGCAAGCTCTCACAGTCGGTGCAGTCGGCTTCAAGTTTGGAGCAAACAAGCCTTGGCAAGAGCAATCCACGCGGGATCGGAAGATTGCTTCTCACTCGGACCAGGAAGGTCAGAGTCGGGGCTACTTTTCAGGGAAGCTGGTGTGGATCTGGAGCAACCAGATTCACGAGTCTTCTTAGGTAGTTCGTCGGCACAGGGACCACAAGCCAGCTGGCAAGTGACCGGGCCAACGCGTTGAGCCAAATCGTGCCAAAGGGCCCCACGCAGCACTCGTCGAGTGTGGAGGGCTGAACTTCGGCTCAGGAGTAGCTCAGGGTGGGGGCTTCTCAAACCCCGGTGTACAGCTTCGAGGGTCACTCGTGGGCTGCACGGTCAGCGTCTCGTGGTCACTTCAAGATGGCGTGCCCCACGCTTCCGGTCGCCTCCACGGGTCTCAGCTTTGCAGGGACTGTGGATCGGGCTGTTAGAAGCTGGGCAGGCTTGATCTCGTCGATCTCAGTCGCTCGAGTTCCGGCGGGAACTGCAACTAAGTAGACGTCGAGGGCTGGATGGTGCCTGCTGCTGCAGGGTGGTCACTCCTTGACCACAAGGGAGATTCTTCGGGCTTCCACGTTGAAATGGAGGGTGAAGGGTCCAGAATATCGTTTCAAATGTTTCTTCCAGGAAATCTTATGTGCCTTGGCACTGCTCCCACTCTTATTCGAATCTGGTGGGCGTGATTACCTGCTAGGTCCCCTCCTATGGGTGGGACCCAGGAAGTGGGTGGATACACCCCC
Source organism: Lissotriton helveticus (assembly GCF_964261635.1). NCBI lineage: Eukaryota > Metazoa > Chordata > Amphibia > Caudata > Salamandridae > Lissotriton > Lissotriton helveticus. The sequence continues at coordinate 3,754,350 of NW_027611651.1, read as the reverse complement.
TTCCTTTGATCCAGGCCGCCCTGGCACGAGGGCTGGAGTGCCCCAGAACCGGTTTGGCCGGATTATGCAAGGGGCAGCCTTGTGCGCCCCAAGCAGTGTCTGGTTTCTTTCAAACCTCCCTGCTACAATACACTATCTCCTGTCTGGAGGGCGGTGACACCCTCCTGTGACAGGAAACCCTTTGTCCAGGACCCCCTTGACTGAGTTTCGGTCAGCTCCAGGGGTCCAGACATTTGTCTGTGGCAGAGGCATCCATTTTGTGGATCTTAAGGTCTTTGGAGAAATCAACCGCATTAAAGTAAAGTAACATGTCTTGCCCCTCTAGAGGGGTGGAATGCCATCCCCGTCGCCAGAACTGGCGAGGGGATGGTATTCCAAAGCGTATGACACCTTACACGACATGTTTTGATAAAGCCAAACCAAAGTTGCTAAATAACCGCGAGGATTATAAGGCACTTAATAGTATATGGTATGGCATTATCCTGAAACAGCTTAGGGATTTGTTCCCGACGGCTGCAGACAGGCTCAGCTCATGCTAGAGCTCCATCTCACATAAAACCACGCACTCAGCCTCCAGGATTGATGAGGCCTTTCTATAGGAGTGGCTCACAGGTTTACATGTGTCCAGATATAGGGTTAGACATAGGTATACTATATCTAAGCAAGGGGTGTGTACACCACCTTACCCCAGCTGAGTGATCAGCCAGTTGTGTCAATTTAAGAACCAGCCAGGGGTGGCAAAAGATATGCTGCAGCCCCTGGTAGGCCTTAGTGGCTCCTATGCCCTGTGCACCTATAGTGCATTCTACAGGGGCTGACAAGGAGTCCATTTCCAATTGGTATGTGCCTATAGCACATGTGTCATTAATTTAGTGAGAGAACAGCAGGCTGGGGGTCTGATCAGCAGGCCCACAGCCTCAGTAGTCGAAAACCAGTGAAGCAAAAAGCAAAAATTTGGGGTGACCATAGGATAGCAGACCCTACTCTCCTACACAGGCTGTGCTTGGTCCCCCAGGCTGTGCTTGGTCCCCCGGGCTGTGCTTGGTCCCCCAGGCTGTGCTTGGTCCCCCTGGTTGCTCTTGGTCCCCCTGGCTGTGCATGGTACCCCTGGCTGTGCTTGGTCCCCCTGGTTGCTCTTGGTCCACCAGGCTGTGCTTGGTCCCCCAGGCTGTGCTTGGTCCCCCTGGTTGCTCTTGGTCCCCCAGGCTGTGTGTGAGAAGTTGGCCTGATAGGTGATGTTTCCAATTCTGGAACCACCTATTATCAGACCAAACAATCCCTTATGGTGTCTGGTTGTAAGTCAACCTTATTAGACAAGCTATCCTAGGGGTAGCATGGACTAAGCAGCCTAAAGGCTTAACTTAAGAGGTCGTGTTAAGCGAGCTGTTTTACCACATACAATCCTGTAATATCAAATGAAAGGACACCACACAAGTATATATTATAAAAATATATGTGTTTATTACTAAAAACAATCCCCAGTATTCTTTATGAATAAAGGGGCACAAGCGTTAAATCAAAAGCACTGTTTAAACATACAAGTTGCACAATTATGGATGAGGGCGGGTGGCCACTCAAACCATATACTAAACAAGTGGTATAAGAGATGCCACTCGAGCAGTGGTTAGGCCTAGGGCCTAGGGAATCGCTGGGAGCAGTCAGGACAAGCAATGCTACACAGGCAGTTCTCCTGTATGATGTGGACATTGAGTTGCCCACTGCAGTAAGCCCCAGTAACCTGGGCAAATACAGACAGACTCCCTTAATTAATGAGAAACTGGCTCAAGCTTACAGGGACACATGTGCCAGTGTCACAATGGTGACACCTGACTTTGTGGACCCTGGACAGATTGTACTAGGTGAGAGCTACCTAGTAACCAATGCAAGCAACTCCACTACTTCCCATAGTGTGGCACTTGTGAACTTCTCCTGGGGAGGGGTTGATGGCCTAAAGAAGGTTGTGGTGAGTGCAGACCTACCAGTAGACTGTCTGTTAGGCAATGACCTTGAAAGCTCAGCATGGTCAGAAGTGGAGTACAGGACTCATGCAGAAATGCTAGGGATTTCAGAGCATGTCCTTGCCATGACAAGGGCTCAGGCTAAGAAGTGCCTTCCTGAACCAGTGGTGGATCTTGAAACAATAGACCAGCCACAACCCAAGAGAAGGAGCAAGAGAGGAAAGGCTCAGCCTTCCACCTTGCCCCAGGTTGAGGATCAGGTTTCAGAGGAAACTGATTCTGCAGTCCAAGAGGAGACTGTCTCTGAGGAGCTTGAACCTGACCAGGTTGAGTTTCTGGGGACAGAGGGACCCTCAAGGGCAGACCTGAGGCAGGCTCAATTAGATTGCCCTTCCCTTGAACCCCTCAGACAGCAGGCTGCTGCTGAGGCTGCTGGGGATGCCCAAGGTACCCATACTGTGTATTGGGATGATGGACTCCTTTACTCAGAGGCTAGAGCCCCCAAGCCTGGCATGACCAGGAGGTTGGTTATACCTCTGCAGTTTAGGGGGTTCCTCCTTACCTTGGCCCATGATATTCCCCTTGCAGGACACTTAGGCCAGAACAAGACGTGGGACAGGCTTGTTTCACACTTTCACTGGCCTCACATGTCAGAGGATGTCAAGGAGTTTTGTCGCTCCTGTGTCACTTGCCAAGCCAGTGGTAAGTCAGGTGGCACAACAAAGGCCCCCCTAATACCACTACCTGTGGTGGGAGTTCCCTTTGAAAGAGTTGGAATTGATATTGTGGGTCCAATGGACCCCCAAACAGCATCTGGGAACAGATTCATACTGGTGGTAGTGGATCATGCCACCAGGTATCCAGAGGCTATTCCCCTAAGGACCACCACAGCCCCTGTGGTGGCAAAGGCCCTCATTGCAGTTTTCTCAAGAGTGGGCTTTCCTAAGGAGGTACTATCAGATAGAGGCACAAATTTTATGTCTAGCTATCTGAAAGCAATGTGGAAGGAATGTGGAGTAAACTATAAGTTTACCACCCCATATCATCCCCAATGCAATGGGCTTGTGGAGAGATTTAACAAGACCCTAAAAGGCATGATAAAAGGATTACCAGAGAAGCTCAGGCGGAAATGGGACATTCTTTTACCCTGCCTGCTCTTTGCTTACAGAGAGGTCCCACAGAAGGGGGTTGGCTACAGCCCTTTTAAACTTTTGTTTGGCCACCCTGTGAGGGGTCCATTGTGTTTGGTGAAGGAAGGATGGGAGTTACCTCTCAAAAAGCCCAAACTAGACATAGTGGACTATGTACTTGGTCTCCGCTCCAGGATGGCTGAGTACATGGAAAGAGCATCCAAAAACCTGGAGGCCAGCCAAGAATTACAGAAAGCTTGGCATGACCAAAAGGCTGTGCTGGTAGAGTTCCAACCAGGACAGAAGGTGTGGGTACTGGAGCCAGTGGCTCCAGCAGCACTCCAAGACAAATGGAGTGGACCCTATCCTATTATTGAGAAGAAGGGGGAAGTCACCTACTTGGTGGACTTTGGAACACCCAGGAGCCCTCACAGGGTAATCCATGTGAATCGCTTGAAAGCATTTGTGGACAGGGAGGACATGAGCTTGCTCATGGCCACAGATGGGGAACAGGAGGAAGAGAGTGACCCTCTCCCAGACCTGCTTTCTCAGAACCCTGATGATGGTTCAGTGGATGGAGTAGCCTTGGCAGGCAGCCTCACTGACCAGCAACAGATGGACTGCAGACAAGTTTTGCAGGCCCACAGGCATTTGTTTTCACTCACACCCAGCCAGACTGACTGGTGTACCCATGTAGTGGACACTGGTGACAGTCTGCCTGTCAAGAATAAGATCTACAGGCAACCTGACCATGTCAGGGATTGCATCAAGGCTGAGGTGCAAAAGATGTTGGAGCTTGGAGTGATTGAGCCATCAGAGAGCCCATGGGCCAGCCCAGTAGTCCTGGTGCCAAAACCTCATACCCAAGATGGAAAGAGAGAAATGAGGTTTTGCGTGGATTACAGGGGTCTCAATGCTGTCACTAGGACAGATGCTCACCCCATTCCAAGAGCAGATGAGCTCATTGACAGATTGGCTTCTGCCAAGTTTCTGAGCACATTCGATCTGACAGCTGGCTACTGGCAAATCAGACTAGCTGAGGAGTCAAAAGCCAAAACAGCATTCTCTACCCCTAGTGGTCATTATCAGTTTGTGGTAATGCCCTTTGGTTTGAAGAATGCACCTGCCACTTTCCAAAGGTTGGTGAACCAAGTCCTTACTGGGTTGGATGACTTTTGCGCAGCATATCTAGATGATATTGCTGTCTTTAGCTCCACCTGGGAGGATCACCTGATACACCTGAAGAAAGTTTTGGAGGCAGGTGTAGGAGAGTAGGGTCTGCTATCCTATGGTCACCCCAAATTTTTGCTTTTTGCTTCACTGGTTTTCGACTACTGAGGCTGTGGGCCTGCTGATCAGACCCCCAGCCTGCTGTTCTCTCACTAAATTACTGACACATGTGCTATAGGCACATACCAATTGGAAATGGACTCCTTGTCAGCCCCTGTATAATGCACTATAGGTGCCCAGGGCATAGGGGCCACCAAGGCCTACCAGGGGCTGCAGCCTATCTTTTGCCACCCCTGGCTGGTTCTTAAATTGACACAACTGGCTGATCACTCAGCTGGGGTAAGGTGGTGTACACACCCCTTGCTTAGATATAGTATACCTATGTCTAAACCTATATCTGGACACATGTAAACCTGTGAGCCACTCCTATGGAAGGCCTCATCAATCCTGGAGGCAGAGTGCGTGGTTTTATGTGAGATGGAGCTCTAGCATGAGCTGAGCCTGTCTGCAGCTGTCGGGAACAACTCCCTAAGCTGTTTCAGGATAATGCCATACCATATACTCTTAAGTGCCTTATAATCCTCGCGTTTAAATAGCAACTTTGGTTTGGCTTTATCAAAACATGTCGTGTAAGGTGTCATACGATTTGGAATACCATCCCCTCGCCAGTTCTGGCAACGGGGATGGCATTCCACCCCTCTAGAGGGGTAAGACATGTTACTTCACTTAAATGCGGTTAATTTCTCCAAAGACCTTAAGATCCACAAAATGGATGCCTCTGCCACAGACAAATGTCTGGACCCCTGCAGTTGACCGAAACTCAACCAAATGGGTCCTGGACAAAGGGTTTCCTGTCACAGGAGGGTGTCACGCCCTCCAGACAGGAGATAGTGGATTGTAGCAGGGAGGTTTGAAAGAAACCAGACACTGCTTGGGGCACACAAGGCTGCCCCTTGCATAATCCGGCCAAACCGGTTCTGGGGCACTCCAGCCCTCGTGCCAGGGTGGCCTGGATCAAAGGAAGGGGGTGTATCCACCCACTTCCTGGGTCCCACCCATAGGAGGGGACCTAGCAGGTAATCACGCCCCCCAGATTCGAATAAGAGTGGGAGCAGTGCCAATGCACATCAGATTTCCTGGAAGAAACATTTGAAACGAAATTCTGGACCCTTCGCCCTCCATCTCAACGTGGAAGCCCGAAGAATCTCCCTTGTGGTCAAGGAGTGACCACCCTGCAGCAGCAGGCACCATCCAGCCCTCGACGTCTAATTAGTTGCAGTTCACGCAGGAACTCGAGCGACTGAGATTGAGGAGATCAAGCCTGACTGCCTTCTAACAGCCCGATCCACAGTCCCTGCAAAGCTGAGACCCGTGGAGGCGACCGGAAGCGTGGGGCACGCCATCTTGAATTGACCACGAGACACTGACCGTGCAGCCCACGAGTGATCCTCGAAGCTGTGCACCGGGGTTTGAGAAGCCCCCACCCTGAGCGGCTCCTGAGCCGAAGTTCAGCCCTCCACACTCGACGAGTGCTGCGTGGGGCCCTTTGGCTCTATTTGGCTCAACGCGTTGGCCCGGTCACTTGCCAGCTGGCTAGTGGTCCCTGTGCCGACGAAACGACTAAGAAGACTCGTGAATCTGGTTGCACCAGATCCACACCAGCTCCCCTGAAAAGGAGCCCCGACTCTGACCTTCCTGGCCTGAGTGAGAAGCAATCTTCTGATCCCGCGTGGATCGTTCTTGCCAAGGCTTGTTTGCTCCAAACTTGAAGCCGACTGCACCGACGGTGAGAGCGTGCGTGGGACAGATCGTGACCTGCTCCTGGACGTCGCAGATGCCCCAGAGCCCACGTGACAGCGGAGAGAAGCTCCTCGACGACCACCTGATTGCGCCCGACATTGCCTGGTTCCGTCCTGGTTCCACCCTGGTCACTGCTGAGTGACCCAGACTCTGTCCCCTCTGCTTTCAGGTACTCTTCGACTTGAGTCCACCCTTGGACTCCACCGGACACTTCATCTTTAACCCGCCTGCAGCCCTTTCAGCTCCAAGCACCAAGAGCCTGCGTGTCAGAACCCGACGCCACTTCGACCCTGTGCACCCACTTCCTGTGGGTGAGGTAACTTTGCTCCGCCGGTGTTCCCACACTGGTGCACACCTCTAGGGTCTGTGTGTTAAGTTTTGTTCCTCTAGGTTCAGCGGAAGTGTCCTTTAACTTTAACTTTACAACTTTTACGCACCATTGGTTAACATTGGTGCGTGCGTGCGCTTCCCGCACCTCTCCCGAATCCCGAGGGCCATTCCCGACTTCAGCATTGCTTGTCCTGACTGCTCCCAGCGATTCCCTAGGCCCTAGGCCTAACCACTGCTCGAGTGGCCTCTCTTATACCACTTGTTTAGTATATGGTTTGAGTGGCCCCCTGCCCTCATCCATAATTGTGCAACTTTGTATGTTTAAACAGTGCTTTTGATTTAACGCTTGTGCCCCTTTATTCATAAAGAATACTGGGGATTGTTTTTAGTAATAAACACATATATTTTTATAATATATACTTGTGTGGTGTCCTTTCATTTGATATTACAGGATTGTATGTGGTAAAACAGCTCGCTTAACACGACCTCTTAAGTTAAGCCTTTAGGCTGCTTAGTCCATGCTACCCCTAGGATAGCTTGTCTAATAAGGTTGACTTACAACCAGACACCATAAGGGATTGTTTGGTCAGGTAGTAGGTGGTTCCAGAATTGGAAACATCCCCTACCAGGCCAACTTCTCACATTGGTGAGGAGCGGTGCGGATTTGAGCTTGCTGTTGTTTTACCATTGCAATCTTTGTATCAAATTGAAAGATCACATCAAGTACCTCTAGGTACATATAAAATCAAAAGCTTAGCATATTAAGTTCTACTGAACTTAGTAGTTGTAGGTTGAAGGGATTAGCACACCCTGACTACAACTCACTAGTAAGGTACAGTAGGAAAACACTTAGTGTAGGTAGGTGCATCACTTACACCACACTAGAGTCATGTCTGACACAGGAAAAGCCTCAGGGTCTGCTCCTGTGACAGTTGACCTTACCCAGGCAACTTCCAGCTATGACAAACTAACCCGAAGGGACTTGATTGCCTTGTGCAAATCAAGAGGGTTAAAAAGGGGCAGAAGTCCCACCTGCCAAATCCTGATAGACATCCTAGAACAGGATGACTTAGAGAAGGTGAATGGAATTCCCTTACAGTCAGGAAGTGGAGAGAAACCCCCTGTAACTGACACCCCTCAGGAGGAAGATGGAGAGGAGGGGGAGGAGGACTCAGATGTTGAGGACACCGAAGATCAGGATCAGAGGGGTAGCCAGGTCCTAGTTGCCAGGCTTAACCAGGCCAACTTAGACCTACTGGGAAATGGAGAGGGCCAGCACCTCCCCAGATCCCACGGTCTTATTCTCCCAGGCAACAGAAGAGTGAGATCTCCCTCAGGGGACTCTCATATTTCTAGTGCCTCCAGAGAATCTGAGAGAGGTATGACTGCCTCTCAAAAGACTGAGAATAGGGCCAGAATGAGGGCTGTCAGACACCAAATAGAGAGGGAGGAGGTAGCCCTGGCTCAAGCTAAACTTACCTTGGCTCAAGCTAGATTTACCTTGGCAAGAGAGCAGAAATTAAGTGGCTTAGATGCCACTGGTGGCAGCAATTTTCCAAGAGAAAAAGACAGGGGCTATGACAATAGAAACCTGACAAAAATTGTGCCCCCCTTTAAAGAAGGGGATGACATCCACAAATGGATGACTGCTCTGGAGAGAGCCTGCATGGTACAGCAGGTTCCTCAAGATCAGTGGGCTGCAATTTTATGGTACTCCTTTTCTGAGAAAGGGAGGGACAGGCTCCTCACAGTTAGACCTGAGGATGACAAAAACGACTCTGTTTTGAAGAGTGCTCTTATTGAAGGGTTTGGCCTAACCACTGAGCAATACAGGTTGTTGTTCAGAGACACCCAAAAAGCACAGACTCAAGACTGGACTGATTTTGTTGAGTGTGCCACTAAGGCTTTGGAGGGTTGGTTGCAGGGAAGTAAAGTTTCAGACTATACAGGATTGTACAATCTTATAATGAGAGAACAGATCCTTAATAACTGTACAAACCAGCTGTTGCATCAATACCTTATTGACTCTGATCTGACCTCTCCCCAAGAATTGGGAAAGAAGGCGGACAAATGGGTCAGAACAAGGATTAAGCAGAAACCCCAGAACCAAGGTGGTGACCAGAAGAAAACAGACCAGAAGGGTGGTAATCAGAAAGATAAAGAAAAAGACCAGAAGTCTTCAGGCCCCCAAACTAATAGTAAGGAGGGTGGTTCCCAAAATGGAAACAAGAAGAAGAAGAACAAAGGTCCAAAGACACCTTGGTGTAATACCTGCAAATCAGTTTCACACTGGGGCAGTGAATGCACCAAGGCAAATCCAGTCCCCACCACTCCAGCTCCTAAAGCAACTGCAACCCCAAGTACAGTAAGCAGTGGTGGAACACAGTCCAAGGGTGTAGCTGGGTTGACCCTGGGTATTGAAGTAGGATCTGGCCTAGTCAGAATCCCTACACAGGCAGTTCTCCTGTATGATGTGGACATTGAGTTGCCCACTGCAGTAAGCCCCACTAACCTGGGCAAATACAGGCAGACTCCCTTAATAAATGAGAAACTGGCTCAAGCTTACAGGGACACATGTGCTAGTGTCACCATGGTGACCCCTGGCTTTGTGGACCCTGGACAGATTGTACTAGGTGAGAGCTACCTAGTAACCAATGCAAGCAACTCCACTACTTCCCATAGTGTGGCAGTTGTGAACTTCTCCTGGGGAGGGGTTGATGGCCTAAAGAAGGTTGTGGTGAGTGCAGACCTACCAGTAGACTGTCTGTTAGGAAATGACCTTGAAAGCTCAGCATGGTCAGAAGTGGAGTACAGGACTCATGCAGAAATGCTAGGGATTTCAGAGCATGTCCTTGCCATGACAAGGGCTCAGGCTAAGAAGTGCCTTCCTGAACCAGTGGTGGATCTTGAAACAATAGACCAGCCACAACCCAAGAGAAGGAGCAAGAGAGGAAAGGCTCAGCCTTCCACCTTGCCCCAGGTTGAGGATCAGGTTTCAGAGGAAACTGATTCTGCAGTCCAAGAGGAGACTGTCTCTGAGGAGCTTGAACCTGACCAGGTTGAGTTTCTGGGGACAGGGGGACCCTCAAGGTGTGGAAAAGTAAATTTTGCCATGTTCTGTGTCCCTACGTGTCATCCATCATATGTTATGTGTGCATGATTAAATATGCATATGCATTCCCTATGTTCGATTCAAGACGCACTTATAGTTGTGTCCACCTCTAGTATGTCAGTTTCCAGTTCTCGTGAATACTACGTATATCAGGCCTATGTAAAGCTACGTTGCCACGTTTCTCAGTGTGCACGTTATTCCATTGTAAAGTCCCCGTTTCTAGGCCTCAAAAGGGCCCGGACACCAGATTCAGCTCCTGTCTCCTGAAACTTCGCTGAGGAGCGATACAGCCCCCACCTGTATCCTCGACCCTTCACTTACTTCCTGCCTCACAGTGCCCGGTTCAGGCTGGCTCTGCCTTTGAGTCTGCCAAGAATATGTTATGATTCCAGTTATCAGTTCAGTCCTCCTTCTCTGCATTCCTAAACTACTGAATCGCATCAATAGTTTCCGTCATTGTCTAGCCTTCACGTCTCCACGTTAGAGAAATACTGCATTTAATGGTCATTTAATATTCTTCATCACGCACTACATGTAGAATAATGCATGGTCCAGTCTTAGAATCAAGTTAGCCTTTCCCCTCCTAACTTCTAGTTTATATCAACATGTTCTCTAAACATCAGATACTAGATACTGCTTAGGTACATGTCGCCCTGACTCTCCAGACTTCAGTCTCTGCTCCTAGCACAGAGTTCATAGCCCCCAGCTTCTCCTAGTGATACGTCATTGCTAGTTTGCGCGCACCATCAGGTTAGAGGTCCCGGCTCCTTAGGTAGCCCCCTCCATGGTTTCCGCCCCATTCATGACATATTCTGTTACGTTTGCATCACATGTCTATGTATACGCCCTGTTACACCTCTTTTCACCCTTATCTTTCGCGACTGCTACGCGTCACACCTTCTGCTCCACCCACTGCTACGCCTATTGCAATGTAATGATATGTGTTTGCGTTATGTATATATGCTCATGCACTGTTATTAAAAAAAGTCATCCTTTTCCTTGTCCCGATCCTGACACCAGCAGCGCTGCTGGGCCCTGCCATCCTATTCCTATGCAGGTTGTCCTGTTCCTGTCCTTTATGCTGTAATAAACCTGCAAAACCTCCTACTACCTCGAATTTTGACTCTTATTTATTGAGCTATCTGTTATTCATTTATGCATTCAAAAATAGGGTATTATTTATTTATTTACCACATAATGGCGCCCGAATAGGGACTTGCCCTTTCCCCACGCGTCGGTGAAGCCACGCCGACCCCCTGACCCTCTGCAGTCGTGACGGAACTCTTCTGCGCACCGGCAGATATTTCTGCTTCAAGTATCCCTCAGGCCCACGGAGGAGACGGAGGAGACGGAGGAGGCGGTCCAGCATCCAAACGAGACGGTGGAGGAACGCGGCGAGTCCCGACCAGAGCCCAAGCCAAGAGTCCAAGGTCCGAGGTATCCGGAGGCCCACCCGTAACTGAAGTCCGAAGTTCGTCGTCCGTCGTCGTAGCAGTCCAGTCCAGTCCGAGGCCTTCCGTTCTTGCTGCCCGGTGAGTACCGTTACTGGGGTGGTATCTAGACAGGGTCAATCTAATTGACTCTGGTCCGTGGGTTGGTGGTACACAGACCCACAAACGAAGTGTCCACTTCGGTGGATGCGGGTCCTGACGTGTCTCTTTATGAGACCGGTAAGTTTCGTACTGTTTCAGCAGTGCATCTAGTTCCTGTTCTAGTCAGTTCTGTTCTCGAGAAAATTCATGTATTCTGTGTTCCGTATTCCAGGTAGTATTCTGTTCGAACTGTTATTTTTAAATGTTCTTCATGTATTTTAATGTCGTGGTATGAATGGGGAATAAGTATCGTGTTTATTGTGTATTGTATTGTGTCTAGATTATAGTTCAGTCATGCCGCTCTTTTCGAAATTACGTCAGTTAAAAACCAGGAAGGGTCTGCTGGAAGCAGCAGTTCCAGTTCCGCCTAGGGACAGTCCAGGTCATTTTATGTATCAGAAGCATGGCATAAGCGCCATATTGTATCTAGATTTATGGGTAGAGTATACCAAACAGTTAGAAGAAAAGTATAGATGGCCCGTATCGGGTACATGGGATGCCGAATGCATCATGCGAGTAGAAGAAGCATTATGGAAAAAGAAAGCCAGACAGTCACAGAAAGATGCCATCGAGTTATGGCGCAAAGAAGCTCATAAAAGAACTGAAAAGGAAATCAGAAAGTCAGAATTAAGTAGAGAATCCTTAGAACGAGCACAAGAAAAAGAACTAATCGAGATAGGTGAACAAGTCAAAGCCGAACAGTCAGACAGACAGAGGCATGCCCTTATTAGGGGTATGTATCCTCTCCTTGCCGAGGGCTTGCCAAAAGCGACCCCAGAGGCATCCAGTAATTTCCCGCCACCATTAGTTCCGACCAAGCTACGTCACAAACAGACCGCAGCTGATATTTTTATTTTGTCCTATTTGGACGACACAGTCCCAGAATATGCAAATCCTGTTCGCGCTCCGCCAGTCCCTGTAAATCAGGCACTTCCCGCTCCTCCAGACACCGGAGTACCTGTTACGGTACCCCCGGTCCAGCCCGCCATACAAGTCCAGCCTACATTTCCATTTCCCACTCTGCCAGGACGAAGAGCCTCAGTAGACGACTCTAGTTTAGGGGCCGCAGGGGGAGGTACTCCTCAAACCCCGCCGCCACACAAGCGTTTAACGACAGCCGAATTACATGCACAAGCGTCCCAGCGTACGCCCAGACATCAGACTGTAGCAGAAATAAGAAAATCCCTTGCCGAATGCGGCTATGATCCAGTCCCAGGCGAGGATAATATGGTTTTATATTCATTCCGCGTAAGAAAGGTGGCCGAGTATCTAGTCACCTTACCGAATATGAAAGAAGATCTAGACAGAATATATCGTTTCATCCGTACAGGGGATGATCCAGAAAGTATTAGCGAGGCCATGTCTCAAAGGAAAGCCGAGATCCAGCTCATGATATTAAAGTTTCTGATCAATTGTCTAATAAGAGAACAAGATTACCCGTCTAAAGATCCGGCTGAAATGAGAACCCTGACAAGGTGGAGTGATAATATAGCCGAGGGTAAGCACAAGACCGTCGGTGCTATGGAGAGTATGTACAAGAAAATCCGTAAAGAAATAATAAAATTACACGAACAGCGTAAAGCAGCACAAGTAAGCGAGAAAGAAAGTAACTCTGATACTGAAGAGGTAGAGGACGAGAATCCCGCCAGAATAGCGTATGTAGGAAAATCTAGATTTCCAGATCGCCATTTACGCCTAGAACACAAGTCTATTTTTCATTCTCCAGCACCAGAACAAGGTTCTCTAGAACAAGTATTCCAAGCTACCGATCACATTCTGAAATCACGAATCGGTTACAGTGAGTTAAGTACCATGCATGAACAAGAACTAGCCCGATCAGCAGTCTGATGGATTACTGATTCTACCACTTTTCCAGACGAAATAGTGGCACAGATGTTTCTGAAAATGCCCCCAGCCGAACAACGACTGGCGGGTATGTATATGATTCAGCACCTCATTACATTGTATGAGGGTCAGCACTCTGATCCAGGCCCGTTACATGATGTCCTGAACGAGTTACTCCAGTATAGATGGAAAGGTCTAGGTACCGATTTAATTAGTGTCATTCTAGAACAGCGTCATAAATATAGAACGTTTTTGAATCCGCATTTTGTTCCTGCCTACCCCTCACCCCCAGAAGGTAAATCATTTTACATAGAGAGACAGAATCCGTTACGAGAAGTCCACCCAGTCAGAGGAACGGGTGGCGAACTAGAACGAGTGTTTGTTTACACTCCGATTACAAAGATGGAACTCCTCGAGATGAAGAAATTAATTCCCTGTCATGACAAAGATCCAGCAGGGTTCCATAGAGAATTAAAAGACATGCTCCGTATGGGAGAATACACGTATCCAGATATAATTAAAATGATAAAGGTTCTGCTGCCCGCAGGGGTGTATGAAAAGCTCAAGGAAAAAGAATGGGAGGTGGGGGAGAAAAAGATCGATTGGGCAGTTCTAGAAGCTGAAGATAAGGCACGAGTACCAGGTACCGGTCTTGGAGATAAATGTAAAGAATTACCGGAATTATTAATACAAGTTTTACCCAGATTATTGACAACTAGAAAAGAAGACTGGGATGCAATCTCAGCCTGTAAACAGAAACAAGACGAAGATATTAGTGATTTTTATTCTAGATTTGAAAAATGTTTTAGCATCAACAGTGGCCTCAAGACAAGTAGTGAGTCATACCCTCACCTTTTTGTTACTAAATTAGTCGAGAATTCAAGCCCACAAATTAAAAATCGAGTTTTGAAAGTCGAAAGTACCTGGCAAGCTAATACCCCGTCCCAGATGTTGCAGATGCTTCAATACCACCAGAATAGAATCAGGGAAGAACAAGAACACGAGAGAAAACGTATGAAAGACACGAAAATGAAAGTACTAGTTGCACAATCTGTTCCTCAAGACAGTCAGAAGAGGGGTCCGAATCAAGCCAGTCATCCTGCAGCTCCCGTTAAAGGGAATTGCAATTATTGTAAACAGCCAGGTCATTTTATAAATGAGTGTGCAGTTCTGAAACACAACATAGCTACTGGTAAGACTAAAGAAAGACCACGTCCGCCTAGACAAGAACAAGTTTCACAGATTCCTCAGCCACAGAATGCACCACAGACAGTTACCGCACCGCAGCCTATTGCTGCAACACAGCACGTTACACAGCAGATGTACCAGTATGCACAGTCTGAGTATCCAGAGTACCAGCAGTATTCATGAAACAGCCTAGAGAGGGAGGTAGGCTTGCCTCTCATCGAGATACCTGTAGATCAAGAAGGTCCCTATGTTCACAGTCAAGTATTAGGGAAAGACAGAAAGTTTTTGATTGATACAGGGGCAAGTAGGACCACAATTAGTCACGCCGAAGTTCCAGGGGCTCCGCTCTCAGGCTCAAGAAATGTTTCCCTTGGATTTTCAGGAAAACCCATTGTAAATGAAATATCAAAGCCAGTTACTCTAGAAGTAGGTCCATTGTCCCGCACTACTGATCTGTTACTTACTAAGTCATGTCCAGAAAATCTATTAGGCATTAAAACACTGAAAGAGTTAGGTGCAGTTATATGCTGTTCCCCAGAGGGAATACGATTGTTCCTACGTGACTTTAAGGGTCACTATGTATTACGAGATTTTGATTCAAGACTGTCTAATGTTCCACAGCATCTATGGGCGCAAGGTCCAACTGATGTAGGTTACATGCAAATCACACCCTATCGTGTGACTCTCAAGCCAGGTGTAGTGTTACCACGAATCAGACAGTACAGATTGCCACCTGAGGCTGTAGCAGCCTTATCCAAAATTATTGACGAGCTCATGGCTCAAGGAGTGGTTGTAGAAACTGACTCCAATGTATGTAATTCTCCGATCATTCCAGTCATGAAACGTACTGATCCAAATGCACCCCCAGTATATCGATTAGTGATTGACCTACGAGAGCTTAATAAATGTATTATTCCGCAGTACCCAGTTGTCCCAGACATCTCTTCCCTATTAACGGCCATTGATTCCGAAGCCACGTTCTTCACTGTCATAGACCTCAAGAACGCATTTTTCAGTGTTCCTATTCATCCAGACAGCCAGTTCCTTTTCGGATTTTGTTTAAATGGAAGGAGCTATATGTTCACACGCGCTCCTCAAGGTTTCACAGAAAGTCCCAGTATTTACAGTCAAGCACTCAAGAGACAACTAGACAACATTCACATGCCAACTGACACCGCCCTGCTCCAGTATGTCGATGATCTACTGATCACAGCCCGTTCTGAACGTGCTTGCGAGCAAGCATCCCTTACAGTCTTGTATTTCCTAGCCGAGATGGGGCACAAGGTGTCCCCTTCTAAGCTTCAATTCTGTGTCCAGCAAGTGGTCTACTTAGGACACTTGCTGTCCAAGAGGGGTAGGCAGTTGACACCAGACCGTATCCAGTTAATAGCGAGTCTTCCTCAGCCCAAGACCCAGAAGGAGGTACGTGCTTTTATCGGCCTCACTTCTTACTGCAGACAATGGATTCCTCAGTATGCATTTCTAGCCAAACCACTGATACAGTTAACGACACAGGAGGCAGCCGTATCGACTGTCCTCCCTTGGACATCTGAACATACACTTAGTTTCAATGAGTTAAAGAAAGCCCTATGCCAAGCTCCAGTTCTAGCGACACCGAACTACAGTAAGCCTTTTACACTTTTCGTCACTGAACGTGAAGGTACAGCATTATCTGTTCTCACACAAGATCAAGTAGGACAATACAAGCCCTGTGCTTATTTTTCGAGCACATTAGATCCTGTAGCCCAGGCTCTGCCTGCGTGCCTCAAGTCAGTTGCAGCCACAGCACTAGCTATCAGACAAAGTGATTCCATAGTCTTAGGACATACCTTGACAGTACAAGTTCCACACTCTGTGGAAGTTCTTTTAAACCGAACACAAACTCAGCACTTGACAATTGCACGTTTAACAGGTTATGAATTGACACTGTTCCAGCCACACATAGAAATCAGACGCTGCAACATCCTTAATCCTGCTACACTGTTACCATCAGTTACTTCGAATCCTGACCCACATGACTGTGTGGAAGTAGTTAACATTACGACAAAGCCAAGACAAGATCTGACAGATACTCCGTTACCAGACCCCGACCTGACACTTTATGTGGATGGTTCATGTATGAGAACTAGTACAGGAGAACTAGTCGCCGCGTATGCAGTGACTACTGACACCGAAGTTATTGAAACACACCGTATTGACACCCTGTCTGCTCAAGCAGCAGAGCTAGTTGCTCTGACACGAGCCTGCATACACGCCAAGAACTTGAAAGTTAATGTTTACACAGATTCACGCTACGCATTTGGAGTTGTACACGACTTCGGAGTGCTCTGGCAGGAGAGAGGTTTCATGACTTCTCATGGAACCAAGATTCAGCATGGTCTCCTTATTCAAGCTCTGTTAGACGCTGTAGGAGAGTAGGGTCTGCTATCCTATGGTCACCCCAAATTTTTGCTTTTTGCTTCACTGGTTTTCGACTACTGAGGCTGTGGGCCTGCTGATCAGACCCCCAGCCTGCTGTTCTCTCACTAAATTAATGACACATGTGCTATAGGCACATACCAATTGGAAATGGACTCCTTGTCAGCCCCTGTAGAATGCACTATAGGTGCACAGGGCACAGGAGCCACTAAGGCCTACCAGGGGCTGCAGCATATCTTTTGCCACCCCTGGCTGGTTCTTAAATTGACACAACTGGCTGATCACTCAGCTGGGGTAAGGTGGTGTACACACCCCTTGCTTAGATATAGTATACCTATGTCTAAACCTATATCTGAACACATGTAAACCTGTGAGCCACTCCTATAGGCAGGCCTCCCCAATCCTGGAGGCTGGGTGCATGGTTTTTATGTGAGATGGAGCTCTAGCATGAGCTGAGCCTGTCTGCAGCCGTCGGGAACAAATCCCTAAGCTGTTTCAGGATAATGCCATACCATATACTATTAAGTGCCTTATAATCCTCGCGGTTATTTAGCAACTTTGGTTTGGCTTTATCAAAACATGTCGTGTAAGGTGTCATACGCTTTGGAATACCATCCCCTCGCCAGTTCTGGCGACGGGGATGGCATTCCACCCCTCTAGAGGGGTAAGACATGTTACTTCACTTTAATGCGGTTGATTTCTCCAAAGGCCTTAAGATC
The DNA here is from genome assembly GCF_964261635.1 of Lissotriton helveticus. Classification (NCBI taxonomy): domain Eukaryota; kingdom Metazoa; phylum Chordata; class Amphibia; order Caudata; family Salamandridae; genus Lissotriton; species Lissotriton helveticus. The sequence goes on along the minus strand of NW_027611651.1, from coordinate 3,737,028 downwards.
CACAAAATGGATGCCTCTGCCACAGACAAATGTCTGGACCCCTGGAGCTGACCGAAACTCAGTCAAGGGGGTCCTGGACAAAGGGTTTCCTGTCACAGGAGGGTGTCACCGCCCTCCAGACAGGAGATAGTGTATTGTAGCAGGGAGGTTTGAAAGAAACCAGACACTGCCTGGGGCGCACAAGGCTGCCCCTTGCATAATCCGGCCAAACCGGTTCTGGGGCACTCCAGCCCTCGTGCCAGGGCGGCCTGGATCAAAGGAAGGGGGTGTATCCACCCACTTCCTGGGTCCCACCCATAGGAGGGGACCTAGCAGGTAATCACGCCCACCAGATTCGAATAAGAGTGGGAGCAGTGCCAATGCACATCAGATTTCCTGGAAGAAACATTTGAAACGATATTCTGGACCCTTCGCCCTCCATCTCAACGTGGAAGCCCGAAGAATCTCCCTTGTGGTCAAGGAGTGACCACCCTGCAGCAGCAGGCACCATCCAGCCCTCAACGTCTACTTAGTTGCAGTTCTCGCCGGAACTCGAGCGACTGAGATCGACGAGATCAAGCCTGCCCAGCTTCTAACAGCCTGATCCACAGTCCCTGCAAAGCTGAGACCCGTGGAGGCGACCGGAAGCGTGGGGCACGCCATCTTGAAGTGACCACGAGACGCTGACCGTGCAGCCCACGAGTGACCCTCGAAGCTGTACACCGGGGTTTGAGAAGCTCCCACCCTGAGCTACTCCTGAGCCGAAGTTCAGCCCTCCACACTCGACGAGTGCTGCGTGGGGCCCTTTGGCACAATTTGGCTCAACGCGTTGGCCCGGTCACTTGCCAGCTGGCTTGTGGTCCCTGTGCCGACGAACTACCTAAAAAGACTTGTGATTCTGGTTGCTCCAGATCCACACCAGCTCCCCTGAAAAGGAGCCCCGACTCTGACCTTCCTGGTCCGAGTGAGAAGCAATCTTCCGATCCTGCGTGGATTGCTCTTACCAAGGCTTGTTTGCTCCAAACCTGAAGCCGACTGCACCGACGGTGAGAGCCTGCGTGGGACAGATCGTGACCTGCTCCTGGACGTCGCAGATGCCCCAGAGCCCACGTGACAGCGGAGAGAAGCTCTTTGACGACCACCTGATTGCGCCCGACATTGCCTGGTTCCGTCCTGGTTCCACCCTGGTCACTGCTGAGTGACCCAGACTCTGTCCCCTCTGCTTTCAGGTACTCTACAACTTGAGTCCACCCTTGGACTCCACCGGACACTTCATCTTTAACCCGCCTGCAGCCCTTTCAGCTTCAAGCACCAAGAGCCTGCGTGTCAAAACCCGACGCCACTTCGACCCTGTGCACCCACTTCCTGTGGGTGAGGTAACTTTGCTCCGCCGGTGTTCCCACACTGGTGCACACCTCTAGGGTCTGTGTGTTAAGTTTTGTTCCTCTAGGTTCAGCGGAAGTGTCCTTAAACTTTAACTCTTTGACTTTTACGCACCATTGGTTAACATTGGTGCATGCGTGCGCTTTCCGCACATCTCCCGAATCCCGAGGGCCATTCCCGACTTCAGCATTGCTTGTCCTGACTGCTCCCAGCGATTCCCTAGGCCCTAGGCCTAACCACTGCTCGAGTGGCATCTCTTATACCACTTGTTTAGTATATGGTTTGAGTGGCCACCCGCCCTCATCCATAATTGTGCAACTTGTATGTTTAAACAGTGCTTTTTGATTTAACGCTTGTGCCCCTTTATTCATAAAGAATACTGGGGATTGTTTTTAGTAATAAACACATATATTTTTATAATATATACTTGTGTGGTGTCCTTTCATTTGGTATTACAGGATTGTATGTGGTAAAACAGCTCGCTTAACACGACCTCTTAAGTTAAGCCTTTAGGCTGCTTAGTCCATGCTACCCCTAGGATAGCTTGTCTAATAAGGTTGACTTACAACCAGACACCATAAGGGGATTGTTTGGTCAGGTAGTAGGTGGTTCCAGAATTGGAAACATCCCCTACCAGGCCAACTTCTCACATTGGTGAGCAGCGGTGCGGATTTGAGCTTGCTGTTGTTTTACCATTGCAATCTTTATATCAAATTGAAAGATCACATCAAGTACCTCTAGGTACATATAAAATCAAAAGCTTAGCATATTAAGTTCTACTGAACTTAGTAGTTGTAGGTTGAAGGGAGTAGCACACCCCTGACTACAACTCACTAGCAAGGTCCAGTAGGAAAACACTTAGTGTAGGTAAGTGCATCACTTACACCTCACTAGTAACCATGTCTGACACAGGAAAGGCCTCAGGGTCTAGTCCTGTGACAGTTGACCCTACCCAGGCAACTTTTGGATATGACAAACTAACCCGCAGAGACTTGATTGCCTTGTGCAAAGCAAGAGGGTTAAAAAGGGGCAGAAGCCCCACCTGCCTAATCCTGGTAGAAATCCTGGAACAGGATGACTTAGAGAAGGCAAAAGCAGCTTCCCTAGATACAGGAACTGGAGGGAACCCCCCTGCAGTTGATCCCCTTGAAGAGGAGGATGATGATGACTTAGATGAGGACTCAGATGTTGAGGACTTAGGAGTACAGGATCAGGGTAGCCAGGTTCCAGTTGGTAGGCTTAGCCAGGCCAACTTGGACCTACTGGGGAATGGAGAGGGCCAGCACCTCCCCAGAACCCAACATATGATTCTCCCAGGCAACAGAAGAGTGAGATCTCCCTCAGGGGACTCTCATCTTTCTAGTGCCTCCAGAGAATCACAGAGAGGCATGAATGCTTCTCAAAAGTTAGAGCATAGGGCCAGAATGAGGGCTGTCAAACTCCAGATAGAGAGGGAGGAGGTAGCCTTGGCTCAAGCTAGACTTGCCTTGGCAAGAGAGCAGAAATTAAGTGGCTTAGATGTCACTGGTGGCAGCAATTTTCCAAGAGAAAAAGACAGGGCCTATGACAATAGAAACCTGACCAAAATTGTGCCCCCCTTTAAAGAAGGGGATGACATCCACAAATGGATGACTGCTCTTGAGAGAGCCTGCATGGTACAGCAGGTTCCTGAGAATCAGTGGGCTGCAATTTTGTGGTACTCCTTTTCTGAGAAAGGGAGGGACAGGCTCCTCACAGTTAGACCTGAGGATGCCAAAAACTACTCTGTTTTGAAGAGTGCTCTCATTGAAGGGTATGGCCTAACCACTGAGCAATACAGGTTGTTGTTCAGAGACACCCAGAAAGCACAGACTCAAGACTGGACTGATTTTGTGGAGTGTGCCACTAAGGCTTTGGAGGGTTGGTTGCAGGGAAGTAAAGTTTCAGACTATACAGGATTGTACAATCTTATGATGAGAGAACAGATCCTTAATAACTGTACAAACCAGCTGTTGCATCAATACCTTATTGACTCTGATCTGACCTCTCCCCAAGAATTGGGAAAGAAGGCAGACAAATGGGTCAGAACAAGGATTAAGCAGAAACCCCAGAACCAAGGTGGTGACCAGAAGAAAACAGACCAGAAGGGTGGTAATCAGAATCAGAAAGATAAAGAAAAAGACCAGAAGTCTTCAGGCCCCCAAACTAATAGTAAGGAGGGTGGTTCCCAAACCGGTAACAAGAAGAAGAAGAACAAAGGTCCAAAGACACCTTGGTGCAATACCTGCAAATCAGTTTCACACTGGGGCAGTGAGTGCACCAAGGCAAATCCAGTTCCCACCACTACAGCTCCTAAAGCAACTGCAACCCCAAGTACAGTAAGCAGTGGTGGAACACAGTCCAAGGGTGTAGCTGGGTTGACCCTGGGTATTGAAGTAGGATCTGGCCTAGTCAGAGTCCCTACACAGGCAGTTCTCCTGTATGATGTGGACATTGAGTTGCCCACTGCAGTAAGCCCCACTAACCTGGGCAAATACAGGCAGACTCCCTTAATAAATGAGAAACTGGCTCAAGCTTACAGGGACACATGTGCTAGTGTCACCATGGTGACCCCTGGCTTTGTGGACCCTGGGCAGATTGTACTAGGAGAGAGCTACCTAGTAACCAATGCAAGCAACTCCACTACCTCCCATAGTGTGGCAGTTGTGAACTTCTCCTGGGGAGGGGTTGATGGCCTAAAGAAAGTTGTGGTGAGTGCAGACCTACCAGTAGACTGTCTGTTAGGCAATGACCTTGAAAGCTCAGCATGGTCAGAAGTGGAGTACAGGACTCATGCAGAAATGCTAGGGATTTCAGAGCATGTCCTTGCCATGACAAGGGCTCAGGCTAAGAAGTGCCTTCCTGAACCAGTGGTGGATCTTGAGACAATAGACCAGCCACAACCCAAGAGAAGGAGCAAGAGAGGAAAGGCCCAGCCTTCCACCTTGCCCCAGGTTGAGGATCAAGTTTCAGAGGAAACTGATTCTGCAGTCCAAGAGGAGACTGTCTCTGAGGAGCTTGAACCTGACCAGGTTGAGTTTCTGGGGACAGGGGGACCCTCAAGGGCAGACCTGAGGCAGGCTCAATTAGATTGCCCTTCCCTTGAACCCCTCAGACAGCAGGCTGCTGCTGAGGCTGCTGGGGATGCCCAAGGTACCCATACTGTGTATTGGGATGAGGGACTCCTTTACTCAGAGGCTAGAGCCCCCAAGCCTGGCATGACCAGGAGGTTGGTGATACCTCTGCAGTTTAGGGGATTCCTCCTTACCTTGGCCCATGATATTCCCCTTGCAGGAAACTTAGGCCAGAACAAGACGTGGGACAGGCTTGTTCCACACTTTCACTGGCCTCACATGTCAGAGGATGTCAAGGAGTTTTGTCGCTCCTGTGTCACTTGCCAAGCCAGTGGTAAGTCAGGTGGCACAACAAAGGCCCCCCTAATACCACTACCTGTGGTGGGGGTCCCCTTTGAGAGAGTTGGAATTGATATTGTGGGTCCAATGGACCCCCAAACAGCATCTGGGAACAGATTCATACTGGTGGTAGTGGATCATGCCACCAGGTACCCAGAGGCTATTCCCCTAAGGACCACCACAGCACCTGTGGTGGCAAAAGCCCTCATTGCAGTTTTCTCAAGAGTGGGCTTTCCTAAGGAGGTACTATCAGATAGAGGGACACATTTTATGTCCAGCTATCTAAAAGCAATGTGGAAGGAATGTGGAGTAAACTATAAGTTTACCACCCCATATCATCCACAATGCAATGGGCTTGTGGAGAGATTTAACAAGACCCTTAAAGGCATGATAAAAGGATTACCAGAGAAGCTCAGGCGGAAATGGGACATTCTTTTACCCTGCCTGCTCTTTGCTTACAGAGAGGTCCCACAGAAGGGGGTTGGCTACAGCCCTTTTGAACTTTTGTTTGGCCACCCTGTGAGAGGTCCATTGTGTTTGGTGAAGGAAGGATGGGAGTTACCTCTCAAAAAGCCCAAACTAGACATAGTGGACTATGTACTTGGTCTCCGCTCCAGGATGGCTGAGTACATGGAAAGAGCATCCAAAAACCTGGAGGCCAGCCAAGAATTGCAGAAAGCTTGGCATGACCAAAAGGCTGTGCTGGTAGAGTTCCAACCAGGACAGAAGGTATGGGTACTGGAGCCAGTGGCTCCAGCAGCACTCCAAGACAAGTGGAGTGGACCCTATCCTATTATTGAGAAGAAAGGGGAAGTCACCTACTTGGTAGACTTTGGAACACCCAGGAGCCCTCACAGGGTAATCCATGTGAATCGCTTGAAAGCATTTGTAGACAGGGAGGACATGAGCTTGCTCATGGCCACAGATGGGGAACAGGAGGAAGAGAGTGACCCTCTCCCAGACCTGCTTTCTCAGAACCCTGATGATGGTTCAGTTGATGGAGTAGCCTTGGCAGGCAGCCTCACTGACCAGCAACAGAGGGACTGCAGACAAGTTTTGCAGGCTCACAGGCAAATGTTTTCACTCACACCCAGCCAAACTGACTGGTGTACCCATGTTGTGGACACTGGTGACAGTCTGCCTGTCAAGAATAAGATCTACAGGCAACCTGATCATGTCAGGGATTGCATCAGGGCTAAGGTGCAAAAGATGTTGGAGCTTGGAGTGATTGAGCCATCAGAGAGCCCATGGGCCAGCCCAGTAGTCCTGGTGCCAAAACCTCATACCCAAGATGGTAAGAGAGAAATGAGGTTTTGCGTGGATTACAGGGGTCTCAATGCTGTCACTAGGACAGATGCTCACCCCATTCCAAGAGCAGATGAGCTCATTGACAGATTGGCTTCTGCCAAGTTTCTGAGCACATTTGATCTGACAGCTGGCTACTGGCAAATCAGACTAGCTGAGGAGTCAAAAGCCAAGACAGCATTCTCTACCCCTAGTGGACATTATCAGTTTGTGGTAATGCCCTTTGGTTTAAAGAATGCACCTGCCACTTTCCAAAGGTTGGTGAACCAAGTCCTTACTGGGTTGGATGACTTTTGTGCAGCTTATCTGGATGATATTGCTGTCTTTAGCTCCACCTGGGAGGATCACCTGATCCACCTGAAGAAAGTTTTGGAGGCCCTGCAAAAGGCAGGCCTAACTATCAAGGCCACAAAGTGCCAGATAGGGCAGAGTAAGGTTGTATACCTGGGCCACCTAGTAGGTGGAGGCCAGGTTCAGCCACTGGAAAGCAAAATCCAGGCCATACAGGACTGGGCTCCTCCAGTTACCCAGACACAAGTCAGAGCCTTCTTGGGCCTGACTGGGTATTACAGAAAGTTTGTGAAAAACTATGGGTCTATAGTGACACCATTAAATGACTTGACATCCAAGAAGATGCCAAAAAAGGTTCAGTGGACAGTTAGCTGTCAGAAGGCATTTGAAGACCTGAAGAAGGCCATGTGCTCTGCACCTATCCTAAAGAGTCCTGACTACTCCAAACAGTTCATTGTTCAGACAGATGCTTCTGAGTTGGGGGTGGGAGCTGTACTCTCACAACTTAATCAAGATGGTCAAGACCAGCCAATTGCTTTCATTAGCAGGAGGCTAACCCCAAGAGAAAAACGTTGGTCAGCCATTGAGAGGGAGGCCTTTGCTGTGGTTTGGGCATTAAAGAAGTTGAGGTCCTACTTGTTTGGAACTCACTTCCTGGTGCAGACAGACCATAAGCCCCTCTTATGGCTTAATCAGATGAAGGGTGAAAATCCCAAACTGCTCAGGTGGTCCATTTCCCTACAGGGGATGGACTTTACAGTGGAGCACCGCCCAGGGACTGACCATGGTAATGCAGATGGTCTCTCCAGGTACTTCCACTTAGAACATGAAGACTTATCTGGTCAAGGTTAGTTTAATGTCCCTGCGTTTGGGGGGGGTTGTGTAGGAGAGTAGGGTCTGCTATCCTATGGTCACCCCAAATTTTTGCTTTTTGCTTCACTGGTTTTCGACTACTGAGGCTGTGGGCCTGCTGATCAGACCCCCAGCCTGCTGTTCTCTCACTAAATTAATGACACATGTGCTATAGGCACATACCAATTGGAAATGGACTCCTTGTCAGCCCCTGTAGAATGCACTATAGGTGCACAGGGCACAGGAGCCACTAAGGCCTACCAGGGGCTGCAGCATATCTTTTGCCACCCCTGGCTGGTTCTTAAATTGACACAACTGGCTGATCACTCAGCTGGGGTAAGGTGGTGTACACACCCCTTGCTTAGATATAGTATACCTATGTCTAAACCTATATCTGAACACATGTAAACCTGTGAGCCACTCCTATAGGCAGGCCTCCCCAATCCTGGAGGCTGGGTGCATGGTTTTTATGTGAGATGGAGCTCTAGCATGAGCTGAGCCTGTCTGCAGCCGTCGGGAACAAATCCCTAAGCTGTTTCAGGATAATGCCATACCATATACTATTAAGTGCCTTATAATCCTCGCGGTTATTTAGCAACTTTGGTTTGGCTTTATCAAAACATGTCGTGTAAGGTGTCATACGCTTTGGAATACCATCCCCTCGCCAGTTCTGGCGACGGGGATGGCATTCCACCCCTCTAGAGGGGTAAGACATGTTACTTCACTTTAATGCGGTTGATTTCTCCAAAGGCCTTAAGATCCACAAAATGGATGCCTCTGCCACAGACAAATGTCTGGACCCCTGGAGCTGACCGAAACTCAGTCAAGGGGGTCCTGGACAAAGGGTTTCCTGTCACAGGAGGGTGTTACCGCCCTCCAGACAGGAGATAGTGTATTGTAGCAGGGAGGTTTGAAAGAAACCAGACACTGCCTGGGGCGCACAAGGCTGCCCCTTGCATAATCCGGCCAAACCGGTTCTGGGGCACTCCAGCCCTCGTGCCAGGGCGGCCTGGATCAAAGGAAGGGGGTGTATCCACCCACTTCCTGGGTCCCACCCATAGGAGGGGACCTAGCAGGTAATCACGCCCACCAGATTCGAATAAGAGTGGGAGCAGTGCCAATGCACATCAGATTTCCTGGAAGAAACATTTGAAACGATATTCTGGACCCTTCGCCCTCCATCTCAACGTGGAAGCCCGAAGAATCTCCCTTGTGGTCAAGGAGTGACCACCCTGCAGCAGCAGGCACCATCCAGCCCTCGACGTCTACTTAGTTGCAGTTCCCGCCGGAACTCGAGCGACTGGGATCGACGAGATCAAGCCTGCCCAGCTTCTAACAGCCCGATCCACAGTCCCTGCAAAGCTGAGACCCGTGGAGGCGACCGGAAGCGTGGGGCACGCCATCTTGAAGTGACCACGAGACGCTGACCGTGCAGCCCACGAGTGACCCTCGAAGCTGTACACCGGGGTTTGAGAAGCCCCCACCCTGAGCTACTCCTGAGCCGAAGTTCAGCCCTCCACACTCGACGAGTGCTGCGTGGGGCCCTTTGGCACGATTTGGCTCAACGCGTTGGCCCGGTCACTTGCCAGCTGGCTTGTGGTCCCTGTGCCGACGAACTACCTAAAAAGACTTGTGATTCTGGTTGCTCCAGATCCACACCAGCTCCCCTGAAAAGGAGCCCCGACTCTGACCTTCCTGGTCCGAGTGAGAAGCAATCTTCCGATCCTGCGTGGATTGCTCTTACCAAGGCTTGTTTGCTCCAAACCTGAAGCCGACTGCACCGACGGTGAGAGCCTGCGTGGGACAGATCGTGACCTGCTCCTGGACGTCGCAGATGCCCCAGAGCCCACGTGACAGCGGAGAGAAGCTCCTCGACGACCACCTGATTGCACCCGACATTGCCTGGTTCCGTCCTGGTTCCACCCTGGTCACTGCTGAGTGACCCAGACTCTGTCCCCTCTGCTTTCAGGTACTCTACAACTTGAGTCCACCTTTGGACTCCACCGGACACTTCATCTTTAACCCGCCTGCAGCCCTTTCAGCTTCAAGCACCAAGAGCCTGCGTGTCAAAACCCGACGCCACTTCGACCCTGTGCACCCACTTCCTGTGGGTGAGGTAACTTTGCTCCGCCGGTGTTCCCACACTGGTGCACACCTCTAGGGTCTGTGTGTTAAGTTTTGTTCCTCTAGGTTCAGCGGAAGTGTCCTTAAACTTTAACTCTTTGACTTTTACGCACCATTGGTTAACATTGTTGCATGCGTGCGCTTTCCGCACATCTCCCGAATCCCGAGGGCCATTCCCGATTTCAGCATTGCTTGTCCTGACTGCTCCCAGCGATTCCCTAGGCCCTAGGCCTAACCACTGCTCGAGTGGCATCTCTTATACCACTTGTTTAGTATATGGTTTGAGTGGCCACCCGCCCTCATCCATAATTGTGCAACTTGTATGTTTAAACAGTGCTTTTTGATTTAACGCTTGTGCCCCTTTATTCATAAAGAATACTGGGGATTGTTTTTAGTAATAAACACATATATTTTTATAATATATACTTGTGTGGTGTCCTTTCATTTGGTATTACAGGATTGTATGTGGTAAAACAGCTCGCTTAACACGACCTCTTAAGTTAAGCCTTTAGGCTGCTTAGTCCATGCTACCCCTAGGATAGCTTGTCTAATAAGGTTGACTTACAACCAGACACCATAAGGGGATTGTTTGGTCAGGTAGTAGGTGGTTCCAGAATTGGAAACATCCCCTACCAGGCCAACTTCTCACAGACGCAATACATTTACCGACATCCATTGCTATCATGAAATGCAAAGCACATACGAAAGTTACTGACATTATTTCCCAAGGTAATGATCTAGCAGATCGCACAGCCAAGCTTACAGCACAGACTCCAGACATTCAAGTTAATCCGACACAGACACATACTCCAGATCCGACTACATGTATGACAGTTAAGGACCCTACACAAGATGTCATAGATATCCAGTTACATGCTACTCCCGAAAAAAACAAGAAATGGTCCGAACAAGGAGGGGTCCAGACAGATCAAGGATGGTTAACAAAGGGTAGAGCCACATGGTTTCTCCCCGACTCTATGGTTCAAGTCATTATTAATACCGCACATAGTCCAGCACATTTAGGAGAAAAAGCTATGTTAGACAGTATCCAGAACATTTGGTTCAACAAGCATTTACGAGCTGCAGCCAAGCAGAAAGTCCGTACCTGTATGATATGTTGTCAGTTTAATCCAGGTAAAAGTGTTCCGGTGGAACAAGGTGGATTCCAGCCCCCTGACCACCCTTTTGAAGTCCTCCAGATGGATTATATTCAGATGGAGCGATGTCGAGGTTTCAAGTATGTCCTTGTAGTTGTATGCGCTTTGTCCAGGTGGACAGAAGCATATCCAGTCCCAGATTACACAGCCGCGACCACTGCCAAGCAGTTGGTTCGTGAGTTCTTCCCCCGTTATGGACTCCCTAGAGTCGTATATTCTGACAACGGCCAGCCATTCTCATCTGAGTTGATGAAACATGTTTCCCTTTTGTTGGGGTACCAGTGGAAGTTCCATTGTGTACGCCATCCTGAAGCAGCCGGTCTCGTAGAAAGACATAACCAGACCCTGAAAATCCGAATTGCCAAAGTGTGTAAAGAGAAAGGTGTGGACTGGCTAGTAGCTCTGCCAGTCGCTTTATTTTATATGCGCATGGTCGCACATTCCAGATCAGGTCTGTCCCCGTATGAGGTCGTATTCGGCCGCCCCCCAAATATGTGGGGTACTCCTAGACCCCGAAGTATTACCGATGTTTCAAGTAATATGCTGACAGATTACCTAGCTTCCTTGATGTCTGCCCTCAACTCATGTCGTTCACAGGTTGCCGCCGCATTTCCAGATAATACCGAGGTGGCACCGCATGAAATCGTTCCAGGATCCATGGTGTTGGTGAGGAATTTTGACAGATCAAGTCCGCTGGAGCCTCGCTGGAAAGAGCCCCGACAGGTCCTCCTCACCACCCGTACAGCCGTGAAGTTGGAAGGTCGCAAAGGCTGGGTGCACCTTTCTCATGTAAAACAATTTAATGGACTGAAACCCGTCTTAAAGAACATTTCCCAGGATTTGAAGGATTGCCAAAGCATTGTTCTCAAGGACTGTCCCGCAAAAGACATTGCTACAAACCCTCCCCTGTTAGAGAAAACTCCGCAACAGGAGTATAAATTCAAGTTAAGGTCTAGTAAAATAAGTCAGTCAGTTTGATTGTCTAAGTCCTCCCCTAGGTGAAACGGTTAGACTGTTTCTGACATGTATAAAATAGACCCCCATAGTGAGAGAGTTAGTCAAAACTCAATCCAATGTATCGTTTTTCTATGTTTCATATTGTTTCTCAGCATTATGATTTCCTGCACCAGTTATGCATTTTTCTTGTATCTCCCAGTTCTTCATGTAAATAAGTCTGCTAATGCTACAGTAGAGCACACGTTTAGTGATCTGCCTCCTCATGAACTCTCTTACCGCCTCGCTATGCGAAATAACTCATTCATCCGCATGTTACATTACTCACACCAGTCCAGCAATGCCACTAATTGTTGGGTGTGTGGTCGACTCCCCCCTTTCCAGACACCGAAGGGAGTTCTGCCACTTTTTCCTTATCCATTCTCACATAATGGTTCGTGTGGAGCATGGTCCACGTTAACGTCATCCTCAACAGATATGTCTTTTCTTAACAGTACATGTTTTCCAGACAAGCAAGGTCTCCCCCACAGAACCGGGTTAGATCTAGAAAATGACGTGTATAATTTAGGTAACTATTCTTCGAATTTCATGGTCCTGAATGTTCAGTCTGATACTACTCCAGACTTACCTGCTATTTCAGTACTGCCAGTCAAAGGTGAATTATGTGTCCGAAATAATGGTTCCGTACATGTAGGACATAGTGATTGTACTACTATTGTCAAGTATAGTGACAGTGGGAAATCTATTTTCAAAGCTTCACGTCATTCTTATTTTATTTGTGGTCAAACTGCATATGTTCGTCTGCCCCTCGGTTGGGAGGGAACCTGTTACATTGCCTTCCTACTGCCACCTGTTTTCCTAGCCCCACCTGATTATCATAGAAACACACATCTAGTACACGTTAGACATAGAAGGGAGTCCCCAATTGTCGATTATACTGAAACTGCTCTAGAACAGTATACAGATTTCAACAGAGGTTTCTTCTTCTTTATAGGACCTATCCAGAATAGTAAGCTAATCCGTAGGTTAACCAGAACCCTTGAAGCTGTAGTAAATGAGACTGCCTCTGCTCTAGGTAATTTAACTGAAGAGCAATCTGCTATGAGATTTGTCGTTTTACAGAATCGTCTCGTCCTTGACGTCATACTGGCCGATAGGGGCGGGGCCTGTAGAGTCATCGGATCTAGTTGCTGCATTTTCATTCCAAATAACGCGCCGTCTGTTTATTCAGCTATAACCAGACTCCATAAAATTGCCCATCTGATACACCAAGATCCAGGCACCTGGACATGGTCCGGTTGGTTCTGGAATATAATTTCCGCCTGGGGATGGAAAGTCTTGTCCTTTCTAGGTATTACAGTAGCGATCATATTCAGCTGCTGCCTCTGTATACAATGTGGCCCTGCGATTTGCGGCATCTGTGCTACCTCTTGTATTCCTAGTCCCAAGCCCCGTTCTAAATCCCGTTCCAGGATAATTCGAGACGAGCAAATGATACTGTATGAAATGATAGATGGTATCATGAATATTGATGTTTCCTGATGGAAACGTAGTGACAAGGAGGGAATGTGGAAAAGTAAATTTTGCCATGTTCTGTGTCCCTACGTGTCATCCATCATATGTTATGTGTGCATGATTAAATATGCATATGCATTCCCTATGTTCGATTCAAGACGCAATTATAGTTGTGTCCACCTCTAGTATGTCAGTTTCCAGTTCTCGTGAATACTACGTATATCAGGCCTATGTAAAGCTACGTTGCCACGTTTCTCAGTGTGCACGTTATTCCATTGTAAAGTCCCCGTTTCTAGGCCTCAAAAGGGCCCGGACACCAGATTCAGCTCCTGTCTCCTGAAACTTCGCTGAGGAGCGATACAGCCCCCACCTGTATCCTCGACCCTTCACTTACTTCCTGCCTCACAGTGCCCGGTTCAGGCTGGCTCTGCCTTTGAGTCTGCCAAGAATATGTTATGATTCCAGTTATCAGTTCAGTCCTCCTTCTCTGCATTCCTAAACTACTGAATCGCATCAATAGTTTCCGTCATTGTCTAGCCTTCACGTCTCCACGTTAGAGAAATACTGCATTTAATGGTCATTTAATATTCTTCATCACGCACTACATGTAGAATAATGCATGGTCCAGTCTTAGAATCAAGTTAGCCTTTCCCCTCCTAACTTCTAGTTTATATCAACATGTTCTCTAAACATCAGATACTAGATACTGCTTAGGTACATGTCGCCCTGACTCTCCAGACTTCAGTCTCTGCTCCTAGCACAGAGTTCATAGCCCCCAGCTTCTCCTAGTGATACGTCATTGCTAGTTTGCGCGCACCATCAGGTTAGAGGTCCCGGCTCCTTAGGTAGCCCCCTCCATGGTTTCCGCCCCATTCATGACATATTCTGTTACGTTTGCATCACATGTCTATGTATACGCCCTGTTACACCTCTTTTCACCCTTATCTTTCGCGACTGCTACGCGTCACACCTTCTGCTCCACCCACTGCTACGCCTATTGCAATGTAATGATATGTGTTTGCGTTATGTATATATGCTCATGCACTGTTATTAAAAAAAGTCATCCTTTTCCTTGTCCCGATCCTGACACCAGCAGCGCTGCTGGGCCCTGCCATCCTATTCCTATGCAGGTTGTCCTGTTCCTGTCCTTTATGCTGTAATAAACCTGCAAAACCTCCTACTACCTCGAATTTTGACTCTTATTTATTGAGCTATCTGTTATTCATTTATGCATTCAAAAATAGGGTATTATTTATTTATTTACCACAAAGGGCAGACCTGAGGCAGGCTCAATTAGATTGCCCTTCCCTTGAACCCCTCAGACAGCAGGCTGCTGCTGAGGCTGCTGGGGATGCCCAAGGTACCCATACTGTGTATTGGGATGATGGACTCCTTTACTCAGAGGCTAGAGCCCCCAAGCCTGGCATGACCAGGAGGTTGGTTATACCTCTGCAGTTTAGGGGGTTCCTCCTTACCTTGGCCCATGATATTCCCCTTGCAGGACACTTAGGCCAGAAAAAGACGTGGGACAGGCTTGTTTCACACTTTCACTGGCCTCACATGTCAGAGGATGTCAAGGAGTTTTGTCGCTCCTGTGTCACTTGCCAAGCCAGTGGTAAGTCAGGTGGCACAACAAAGGCCCCCCTAATACCACTACCTGTGGTGGGAGTTCCCTTTGAAAGAGTTGGAATTGATATTGTGGGTCCAATGGACCCCCAAACAGCATCTGGGAACAGATTCATACTGGTGGTAGTGGATCATGCCACCAGGTATCCAGAGGCTATTCCCCTAAGGACCACCACAGCCCCTGTGGTGGCAAAGGCCCTCATTGCAGTTTTCTCAAGAGTGGGCTTTCCTAAGGAGGTACTATCAGATAGAGGCACGAATTTTATGTCTAGCTATCTGAAAGCAATGTGGAAGGAATGTGGAGTAAACTATAAGTTTACCACCCCATATCATCCACAATGCAATGGGCTTGTGGAGAGATTTAACAAGACCCTAAAAGGCATGATAAAAGGATTACCAGAGAAGCTCAGGCGGAAATGGGACATTCTTTTACCCTGCCTGCTCTTTGCTTACAGAGAGGTCCCACAGAAGGGGGTTGGCTACAGCCCTTTTGAACTTGTTGAACCTGTTTACAGACATGACAATAAGGCTTTTTCTCTGTTGAAGAAGTGTCTTGGGACCCACCCCCATTCTTGGAGTTTTGGGGCCCTGTGGAAGTCTTTTCTTTATTTTTATCCCCACCCTTATCTTGAGGCTTGGTAGACTCCTTCTTCTGGTTACTGTCCTGATTCTTATGCCTAATCCTGGTTCTGACCCACTTGTCTGCCTTCTTTCCCAATTCTTGGGGAGAGGTCAGATCAGAGTCCACCAGGTGCTGGTGTAAGAGCTGGTTCTGACAATTACTTAGGATCTGCTCCCTCATAATCAAATTATACAATCCTGTAAAGTCATGTTCTTTGCTGCCATGTAGCCAACCCTCCAGAGCCTTAGTTGCACAATCAACAAAATCAGTCCAGTCCTGAGTCTGTGTCTTCTGGGTGTCTCTGAACTTCAACCTGTACTGTTCAGTGGTTAAGCCAAACCCATCTATTAGGACACTCTTCAGGACTGTGAGAAGTTGGCCTGATAGGTGATGTTTCCAATTCTGGAACCACCGGTTATCAGACCAAACAATCCCTTATGGTGTCTGGTTGCAAGTCAACCTTATTAGACAAGCTATCCTAGGGGTAGCATGGACTAAGCAGCCTAAAGGCTTAACTTAAGAGGTCGTGTTAAGTGAGCTGTTTTACCACATACAATCCTGTAATATCAAATGAAAGGACACCACACAAGTATATATTATAAAAATATATGTATTTATTACTAAAAACAATCCCCAGTATTCTTTATGAATAAAGGGGCACAAGCGTTAAATCAAAAGCACAGTTTAAACATACAAAGTTGACAATTATGGATGAGGGCGGGGGGCCACTCAAACCATATACTAAACAAGTGGTATAAGAGATACCAATCGAACAGTGGTTAGGCCTAGGGCCTAGGGAATCGCTGGGAGCAGTCGGGACAAGCAGTGCTGAAGTCGGGAAAAGCCCGCGGGATTCGGGTGCAGTGCGGAAAGCGCACGCATGCACCAATGTTAACCAATGGTGCGTAAAAGTTGTAGAGTTAAAGTTTAAGGACACTTCCGCTGAACCTAGAGGAACAAAACTTAAGACACAGACCCTAGAGATGTGTACCAGTGTGGGAACACCGGCGGAGCAAAGTTACCTCACCCACAGGAAGCGGGTGCACAGGGTCGAAGTTGAGTCGGGTTTCGTCACGCAGGCTCTTGGTGCTTGAAGCTGAAAGGGCTGCAGGCGGGGTGAAAGAGAAGTGTCCGGTGGAGTCCAAGGGTGGACTCGAGTCGAAAAGTACCTGAAAGCAGAGGGGACAGAGTCTGGGTCACTCAGCAGTGACCAGGGTGGAACCAGGACAGAACCAGGCAATGTCGGGCGCAATCAGGTGGTCGTCGAGGAGCTTCTCTCCGCTGTCACGTGGGCTCTGGGGCATCTGCGACGTCCAGGAGCGGGTCACGATCTGTCCCACAAGGGCTCTCACCGTCGGCGCAGTCGGCTTCAAGTTTGGAGCAAACAACACTTGGCAAGAGCAATCCACGCGGAACCGGGAGATTGCTTCTCACTCGAACCAGGAGGGTCAGAGTGGGGGCTCCTTTTCAGGGGAGCTGGTGCAGATCTGGAGCAACCAGAGTTGCAGGTCGAATTTCAAAGTTCGTGGGTACAGGGGCCACTAGCCGGCTGGCAAGTGACCGGGCCAACGTGTTGAGCCAAATGGAGCAGAAGGGCCCCACGCAGCACTCGTCGAGTGTGGAGGGCTGAACATCGGTGCAAGAGTGGCTCAGGGTTGGGGCTTCTCAAACCCCGGTGTACAGCTTCGAGGGTCACTCGTGGGCTGCACGGTCAGTGTCTTGTGGTCAATTCAAGATGGCATGCCCCACGCTTCTGGTCGCCTCCACGGGTCTCAGCTCTGCAGGGACTGTGGATCGGGCTGTTGGAAGGCAGGCAAGCTTGATCTCGTTGATCTCTGTCATTTGAGTTCCGGCAGGAACTGCGACAAAGCAGACGTCGATGGCTGGATGGTGCCTGTTTGCACAGGGTGGTCACTCCTTGACCACAAGGGAGATTCTTCAGTCTTCTACGTTGAGTAGGATGTCGAAGGGTCCAGAGTTTCGTTTCTTATGTTTCATCAGGAAATCTGAAGTGCATTGGCACTGCTCCCAGTCTTATACTAATTTTGGGGGCTGGATTACCTGCTAGGTCCCCTCCTATGGGTGGGACCCAGGAAGTGGGTGGATACACCCCCTTCCTTTGATCCAGGCCGCCCTGGCATGAGGGCTGGAGTGCCCCAGAACCGGTTTGGCCTGATTATACAAGGGGCAGCCTTGTGCGCCCCAGGCAGTGTCTGGTTTCTTTCAGACCTCCCTGCTACAATCCACTATCTCCTGTCTGGAGGGTGGTAACACCCCCCTGCGACAGGAAACCCTTTGTCCAGGCCCCATTTGGCTGAGTTTCGGTCAGCTTCAGGGGGTCAGACTCTTGTCTGTGGCAGAGGCATCCATTTTGTGGATCTAAGGTCCTTTTAGAAATTAACCGCATTTAAGTAAAGTAACATGTCTTACCCCTCTAGAGGGGTGGAATGCTATCCCCATCGCCAGAACTGGCGAGGGGATAGTATTCCAAATCGTATTACACCTTACACGACATGTTTTGATAAAGCCAAACCAGAGTTGCTATATAACCGCAAGGATTATAATGCACTTAAGAGTATATGGTATGGCATTATCCTGAAACAGCTTAGGGAGTTGTTCCCGACAGCTGCAGACAGGCTCAGCTCATGCTAGAGCTCCATCTCACATTAAACCACGCACTCTGCCTCCAGGATTGATGAGGCCTTCCATAGGAGTGGCTCACAGGTTTATATGTGTCCAGATATAGGTTTAGATATAGGTATACTATATCTAAGTAAGGGGTGATTACACCACCTTACCCCAGCTGAGTGATCAGCCAGTTGTGTCAATTTAAGAACCAGCCAGGGGTGGCAAAATATATGCTGCAGCCCCTGGTAGGCCTTGGTGGCCCCTATGCCCTGGGCACCTATAGTGCATTATACAGGGGCTGACAAGGAGTCCATTTCCAATTGTGGTATGTACCTAGGGTACATGGAATCCATTTTACAGAGAGAGCAGATGGCCTGGGGCCCTGATTAGCAGGGAACCAGGTCAACTAAGTCAAAAAACCAGCTAAACACAGGCAAAAAATCTGGGGTAACCATAGTCAGGTAGCCACCTTCCTACAATGACTTTGTAATTGTTTGCATCCTCATGTCTAACAGTGAGGAGCTTATCTCTCCCTTTCTCTGAAAAGGAGTACCATAAGATTGCTGCCCACTGTTCCTCAGGAACCTGCTGTACCATGCAGGCTCTCTCAAGAGCAGTTATCCACTTGTGGATGTCATCCCCTTCCTTGTAGGGGGGCACAATCTTTGTCAGGTTTCTACTATCATAGGACCTGGGTTTCTCTTTAGGAATATTGCTGCCACCAGTGGCATCTAAGCCACACAATTTTTGCTCTCTTGCCAAGGCAAGTCTAGCTTGAGCCAAGGCTACCTCCTCCCTCTCTATTTGGAGTTTGACAGCCCTCATTCTGGACCTATGCTCTATCTTCTGAGAGGCAGTCATACCTCTCTGAGATTCTCTTGAGGCACTAGAAATATGAGAGTCCCCTGAGGGAGATCTCACTCTTCTGTTGCCTGGGAGAATGATATGGTGGGATCTGGGGAGGTGCTGGCCCTCTCCATTTCCCAGTAGGTCTAAGTTGGCCTGGTTAAGCCTGGCAACTAGGACCTGGCTACCCCTCTGATCCTGATCTTCTGGGTCCTCTACATCTGAGTCCTCCTCCTCCTCTTCTTCCTCCTCTTCTCCTTCCTCTGGAGGGGTATCAGTTACAGGGGGGTTCACTCCATCTCCTGACTCTAAGGGAACTTCATTCGCCTTCTCTAAGTCATCCTGTTCTAGAATGGCTATCAGGATAGGACATGTGGGACTTCTGCCCCTTTTTAACCCTCTTGATATGCACAAGGCAATCAAGTCCTTTCGGGTTAATTTGTCATAGCTGGAAGTTGCCTTGGTAAGGTCAACTGTCACAGGAGCAGACCCTGAGGCTTTTCCTGTGTCAGACATGACTACTAGTGAGGTGTAAGTGGTGCACTTACCTACACTAAGTGTTTTCCTACTGTACCTTGCTAGTGAGTTGTAGTCAGGGTGTGCTAATCCCTTTAATCTACAACTACTAAGTTCAGTAGACCTTAAATATGCTAAGCTTTTGATTTATATATACCTTGAGGTACTTGATGTGATCTTTCAATTTGATAAAAGATTGCAATGGTAAAACAACAGCAAGCTCAAATCCCACCGCTGCCACCAATGTGAGAAGTTGGCCTGATAGGTGATGTTTCCAATTCTGGAACCACCGGTTATCAGACCAAACAATCCCTTATGGTGTCTGGTTGTAAGTCAACCTTGTTAGACAAGCTATCCTAGGGGTAGCATGGACTAAGCAGCCTAAAGGCTTAACTTAAGAGGTCGTGTTAAGCGAGCTGTTTTACCACATACAATCCTGTAATATCAAATGAAAGGACACCACACAAGTATATATTATAAAAATATATGTATTTATTACTAAAAACAATCCCCAGTATTCTTTATGAATAAAGGGGCACAAGCGTTAAATCAAAAGCACAGTTTAAACATACAAAGTTGCACAATTATGGATGAGGGCGGGGGGCCACTCTAACCATATACTAAACAAGTGGTATAAGAGATACCAATCGAACAGTGGTTAGGCCTAGGGCCTAGGGAATCGCTGGGAGCAGTCGAGACAAGCAATGCTGAAGTCGGGAGAGGCCCACGGGATTCGGGAGCAGTGCGGAAAGCGCACGCGTGCACCAATGTTAACCAATGGTGCGTAAAAGTTGTAAAGTTAAAGTTTAAGGACACTTCCGCTGAACCTAGAGGAACAAAACTTAAGACACAGACCCTAGAGATGTGTAACAGTGTGGGAACACCGGCGGAGCAAAGTTACCTCACCCACAGGAAGCGGGTGCACAGGGTCGAAGTTGAGTCGGGTTTCGTCACGCAGGCTCTTGGTGCTTGGAGCTGAAAGGGCTGCAGGCGGGGTGAAAGAGAAGTGTCCGGTGGAGTCCAAGGGTGGACTCGAGTCGAAAAGTACCTGAAAGCAGAGGGGACAGAGTCTGGGTCACTCAGCAGTGACCAGGGTGGAACCAGGACGGAACCAGGCAATGTCGGGCGCAATCAGGTGGTCGTTGAGGAGCTTCTCTCCGCTGTCACGTGGGCTCTGGGGCATCTGCGATGTCCAGGAGTGGGTCACGATCTGTCCCACGAGGGCTCTCACCGTCGGCGCAGTCGGCTTCAAGTTTGGAGCAAACAACACTTGGCAAGAGCAATCCACCCGGAACCGGAAGATTGCTTCTCACTCGAACCAGGAGGGTCAGAGTGGGGGCTCCTTTTCAGGGGAGCTGGTGCAGATCTGGAGCAACCAGATTCGCAGGTCGAATTTCAAAGTTCGTCGGCACAGGGGCCACTAGCCGGCTGGCAAGTGACTGGGCCAACGCGTTGAGCCAAATGGAGCAGAAGGGCCCCACGCAGCACTCGTCGAGTGTGGAGGGCTGAACTTCAGTGCAAGAGTGGCTCAGGGTTGGGGCTTCTCAAACCCCGGTGTACAGCTTCGAGGGTCACTCACGGGCTGCACGGTCAGCGTCTCGTGGTCAATTAAAGATGGCATGCCCCACGCTTCCGGTCGCCTCCACGGGTCTCTGCTCTGCAGGGACTGTGGATCGGGCTGTTGGAAGGCAGGCAAGCTTGATCTCGTCGATCTCTGTTGCTCGGGTTCCGGCGGGAACTGCGACAAAGCAGATGTCGATGGCTGGATGGTGCCTGTTTGCACAGGGTGGTCACTCCTTGACCACAAGGGAGATTCTTCAGTCTTCTACGTTGAGTAGGATGTCGAAGGGTCCAGAGTTTCGTTTCTTATGTTTCATCAGGAAATCTAAAGTGCATTGGCACTGCTCCCAGTCTTATACTAATTTGGGGGGCTGGATTACCTGCTAGGTCCCCTCCTATGGGTGGGACCCAGGAAGTGGGTGGATACACCCCCTTCCTTTGATCCAGGCCGCCCTGGCACGAGGGCTGGAGTGCCCCAGAACTGGTTTAACCGGATTATGCAAGGGGCAGCCTTGTGCGCCCCAAGCAGTGTCTGGTTTCTTTCAAACCTCCCTGCTACAATCCACTATCTCCTGTCTGGAGGGTGGTAACACCCCCCTGCGACAGGAAACCCTTTGTCCAGGCCCCATTTGGCTGAGTTTCGGTCAGCTGCAGGGGGTCAGACTCTTGTCTGTGGCAGAGGCATCCATTTTGTGGATCTAAGGTCCTTTTAGAAATTAACCGCATTTAAGTAAAGTAACATGTCTTACCCCTCTAGAGGGGTGGAATGCTATCCCCGTCGCCAGAACACCTTACACAACATGTTTTGATAAAGCCAAACCAGAGTTGCTATATAACCGCGAGGATTATAAGGCACTTAAGAGTATATGGTATGGCATTATCCTGAAACAGCTTAGGGAGTTGTTCCCGACAGCTGCAGACAGGCTCAGCTCATGCTAGAGCTCCATCTCACATTAAACCACGCACTCTGCCTCCAGGATTGATGAGGCCTTCCATAGGAGTGGCTCACAGGTTTATATGTGTCCAGATATAGGTTTAGATATAGGTATACTATATCTAAGTAAGGGGTGATTACACCACCTTACCCCAGCTGAGTCATCAGCCAGTTGTGTAAATTTAAGAACCAGCCAGGGGTGGCAAAAGATATGCTGCAGCCCCTGGTAGGCCTTGGTGGCTCCTATGCCCTGGGCACCTATAGTGCATTATACAGGGGCTGACAAGGAGTCCATTTTCAATTGTGGTATGTACCTAGGGTACATGGAATCCATTTTACAGAGAGAGCAGATGGCCTGGGGCCCTGATTAGCAGGGAACCAGGTCAACTAAGTCAAAAAAACAGCTAAACACAGGCAACAAATCTGGGGTAACCATAGTCAGGTAGCCACCTTCCTACAGTGTCTAGTGGGGAAGTACCACTTCTAGACATGGCTGTACGTGTGCTGTTATGTTATGTTATGTTGTTATGTTAAGTAGCTTTTATATAGCGTACGGCTACATCCAGCAATTTGGCCGCAACAGGGTCGTCCGCCGTGTCAAGGTGGAAGTTGAAATCACCGGCCACAACACAATGCTGTGTGGTCAGCGCCAGCTCAGAGACGGCTGTCTGCAGATCCTCCAAAAAGGAACCCACCGGGCCTGGTGGTCTATAAACCAACAACCCCTTCAAGGCCTGACCTGGGGACAGTCTGAGCGTGAAGGCGAGCGACTCGGCATTCCCAATGGAGTTCAGGGGAAGCACCGAGCAGGAGACGCTCTTTTTCACCACAACCGCCACTCCCCCTCCCCTGCCCTTAGCTCTGTCCTGCCGGAAGATATTGTACGCAGGAGGAATGGCTGAGAAGACGTCCTGATTGGAAGCCTCTCCCAGCCAAGTTTCGGTCAGTAGCAAGCACAGGGGATTTTCCCTGACCAGAAGATCGTAAATGTGCAGGGCGTGGCGCCCTACCGACCTCGTGTTCAGCAGCAGGCAAAGATGCTTCACGCCAGCTGTTGCCGGGTGAGGAACCGTAGCACAAATCCAGGAAGGCGTCCAACCACAGCCCGGACAGCGTCGTTTGCCCCTAAACCGCCCCGGGAAAATGGAGCGGCAAGAGCTAGAATGGCCCCCCAAAATCTGCAAACTATTTTATTTCTCTCAAAAAAGTGCCAAAAAGTGACTTTTTGTGCAAAAAAGTGCCCGTACAATATTTTTTCATCTAATAAACTTTTTATGACTCAGAATACACTTAGGCTTCAGGTCAATGTGTTTTCGTTTGGGGGAGGGGCCCAGGGAAAAAAACACCTTTTTTTTTCTCGGATTGGTCAAAGGTCAGGCTACCAGCTTGACTCTTGTTGCACCAGTGCTGCTTCGGCTGCACCAGTGCTGCTTCGGCTGCACTGGTGCAGCTTCTCAGACTTGAGGCGTTGCACCAGTGCAGCATAGAAAAGAAACTTTTTAATAAAAGGATTTAAAACTAATTCAAGATATACATTATCTAAGGAATGTTATAAAAACTCAGATATGGAGAATATTTTTCATTTTCGTCCATTTTTGACCGTTTTGGAGCACTTTGAAGCACTGATGCAGCTTTGGGATTTTTATGGTTATTTTGATCAGAGATGCTCCTAATGTGTTTAAAATTCATGTGGGATGTATCCAAGACACTGCCATCACACCTATATAGTTTTTAAATGATTTTGATGTATTAAAATTTTGACCTCCATAAGGGGGGAAAGGTTGAACTTTTACCCCGCTCGGAGTTCCATGACTTTCGTGACCTTGTCCCCCTGAAATTTAAAATTGCATTTTCAAAGTAATGTGTACAACTATTCATTCTGTGTCATTCATTGTGTGTTTAGCATGCTATTGGGCCACTGTAGCACTTGTTTTTTTTTAGTTTTTATGCATTTTTGACCGTTTTTGAACACTTTGATGCTCCAAATGGTCTTTGGACTTAGTCACTTTTTGCTTCATGGAGATTTCAAAAGTGTTAGAAAGTCACTTTGGAGGCACACAGGACAGTGCAAATGCACCTATATAGCAATCAGGACACTCCAATCACACCTATATAGTTTTTAAATGATTTTGATGAATTAAAAATGTTGACCTCCATGAGGGGTGGAAAGTTTGAACTTTTACCCCGCTCGGAGTTCCATGACTTCTGTGACCTCGTCCCCCTGAAATTTAAAATAGCATTTTCCAAGTAATTTGTAAATATATTCATTCTGGGTCATTCATTGTGTGTTTAGCTTGCTATTGGGCCAGTGTAGCACTTTGTTTTTTTCATTTTTAGGCATTTGTGACCGTTTTTAAACACTTTCATGCACCAATGATGTCTTTGTACTTCGTCATTTTTCACTTCATGGGGACTTCAAAAGTGTTAGAAATTCATTTTGGAGGCACACAGAACAGTGCAAATGCAGTTACATAGCATTCAGGACACTGCAATTACACCTATATAGTTTTTAAAAGATTTTGATGTAATAACATTTTTGACCTCCATGGGGAGGGCCCTTAAGCTGAACTTTTACCCAGCTCGGAGTTCCATGACCTTGTCCCTGTAGGAAGGTGGCTACCTGACTATGGTTACCCCAGATTTTTTGCCTGTGTTTAGCTGTTTTTTTGACTTAGTTGACCTGGTTCCCTGCTAATCAGGGCCCCAGGCCATCTGCTCTCTCTGTAAAATGGATTCCATGTACCCTAGGTACATACCAATTGGAAATGGACTCCTTGTCAGCCCCTGTAGAATGCACTATAGGTGCACAGGGCACAGGAGCCACTAAGGCCTACCAGGGGCTGCAGCATATCTTTTGCCACCCCTGGCTGGTTCTTAAATTGACACAACTGGCTGATCACTCAGCTGGGGTAAGGTGGTGTACACACCCCTTGCTTAGATATAGTATACCTATGTCTAAACCTATATCTGGACACATGTAAACCTGTGAGCCACTCCTATAGACAGGCCTCACCAATCCTGGAGGCTGGGTGCATGGTTTTCATGTGAGATGGAGCTCTAGCATGAGCTGAGCCTGTCTGCAGCTGTCGGGAACAAATCCCTAAGCTGTTTCAGGATAATGCCATACCATATACTATTAAGTGCCTTATAATCCTCGCGGTTATTTAGCAACTTTGGTTTGGCTTTATCAAAACATGTCGTGTAAGGTGTCATACGCTTTGGAATACCATCCCCTCGCCAGTTCTGGCGACGGGGATGGCATTCCACCCCTCTAGAGGGGTAAGACATGTTACTTTGCTTTAATGCGGTTGATTTCTCCAAAGACCTTAAGATCCCCAAAATGGATGCCTCTGCCACAGACAAATGTCTGGACCCCTGGAGCTGACCGAAACCCAGTCAAGGGGGTCCTGGACAAAGGGTTTCCTGTCACAGGAGGGTGTCACCGCCCTCCAGACAGGAGATAGTGTATTGTAGCAGGGAGGTTTGAAAGAAACCAGACACTGCCTGGGGCGCACAAGGCTGCCCCTTGCATAATCCGGCCAAACCGGTTCTGGGGCACTCCAGCCCTCGTGCCAGGGCGGCCTGGATCAAAGGAAGGGGGTGTATCCACCCACTTCCTGGGTCCCACCCATAGGAGAGGACCTAGCAGGTAATCACGCCCACCAGATTCGAATAAGAGTGGGAGCAGTGCCAATGCACATCAGATTTCCTGGAAGAAACATTTGAAACGATATTCTGGACCCTTCGCCCTCCATCTCAACGTGGAAGCCCGAAGAATCTCCCTTGTGGTCAAGGAGTGACCACCCTGCAGCAGCAGGCACCATCCAGCCCTCGACGTCTACTTAGTTGCAGTTCCCGCCGGAACTCGAGCGACTGAGATCGACGAGATCAAGCCTGCCCAGCTTCTAACAGCCCGATCCACAGTCCCTGCAAAGCTGAGACCCGTGGAGGCGACCGGAAGCGTGGGGCACGCCATCTTGAAGTGACCACGAGACGCTGACCGTGCAGCCCACGAGTGACCCTCGAAGCTGTACACCGGGGTTTGAGAAGCCCCCACCCTGAGCTACTCCTGAGCCGAAGTTCAGCCCTCCACACTCGACGAGTGCTGCGTGGGGCCCTTTGGCACGATTTGGCTCAACGCGTTGGCCCGGTCACTTGCCAGCTGGCTTGTGGTCCCTGTGCCGACGAACTACAAAAGAAGACTCGTGATTCTGGTTGCTCCAGATCCACACCAGCTCCCCTGAAAGGGAGCCCCGACTCTGACCTTCCTGGTCCGAGTAAGACGCCATCTTCCAATCCCGCGTGGATTGCTCTTACCAAGGCTTGTTTGCTCCAAACCGGAAGCCGACTGCACCGACGGTGAGAGCCTGCGTGGGACAGATCGTGACCTGCTCCTGGACGTCGCAGATGCCCCAGAGCCCACGTGACAGCGAAGAGAAGCGCCTCGACGACCACCTGATTGCGCCCGACATTGCCTGGTTCCGTCCTGGTTCCACCCTGGTCACTGCTGAGTGACCCAGACTCTGTCCCCTCTGCTTTCAGGTACTCTACAACTTGAGTCCACCCTTGGACTCCACCGGACACTTCGTCTTCACCCTGCCTGCAGCCCTTTCAGCTCCAAGCACCAAGAGCCTGCGTGTCAAAACCCGACGCCACTTCGACCCTGTGCACCCACTTCCTGTGGGTGAGGTAACTTTGCTCCGCCGGTGTTCCCACACTGGTGCACACCTCTAGGGTCTGTGTGTTAAGTTTTGTTCCTCTAGGTTCAGCGGAAGTGTCCTTAAACTTTAACTATTTGACTTTTACGCACCATTGGTTAACATTGGTGCATGCGTGCGCTTTCCGCACATCTCCCGAATCCCGAGGGCCATTCCCGACTTCAGCATTGCTTGTCCTGACTGCTCCCAGCGATTCCCTAGGCCCTAGGCCTAACCACTGTTCGAGTGGCCTCTCTTATACCACTTGTTTAGTATATGGTTTGAGTGGCCCCCTTCCCTCATCCATAATTGTGCAACTTTGTATGTTTAAACAGTGCTTTTGATTTAACGCTTGTGCCCCTTTATTCATAAAGAATACTGGGGATTGTTTTTAGTAATAAACACATATATTTTTATAATATATACTTGTGTGGTGTCCTTTCATTTGGTATTACAGGATTGTATGTGGTAAAACAGCTCGCTTAACACGACCTCTTAAGTTAAGCCTTTAGGCTGCTTAGTCCATGCTACCACTAGGATAGCTTGTCTAATAAGGTTGACTTACAACCAGACACCATAAGGGGATTGTTTGGTCAGGTAGTAGGTGGTTCCAGAATTGGAAACATCCCCTACCAGGCCAACTTCTCACATTGGTGAGCAGCGGTGCGGATTTGAGCTTGCTGTTGTTTTACCATTGCAATCTTTATATCAAATTGAAAGATCACATCAAGTACCTCTAGGTACATATAAAATCAAAAGCTTAGCATATTAAGTTCTACTGAACTTAGTAGTTGTAGGTTGAAGGGAGTAGCACACCCCTGACTACAACTCACTAGCAAGGTCCAGTAGGAAAACACTTAGTGTAGGTAAGTGCACCACTTGCACCTCACTAGTAACCATGTCCGACACAGGAAAGGCCTCAGGGTCTAGTCCTGTGACAGTTGACCCTACCCAGGCAACTTCTGGATATGACAAACTAACCCGCAGAGACTTGATTGTCTTGTGCAAAGCAAGAGGGTTAAAAAGGGGCAGAAGCCCCACCTGCCTGACCCTGATAGAACTCCTAGAACAGGATGACTTAGAGAGGGCAAAAGCAGCTTCCCTAGATACAGGAACTGGAGGGAACCCCCCTGCAGTTGATCCCCCTGAAGAGGAGGATGATGATGACTTGGATGAGGACTCAGATGCTGGGGACTTAGAAGTACAGGATCAGGGTAGCCAGGTTCCAGTTGGTAGGCTTAGCCAGGCCAACTTGGACCTACTGGGAAATGGAGAGGGCCAGCACCTCCCCAGATCCCAACAAATGATTCTCCCAGGCAACAGAAGAGTGAGATCTCCCTCAGGAGACTCTCATCTTTCTAGTGCCTCCAGAGAATCACAGAGAAGCATGGGTGCTTCTCAAAAGCTAGAACATAGGGCCAGAATGAGGGCTGTCAAACTCCAGATAGAGAGGGAGGAGGTAGCCTTGGCTCAAGCTAAACTTGCCTTGGCAAGAGAGCAGAAATTGTGTGGCTTAGATGCCACTGGTGGCAGCAATATTCCTAAAGAGAAACCCAGGTCCTATGACAGTAGAAACCTGACAAAGATTGTGCCCCCCTTCAAAGAAGGGGATGACATCCACAAATGGATGACTGCTCTTGAGAGAGCCTGCATGGTACAGCAGGTTCCTGAGGAACAGTGGGCAGCAATCTTATGGTACTCCTTTTCAGAGAAAGGGAGGGACAAGCTCCTCACTGTCAGACATGAGGATGCCAACAAATACAAAGTCCTGAAGAGTGTTCTGATAGATGGGTTTGGCTTAACCACTGAACAGTACAGGTTGAAGTTCAGAGATACCCAGAAGACACAGACTCAGGACTGGACTGATTTTGTAGATTGTGCTACTAAGGCTCTGGAGGGTTGGCTACATGGCAGCAAAGTACATGACTTTACAGGATTGTATAATTTGATTATGAGGGAGCAGATCCTAAGTAATTGTCAGAACCAGCTCTTACACCAGCACCTGGTAGACTCTGATCTGACCTCTCCCCAAGAATTGGGAAAGAAGGCAGACAAATGGGTCAGAACCAGGATTAGGCCTAAGAATCAGGACAGTAACCAGAAGAAGGAGTCTACCAAGCCTCAAGATAAGGGTGGGGATAAAAGTAAAGAAAAGACTTCCCCAGGGCCCCAAAACTCCAAGGATGGGGGTGGGTCCCAAGACACTTCTTCAACTGAGAAAAAACCCTATTGTTATCCCTGTAAACAGGTGGGGCATTACAAAACAGACAGCTGTTGTCCCAAGAATAACAATAAAGAAAATATACCTCCAAAGCCAGCTTCAACACCTCCTGTTACTGTCAGCAGTAATCCCCCAGGGAGTGGAAGCACACCCAGGAATCTGGGTGGGTTTACTTTTGGAAATCAGGTGGACCCTGGCCTATCCAGGTCCCCATCACCCAATGATCTTGTTTATGAGGCTGGCATGGGGTTTGCCAACTTCTCTGCTTGCCCAAATACTTTGAGCAAGTATAGACAAGAACCCATCATCAATGGTTTAAGAGTTGAAGCTTTTAGAGACACAGGGGCTAGCATCACCATGGTGGCTGATGGCATAGTCCCCTCTAAGCAACTTTTACCTGGTGCCACATACCAGGTAATAAACATTGATGGCATCCAAACAAATCATCCCATGGCAGTAGTAAGTCTCAGCTGGGGAGGTGTCACTGGCCCAAAGAGAGTGGCAGTGTCCCCAAACTTGCCTGTAGACTGTCTACTGGGTAATGATTTAGAAATCTCAGCCTGGGCTGGGGTTGAACAGGAAATCCATTCTAGAATGGTAAATTCCAATGGAAAGGTTAGTGGGGCTGTAATGGCTACAGCCCCAATTCAAGATGTCCTTCCTGAAAAGGTTGGTAGGGCGGAGATACTCCCTGCCCCATCTTTAGCAAAAGCTCTTCCTGAACAGAATAGCAAAGCTGTTATGATAACAGCAGAAACCCAAACTGAGTCTCCTCCTGAAAAGGTTGGTGGGGCTGTGATGGCCACAGCCCAAACTCAAACTGACACGTGTGTTGTGAAACCTGAAATGATGGATAACTCCACACAAACTGAGAGCATGGAGGAGGAAGAGAAATCTCCCCCTCACCAGACTTTAAGACAGGATCAGCCTCCTCAGGGAACTGATCTTACCCCTGATGAAGGAACTGCCCCAGAGGTGGTTGGGCCTAGCCTGACAGAACCTCTGATGTCAGTGGACCCTTCTCAGGTGGGACCCAGTCTGGAGCAGGTAACCTGCCCCTCTCTCCCTTGCCTTAGCCAGCCCAGGGCTGCAGAGGACAAGAAGGACAGTGAGACCCAGAGGGCCCCCTGTCAAATAAAGCACCCCCATCAAAAGATTAGGTGCACCAAAACTAGTAGCCCTAGTAAGGTGAAAACTTTAAAAACTCCTGAGGGAGCCCCCTTAAAAACAGTTAGGGACCTCCCCCAGATGGATTCTGTTGGGCACAGCCAAACCTGGGACCCAAAGGGCCCAAACCTGAACTGTCCCTCCAGCAAGCCAAACAGAGGGGCCCAGCCTCCAGCTTTAGGTAGCCAGAGGTTGACCCTGAGAGCACAGTACAACTCAGTTAAAGAAAGAAAGGCACACATGGTGGAAGATAATTGGAGGAAGCTAAGCCCTAAATTAGTAGAGCCTCACTTCAATACTCCATATCCAAACCAGCCTTTAACTTTGCATAAACACACCCAAGGTAGTGATTCCCTATGGTGGAGACCCTCTAATACCCAAAGGGTGAGGGACTGCTTAGTGGACCATGAGACAGGGGGTACCCATGCTAGTGCAGGTACTTCCTTATATGGCCACTCAGGCAATATAGGCTTACCTGGCCAAGGATAGCCTTATCTCCTTTCGTTTGGGGGGGGGTTATGTAGGAAGGTGGCTACCTGACTATGGTTACCCCAGATTTTTTGCCTGTGTTTAGCTGGTTTTTTGACTTAGTTGACCTGGTTCCCTGCTAATCAGGGCCCCAGGCCATCTGCTCTCTCTGTAAAATGGATTCCATGTACCCTAGGTACATACCAATTGGAAATGGACTCCTTGTCAGCCCCTGTAGAATGCACTATAGGTGCACAGGGCACAGGAGCCACTAAGGCCTACCAGGGGCTGCAGCATATCTTTTGCCACCCCTGGCTGGTTCTTAAATTGACACAACTGGCTGATCACTCAGCTGGGGTAAGGTGGTGTACACACCCCTTGCTTAGATATAGTATACCTATGTCTAAACCTATATCTGGACACATGTAAACCTGTGAGCCACTCCTATAGACAGGCCTCACCAATCCTGGAGGCTGGGTGCATGGTTTTCATGTGAGATGGAGCTCTAGCATGAGCTGAGCCTGTCTGCAGCTGTCGGGAACAAATCCCTAAGCTGTTTCAGGATAATGCCATACCATATACTATTAAGTGCCTTATAATCCTCGCGGTTATTTAGCAACTTTGGTTTGGCTTTATCAAAACATGTCGTGTAAGGTGTCATACGCTTTGGAATACCATCCCCTCGCCAGTTCTGGCGACGGGGATGGCATTCCACCCCTCTAGAGGGGTAAGACATGTTACTTTGCTTTAATGCGGTTGATTTCTCCAAAGACCTTAAGATCCCCAAAATGGATGCCTCTGCCACAGACAAATGTCTGGACCCCTGGAGCTGACCGAAACCCAGTCAAGGGGGTCCTGGACAAAGGGTTTCCTGTCACAGGAGGGTGTCACCGCCCTCCAGACAGGAGATAGTGTATTGTAGCAGGGAGGTTTGAAAGAAACCAGACACTGCCTGGGGCGCACAAGGCTGCCCCTTGCATAATCCGGCCAAACCGGTTCTGGGGCACTCCAGCCCTCGTGCCAGGGCGGCCTGGATCAAAGGAAGGGGGTGTATCCACCCACTTCCTGGGTCCCACCCATAGGAGAGGACCTAGCAGGTAATCACGCCCACCAGATTCGAATAAGAGTGGGAGCAGTGCCAATGCACATCAGATTTCCTGGAAGAAACATTTGAAACGATATTCTGGACCCTTCGCCCTCCATCTCAACGTGGAAGCCCGAAGAATCTCCCTTGTGGTCAAGGAGTGACCACCCTGCAGCAGCAGGCACCATCCAGCCCTCGACGTCTACTTAGTTGCAGTTCCCGCCGGAACTCGAGCGACTGAGATCGACGAGATCAAGCCTGCCCAGCTTCTAACAGCCCGATCCACAGTCCCTGCAAAGCTGAGACCCGTGGAGGCGACCGGAAGCGTGGGGCACGCCATCTTGAAGTGACCACGAGACGCTGACCGTGCAGCCCACGAGTGACCCTCGAAGCTGTACACCGGGGTTTGAGAAGCCCCCACCCTGAGCTACTCCTGAGCCGAAGTTCAGCCCTCCACACTCGACGAGTGCTGCGTGGGGCCCTTTGGCACGATTTGGCTCAACGCGTTGGCCCGGTCACTTGCCAGCTGGCTTGTGGTCCCTGTGCCGACGAACTACAAAAGAAGACTCGTGATTCTGGTTGCTCCAGATCCACACCAGCTCCCCTGAAAGGGAGCCCCGACTCTGACCTTCCTGGTCCGAGTAAGACGCCATCTTCCAATCCCGCGTGGATTGCTCTTACCAAGGCTTGTTTGCTCCAAACCGGAAGCCGACTGCACCGACGGTGAGAGCCTGCGTGGGACAGATCGTGACCTGCTCCTGGACGTCGCAGATGCCCCAGAGCCCACGTGACAGCGAAGAGAAGCGCCTCGACGACCACCTGATTGCGCCCGACATTGCCTGGTTCCGTCCTGGTTCCACCCTGGTCACTGCTGAGTGACCCAGACTCTGTCCCCTCTGCTTTCAGGTACTCTACAACTTGAGTCCACCCTTGGACTCCACCGGACACTTCGTCTTCACCCTGCCTGCAGCCCTTTCAGCTCCAAGCACCAAGAGCCTGCGTGTCAAAACCCGACGCCACTTCGACCCTGTGCACCCACTTCCTGTGGGTGAGGTAACTTTGCTCCGCCGGTGTTCCCACACTGGTGCACACCTCTAGGGTCTGTGTGTTAAGTTTTGTTCCTCTAGGTTCAGCGGAAGTGTCCTTAAACTTTAACTATTTGACTTTTACGCACCATTGGTTAACATTGGTGCATGCGTGCGCTTTCCGCACATCTCCCGAATCCCGAGGGCCATTCCCGACTTCAGCATTGCTTGTCCTGACTGCTCCCAGCGATTCCCTAGGCCCTAGGCCTAACCACTGTTCGAGTGGCCTCTCTTATACCACTTGTTTAGTATATGGTTTGAGTGGCCCCCTTCCCTCATCCATAA
Source organism: Lissotriton helveticus (assembly GCF_964261635.1). NCBI lineage: Eukaryota > Metazoa > Chordata > Amphibia > Caudata > Salamandridae > Lissotriton > Lissotriton helveticus. Next base: position 3,704,298 of record NW_027611651.1, on the reverse strand, counting down.
TTGTGCAACTTTGTATGTTTAAACAGTGCTTTTGATTTAACGCTTGTGCCCCTTTATTCATAAAGAATACTGGGGATTGTTTTTAGTAATAAACACATATATTTTTATAATATATACTTGTGTGGTGTCCTTTCATTTGGTATTACAGGATTGTATGTGGTAAAACAGCTCGCTTAACACGACCTCTTAAGTTAAGCCTTTAGGCTGCTTAGTCCATGCTACCACTAGGATAGCTTGTCTAATAAGGTTGACTTACAACCAGACACCATAAGGGGATTGTTTGGTCAGGTAGTAGGTGGTTCCAGAATTGGAAACATCCCCTACCAGGCCAACTTCTCACAGTCCCCCTGAAATTGAAAATCGAATTTTCAAAGTGTTTAGTAAAACTGTTCATTCTGTGTCATTCATTATGTCTTTAGCCTGCTATTGGACCACTGCAGCACTATGTTTTGTTAATTTTAACCCAATGTTGACCTTTTTTGACCACTTTGATGCACCAGTGAAGTTTTTGGACTTAGTCATTTTTCACTTCATGGAGACTTCAAAAGTGTTAGAAATTCATTTTGTAAATACCTAGAACGGTGCAAATGCAGCCATATAGCATTCAGGGCACTACAATTACACCTATATAGTTTTTAAATGATTTTGATGCAATAACATGTTTGACCTCCATGGGGAGGGCACTCAAGCTAAACTTTTACCCAGCTCCGAGTTCCACGACCTCGGGTGGAAAAAGTGACTTTGCCCCCTTAAACCCAAAAACTTCAAAAAGTCACCCCTGGAGGCCAGAAATGGGTCTTAGACACTCTTGGTATGTCATCTGAGGTATACTATGGTGTTCTTGGGTCCAGAACTAGAAATGTGATGTGACTCTGATATCTAGGGCCTATAATGGAAAAAATGAATTTGACACCAAACACCTCAAAATGTCTGAAATAGGACTCAGACATGTACCTGGAGGCTGGAAATGAGCCCTAGACACTCTTGCTATATCACCTGAGATATAATATAGGGTCCTGGTGGCCACAGGGACCCACAAACAGTCAGGTGGGTTGATACTGAAAATTAGCAAAAATCGTCCCAAAATTTTTTTTTACAAGATTTGCTAATTTTCCAAATAGCTCAGAATGGATATCAGAGACACTGTTTGAGTGCGCAAGATATGAATACACTTGTTAGAAAGGTCAGCTCTGATGCTTTCATGTGATATATATAACTTTGATATTATATAAAGTTTTTTTTCCGCTACCAACCAAGGGAAACACCTGATATCGTACCTGATTTTGAGAACATTGGGCTGGGTGGAAAAAGTCACTTTGCCCCCTTAAACCCAAAAACTTCAAAAAGTCACCCCTGGAGGCCAGAAATGGGTCTTAGACACTCTTGGTATGTCATCTGAGGTATACTATGGTCTTCTTGGGTCCAGAACTAGAAATCTGATGTGACTCTGATATCTAGGAGCTATAATGGAAAAAAATGAATTTGACACCAAACACCTCAAAATGTCACAAATAGGAGTCAGACATGTACCTGGAGGCTGGAAATGAGCCCTAGCCACTCTTGTTATATAATCTGAGATATATTATGGGGTCCTGGTGGCTACAGGGACCTGAAAACAGTCATGAGGGTTGATACCGAAAATTAGCAAAAATCGTCAAAAAAAAGTTTTTTTGACAAGATTTGCTAATTTTCGACCTACACCAAACACCTCAAAATGTCACAAATAGGAAACAGAACTTACTGGAACAGAAACTTACTAGAATGACTAGATGCACTGCTAAAACAGTACGAAACTTACCGGTCCCATAAAGAGACACGTCAGGACCCGCATCCACCTAAGTGGACACTTCGTGTTGGATCTGTGTACCCAAACCCACGGACCAGAGACAAATCAATTGACCCTGTCTAGATACTACCCCAGCAATGGTACTCACCGGGCAGCAAGAACGGAAGGCCTCGGACTGGACTGGACTGCTACGACGACGGACGGATGAACCTCGGACTTTAGTTACAGGTGGGCCTCCGGATACCTCGGACCTTGGACTCTCGGCTTGGGCTCTGGTCGGGACTCGCCGCGTTCCTCCACCACCTCGTCTGGACGCTGGACCGCAACCTCCGTCTCCTCCGTGGGCCTGAGGGATACTTGAAGCAGAAATATCTGCACGTGCACGGTATGGTTCCGTCACGGCTGCAGAGGATCAGGGGGCCTGCGTGGCTTCTCCAGCGCGTGGGGAAAGGGCAAGTCCCTATTCGGGCGCCATTATGTGGTAAATAAATAATTAATTACCGGTTCTATTTTTCGGGATACTCATACAAACAGATAGCTCAATAAATAAGAGTCAAGATTCGAGGTAGCTAGAGTGTACAGGCTTTAATCAGGCATAAAAGGACAGGAACAGGACAGCCTGCATGGGAATGGGATGGCAGGGCCCGACAGCTGCCGGGGGCAGGATCTGGGAATGATGCGCATAACTTTTAATAACAGAACATTAGTATATATAGTTAAACAAAATACATTGCATTCAATACAGTAGGCGTAGCAGTAGGCGGAGTTTGTAGCAGTCGCGAAAGATAAGGGCAAAATGAGGTAACAAGAAGGCGTGTACAGGGCGTATACACAGACATGTGATGTAAACGTAACAGAATATGTCATAAACGGGGCGGAAACATGGAGGGGGCTACCTGAGCAGCTGGGGCCTCTAACCTAGTGGTGCGCGCAAACTGACAATGACGTGTTACCAGGGAGAACTGGGGGGCTATGACTTCTGCGCTAGAAGAGGAGACTAAAGTCTGGAGTGTCAGAGCGACATGTACCCAGGCATATCTAGTATCTGGTGTTTAGAGTACATGTTGATAGAATCCAAAAGTTATCAGAGTAAAGGCTAACAGACATTAAGACTGGTGCATGCATAATTCTACATGTAGTGCGTGTGCGGGGAATATTCTATAAATATTAATACAGTATTTCTCTTACATGGAGACATAAAGGCTAGACCATGACGGAAACTATTGATGCGATTCAGTAGCTTAGGAATGCAGAGAAGGAGGGCTGGACTGATAACTAGAAACATAACATATTCTTGGCAGACTGGGAGGCAGAGCCAGGCCGAGCCGGGCACTGCGAGGCATGAAAGTAAGCTAAGAGTCAGGGATACAGGTGGGGGCTGTATCGCTCCTTGGAGAGGGTTCAGAAAACAGGCGCTGAATCTAAGTCCGGGCCCTTTTGAGGCCTAGAAACGGGGATAATTCAATGAATTAACGTGCACACTGTAAAACGTGGCAACGTAGCTTTACATAGGCCCGATATTCGTTGTATTCACGAAAACTGGAAACTGGCATACTAGAGATGGACACAACTATAATTGCGTCTTTAATCGATCATAGGGGAATACATGCATATCGATCATGCACATATAACATAACATAGGGAACACGTAGGCACATACAACATGGCAAAATTTACTTTTCCACAAAGGGGTGGGTATAAATAACAGGAGAGTGAAGGTTACTTACTTTGTTATTGAGAGTGATAGATTTAGTGAGTTAATTAGTGGGAGATAGTTAGTGAGAGATTGAGAGAGTTAGTAAGAGTGATGAAATTAGTGAGAGAGTTAGTGAGAGTGAGAGAGTTAGCGAGTGAGTTAGTTAGTGAGAGAGAGTTATTGAGTTAGTGAGAGTGAGTGAGATTTAGTTAGTGAGAGTGAGAGAGTTAGCGAGTGAGTTATTGAGAGTGAGTTAGTTATGATCACCAATTATAAGTGAAATGGGAATGTCAGAATTTCATTGCTCCGGTTTACTCCACCCAGGAGTAAAGAAAAAACAACAACTCCACTAACCCATGTCATACACTAACTATGTGTTATATTCACTTTTTAATAACACATTTTCGTTTTAGGCACAAGCAAAAAGCAGCATTGGTGATGCATGTGTTTTTCAATGGGGTTTTTTAAAGTCTACCAAAATACGGTTTACCAATACATTTTCATTATTTTCTCTTTGGTATCTCATTATGCACATGTTAATAAACAGGTTCATGCATTATTAGCTAAATAGCATAAAAACACACTGAATTATTAACAATAATCTTTGAGATTTGGGTGACCAGATGGCCGGAAATCGAAAATCGCCTCGTATGGATTCAACTTCCATTTCGTGCACTTTCTATGTGGGCCACATGCATAAGAATTGGTACAATAATGCATACGAATCTTAGCTAGAATCTGCAATTGAAATTAAGTCTTTAACTTATATGCTTCAAGAATTATAGGGCACATTCTGCTATGTATAATATCCTATCCATTTCAATGGGACGACCAGATGGCCGCAAATTGAAAATCGCGTCGTATGGATTCATATTGCGTTGTATGTACCTTACGTGTAAGCCACATGCATTTAAAATGACACAATGTAGTAGGGTATGCTATAGAATGTGTTGCAGTTGGAAATCAAGCTCTATCTAGTATGGATCATGACTGATGACACAATATACATGACTCATTTTGCAAAAAATGGAGGCAAATTTTATAAAACATGCGTTTAATCACTGAATGATTCTCACCACTTCTAAGCATGGCACAGGCATGACAATGACCACAGGGCAGTGGCATGATGGTAACTGTATGCTGCACTCAGAATTATGGATCCAGATTGTATGGTTTTAGAATTATGGGCCACAACGTAAGGCATATTTTTTCACACATGTGACGTTATTGAAAAACATCATACATTCAACTTCACATTTTGTAGCCAAAAGCATAAAGTGTTCTTCAACACACATGAAAGTGAAAAATAAAAACTTTTCCTGAAGATTACACTTGATTTGTACCTTGTCCCTATAAGCCACAAATATGAGAGTTACCACTATAAAGTGTAGATGTCTTAGCTACATACTGTGATTGAAATTAGGTCGGTACCTCATATGGTTCAAGATTTATAGTGCACCACATACTATGTAATATATCCTATCCATTTCAATGGGTGACCAGATGGCCGCAAATTAAAAATCGCCTCGTATGGATTCACATTGCTTTGTATGCACCTTGTGTGTGAGCCACATGCATATAAAATGGCACACTGTAGTAGGCTATGTTATAGAATGTGTTGCAGTTGGAAATCAAGCTCTATCTAATATGGATCTTGACTGATGACATAACATACGTGACACATTTTGCAAAAGCTGAAGGAATTTTTTTAAAAATATGTGTTTAATCGCTGAAAGATTCACACCACTTTGAAGCTTTCCACATGCATGAAAATGAACACAGGACAGTGGCATCATGTTAGCTTAATGCTGCACTTCCAATTATGGATCCAGATTGTATGGTTTTAGAAGTATGGGACAAAACGTAAGGCATACTTTTTCGTACATGCGACGGTATTAAAAAACGTCATACATTCAACCTCAAATTTTGACAACTTTACAATACGCCACACACATAATAATTCACATGGGTAAGATGCACATCACTAGGAACAAAGTGCTGTTTAAATTATGTCTCTATAATGTACAGACTATGAATTATAGCCAAAAGTATAAAGTGTTCTACAACACACATGAAAGTGAAAAATAAAAACTTACCTGAAGGTTACACTTGATTTGTACCTTGTCCCTATAAGCCACAACCATGAGAGTTACCACTATGAATTGTAAATGTCTTAGCTACATACTGCAATTGAAATTAAGTCAGTACATCATATGCTTCAAGAAATAGAGTGCACTACATCCTCTGTAGTATATCCTATCCATTTCAAAGGGTGACCAGATGGCCGCAAATTAAAAATTGCCTCATATGGATTCAAATTGCTTTGTATGACTGTTTTCAGGTCCCTGTAGCCACCAGGACCCCATAATATATCTCAGATGATATAACAAGAGTGGCTAGGGCTCATTTCCAGCCTCCAGGTACATGTCTGACTCCCATTTGTGACATTTCGAGGTGTTTGGGGTCAAACTCATTTTTTCCATTATAGGCCATATAGCTCAGAGTCACATCACATTGAGCTCAGAGTCACATCAAATTTCTAGTTCTGGACCTAAGGACCCCTTAGTATACCTCAGATGACATACCAGGAGTGTCTAAGACCCATTTCTGGCCTCCAGGGATGACTTTTTGAAGTTTTGGGGTTTAAGGGGGCAAAGTCACTTCTTCCATCCAGCCTAAGGTGCTCAAAATCGGGTACAATGTCAGGTTTTTCCCATGGCTGGAAGCTGAAAAAAAAACTTCAGATAATAGCAAAGGTAGATAGATCAAATGAAAGCATCAGATCTGAGCTTTCTAACAAGTATATTTAGGTCCTGGGTACTCACAAAGTGACTGTGATATCCATTCTGAGCTATTTGGAAAATTAGCAAATCTTGTCAAAAAAACTTTTTTTGACGATTTTTGCTAATTTTCGGTATCAACCCTCATGACTGTTTTCAGGTCCCTGTAGCCACCAGGACCCCATAATATATCTCAGATTATATAACAAGAGTGGCTAGGGCTCATTTCCAGCCTCCAGGTACATGTCTGACTCCTATTTGTGACATTTTGAGGTGTTTGGTGTCAAATTCATTTTTTTCCATTATAGCTCCTAGATATCAGAGTCACATCAGATTTCTAGTTCTGGACCCAAGAAGACCATAGTATACCTCAGATGACATACCAAGAGTGTCTAAGACCCATTTCTGGCCTCCAGGGGTGACTTTTTGAAGTTTTTGGGTTTAAGGGGGCAAAGTGACTTTTTCCACCCAGCCCAATGTTCTCAAAATCAGGTACGATATCAGGTGTTTCCCTTGGTTGGTAGCGGAAAAAAAACTTTATATAATATCAAAGTTATATATATCACATGAAAGCATCAGAGCTGACCTTTCTAACAAGTGTATTCATATCTTGCGCACTCAAACAGTGTCTCTGATATCCATTCTGAGCTATTTGGAAAATTAGCAAATCTTGTAAAAAAAAATTTTGGGACGATTTTTGCTGATTTTCAGTATCAACCCACCTGACTGTTTTTGGGTCCCTGTGGCCACCAGGACCCTATATTATATCTCAGGTGATATAGCAAGAGTGTCTAGGGCTCATTTCCAGCCTCCAGGTACATGTCTGAGTCCTATTTCAGACATTTTGAGGTGTTTGGTGTCAAATTCATTTTTTCCATTATAGGCCCTAGATATCAGAGTCACATCACATTTCTAGTTCTGGACCAAAGAACACCATAGTATACCTCAGATGACATACCAAGAGTGTCTAAGACCCATTTCTGGCCTCCAGGGGTGACTTTTTGAAGTTTTTGGGTTTAAGGGGGCAAAGTCACTTTTTCCACCCGAGGTCGTGGAACTCGGAGCTGGGTAAAAGTTTAGCTTGAGTGCCCTCCCCATGGAGGTCAAAAATGTTATTGCATCAAAATCATTTAAAAACTATATAGGTGTAATTGTAGTGCCCTGAATGCTATATGGCTGCATTTGCACCGTTCTAGGTATTTACAAAATGAATTTCTAACACTTTTGAAGTCTCCATGAAGTGAAAAATGACTAAGTCCAAAAACTTCACTGGTGCATCAAAGTGGTCAAAAAAGGTCAACATTGGGTTAAAATTAACAAAACATAGTGCTGCAGTGGTCCAATAGCAGGCTAAAGACATAATGAATGACACAGAATGAACAGTTTTACTAAACACTTTGAAAATTCGATTTTCAATTTCAGGGGGACAAGGTCATGGAACTCCGAGCTGGGTAAAAGTTCAGCTTAAGGGCCCTCCCCATGGAGGTCAAAAATGTTATTACATCAAAATCTTTTAAAAACTATATAGGTGTAATTGCAGTGTCCTGAATGCTATGTAACTGCATTTGCACTGTTCTGTGTGCCTCCAAAATGAATTTCTAACACTTTTGAAGTCCCCATGAAGTGAAAAATGACGAAGTACAAAGACATCATTGGTGCATGAAAGTGTTTAAAAACGGTCACAAATGCCTAAAAATGAAAAAAACAAAGTGCTACACTGGCCCAATAGCAAGCTAAACACACAATGAATGACCCAGAATGAATATATTTACAAATTACTTGGAAAATGCTATTTTAAATTTCAGGGGGACGAGGTCACAGAAGTCATGGAACTCCGAGCGGGGTAATAGTTCAAACTTTCCACCCCTCATGGAGGTCAACATTTTTAATTCATCAAAATCATTTAAAAACTATATAGGTGTGATTGGAGTGTCCTGATTGCTATATAGGTGCATTTGCACTGTCCTGTGTGCCTCCAAAGTGACTTTCTAACACTTTTGAAATCTCCATGAAGCAAAAAGTGACTAAGTCCAAAGACCATTTGGAGCATCAAAGTGTTCAAAAACGGTCAAAAATGCATAAAAACGAAAAAAAACAAGTGCTACAGTGGCCCAATAGCATGCTAAACACACAATGAATGACACAGAATGAATAGTTGTACACATTACTTTGAAAATGCAATTTTAAATTTCAGGGGGACAAGGTCACGAAAGTCATGGAACTCCGAGCGGGGTAAAAGTTCAACCTTTCCCCCCTTATGGAGGTCAAAATTTTAATACATCAAAATCATTTAAAAACTATATAGGTGTGATGGCAGTGTCTTGGATACATCCCACATGAATTTTAAACACATTAGGAGCATCTCTGATCAAAATAACCATAAAAATCCCAAAGCTGCATCAGTGCTTCAAAGTGCTCCAAAACGGTCAAAAATGGACGAAAATGAAAAATATTCTCCATATCTGAGTTTTTATAACATTCCTTAGATAATGTATATCTTGAATTAGTTTTAAATCCTTTTATTAAAAAGTTTCTTTTCTATGCTGCACTGGTGCAACGCCTCAAGTCTGAGAAGCTGCACCAGTGCAGCCGAAGCAGCACTGGTGCAGCCGAAGCAGCACTGGTGCAACAAGAGTCAAGCTGGTAGCCTGACCTTTGACCAATCCGAGAAAAAAAAAGGTGTTTTTTTCCCTGGGCCCCTCCCCCAAACGAAAACACATTGACCTGAAGCCTAAGTGTATTCTGAGTCATAAAAAGTTTATTAGATGAAAAAATATTGTACGGGCACTTTCTTGCACAAAAAGTCACTTTTTGGCACTTTTTTGAGAGAAATAAAATAGTTCGCAGATTTTTTTTAAATCGACCGAATTAAAAAAAAATGCTCTTGTTGGATGGCTTTGGACATAAGGCCGCAGTCCAGGGATGACTTCTGGCCTCCTGGGATGACTTTTTGAAGTTTTGGGGTTTAAGGGGGCATAGTCACTTCTTCCATCCAGGCTACGTTGCTCAAAATCGGGTACGATGTCAGGTTCTTCCCTTGGCTGGAAGCTGAAAAAAAAACTTCAGATAATAGCAAAGGTAGATAGATCAAATGAAAGCATCAGATCTGAGCTTTCTAACAAGTATATTTAGGTCATGGGTACTCACGAAGTGACTGTGATATCCATTCTGAGCTATTTGTTAAATTAGCAAATCTTGTCAAAAAAACTTTTTTTGACCATTTTTGCTAATTTTCGGTATCAACCCTCATGACTGTTTTCGGGTCCCTGTAGCCACCAGGACCCCATAATATATCTCAGATGATATAACAAGAGTGGCTAGGGCTCATTTCCAGCCTCCAGGTACATGTCTGACTCCTATTTGTGACATTTCGAGGTGTTTGGGGTCAAACTCATTTTTTCCATTATAGGCCATATAGCTCAGAGTCACATCACATTGAGCTCAGAGTCACATCAAATTTCTAGTTCTGGACCTAAGGACCCCTTAGTATACCTCAGATGACATACCAGGAGTGTCTAAGACCCATTTCTGGCATCCAGGGATGACTTTTTGAAGTTTTGGGGTTTAAGGGGGCAAAGTCACTTCTTCCATCCAGCCTAAGGTGCTCAAAATCGGGTACAATGTCAGGTTTTTCCCATGGCTGGAAGCTGAAAAAAAACCTTCAGATAATAGCAAAGGTAGATAGATCAAATGAAAGCATCAGATCTGAGCTTTCTAACAAGTATATTTAAGTCCTGGGTACTCACAAAGTGACTGTGATATCCATTCTGAGCTATTTGGAAAATTAGCAAATCTTGTCAAAAAAACTTTTTTTGACGATTTTTGCTAATTTTCGGTATCAACCCTCATGACTGTTTTCAGGTCCCTGTAGCCACCAGGACCCCATAATATATCTCAGATTATATAACAAGAGTGGCTAGGGCTCATTTCCAGCCTCCAGGTACATGTCTGACTCCTATTTGTGACATTTTGAGGTGTTTGGTGTCAAATTCATTTTTTTCCATTATAGCTCCTAGATATCAGAGTCACATCAGATTTCTAGTTCTGGACCCAAGAAGACCATAGTATACCTCAGATGACATACCAAGAGTGTCTAAGACCCATTTCTGGCCTCCAGGGGTGACTTTTTGAAGTTTTTGGGTTTAAGGGGGCAAAGTGACTTTTTCCACCCAGCCCAATGTTCTCAAAATCGGGTACGATATCAGGTGTTTCCCTTGGTTGGTAGCGGAAAAAAAACTTTATATAATATCAAAGTTATATATATCACATGAAAGCATCAGAGCTGACCTTTCTAACAAGTGTATTCATATCTTGCGCACTCAAACAGTGTCTCTGATATCCATTCTGAGCTATTTGGAAAATTAGCAAATCTTGTCAAAAAAATTTTTGGGACGATTTTTGCTAATTTTCAGTATCAACCCACCTGACTGTTTTTGGGTCCCTGTGGCCACCAGGACCCTATATTATATCTCAGGTGATATAGCAAGAGTGTCTAGGGCTCATTTCCAGCCTCCAGGTACATGTCTGAGTCCTATTTCAGACATTTTGAGGTGTTTGGTGTCAAATTCATTTTTTCCATTATAGGCCCTAGATATCAGAGTCACATCACATTTCTAGTTCTGGACCCAAGAACACCATAGTATACCTCAGATGACATACCAAGAGTGTCTAAGACCCGTTTCTGGCCTCCAGGGGTGACTTTTTGAAGTTTTTGGGTTTAAGGGGGCAAAGTCACTTTTTCCACCCGAGGTCGTGGAACTCGGAGCTGGGTAAAAGTTTAGCTTGAGTGCCCTCCCCATGGAGGTCAAAAATGTTATTGCATCAAAATCATTTAAAAACTATATAGGTGTAATTGTAGTGCCCTGAATGCTATATGGCTGCATTTGCACCGTTCTAGGTATTTACAAAATGAATTTCTAACACTTTTGAAGTCTCCATGAAGTGAAAAATGACTAAGTCCAAAAACTTCACTGGTGCATCAAAGTGGTCAAAAAAGGTCAACATTGGGTTAGAATTAACAAAACATAGTGCTGCAGTGGTCCAATAGCAGGCTAAAGACATAATGAATGACACAGAATGAACAGTTTTACTAAACACTTTGAAAATTCGATTTTCAATTTCAGGGGGACAAGGTCATGGAACTCCGAGCTGGGTAAAAGTTCAGCTTAAGGGCCCTCCCCATGGAGGTCAAAAATGTTATTACATCAAAATCTTTTAAAAACTATATAGGTGTAATTGCAGTCTCCTGAATGCTATGTAACTGCATTTGCACTGTTCTGTGTGCCTCCAAAATGAATTTCTAACACTTTTGAAGTCCCCATGAAGTGAAAAATGACGAAGTACAAAGACATCATTGGTGCATGAAAGTGTTTAAAAACGGTCACAAATGCATAAAAATGAAAAAAACAAAGTGCTACACTGGCCCAATAGCAAGCTAAACACACAATGAATGACCCAGAATGAATATATTTACAAATTACTTGGAAAATGCTATTTTAAATTTCAGGGGGACGAGGTCACAGAAGTCATGGAACTCCGAGCGTGGTAAAAGTTCAAACTTTCCACCCCTCATGGAGGTCAAAATGTTTAATTCATCAAAATCATTTAAAAACTATATAGGTGTGATTGGAGTGTCCTGATTGCTATATAGGTGCATTTGCACTGTCCTGTGTGCCTCCAAAGTGACTTTTTAACACTTTTGAAATCTCCATGAAGCAAAAAGTGACTAAGTCCAAAGACCATTTGGAGCATCAAAGTGTTGAAAAACGGTCAAAAATGCATAAAAACGAAAAAAAAACAAGTGCTACAGTGGCCCAATAGCATGCTAAACACACAATGAATGACACAGAATGAATAGTTGTACACATTACTTTGAAAATGCAATTTTAAATTTCAGGGGGACAAGGTCACGAAAGTCATGGAACTCCGAGCGGGGTAAAAGTTCAACCTTTCCCCCCTTATGGAGGTCAACATTTTAATACATCAAAATCATTTAAAAACTATATAGGTGTGATGGCAGTGTCTTGGATACATCCCACATGAATTTTAAACACATTAGGAGCATCTCTGATCAAAATAACCATAAAAATCCCAAAGCTGCATCAGTGCTTCAAAGTGCTCCAAAACGGTCAAAAATGGACGAAAATGAAAAATATTCTCCATATCTGAGTTTTTATAACATTCCTTAGATAATGTATATCTTGAATTAGTTTTAAATCCTTTTATTAAAAAGTTTCTTTTCTATGCTGCACTGGTGCAACGCCTCAAGTCTGAGAAGCTGCACCAGTGCAGCCGAAGCAGCACTGGTGCAGCCGAAGCAGACCTTTGACCAATCCGAGAAAAAAAGGTGTTTTTTTCCCTGGGCCCCTCCCCCAAACGAAAACACATTGACCTGAAGCCTAAGTGTATTCTGAGTCATAAAAAGTTTATTAGATGAAAAAATATTGTACGGGCACTTTTTTGCACAAAAAGTCACTTTTTGGCACTTTTTTGAGAGAAATAAAATAGTTCGCAGATTTTTTTTAAATCGACCGAATAAAAAAAAAATGCTCTTGTTGGATGGCTTTGGACATAAGGCCGCATAAACAAAAGGAATTTTTCAAATATCTGTTTTTCTCACTTTTTTATTGTTGTTTGAAATTTCTGACTTCACTTTTTGCATCATTGGTGATGCATGTGTTTAACATTGAGCTTGGGAAAATTGAAAAAAAATAGACTTTGGGGATTGTTTACTAGGGCAAGTGATACATCAAATTAAGACTCATATTAAACTGAACCTCAAGCTGAAAAAAAAAACAAAATAGCATTTACGATCACTTTTTTATAAGCGACTTTAACAATTGTTTTTTTAGCTGTATTAAAAAACAAGGTAACGCCGTAAATTTTAGAAAAGAGATTTTTTCAAAGTAAAACATAGGTGTGACCTGCCTTCACATTAGGCTTCATAAACAAAAGAAAAAACATCTCTATGTGTTATATTCACTTTTTAATAACACATTTTCGTTTTAGGCACAAGCAAAAAGCAGCATTGGTGATGCATGTGTTTTTCAATGGGGTTTTTTAAAGTCTACCAAAATACGGTTTACCAATACATTTTCATTATTTTCTCTTTGGTATCTCATTATGCACATGTTAATAAACAGGTTCATGCATTATTAGCTAAATAGCATAAAAACACACTGAATTATTAACAATAATCTTTGAGATTTGGGTGACCAGATGGCCGGAAATCGAAAATCGCCTCGTATGGATTCAACTTCCATTTCGTGCACTTTCTATGTGGGCCACATGCATAAGAATTGGTACAATAATGCATACGAATCTTAGCTAGAATCTGCAATTGAAATTAAGTCTTTAACTTATATGCTTCAAGAATTATAGGGCACATTCTGCTATGTATAATATCCTATCCATTTCAAGGGACAACCAGATGGCCGCAAATTGAAAATCGCGTCGTATGGATTCATATTGCGTTGTATGTACCTTACGTGTAAGCCACATGCATTTAAAATGACACAATGTAGTAGGGTATGCTATAGAATGTGTTGCAGTTGGAAATCAAGCTCTATCTAGTATGGATCATGACTGATGACACAATATACGTGACTCATTTTGCAAAAAATGGAGGCAAATTTTATAAAACATGCGTTTAATCACTGAATGATTCTCACCACTTCTAAGCAGGGCACAGGCATGACAATGACCACAGGGCAGTGGCATGATGGTAACTGTATGCTGCACTCAGAATTATGGATCCAGATTGTATGGTTTTAGAATTATGGGCCACAACGTAAGGCATATTTTTTCACACATGTGACGTTATTGAAAAACATCATACATTCAACTTCACATTTTGTAGCCAAAAGCATAAAGTGTTCTTCAACACACATGAAAGTGAAAAATAAAAACTTTTCCTGAAGATTACACTTGATTTGTACCTTGTCCCTATAAGCCACAAATATGAGAGTTACCACTATAAAGTGTAGATGTCTTAGCTACATACTGTGATTGAAATTAGGTCAGTACCTCATATGGTTCAAGATTTATAGTGCACCACATACTATGTAATATATCCTATCCATTTCAATGGGTGACCAGATGGCCGCAAATTAAAAATCGCCTCGTATGGATTCAAATTGCTTTGTATGCACCTTGTGTGTGAGCCACATGCATATAAAATGGCACACTGTAGTAGGCTATGTTATAGAATGTGTTGCAGTTGGAAATCAAGCTCTATCTAATATGGATATTGACTGATGACATAACATACGTGACACATTTTGCAAAAGCTGGAGGAATTTTTTAAAAAATATGTGTTTAATCGCTGAAAGATTCACACCACTTTGAAGCTTTCCACATGCATGAAAATGAACACAGGACAGTGGCATCATGTTAGCTTAATGCTGCACTTCCAATTATGGATCCAGATTGTATGGTTTTAGAAGTATGGGACAAAATGTAAGGCATACTTTTTCGTACATGCGACGGTATTGAAAAACGTCATACATTCAACCTCAAATTTTGACAACTTTACAATACGCCACACACATAATAATTCACATGGGTAAGATGCACATCACTAGGAACAAAGTGCTGTTTAAATTATGTCTCTATAATGTACAGACTATGAATTATAGCCAAAAGTATAAAGTGTTCTACAACACACATGAAAGTGAAAAATAAAAACTTACCTGAAGGTTACACTTGATTTGTACCTTGTCCCTATAAGCCACAACCATGAGAGTTACCACTATGAATTGTAAATGTCTTAGCTACATACTGCAATTGGAATTAAGTCAGTACATCATATGCTTCAAGAAATAGAGTGCACTACATCCTCTGTAGTATATTCTATCCATTTCAAAGGGTGACCAGATGGCCGCAAATTAAAAATTGCCTCGTATGGATTCAAATTGCTTTGTATGACTGTTTTCAGGTCCCTGTAGCCACCAGGACCCCATAATATATCTCAGATGATATAACAAGAGTGGCTAGGGCTCATTTCCAGCCTCCAGGTACATGTCTGACTCCTATTTGTGACATTTCGAGGTGTTTGGGATCAAACTCATTTTTCCCAATATAGGCCATAGAGCTCAGAGTCACATCACATTGAGCTCAGAGTCACATCAAATTTCTAGTTCTGGACCTAAGGACCCCTTAGTATACCTCAGATGACATACCAGGAGTGTCTAAGACCCATTTCTGGCCTCCAGGGATGACTTTTTGAAGTTTTGGGGTTTAAGGGGGCATAGTCACTTCTTTCATCCAGGCTACGTTGCTCAAAATCGGGTACGATGTCAGGTTCTTCCCTTGGCTGGAAGCTGAAAAAAAACCTTCAGATAATAGCAAAGGTAGATAGATCAAATGAAAGCATCAGATCTGAGCTTTCTAACAAGTATATTTAGGTCATGGGTACTCACAAAGTGACTGTGATATCCATTCTGAGCTATTTGGAAAATTAGCAAATCTTGTCAAAAAAACTTTTTTTGACGATTTTTGCTAATTTTCGGTATCAACCCTCATGACTGTTTTCGGGTCCCTGTAGCCACCAGGACCCCATAATATATCTCAGATGATATAACAAGAGTGGCTAGGGCTCATTTCCAGCCTCCAGGTACATGTCTGACTCCTATTTGTGACATTTCGAGGTGTTTGGGGTCAAACTCATTTTTTCCATTATAGGCCATATAGCTCAGAGTCACATCACATTGAGCTCAGAGTCACATCAAATTTCTAGTTCTGGACCTAAGGACCCCTTAGTATACCTCAGATGACATACCAGGAGTGTCTAAGACCCATTTCTGGCCTCCAGGGATGACTTTTTGAAGTTTTGGGGTTTAAGGGGGCAAAGTCACTTCTTCCATCCAGCCTAAGGTGCTCAAAATCGGGTACAATGTCAGGTTTTTCCCATGGCTGGAAGCTGAAAAAAAAACTTCAGATAATAGCAAAGGTAGATAGATCAAATGAAAGCATCAGATCTGAGCTTTCTAACAAGTATATTTAGGTCCTGGGTACTCACAAAGTGACTGTGATATCCATTCTGAGCTATTTGGAAAATTAGCAAATCTTGTCAAAAAAACTTTTTTTGACGATTTTTGCTAATTTTCGGTATCAACCCTCATGACTGTTTTCAGGTCCCTGTAGCCACCAGGACCCCATAATATAGCTCAGATTATATAACAAGAGTGGCTAGGGCTCATTTCCAGCCTCCAGGTACATGTCTGACTCCTATTTGTGACATTTTGAGGTGTTTGGTGTCAAATTCATTTTTTTCCATTATAGCTCCTAGATATCAGAGTCACATCAGATTTCTAGTTCTGGACCCAAGAAGACCATAGTATACCTCAGATGACATACCAAGAGTGTCTAAGACCCATTTCTGGCCTCCAGGGGTGACCTTTTGAAGTTTTTGGGTTTAAGGGGGCAAAGTGACTTTTTCCACCCAGCCCAATGTTCTCAAAATCGGGTACGATATCAGGTGTTTCCCTTGGTTGGTAGCGGAAAAAAAACTTTATATAATATCAAAGTTATATATATCACATGAAAGCATCAGAGCTGACCTTTCTGACAAGTGTATTCATATCTTGCGCACTCAGACAGTGTCTCTGATATCCATTCTGAGCTATTTGGAAAATTAGCAAATCTTGTCAAAAAAATTTTTGGGACGATTTTTGCTAATTTTCAGTATCAACCCACCTGACTGTTTTTGGGTCCCTGTGGCCACCAGGACCCTATATTATATCTCAGGTGATATAGCAAGAGTGTCTAGGGCTCATTTCCAGCCTCCAGGTACATGTCTGAGTCCTATTTCAGACATTTTGTGGTATACTATGGTCTTCTTGGGTCCAGAACTAGAAATCTGATGTGACTCTGATATCTAGGAGCTATAATGGAAAAAAATGAATTTGACACCAAACACCTCAAAATGTCACAAATAGGAGTCAGACATGTACCTGGAGGCTGGAAATGAGCCCTAGCCACTCTTGTTATATAATCTGAGATATATTATGGGGTCCTGGTGGCTACAGGGACCTGAAAACAGTCATGAGGGTTGATACCGAAAATTAGCAAAAATCGTCAAAAAAAGTTTTTTTGACAAGATTTGCTAATTTTCCAAATAGCTCAGAATGGATATCACAGTCACTTTGTGAGTACCCAGGACTTAAATATACTTGTTAGAAAGCTCAGATCTGATGCTTTCATTTGATCTATCTACCTTTGCTATTATCTGAAGTTTTTTTTTCAGCTTCCAGCCATGGGAAAAACCCGACATTGTACCCGATTTTGAGCACCTTAGGCTGGATGGAAGAAGTGACTTTGCCCCCTTAAACCCCAAAACTTCAAAAAGTCATCCCTGGATGCCAGAAATGGGTCTTAGACACTCCTGGTATGTCATCTGAGGTATACTAAGGGGTCCTTAGGTCCAGAACTAGAAATTTGATGTGACTCTGAGCTCAATGTGATGTGACTCTGAGCTATATGGCCTATAATGGAAAAAATGAGTTTGACCCCAAACACCTCGAAATGTCACAAATAGGAGTCAGACATGTACCTGGAGGCTGGAAATGAGCCCTAGCCACTCTTGTTATATCATCTGAGATATATTATGGGGTCCTGGTGGCTACAGGGACCCGAAAACAGTCATGAGGGTTGATACCGAAAATTAGCAAAAATCGTCAAAAAAAGTTTTTTTGACAAGATTTGCTAATTTAACAAATAGCTCAGAATGGATATCACAGTCACTTCGTGAGTACCCATGACCTAAATATACTTGTTAGAAAGCTCAGATCTGATGCTTTCATTTGATCTATCTACCTTTGCTATTATCTGAAGTTTTTTTTTCAGCTTCCAGCCAAGGGAAGAACCTGACATCGTACCCGATTTTGAGCAACGTAGCCTGGATGGAAGAAGTGACTATGCCCCCTTAAACCCCAAAACTTCAAAAAGTCATCCCAGGAGGCCAGAAGTCATCCCTGGACTGCGGCCTTATGTCCAAAGCCATCCAACAAGAGCATTTTTTTTTTATTCGGTCGATTTAAAAAAAATCTGCGAACTATTTTATTTCTCTCAAAAAAGTGCCAAAAAGTGACTTTTTGTGCAAAAAAGTGCCCGTACAATATTTTTTCATCTAATAAACTTTTTATGACTCAGAATACACTTAGGCTTCAGGTCAATGTGTTTTCGTTTGGGGGAGGGGCCCAGGGAAAAAAACACCTTTTTTTTTCTCGGATTGGTCAAAGGTCAGGCTACCAGCTTGACTCTTGTTGCACCAGTGCTGCTTCGGCTGCACCAGTGCTGCTTCGGCTGCACTGGTGCAGCTTCTCAGACTTGAGGCGTTGCACCAGTGCAGCATAGAAAAGAAACTTTTTAATAAAAGGATTTAAAACTAATTCAAGATATACATTATCTAAGGAATGTTATAAAAACTCAGATATGGAGAATATTTTTCATTTTCGTCCATTTTTGACCGTTTTGGAGCACTTTGAAGCACTGATGCAGCTTTGGGATTTTTATGGTTATTTTGATCAGAGATGCTCCTAATGTGTTTAAAATTCATGTGGGATGTATCCAAGACACTGCCATCACACCTATATAGTTTTTAAATGATTTTGATGTATTAAAATTTTGACCTCCATAAGGGGGGAAAGGTTGAACTTTTACCCCGCTCGGAGTTCCATGACTTTCGTGACCTTGTCCCCCTGAAATTTAAAATTGCATTTTCAAAGTAATGTGTACAACTATTCATTCTGTGTCATTCATTGTGTGTTTAGCATGCTATTGGGCCACTGTAGCACTTGTTTTTTTTCGTTTTTATGCATTTTTGACCGTTTTTGAACACTTTGATGCTCCAAATGGTCTGTGGACTTAGTCACTTTTTGCTTCATGGAGATTTCAAAAGTGTTAGAAAGTCACTTTGGAGGCACACAGGACAGTGCAAATGCACCTATATAGCAATCAGGACACTCCAATCACACCTATATAGTTTTTAAATGATTTTGATGAATTAAAAATTTTGACCTCCATGAGGGGTGGAAAGTTTGAACTTTTACCCCGCTCGGAGTTCCATGACTTCTGTGACCTCGTCCCCCTGAAATTTAAAATAGCATTTTCCAAGTAATTTGTAAATATATTCATTCTGGGTCATTCATTGTGTGTTTAGCTTGCTATTGGGCCAGTGTAGCACTTTGTTTTTTTCATTTTTAGGCATTTGTGACCGTTTTTAAACACTTTCATGCACCAATGATGTCTTTGTACTTCGTCATTTTTCACTTCATGGGGACTTCAAAAGTGTTAGAAATTCATTTTGGAGGCACACAGAACAGTGCAAATGCAGTTACATAGCATTCAGGACACTGCAATTACACCTATATAGTTTTTAAAAGATTTTGATGTAATAACATTTTTGACCTCCATGGGGATGGCCCTTAAGCTGAACTTTTACCCAGCTCGGAGTTCCATGACCTTGTCCCCCTGAAATTGAAAATCGAATTTTCAAAGTGTTTAGTAAAACTGTTCATTCTGTGTCATTCATTATGTCTTTAGCCTGCTATTGGACCACTGCAGCACTATGTTTTGTTAATTTTAACCCAATGTTGACCTTTTTTGACCACTTTGATGCACCAGTGAAGTTTTTGGACTTAGTCATTTTTCACTTCATGGAGACTTCAAAAGTGTTAGAAATTCATTTTGTAAATACCTAGAACGGTGCAAATGCAGCCATATAGCATTCAGGGCACTACAATTACACCTATATAGTTTTTAAATGATTTTGATGCAATAACATTTTTGACCTCCATGGGGAGGGCACTCAAGCTAAACTTTTACCCAGCTCCGAGTTCCACGACCTCGGGTGGAAAAAGTGACTTTGCCCCCTTAAACCCAAAAACTTCAAAAAGTCACCCCTGGAGGCCAGAAATGGGTCTTAGACACTCTTGGTATGTCATCTGAGGTATACTATGGTGTTCTTGGGTCCAGAACTAGAAATGTGATGTGACTCTGATATCTAGGGCCTATAATGGAAAAAATGAATTTGACACCAAACACCTCAAAATATCTGAAATAGGACTCAGACATGTACCTGGAGGCTGGAAATGAGCCCTAGACACTCTTGCTATATCACCTGAGATATAATATAGGGTCCTGGTGGCCACAGGGACCCAAAAACAGTCAGGTGGGTTGATACTGAAAATTAGCAAAAATCGTCCCAAATTTTTTTTTTACAAGATTTGCTAATTTTCCAAATAGCTCAGAATGGATATCAGAGACACTGTTTGAGTGCGCAAGATATGAATACACTTGTTAGAAAGGTCAGCTCTGATGCTTTCATGTGATATATATAACTTTGATATTATATAAAGTTTTTTTTCCGCTACCAACCAAGGGAAACACCTGATATCGTACCCGATTTTGAGAACATTGGGCTGGGTGGAAAAAGTCACTTTGCCCCCTTAAACCCAAAAACTTCAAAAAGTCACCCCTGGAGGCCAGAAATGGGTCTTAGACACTCTTGGTATGTCATCTGAGGTATACTATGGTCTTCTTGGGTCCAGAACTAGAAATCTGATGTGACTCTGATATCTAGGAGCTATAATGGAAAAAAA
The DNA here is from genome assembly GCF_964261635.1 of Lissotriton helveticus. NCBI lineage: Eukaryota > Metazoa > Chordata > Amphibia > Caudata > Salamandridae > Lissotriton > Lissotriton helveticus. The sequence continues at coordinate 3,683,436 of NW_027611651.1, read as the reverse complement.
TGAATTTGACACCAAACACCTCAAAATGTCACAAATAGGAGTCAGACATGTACCTGGAGGCTGGAAATGAGCCCTAGCCACTCTTGTTATATAATCTGAGATATATTATGGGGTCCTGGTGGCTACAGGGACCTGAAAACAGTCATGAGGGTTGATACCGAAAATTAGCAAAAATCGTCAAAAAAAGTTTTTTTGACAAGATTTGCTAATTTTCCAAATAGCTCAGAATGGATATCACAGTCACTTTGTGAGTACCCAGGACCTAAATATACTTGTTAGAAAGCTCAGATCTGATGCTTTCATTTGATCTATCTACCTTTGCTATTATCTGAAGTTTTTTTTTCAGCTTCCAGCCATGGGAAAAACCTGACATTGTACCCGATTTTGAGCACCTTAGGCTGGATGGAAGAAGTGACTTTGCCCCCTTAAACCCCAAAACTTCAAAAAGTCATCCCTGGAGGCCAGAAATGGGTCTTAGACACTCCTGGTATGTCATCTGAGGTATACTAAGGGGTCCTTAGGTCCAGAACTAGAAATTTGATGTGACTCTGAGCTCAATGTGATGTGACTCTGAGCTCTATGGCCTATATTGGGAAAAATGAGTTTGATCCCAAACACCTCGAAATGTCACAAATAAGAGTCAGACATGTACCTGGAGGCTGGAAATGAGCCCTAGCCACTCTTGTTATATCATCTGAGATATATTATGGGGTCCTGGTGGCTACAGGGACCTGAAAACAGTCATACAAAGCAATTTGAATCCATATGAGGCAATTTTTAATTTGCGGCCATCTGGTCTCCCTGTGAAATGGATAGGATATACTACAGAGGATGTAGTGCACTCTATTTCTTGAAGCATATGATGTACTGACTTAATTTCAATTGCAGTATGTAGCTAAGACATTTACAATTCATAGTGGTAACTCTCATGGTTGTGGCTTATAGGGACAAGGTACAAATCAAGTGTAACCTTCAGGTAAGTTTTTATTTTTCACTTTCATGTGTGTTGTAGAACACTTTATACTTTTGGCTATAATTCATAGTCTGTACATTATAGAGACATAATTTAAACAGCACTTTGTTCCTAGTGATGTGCATCTTACCCATGTGAATTATTATGTGTGTGGCGTATTGTAAAGTTGTCAAAATTTGAGGTTGAATGTATGACGTTTTTCAATACCGTCGCATGTACGAAAAAGTATGCCTTACATTTTGTCCCATACTTCTAAAACCATACAATCTGGATCCATAATTGGAAGTGCAGCATTAAGCTAACATGATGCCACTGTCCTGTGTTCATTTTCATGCATGTGGAAAGCTTCAAAGTGGTGTGAATCTTTCAGCGATTAAACACATATTTTTAAAAACATTCCTTCAGCTTTTGCAAAATGTGTCACGTATGTTATGTCATCAGTCAAGATCCATATTAGATAGAGCTTGATTTCCAACTGCAACACATTCTATAACATAGCCTACTACAGTGTGCCATTTTATATGCATGTGGCTCACACACAAGGTGCATACAAAGCAATTTGAATCTATACGAGGCGATTTTTAATTTGCGGCCATCTGGTCACCCATTGAAATGGATAGGATATATTACATAGTATGTGGTGCACTATAAATCTTGAACCATATGAGGTACCGACCTAATTTCAATCACAGTATGTAGCTAAGACATCTACACTTTATAGTGGTAACTCTCATATTTGTGGCTTATAGGGACAAGGTACAAATCAAGTGTAATCTTCAGGAAAAGTTTTTATTTTTCACTTTCATGTGTGTTGAAGAACACTTTATGCTTTTGGCTACAAAATGTGAAGTTGAATGTATGATGTTTTTCAATAACGTCACATGTGTGAAAAAATATGCCTTACGTTGTGGCCCATAATTCTAAAACCATACAATCTGGATCCATAATTCTGAGTGCAGCATACAGTTACCATCATGCCACTGCCCTGTGGTCATTGTCATGCCTGTGCCATGCTTAGAAGTGGTGAGAATCATTCAGTGATTAAACGCATGTTTTATAAAATTTGCCTCCATTTTTTGCAAAATGAGTCATGTATATTGTGTCATCAGTCATGATCCATACTAGATAGAGCTTGATTTCCAACTGCAACACATTCTATAGCATACCCTACTACATTGTGTCATTTTAAATGCATGTGGCTTACACGTAAGGTACATACAACGCAATATGAATCCATACGACGCGATTTTCAATTTGCGGCCATCTGGTCGTCCCATTGAAATGGATAGGATATTATACATAGCAGAATGTGCCCTATAATTCTTGAAGCATATAAGTTAAAGACTTAATTTCAATTGCAGATTCTAGCTAAGATTCGTATGCATTATTGTACCAATTCTTATGCATGTGGCCCACATAGAAAGTGCACGAAATGGAAGTTGAATCCATACGAGGCGATTTTCGATTTCCGGCCATCTGGTCACCCAAATCTCAAAGATTATTGTTAATAATTCAGTGTGTTTTTATGCTATTTAGCTAATAATGCATGAACCTGTTTATTAACATGTGCATAATGAGATACCAAAGAGAAAATAATGAAAATGTATTGGTAAACCGTATTTTGGTAGACTTTAAAAAACCCCATTGAAAAACACATGCATCACCAATGCTGCTTTTTGCTTGTGCCTAAAACGAAAATGTGTTATTAAAAAGTGAATATAACACATAGAGATGTTTTTTCTTTTGTTTATGAAGCCTAATGTGAAGGCAGGTCACACCTATGTTTTACTTTGAAAAAATCTCTTTTCTAAAATTTACGGCGTTACCTTGTTTTTTAATATAGCTAAAAAAACAATTGTTAAAGTCGCTTATAAAAAAGTGATCGTAAATGCTATTTTGTTTTTTTTTTCAGCTTGAGGTTCAGTTTAATATGAGTCTTAATTTGATGTATCACTTGCCCTAGTAAACAATCCCCAAAGTCTATTTTTTTTCAATTTTCCCAAGCTCAATGTTAAACACATGCATCACCAATGATGCAAAAAGTCAAGTCAGAAATTTCAAACAGCAATAAAAAAGTGAGAAAAACAGATATTTTTATTCGGTCGATTTAAAAAAAATCTGCGAACTATTTTATTTCTCTCAAAAAAGTGCCAAAAAGTGACTTTTTGTGCAAAAAAGTGCCCGTACAATATTTTTTCATCTAATAAACTTTTTATGACTCAGAATACACTTAGGCTTCAGGTCAATGTGTTTTCGTTTGGGGGAGGGGCCCAGGGAAAAAAACACCTTTTTTTTTCTCGGATTGGTCAAAGGTCAGGCTACCAGCTTGACTCTTGTTGCACCAGTGCTGCTTCGGCTGCACCAGTGCTGCTTCGGCTGCACTGGTGCAGCTTCTCAGACTTGAGGCGTTGCACCAGTGCAGCATAGAAAAGAAACTTTTTAATAAAAGGATTTAAAACTAATTCAAGATATACATTATCTAAGGAATGTTATAAAAACTCAGATATGGAGAATATTTTTCATTTTCGTCCATTTTTGACCGTTTTGGAGCACTTTGAAGCACTGATGCAGCTTTGGGATTTTTATGGTTATTTTGATCAGAGAAGCTCCTAATGTGTTTAAAATTCATGTGGGATGTATCCAAGACACTGCCATCACACCTATATAGTTTTTAAATGATTTTGATGTATTAAAATTTTGACCTCCATAAGGGGGGAAAGGTTGAACTTTTACCCCGCTCGGAGTTCCATGACTTTCGTGACCTTGTCCCCCTGAAATTTAAAATTGCATTTTCAAAGTAATGTGTACAACTATTCATTCTGTGTCATTCATTGTGTGTTTAGCATGCTATTGGGCCACTGTAGCACTTGTTTTTTTCGTTTTTATGCATTTTTGACCGTTTTTGAACACTTTGATGCTCCAAATGGTCTTTGGACTTAGTCACTTTTTGCTTCATGGAGATTTCAAAAGTGTTAGAAAGTCACTTTGGAGGCACACAGGACAGTGCAAATGCACCTATATAGCAATCAGGACACTCCAATCACACCTATATAGTTTTTAAATGATTTTGATGAATTAAAAATGTTGACCTCCATGAGGGGTGGAAAGTTTGAACTATTACCCCGCTCGGAGTTCCATGACTTCTGTGACCTCGTCCCCCTGAAATTTAAAATAGCATTTTCCAAGTAATTTGTAAATATATTCATTCTGGGTCATTCATTGTGTGTTTAGCTTGCTATTGGGCCAGTGTAGCACTTTGTTTTTTCATTTTTAGGCATTTGTGACCGTTTTTAAACACTTTCATGCACCAATGATGTCTTTGTACTTCGTCATTTTTCACTTCATGGGGACTTCAAAAGTGTTAGAAATTCATTTTGGAGGCACACAGAACAGTGCAAATGCAGTTACATAGCATTCAGGACACTGCAATTACACCTATATAGTTTTTAAAAGATTTTGATGTAATAACATTTTTGACCTCCATGGGGAGGGCCCTTAAGCTGAACTTTTACCCAGCTCGGAGTTCCATGACCTTGTCCCCCTGAAATTGAAAATCGAATTTTCAAAGTGTTTAGTAAAACTGTTCATTCTGTGTCATTCATTATGTCTTTAGCCTGCTATTGGACCACTGCAGCACTATGTTTTGTTAATTTTAACCCAATGTTGACCTTTTTTGACCACTTTGATGCACCAGTGAAGTTTTTGGACTTAGTCATTTTTCACTTCATGGAGACTTCAAAAGTGTTAGAAATTCATTTTGTAAATACCTAGAACGGTGCAAATGCAGCCATATAGCATTCAGGGCACTACAATTACACCTATATAGTTTTTAAATGATTTTGATGCAATAACATTTTTGACCTCCATGGGGAGGGCACTCAAGCTAAACTTTTACCCAGCTCCGAGTTCCACGACCTCGGGTGGAAAAAGTGACTTTGCCCCCTTAAACCCAAAAACTTCAAAAAGTCACCCCTGGAGGCCAGAAATGGGTCTTAGACACTCTTGGTATGTCATCTGAGGTATACTATGGTGTTCTTGGGTCCAGAACTAGAAATGTGATGTGACTCTGATATCTAGGGCCTATAATGGAAAAAATGAATTTGACACCAAACACCTCAAAATGTCTGAAATAGGACTCAGACATGTACCTGGAGGCTGGAAATGAGCCCTAGACACTCTTGCTATATCACCTGAGATATAATATAGGGTCCTGGTGGCCACAGGGACCCAAAAACAGTCAGGTGGGTTGATACTGAAAATTAGCAAAAATCGTCCCAAAATTTTTTTTTACAAGATTTGCTAATTTTCCAAATAGCTCAGAATGGATATCAGAGACACTGTTTGAGTGCGCAAGATATGAATACACTTGTTAGAAAGGTCAGCTCTGATGCTTTCATGTGATATATATAACTTTGATATTATATAAAGTTTTTTTTCCGCTACCAACCAAGGGAAACACCTGATATCGTACCTGATTTTGAGAACATTGGGCTGGGTGGAAAAAGTCACTTTGCCCCCTTAAACCCAAAAACTTCAAAAAGTCACCCCTGGAGGCCAGAAATGGGTCTTAGACACTCTTGGTATGTCATCTGAGGTATACTATGGTCTTCTTGGGTCCAGAACTAGAAATCTGATGTGACTCTGATATCTAGGAGCTATAATGGAAAAAAATGAATTTGACACCAAACACCTCAAAATGTCACAAATAGGAGTCAGACATGTACCTGGAGGCTGGAAATGAGCCCTAGCCACTCTTGTTATATAATCTGAGATATATTATGGGGTCCTGGTGGCTACAGGGACCTGAAAACAGTCATGAGGGTTGATACCGAAAATTAGCAAAAATCGTCAAAAAAAGTTTTTTTGACAAGATTTGCTAATTTTCCAAATAGCTCAGAATGGATATCACAGTCACTTTGTGAGTACCCAGGACCTAAATATACTTGTTAGAAAGCTCAGATCTGATGCTTTCATTTGATCTATCTACCTTTGCTATTATCTGAAGTTTTTTTTCAGCTTCCAGCCATGGGAAAAACCTGACATTGTACCCGATTTTGAGCACCTTAGGCTGGATGGAAGAAGTGACTTTGCCCCCTTAAACCCCAAAACTTCAAAAAGTCATCCCTGGAGGCCAGAAATGGGTCTTAGACACTCCTGGTATGTCATCTGAGGTATACTAAGGGGTCCTTAGGTCCAGAACTAGAAATTTGATGTGACTCTGAGCTCAATGTGATGTGACTCTGAGCTATATGGCCTATAATGGAAAAAATGAGTTTGACCCCAAACACCTCGAAATGTCACAAATAGGAGTCAGACATGTACCTGGAGGCTGGAAATGAGCCCTAGCCACTCTTGTTATATCATCTGAGATATATTATGGGGTCCTGGTGGCTACAGGGACCTGAAAACAGTCATACAAAGCAATTTGAATCCATATGAGGCAATTTTTAATTTGCGGCCATCTGGTCACCCTTTGAAATGGATAGGATATACTACAGAGGATGTAGTGCACTCTATTTCTTGAAGCATATGATGTACTGACTTAATTTCAATTGCAGTATGTAGCTAAGACATTTACAATTCATAGTGGTAACTCTCATGGTTGTGGCTTATAGGGACAAGGTACAAATCAAGTGTAACCTTCAGGTAAGTTTTTATTTTTCACTTTCATGTGTGTTGTAGAACACTTTATACTTTTGGCTATAATTCATAGTCTGTACATTATAGAGACATAATTTAAACAGCACTTTGTTCCTAGTGATGTGCATCTTACCCATGTGAATTATTATGTGTGTGGCGTATTGTAAAGTTGTCAAAATTTGAGGTTGAATGTATGACGTTTTTTAATACCGTCGCATGTACGAAAAAGTATGCCTTACATTTTGTCCCATACTTCTAAAACCATACAATCTGGATCCATAATTGGAAGTGCAGCATTAAGCTAACATGATGCCACTGTCCTGTGTTCATTTTCATGCATGTGGAAAGCTTCAAAGTGGTGTGAATCTTTCAGCGATTAAACACATATTTTTAAAAAAATTCCTTCAGCTTTTGCAAAATGTGTCACGTATGTTATGTCATCAGTCAAGATCCATATTAGATAGAGCTTGATTTCCAACTGCAACACATTCTATAACATAGCCTACTACAGTGTGCCATTTTATATGCATGTGGCTCACACACAAGGTGCATACAAAGCAATGTGAATCCATACGAGGCGATTTTTAATTTGCGGCCATCTGGTCACCCATTGAAATGGATAGGATATATTACATAGTATGTGGTGCACTATAAATCTTGAACCATATGAGGTACCGACCTAATTTCAATCACAGTATGTAGCTAAGACATCTACACTTTATAGTGGTAACTCTCATATTTGTGGCTTATAGGGACAAGGTACAAATCAAGTGTAATCTTCAGGAAAAGTTTTTATTTTTCACTTTCATGTGTGTTGAAGAACACTTTATGCTTTTGGCTACAAAATGTGAAGTTGAATGTATGATGTTTTTCAATAACGTCACATGTGTGAAAAAATATGCCTTACGTTGTGGCCCATAATTCTAAAACCATACAATCTGGATCCATAATTCTGAGTGCAGCATACAGTTACCATCATGCCACTGCCCTGTGGTCATTGTCATGCCTGTGCCATGCTTAGAAGTGGTGAGAATCATTCAGTGATTAAACGCATGTTTTATAAAATTTGCCTCCATTTTTTGCAAAATGAGTCATGTATATTGTGTCATCAGTCATGATCCATACTAGATAGAGCTTGATTTCCAACTGCAACACATTCTATAGCATACCCTACTACATTGTGTCATTTTAAATGCATGTGGCTTACACGTAAGGTACATACAACGCAATATGAATCCATACGACGCGATTTTTAATTTGCGGCCATCTGGTCGTCCCATTGAAATGGATAGGATATTATACATAGCAGAATGTGCCCTATAATTCTTGAAGCATATAAGTTAAAGACTTAATTTCAATTGCAGATTCTAGCTAAGATTCGTATGCATTATTGTACCAATTCTTATGCATGTGGCCCACATAGAAAGTGCACGAAATGGAAGTTGAATCCATACGAGGCGATTTTCGATTTCCGGCCATCTGGTCACCCAAATCTCAAAGATTATTGTTAATAATTCAGTGTGTTTTTATGCTATTTAGCTAATAATGCATGAACCTGTTTATTAACATGTGCATAATGAGATACCAAAGAGAAAATAATGAAAATGTATTGGTAAACCGTATTTTGGTAGACTTTAAAAAACCCCATTGAAAAACACATGCATCACCAATGCTGCTTTTTGCTTGTGCCTAAAACGAAAATGTGTTATTAAAAAGTGAATATAACACATAGTTAGTGTATGACATGGGTTAGTGCAGTTGTTGTTTTTTCTTTACTCCTGGGTGGAGTAAACCGGAGCAATGAAATTCTGACATTCCCATTTCACTTATAATTGGTGATCATAACTAACTCACTCTCAATAACTCACTCGCTAACTCTCTCACTCTCACTAACTAAATCTCACTCACTCTCACTAACTCAATAACTCTCTCTCACTAACTAACTCACTCGCTAACTCTCTCACTCTCACTAACTCTCTCACTAATTTCATCACTCTTACTAACTCTCTCAATCTCTCACTAACTATCTCCCACTAATTAACTCACTAAATCTATCACTCTCAATAACAAAGTAAGTAACCTTCACTCTCCTGTTATTTATACCCACCCCTTTGTGGAAAAGTAAATTTTGCCATGTTGTATGTGCCTACGTGTTCCCTATGTTATGTTATATGTGCATGATCGATATGCATGTATTCCCCTATGATCGATTAAAGACGCAATTATAGTTGTGTCCATCTCTAGTATGCCAGTTTCCAGTTTTCGTGAATACAATGAATATCGGGCCTATGTAAAGCTACGTTGCCACGTTTTACAGTGTGCACATTAATTCATTGAATTATCCCCGTTTCTAGGCCTCAAAAGGGCCCGGACTTAGATTCAGCGCCTGTTTTCTGAACCCTCTCCAAGGAGCGATACAGCCCCCACCTGTATCCCTGACTCTTAGCTTACTTTCATGCCTCGCAGTGCCCGGCTCGGCCTGGCTCTGCCTCCCAGTCTGCCAAGAATATGTTATGTTTCTAGTTATCAGTCCAGCCCTCCTTCTCTGCATTCCTAAGCTACTGAATCGCATCAATAGTTTCCGTCATGGTCTAGCCTTTATGTCTCCATGTAAGAGAAATACTGTATTAATATTTATAGAATATTCCCCGCACACGCACTACATGTAGAATTATGCATGCACCAGTCTTAATGTCTGTTAGCCTTTACTCTGATAACTTTTGGATTCTATCAACATGTACTCTAAACACCAGATACTAGATATGCCTGGGTACATGTCGCTCTGACACTCCAGACTTTAGTCTCCTCTTCTAGCGCAGAAGTCATAGCCCCCCAGTTCTCCCTGGTAACACGTCATTGTCAGTTTGCGCGCACCACTAGGTTAGAGGTCCCAGCTGCTCAGGTAGCCCCCTCCATGTTTCCGCCCCGTTTATGACATATTCTGTTACGTTTACATCACATGTCTGTGTATACGCCCTGTACACGCCTTCTTGTTACCTCATTTTGCCCTTATCTTTCGCGACTGCTACAAACTCCGCCTACTGCTACGCCTACTGTATTGAATGCAATGTATTTTGTTTAACTATATATACTAATGTTCTGTTATTAAAAGTTATGCGCATCATTCCCAGATCCTGCCCCCGGCAGCTGTCGGGCCCTGCCATCCCATTCCCATGCAGGCTGTCCTGTTCCTGTCCTTTTATGCCTGATTAAAGCCTGTACACTCTAGCTACCTCGAATCTTGACTCTTATTTATTGAGCTATCTGTTTGTATGAGTATCCCGAAAAATAGAACCGGTAATTAATTATTTATTTACCACATAATGGCGCCCGAATAGGGACTTGCCCTTTCCCCACGCGCCGGAGAAGCCACGCAGGCCCCCTGATCCTCTGCAGCCGTGACGGAACCATACCGTGCACGTGCAGATATTTCTGCTTCAAGTATCCCTCAGGCCCACGGAGGAGACGGAGGTTGCGGTCCAGCGTCCAGACGAGGTGGTGGAGGAACGCGGCGAGTCCCGACCAGAGCCCAAGCCGAGAGTCCAAGGTCCGAGGTATCCGGAGGCCCACCTGTAACTAAAGTCCGAGGTTCGTCCGTCCGTCGTCGTAGCAGTCCAGTCCAGTCCGAGGCCTTCCGTTCTTGCTGCCCGGTGAGTACCATTGCTGGGGTAGTATCTAGACAGGGTCAATTGATTTGTCTCTGGTCCGTGGGTTTGGGTACACAGATCCAACACGAAGTGTCCACTTAGGTGGATGCGGGTCCTGACGTGTCTCTTTATGGGACCGGTAAGTTTCGTACTGTTTTAGCAGTGCATCTAGTCATTCTAGTAAGTTTCTGTTCCAGTAAGTTCTGTTTTTGAGAAATTCATGTATTCTGTTTTCAGTATTTCAGGTAATATTCTGTCCAAAATGTTATTTCATGTGTTTTCAATGTCGTGGTATGAATGATTCGTTTTTCAGTTATTATTGTGTTTATCGTGTATTGTATTGTGTCCATACTCCAGCCTAGTTATGCCTCTGTTCTCAAAGTTACGTCAGTTAAAAACTAGAAAAGGTCTGCTCGAGGAAGCAGTTCCTGTCCCGCCTAGGGACAGTCCAGGTCATTTTATGTATCAAAAGCATGGCATAAGTGCCATATTATATCTAGATTTATGGGTGGAGTACACCAAGGAATTAGAGGAAAAGTATAGATGGCCCGTATCAGGTACGTGGGATGCCGAGTGCATCATGCGAGTAGAAGAAGCATTATGGAAAAAGAAAGCCTGACAGTCCCAGAGAGACGCCATCGAGTTATGGCGCAAACAATCTCATAAAAGAACAGAAAAAGAAATCATAAAGTCTGAATTAAGTAGAGAATCCTCAGAAAGAGCCCAAGAAAGGGAATTAATTGAAGTAGGTGAACGAGTTAAAGCCGAACAGTCAGACAGACAGAGAAATGCCCTCATTAAGGGTATGTATCCTCTTCTTGCCGAGGGTTTGCCAAAAGCAACCCCGGAAGCACCATGTAATTTTCCGCCGCCATTAGTTCCGATTAAGCTACGTCACAAACCGACCGCAGCTGATATTTTTCTCTCGTCCTATTTGGACGACACAGTCCCAGAATATGCGAATCCTGCTCCGCCAGCTCCGGTAAATAATGTAATTCCTGTTCCTCCAGCCACCGGGGCACCTGTTACAGCACCTGTTACGGTACCCCCGGTCCAGTCCATAGTACAAGTTCCCGCTACATCGGTCACTCTGCCAGCACGAAGAGTATCAGTCGACGATTCCAGTTTAGGGGCCGCGGGAGGAGGTCCTCCGGGTACCCCGCCGCCACACAAACGTATAACGTTAGTCGAGTTACATGAACGTGCGTTACAGCGTACGCCCAAACATCAGTCCGTTGCAGATATCAGGCGAGCTCTCACCGAATGCCGTTATGATCCAGTCCCAGGCGATGATAATATGGTTATATATTCATTGCGCGCAAGACGGGTGACCGAGTATTTGGACACCCTACCGAATATGAAAGAAGATCTAGACAGAATATATCGTTTCATCCGTACAGGAGAAGATCCAGAAAGTATTGGCGAAATCATGTCTCTAAGGAAAGCTGAGACTCAGCTCATGCTATTAAAGTTTCTAATCAATTGTTTAATAAGGGAACAAGATTATCCAGACAAAGATCCAATCGAAATGAAAGTCCTGACAAAGTGGAGTGATCATATAGCCGAGGGAAGACACAAGACACTCAGTAGTATAGACAGTATGTACAAGAAAATTCGTAAGGAAATAATAAGGTTACACGAGAAACGCAAAACAGCACAAGTAAGCGAGAAAGAAGATAACTCTGATACTGAAGAAGTAGAAGACGAGAATACCGCCAGAATAGCGTATGTAGGTAAATCTAGATTTCCAGACCGACATTCACGCCTAGAACACAAGAAAGTCTTTCATCTTCCAGCACCAGAACAATATTCTCTAGAACAAGTATTTCAAGCTACCGATCACATTCTGAAATCACGAATCGGTTATAGTGAACTTAGTACCATGCATGAACAAGAACTAGCCCGATCAGCAGTCCGATGGATTACTGATTCTACCACTTTTCCAGACGAAATAGTGGCACAAATGTTTCTGAAACTGCCCCCAGCCGAGCAACGACTGGTGGGTATGTATATGATCCAGCACCTCATTACACTATATGAAGGACAACATTCTGATCCAGATCCGTTACATGATATTCTGAACGAGTTACTCCAGTATAAATGGAAAGGTTTAGGTACCGATTTAAGTAGTGTCATTCTAGAACAGCGCCACAAATATAGAACGTTTCTGAACCCGCATTTTGTTCACGTCTCACCTCCAGAAAGTAAACCATTTTACATAGATAGACAGCATCCGTTACGAGAAGTACACCCAGTTAGGACACCGGGTGGTGAAATGCAACGAGTATTTGTTTACACCCCTATCACATAGATGGAACTCTTAGAGATGAAGAAATTAATTCCCTGTCACGACAAAGATCCAGCAGGGTTCCATCGAGAATTAAAAGACATGCTCCGTATGGGAGAATACACGTATCCAGATATCATTAAAATGTTAAAGGTCCTGTTGCCCGCAGGGGTATATGAAAAACTCAAGGAAAAGGAATGGGAGGTGGGAGAGAAAAAGATTGATTGGACAGCTCTAGAAGCTGAAGATAAAATACGAGTACCAGGTACCGGTCTTGGGGACAAATGTAAAGAATTGCCCGAGTTATTGATACAAGTTTTGCCAAGGTTATTAGCCACGAAAAAGGAAGATTGGGATGCAATCTCAGCATGTAAACAGAAACAGGATGAAGATACTAGTGATTTTTATTCTAGATTTGAAAAATGTTTTATTATTAACAGTGGTTTGAAGACAGGTAGCGAGTCATACCCTCATCTTTTTGTTACTAAACTAGTCGAGAATTCAAGCCCACAAGTTAAAAATCGAGTTTTGAAAGTCGAAAGTACCTGGCAAGCTAGTACCCCGTCACAAATGTTACAGATGCTCCAGTATCACCAGAATAGAATCAGGGAAGAGCAAGAACACGAAAGGAGACGTATGAAAGACACGAAAATGAAAGTACTAGTTGCACAATCTGTTCCACAAGACAGTCAGAAGAGGGGTCCGAATCAAGCCAGTCATCCTGCAGCTCCCGTTAAAGGGACATGCAATTATTGTAAACAACCAGGTCATTTTATAAACGAGTGTGCAGTTCTGAAACACAACATAGCAACTGGTAAGACTAAAGAAAGACCACGTCCGCCTAGACAAGAACAAGTTTCACAGACTTCCCAGACACCACAGAATGCACAACAGACAGTTCCAGCACCGCAGCCTATTGCTGCAACACAGCATGTTACACAGCAGATGTACCAGTATGCCCAGACAGAGTATCCAGAGTATCAACCGTATTCATGAAACAGCCTAGAGAGGGAGGTAGGCTTGCCTCTCATCGAGATACCTGTAGATCAAGAGGGTCCCTATGTACATAGTGAAGTATTGGGGAAAGACAGAAAGTTTTTGATTGATACAGGGGCAAGTAGGACTACTATCAGTCATGACGAGGTTCCAGGGGCTCCGCTCTCAGGCTCTAGAAATGTTTCCCTTGGATTTTCAGGAAAGCCTATTGTTAACGAGATTTCAAAGCCAGTTACTCTAGAAGTTGGTCCATTGTCCCGAACTACTGATTTGTTACTTACGAAGTCATGTCCAGAAAATTTGTTAGGCATTAAAACATTAAAAGAATTAGGTGCAGTTATTTGCTGCTCTCCAGAAGGAATACGATTGTTTTTAAGAGACTTTAAAGGTCATTATGTATTACGTGATTTTGATCCAAGATTGTCCAATGTTCCACAGCATTTATGGGCGCAAGGTCCAACTGATGTAGGTTTTATGCGAATCACACCCCATCGTGTGACCCTCAAGCAAGGTATAGTCTTGCCACGGATCAGACAGTACAGATTGCCACCTGAGGCTGTAGCAGCCTTATCCAAAATTATTGACGAGCTCATTGCTCAAGGAGTAGTCGTAGAAACTGACTCCAATGTATGTAATTATCCTATCATTCCAGTCATGAAACGTACTGATCCAAATGCACCTCCAGTATATCGATTAGTGATTGACCTTCGAGAATTAAATAAATGTATCATACCCCAGTATCCAGTAGTCCCAGATATTTCATCTCTATTGACAGCTATTGATTCTGAAGCTACATTTTTTACTGTTATAGACCTCAAGAATGCATTTTTCAGTGTCCCGATTCATCCAGACAGCCAGTACCTTTTCGGTTTTTGTTTAAATGGAAGGAGCTATAAATTCACACGAGCTCCTCAAGGTTTCACAGAAAGCCCTAGTATTTACAGTCAAGCACTTAAAAGACAACTAGACAATATTCACATGCCAACTGACACTGCCCTGCTCCAGTATGTAGATGATCTACTGATCACAGCCCGTTCTGAACGTGACTGCGAGCGAGCGTCACTTACAGTTCTGTATTTCCTAGCCGAGATGGGGCACAAGGTGTCCCCTTCGAAGCTTCAATTCTGTGTCCAGCAAGTGATCTACTTAGGCCACTTACTGTCCAAGTGGGGTAGGCAGTTGACACCAGACCGTATCCAGTTAATAGCGAGTCTTCCACAGCCCAAGACACAGAAGGAGGTACGTGCTTTTATTGGCCTCACTTCTTATTGCAGACAATGGATTCCTCAGTATGCATTTCTAGCAAAGCCACTGATACAGTTAACGACACAGGAGGCAGCCATATCGACTGTCCTCCCTTGGACATCTGAACATACACTTAGTTTTAATGAGTTAAAGAAAGCTTTATGCCAAGCACCTGTTCTAGCTACACCGAACTACAGTAAGCCTTTTACACTTTTTGTCACAGAACGTGATGGTACTGCATTATCTGTTCTCACACAAGATCAAGCCGGACAGTACAAGCCTTGTGCTTTTTTTTCGAGCACATTAGATCCAGTAGCCCAGACTTTGCCTGCGTGCCTCAAGTCAGTTGCAGCCACAGCTCTAGCAATCAGACAAAGTGATTCCATAGTATTAGGACACTCCCTGACAGTACAAGTTCCACACTCCGTGGAAGTTCTTTTAAACCGAACACAGACTCAGCACTTGACCATTGCACGTTTAACAGGTTATGAAGTGACACTGTTCCAGCCACACATAGAAATCAGACGCTGCAACGTTCTAAATCCTGCTACTCTGTTACCGTCAGTTACTTAAAATCCTGCCACACATGACTGTGTGGAAGTCATTAACACTATGACTAAGCCAAGACAAGACCTGACAGACATTGCATTACCTGATCCCGACCTGACACTTTATGTGGATGGTTCATGTATGAGAACGAGTACAGGAGAACTAGTAGCCGCGTATGCAGTGACTACTGACACTGAAGTTATTGAAACACACCGTATTGACACACTGTCTGCTCAAGCAGCAGAGCTAGTTGCTCTGACCCAAGCCTGCATACGTGCCAAGAACCTGAAAGTAAACATATATACAGATTCACGTTACGCATTCGGAGTTGTACACGACTTCGGAGTGCTCTGGCAGGAGAGAGGTTTCATGACTTCTCATGGAACCAAGATTCAGCATGGTCTCCTCATTCAAGCTCTGTTAGATGCAATACATTTACCGACAGCTATCGCTATCATGAAGTGCAAGGCACATACGAAAGTTACTGACATCATTTCCCAAGGTAATGATCTAGCAGACCGAACAGCCAAGCTTACAGCTCAGACACCAGACATTCCAGTTAACAAGACACAGACATCCACTCCAGAACAGATTACTTGTATGACAGTTAAGGACCCTACACAAGATGTCATAGACATACAGTTACATGCTACTCCTGAAGAAATCAAGAAATGGTCCGAACAAGGAGGGGTCCAGACAGATCAGGGATGGTTGACGAAGGGAAAAGCCACATGGTTTCTCCCCGACTCTATGGTTCAAGTCATTATCAATACCGCACATAGTCCAGCACACCTAGGAGAAAAAGCCATGTTAGACAGTATTCAGAACCTTTGGTTTAACAAGCACTTACGAGCTGCAGCCAAGCAGAAAGTCCGTACTTGTATGATATGTTGTCAATTCAATCCAGGTAAAAGTGTCCCGGTGGAACAAGGTGGATTCCAACCTCCTGACCACCCTTTCGAAGTCCTCCAGATGGATTATATTCAGATGGAGCGATGTCGAGGTTTCAAGTATGTCCTTGTAGTTGTATGCGCTTTGTCCAGGTGGACAGAAGCATATCCAGTTCCAGATTACACAGCAGCGACCACTGCCAAGCAGTTGGTTCGTGAATTCTTCCCCCGTTATGGACTCCCTAGGGTCGTGTATTCTGATAACGGCCAGCCATTCTCATCCGAGTTAATGAAACATGTTTCCCTCTTGTTAGGGTACCAGTGGAAGTTCCATTGTGTGCGCCATCCTGAAGCAGCCGGTCTCGTAGAGAGACATAATCAGACCCTGAAAATCCGTATTGCCAAGACATGTAAAGAGAAAGGTGTAGACTGGCTAGTTGCCCTGCCAGTTGCTTTATTCTTTATGCGAATGGTCGCACACTCCAGATCAGGTCTGTCCCCTTATGAGGTCGTATTCGGCCGCCCCCCAAACATGTGGGGTACACCTAGACCCCGCAGTATTACAGATGTTTCCAGTAATATGTTGACAGATTACCTAGCTTCCTTGATGTCTGCCCTACACTCTTGTCGTTCACAGGTTGCCGCTACATTCCCAGACAATACTGAAGTGAAACCGCATGAGGTCATTCCAGGCGACCTCGTCCTTGTAAGGAATTTTGATCGTTCAAGTCCGCTGGAGCCTCGTTGGAAGGAGCCACGACTTGTCCTTCTGACCACCCGTACGGCCGTGAAGTTGGAGGGCCGCAAGGGTTGGGTCCATCTGTCCCATATCAAGAAGTTCCATGGAGTCCGGAAAAAGACATTTTTAAAGGACATTTCTAAAGACTGTCTGAAAGACTGCCTGAAACCAGACATTGATCTGAATCCTGAACTGAAAGTTCCTCTGTTAGAGAAAACTCCGCAACAGGAGTATAAGTTAAAGCTCCGGTCTAGTAAAATAAGTCAGCCAGTTTAATTGTCTAAGTCCCTCTCGGGTGAAACGGTTAGACAGGTATCTGACATGTATGAGATAGACCCCCATAGTGAGAGAGTTAGTCAAAACTCTATCCGATGTATCGTTTTTCTAAGTTTTCTATTGTTTCTAAGTTTGATGGTTACCTGCACAAGTTATGCATTGCATTTATGTTTTCCAATTTCTTATGTAAATAGGTTTTCTAATGCTACAGTAGAGCACACATTTAGTGATCTGCCTCCTCACGAGTTATCCTATCGTCTTGCTATGAGAAATAACACATTTGTAAGAATGTTGCACTATTCACACCAGACCAGCAATGCTACTAATTGTTGGGTGTGTGGTCGACTCCCCCCTTTCCAGACACCGAAGGGAGTTCTGCCACTCTTTCCTTATCCGTTTTCACATAATGGTTCGTGTGGCGCATGGTCCATGTTAACGTCATCTTCAAATGATGTGTCCCTTCTGAATAGAACATGTTTTCCAGACAAGCAAGGTCTCCCCCATAGAACAGGGTTAGATCTAGAAAATGAAGTTTACAATTTAGGTAATTATTCTTCGAATTTTATGGTCCTGAATGTTCAGTCTGATACTACTCCAGACTTACCTGCTATTTCAGTACTACCAGTCAAAGGCGAATTATGTGTCCGAAAGAATGGTTCCGCACATGTAGAACATAGTGATTGTACTACTACTGTCGAGTATAGTGACAGTGGGAAATCTATTTTCAAAGCTTCACGTCATTCTTATTTTGTTTGTGGTCAGACCGCATATGTTCGTCTGCCCCTCGATTGGGATGGAACATGTTATATTGCCTTCCTACTGCCACCAGTTTTTCTAGCCCCATCTGATTATCACAGAAACACGCATCTAGTACACGTCAGAAATAGACGGGAGATTGAGTCCCCAATTGTCGATCAAACTGAAACTGCTCTAGAACAGTATACAGATTTCAATAGAGGTTTCTTTTTCTTTATAGGACCTGTCCAGAATAGTAAGTCAATCCGTAGGTTAACCAGAACCCTTGAAGCAGTAGTGAATGAGACTACTTCTGCTCTAGGTAACTTAACCGAAGAGCAATCTGCTATGAGATTTGTCGTGCTCCAAAATCGTCTCGTTCTTGACGTCATACTGGCCGATAGAGGAGGAGCATGTAGAGTCATCGGATCTAGTTGCTGCATTTTCATTCCTAATAACGCGCCGTCTGTTTATTCAGCTATAACCAGACTTCATAAAAGTGCCCATCAGTTACACCAGAATCCAGGCTCCTGGACATGGTCCGGTTGGCTCTGGAGTATCATATCTGCCTGGGGATGGAAAGTATTGTCATTCCTAGGTATTGCAGTAATGATCATATTCAGTTGCTGCCTCTGTATACAATGTGGCCCTGCGATTTGCGGCATTTGTGCTACCTCTTGTATTCCTAGTCCTAAGTCCCGTTCCAGGACAATTTGAGACGAGCAAATGATGCTGTATGAAATGATAGATGGTATCATGAATATAGATGTTTCCTGATGGAAACGTAGGGCACAAGGAGGGAATGTGGAAAAGTAAATTTTGCCATGTTGTATGTGCCTACGTGTTCCCTATGTTATGTTATATGTGCATGATCGATATGCATGTATTCCCCTATGATCGATTAAAGACGCAATTATAGTTGTGTCCATCTCTAGTATGCCAGTTTCCAGTTTTCGTGAATACAACGAATATCGGGCCTATGTAAAGCTACGTTGCCACGTTTTACAGTGTGCACGTTAATTCATTGAATTATCCCCGTTTCTAGGCCTCAAAAGGGCCCGGACTTAGATTCAGCTCCTGTTTTCTGAACCCTCTCCAAGGAGCGATACAGCCCCCACCTGTATCCCTGACTCTTAGCTTACTTTCATGCCTCGCAGTGCCCGGCTCGGCCTGGCTCTGCCTCCCAGTCTGCCAAGAATATGTTATGTTTCTAGTTATCAGTCCAGCCCTCCTTCTCTGCATTCCTAAGCTACTGAATCGCATCAATAGTTTCCGTCATGGTCTAGCCTTTATGTCTCCATGTAAGAGAAATACTGTATTAATATTTATAGAATATTCCCCGCACACGCACTACATGTAGAATTATGCATGCACCAGTCTTAATGTCTGTTAGCCTTTACTCTGATAACTTTTGGATTCTATCAACATGTACTCTAAACACCAGATACTAGATATGCCTGGGTACATGTCGCTCTGACACTCCAGACTTTAGTCTCCTCTTCTAGCGCAGAAGTCATAGCCCCCCAGTTCTCCCTGGTAACACGTCATTGTCAGTTTGCGCGCACCACTAGGTTAGAGGTCCCAGCTGCTCAGGTAGCCCCCTCCATGTTTCCGCCCCGTTTATGACATATTCTGTTACGTTTACATCACATGTCTGTGTATACGCCCTGTACACGCCTTCTTGTTACCTCATTTTGCCCTTATCTTTCGCGACTGCTACAAACTCCGCCTACTGCTACGCCTACTGTATTGAATGCAATGTATTTTGTTTAACTATATATACTAATGTTCTGTTATTAAAAGTTATGCACATCATTCCCAGATCCTGCCCCCGGCAGCTGTCGGGCCCTGCCATCCCATTCCCATGCAGGCTGTCCTGTTCCTGTCCTTTTATGCCTGATTAAAGCCTGTACACTCTAGCTACCTCGAATCTTGACTCTTATTTATTGAGCTATCTGTTTGTATGAGTATCCCGAAAAATAGAACCGGTAATTAATTATTTATTTACCACACCTTTAACAATAAACACCATAAAAAGGCAACGATTAGAACAGGCAGATACAAGGTGCCAGCATTCAAACATAAAAAAACACAAATCATTACTTCTAATTAATAGTTTTTTATCATCGTCATTTTGTTGTACATTATACATCATAAGTAACAAAAATGCTTCTCACACTTCTTTATTATAACATTTCAGCATACTGCAGACTTCTGCACAACACAGCTTAAAAACACAAACTCAATATCTCTGCCTTAACACTTATTAGTTCCCAAAGGCAAGACCTATTGGCTATGCCAATGCTTGTTTTGTTTATTTCAGCAGGATTACTTTTTGTCACTATTAAATTAGCTTCACACATTCCCTTTATTGCTGGATTTTGAGACCCTTCACCAGGGCTCAAGTCCTAAAAAAAGAAGTGGGGGGACTCATCCGAAAAAGAGGTGCTACAGAGTATGTGACTACGGGCCAGCGATGCAGTAACACTGGCAGTAAAAACTGCTTGCAGTTTGATACCAGTGTTGATTTATATCATCTTGTTTACATACTAATAGGTTAGTTCACAAAATGCTAATTTGGAGTAGGTCCCAATCCTGCCTACCTCATTAATATTTATGAGATTAGTTTCACATTGTGACGCACTCTGACTGGCCACAATCATGGGGCTGGTGGCCTGTGCAAGATTCTTCCTACTTGCTGAAATAAAGCTTGAATTCCGCGGACAGGAGATGTGCACGTGTACGGACAGGAGATGTGCACTCTGTACGCATGCACATCTCCTGTTCCCTCCCCCTGTCGGCTCCACGGAGCCAGCTTGTTCATTTTTGCAATTGTGCAACAATCTTGCTGTAGCATGGACTGAAACAAAAAAATATGTTTGCTCCATTTCATTATTACACAAAAAGCAAAACGATGCTAATGTATTTCACAAGCCAAGTGGAGTTTGCTACCACCAGCAGTAACTGTTCCAGCACGAAGTGTTCTGCACACCACAGACTTTCAGAAATGGGGGCCTAAGTTTTTAAAGGGAAGACTTCTTTACAAAACACGCACAGGTCAAACCTTCAAAGGGACAATACGATGAAGGGAATGATATTATTAATTCCAGTTTCTTGCCTTTGCTTAGACTGCATTCCAGGTCATTGTTTTTCACACACTATGCCATTCCAGACAGAGACCACACATATGCAAAGCAGTCTTGCCAAACACATGTTAGAGGCTAGAATGTTTGACAAAATAATATGTTCAATGAACCTGTCCAGAAGCGACTAAAGCAGAGAGAATATCTAAGATTTTATTTGGGGGCATTGGTGATTAAACTGGTCAGCAGATGTAACTGATCACCGGAAGTCAAGGATGTAAAAATATATTAATATATTTTTTGGGATTTTAGACATCTTGCCAACGGATATAATGGAATTCAATCCAAACTTTTGTAAAATATGTTCCTGTGTTGCATGGTCTAAGTCTTCCTCAAAAGCAAACATACAAGTTTATACTTTGCGAAGTCTAACGTCATTAAACCTGCAAGCTTTAATGACATAAGGAAAGATGGAAGCTTCCTCTTCAGGCAGAGAGACTGTGAAACACAGGGACAGTACTGCACACGTGGGATTTCGGATAAGGGGTAGGGAAAGGGTTGCATGATACTCCCTCCATCAGAACTCCTCACCTGATTGAATAAGACATTATTTGTGAACGAGTCAATTAACGCAATCAATTGTAATATTTTATAAACTTGCACTGTGTATGTATAATTTGCTTTTGAATGTCTGTGGTTGAAGTCTTAGAAAAAAACAGTGTTCAAGTTTGTCACTTTATCAGCTGAGGGCACAGCTACGCAGTCCCCGTCTTTTGTGATATAGACATATTAATACAAAATAATAAGGAACGCGTAATGTTTCACACAGTCGTGTTGTGTTTTAGTCTTAGCGATCCTCGCTCAAAAGGGTATGTGGTAATCTGGATGAGAAGGCTGACTTCAAAGAAGTTGTTTTATTATTCAAAGATGCTCCTGGCAAGTACTGTTCTCGAAGATCTTAAAATTGGTCTGGCCAAAGGTTTCAGCTCACTTGACTCCACGAGAAGGCAAGTACTTGGGGTCTCATTTATAAGGCTATGCCTCACTTTTACGCCACCGATGCGTCACTTTTTGTGACGCACCAGTGGCATAAAAAATGCGCCTTGTTGAGTCATATTTACAAAGAGACGCATCTAGGTAGAATCGTCTCTTTGTAAACCCCTGCGCCACATTATACCTGCGCCAGGTATATGTATGCAAGGGTGGTGTATTGACGCAAGGAAGGGTCGTAAAAGTGACGCAGTGAAATTATGAGATTTCACTGCGTCACTTTTAGGACACCGTTGCGTCAAATTCTTGAGCCTGCCTCACAGCAGGCGTAAGACTGACGCAGGCCCTTTCACATGGGGTTTGCCCCATGTGAAAGGACGCATTGCTGGAGTTGCGTCACTTTTGTGACACACTCTAGCAATGCTTCACTTTTGCGCTTACAGATACGTCAGAAATACTGACGTATCTGTAACTCCTTGCGACATGATGCATCATACATTAAATATGACGCATCAGGAATGTCGCAAGGAGTGCGCACTGAAAAGTGACGCATCGCTGCTTTCACGCAGCGTTGCGTCATTTCTCATAAATGAGGCCCCTGCAATGGAACTCAGAATGTACGCAAGACAACAGCAGTATTTCATAGACCCTAAACCTTATCTGCAGATGAACGGGACCCCTCACTGAGTGGTACTGTTCATCTGCAGATAAGGTTTAGGGTCTATGCAACATCCATTGGGCTCACGGGGCTTCAGCCCCCCCCGTCGTGTCTGTCAGCCCGGGCAGAGACAGCTTCGGGGGCTGGTGACCATCTCGTTGCAGCCGCACCCGAGGACTTAACAGGTCTTTAAAAGACCATTTACTTGTAAATGAGGCTTTTGTTGTGTTTTCGCCCCTTCTTTCAGTCACTCTGTCTATGGTTGGAAGAATTAGCCCCCCCCCCTGAAATGTAGCTCTAGTTGCCTGCCTGCCGCTCAGTATCAAGAATATAATTAGGGCTCCTGGTTTATGGTTTTGATATTTTTTAAAGGTAGTAAAAACGAGGTTTGACCAATCCGAGAAAAAAAAGGTGTTTTTTTCCCTGGGCCCCTCCCCCAAACGAAAACACATTGACCTGAAGCCTAAGTGTATTCTGAGTCATAAAAAGTTTATTAGATGAAAAAATATTGTACGGGCACTTTTTTGCACAAAAAGTCACTTTTTGGCACTTTTTTGAGAGAAATAAAATAGTTCGCAGATTTTTTTTAAATCGACCGAATTAAAAAAAAATGCTCTTGTTGGATGGCTTTGGACATAAGGCCGCAGTCCAGGGATGACTTCTGGCCTCCTGGGATGACTTTTTGAAGTTTTGGGGTTTAAGGGGGCATAGTCACTTCTTCCATCCAGGCTACGTTGCTCAAAATCGGGTACGATGTCAGGTTCTTCCCTTGGCTGGAAGCTGAAAAAAAAACTTCAGATAATAGCAAAGGTAGATAGATCAAATGAAAGCATCAGATCTGAGCTTTCTAACAAGTATATTTAGGTCATGGGTACTCACGAAGTGACTGTGATATCCATTCTGAGCTATTTGTTAAATTAGCAAATCTTGTCAAAAAAACTTTTTTTGACGATTTTTGCTAATTTTCGGTATCAACCCTCATGACTGTTTTCGGGTCCCTGTAGCCACCAGGACCCCATAATATATCTCAGATGATATAACAAGAGTGGCTAGGGCTCATTTCCAGCCTCCAGGTACATGTCTGACTCCTATTTGTGACATTTCGAGGTGTTTGGGGTCAAACTCATTTTTTCCATTATAGGCCATATAGCTCAGAGTCACATCACATTGAGCTCAGAGTCACATCAAATTTCTAGTTCTGGACCTAAGGACCCCTTAGTATACCTCAGATGACATACCAGGAGTGTCTAAGACCCATTTCTGGCATCCAGGGATGACTTTTTGAAGTTTTGGGGTTTAAGGGGGCAAAGTCACTTCTTCCATCCAGCCTAAGGTGCTCAAAATCGGGTACAATGTCAGGTTTTTCCCATGGCTGGAAGCTGAAAAAAAAACTTCAGATAATAGCAAAGGTAGATAGATCAAATGAAAGCATCAGATCTGAGCTTTCTAACAAGTATATTTAAGTCCTGGGTACTCACAAAGTGACTGTGATATCCATTCTGAGCTATTTGGAAAATTAGCAAATCTTGTCAAAAAAACTTTTTTTGACGATTTTTGCTAATTTTCGGTATCAACCCTCATGACTGTTTTCAGGTCCCTGTAGCCACCAGGACCCCATAATATATCTCAGATTATATAACAAGAGTGGCTAGGGCTCATTTCCAGCCTCCAGGTACATGTCTGACTCCTATTTGTGACATTTTGAGGTGTTTGGTGTCAAATTCATTTTTTTCCATTATAGCTCCTAGATATCAGAGTCACATCAGATTTCTAGTTCTGGACCCAAGAAGACCATAGTATACCTCAGATGACATACCAAGAGTGTCTAAGACCCATTTCTGGCCTCCAGGGGTGACTTTTTGAAGTTTTTGGGTTTAAGGGGGCAAAGTGACTTTTTCCACCCAGCCCAATGTTCTCAAAATCGGGTACGATATCAGGTGTTTCCCTTGGTTGGTAGCGGAAAAAAAACTTTATATAATATCAAAGTTATATATATCACATGAAAGCATCAGAGCTGACCTTTCTAACAAGTGTATTCATATCTTGCGCACTCAAACAGTGTCTCTGATATCCATTCTGAGCTATTTGGAAAATTAGCAAATCTTGTCAAAAAAATTTTTGGGACGATTTTTGCTAATTTTCAGTATCAACCCACCTGACTGTTTTTGGGTCCCTGTGGCCACCAGGACCCTATATTATATCTCAGGTGATATAGCAAGAGTGTCTAGGGCTCATTTCCAGCCTCCAGGTACATGTCTGAGTCCTATTTCAGACATTTTGAGGTGTTTGGTGTCAAATTCATTTTTTCCATTATAGGCCCTAGATATCAGAGTCACATCACATTTCTAGTTCTGGACCCAAGAACACCATAGTATACCTCAGATGACATACCAAGAGTGTCTAAGACCCGTTTCTGGCCTCCAGGGGTGACTTTTTGAAGTTTTTGGGTTTAAGGGGGCAAAGTCACTTTTTCCACCCGAGGTCGTGGAACTCGGAGCTGGGTAAAAGTTTAGCTTGAGTGCCCTCCCCATGGAGGTCAAAAATGTTATTGCATCAAAATCATTTAAAAACTATATAGGTGTAATTGTAGTGCCCTGAATGCTATATGGCTGCATTTGCACCGTTCTAGGTATTTACAAAATGAATTTCTAACACTTTGAAGTCTCCATGAAGTGAAAAATGACTAAGTCCAAAAACTTCACTGGTGCATCAAAGTGGTCAAAAAAGGTCAACATTGGGTTAGAATTAACAAAACATAGTGCTGCAGTGGTCCAATAGCAGGCTAAAGACATAATGAATGACACAGAATGAACAGTTTTACTAAACACTTTGAAAATTCGATTTTCAATTTCAGGGGGACAAGGTCATGGAACTCCGAGCTGGGTAAAAGTTCAGCTTAAGGGCCCTCCCCATGGAGGTCAAAAATGTTATTACATCAAAATCTTTTAAAAACTATATAGGTGTAATTGCAGTCTCCTGAATGCTATGTAACTGCATTTGCACTGTTCTGTGTGCCTCCAAAATGAATTTCTAACACTTTTGAAGTCCCCATGAAGTGAAAAATGACGAAGTACAAAGACATCATTGGTGCATGAAAGTGTTTAAAAACGGTCACAAATGCATAAAAATGAAAAAAACAAAGTGCTACACTGGCCCAATAGCAAGCTAAACACACAATGAATGACCCAGAATGAATATATTTACAAATTACTTGGAAAATGCTATTTTAAATTTCAGGGGGACGAGGTCACAGAAGTCATGGAACTCCGAGCGTGGTAAAAGTTCAAACTTTCCACCCCTCATGGAGGTCAAAATGTTTAATTCATCAAAATCATTTAAAAACTATATAGGTGTGATTGGAGTGTCCTGATTGCTATATAGGTGCATTTGCACTGTCCTGTGTGCCTCCAAAGTGACTTTTTAACACTTTTGAAATCTCCATGAAGCAAAAAGTGACTAAGTCCAAAGACCATTTGGAGCATCAAAGTGTTCAAAAACGGTCAAAAATGCATAAAAACGAAAAAAAAACAAGTGCTACAGTGGCCCAATAGCATGCTAAACACACAATGAATGACACAGAATGAATAGTTGTACACATTACTTTGAAAATGCAATTTTAAATTTCAGGGGGACAAGGTCACGAAAGTCATGGAACTCCGAGCGGGGTAAAAGTTCAACCTTTCCCCCCTTATGGAGGTCAACATTTTAATACATCAAAATCATTTAAAAACTATATAGGTGTGATGGCAGTGTCTTGGATACATCCCACATGAATTTTAAACACATTAGGAGCATCTCTGATCAAAATAACCATAAAAATCCCAAAGCTGCATCAGTGCTTCAAAGTGCTCCAAAACGGTCAAAAATGGACGAAAATGAAAAATATTCTCCATATCTGAGTTTTTATAACATTCCTTAGATAATGTATATTTTGAATTAGTTTTAAATCCTTTTATTAAAAAGTTTCTTTTCTATGCTGCACTGGTGCAACGCCTCAAGTCTGAGAAGCTGCACCAGTGCAGCCGAAGCAGCACTGGTGCAGCCGAAGCAGACCTTTGACCAATCCGAGAAAAAAAGGTGTTTTTTTCCCTGGGCCCCTCCCCCAAACGAAAACACATTGACCTGAAGCCTAAGTGTATTCTGAGTCATAAAAAGTTTATTAGATGAAAAAATATTGTACGGGCACTTTTTTGCACAAAAAGTCACTTTTTGGCACTTTTTTGAGAGAAATAAAATAGTTCGCAGATTTTTTTTAAATCGACCGAATAAAAAAAAAATGCTCTTGTTGGATGGCTTTGGACATAAGGCCGCATAAACAAAAGGAATTTTTCAAATATCTGTTTTTCTCACTTTTTTATTGCTGTTTGAAATTTCTGACTTCACTTTTTGCATCATTGGTGATGCATGTGTTTAACATTGAGCTTGGGAAAATTGAAAAAAAATAGACTTTGGGGATTGTTTACTAGGGCAAGTGATACATCAAATTAAGACTCATATTAAACTGAACCTCAAGCTGAAAAAAAAAACAAAATAGCATTTACGATCACTTTTTTATAAGCGACTTTAACAATTGTTTTTTTAGCTGTATTAAAAAACAAGGTAACGCCGTAAATTTTAGAAAAGAGATTTTTTCAAAGTAAAACATAGGTGTGACCTGCCTTCACATTAGGCTTCATAAACAAAAGAAAAAACATCTCTATGTGTTATATTCACTTTTTAATAACACATTTTCGTTTTAGGCACAAGCAAAAAGCAGCATTGGTGATGCATGTGTTTTTCAATGGGGTTTTTTAAAGTCTACCAAAATACGGTTTACCAATACATTTTCATTATTTTCTCTTTGGTATCTCATTATGCACATGTTAATAAACAGGTTCATGCATTATTAGCTAAATAGCATAAAAACACACTGAATTATTAACAATAATCTTTGAGATTTGGGTGACCAGATGGCCGGAAATCGAAAATCGCCTCGTATGGATTCAACTTCCATTTCGTGCACTTTCTATGTGGGCCACATGCATAAGAATTGGTACAATAATGCATACGAATCTTAGCTAGAATCTGCAATTGAAATTAAGTCTTTAACTTATATGCTTCAAGAATTATAGGGCACATTCTGCTATGTATAATATCCTATCCATTTCAAGGGACGACCAGATGGCCGCAAATTGAAAATCGCGTCGTATGGATTCATATTGCGTTGTATGTACCTTACGTGTAAGCCACATGCATTTAAAATGACACAATGTAGTAGGGTATGCTATAGAATGTGTTGCAGTTGGAAATCAAGCTCTATCTAGTATGGATCATGACTGATGACACAATATACGTGACTCATTTTGCAAAAAATGGAGGCAAATTTTATAAAACATGCGTTTAATCACTGAATGATTCTCACCACTTCTAAGCATGGCACAGGCATGACAATGACCACAGGGCAGTGGCATGATGGTAACTGTATGCTGCACTCAGAATTATGGATCCAGATTGTATGGTTTTAGAATTATGGGCCACAACGTAAGGCATATTTTTTCACACATGTGACGTTATTGAAAAACATCATACATTCAACTTCACATTTTGTAGCCAAAAGCATAAAGTGTTCTTCAACACACATGAAAGTGAAAAATAAAAACTTTTCCTGAAGATTACACTTGATTTGTACCTTGTCCCTATAAGCCACAAATATGAGAGTTACCACTATAAAGTGTAGATGTCTTAGCTACATACTGTGATTGAAATTAGGTCAGTACCTCATATGGTTCAAGATTTATAGTGCACCACATAC
Organism: Lissotriton helveticus; assembly: GCF_964261635.1. Classification (NCBI taxonomy): domain Eukaryota; kingdom Metazoa; phylum Chordata; class Amphibia; order Caudata; family Salamandridae; genus Lissotriton; species Lissotriton helveticus. Next base: position 3,654,937 of record NW_027611651.1, on the reverse strand, counting down.
TATGTAATATATCCTATCCATTTCAATGGGTGACCAGATGGCCGCAAATTAAAAATCGCCTCGTATGGATTCAAATTGCTTTGTATGCACCTTGTGTGTGAGCCACATGCATATAAAATGGCACACTGTAGTAGGCTATGTTATAGAATGTGTTGCAGTTGGAAATCAAGCTCTATCTAATATGGATCTTGACTGATGACATAACATACGTGACACATTTTGCAAAAGCTGGAGGAATTTTTTAAAAAATATGTGTTTAATCGCTGAAAGATTCACACCACTTTGAAGCTTTCCACATGCATGAAAATGAACACAGGACAGTGGCATCATGTTAGCTTAATGCTGCACTTCCAATTATGGATCCAGATTGTATGGTTTTAGAAGTATGGGACAAAATGTAAGGCATACTTTTTCGTACATGCGACGGTATTGAAAAACGTCATACATTCAACCTCAAATTTTGACAACTTTACAATACGCCACACACATAATAATTCACATGGGTAAGATGCACATCACTAGGAACAACGTGCTGTTTAAATTATGTCTCTATAATGTACAGACTATGAATTATAGCCAAAAGTATAAAGTGTTCTACAACACACATGAAAGTGAAAAATAAAAACTTACCTGAAGGTTACACTTGATTTGTACCTTGTCCCTATAAGCCACAACCATGAGAGTTACCACTATGAATTGTAAATGTCTTAGCTACATACTGCAATTGGAATTAAGTCAGTACATCATATGCTTCAAGAAATAGAGTGCACTACATCCTCTGTAGTATATTCTATCCATTTCAAAGGGTGACCAGATGGCCGCAAATTAAAAATTGCCTCGTATGGATTCAAATTGCTTTGTATGACTGTTTTCAGGTCCCTGTAGCCACCAGGACCCCATAATATATCTCAGATGATATAACAAGAGTGGCTAGGGCTCATTTCCAGCCTCCAGGTACATGTCTGACTCCTATTTGTGACATTTCGAGGTGTTTGGGATCAAACTCATTTTTCCCAATATAGGCCATAGAGCTCAGAGTCACATCACATTGAGCTCAGAGTCACATCAAATTTCTAGTTCTGGACCTAAGGACCCCTTAGTATACCTCAGATGACATACCAGGAGTGTCTAAGACCCATTTCTGGCCTCCAGGGATGACTTTTTGAAGTTTTGGGGTTTAAGGGGGCATAGTCACTTCTTCCATCCAGGCTACGTTGCTCAAAATCGGGTACGATGTCAGGTTCTTCCCTTGGCTGGAAGCTGAAAAAAAACCTTCAGATAATAGCAAAGGTAGATAGATCAAATGAAAGCATCAGATCTGAGCTTTCTAACAAGTATATTTAGGTCATGGGTACTCACAAAGTGACTGTGATATCCATTCTGAGCTATTTGGAAAATTAGCAAATCTTGTCAAAAAAACTTTTTTTGACGATTTTTGCTAATTTTCGGTATCAACCCTCATGACTGTTTTCGGGTCCCTGTAGCCACCAGGACCCCATAATATATCTCAGATGATATAACAAGAGTGGCTAGGGCTCATTTCCAGCCTCCAGGTACATGTCTGACTCCTATTTGTGACATTTCGAGGTGTTTGGGGTCAAACTCATTTTTTCCATTATAGGCCATATAGCTCAGAGTCACATCACATTGAGCTCAGAGTCACATCAAATTTCTAGTTCTGGACCTAAGGACCCCTTAGTATACCTCAGATGACATACCAGGAGTGTCTAAGACCCATTTCTGGCCTCCAGGGATGACTTTTTGAAGTTTTGGGGTTTAAGGGGGCAAAGTCACTTCTTCCATCCAGCCTAAGGTGCTCAAAATCGGGTACAATGTCAGGTTTTTCCCATGGCTGGAAGCTGAAAAAAAAACTTCAGATAATAGCAAAGGTAGATAGATCAAATGAAAGCATCAGATCTGAGCTTTCTAACAAGTATATTTAGGTCCTGGGTACTCACAAAGTGACTGTGATATCCATTCTGAGCTATTTGGAAAATTAGCAAATCTTGTCAAAAAAACTTTTTTTGACGATTTTTGCTAATTTTCGGTATCAACCCTCATGACTGTTTTCAGGTCCCTGTAGCCACCAGGACCCCATAATATAGCTCAGATTATATAACAAGAGTGGCTAGGGCTCATTTCCAGCCTCCAGGTACATGTCTGACTCCTATTTGTGACATTTTGAGGTGTTTGGTGTCAAATTCATTTTTTTCCATTATAGCTCCTAGATATCAGAGTCACATCAGATTTCTAGTTCTGGACCCAAGAAGACCATAGTATACCTCAGATGACATACCAAGAGTGTCTAAGACCCATTTCTGGCCTCCAGGGGTGACCTTTTGAAGTTTTTGGGTTTAAGGGGGCAAAGTGACTTTTTCCACCCAGCCCAATGTTCTCAAAATCGGGTACAATATCAGGTGTTTCCCTTGGTTGGTAGCGGAAAAAAAACTTTATATAATATCAAAGTTATATATATCACATGAAAGCATCAGAGCTGACCTTTCTGACAAGTGTATTCATATCTTGCGCACTCAGACAGTGTCTCTGATATCCATTCTGAGCTATTTGGAAAATTAGCAAATCTTGTCAAAAAAAATTTTGGGACGATTTTTGCTAATTTTCAGTATCAACCCACCTGACTGTTTTTGGGTCCCTGTGGCCACCAGGACCCTATATTATATCTCAGGTGATATAGCAAGAGTGTCTAGGGCTCATTTCCAGCCTCCAGGTACATGTCTGAGTCCTATTTCAGACATTTTGAGGTGTTTGGTGTCAAATACATTTTTTCCATTATAGGCCCTAGATATCAGAGTCACATCACATTTCTAGTTCTGGACCCAAGAACACCATAGTATACCTCAGATGACATACCAAGAGTGTCTAAGACCCATTTCTGGCCTCCAGGGGTGACTTTTTGAAGTTGTTGGGTTTAAGGGGGCAAAGTCACTTTTTCCACCCGAGGTCGTGGAACTCGGAGCTAGGTAAAAGTTTAGCTTGAGTGCCCTCCCCATGGAGGTCAAAAATGTTATTGCATCAAAATCATTTAAAAACTATATAGGTGTAATTGTTGTGCCCTGAATGCTATATGGCTGCATTTGCACCGTTCTAGGTATTTACAAAATGAATTTCTAACACTTTTGAAGTCACCATAAAGTGAAAAATGACTAAGTCCAAAAACTTCACTGGTGCATCAAAGTGGTCAAAAAAGGTCAACATTGGGTTAAAATTAACAAAACATAGTGCTGCAGTGGTCCAATAGCAAGCTAAAGACATAATGAATGACACAGAATGAACAGTTTTACTAAACACTTTGAAAATTCGATTTTCAATTTCAGGGGGACAAGGTCATGGAACTCCGAGCTGGGTAAAAGTTCAGCTTAAGGGCCCTCCCCATGGAGGTCAAAAATGTTATTACATCAAAATCTTTTAAAAACTATATAGGTGTAATTGCAGTCTCCTGAATGCTATGTAACTGCATTTGCACTGTTCTGTGTGCCTCCAAAATGAATTTCTAACACTTTTGAAGTCCCCATGAAGTGAAAAATGACGAAGTACAAAGACATCATTGGTGCATGAAAGTGTTTAAAAACGGTCACAAATGCATAAAAATGAAAAAAACAAAGTGCTACACTGGCCCAATAGCATGCTAAACACACAATGAATGTAGGAGAGTAGGGTCTGCTATCCTATGGTCACCCCAAATTTTTGCTTTTTGCTTCACTGGTTTTCGACTACTGAGGCTGTGGGCCTGCTGATCAGACCCCCAGCCTGCTGTTCTCTCACTAAATTAATGACACATGTGCTATACGCACATACCAATTGGAAATGGACTCCTTGTCAGCCCCTGTAGAATGCACTATAGGTGCACAGGGCACAGGAGCCACTAAGGCCTACCAGGGGCTGCAGCATATCTTTTGCCACCCCTGGCTGGTTCTTAAATTGACACAACTGGCTGATCACTCAGCTGGGGTAAGGTGGTGTACACACCCCTTGCTTAGATATAGTATACCTATGTCTAAACCTATATCTGGACACATGTAAACCTGTGAGCCACTCCTATAGACAGGCCTCACCAATCCTGGAGGCTGGGTGCATGGTTTTTATGTGAGATGGAGCTCTAGCATGAGCTGAGCCTGTCTGCAGCCGTCGGGAACAAATCCCTAAGCTGTTTCAGGATAATGCCATACCATATACTATTAAGTGCCTTATAATCCTCGCGGTTATTTAGCAACTCTGGTTTGGCTTTATCAAAACATGTCGTGTAAGGTGTCATACGCTTTGGAATACCATCCCCTCGCCAGTTCTGGCGACGGGGATGGCATTCCACCCCTCTAGAGGGGTAAGACATGTTACTTCACTTTAATGCGGTTGATTTCTCCAAAGGCCTTAAGATCCACAAAATGGATGCCTCTGCCACAGACAAATGTCTGGACCCCTGGAGCTGACCGAAACCCAGTCAAGGGGGTCCTGGACAAAGGGTTTCCTGTCACAGGAGGGTGTCACCGCCCTCCAGACAGGAGATAGTGTATTGTAGCAGGGAGGTTTGAAAGAAACCAGACACTGCCTGGGGCGCACAAGGCTGCCCCTTGCATAATCCGGCCAAACCGGTTCTGGGGCACTCCAGCCCTCGTGCCAGGGCGGCCTGGATCAAAGGAAGGGGGTGTATCCACCCACTTCCTGGGTCCCACCCATAGGAGGGGACCTAGCAGGTAATCACGCCCACCAGATTCGAATAAGAGTGGGAGCAGTGCCAATGCACATCAGATTTCCTGGAAGAAACATTTGAAACGATATTCTGGACCCTTCGCCCTCCATCTCAACGTGGAAGCCCGAAGAATCTCCCTTGTGGTCAAGGAGTGACCACCCTGCAGCAGCAGGCACCATCCAGCCCTCGACGTCTACTTAGTTGCAGTTCCCGCCGGAACTCGAGCGACTGAGATCGACGAGATCAAGCCTGCCCAGCTTCTAACAGCCCGATCCACAGTCCCTGCAAAGCTGAGACCCGTGGAGGCGACCGGAAGCGTGGGGCACGCCATCTTGAAGTGACCACGAGACGCTGACCGTGCAGCCCACGAGTGACCCTCGAAGCTGTACACCGGGGTTTGAGAAGCCCCCACCCTGAGCTACTCCTGAGCCGAAGTTCAGCCCTCCACACTCGACGAGTGCTGCGTGGGGCCCTTTGGCACGATTTGGCTCAACGCGTTGGCCCGGTCACTTGCCAGCTGGTTTGTGGTCCCTGTGCCGACGAACTACCGAAGAAGACTCGTGAATCTGGTTGCTCCAGATCCACACCAGCTCCCCTGAAAAGGAGCCCCGACTCTGACCTTCCTGGTCCGAGTGAGAAGCAATCTTCCGATCCTGCGTGGATTGCTCTTACCAAGGCTTGTTTGCTCCAAACCTGAAGCCGACTGCACCGACGGTGAGAGCCTGCGTGGGACAGATCGTGACCTGCTCCTGGACGTCGCAGATGCCCCAGAGCCCACGTGACAGCGGAGAGAAGCTCCTCGACGACCACCTGATTGCGCCCGACATTGCCTGGTTCCGTCCTGGTTCCACCCTGGTCACTGCTGAGTGACCCAGACTCTGTCCCCTCTGCTTTCAGGTACTCTACAACTTGAGTCCACCCTTGGACTCCACCGGACACTTCGTCTTCACCCTGCCTGCAGCCCTTTCAGCTCCAAGCACCAAGAGCCTGCGTGTCAAAACCCGACGCCACTTCGACCCTGTGCACCCACTTCCTGTGGGTGAGGTAACTTTGCTCCGCCGGTGTTCCCACACTGGTGCACACCTCTAGGGTCTGTGTGTTAAGTTTTGTTCCTCTAGGTTCAGCGGAAGTGTCCTTAAACTTTAACTATTTGACTTTTACGCACCATTGGTTAACATTGGTGCATGCGTGCGCTTTCCGCACATCTCCCGAATCCCGAGGGCCATTCCCGACTTCAGCATTGCTTGTCCTGACTGCTCCCAGCGATTCCCTAGGCCCTAGGCCTAACCACTGCTCGAGTGGCATCTCTTATACCACTTGTTTAGTATATGGTTTGAGTGGCCACCCGCCCTCATCCATAATTGTGCAACTTGTATGTTTAAACAGTGCTTTTGATTTAACGCTTGTGCCCCTTTATTCATAAAGAATACTGGGGATTGTTTTTAGTAATAAACACATATATTTTTATAATATATACTTGTGTGGTGTCCTTTCATTTGGTATTACAGGATTGTATGTGGTAAAACAGCTCGCTTAACACGACCTCTTAAGTTAAGCCTTTAGGCTGCTTAGTCCATGCTACCCCTAGGATAGCTTGTCTAATAAGGTTGACTTACAACCAGACACCATAAGGGATTGTTTGGTCAGGTAGTAGGTGGTTCCAGAATTGGAAACATCCCCTACCAGGCCAACTTCTCACATTGGTGAGCAGCGGTGCGGATTTGAGCTTGCTGTTGTTTTACCATTGCAATCTTTATATCAAATTGAAAGATCACATCAAGTACCTCTAGGTACATATAAAATCAAAAGCTTAGCATATTAAGTTCTACTGAACTTAGTAGTTGTAGGTTGAAGGGATTAGCACACCCTGACTACAACTAACTAGCAAGGTACAGTAGGAAAACACTTAGTGTAGGTAAGTGCACCACTTACACCTCACTAGTAACCATGTCTGACACAGGAAAAGCCTCAGGGTCTGCTCCTGTGACAGTTGACCCTACCCAGGCAACTTTTGGATATGACAAACTAACCCGCAGAGACTTGATTGCCTTGTGCAAAGCAAGGGGGTTAAAAAGGGGCAGAAGCCCCACCTGCCTAATCCTGGTAGAAATCCTAGAACAGGATGACTTAGAGAAGGCTAAAGCAGCTTCCCTAGACACAGGAAATGGAGAGAACCCCCCTGTAGTTGATCCCCTTGAAGAGGAGGATGATGATGACTTGGATGAGGACTCAGAGGTTGAGGACTTAGGAGTACAGGATCAAGGTAGCCAGGTTCCAGTTGGTAGGCTTAGCCAGGCCAACTTGGACCTACTGGGGAATGGAGAGGGCCAGCACCTCCCCAGAACCCAACATATGATTCTCCCAGGCAACAGAAGAGTGAGATCTCCCTCAGGGGACTCTCATCTTTCTAGTGCCTCCAGGGAATCAGAGAGAGGCATGAGTGCTTCTCAAAAAGCTGAGCATAGGGCTAGAATGAGGGCTGTCAGACTCCAGATAGAGAGAGAGGAGGTAGCCCTGAGTCAAGCTAAGCTTACCTTAGCTCAAGCTAAACTTGCCTTGGCAAGAGAGCAGAAATTAAGTGGCTTAGATGTCACTGGTGGCAGCAATTTTCCAAGAGAAAAAGACAGGGCCTATGATAATAGAAACCTGACCAAGATTGTGCCCCCCTTTAAAGAAGGGGATGACATCCACAAATGGATGACTGCTCTTGAGAGAGCCTGCATGGTACAGCAGGTTCCTGAGAATCAGTGGGCTGCAATTTTGTGGTACTCCTTTTCTGAGAAAGGGAGGGACAGGCTCCTCACAGTTAGACCTGAGGATGCCAAAAACGACTCTGTTTTGAAGAGTGCTCTCATTGAAGGGTATGGCCTAACCACTGAGCAATACAGGTTGTTGTTCAGAGACACCCAGAAAGCACAGACTCAAGACTGGACTGATTTTGTGGAGTGTGCCACTAAAGCTTTGGAGGGTTGGTTGCAGGGAAGTAAAGTTTCAGACTATACAGGATTGTACAATCTTATGATGAGAGAACAGATCCTTAATAACTGTACAAACCAGCTGTTGCATCAATACCTTATTGACTCTGATCTGACCTCTCCCCAAGAATTGGGAAAGAAGGCAGACAAATGGGTCAGAACAAGGATTAAGCAGAAACCCCAGAACCAAAGTGGTGACCAGAAGAAAACAGACCAGAAGGGTGGTAATCAGAATCAGAAAGATAAAGAAAAAGACCAGAAGTCTTCAGGCCCCCAAACTAATAGTAAGGAGGGTGGTTCCCAAACTGGTAACAAGAAGAAGAAGAACAAAGGTCCAAAGACACCTTGGTGTAATACCTGCAAATCAGTTTCACACTGGGGCAGTGAGTGCACCAAGGCAAATCCAGTTCCCACCACTACAGCTCCTAAAGCAACTGCAACCCCAAGTACAGTAAGCAGTGGTGGAACACAGTCCAAGGGTGTAGCTGGGTTGACCCTGGGTATTGAAGTAGGATCTGGCCTAGTCAGAGTCCCTACACAGGCAGTTCTCCTGTATGATGTGGACATTGAGTTGCCCACTGCAGTAAGCCCCACTAACCTGGGCAAATACAGGCAGACTCCCTTAATAAATGAGAAACTGGCTCAAGCTTACAGGGACACATGTGCTAGTGTCACCATGGTGACCCCTGGCTTTGTGGACCCTGGACAGATTGTACTAGGAGAGAGCTACCTAGTAACCAATGCAAGCGACTCCACTACCTCCCATAGTGTGGCAGTTGTGAACTTCTCCTGGGGAGGGGTTGATGGCCTAAAGAAGGTTGTGGTGAGTGCAGACCTACCAGTAGACTGTCTGTTAGGCAATGACCTTGAAAGCTCAGCATGGTCAGAAGTGGAGTACAGGACTCATGCAGAAATGCTAGGGATTTCAGAGCATGTCCTTGCCATGACAAGGGCTCAGGCTAAGAAGTGCCTTCCTGAACCAGTGGTGGATCTTGAGACAATAGACCAGCCACAACCCAAGAGAAGGAGCAAGAGAGGAAAGGCCTCGCCTTCCACCTTGCCCCAGGTTGAGGATCAGCTTTCAGAGGAAACTGATTCTGCAGTCCAAGAGGAGACTGTCTCTGAGGAGCTTGAACCTGACCAGGTTGAGTTCCTGGGGACAGGGGGACCCTCAAGGGCAGACCTGAGGCAGGCTCAATTAGATTGCCCTTCCCTTGAACCCCTCAGACAGCAGGCTGCTGCTGAGGCTGCTGGGGATGCTAAAGGTACCCATACTGTGTATTGGGATGAGGGACTCCTTTACTCAGAGGCTAGAGACCCCAAGCCTGGCATGACCAGGAGGTTGGTCATACCTCTGCAGTTTAGGGGGTTCCTTCTTACCTTGGCCCATGATATTCCCCTTGCAGGACACTTAGGCCAGAACAAGACGTGGGACAGGCTTGTTCCACACTTTCACTGGCCTCACATGTCAGAGGATGTCAAGGAGTTTTGTCGCTCCTGTGTCACTTGCCAAGCCAGTGGCAAGTCAGGTGGCACAACAAAGGCCCCCCTAATACCACTACCTGTGGTGGGGGTCCCCTTTGAGAGAGTTGGAATTGATATTGTGGGTCCAATGGACCCCCAAACAGCATCTGGGAACAGATTCATACTGGTGGTAGTGGATCATGCCACCAGGTACCCCGAGGCTATTCCCCTAAGGACCACCACAGCACCTGTGGTGGCAAAAGCCCTCATTGCAGTTTTCTCAAGAGTGGGCTTTCCTAAGGAGGTACTATCAGATAGAGGGACAAATTTTATGTCCAGCTATCTAAAAGCAATGTGGAAGGAATGTGGAGTAAACTATAAGTTTACCACCCCATATCATCCACAATGCAATGGGCTTGTGGAGAGATTTAACAAGACCCTTAAAGGCATGATAAAAGGATTACCAGAGAAGCTCAGGCGGAAATGGGACATTCTTTTACCCTGCCTGCTCTTTGCTTACAGAGAGGTCCCACAGAAGGGGGTTGGCTACAGCCCTTTTGAACTTTTGTTTGGCCACCCTGTGAGAGGTCCATTGTGTTTGGTGAAGGAAGGATGGGAGTTACCTCTCAAAAAGCCCAAACTAGACATAGTGGACTATGTACTTGGTCTCTGCTCCAGGATGGCTGAGTACATGGAAAGAGCATCCAAAAACCTGGAGGCCAGCCAAGAATTGCAGAAAGCTTGGCATGACCAAAAGGCTGTACTGGTAGAGTTCCAACCAGGACAGAAGGTATGGGTACTGGAGCCAGTGGCTCCAGCAGCACTCCAAGACAAATGGAGTGGACCCTATCCTATTATTGAGAAGAAAGGGGAAGTCACCTACTTGGTAGACTTTGGAACACCCAGGAGCCCTCACAGGGTAATCCATGTGAATCGCTTGAAAGCATTTGTAGACAGGGAGGACATGAGCTTGCTCATGGCCACAGATGGGGAACAGGAGGAAGAGAGTGACCCTCTCCCAGACCTGCTTTCCCAGAACCCTGATGATGGTTCAGTTGATGGAGTAGCCTTGGCAGGCAGCCTCACTGACCAGCAACAGAGGGACTGCAGACAAGTTTTGCAGGCTCACAGGCAAATGTTTTCACTCACACCCAGCCAAACTGACTGGTGTACCCATGTTGTGGACACTGGTGACAGTCTGCCTGTCAAGAATAAGATCTACAGGCAACCTGATCATGTCAGGGATTGCATCAAGGCTGAGGTGCAAAAGATGTTGGAGCTTGGAGTGATTGAGCCATCAGAGAGCCCATGGGCCAGCCCAGTAGTCCTGGTGCCAAAACCTCATACCCAAGATGGTAAGAGAGAAATGAGGTTTTGCGTGGATTACAGGGGTCTCAATGCTGTCACTAGGACAGATGCTCACCCCATTCCAAGAGCAGATGAGCTCATTGACAGATTGGCTTCTGCCAAGTTTCTGAGCACATTTGATCTGACAGCTGGCTACTGGCAAATCAGACTAGCTGAGGAGTCAAAGGCCAAGACAGCATTCTCTACCCCTAGTGGGCATTATCAGTTTGTGGTAATGCCCTTTGGTTTGAAGAATGCACCTGCCACTTTCCAAAGGTTGGTGAACCAAGTCCTTACTGGGTTGGATGACTTTTGTGCAGCTTATCTGGATGATATTGCTGTCTTTAGCTCCACCTGGGAGGATCACCTGATCCACCTGAAGAAAGTTTTGGAGGCCCTGCAAAAGGCAGGCCTAACTATCAAGGCCACAAAGTGCCAGATAGGGCAGAGTAAGGTTGTATACCTGGGCCACCTAGTAGGTGGAGGCCAGGTTCAGCCACTGGAAAGCAAAATCCAGGCCATACAGGACTGGGCTCCTCCAGTTACCCAGACACAAGTCAGAGCCTTCTTGGGCCTGACTGGGTATTACAGAAAGTTTGTGAAAAACTATGGGTCTATAGTGACACCATTAAATGACTTGACATCCAAGAAGATGCCAAAAAAGGTTCAGTGGACAGTTAGCTGTCAGAAGGCATTTGAAGACCTGAAAAAGGCCATGTGCTCTGCACCTATCCTAAAGAGTCCTGACTACTCCAAACAGTTCATTGTTCAGACAGATGCTTCTGAGTTGGGGGTGGGAGCTGTACTCTCACAACTTAATCAAGATGGTCAAGACCAGCCAATTGCTTTCATTAGCAGGAGGCTAACCCCAAGAGAAAAACGTTGGTCAGCCATTGAGAGGGAGGCCTTTGCTGTGGTTTGGGCATTAAAGAAGTTGAGGTCCTACTTGTTTGGAACTCACTTCCTGGTGCAAACAGACCATAAGCCCCTCTTATGGCTTAATCAGATGAAGGGTGAAAATCCCAAACTGCTCAGGTGGTCCATTTCCCTACAGGGGATGGACTTTACAGTGGAGCACCGCCCAGGGACTGACCATGGTAATGCAGATGGTCTCTCCAGGTACTTCCACTTAGAACATGAAGACTTATCTGGTCAAGGTTAGTTTAATGTCCCTGCGTTTGGGGGGGGGTTGTGTAGGAGAGTAGGGTCTGCTATCCTATGGTCACCCCAAATTTTTGCTTTTTGCTTCACTGGTTTTCGACTACTGAGGCTGTGGGCCTGCTGATCAGACCCCCAGCCTGCTGTTCTCTCACTAAATTAATGACACATGTGCTATAGGCACATACCAATTGGAAATGGACTCCTTGTCAGCCCCTGTAGAATGCACTATAGGTGCACAGGGCACAGGAGCCACTAAGGCCTACCAGGGGCTGCAGCATATCTTTTGCCACCCCTGGCTGGTTCTTAAATTGACACAACTGGCTGATCACTCAGCTGGGGTAAGGTGGTGTACACACCCCTTGCTTAGATATAGTATACCTATGTCTAAACCTATATCTGGACACATGTAAACCTGTGAGCCACTCCTATAGACAGGCCTCACCAATCCTGGAGGCTGGGTGCATGGTTTTTATGTGAGATGGAGCTCTAGCATGAGCTGAGCCTGTCTGCAGCCGTCGGGAACAAATCCCTAAGCTGTTTCAGGATAATGCCATACCATATACTATTAAGTGCCTTATAATCCTCGCGGTTATTTAGCAACTCTGGTTTGGCTTTATCAAAACATGTCGTGTAAGGTGTCATACGCTTTGGAATACCATCCCCTCGCCAGTTCTGGCGACGGGGATGGCATTCCACCCCTCTAGAGGGGTAAGACATGTTACTTCACTTTAATGCGGTTGATTTCTCCAAAGGCCTTAAGATCCACAAAATGGATGCCTCTGCCACAGACAAATGTCTGGACCCCTGGAGCTGACCGAAACCCAGTCAAGGGGGTCCTGGACAAAGGGTTTCCTGTCACAGGAGGGTGTCACCGCCCTCCAGACAGGAGATAGTGTATTGTAGCAGGGAGGTTTGAAAGAAACCAGACACTGCCTGGGGCGCACAAGGCTGCCCCTTGCATAATCCGGCCAAACCGGTTCTGGGGCACTCCAGCCCTCGTGCCAGGGCGGCCTGGATCAAAGGAAGGGGGTGTATCCACCCACTTCCTGGGTCCCACCCATAGGAGGGGACCTAGCAGGTAATCACGCCCACCAGATTCGAATAAGAGTGGGAGCAGTGCCAATGCACATCAGATTTCCTGGAAGAAACATTTGAAACGATATTCTGGACCCTTCGCCCTCCATCTCAACGTGGAAGCCCGAAGAATCTCCCTTGTGGTCAAGGAGTGACCACCCTGCAGCAGCAGGCACCATCCAGCCCTCGACGTCTACTTAGTTGCAGTTCCCGCCGGAACTCGAGCGACTGAGATCGACGAGATCAAGCCTGCCCAGCTTCTAACAGCCCGATCCACAGTCCCTGCAAAGCTGAGACCCGTGGAGGCGACCGGAAGCGTGGGGCACGCCATCTTGAAGTGACCACGAGACGCTGACCGTGCAGCCCACGAGTGACCCTCGAAGCTGTACACCGGGGTTTGAGAAGCCCCCACCCTGAGCTACTCCTGAGCCGAAGTTCAGCCCTCCACACTCGACGAGTGCTGCGTGGGGCCCTTTGGCACGATTTGGCTCAACGCGTTGGCCCGGTCACTTGCCAGCTGGTTTGTGGTCCCTGTGCCGACGAACTACCGAAGAAGACTCGTGAATCTGGTTGCTCCAGATCCACACCAGCTCCCCTGAAAAGGAGCCCCGACTCTGACCTTCCTGGTCCGAGTGAGAAGCAATCTTCCGATCCTGCGTGGATTGCTCTTACCAAGGCTTGTTTGCTCCAAACCTGAAGCCGACTGCACCGACGGTGAGAGCCTGCGTGGGACAGATCGTGACCTGCTCCTGGACGTCGCAGATGCCCCAGAGCCCACGTGACAGCGGAGAGAAGCTCCTCGACGACCACCTGATTGCGCCCGACATTGCCTGGTTCCGTCCTGGTTCCACCCTGGTCACTGCTGAGTGACCCAGACTCTGTCCCCTCTGCTTTCAGGTACTCTACAACTTGAGTCCACCCTTGGACTCCACCGGACACTTCGTCTTCACCCTGCCTGCAGCCCTTTCAGCTCCAAGCACCAAGAGCCTGCGTGTCAAAACCCGACGCCACTTCGACCCTGTGCACCCACTTCCTGTGGGTGAGGTAACTTTGCTTCGCCGGTGTTCCCACACTGGTGCACACCTCTAGGGTCTGTGTGTTAAGTTTTGTTCCTCTAGGTTCAGCGGAAGTGTCCTTAAACTTTAACTATTTGACTTTTACGCACCATTGGTTAACATTGGTGCATGCGTGCGCTTTCCGCACATCTCCCGAATCCCGATGGCCATTCCCGACTTCAGCATTGCTTGTCCTGACTGCTCCCAGCGATTCCCTAGGCCCTAGGCCTAACCACTGCTCGAGTGGCATCTCTTATACCACTTGTTTAGTATATGGTTTGAGTGGCCACCCGCCCTCATCCATAATTGTGCAACTTGTATGTTTAAACAGTGCTTTTGATTTAACGCTTGTGCCCCTTTATTCATAAAGAATACTGGGGATTGTTTTTAGTAATAAACACATATATTTTTATAATATATACTTGTGTGGTGTCCTTTCATTTGGTATTACAGGATTGTATGTGGTAAAACAGCTCGCTTAACACGACCTCTTAAGTTAAGCCTTTAGGCTGCTTAGTCCATGCTCCCCCTAGGATAGCTTGTCTAATAAGGTTGACTTACAACCAGACACCATAAGGGATTGTTTGGTCAGGTAGTAGGTGGTTCCAGAATTGGAAACATCCCCTACCAGGCCAACTTCTCACAATGAATGACCCAGAATGAATATATTTACAAATTACTTGGAAAATGCTATTTTAAATTTCAGGGGGACGAGGTCACAGAAGTCATGGAACTCCGAGCGTGGTAAAAGTTCAAACTTTCCACCCCTCATGGAGGTCAAAATGTTTAATTCATCAAAATCATTTAAAAACTATATAGGTGTGATTGGAGTGTCCTGATTGCTATATAGGTGCATTTGCACTGTCCTGTGTGCCTCCAAAGTGACTTTCTAACACTTTTGAAATCTCCATGAAGCAAAAAGTGACTAAGTCCAAAGACCATTTGGAGCATCAAAGTGTTCAAAAACGGTCAAAAATGCATAAAAACGAAAAAAAAACAAGTGCTACAGTGGCCCAATAGCATGCTAAACACACAATGAATGACCCAGAATGAATATATTTACAAATTACTTGGAAAATGCTATTTTAAATTTCAGGGGGACGAGGTCACAGAAGTCATGGAACTCCGAGCGGGGTAAAAGTTCAAACTTTCCACCCCTCATGGAGGTCAAAATGTTTAATTCATCAAAATCATTTAAAAACTATATAGGTGTGATTGGAGTGTCCTGATTGCTATATAGGTGCATTTGCACTGTCCTGTGTGCCTCCAAAGTGACTTTCTAACACTTTTGAAATCTCCATGAAGCAAAAAGTGACTAAGTCCAAAGACCATTTGGAGCATCAAAGTGTTCAAAAACGGTCAAAAATGCATAGAAACGAAAAAAAACAAGTGCTACAGTGGCCCAATAGCATGCTAAACACACAATGAATGACACAGAATGAATAGTTGTACACATTACTTTGAAAATGCAATTTTAAATTTCAGGGGGACAAGGTCACGAAAGTCATGGAACTCCGAGCGGGGTAAAAGTTCAACCTTTCCCCCCTTATGGAGGTCAACATTTTAATACATCAAAATCATTTTAAAACTATATAGGTGTGATGGCAGTGTCTTGGATACATCCCACATGAATTTTAAACACATTAGGAGCATCTCTGATCAAAATAACCATAAAAATCCCAAAGCTGCATCAGTGCTTCAAAGTGCTCCAAAACGGTCAAAAATGGACGAAAATGAAAAATATTCTCCATATCTCAGTTTTCATAACATTCCTTAGATAATGTATATCTTGAATTAGTTTTAAATCCTTTTATTAAAAAGTTTCTTTTCTATGCTGCACTGGTGCAACGCCTCAAGTCTGAGAAGCTGCACCAGTGCAGCCGAAGCAGCACTGGTGCAGCCGAAGCCCGAGGGCCATTCCCGACTTCAGCATTGCTTGTCCTGACTGCTCCCAGCGATTCCCTAGGCCCTAGGCCTAACCACTGCTCGAGTGGCATCTCTTATACCACTTGTTTAGTATATGGTTTGAGTGGCCACCCGCCCTCATCCATAATTGTGCAACTTGTATGTTTAAACAGTGCTTTTGATTTAACGCTTGTGCCCCTTTATTCATAAAGAATACTGGGGATTGTCTTTAGTAATAAACACATATATTTTTATAATATATACTTGTGTGGTGTCCTTTCATTTGATATTACAGGATTGTATGTGGTAAAACAGCTCGCTTAACACGACCTCTTAAGTTAAGCCTTTAGGCTGCTTAGTCCATGCTACCCCTAGGATAGCTTGTCTAATAAGGTTGACTTACAACCAGACACCATAAGGGATTGTTTGGTCTGATAATAGGTGGTTCCAGAATTGGAAACATCACCTATCAGGCCAACTTCTCACATTAGGCCTTCCATAGGAGTGGCTCACAGGTTGATATGTGTCCAGATATAGGTTTAGATATAGGTATACTATATCTAAGTAAGGGGTGGTTACACCACCTTACCCCAGCTGAGTGATCAGCCAGTTGTGTCAATTTAAGAACCAGCCAGGGGTGGCAAAAGATATGCTGCAGCCCCTGGTAGGCCTTGGTGGCTCCTATGCCCTTGGCACCTATAGTGCATTATACAGGGGCTGACAAGGAGTCCATTTCCAATTGTGGTATGTACCTAGGGTACATGGAATCCATTTTACAGAGAGAGCAGATGGCCTGGGGCCCTGATTAGCAGGGAACCAGGTCAACTAAGTCAAAAAACCAGCTAAACACAGGCAAAAAATCTGGGGTAACCATAGTCAGGTAGCCACCTTCCTACAGTCCCCCAGGCTGTGCTTGGTCCCCCTGGTTGCTCTTGGTCCCCCAGGCTGTGCTTGGTCCCCCAGGCTGTGCTTGGTCCCCCTGGTTGCTCTTGGTCCCCCTGGCTGTGCTTGGTACCCCTGGCTGTGCTTGGTCCCCCAGGCTGCTTGGTCCCCCAGGCTGTGCTTGGTCCCCATGGTTGCTCTTGGTCCCCAAGCTGTGCTTGGTCCCCCAGGCTGTGCTTGCTCCCCCTGGTTGCTCTTGGTCCCCCAGGCTGTGTTTGGTCCCCCAGGCTGTGCTTGGTCCCCCAGGCTGTGCTTGGTCCCCCTGGTTGCTCTTGGTCCACCAGGCTGTGCTTGGTCCCCCAGGCTGTGCTTGGTCCACCTGGTTGCTCTTGGTCCCTGTAGGAAGGTGGCTACCTGACTATGGTTACCCCAGATTTTTTGCCTGTGTTTAGCTGGTTTTTTGACTTAGTTGACCTGGTTCCCTGCTAATCAGGGCCCCAGGCCATCTGCTCTCGCTGTAAAATGGATTCCATGTACCCTAGGTACATACCACAATTGGAAATGGACTCCTTGTCAGCCCCTGTAGAATGCACTATAGGTGCACAGGGCATAGGAGCCACTAAGGCCTACCAGGGGCTGCAGCATATCTTTTGCCACCCCTGGCTGGTTCTTAAATTGACACAACTGGCTGATCACTCAGCTGGGGTAAGGTGGTGTAAACACCCCTTGCTTAGATATAGTATACCTATATCTAAACCTATATCTGGACACATATTAGCCTGTGAGCCACTCCTATGGAAGGCCTCACCAATCCTGGAGGCTGGGTGCATGGTTTTTATGTGAGATGGAGCTCTAGCATGAGCTGAGCCTGTCTGCAGCCGTCGGGAACAAATCCCTAAGCTGTTTCAGGATAATGCCATACCATATACTATTAAGTGCCTTATAATCCTCGCGGTTATTTAGCAACTCTGGTTTGGCTTTATCAAAACATGTCGTGTAAGGTGTCATACGCTTTGGAATACCATCCCCTCGCCAGTTCTGGCGACGGGGATGGCATTCCACCCCTCTAGAGGGGTAAGACATGTTACTTCACTTTAATGCGGTTGATTTCTCCAAAGGCCTTAAGATCCACAAAATGGATGCCTCTGCCACAGACAAATGTCTGGACCCCTGGAGCTGACCGAAACCCAGTCAAGGGGGTCCTGGACAAAGGGTTTCCTGTCACAGGAGGGTGTCACCGCCCTCCAGACAGGAGATAGTGTATTGTAGCAGGGAGGTTTGAAAGAAACCAGACACTGCCTGGGGCGCACAAGGCTGCCCCTTGCATAATCCGGCCAAACCGGTTCTGGGGCACTCCAGCCCTCGTGCCAGGGCGGCCTGGATCAAAGGAAGGGGGTGTATCCACCCACTTCCTGGGTCCCACCCATAGGAGGGGACCTAGCAGGTAATCACGCCCCCCAGATTGGAATAAGAGTGGGAGCAGTGCCAATGCACATCAGATTTCCTGGAAGAAACATTTGAAACGATATTCTGGACCCTTCGCCCTCCATCTCAACGTGGAAGCCCGAAGAATCTCCCTTGTGGTCAAGGAGTGACCACCCTGCAGCAGCAGGCACCATCCAGCCCTCGACGTCTACTTGGTTGCAGTTCCCGCCGGAACTCGAGCGACTGAGATCGACGAGATCAAGCCTGCCCAGCTTCTAACAGCCCGATCCACAGTCCCTGCAAAGCTGAGACCCGTGGAGGCGACCGGAAGCGTGGGGCACGCCATCTTGAAGTGACCACGAGACGCTGACCGTGCAGCTC
Organism: Lissotriton helveticus; assembly: GCF_964261635.1. Lineage (NCBI taxonomy): Eukaryota > Metazoa > Chordata > Amphibia > Caudata > Salamandridae > Lissotriton > Lissotriton helveticus. The sequence continues at coordinate 3,636,563 of NW_027611651.1, read as the reverse complement.
ACGAGTGACCCTCGAAGCTGTACACCGGGGTTTGAGAAGCCCCCACCCTGAGCTACTCCTGAGCCGAATTTCAGCCCTCCACACTCGACGAGTGCTGCGTGGGGCCCTTTGGCACGATTTGGCTCAACGCGTTGGCCCGGTCACTTGCCAGCTGGCTTGTGGTCCCTGTGCCGACGAACTACCGAAGAAGACTCGTGAATCTGGTTGCTCCAGATCCACACCAGCTCCCCTGAAAAGGAGCCCCGACTCTGACCTTCCTGGTCCGAGTGAGAAGCAATCTTCCGATCCTGCGTGGATTGCTCTTACCAAGGTTTGTTTGCTCCAAACCGGAAGCCGACTGCACCGACGGTGAGAGCCTGCGTGGGACAGATCGTGACCTGCTCCTGGACGTCGCAGATGCCCCAGAGCCCACGTGACAGCGGGGAGAAGCTCCTCGACGACCACCTGATTGCGCCCGACATTGCCTGGTTCCGTCCTGGTTCCACCCTGGTCACTGCTGAGTGACCCAGACTCTGTCCCCTCTGCTTTCAGGTACTCTACAACTTGAGTCCACCCTTGGACTCCACCGGACACTTCGTCTTCACCCTGCCTGCAGCCCTTTCAGCTTCAAGCACCAAGAGCCTGCGTGTCAAAACCCGACGCCACTTCGACCCTGTGCACCCACTTCCTGTGGGTGAGGTAACTTTGCTCCGCCGGTGTTCCCACACTGGTGCACACCTCTAGGGTCTGTGTGTTAAGTTTTGTTCCTCTAGGTTCAGCGGAAGTGTCCTTAAACTTTAACTATTTGACTTTTACGCACCATTGGTTAACATTGGTGCATGCGTGCGCTTTCCGCACATCTCCCGAATCCCGAGGGCCATTCCCGACTTCAGCATTGCTTGTCCTGACTGCTCCCAGCGATTCCCTAGGCCCTAGGCCTAACCACTGTTCGAGTGGCCTCTCTTATACCACTTGTTTAGTATATGGTTTGAGTGGCCCCCCGCCCTCATCCATAATTGTGCAACTTGTATGTTTAAACAGTGCTTTTTGATTTAACGCTTGTGCCCCTTTATTCATAAAGAATACTGGGGATTGTTTTTAGTAATAAACACATATATTTTTATAATATATACTTGTGTGGTGTCCTTTCATTTGGTATTACAGGATTGTATGTGGTAAAACAGCTCGCTTAACACAACCTCTTAAGTTAAGCCTTTAGGCTGCTTAGTCCATGCTACCCCTAGGATAGCTTGTCTAATAAGGTTGACTTACAACCAGACACCATAAGGGATTGTTTGGTCAGGTAGTAGGTGGTTCCAGAATTGGAAACATCCCCTACCAGGCCAACTTCTCACATTGGTGAGCAGCGGTGCGGATTTGAGCTTGCTGTTGTTTTACCATTGCAATCTTTATATCAAATTGAAAGATCACATCAAGTACCTCTAGGTACATATAAAATCAAAAGCTTAGCATATTAAGTTCTACTGAACTTAGTAGTTGTAGGTTGAAGGGAGTAGCACACCCCTGACTACAACTCACTAGCAAGGTCCAGTAGGAAAACACTTAGTGTAGGTAAGTGCACCACTTACACCTCACTAGTAACCATGTCTGACACAGGAAAGGCCTCAGGGTCTAGTCCTGTGACAGTTGACCCTACCCAGGCAACTTTTGGATATGACAAACTAACCCGCAGAGACTTGATTGCCTTGTGCAAAGCAAGAGGGTTAAAAAGGGGCAGAAGCCCCACCTGCCTAATCCTGGTAGAAATCCTAGAACAGGATGACTTAGAGAAGGCAAAAGCAGCTTCCCTAGACACAGGGAACCCCCCTGTAGTTGATCCCCCTGAAGAGGAGGATGATGATGACTTGGATGAGGACTCAGAGGTTGAGGACTTAGAAGTACAGGATCAGGGTAGCCAGGTTCCAGTTGGTAGGCTTAGCCAGGCCAACTTGGACCTACTGGGGAATGGAGAGGGCCAGCACCTCCCCAGAACCCAACATATGATTCTCCCAGGCAACAGAAGAGTGAGATCTCCCTCAGGGGACTCTCATCTTTCTAGTGCCTCCAGAGAATCAGAGAGAGGCATGAGTGCTTCTCAGAAAGCTGAGCATAGGGCTAGAATGAGGGCTGTCAGACTCCAGATAGAGAGAGAGGAGGTAGCCCTGAGTCAAGCTAAGCTTACCTTAGCTCAAGCTAAACTTGCCTTGGCAAGAGAGCAAAAATTGTGTGGCTTAGATGCCACTGGTGGCAGCAATATTCCTAAAGAGAAACCCAGGTCCTATGATAGTAGAAACCTGACAAAGATTGTGCCCCCCTACAAGGAAGGGGATGACATCCACAAGTGGATAACTGCTCTTGAGAGAGCCTGCATGGTACAGCAGGTTCCTGAGGAACAGTGGGCAGCAATCTTATGGTACTCCTTTTCAGAGAAAGGGAGAGATAAGCTCCTCACTGTCAGACATGAGGATGCAAACAATTACAAAGTCCTGAAGAGTGTCCTAATAGATGGGTTTGGCTTAACCACTGAACAGTACAGGTTGAAGTTCAGAGACACCCAGAAGACACAGACTCAGGACTGGACTGATTTTGTTGATTGTGCAACTAAGGCTCTGGAGGGTTGGCTACATGGCAGCAAAGTACATGACTTTACAGGATTGTATAATTTGATTATGAGGGAGCAGATCCTAAGTAACTGTCAGAACCAGCTCTTACACCAGCACCTGGTGGACTCTGATCTGACCTCTCCCCAAGAATTGGGAAAGAAGGCAGACAAGTGGGTCAGAACCAGGATTAGGCCTAAGAATCAGGACAGTAACCAGAAGAAGGAGTCTACCAAGCCTCAAGATAAGGGTGGGGATAAAAGTAAAGAAAAGACTTCCCCAGGGCCCCAAAACTCCAAGGATGGGGGTGGGTCCCAAGACACTTCTTCAACTGAGAAAAAGCCTTATTGTTATGCCTGTAAACAGGTGGGGCATTACAAAACAGATAACTGTTGTCCCAAGAATAACAATAAAGAAAATATACCTCCAAAGCCAGCTTCAACACCTCCTGTTACTGTCAGCAGTAATCCCCCAGGAAGTGGGAGCACATCCAGGAATCTGGGTGGGTTTACTTTTGGAAATCAGGTGGACCCTGGCCTATCCAGGTCCCCATCACCCAATGATCTTGTTTATGAGACTGGCATGGGGTTTGCCAACTTCTCTGCTTGCCCAAATACTTTGAGTAAGTATAGACAAGAACCCATCATCAATGGTTTAAGAGTTGAAGCTTTTAGAGACACAGGGGCTAGCATCACCATGGTGGCTGATGGCATAGTCCCCTCTAAGCAACTTTTACCTGGTGCCACATACCAGGTAATAAACATTGATGGCATCCAAACAAATCATCCCATGGCAGTAGTAAGTCTCAGCTGGGGAGGTGTCACTGGCCCAAAGAGAGTGGCAGTGTCCCCAAACTTGCCTGTAGACTGTCTACTGGGGAATGATTTAGAAATCTCAGCCTGGGCTGAGGTTGAACAGGAAACCCATTCTAGAATGGTGAATTCCCATGGAAAGGTTAGTGAGGCTGTACTGGCTACAGCCCCAATTCAAGGTGTCCTTCCTGAAAAGGTTGGTAGGGCTGAGAAACTCTCTGCCCCATCTTTAGTAAAAGCTCTTCCTGAACAGAATAGCAAAGCTGTTATGATAACAGCAGAAACCCAAACTGAGTCTCCTCCTGAAAAGGTTGGTGGGGCTGTGATGGCCACAGCCCAAACTCAAACTGACATGTGTGTTGTGAAACCTGAAATGATGGATAACTCCACACAAACTGAGAGCATGGAGGAGGAAGAGAAATCTCCCCCTCACCAGACTTTAGGACAGGATCAGCCTCCTCAGGGAACTGATCTTACCCCTGATGAAGGAGCTGCCCCAGAGGTGGTTGGGCCTAGCCTGACAGAACCCCTGATGTCAGTGGACCCTTCTCAGGTGGGACCCAGTCTGGAGCAGGTAACCTGCCCCTCTCTACCTTGCCTTAGCCAGCCCAGGGCTGCAGAGGACAAGAAGGACAGTGAGACCCAGAGGGCCCCCTGTCAAATAAAGCACCCCCATCAAAAGATTAGGTGCACCAAAACTAGTAGCCCTAGTGAGGTGAAAACTTTAAAAACTCCTGAGGGAGCCCCCTTAAAAACAGTTAGGGACCTCCCACAGATGGATTCTGTTGGGCACAGCCAAACCTGGGACCCAAGGGGCCCAAACCTGAACTGTCCCTCCAGCAAGCCAAACAGAGGGACCCAGCCTCCAGCTTTAGGTAGCCAGAGGTTGACCCTGAGAGCACAGTGCAACTCAGTTAAAGAAAGAAAGGCACACATGGTGGAAGATAATTGGAGGAAGCCAAGCCCTAACTTAGTAGAGCCTCACTTCAAAACTCCATATCCAAACCAGCCTTTAACTTTGCATAAACACACCCAAGGTAGTGATTCCCTATGGTGGAGACCCTCTAATACCCAAAGGGTGAGGGACTGCTTAGTGGACCATGAGACAGGGGGTACCCATGCTAGTGCAGGTACTTCCTTATATGGCCACTCAGGCAATATAGGCTTACCTGGCCAAGGATAGCCTTATCTCCTTTCGTTTGGGGGGGGGTTATGTAGGAAGGTGGCTACCTGACTATGGTTACCCCAGATTTTTTGCCTGTGTTTAGCTGGTTTTTTGACTTAGTTAACCTGGTTCCCTGCTAATCAGGGCCCCAGGCCATCTGCTCTCGCTGTAAAATGGATTCCATGTACCCTAGGTACATACCACAATTGGAAATGGACTCCTTGTCAGCCCCTGTAGAATGCACTATAGGTGCACAGGGCATAGGAGCCACTAAGGCCTACCAGGGGCTGCAGCATATCTTTTGCCACCCCTGGCTGGTTCTTAAATTGACACAACTGGCTGATCACTCAGCTGGGGTAAGGTGGTGTAAACACCCCTTGCTTAGATATAGTATACCTATATCTAAACCTATATCTGGACACATATTAGCCTGTGAGCCACTCCTATGGAAGGCCTCACCAATCCTGGAGGCTGGGTGCATGGTTTTTATGTGAGATGGAGCTCTAGCATGAGCTGAGCCTGTCTGCAGCCGTCGGGAACAAATCCCTAAGCTGTTTCAGGATAATGCCATACCATATACTATTAAGTGCCTTATAATCCTCGCGGTTATTTAGCAACTCTGGTTTGGCTTTATCAAAACATGTCGTGTAAGGTGTCATACGCTTTGGAATACCATCCCCTCGCCAGTTCTGGCGACGGGGATGGCATTCCACCCCTCTAGAGGGGTAAGACATGTTACTTCACTTTAATGCGGTTGATTTCTCCAAAGGCCTTAAGATCCACAAAATGGATGCCTCTGCCACAGACAAATGTCTGGACCCCTGGAGCTGACCGAAACCCAGTCAAGGGGGTCCTGGACAAAGGGTTTCCTGTCACAGGAGGGTGTCACCGCCCTCCAGACAGGAGATAGTGTATTGTAGCAGGGAGGTTTGAAAGAAACCAGACACTGCCTGGGGCGCACAAGGCTGCCCCTTGCATAATCCGGCCAAACCGGTTCTGGGGCACTCCAGCCCTCGTGCCAGGGCGGCCTGGATCAAAGGAAGGGGGTGTATCCACCCACTTCCTGGGTCCCACCCATAGGAGGGGACCTAGCAGGTAATCACGCCCCCCAGATTGGAATAAGAGTGGGAGCAGTGCCAATGCACATCAGATTTCCTGGAAGAAACATTTGAAACGATATTCTGGACCCTTCGCCCTCCATCTCAACGTGGAAGCCCGAAGAATCTCCCTTGTGGTCAAGGAGTGACCACCCTGCAGCAGCAGGCACCATCCAGCCCTCGACGTCTACTTGGTTGCAGTTCCCGCCGGAACTCGAGCGACTGAGATCGACGAGATCAAGCCTGCCCAGCTTCTAACAGCCCGATCCACAGTCCCTGCAAAGCTGAGACCCGTGGAGGCGACCGGAAGCGTGGGGCACGCCATCTTGAAGTGACCACGAGACGCTGACCGTGCAGCTCACGAGTGACCCTCGAAGCTGTACACCGGGGTTTGAGAAGCCCCCACCCTGAGCTACTCCTGAGCCGAATTTCAGCCCTCCACACTCGACGAGTGCTGCGTGGGGCCCTTTGGCACGATTTGGCTCAACGCGTTGGCCCGGTCACTTGCCAGCTGGCTTGTGGTCCCTGTGCCGACGAACTACCGAAGAAGACTCGTGAATCTGGTTGCTCCAGATCCACACCAGCTCCCCTGAAAAGGAGCCCCGACTCTGACCTTCCTGGTCCGAGTGAGAAGCAATCTTCCGATCCTGCGTGGATTGCTCTTACCAAGGCTTGTTTGCTCCAAACCGGAAGCCGACTGCACCGACGGTGAGAGCCTGCGTGGGACAGATCGTGACCTGCTCCTGGACGTCGCAGATGCCCCAGAGCCCACGTGACAGCGGGGAGAAGCTCCTCGACGACCACCTGATTGCGCCCGACATTGCCTGGTTCCGTCCTGGTTCCACCCTGGTCACTGCTGAGTGACCCAGACTCTGTCCCCTCTGCTTTCAGGTACTCTACAACTTGAGTCCACCCTTGGACTCCACCGGACACTTCGTCTTCACCCTGCCTGCAGCCCTTTCAGCTTCAAGCACCAAGAGCCTGCGTGTCAAAACCCGACGCCACTTCGACCCTGTGCACCCACTTCCTGTGGGTGAGGTAACTTTGCTCCGCCGGTGTTCCCACACTGGTGCACACCTCTAGGGTCTGTGTGTTAAGTTTTGTTCCTCTAGGTTCAGCGGAAGTGTCCTTAAACTTTAACTATTTGACTTTTACGCACCATTGGTTAACATTGGTGCATGCGTGCGCTTTCCGCACATCTCCCGAATCCCGAGGGCCATTCCCGACTTCAGCATTGCTTGTCCTGACTGCTCCCAGCGATTCCCTAGGCCCTAGGCCTAACCACTGTTCGAGTGGCCTCTCTTATACCACTTGTTTAGTATATGGTTTGAGTGGCCCCCCGCCCTCATCCATAATTGTGCAACTTGTATGTTTAAACAGTGCTTTTTGATTTAACGCTTGTGCCCCTTTATTCATAAAGAATACTGGGGATTGTTTTTAGTAATAAACACATATATTTTTATAATATATACTTGTGTGGTGTCCTTTCATTTGGTATTACAGGATTGTATGTGGTAAAACAGCTCGCTTAACACGACCTCTTAAGTTAAGCCTTTAGGCTGCTTAGTCCATGCTACCCCTAGGATAGCTTGTCTAATAAGGTTGACTTACAACCAGACACCATAAGGGATTGTTTGGTCAGGTAGTAGGTGGTTCCAGAATTGGAAACATCCCCTACCAGGCCAACTTCTCACAGTCCCCCAGGCTGTGCTTGGTACCCCTGGCTGTGCTTGGTCCCCCTGGTTGCTCTTGGTCCCCCAGGCTGTGCTTGGTCCCCCAGGCTGTGCTTGGTCCCCCTGGATGCTCTTGGTCCCCCTGGCTATGCTTGGTCTCCCTGGTTCCTCTTGGTCCCCCTGGCTGTGCTTGGTCCCCCAGGCTGTGCTTGGTCTCCCTGGTTGCTCTTGGTCCCCCTGGCTGTGCTTGGTACACCTGGCTGTGCTTGGTCCCCAGGCTGTGCTTGGCCCCCCAGGCTGTGCTTGGTCCCCCTGGTTGCTCTTGGTCCCCCAGGCTGTGCTTGGTCCCCCTGGTGCTCTTGGTCCCCCTGGCTGTGCTTGGTCCCCCTGGTTGCTCTTGGTCCCCCTGGCTGTGCTTGGTCCCCCTGGTTGCTCTTGGTCCCCCAGGCTGTGCTTGGTCCCCCAGGCTGTGCTTGGTCCCCCTGGTTGCTCTTGGTCCCCCAGGCTGTGCTTGGTCCCCCAGGCTGTGCTTGGTCCCCCTGGTTGCTCTTGGTCCCCCAGGCTGTGCTTGGTCCCCCAGGCTGTGCTTGGACCCCCTGGTTGCTCTTGGTCCTCCAGGCTGTGCTTGGTCCCCCAGGCTGTGCTTGGTCCCCCAGGCTGTGCTTGGTCCCCCTGGTTGCTCTTGGTCCCCCTGGCTGTGCTTGGTACCCCTGGCTGTGCTTGGTCCCCCTGGTTGCTCTTGGTCCCCCAGGCTGTGCTTGGTCCCTCTGGTTGCTCTTGGTCCCCCAGGCTGTGCTTGGTCCCCCAGGCTGTGCTTGTTCCCCCTGGTTGCTCTTGGTCCCCCAGGCTGTGCTTGGTCCCCCAGGCTGTGCTTGGCCCCCCTGGTTGCTCTTGGTCCCCCAGGCTGTGCTTGGTCCCCCAGGCTGTGCTTGGTCCCCCAGGCTGTGCTTGTTCCCCCTGGTTGCTCTTGGTCCCCCAGGCTGTGCTTGGTACCCCAGGCTGTGCTTGGCCCCCCTGGTTGCTCTTGGTCCCCCAGGCTGTGCTTGGTCCCCCAGGCTGTGCTTGTTCCCCCTGGTTGCTCTTGGTCCCCCAGGCTGTGCTTGGTCCCCCAGGCTGTGCTTGGCCCCCCTGGTTGCTCTTGGTCCCCCTGGCTGTGCTTGGTCCCCCTGATTGCTCTTGGTCCCCCAGGCTGTGCTTGGTCCCTGTGAGAAGTTGGCCTGGTAGGGGATGTTTCCAATTCTGGAACCACCTACTACCTGACCAAACAATCCCCTTATGGTGTCTGGTTGTAAGTCAACCTTATTAGACAAGCTATCCTAGGGGTAGCATGGACTAAGCAGCCTAAAGGCTTAACTTAAGAGGTCGTGTTAAGCGAGCTGTTTTACCACATACAATCCTGTAATACCAAATGAAAGGACACCACACAAGTATATATTATAAAAATATATGTGTTTATTACTAAAAACAATCCCCAGTATTCTTTATGAATAAAGGGGCACAAGCGTTAAATCAAAAGCACTGTTTAAACATACAAGTTGCACAATTATGGATGAGGGCAGGGGGCCACTCAAACCATATACTAAACAAGTGGTATAAGAGAGGTCACTCGAACAGTGGTTAGGCCTAGGGCCTAGGGAATCGCTGGGAGCAGTCAGGACAAGCAATGCTGAAGTCGGGAATGGCCCTCGGGATTCGGGAGATGTGCGGAAAGCGCACGCATGCACCAATGTTAACCAATGGTGCGTAAAAGTCAAAGAGTTAAAGTTTAAGGACACTTCCGCTGAACCTAGAGGAACAAAACTTAACACACAGACCCTAGAGGTGTGCACCAGTGTGGGAACACCGGCGGAGCAAAGTTACCTCACCCACAGGAAGTGGGTGCACAGGGTCGAAATGGCGTCGGGTTTTGACACGCAGGCTCTTGGTGCTTGAAGCTGAAAGGGCTGCAGGCAGGGTGAAGACGAAGTGTCCGGTGGAGTCCAAGGGTGGACTCAAGTTGTAGAGTACCTGAAAGCAGAGGGGACAGAGTCTGGGTCACTCAGCAGTGACCAGGGTGGAACCAGGACGGAACCAGGCAATGTCGGGCGCAATCAGGTGGTCGTCGAGGCGCTTCTCTTCGCTGTCACGTGGGCTCTGGGGCATCTGCGACGTCCAGGAGCAGGTCACGATCTGTCCCACGCAGGCTCTCACCGTCGGTGCAGTCGGCTTCCGGTTTGGAGCAAACAAGCCTTGGTAAGAGCAATCCACGCGGGATTGGAAGATGGCGTCTCACTCGGACCAGGAAGGTCAGAGTCGGGGCTCCCTTTCAGGGGAGCTGGTGTGGATCTGGAGCAACCAGAATCACGAGTCTTCTTTTGTAGTTCGTCGGCACAGGGACCACAAGCCAGCTGGCAAGTGACCGGGCCAACGCGTTGAGCCAAATCGTGCCAAAGGGCCCCACGCAGCACTCGTCGAGTGTGGAGGGCTGAACTTCGGCTCAGGAGTAGCTCAGGGTGGGGGCTTCTCAAACCCCGGTGTACAGCTTCGAGGGTCACTCGTGGGCTGCACGGTCAGCGTCTCGTGGTCACTTCAAGATGGCGTGCCCCACGCTTCCGGTCGCCTCCACGGGTCTCAGCTTTGCAGGGACTGTGGATCGGGCTGTTAGAAGCTGGGCAGGCTTAATCTCGTCGATCTCAGTCGCTCGAGTTCCGGCGGGAACTGCAACTAAGTAGACGTCGAGGGCTGGATGGTGCCTGCTGCTGCAGGGTGGTCACTCCTTGACCACAAGGGAGATTCTTCGGGCTTCCACGTTGAGATGGAGGGCGAAGGGTCCAGAATATCGTTTCAAATGTTTCTTCCAGGAAATCTGATGTGCATTGGCACTGCTCCCACTCTTATTCGAATCTGGTGGGCGTGATTACCTGCTAGGTCCCCTCCTATGGGTGGGACCCAGGAAGTGGGTGGATACACCCCCTTCCTTTGATCCAGGCCGCCCTGGCACGAGGGCTGGAGTGCCCCAGAACCGGTTTGGCCGGATTATGCAAGGGGCAGCCTTGTGCGCCCCAGGCAGTGTCTGGTTTCTTTCAAACCTCCCTGCTACAATACACTATCTCCTGTCTGGAGGGCGGTGACACCCTCCTGCGACAGGAAACCCTTTGTCCAGGACCCCCTTGACTGGGTTTCGGTCAGCTCCAGGGGTCCAGACATTTGTCTGTGGCAGAGGCATCCATTTTGTGGATCTTAAGGCCTTTGGAGAAATCAACCGCATTAAAGTGAAGTAACATGTCTTACCCCTCTAGAGGGGTGGAATGCCATCCCCGTCGCCAGAACTGGCGAGGGGATGGTATTCCAAAGCGTATGACACCTTACACGACATGTTTTGATAAAGCCAAACCAGAGTTGCTAAATAACCGCGAGGATTATAAGGCACTTAATAGTATATGGTATGGCATTATCCTGAAACAGCTTAGGGATTTGTTCCCGACGGCTGCAGACAGGCTCAGCTCATGCTAGAGCTCCATCTCACATAAAAACCATGCACCCAGCCTCCAGGATTGGTGAGGCCTGTCTATAGGAGTGGCTCACAGGTTTACATGTGTCCAGATATAGGTTTAGACATAGGTATACTATATCTAAGCAAGGGGTGTGTACACCACCTTACCCCAGCTGAGTGATCAGCCAGTTGTGTCAATTTAAGAACCAGCCAGGGGTGGCAAAAGATATGCTGCAGCCCCTGGTAGGCCTTAGTGGCTCCTGTGCCCTGTGCACCTATAGTGCATTCTACAGGGGCTGACAAGGAGTCCATTTCCAATTGGTATGTGCCTATAGCACATGTGTCATTAATTTAGTGAGAGAACAGCAGGCTGGGGGTCTGATCAGCAGGCCCACAGCCTCAGTAGTCGAAAACCAGTGAAGCAAAAAGCAAAAATTTGGGGTGACCATAGGATAGCAGACCCTACTCTCCTACACAACCCCCCCCCAAACGCAGGGACATTAAACTAACCTTGACCAGATAAGTCTTCATGTTCTAAGTGGAAGTACCTGGAGAGACCATCTGCATTACCATGGTCAGTCCCTGGGCGGTGCTCCACTGTAAAGTCCATCCCCTGTAGGGAAATGGACCACCTGAGCAGTTTGGGATTTTCACCCTTCATCTGATTAAGCCATAAGAGGGGCTTATGGTCTGTTTGCACCAGGAAGTGAGTTCCAAACAAGTAGGACCTCAACTTCTTTAATGCCCAAACCACAGCAAAGGCCTCCCTCTCAATGGCTGACCAACGTTTTTCTCTTGGGGTTAGCCTCCTGCTAATGAAAGCAATTGGCTGGTCTTGACCATCTTGATTAAGTTGTGAGAGTACAGCTCCCACCCCCAACTCAGAAGCATCTGTCTGAACAATGAACTGTTTGGAGTAGTCAGGACTCTTTAGGATAGGTGCAGAGCACATGGCCTTCTTCAGGTCTTCAAATGCCTTCTGACAGCTAACTGTCCACTGAACCTTTTTTGGCATCTTCTTGGATGTCAAGTCATTTAATGGTGTCACTATAGACCCATAGTTTTTCACAAACTTTCTGTAATACCCAGTCAGGCCCAAGAAGGCTCTGACTTGTGTCTGGGTAACTGGAGGAGCCCAGTCCTGTATGGCCTGGATTTTGCTTTCCAGTGGCTGAACCTGGCCTCCACCTACTAGGTGGCCCAGGTATACAACCTTACTCTGCCCTATCTGGCACTTTGTGGCCTTGATAGTTAGGCCTGCCTTTTGCAGGGCCTCCAAAACTTTCTTCAGGTGGATCAGGTGATCCTCCCAGGTGGAGCTAAAGACAGCAATATCATCCAGATAAGCTGCACAAAAGTCATCCAACCCAGTAAGGACTTGGTTCACCAACCTTTGGAAAGTGGCAGGTGCATTCTTCAAACCAAAGGGCATTACCACAAACTGATAATGTCCACTAGGGGTAGAGAATGCTGTTTTGGCTTTTGACTCCTCAGCTAGTCTGATTTGCCAGTAGCCAGCTGTCAGATCAAATGTGCTCAGAAACTTGGCAGAAGCCAATCTGTCAATGAGCTCATCTGCTCTTGGAATGGGGTGAGCATCTGTCCTAGTGACAGCATTGAGACCCCTGTAATCCACGCAAAACCTCATTTCTCTCTTACCATCTTGGGTATGAGGTTTTGGCACCAGGACTACTGGGCTGGCCCATGGGCTCTCTGATGGCTCAATCACTCCAAGCTCCAACATCTTTTGCACCTCAGCCTTGATGCAATCCCTGACATGATCAGGTTGCCTGTAGATCTTATTCTTGACAGGCAGACTGTCACCAGTGTCCACAACATGGGTACACCAGTCAGTTTGGCTGGGTGTGAGTGAAAACATTTGCCTGTGAGCCTGCAAAACTTGTCTGCAGTCCCTCTGTTGCTGGTCAGTGAGGCTGCCTGCCAAGGCTACTCCATCAACTGAACCATCATCAGGGTTCTGGGAAAGCAGGTCTGGGAGAGGGTCACTCTCTTCCTCCTGTTCCCCATCTGTGGCCATGAGCAAGCTCATGTCCTCCCTGTCTACAAATGCTTTCAAGCGATTCACATGGATTACCCTGTGAGGGCTCCTGGGTGTTCCAAAGTCTACCAAGTAGGTGACTTCCCCTTTCTTCTCAATAATAGGATAGGGTCCACTCCATTTGTCTTGGAGTGCTGCTGGAGCCACTGGCTCCAGTACCCATACCTTCTGTCCTGGTTGGAACTCTACCAGTACAGCCTTTTGGTCATGCCAAGCTTTCTGCAATTCTTGGCTGGCCTCCAGGTTTTTGGATGCTCTTTCCATGTACTCAGCCATCCTGGAGCGGAGACCAAGTACATAGTCCACTATGTCTAGTTTGGGCTTTTTGAGAGGTAACTCCCATCCTTCCTTCACCAAACACAATGGACCTCTCACAGGGTGGCCAAACAAAAGTTCAAAAGGGCTGTAGCCAACCCCCTTCTGTGGGACCTCTCTGTAAGCAAAGAGCAGGCAGGGTAAAAGAATGTCCCATTTCCGCCTGAGCTTCTCTGGTAATCCTTTTATCATGCCTTTAAGGGTCTTGTTAAATCTCTCCACAAGCCCATTGCATTGTGGATGATATGGGGTGGTAAACTTATAGTTTACTCCACATTCCTTCCACATTGCTTTTAGATAGCTGGACATAAAATTTGTCCCTCTATCTGATAGTACCTCCTTAGGAAAGCCCACTCTTGAGAAAACTGCAATGAGGGCTTTTGCCACCACAGGTGCTGTGGTGGTCCTTAGGGGAATAGCCTCTGGGTACCTGGTGGCATGATCCACTACCACCAGTATGAATCTGTTCCCAGATGCTGTTTGGGGGTCCATTGGACCCACAATATCAATTCCAACTCTCTCAAAGGGGACCCCCACCACAGGTAGTGGTATTAGGGGGGCCTTTGTTGTGCCACCTGACTTACCACTGGCTTGGCAAGTGACACAGGAGCGACAAAACTCCTTGACATCCTCTGACATGTGAGGCCAGTGAAAGTGTGGAACAAGCCTGTCCCACGTCTTGTTCTGGCCTAAGTGTCCTGCAAGGGGAATATCATGGGCCAAGGTAAGGAGGAATCCCCTAAACTGCAGAGGTATCACCAACCTCCTGGTCATGCCAGGCTTGGGGGCTCTAGCCTCTGAGTAAAGGAGTCCCTCATCCCAATACACAGTATGGGTACCTTGGGCATCCCCAGCAGCCTCAGCAGCAGCCTGCTGTCTGAGGGGTTCAAGGGAAGGGCAATCTAATTGAGCCTGCCTCAGGTCTGCCCTTGAGGGTCCCCCTGTCCCCAGAAACTCAACCTGGTCAGGTTCAAGCTCCTCAGAGACAGTCTCCTCTTGGACTGCAGAATCAGTTTCCTCTGAAACCTGATCCTCAACCTGGGGCAAGGTGGAAGGCGAAGCCTTTCCTCTCTTGCTCCTTCTCTTGGGTTGTGGCTGGTCTATTGTCTCAAGATCCACCACTGGTTCAGGAAGGCACTTCTTAGCCTGAGCCCTTGTCATGGCAAGGACATGCTCTGAAATCCCTAGCATTTCTGCATGAGTCCTGTACTCCACTTCTGACCATGCTGAGCTTTCAAGGTCATTGCCTAACAGACAGTCTACTGGTAGGTCTGCACTCACCACAACTTTCTTTAGGCCATCAACCCCTCCCCAGGAGAAGTTCACAACTGCCACACTATGGGAGGTAGTGGAGTTGCTTGCATTGGTTACTAGGTAGCTCTCTCCTAGTACAATCTGTCCAGGGTCCACAAAGCCAGGGGTCACCATGGTGACACTAGCACATGTGTCCCTGTAAGCTTGAGCCAGTTTCTCATTTATTAAGGGAGTCTGCCTGTATTTGCCCAGGTTAGTGGGGCTTACTGCAGTGGGCAACTCAATGTCCACATCATACAGGAGAACTGCCTGTGTAGGGACTCTGACTAGGCCAGATCCTACTTCAATACCCAGGGTCAACCCAGCTACACCCTTGGACTGTGTTCCACCACTGCTTACTGTACTTGGGGTTGCAGTTGCTTTAGGAGCTGTAGTGGTGGGAACTGGATTTGCCTTGGTGCACTCACTGCCCCAGTGTGAAACTGATTTGCAGGTATTACACCAAGGTGTCTTTGGACCTTTGTTCTTCTTCTTCTTGTTACCATTTTGGGAACCACCCTCCTTACTATTAGTTTGGGGGCCTGAAGACTTCTGGTCTTTTTCTTTATCTTTCTGATTCTGATTACCACCCTTCTGGTCTGTTTTCTTCTGGTCACCACCTTGGTTCTGGGGTTTCTGCTTAATCCTTGTTCTGACCCATTTGTCTGCCTTCTTTCCCAATTCTTGGGGAGAGGTCAGATCAGAGTCAATAAGGTATTGATGCAACAGCTGGTTTGTACAGTTATTAAGGATCTGTTCTCTCATCATAAGATTGTACAATCCTGTATAGTCTGAAACTTTACTTCCCTGTAACCAACCCTCCAAAGCCTTAGTGGCACACTCCACAAAATCAGTCCAGTCTTGAGTCTGTGCTTTCTGGGTGTCTCTGAACAACAACCTGTATTGCTCAGTGGTTAGGCCATACCCTTCAATGAGAGCACTCTTCAAAACAGAGTAGTTTTTGGCATCCTCAGGTCTAACTGTGAGGAGCCTGTCCCTCCCTTTCTCAGAAAAGGAGTACCACAAAATTGCAGCCCACTGATTCTCAGGAACCTGCTGTACCATGCAGGCTCTCTCAAGAGCAGTCATCCATTTGTGGATGTCATCCCCTTCTTTAAAGGGGGGCACAATTTTGGTCAGGTTTCTATTATCATAGGCCCTGTCTTTTTCTCTTGGAATATTGCTGCCACCAGTGACATCTAAGCCACTTAATTTCTGCTCTCTTGCCAAGGCAAGTTTAGCTTGAGCTAAGGTAAGCTTAGCTTGACTCAGGGCTACCTCCTCTCTCTCTATCTGGAGTCTGACAGCCCTCATTCTAGCCCTATGCTCAGCTTTCTGAGAAGCACTCATGCCTCTCTCTGATTCTCTGGAGGCACTAGAAAGATGAGAGTCCCCTGAGGGAGATCTCACTCTTCTGTTGCCTGGGAGAATCACATGTTGGGTTCTGGGGAGGTGCTGGCCCTCTCCATTCCCCAGTAGGTCCAAGTTGGCCTGGCTAAGCCTACCAACTGGAACCTGGCTACCCTGATCCTGTACTTCTAAGTCCCCAACATCTGAGTCCTCATCCAAGTCATCATCATCCTCCTCTTCAGGGGGATCAACTACAGGGGGGTTCTCTCCATTTCCTGTGTCTAGGGAAGCTGTTTTAGCCTTCTCTAAGTCATCCTGTTCTAGGATTTCTACCAGGGTTAGGCAGGTGGGGCTTCTGCCCCTTTTTAACCCTCTTGCTTTGCACAAGGCAATCAAGTCTCTGCGGGTTAGTTTGTCATATCCAAAAGTTGCCTGGGTAGGGTCAACTGTCACAGGACTAGACCCTGAGGCCTTTCCTGTGTCAGACATGGTTACTAGTGAGGTGTAAGTGGTGCACTTACCTACACTAAGTGTTTTCCTACTGTACCTTGCTAGTTAGTTGTAGTCAGGGTGTGCTAATCCCTTCAACCTACAACTACTAAGTTCAGTAGAACTTAATATGCTAAGCTTTTGATTTTATATGTACCTAGAGGTACTTGATGTGATCTTTCAATTTGATATAAAGATTGCAATGGTAAAACAACAGCAAGCTCAAATCCGCACCGCTGCTCACCAATGTGAGAAGTTGGCCTGGTAGGGGATGTTTCCAATTCTGGAACCACCTACTACCTGACCAAACAATCCCCTTATGGTGTCTGGTTGTAAGTCAACCTTATTAGACAAGCTATCCTAGGGGTAGCATGGACTAAGCAGCCTAAAGGCTTAACTTAAGAGGTCGTGTTAAGCGAGCTGTTTTACCACATACAATCCTGTAATACCAAATGAAAGGACACCACACAAGTATATATTATAAAAATATATGTGTTTATTACTAAAAACAATCCCCAGTATTCTTTATGAATAAAGGGGCACAAGCGTTAAATCAAAAGCACTGTTTAAACATACAAGTTGCACAATTATGGATGAGGGCAGGGGGCCACTCAAACCATATACTAAACAAGTGGTATAAGAGAGGTCACTCGAACAGTGGTTAGGCCTAGGGCCTAGGGAATCGCTGGGAGCAGTCAGGACAAGCAATGCTGAAGTCAGGAATGGCCCTCGGGATTCGGGAGATGTGCGGAAAGCGCACGCATGCACCAATGTTAACCAATGGTGCGTAAAAGTCAAAGAGTTAAAGTTTAAGGACACTTCCGCTGAACCTAGAGGAACAAAACTTAACACACAGACCCTAGAGGTGTGCACCAGTGTGGGAACACCGGCGGAGCAAAGTTACCTCACCCACAGGAAGTGGGTGCACAGGGTCGAAATGGCGTCGGGTTTTGACACGCAGGCTCTTGGTGCTTGAAGCTGAAAGGGCTGCAGGCAGGGTGAAGACGAAGTGTCCGGTGGAGTCCAAGGGTGGACTCAAGTTGTAGAGTACCTGAAAGCAGAGGGGACAGAGTCTGGGTCACTCAGCAGTGACCAGGGTGGAACCAGGACGGAACCAGGCAATGTCGGGCGCAATCAGGTGGTCGTCGAGGCGCTTCTCTTCGCTGTCACGTGGGCTCTGGGGCATCTGCGACGTCCAGGAGCAGGTCACGATCTGTCCCACGCAGGCTCTCACCGTCGGTGCAGTCGGCTTCCGGTTTGGAGCAAACAAGCCTTGGTAAGAGCAATCCACGCGGGATTGGAAGATGGCGTCTCACTCGGACCAGGAAGGTCAGAGTCGGGGCTCCCTTTCAGGGGAGCTGGTGTGGATCTGGAGCAACCAGAATCACGAGTCTTCTTTTGTAGTTCGTCGGCACAGGGACCACAAGCCAGCTGGCAAGTGACCGGGCCAACGCGTTGAGCCAAATCGTGCCAAAGGGCCCCACGCAGCACTCGTCGAGTGTGGAGGGCTGAACTTCGGCTCAGGAGTAGCTCAGGGTGGGGGCTTCTCAAACCCCGGTGTACAGCTTCGAGAGTCACTCGTGGGCTGCACGGTCAGCGTCTCGTGGTCACTTCAAGATGGCGTGCCCCACGCTTCCGGTCGCCTCCACGGGTCTCAGCTTTGCAGGGACTGTGGATCGGGCTGTTAGAAGCTGGGCAGGCTTGATCTCGTCGATCTCAGTCGCTCGAGTTCCGGCGGGAACTGCAACTAAGTAGACGTCGAGGGCTGGATGGTGCCTGCTGCTGCAGGGTGGTCACTCCTTGACCACAAGGGAGATTCTTCGGGCTTCCACGTTGAGATGGAGGGCGAAGGGTCCAGAATATCGTTTCAAATGTTTCTTCCAGGAAATCTGATGTGCATTGGCACTGCTCCCACTCTTATTCGAATCTGGTGGGCGTGATTACCTGCTAGGTCCCCTCCTATGGGTGGGACCCAGGAAGTGGGTGGATACACCCCCTTCCTTTGATCCAGGCCGCCCTGGCACGAGGGCTGGAGTGCCCCAGAACCGGTTTGGCCGGATTATGCAAGGGGCAGCCTTGTGCGCCCCAGGCAGTGTCTGGTTTCTTTCAAACCTCCCTGCTACAATACACTATCTCCTGTCTGGAGGGCGGTGACACCCTCCTGCGACAGGAAACCCTTTGTCCAGGACCCCCTTGACTGGGTTTCGGTCAGCTCCAGGGGTCCAGACATTTGTCTGTGGCAGAGGCATCCATTTTGTGGATCTTAAGGCCTTTGGAGAAATCAACCGCATTAAAGTGAAGTAACATGTCTTACCCCTCTAGAGGGGTGGAATGCCATCCCCGTCGCCAGAACTGGCGAGGGGATGGTATTCCAAAGCGTATGACACCTTACACGACATGTTTTGATAAAGCCAAACCAGAGTTGCTAAATAACCGCGAGGATTATAAGGCACTTAATAGTATATGGTATGGCATTATCCTGAAACAGCTTAGGGATTTGTTCCCGACGGCTGCAGACAGGCTCAGCTCATGCTAGAGCTCCATCTCACATAAAAACCATGCACCCAGCCTCCAGGATTGGTGAGGCCTGTCTATAGGAGTGGCTCACAGGTTTACATGTGTCCAGATATAGGTTTAGACATAGGTATACTATATCTAAGCAAGGGGTGTGTACACCACCTTACCCCAGCTGAGTGATCAGCCAGTTGTGTCAATTTAAGAACCAGCCAGGGGTGGCAAAAGATATGCTGCAGCCCCTGGTAGGCCTTAGTGGCTCCTGTGCCCTGTGCACCTATAGTGCATTCTACAGGGGCTGACAAGGAGTCCATTTCCAATTGGTATGTGCCTATAGCACATGTGTCATTAATTTAGTGAGAGAACAGCAGGCTGGGGGTCTGATCAGCAGGCCCACAGCCTCAGTAGTCGAAAACCAGTGAAGCAAAAAGCAAAAATTTGGGGTGACCATAGGATAGCAGACCCTACTCTCCTACAGTCCCCCAGGCTGTGCTTGGTCCCCCAGGCTGTGCTTGGTCCCCCAGGGTCTGCTTGGTCCCCCTGGTTGCTCTTGGTCCTTCAGGCTGTGCTTGGTCCCCCAGGCTCTGCTTGGTCCCCCTGGTTGCTCTTGGTCCCCCAGGCTGTGCTTTGTCCCCCAGGCTGTGCTTGGTCCCCCTGGTTGCTCTTGGTCCCCCAGGCTGTGCTTGGTACCCCAGGCTGTGCTTGGTCCCTGTGAGAAGTTGGCCTGGTAGGGGATGTTTCCAATTCTGGAACCACCTACTACCTGTCCAAACAATCCCTTATGGTGTCTGGTTGTAAGTCAACCTTATTAGACAAGCTATCCTAGGGGTAGCATGGACTAAGCAGCCTAAAGGCTTAACTTAAGAGGTCGTGTTAAGCGAGCTGTTTTACCACATACAATCCTGTAATACCAAATGAAAGGACACCACACAAGTATATATTATAAAAATATATGTGTTTATTACTAAAAACAATCCCCAGTATTCTTTATGAATAAAGGGGCACAAGCGTTAAATCAAAAGCACTGTTTAAACATACAAAGTTGCACAATTATGGATGAGGGCAGGGGGCCACTCAAACCATATACTAAACAAGTGGTATAAGAGATGCCACTCGAGCAGTGGTTAGGCCTAGGGCCTAGGGAATCGCTGGGAGCAGTCAGGATAAGCAATGCTGAAGTCGGGAATGGCCCTCGGGATTCGGGAGATGTGCGGAAAGCGCACGCACGCACCAATGTTAACCAATGGTGCGTAAAAGTTGTAAAGTTAAAGTTAAAGGACACTTCCGCTGAACCTAGAGGAACAAAACTTAACACACAGACCCTAGAGATGTGTACCAGTGTGGGAACACCGGCGGAGCAAAGTTACCTCACCCACAGGAAGCGGGTGCACAGGGTCGAAGTGGCGTCGGGTTTTGACACGCAGGTTCTTGGCGCTTGAAGCTGAAGACGCTGCAGGCGATGTGAAGGAGAAGTGTCCGGTGGATCCAAGGGTGGATCTGAAGTGGTGAAGACCTGAAAGCAGAGGGGACAGTGTTCAAAGTCACTGGCCAGTGACCACCGTGGAACCAGATTGGAACCAGGCAAAGTCGGGTGCAAACAGGTGATGAGGGGTTGCTTCTCTCTGCAGCCACGTGGACACGAAGAGGTCAAGGACGTCCAGGAGTCGATCTCGAGCTGTCCCTCGAAGGCTCTAGCTGATGGCGGTGTCGGCAACTCGATTGAAGCAAACAAGCCTTGGCTAATGCAAGCCACGGGGAAAGTGAAAAAGGCTTATTACTCGGACCAGCAAGGTCAGAGCGGGTACTCCTTTCTACAGGAGCGAGGGCAGGTCTGGAGCAACCAGACCCACAGTGTAAATCGTAGGTTTCGTTGCCAAGATGGCCGCTGACCACGTGACAAGCGGCCAGGATGGCGAGTCAAGTGGCACAAAGCAAAAGAGCCCCACGCAGATCGTGGAGATGCTGGAGGGCTGATCTTTGGTGCAAATGCTGCTCGATTGTGGGGCTTTTCAAACCCCAAAGCACAGAGTCGAGGGTGCCTTGGGTGCTGCGCAGTCAGCGTCTCGGGGGTCTTTCAAGATGTCCGCTCCCACGTCTCTCGGTGCCTCCACGGGTCCCTTCTTTGCAGGGACTGTGGATCGGGCTGAGCGAAGTCTGGGAAGCTGGGTCTTGTCAGGCTCTGCACTCGGGCTCCGGCGGGAGGCGGCGGCAAAGCAGACGTCGAGGTGCTGGGTGGTGCCTGTGTTCACAGGGTGGCCCCTCCTAGGCCACAAGGGAGATTCTCTTCAGTCTTCTATCATCAGAATGTCGAAGTCCAGTCGTCTTCTTAGTTTAAAGGTGATTTCAGGATGATCTGATGTGCATTGGCACTGCTCCCACTCTTATTCCAATCTGGGGGGCGTGATTACCTGCTAGGTCCCTCCCTATGGGTGAGACCCAGGAAGGGGGTGGATACACCCCTTTCCTTTGATTCAGGCCGCCCTGGCACGAGGGCTGGAGTGCCCCAGAACCGGTTTGGCCGGATTATGCAAGGGGCAGCTGTGAGAAGTTGGCCTGGTAGGGGATGTTTCCAATTCTGGAACCACCTACTACCTGACCAAACAATCCCCTTATGGTGTCTGGTTGTAAGTCAACCTTATTAGACAAGCTATCCTAGGGGTAGCATGGACTAAGCAGCCTAAAGGCTTAACTTAAGAGGTCGTGTTAAGCGAGCTGTTTTACCAAATACAATCCTGTAATACCAAATGAAAGGACACCACACAAGTATATATTATAAAAATATATGTGTTTATTACTAAAAACAATCCCCAGTATTCTTTATGAATAAAGGGGCACAAGCGTTAAATCAAAAAGCACTGTTTAAACATACAAGTTGCACAATTATGGATGAGGGCGGGTGGCCACTCAAACCATATACTAAACAAGTGGTATAAGAGATGCCACTCGAGCAGTGGTTAGGCCTAGGGCCTAGGGAATCGCTGGGAGCAGCCAGGACAAGCAATGCTGAAGTCGGGAATGGCCCTCGGGATTCGGGAGATGTGCGGAAAGCGCACGCATGCACCAATGTTAACCAATGGTGCGTAAAAGTCAAAGAGTTAAAGTTTAAGGACACTTCCGCTGAACCTAGAGGAACAAAACTTAACACACAGACCCTAGAGGTGTGCACCAGTGTGGGAACACAGGCGGAGCAAAGTTACCTCACCCACAGGAAGTGGGTGCACAGGGTTGAAGTGGCGTCGGGTTTTGACACGCAGGCTCTTGGTGCTTGGAGCTGAAAGGGCTGCAGGCAGGGTGAAGACGAAGTGTCCGGTGGAGTCCAAGGGTGGACTCAAGTTGTAGAGTACCTGAAAGCAGAGGGGACAGAGTCTGGGTCACTCAGCAGTGACCAGGGTGGAACCAGGACGGAACCAGGCAATGTCGGGCGCAATCAGGTGGTCGTCGAGGAGCTTCTCTCCGCTGTCACGTGGGCTCTGGGGCATCTGCGACGTCCAGGAGCAGGTCACGATCTGTCCCACGCAGGCTCTCACCGTCGGTGCAGTCAGCTTCAAGTTTGGAGCAAACAAGCCTTGGTAAGAGCAATCCACGCAGGATCAGAGGATTGCTTCTCACTCGGACCAGGAAGGTCAGAGTCGGGGCTCCTTTTCAGGGGAGCTGGTGTGGATCTGGAGCAACCAGATTCACGAGTCTTCTTAGGTAGTTCGTCGGCACAGGGACCACAAGCCAGCTGGCAAGTGACCGGGCCAACGCGTTGAGCCAAATCGTGCCAAAGGGCCCCACGCAGCACTCGTCGAGTGTGGAGGGCTGAACTTCGGCTCAGGAGTAGCTCAGGGTGGGGGCTTCTCAAACCCCGGTGTACAGCTTCGAGGGTCACTCGTGGGCTGCACGGTCAGCGTCTTGTGGTCACTTCAAGATGGCGTGCCCCACGCTTCCGGTCGCCTCCACGGGTCTCAGCTTTGCAGGGACTGTGGATCGGGCTGTTAGAAGCTGGGCAGGCTTGATCTCGTCGATCTCAGTCGCTCGAGTTCCGGCGGGAACTGCAACTAAGTAGACGTCGAGGGCTGGATGGTGCCTGCTGCTGCAGGGTGGTCACTCCTTGACCACAAGGGAGATTCTTCGGGCTTCCACGTTGAGATGGAGGGCGAAGGGTCCAGAATATCGTCTCAAATGTTTCTTCCAGGAAATCTGATGTGCATTGGCACTGCTCCCACTCTTATTCGAATCTGGTGGGCGTGATTACCTGCTAGGTCCCCTCCTATGGGTGGGACCCAGGAAGTGGGTGGATACACCCCCTTCCTTTGATCCAGGCCGCCCTGGCACGAGGGCTGGAGTGCCCCAGAACCGGTTTGGCCGGATTATGCAAGGGGCAGCCTTGTGCGCCCCAGGCAGTGTCTGGTTTCTTTCAAACCTCCCTGCTACAATACACTATCTCCTGTCTGGAGGGCGGTGACACCCTCCTGTGACAGGAAACCCTTTGTCCAGGACCCCCTTGACTGAGTTTCGGTCAGCTCCAGGGGTCCAGACATTTGTCTGTGGCAGAGGCATCCATTTTGTGGATCTTAAGGCCTTGGGAGAAATCAACCGCATTAAAGTGAAGTAACATGTCTTACCCCTCTAGAGGGGTGGAATGCCATCCCCGTCGCCAGAACTGGCGAGGGGATGGTATTCCAAAGCGTATGACACCTTACACGACATGTTTTGATAAAGCCAAACCAAAGTTGCTAAATAACCGCGAGGATTATAAGGCACTTAATAGTATATGGTATGGCATTATCCTGAAACAGCTTAGGGATTTGTTCCCGACGGCTGCAGACAGGCTCAGCTCATGCTAGAGCTCCATCTCACATAAAACCATGCACCCAGCCTCCAGGATTGGTGAGGCCTGACTATAGGAGTGGCTCACAGGTTTACATGTGTCCAGATATAGGTTTAGACATAGGTATACTATATCTAAGCAAGGGGTGTGTACACCACCTTACCCCAGCTGAGTGATCAGCCAGTTGTGTCAATTTAAGAACCAGCCAGGGGTGGCAAAAGATATGCTGCAGCCCCTGGTAGGCCTTAGTGGCTCCTGTGCCCTGTGCACCTATAGTGCATTCTACAGGGGCTGACAAGGAGTCCATTTCCAATTGGTATGTACCTAGGGTACATGGAATCCATTTTACAGAGAGAGCAGATGGCCTGGGGCCCTGATTAGCAGGGAACCAGGTCAACTAAGTCAAAAAACCAGCTAAACACAGGCAAAAAATCTGGGGTAACCATAGTCAGGTAGCCACCTTCCTACATAACCCCCCCCCAAACGAAAGGAGATAAGGCTATCCTTGGCCAGGTAAGCCTATATTGCCTGAGTGGCCATATAAGGAAGTACCTGCACTAGCATGGGTACCCCCTGTCTCATGGTCCACTAAGCAGTCCCTCACCCTTTGGGTATTAGAGGGCCTCCACCATAGGGAATCACTACCTTGGGTGTGTTTATGCAAAGTTAAAGGCTGGTTTGGATATGGAGTATTGAAGTTAGGCTCTACTAAGTTAGGGCTTGGCTTCCTCCAATTATCTTCCACCAGGTGTGCCTTTCTTTCTTTAACTGAGTTGCACTGTGCTCTCAGGGTCAGCCTCTGGCTACCTAAAGCTGGAGGCTGGGTCCCTCTGTTTGGCTTGCTGGAGGGACAGTTCAGGTTTGGGCCCCTTGGGTCCCAGGTTTGGCTGTGCCCAACAGAATCCATCTGTGGGAGGTCCCTAACTACTTTTAAGGGGGCTCCCTCAGGAGTTTTTAAAGTTTTCACCTTACTAGGGCTACTAGTTTTGGTGCACCTAATCTTTTGATGGGGGTGCTTTATTTGACAGGGGGCCCTCTGAGTCTCACTGTCCTTCTTGTCCTCTGCAGCCCTGGGCTGGCTAAGGCAAGGTAGAGAGGGGCAGGTTACCTGCTCCAGACTGGGTCCCACCTGAGAAGGGTCCACTGACATCAGAGGTTCTGTCAGGCTAGGCCCAACCACCTCTGGGGCAGCTCCTTCATCAGGGGTAAGATCAGTTCCCTGAGGAGGCTGATCCTGTCCTAAAGTCTGGTGAGGGGGAGATTTCTCTTCCTCCTCCATGCTCTCAGTTTGTGTGGAGTTATCCATCATTTCAGGTTTCACAACACACATGTCAGTTTGAGTTTGGGCTGTGGCCATCACAGCCCCACCAACCTTTTCAGGAGGAGACTCAGTTTGGGTTTCTGCTGTTATCATAACAGCTTTGCTATTCTGTTCAGGAAGAGCTTTTACTAAAGATGGGGCAGAGAGTTTCTCAGCCCTACCAACCCTTTCAGGAAGGACATCTTGGATTGGGGCTGTAGCCAGTACAGCCTCACTAACCTTTCCATGGGAATTCACCATTCTAGAATGGGTTTCCTGTTCAACCTCAGCCCAGGCTGAGATTTCTAAATCATTACCCAGTAGACAGTCCACAGGCAAGTTTGGTGACACTGCCACTCTCTTTGGGCCAGTGACACCTCCCCAGCTGAGACTTACTACTGCCATGGGATGATTTGTTTGGATGCCATCAATGTTTATTACCTGGTATGTGGCACCAGGTAAAAGTTGCTTAGAGGGGACTATGCCATCAGCCACCATGGTGATGCTAGCCCCTGTGTCTCTATACGCTTCAACTCTTAAACCATTGATGATGGGTTCTTGTCTATACTTGCTCAAAGTATTTGGGCAAGCAGAGAAGTTGGCAAACCCCATGCCAGCCTCATAAACAAGATTAGTGGGTGATGGGGACCTGGATAGGCCAGGGTCCACTTGATTTCCAAAAGTAAACCCACCCAGATTCCTGGGTGTGCTTCCACTTCCTGGGGGATTACTGCTGACAGTAACAGGAGGTGTTGAAGCTGGCTTTGGAGGTATATTTTCTTTATTGTTATTCCTGGGACAACAGCTGTCTGTTTTGTAATGCCCCACCTGTTTACAGGGATAACAATAGGGCTTTTTCTCAGTTGAAGAAGTGTCTTGGGACCCACCCCCATCCTTGGAGTTTTGGGGCCCTGGGGAAGTCTTTTCTTTACTTTTATCCCTACCCTTATCTTGAGGCTTGGTAGACTCCTTCTTCTGGTTACTGTCCTGATTCTTAGGCCTAATCCTGGTTCTGACCCATTTGTCTGCCTTCTTTCCCAATTCTTGGGGAGAGGTCAGATCAGAGTCTACCAGGTGCTGGTGTAAGAGCTGGTTCTGACAATTACTTAGGATCTGCTCCCTCATAAACAAATTATACAATCCTGTAAAGTCATGTACTTTGCTGCCATGTAGCCAACCCTCCAGAGCCTTAGTAGCACAATCTACAAAATCAGTCCAGTCCTGAGTCTGTGTCTTCTGGGTATCTCTGAACTTCAACCTGTACTGTTCAGTGGTTAAGCCAAACCCATCTATCAGAACACTCTTCAGGACTTTGTAATTGTTTGCATCCTCATGTCTAACAGTGAGGAGCTTGTCTCTCCCTTTCTCTGAAAAGGAGTACCATAAGATTGCTGCCCACTGTTCCTCAGGAACCTGCTGTACCATGCAGGCTCTCTCAAGAGCAGTCATCCATTTGTGGATGTCATCCCCTTCCTTGTAGGGGGGCACAATCTTTGTCAGGTTTCTACTATCATAGGACCTGGGTTTCTCTTTAGGAATATTGCTGCCACCAGTGGCACCTAAGCCACACAATTTTTGCTCTCTTGCCAAGGCAAGTCTAGCTTGAGCCAAGGCTACCTCCTCCCTCTCTATCTGGAGTTTGACAGCCCTCATTCTGGCCCTATGTTCTAGCTTTTGAGAAGCACCCATGCTTCTCTGTGATTCTCTGGAGGCACTAGAAATATGAGAGTCCCCTGAGGGGGATCTCACTCTTCTGTTGCCTGGGAGAATAACATGTTGGGTTCTGGGGAGGTGCTGGCCCTCTCCATTCCCCAGTAGGTCCAAGTTGGCCTGGCTAAGCCTACCAACTGGAACCTGGCTACCCTGATCCTGTACTTCTAAGTCCTCAACCTCTGAGTCCTCATCCAAGTCATCATCATCCTCCTCTTCAGGGGGATCAACTGCAGGGGGGTTCCCTCCAGTTCCTGTATCTAGGGAAGCTGCTTTTGCCTTCTCTAAGTCATCCTGTTCTAGGATTTCTACCAGGATTAGGCAGGTGGGGCTTCTGCCCCTTTTTAACCCTCTTGCTTTGCACAAGGCAATCAAGTCTCTGCGGGTTAGTTTGTCATATCCAAAAGTTGCCTGGGTAGGGTCAACTGTCACAGGACTAGACCCTGAGGCCTTTCCTGTGTCAGACATGGTTACTAGTGAGGTGTAAGTGGTGCACTTACCTACACTAAGTGTTTTCCTACTGGACCTTGCTAGTGAGTTGTAGTCAGGGGTGTGCTACTCCCTTCAACCTACAACTACTAAGTTCAGTAGAACTTAATATGCTAAGCTTTTGATTTTATATGTACCTAGAGGTACTTGATGTGATCTTTCAATTTGATATAAAGATTGCAATGGTAAAACAACAGCAAGCTCAAATCCGCACCGCTGCTCACCAATGTGAGAAGTTGGCCTGGTAGGGGATGTTTCCAATTCTGGAACCACCTACTACCTGACCAAACAATCCCCTTATGGTGTCTGGTTGTAAGTCAACCTTATTAGACAAGCTATCCTAGGGGTAGCATGGACTAAGCAGCCTAAAGGCTTAACTTAAGAGGTCGTGTTAAGCGAGCTGTTTTACCAAATACAATCCTGTAATACCAAATGAAAGGACACCACACAAGTATATATTATAAAAATATATGTGTTTATTACTAAAAACAATCCCCAGTATTCTTTATGAATAAAGGGGCACAAGCGTTAAATCAAAAAGCACTGTTTAAACATACAAGTTGCACAATTATGGATGAGGGCGGGTGGCCACTCAAACCATATACTAAACAAGTGGTATAAGAGATGCCACTCGAGCAGTGGTTAGGCCTAGGGCCTAGGGAATCGCTGGGAGCAGCCAGGACAAGCAATGCTGAAGTCGGGAATGGCCCTCGGGATTCGGGAGATGTGCGGAAAGCGCACGCATGCACCAATGTTAACCAATGGTGCGTAAAAGTCAAAGAGTTAAAGTTTAAGGACACTTCCGCTGAACCTAGAGGAACAAAACTTAACACACAGACCCTAGAGGTGTGCACCAGTGTGGGAACACCGGCGGAGCAAAGTTACCTCACCCACAGGAAGTGGGTGCACAGGGTCGAAGTGGCGTCGGGTTTTGACACGCAGGCTCTTGGTGCTTGGAGCTGAAAGGGCTGCAGGCAGGGTGAAGACGAAGTGTCCGGTGGAGTCCAAGGGTGGACTCAAGTTGTAGAGTACCTGAAAGCAGAGGGGACAGAGTCTGGGTCACTCAGCAGTGACCAGGGTGGAACCAGGACGGAACCAGGCAATGTCGGGCGCAATCAGGTGGTCGTCGAGGAGCTTCTCTCCGCTGTCACGTGGGCTCTGGGGCATCTGCGACGTCCAGGAGCAGGTCACGATCTGTCCCACGCAGGCTCTCACCGTCGGTGCAGTCAGCTTCAAGTTTGGAGCAAACAAGCCTTGGTAAGAGCAATCCACGCAGGATCGGAAGATTGCTTCTCACTCGGACCAGAAAGGTCAGAGTCGGGGCTCCTTTTCAGGGGAGCTGGTGTGGATCTGGAGCAACCAGATTCACGAGTCTTCTTAGGTAGTTCGTCGGCACAGGGACCACAAGCCAGCTGGCAAGTGACCGGGCCAACGCGTTGAGCCAAATCGTGCCAAAGGGCCCCACGCAGCACTCGTCGAGTGTGGAGGGCTGAACTTCGGCTCAGGAGTAGCTCAGGGTGGGGGCTTCTCAAACCCCGGTGTACAGCTTCGAGGGTCACTCGTGGGCTGCACGGTCAGCGTCTCGTGGTCACTTCAAGATGGCGTGCCCCACGCTTCCGGTCGCCTCCACGGGTCTCAGCTTTGCAGGGACTGTGGATCGGGCTGTTAGAAGCTGGGCAGGCTTGATCTCGTCGATCTCAGTCGCTCGAGTTCTGGCGGGAACTGCAACTAAGTAGACGTCGAGGGCTGGATGGTGCCTGCTGCTGCAGGGTGGTCACTCCTTGACCACAAGGAGATTCTTCGGGCTTCCACGTTGAGATGGAGGGCGAAGGGTCCAGAATATCGTTTCAAATGTTTCTTCCAGGAAATCTGATGTGCATTGGCACTGCTCCCACTCTTATTCAAATCTGGTGGGCGTGATTACCTGCTAGGTCCCCTCCTATGGGTGGGACCCAGGAAGTGGGTGGATACACCCCCTTCCTTTGATCCAGGCCGCCCTGGCACGAGGGCTGGAGTGCCCCAGAACCGGTTTGGCCGGATTATGCAAGGGGCAGCCTTGTGCGCCCCAGGCAGTGTCTGGTTTCTTTCAAACCTCCCTGCTACAATACACTATCTCCTGTCTGGAGGGCGGTGACACCCTCCTGTGACAGGAAACCCTTTGTCCAGGACCCCCTTGACTGAGTTTCGGTCCGCTCCAGGGGTCCAGACATTTGTCTGTGGCAGAGGCATCCATTTTGTGGATCTTAAGGCCTTGGGAGAAATCAACCGCATTAAAGTGAAGTAACATGTCTTACCCCTCTAGAGGGGTGGAATGCCATCCCCGTCGCCAGAACTGGCGAGGGGATGGTATTCCAAAGCGTATGACACCTTACACGACATGTTTTGATAAAGCCAAACCAAAGTTGCTAAATAACCGCGAGGATTATAAGGCACTTAATAGTATATGGTATGGCATTATCCTGAAACAGCTTAGGGATTTGTTCCCGACGGCTGCAGACAGGCTCAGCTCATGCTAGAGCTCCATCTCACATAAAACCATGCACCCAGCCTCCAGGATTGGTGAGGCCTGACTATAGGAGTGGCTCACAGGTTTACATGTGTCCAGATATAGGTTTAGACATAGGTATACTATATCTAAGCAAGGGGTGTGTACACCACCTTACCCCAGCTGAGTGATCAGCCAGTTGTGTCAATTTAAGAACCAGCCAGGGGTGGCAAAAGATATGCTGCAGCCCCTGGTAGGCCTTAGTGGCTCCTGTGCCCTGTGCACCTATAGTGCATTCTACAGGGGCTGACAAGGAGTCCATTTCCAATTGGTATGTACCTAGGGTACATGGAATCCATTTTACAGAGAGAGCAGATGGCCTGGGGCCCTGATTAGCAGGGAACCAGGTCAACTAAGTCAAAAAACCAGCTAAACACAGGCAAAAAATCTGGGGTAACCATAGTCAGGTAGCCACCTTCCTACAGCAGCCTTGTGCGCCCCAGGCAGTGTCTGGTTTCTTTCAAACCTCCCTGCTACAATCCACTATCTCCTGTCTGGAGGGCGGTGACACCCTCCTGTGACAGGAAACCCTTGGTCCAGGACCCCTTTGGCTGAGTTTCGGTCAGCTGCAGGGGTCCAGACATTTGTCTGTGGCAGAGGCATCCATTTTGTGGATCTAAGGTCTTTGGAGAAATCAACCGCATTAAAGCAAAGTAACATGTCTTACCCCTCTAGAGGGGTGGAATGCTATCCCCGTCGCCAGAACTGGCGAGGGGATAGTATTCCAAATCGTATGACACCTTACACGACATGTTTTGATAAAGCCAAACCAAAGTTGCTATATAACCGCGAGGATTATAAGGCACTTAAGAGTATATGGTATGGCATTATCCTGAAACAGCTTAGGGAGTTGTTCCCGACAGCTGCAGACAGGCTCAGCTCATGCTAGAGCTCCATCTCACATGAAACCACGCACTCTGCCTCCAGGATTGATGAGGCCTTCCATAGGAGTGGCTCACAGGTTAATATGTGTCCAGATATAGGTTTAGATATAGGTATACTATATCTAAGCAAGGGGTGATTACACCACCTTACCCCAGCTGAGTGATCAGCCAGTTGTGTCAATTTAAGAACCAGCCAGGGGTGGCAAAAGATATGCTGCAGCCCCTGGTAGGCCTTGGTGGCCCCTATGCCCTGGGCACCTATAGTGCATTATACAGGGGCTGACAAGGGGTCCATTTCCAATTGGGGTATGTACCTAGGGTACATGGAATCCATTTTACAGAGAGAGCAGATGGCCTGGGGCCCTGATTAGCAGGGAACCAGGTCAACTAAGTCAAAAAACCAGCTAAACACAGGCGAAAAAATCCGGGGTAACCATAGTCAGGTAGCCACCTTCCTACAGTCCCCCAGGCTGTGCTTGGTCCCCCTGGTTGCTCTTGGTCCCCCAGGCTGTGCTTGGTCCCCCATGCTGTGCTTGGTCCCCCAGGCTGTGCTTGGTCCCCCAGGCTGTGCTTGGTCCCCCTGGTTGCTCTTGGTCCCCCAGGCTGTGCTTGGTCCCCCAGGCTGTGCTTGGTACCCCAGGCTGTGCTTGGTCCTCCTGGTTGCTCTTGGTCCCCCAGGCTGTGCTTGGTCCCCCAGGCTGTTCTTGGTCCCCCAGGCTGTGCTTGGTCCCCCAGGCTGTGCTTGGTCCCCCAGGCTGTGCTTGGTCCCTCCGGTTGCTCTTGGTCCCCCAGGCTGTGCTTGGTCCCCCAGGCTGTGCTTGGTCCCCCTGGTTGCTCTTGGTCCCCCAGGCTGTGCTTGGTACCCCAGGCTCTGCTTGGTCCCCCAGGCTCTGCTTGGTCCCCCAGGCTCTGCTTGGTCCCCCTGGTTGCTCTTGGTCCCTCAGGCTGTGCTTGGTCCCCCAGGCTGTGCTTGGTCCCCCGGGCTGTGCTTGGTCCCCCAGGCTGTGCTTGGTCCCCCTGGTTGCTCTTGGTCCCCCTGGCTGTGCATGGTACCCCTGGCTGTGCTTGGTCCCCCTGGTTGCTCTTGGTCCACCAGGCTGTGCTTGGTCCCCCAGGCTGTGCTTGGTCCCCCTGGTTGCTCTTGGTCCCCCAGGCTGTGCTTGGTCCCACAGGCTGTGCTTGGTCCCCCAGGCTGTGCTTGGTCCCCCTGGTTGCTTTTGGTCCCCCAGGCTGTGCTTGGTACCCCTGGCTGTGCTTGGTCCCCCTGGTTGCTCTTGGTCCCCCAGGCTGTGCTTGGGTCCCCATGGTTGCTCCTGGTCCCCCAGGCTGTGCTTGGTCCCCCAGGCTGTGCTTGGTCCCCCAGCTGTGCTTGGTCCCCCTGGTTGCTCATGGTCCCCCAGGCTGTGCTTGGTCCCTGTGAGAAGTTGGCCTGGTAGGGGATGTTTCCAATTCTGGAACCACCTACTACCTGACCAAACAATCCCTTATGGTGTCTGGTTGTAAGTCAACCTTATTAGACAAGCTATCCTAGGGGTAGCATGGACTAAGCAGCCTAAAGGCTTAACTTAAGAGGTCGTGTTAAGCGAGCTGTTTTACCACATACAATCCTGTAATACCAAATGAAAGGACACCACACAAGTATATATTATAAAAATATATGTGTTTATTACTAAAAACAATCCCCAGTATTCTTTATGAATAAAGGGGCACAAGCGTTAAATCAAAAGCACTGTTTAAACATACAAAGTTGCACAATTATGGATGAGGGCAGGGGGCCACTCAAACCATATACTAAACAAGTGGTATAAGAGAGGCCACTCGAGCAGTGGTTAGGCCTAGGGCCTAGGGAATCGCTGGGAGCAGTCAGGACAAGCAATGCTGAAGTCGGGAATGGCCCTCGGGATTCGGGAGATGTGCGGAAAGCGCACGCATGCACCAATGTTAACCAATGGTGCGTAAAAGTCAAATAGTTAAAGTTTAAGGACACTTCCGCTGAACCTAGAGGAACAAAACTTAACACACAGACCCTAGAGGTGTGCACCAGTGTGGGAACACCGGCGGAGCAAAGTTACCTCACCCACAGGAAGTGGGTGCACAGGGTCGAAGTGGCGTCGGGTTTTGACACGCAGGCTCTCGGTGCTTGAAGCTGAAAGGGCTGCAGGCAGGGTGAAGACGAAGTGTCCGGTGGAGTCCAAGGGTGGACTCAAGTTGTAGAGTACCTGAAAGCAGAGGGGACAGAGTCTGGGTCACTCAGCAGTGACCAGGGTGGAACCAGGACGGAACCAGGCAATGTCGGGCGCAATCAGGTGGTCGTTGAGGAGCTTCTCTCCACTGTCACGTGGGCTCTGGGGCATCTGCGACGTCCAGGAGCAGGTCACGATCTGTCCCACGCAGGCTCTCACCGTCGGTGCAGTCGGCTTCAGGTTTGGAGCAAACAAGCCTTGGTAAGAGCAATCCACGCAGGATCGGAAGATTGCTTCTCACTCGGACCAGGAAGGTCAGAGTCGGGGCTCCTTTTCAGGGGAGCTGGTGTGGATCTGGAGCAACCAGATTCACGAGTCTTCTTCGGTAGTTCGTCGGCACAGGGACCACAAGCCAGCTGGCAAGTGACCGGGCCAACGCGTTGAGCCAAATCGTGCCAAAGGGCCCCACGCAGCACTCGTCGAGTGTGGAGGGCTGAACTTCGGCTCAGGAGTAGCTCAGGGTGGGGGCTTCTCAAACCCCGGTGTACAGCTTCGAGGGTCACTCGTGGGCTGCACGGTCAGCGTCTCGTGGTCACTTCAAGATGGCGTGCCCCACGCTTCCGGTCGCCTCCACGGGTCTCAGCTTTGCAGGGACTGTGGATCGGGCTGTTAGAAGCTGGGCAGGCTTGATCTCGTCGATCTCAGTCGCTCGAGTTCCGGCGGGAACTGCAACTAAGTAGACGTCGAGGGCTGGATGGTGCCTGCTGCTGCAGGGTGGTCACTCCTTGACCACAAGGGAGATTCTTCGGGCTTCCACGTTGAGATGGAGGGCGAAGGGTCCAGAATATCGTTTCAAATGTTTCTTCCAGGAAAATCTGATGTGCATTGGCACTGCTCCCACTCTTATTCGAATCTGGTGGGCGTGATTACCTGCTAGGTCCCCTCCTATGGGTGGGACCCAGGAAGTGGGTGGATACACCCCCTTCCTTTGATCCAGGCCGCCCTGGCACGAGGGCTGGAGTGCCCCAGAACCGGTTTGGCCGGATTATGCAAGGGGCAGCCTTGTGCGCCCCAGGCAGTGTCTGGTTTCTTTCAAACCTCCCTGCTACAATACACTATCTCCTGTCTGGAGGGCGGTGACACCCTCCTGTGACAGGAAACCCTTTGTCCAGGACCCCCTTGACTGGGTTTCGGTCAGCTCCAGGGGTCCAGACATTTGTCTGTGGCAGAGGCATCCATTTTGTGGATCTTAAGGCCTTTGGAGAAATCAACCGCATTAAAGTGAAGTAACATGTCTTACCCCTCTAGAGGGGTGGAATGCCATCCCCGTCGCCAGAACTGGCGAGGGGATGGTATTCCAAAGCGTATGACACCTTACACGACATGTTTTGATAAAGCCAAACCAGAGTTGCTAAATAACCGCGAGGATTATAAGGCACTTAATAGTATATGGTATGGCATTATCCTGAAACAGCTTAGGGATTTGTTCCCGACGGCTGCAGACAGGCTCAGCTCATGCTAGAGCTCCATCTTACATAAAAACCATGCACCCAGCCTCCAGGATTGGTGAGGCCTGTCTATAGGAGTGGCTCACAGGTTTACATGTGTCCAGATATAGGTTTAGACATAGGTGTACTATATCTAAGCAAGGGGTGTGTACACCACCTTACCCCAGCTGAGTGATCAGCCAGTTGTGTCAATTTAAGAACCAGCCAGGGGTGGCAAAAGATATGCTGCAGCCCCTGGTAGGCCTTAGTGGCTCCTGTGCCCTGTGCACCTATAGTGCATTCTACAGGGGCTGACAAGGAGTCCATTTCCAATTGGTATGTGCCTATAGCACATGTGTCATTAATTTAGTGAGAGAACAGCAGGCTGGGGGTCTGATCAGCAGGCCCACAGCCTCAGTAGTCGAAAACCAGTGAAGCAAAAAGCAAAAATTTGGGGTGACCATAGGATAGCAGACCCTACTCTCCTACACAACCCCCCCCCAAACGCAGGGACATTAAACTAACCTTGACCAGATAAGTCTTCATGTTCTAAGTGGAAGTACCTGGAGAGACCATCTGCATTACCATGGTCAGTCCCTGGGCGGTGCTCCACTGTAAAGTCCATCCCCTGTAGGGAAATGGACCACCTGAGCAGTTTGGGATTTTCACTGTGAGAAGTTGGCCTGGTAGGGGATGTTTCCAATTCTGGAACCACCTACTACCTGACCAAACAATCCCCTTATGGTGTCTGGTTGTAAGTCAACCTTATTAGACAAGCTATCCTAGGGGTAGCATGGACTAAGCAGCCTAAAGGCTTAACTTAAGAGGTCGTGTTAAGCGAGCTGTTTTACCACATACAATCCTGTAATACCAAATGAAAGGACACCACACAAGTATATATTATAAAAATATATGTGTTTATTACTAAAAACAATCCCCAGTATTCTTTATGAATAAAGGGGCACAAGCGTTAAATCAAAAGCACTGTTTAAACATACAAAGTTGCACAATTATGGATGAGGGCAGGGGGCCACTCAAACCATATACTAAACAAGTGGTATAAGAGATGCCACTCGAGCAGTGGTTAGGCCTAGGGCCTAGGGAATCGCTGGGAGCAGTCAGGACAAGCAATGCTGAAGTCGGGAATGGCCCTCGGGATTCGGGAGATGTGCGGAAAGCGCACGCATGCACCAATGTTAACCAATGGTGCGTAAAAGTCAAAGAGTTAAAGTTTAAGGACACTTCCGCTGAACCTAGAGGAACAAAACTTAACACACAGACCCTAGAGGTGTGCACCAGTGTGGGAACACCGGCGGAGCAAAGTTACCTCACCCACAGGAAGTGGGTGCACAGGGTCGAAGTGGCGTCAGGTTTTGACACGCAGGCTCTTGGTGCTTGAAGCTGAAAGGGCTGCAGGCGGGTTAAAGATGAAGTGTCCGGTGGAGTCCAAGGGTGGACTCAAGTTGTAGAGTACCTGAAAGCAGAGGGGACAGAGTCTGGGTCACTCAGCAGTGACCAGGGTGGAACCAGGACGGAACCAGGCAATGTCGGGCGCAATCAGGTGGTCGTCGAGGAGCTTCTCTCCGCTGTCACGTGGGCTCTGGGGCATCTGCGACGTCCAGGAGCAGGTCACGATCTGTCCCACGCAGGCTCTCACCGTCGGTGCAGTCGGCTTCAGGTTTGGAGCAAACAAGCCTTGGTAAGAGCAATCCACGCAGGATCGGAAGATTGCTTCTCACTCGGACCAGGAAGGTCAGAGTCGGGGCTCCTTTTCAGGGGAGCTGGTGTGGATCTGGAGCAACCAGAATCACAAGTCTTTTTAGGTAGTTCGTCGGCACAGGGACCACAAGCCAGCTGGCAAGTGACCGGGCCAACGCGTTGAGCCAAATCGTGCCAAAGGGCCCCACGCAGCACTCGTCGAGTGTGGAGGGCTGAACTTCGGCTCAGGAGTAGCTCAGGGTGGGGGCTTCTCAAACCCCGGTGTACAGCTTTGAGGGTCACTCGTGGGCTGCACGGTCAGCGTCTCGTGGTCACTTCAAGATGGCGTGCCCCACGCTTCCGGTCGCCTCCACGGGTCTCAGCTTTGCAGGGACTGTGGATCGGGCTGTTAGAAGCTGGGCAGGCTTGATCTTGTTGATCTCAGTCGCTCGAGTTCCGGCGGGAACTGCAACTAAGTAGACGTCGAGGGCTGGATGGTGCCTGCTGCTGCAGGGTGGTCACTCCTTGACCACAAGGGAGATTCTTCGGGCTTCCACGTTGAGATGGAGGGCGAAGGGTCCAGAATATCGTTTCAAATGTTTCTTCCAGAAAATCTGATGTGCATTGGCACTGCTCCCACTCTTATTCGAATCTGGTGGGCGTGATTACCTGCTAGGTCCCCTCCTATGGGTGGGACCCAGGAAGTGGGTGGATACACCCCCTTCCTTTGATCCAGGCCGCCCTGGCACGAGGGCTGGAGTGCCCCAGAACCGGTTTGGCCGGATTATGCAAGGGGCAGCCTTGTGCGCCCCAGGCAGTGTCTGGTTTCTTTCAAACCTCCCTGCTACAATACACTATCTCCTGTCTGGAGGGCGGTGACACCCTCCTGTGACAGGAAACCCTTTGTCCAGGACCCCCTTGACTGGGTTTCGGTCAGCTCCAGGGGTCCAGACATTTGTCTGTGGCAGAGGCATCCATTTTGTGGATCTTAAGGTCTTTGGAGAAATCAACCGCATTAAAGCAAAGTAACATGTCTTACCCCTCTAGAGGGGTGGAATGCCATCCCCGTCGCCAGAACTGGCGAGGGGATGGTATTCCAAAGCGTATGACACCTTACACGACATGTTTTGATAAAGCCAAACCAAAGTTGCTAAATAACCGCGAGGATTATAAGGCACTTAATAGTATATGGTATGGCATTATCCTGAAACAGCTTAGGGATTTGTTCCCGACGGCTGCAGACAGGCTCAGCTCATGCTAGAGCTCCATCTCACATAAAAACCATGCACCCAGCCTCCAGGATTGGTGAGGCCTGTCTATAGGAGTGGCTCACAGGTTTACATGTGTCCAGATATAGGTTTAGACATAGGTATACTATATCTAAGCAAGGGGTGTGTACACCACCTTACCCCAGCTGAGTGATCAGCCAGTTGTGTCAATTTAAGAACCAGCCAGGGGTGGCAAAAGATATGCTGCAGCCCCTGGTAGGCCTTAGTGGCTCCTGTGCCCTGTGCACCTATAGTGCATTCTACAGGGGCTGACAAGGAGTCCATTTCCAATTGGTATGTACCTAGGGTACATGGAATCCATTTTACAGAGAGAGCAGATGGCCTGGGGCCCTGATTAGCAGGGAACCAGGTCAACTAAGTCAAAAAACCAGCTAAACACAGGCAAAAAATCTGGGGTAACCATAGTCAGGTAGCCACCTTCCTACATAACCCCCCCCCAAACGAAAGGAGATAAGGCTATCCTTGGCCGGGTAAGCCTATATTGCCTGAGTGGCCATATAAGGAAGTACCTGCACTAGCATGGGTACCCCCTGTCTCATGGTCCACTAAGCAGTCCCTCACCCTTTGGGTATTAGAGGGTCTCCACCATAGGGAATCACTACCTTGGGTGTGTTTATGCAAAGTTAAAGGCTGGTTTGGATATGGAGTATTGAAGCGAGGCTCTACTAATTTAGGGCTTAGCTTCCTCCAATTATCTTCCACCATGTGTGCCTTTCTCTCTTTAACTGAGTTGCACTGTGCTCTCAGGGTCAACCTCTGGCTACCTAAAGCTGGAGGCTGGGTCCCTCTGTTTGGCTTGCTGGAGGGACAGTTCAGGTTTGGGCCCCTTGGGTCCCAGGTTTGGCTGTGCCCAACAGAATCCATTTGTGGGAGGTCCCTAACTGTTTTTAAGGGGGCTCCCTCAGGAGTTTTTAAAGTTTTCACCTTACTAGGGCTACTAGTTTTGGTGCACCTAATCTTTTGATGGGGGTGCTTTATTTGACAGGGGGCCCTCTGGGTCTCACTGTCCTTCTTGTCCTCTGCAGCCCTGGGCTGGCTAAGGCAAGGTAGAGAGGGGCAGGTTACCTGCTCCAGACTGGGTCCCACCTGAGAAGGTTCCACTGACATCAGAGGTTCTGTCAGGCTAGGCCCAACCACCTCTGGGGCAGTTCCTTCATCAGGGGTAAGATCAGTTCCCTGAGGAGGCTGATCCTGTCCTAAAGTCTGGTGAGGGGGAGATTTCTCTTCCTCCTCCATGCTCTCAGTTTGTGTGGAGTTATCCATCATTTCAGGTTTCACAACACACGTGTCAGTTTGAGTTTGGGCTGTGGCCATCACAGCCCCACCAACCTTTTCAGGAGGAGACTCAGTTTGGGTTTCTGCTGTTATCATAACAGCTTTGCTATTCTGTTCAGGAAGAGCTTTTGCTAAAGATGGGGCAGGGAGTATCTCCGCCCTACCAACCTTTTCAGGAAGGACATCTTGAATTGGGGCTGTAGCCATTACAGCCCCACTAACCTTTCCATTGGAATTTACCATTCTAGAATGGATTTCCTGTTCAACCCCAGCCCAGGCTGAGATTTCTAAATCATTACCCAGTAGACAGTCTACAGGCAAGTTTGGGGACACTGCCACTCTCTTTGGGCCAGTGACACCTCCCCAGCTGAGACTTACTACTGCCATGGGATGATTTGTTTGGATGCCATCAATGTTTATTACCTGGTATGTGGCACCAGGTAAAAGTTGCTTAGAGGGGACTATGCCATCAGCCACCATGGTGATGCTAGCCCCTGTGTCTCTAAAAGCTTCAACTCTTAAACCATTGATGATGGGTTCTTGTCTATACTTGCTCAAAGTATTTGGGCAAGCAGAGAAGTTGGCAAACCCCATGCCAGCCTCATAAACAAGATCATTGGGTGATGGGGACCTGGATAGGCCAGGGTCCACCTGATTTCCAAAAGTAAACCCACCCAGATTCCTGGGTGTGCTTCCACTTCCTGGGGGATTACTGCTGACAGTAACAGGAGGTGTTGAAGCTGGCTTTGGAGGTATATTTTCTTTATTGTTATTCTTGGGACAACAGCTGTCTGTTTTGTAATGCCCCACCTGTTTACAGGGATAACAATAGGGTTTTTTCTCAGTTGAAGAAGTGTCTTGGGACCCACCCCCATCCTTGGAGTTTTGGGGCCCTGGGGAAGTCTTTTCTTTACTTTTATCCCCACCCTTATCTTGAGGCTTGGTAGACTCCTTCTTCTGGTTACTGTCCTGATTCTTAGGCCTAATCCTGGTTCTGACCCATTTGTCTGCCTTCTTTCCCAATTCTTGGGGAGAGGTCAGATCAGAGTCTACCAGGTGCTGGTGTAAGAGCTGGTTCTGACAATTACTTAGGATCTGCTCCCTCATAATCAAATTATACAATCCTGTAAAGTCATGTACTTTGCTGCCATGTAGCCAACCCTCCAGAGCCTTAGTAGCACAATCTACAAAATCAGTCCAGTCCTGAGTCTGTGTCTTCTGGGTGTCTCTGAACTTGAACCTGTACTGTTCAGTGGTTAAGCCAAACCCATCTATCAGAACACTCTTCAGGACTTTGTAATTGTTTGCATCCTCATGTCTGACAGTGAGGAGCTTGTCCCTCCCTTTCTCTGAAAAGGAGTACCATAAGATTGCTGCCCACTGTTCCTCAGGAACCTGCTGTACCATGCAGGCTCTCTCAAGAGCAGTCATCCATTTGTGGATGTCATCCCCTTCTTTGAAGGGGGGCACAATCTTTGTCAGGTTTCTACTATCATAGGACCTGGGTTTCTCTTTAGGAATATTGCTGCCACCAGTGGCATCTAAGCCACACAATTTCTGCTCTCTTGCCAAGGCAAGTTTAGCTTGAGCTAAGGTAAGCTTAGCTTGACTCAGGGCTACCTCCTCTCTCTCTATCTGGAGTCTGACAGCCCTCATTCTAGCCCTATGCTCAGCTTTCTGAGAAGCACTCATGCCTCTCTCTGATTCTCTGGAGGCACTAGAAAGATGAGAGTCTCCTGAGGGAGATCTCACTCTTCTGTTGCCTGGGAGAATCACATGTTGGGTTCTGGGGAGGTGCTGGCCCTCTCCATTCCCCAGTAGGTCCAAGTTGGCCTGGCTAAGCCTACCAACTGGAACCTGGCTACCCTGATCCTGTACTTCTAAGTCCCCAACATCTGAGTCCTCATCCAAGTCATCATCATCCTCCTCTTCAGGGGGATCAACTACAGGGGGGTTCCCTCCAGTTCCTGTATCTAGGGAAGCTGCTTTTGCCTTCTCTAAGTCATCCTGTTCTAGGATTTCTACCAGGATTAGGCAGGTGGGGCTTCTGCCCCTTTTTAACCCTCTTGCTTTGCACAAGGCAATCAAGTCTCTGCGGGTTAGTTTGTCATATCCAAAAGTTGCCTGGGTAGGGTCAACTGTCACAGGACTAGACCCTGAGGCCTTTCCTGTGTCAGACATGGTTACTAGTGAGGTGTAAGTGGTGCACTTACCTACACTAAGTGTTTTCCTACTGGACCTTGCTAGTGAGTTGTAGTCAGGGGTGTGCTACTCCCTTCAACCTACAACTACTAAGTTCAGTAGAACTTAATATGCTAAGCTTTTGATTTTATATGTACCTAGAGGTACTTGATGTGATCTTTCAATTTGATATAAAGATTGCAATGGTAAAACAACAGCAAGCTCAAATCCCACCGCTGCCACCAATGTGAGAAGTTGGCCTGGTAGGGGATGTTTCCAATTCTGGAACCACCTACTACCTGACCAAACAATCCCCTTATGGTGTCTGGTTGTAAGTCAACCTTATTAGACAAGCTATCCTAGGGGTAGCATGGACTAAGCAGCCTAAAGGCTTAACTTAAGAGGTCGTGTTAAGCGAGCTGTTTTACCACATACAATCCTGTAATACCAAATGAAAGGACACCACACAAGTATATATTATAAAAATATATGTGTTTATTACTAAAAACAATCCCCAGTATTCTTTATGAATAAAGGGGCACAAGCGTTAAATCAAAAGCACTGTTTAAACATACAAAGTTGCACAATTATGGATGAGGGCAGGGGGCCACTCAAACCATATACTAAACAAGTGGTATAAGAGATGCCACTCGAGCAGTGGTTAGGCCTAGGGCCTAGGGAATCGCTGGGAGCAGTCAGGACAAGCAATGCTGAAGTCGGGAATGGCCCTCGGGATTCGGGAGATGTGCGGAAAGCGCACGCATGCACCAATGTTAACCAATGGTGCGTAAAAGTCAAAGAGTTAAAGTTTAAGGACACTTCCGCTGAACCTAGAGGAACAAAACTTAACACACAGACCCTAGAGGTGTGCACCAGTGTGGGAACACCGGCGGAGCAAAGTTACCTCACCCACAGGAAGTGGGTGCACAGGGTCGAAGTGGCGTCAGGTTTTGACACGCAGGCTCTTGGTGCTTGAAGCTGAAAGGGCTGCAGGCGGGTTAAAGATGAAGTGTCCGGTGGAGTCCAAGGGTGGACTCAAGTTGTAGAGTACCTGAAAGCAGAGGGGACAGAGTCTGGGTCACTCAGCAGTGACCAGGGTGGAACCAGGACGGAACCAGGCAATGTCGGGCGCAATCAGGTGGTCGTTGAGGAGCTTCTCTCCGCTGTCACGTGGGCTCTGGGGCATCTGCGACGTCCAGGAGCAGGTCACGATCTGTCCCACGCAGGCTCTCACCGTCGGTGCAGTCGGCTTCAGGTTTGGAGCAAACAAGCCTTGGTAAGAGCAATCCACGCAGGATCGGAAGATTGCTTCTCACTCGGACCAGGAAGGTCAGAGTCGGGGCTCCTTTTCAGGGGAGCTGGTGTGGATCTGGAGCAACCAGA
Source organism: Lissotriton helveticus (assembly GCF_964261635.1). Taxonomy (NCBI): domain Eukaryota; kingdom Metazoa; phylum Chordata; class Amphibia; order Caudata; family Salamandridae; genus Lissotriton; species Lissotriton helveticus. Next base: position 3,594,508 of record NW_027611651.1, on the reverse strand, counting down.
ATCACAAGTCTTTTTAGGTAGTTCGTCGGCACAGGGACCACAAGCCAGCTGGCAAGTGACCGGGCCAACGCGTTGAGCCAAATCGTGCCAAAGGGCCCCACGCAGCACTCGTCGAGTGTGGAGGGCTGAACATCGGCTCAGGAGTAGCTCAGGGTGGGGGCTTCTCAAACCCCGGTGTACAGCTTTGAGGGTCACTCGTGGGCTGCACGGTCAGCGTCTCGTGGTCACTTCAAGATGGCGAGCCCCACGCTTCCGGTCGCCTCCACGGGTCTCAGCTTTGCAGGAACTGTGGATCGGGCTGTTAGAAGCTGGGCAGGCTTGATCTTGTTGATCTCAGTCGCTCGAGTTCCGGCGGGAACTGCAACTAAGTAGACGTCGAGGGCTGGATGGTGCCTGCTGCTGCAGGGTGGTCACTCCTTGACCACAAGGGAGATTCTTCGGGCTTCCACGTTGAGATGGAGGGCGAAGGGTCCAGAATATTGTTTCAAATGTTTCTTCCAGAAAATCTGATGTGCATTGGCACTGCTCCCACTCTTATTCGAATCTGGTGGGCGTGATTACCTGCTAGGTCCCCTCCTATGGGTGGGACCCAGGAAGTGGGTGGATACACCCCCTTCCTTTGATCCAGGCCGCCCTGGCACGAGGGCTGGAGTGCCCCAGAACCGGTTTGGCCGGATTATGCAAGGGGCAGCCTTGTGCGCCCCAGGCAGTGTCTGGTTTCTTTCAAACCTCCCTGCTACAATACACTATCTCCTGTCTGGAGGGCGGTGACACCCTCCTGTGACAGGAAACCCTTTGTCCAGGACCCCCTTGACTGGGTTTCGGTCAGCTCCAGGGGTCCAGACATTTGTCTGTGGCAGAGGCATCCATTTTGTGGATCTTAAGGTCTTTGGAGAAATCAACCGCATTAAAGCAAAGTAACATGTCTTACCCCTCTAGAGGGGTGGAATGCCATCCCCGTCGCCAGAACTGGCGAGGGGATGGTATTCCAAAGCGTATGACACCTTACACGACATGTTTTGATAAAGCCAAACCAAAGTTGCTAAATAACCGCGAGGATTATAAGGCACTTAATAGTATATGGTATGGCATTATCCTGAAACAGCTTAGGGATTTGTTCCCGACGGCTGCAGACAGGCTCAGCTCATGCTAGAGCTCCATCTCACATAAAAACCATGCACCCAGCCTCCAGGATTGGTGAGGCCTGTCTATAGGAGTGGCTCACAGGTTTACATGTGTCCAGATATAGGTTTAGACATAGGTATACTATATCTAAGCAAGGGGTGTGTACACCACCTTACCCCAGCTGAGTGATCAGCCAGTTGTGTCAATTTAAGAACCAGCCAGGGGTGGCAAAAGATATGCTGCAGCCCCTGGTAGGCCTTAGTGGCTCCTGTGCCCTGTGCACCTATAGTGCATTCTACAGGGGCTGACAAGGAGTCCATTTCCAATTGGTATGTACCTAGGGTACATGGAATCCATTTTACAGAGAGAGCAGATGGCCTGGGGCCCTGATTAGCAGGGAACCAGGTCAACTAAGTCAAAAAACCAGCTAAACACAGGCAAAAAATCTGGGGTAACCATAGTCAGGTAGCCACCTTCCTACATTCACCCTTCATCTGATTAAGCCATAAGAGGGGCTTATGGTCTGTTTGCACCAGGAAGTGAGTTCCAAACAAGTAGGACCTCAACTTCTTTAATGCCCAAACCACAGCAAAGGCCTCCCTCTCAATGGCTGACCAACATTTTTCTCTTGGGGTTAGCCTCCTGCTAATGAAAGCAATTGGCTGGTCTTGACCATCTTGATTAAGTTGTGAGAGTACAGCTCCCACCCCCAACTCAGAAGCATCTGTCTGAACAATGAACTGTTTGGAGTAGTCAGGACTCTTTAGGATAGGTGCAGAGCACATGGCCTTTTTCAGGTCTTCAAATGCCTTCTGACAGCTAACTGTCCACTGAACCTTTTTTGGCATCTTCTTGGATGTCAAGTCATTTAATGGTGTCACTATAGACCCATAGTTTTTCACAAACTTTCTGTAATACCCAGTCAGGCCCAAGAAGGCTCTGACTTGTGTCTGGGTAACTGGAGGAGCCCAGTCCTGTATGGCCTGGATTTTGCTTTCCAGTGGCTGAACCTGGCCTCCACCTACTAGGTGGCCCAGGTATACAACCTTACTCTGCCCTATCTGGCACTTTGTGGCCTTGATAGTTAGGCCTGCCTTTTGCAGGGCCTCCAAAACTTTCTTCAGGTGGATCAGGTGATCCTCCCAGGTGGAGCTAAAGACAGCAATATCATCCAGATAAGCTGCACAAAAGTCATCCAACCCAGTAAGGACTTGGTTCACCAACCTTTGGAAAGTGGCAGGTGCATTCTTCAAACCAAAGGGCATTACCACAAACTGATAATGCCCACTAGGGGTAGAGAATGCTGTCTTGGCCTTTGACTCCTCAGCTAGTCTGATTTGCCAGTAGCCAGCTGTCAGATCAAATGTGCTCAGAAACTTGGCAGAAGCCAATCTGTCAATGAGCTCATCTGCTCTTGGAATGGGGTGAGCATCTGTCCTAGTGACAGCATTGAGACCCCTGTAATCCACGCAAAACCTCATTTCTCTCTTACCATCTTGGGTATGAGGTTTTGGCACCAGGACTACTGGGCTGGCCCATGGGCTCTCTGATGGCTCAATCACTCCAAGCTCCAACATCTTTTGCACCTCAGCCTTGATGCAATCCCTGACATGATCAGGTTGCCTGTAGATCTTATTCTTGACAGGCAGACTGTCACCAGTGTCCACAACATGGGTACACCAGTCAGTTTGGCTGGGTGTGAGTGAAAACATTTGCCTGTGAGCCTGCAAAACTTGTCTGCAGTCCCTCTGTTGCTGGTCAGTGAGGCTGCCTGCCAAGGCTACTCCATCAACTGAACCATCATCAGGGTTCTGGGAAAGCAGGTCTGGGAGAGGGTCACTCTCTTCCTCCTGTTCCCCATCTGTGGCCATGAGCAAGCTCATGTCCTCCCTGTCTACAAATGCTTTCAAGCGATTCACATGGATTACCCTGTGAGGGCTCCTGGGTGTTCCAAAGTCTACCAAGTAGGTGACTTCCCCTTTCTTCTCAATAATAGGATAGGGTCCACTCCATTTGTCTTGGAGTGCTGCTGGAGCCACTGGCTCCAGTACCCATACCTTCTGTCCTGGTTGGAACTCTACCAGTACAGCCTTTTGGTCATGCCAAGCTTTCTGCAATTCTTGGCTGGCCTCCAGGTTTTTGGATGCTCTTTCCATGTACTCAGCCATCCTGGAGCGGAGACCAAGTACATAGTCCACTATGTCTAGTTTGGGCTTTTTGAGAGGTAACTCCCATCCTTCCTTCACCAAACACAATGGACCTCTCACAGGGTGGCCAAACAAAAGTTCAAAAGGGCTGTAGCCAACCCCCTTCTGTGGGACCTCTCTGTAAGCAAAGAGCAGGCAGGGTAAAAGAATGTCCCATTTCCGCCTGAGCTTCTCTGGTAATCCTCTTATCATGCCTTTAAGGGTCTTGTTAAATCTCTCCACAAGCCCATTGCATTGTGGATGATATGGGGTGGTAAACTTATAGTTTACTCCACATTCCTTCCACATTGCTTTTAGATAGCTGGACATAAAATTTGTCCCTCTATCTGATAGTACCTCCTTAGGAAAGCCCACTCTTGAGAAAACTGCAATGAGGGCTTTTGCCACCACAGGTGCTGTGGTGGTCCTTAGGGGAATAGCCTCTGGGTACCTGGTGGCATGATCCACTACCACCAGTATGAATCGGTTCCCAGATGCTGTTTGGGGGTCCATTGGACCCACAATATCAATTCCAACTCTCTCAAAGGGGACCCCCACCACAGGTAGTGGTATTAGGGGGGCCTTTGTTGTGCCACCTGACTTACCACTGGCTTGGCAAGTGACACAGGAGCGACAAAACTCCTTGACATCCTCTGACATGTGAGGCCAGTGAAAGTGTGGAACAAGCCTGTCCCACGTCTTGTTCTGGCCTAAGTGTCCTGCAAGGGGAATATCATGGGCCAAGGTAAGGAGGAATCCCCTAAACTGCAGAGGTATCACCAACCTCCTGGTCATGCCAGGCTTGGGGGCTCTAGCCTCTGAGTAAAGGAGTCCCTCATCCCAATACACAGTATGGGTACCTTGGGCATCCCCAGCAGCCTCAGCAGCAGCCTGCTGTCTGAGGGGTTCAAGGGAAGGGCAATCTAATTGAGCCTGCCTCAGGTCTGCCCTTGAGGGTCCCCCTGTCCCCAGAAACTCAACCTGGTCAGGTTCAAGCTCCTCAGAGACAGTCTCCTCTTGGACTGCAGAATCAGTTTCCTCTGAAACCTGATCCTCAACCTGGGGCAAGGTGGAAGGCGAGGCCTTTCCTCTCTTGCTTCTTCTCTTGGGTTGTGGCTGGTCTATTGTCTCAAGATCCACCACTGGTTCAGGAAGGCACTTCTTAGCCTGAGCCCTTGTCATGGCAAGGACATGCTCTGAAATCCCTAGCATTTCTGCATGAGTCCTGTACTCCACTTCTGACCATGCTGAGCTTTCAAGGTCATTGCCTAACAGACAGTCTACTGGTAGGTCTGCACTCACCACAACCTTCTTTAGGCCATCAACCCCTCCCCAGGAGAAGTTCACAACTGCCACACTATGGGAGGTAGTGGAGTTGCTTGCATTGGTTACTAGGTAGCTCTCTCCTAGTACAATCTGTCCAGGGTCCACAAAGCCAGGGGTCACCATGGTGACACTAGCACATGTGTCCCTGTAAGCTTGAGCCAGTTTCTCATTTATTAAGGGAGTCTGCCTGTATTTGCCCAGGTTAGTGGGGCTTACTGCAGTGGGCAACTCAATGTCCACATCATACAGGAGAACTGCCTGTGTAGGGACTCTGACTAGGCCAGAACCTACTTCAATACCCAGGGTCAACCCAGCTACACCCTTGGACTGTGTTCCACCACTGCTTACTGTACTTGGGGTTGCAGTTGCTTTAGGAGCTGTAGTGGTGGGAACTGGATTTGCCTTGGTGCACTCACTGCCCCAGTGTGAAACTGATTTGCAGGTATTGCACCAAGGTGTCTTTGGACCTTTATTCTTCTTCTTCTTGTTACCAGTTTGGGAACCACCCTCCTTACTATTAGTTTGGGGGCCTGAAGACTTCTGGTCTTTTTCTTTATCTTTCTGATTCTGATTACCACCCTTCTGGTCTGTTTTCTTCTGGTCACCACCTTGGTTCTGGGGTTTCTGCTTAATCCTTGTTCTGACCCATTTGTCTGCCTTCTTTCCCAATTCTTGGGGAGAGGTCAGATCAGAGTCAATAAGGTATTGATGCAACAGCTGGTTTGTACAGTTATTAAGGATCTGTTCTCTCATCATAAGATTGTACAATCCTGTATAGTCTGAAACTTTACTTCCCTGTAACCAACCCTCCAAAGCCTTAGTGGCACACTCCACAAAATCAGTCCAGTCTTGAGTCTGTGCTTTCTGGGTGTCTCTGAACAACAACCTGTATTGCTCAGTGGTTAGGCCATACCCTTCAATGAGAGCACTCTTCAAAACAGAGTAGTTTTTGGCATCCTCAGGTCTAACTGTGAGGAGCCTGTCCCTCCCTTTCTCAGAAAAGGAGTACCACAAAATTGCAGCCCACTGATTCTCAGGAACCTGCTGTACCATGCAGGCTCTCTCAAGAGCAGTCATCCATTTGTGGATGTCATCCCCTTCTTTAAAGGGGGGCACAATCTTGGTCAGGTTTCTATTATCATAGGCCCTGTCTTTTTCTCTTGGAAAATTGCTGCCACCAGTGACATCTAAGCCACTTAATTTCTGCTCTCTTGCCAAGGCAAGTCTAGCTTGAGCCAAGGCTACCTCCTCCCTCTCTATCTGGAGTTTGACAGCCCTCATTCTGGCCCTATGCTCTAACTTTTGAGAAGCATTCATGCCTCTTTGTGATTCCCTGGAGGCACTAGAAAGATGAGAGTCCCCTGAGGGAGATCTCACTCTTCTGTTGCCTGGGGGAATCATATGTTGGGTTCTGGGGAGGTGCTGGCCCTCTCCATTCCCCAGTAGGTCCAAGTTGGCCTGGCTAAGCCTACCAACTGGAACCTGGCTACCCTGATCCTGTACTCCTAAGTCCTCAGCATCTGAGTCCTCATCCAAGTCATCATCATCCTCTTCTTCAAGGGGATCAACTGCAGGGGGGTTCCCTCCAGTTCCTGTATCTAGGGAAGCTGCTTTTGCCTTCTCTAAGTCATCCTGTTCTAGGATTTCTACCAGGATTAGGCAGGTGGGGCTTCTGCCCCTTTTTAACCCTCTTGCTTTGCACAAGGCAATCAAGTCTCTACGGGTTAACTTGTCATATCCAAAAGTTGCCTGGGTAGGGTCAACTGTCACAGGACTAGACCCTGAGGCCTTTCCTGTGTCAGACATGGTTACTAGTGAGGTGTAAGTGGTGCACTTACCTACACTAAGTGTTTTCCTACTGGACCTTGCTAGTGAGTTGTAGTCAGGGGTGTGCTACTCCCTTCAACCTACAACTACTAAGTTCAGTAGAACTTAATATGCTAAGCTTTTGATTTTATATGTACCTAGAGGTACTTGATGTGATCTTTCAATTTGATATAAAGATTGCAATGGTAAAACAACAGCAAGCTCAAATCCGCACCGCTGCTCACCAATGTGAGAAGTTGGCCTGGTAGGGGATGTTTCCAATTCTGGAACCACCTACTACCTGACCAAACAATCCCTTATGGTGTCTGGTTGTAAGTCAACCTTATTAGACAAGCTATCCTAGGGGTAGCATGGACTAAGCAGCCTAAAGGCTTAACTTAAGAGGTCGTGTTAAGCGAGCTGTTTTACCACATACAATCCTGTAATACCAAATGAAAGGACACCACACAAGTATATATTATAAAAATATATGTGTTTATTACTAAAAACAATCCCCAGTATTCTTTATGAATAAAGGGGCACAAGCGTTAAATCAAAAGCACTGTTTAAACATACAAAGTTGCACAATTATGGATGAGCACAAAAAGGAGGTAGACCCTTGGTGGGGCTTGAGGAGGGCTGGGCCCTATATAATTGTAAAACACAACAGATTGCCCCCTCTCAAATTATTTTGTATTAAGGACCAAATACACTCTTATTTTAATCCGGTCCGGTATATTTATTCATACCTTTTAATTATATTCTTTTTGTACAAACACTGTTTCAAATGGCAGAAAAAGAATACACCAAACCAACAATTACTTACAAAACATATTGGGTAAACAATTGGCACAAACACATATTTACAAAATTATCAAACAATGGATACACATATTACATCCAACATTCAATATAAATTGCAGTGCGAGATTTTGCAATATACAAGATCAAATCAATGATCTAACTTCGAAACTAAACAGAAGTTACTACATTCAAATAAGAATAAAGGAATGTATCACAATTATCCTGAAAACACCTTAGTGCATACGATTTATAATTCGCTCTTGTTGGAATAGCCGACGCGTTTCAAGTTTGGACCGTGAGTATCCAAACCATCTTCAGGGCTTTGTTTTATTCTGTTAGGATGCAGAAAAACGTGGTTTTAATACAACCAATTGGCCTCTATTCATAAAATTACTTAACCGTTTGGATAAAAACAATTGTACCTGTGTGGTGCTATGTAGTTTCACTTCTATCACTAGGCACGACTCTTTTACTCAACTGCCAAGCAGTGCTCTATGTTCAACGAGCAACAGTCTGTAAAACAAACAACATGTTGCCTATCTTCAATCATTCTGGTGCCTGAAATTTAAGGGCCACCTACTACTACTTGTAAAAATTATTAGTCATACCTTGGACTGCGCTATCTTGCGTTTCACCGGGGGGCGGGAAAGTGTCTTGTTCCTTATTCACGGGTTCCTAATTAAATGACATGTAACCTGCTTTTAGTTAAATCTTGACTGACCACTGAGACAAATCAGTACGTATTTTCTCACACCCATCTCGTACCTTTAACTCGTGTACTGGTGGCAATCAGGGGTCTTTGTTCTCTTTCTGTCCTTTTGGGTCCTCCACGCCTACCTGTTTATGCAACGTACTTGTGAGTACATGTAATTCATTAAATTTCACATTTCATAAGTGACAGCCTAACTACAGAGCCGGGTCTGCCTACCTGAGTCTTTGGTAGCGCGAGGCGTCGCCCCTCGCCTCTTGTCTACCGCCCCGTCCGGGGCTGCAGAAAAACGGTCTCGCCTTCTGATTAGTGCTTGGCGGGTTCCGCTTTGGATATCTAATCTCCTGATCTGTTCGGAAAAGAATACGCGTTGTTAAACGCATGGCGTTCAGCGCGGGTGGAGAAAAAGAATTCTGCACTGGCGTGTCGCTTTCATTACCTGCATGCGCGGTGCGCTCTGCTTCTGTTCCACTCTTCGGTTGCTGCTAGCTCGAGTGTGTGGCTGACCGCCATGCTGTCAATCTATAAAAAACGATCTGCTTGTGTGCTCATTGGATTATGGGATTTGTAGTGTATTTGGAAATGGAGGACTTGAGTCAAATTGCGTGGATGCCTGATAGATGCCTATATAACTAAAAGAATTCACATAAGTCATGTCATTAGTGCTTTTAAGGAATGTATTTTTTAAAAGAATTTTTTTAAACCAGGATATTGTTATAAGCTTTGCGGAAATAACCGGGCAGTATGATGGAAAGTCTCAAATTCTTGACAATTCGGTCATATTATTTAAACCAGTCATAGTACAATTGAATTTAAGGATAAGGTATGCTTCCTTCTCGAGTAGCATCCTTTCAATGTCAGCGGGGCGTTGTATGTTGCTCATGGTATGGAGGACAGACCACCTGAAGTCAGTCTCACTGTGTGACATCTCCACGAAATGTTCCACCATCGGGGCTGTAAGTATTTTCTTTTTTATTCTAGACCTGTGTTGTCCTATTCGGAGGTTCACCTGCTGGTTGGTTTTGCCTATGTAAATTTTTTGACAGGGGCAAACAATCACGTAAATCACGTTTTTAGTTTTGCAATTTGAAAAGCTTGTGTGTCGCCACTTTACCCCTTGGTGCTGAAACTCGTTCCCTTCGATCGTGTTTCCACATGCAACACAATTGCCGCATCTGTGGTGGCCTTCTAATGGTTTCATGTCCCATAATGCTCGAAGGCCATGTTTTGGCTTGGGCTTTGGAAGATCTGCTCTCACTATTTGTTCCCCCACACTTTTATTCTTTTTGTACGCGAAGATGGGTCGCGGGAAGGGGCATTCCAAATTTTCGAGCAGGTGCCAGTTCTTGAGCACCGCCTGTCTAAGATTGTGCGTATCTGGCCCGAAAGTTGTGACACAAACTAATTTATCTAGTTCTTTCTTCTCTTTAACCTGTAGTAGTGTTTCTCGAGGGGTACACCTGGCCCTTTTGAGGGAATTCTTCAAGAGTTTTCGCGGGTAGCCTCTGTCTGACATTTCAGTACAGAACGCCTGGGCATGGTGGTCATAGTCAGCTATCTTTGAGCAATTTCTCCGAATTCGCAACATTTGCCCATATGGTAAGTTAGCTTTCAGGCTTCTGGGGTGGTAGCTTTTGTGATGCAAAATGGTATTTCTGTCAGTTGCTTTTTTATGTAAGGACGTCTTTAGTTTGCCCTCCTCACAGGTGACCTCTACGTCCAAGAATGTCATCTTGGTGGTACTTGTCTCCATGGAAAATTTTATATCCCTATGTCTGTTGTTAATCCAGACATGGAATGCCAAGAGGTCCGTCTGGCTCCCCTGCCACAGGAGCCAGACGTCATCTATGTAACGCCACCATTGTTCGATGTTGCCTTTGTATGGGTTATTATTCTCTATGAATAGAGACTCATACTGTGCCATGTAGAGCACTGCCATTTCTGGGGCATAAGGACACCCCATGGCAGTGCCCTTGATTTGCATGTAAAACCGCTCGTTGAACGTGAAATAGTTCTTTTGCAACGCTATCGCTGCGAGCTTTAGAATGAAGCAAGTTGGCACTCTGTGTGGCTTTTCTCTTTTCTCGAGGAATATTTCAATCACCTCTAATGCCTCATCTTGAGGTAGTTGTTGCACCAGTGCTGCTTCGGCTGCACCAGTGCTGCTTCGGCTGCACTGGTGCAGCTTCTCAGACTTGAGGCGTTGCACCAGTGCAGCATAGAAAAGAAACTTTTTAATAAAAGGATTTAAAACTAATTCAAGATATACATTATCTAAGGAATGTTATAAAAACTCAGATATGGAGAATATTTTTCATTTTCGTCCATTTTTGACCGTTTTGGAGCACTTTGAAGCACTGATGCAGCTTTGGGATTTTTATGGTTATTTTGATCAGAGATGCTCCTAATGTGTTTAAAATTCATGTGGGATGTATCCAAGACACTGCCATCACACCTATATAGTTTTTAAATGATTTTGATGTATTAAAATTTTGACCTCCATAAGGGGGGAAAGGTTGAACTTTTACCCCGCTCGGAGTTCCATGACTTTCGTGACCTTGTCCCCCTGAAATTTAAAATTGCATTTTCAAAGTAATGTGTACAACTATTCATTCTGTGTCATTCATTGTGTGTTTAGCATGCTATTGGGCCACTGTAGCACTTGTTTTTTTTTAGTTTTTATGCATTTTTGACCGTTTTTGAACACTTTGATGCTCCAAATGGTCTTTGGACTTAGTCACTTTTTGCTTCATGGAGATTTCAAAAGTGTTAGAAAGTCACTGTGGAGGCACACAGGACAGTGCAAATGCACCTATATAGCAATCAGGACACTCCAATCACACCTATATAGTTTTTAAATGATTTTGATGAATTAAAAATGTTGACCTCCATGAGGGGTGGAAAGTTTGAACTTTTACCCCGCTCGGAGTTCCATGACTTCTGTGACCTCGTCCCCCTGAAATTTAAAATAGCATTTTCCAAGTAATTTGTAAATATATTCATTCTGGGTCATTCATTGTGTGTTTAGCTTGCTATTGGGCCAGTGTAGCACTTTGTTTTTTTCATTTTTAGGCATTTGTGACCGTTTTTAAACACTTTCATGCACCAATGATGTCTTTGTACTTCGTCATTTTTCACTTCATGGGGACTTCAAAAGTGTTAGAAATTCATTTTGGAGGCACACAGAACAGTGCAAATGCAGTTACATAGCATTCAGGACACTGCAATTACACCTATATAGTTTTTAAAAGATTTTGATGTAATAACATTTTTGACCTCCATGGGGAGGGCCCTTAAGCTGAACTTTTACCCAGCTCGGAGTTCCATGACCTTGTCCCCCTGAAATTGAAAATCGAATTTTCAAAGTGTTTAGTAAAACTGTTCATTCTGTGTCATTCATTATGTCTTTAGCCTGCTATTGGACCACTGCAGCACTATGTTTTGTTAATTTTAACCCAATGTTGACCTTTTTTGACCACTTTGATGCACCAGTGAAGTTTTTGGACTTAGTCATTTTTCACTTCATGGAGACTTCAAAAGTGTTAGAAATTCATTTTGTAAATACCTAGAACGGTGCAAATGCAGCCATATAGCATTCAGGGCACTACAATTACACCTATATAGTTTTTAAATGATTTTGATGCAATAACATGTTTGACCTCCATGGGGAGGGCACTCAAGCTAAACTTTTACCCAGCTCCGAGTTCCACGACCTCGGGTGGAAAAAGTGACTTTGCCCCCTTAAACCCAAAAACTTCAAAAAGTCACCCCTGGAGGCCAGAAATGGGTCTTAGACACTCTTGGTATGTCATCTGAGGTATACTATGGTGTTCTTGGGTCCAGAACTAGAAATGTGATGTGACTCTGATATCTAGGGCCTATAATGGAAAAAATGAATTTGACACCAAACACCTCAAAATGTCTGAAATAGGACTCAGACATGTACCTGGAGGCTGGAAATGAGCCCTAGACACTCTTGCTATATCACCTGAGATATAATATAGGGTCCTGGTGGCCACAGGGACCCACAAACAGTCAGGTGGGTTGATACTGAAAATTAGCAAAAATCGTCCCAAAATTTTTTTTTACAAGATTTGCTAATTTTCCAAATAGCTCAGAATGGATATCAGAGACACTGTTTGAGTGCGCAAGATATGAATACACTTGTTAGAAAGGTCAGCTCTGATGCTTTCATGTGATATATATAACTTTGATATTATATAAAGTTTTTTTTCCGCTACCAACCAAGGGAAACACCTGATATCGTACCTGATTTTGAGAACATTGGGCTGGGTGGAAAAAGTCACTTTGCCCCCTTAAACCCAAAAACTTCAAAAAGTCACCCCTGGAGGCCAGAAATGGGTCTTAGACACTCTTGGTATGTCATCTGAGGTATACTATGGTCTTCTTGGGTCCAGAACTAGAAATCTGATGTGACTCTGATATCTAGGAGCTATAATGGAAAAAAATGAATTTGACACCAAACACCTCAAAATGTCACAAATAGGAGTCAGACATGTACCTGGAGGCTGGAAATGAGCCCTAGCCACTCTTGTTATATAATCTGAGATATATTATGGGGTCCTGGTGGCTACAGGGACCTGAAAACAGTCATGAGGGTTGATACCGAAAATTAGCAAAAATCGTCAAAAAAAAGTTTTTTTGACAAGATTTGCTAATTTTCGACCTACACCAAACACCTCAAAATGTCACAAATAGGAAACAGAACTTACTGGAACAGAAACTTACTAGAATGACTAGATGCACTGCTAAAACAGTACGAAACTTACCGGTCCCATAAAGAGACACGTCAGGACCCGCATCCACCTAAGTGGACACTTCGTGTTGGATCTGTGTACCCAAACCCACGGACCAGAGACAAATCAATTGACCCTGTCTAGATACTACCCCAGCAATGGTACTCACCGGGCAGCAAGAACGGAAGGCCTCGGACTGGACTGGACTGCTACGACGACGGACGGATGAACCTCGGACTTTAGTTACAGGTTGGCCTCCGGATACCTCGGACCTTGGACTCTCGGCTTGGGCTCTGGTCGGGACTCGCCGCGTTCCTCCACCACCTCGTCTGGACGCTGGACCGCAACCTCCGTCTCCTCCGTGGGCCTGAGGGATACTTGAAGCAGAAATATCTGCACGTGCACGGTATGGTTCCGTCACGGCTGCAGAGGATCAGGGGGCCTGCGTGGCTTCTCCAGCGCGTGGGGAAAGGGCAAGTCCCTATTCGGGCGCCATTATGTGGTAAATAAATAATTAATTACCGGTTCTATTTTTCGGGATACTCATACAAACAGATAGCTCAATAAATAAGAGTCAAGATTCGAGGTAGCTAGAGTGTACAGGCTTTAATCAGGCATAAAAGGACAGGAACAGGACAGCCTGCATGGGAATGGGATGGCAGGGCCCGACAGCTGCCGGGGGCAGGATCTGGGAATGATGCGCATAACTTTTAATAACAGAACATTAGTATATATAGTTAAACAAAATACATTGCATTCAATACAGTAGGCGTAGCAGTAGGCGGAGTTTGTAGCAGTCGCGAAAGATAAGGGCAAAATGAGGTAACAAGAAGGCGTGTACAGGGCGTATACACAGACATGTGATGTAAACGTAACAGAATATGTCATAAACGGGGCGGAAACATGGAGGGGGCTACCTGAGCAGCTGGGGCCTCTAACCTAGTGGTGCGCGCAAACTGACAATGACGTGTTACCAGGGAGAACTGGGGGGCTATGACTTCTGCGCTAGAAGAGGAGACTAAAGTCTGGAGTGTCAGAGCGACATGTACCCAGGCATATCTAGTATCTGGTGTTTAGAGTACATGTTGATAGAATCCAAAAGTTATCAGAGTAAAGGCTAACAGACATTAAGACTGGTGCATGCATAATTCTACATGTAGTGCGTGTGCGGGGAATATTCTATAAATATTAATACAGTATTTCTCTTACATGGAGACATAAAGGCTAGACCATGACGGAAACTATTGATGCGATTCAGTAGCTTAGGAATGCAGAGAAGGAGGGCTGGACTGATAACTAGAAACATAACATATTCTTGGCAGACTGGGAGGCAGAGCCAGGCCGAGCCGGGCACTGCGAGGCATGAAAGTAAGCTAAGAGTCAGGGATACAGGTGGGGGCTGTATCGCTCCTTGGAGAGGGTTCAGAAAACAGGCGCTGAATCTAAGTCCGGGCCCTTTTGAGGCCTAGAAACGGGGATAATTCAATGAATTAACGTGCACACTGTAAAACGTGGCAACGTAGCTTTACATAGGCCCGATATTCGTTGTATTCACGAAAACTGGAAACTGGCATACTAGAGATGGACACAACTATAATTGCGTCTTTAATCGATCATAGGGGAATACATGCATATCGATCATGCACATATAACATAACATAGGGAACACGTAGGCACATACAACATGGCAAAATTTACTTTTCCACAAAGGGGTGGGTATAAATAACAGGAGAGTGAAGGTTACTTACTTTGTTATTGAGAGTGATAGATTTAGTGAGTTAATTAGTGGGAGATAGTTAGTGAGAGATTGAGAGAGTTAGTAAGAGTGATGAAATTAGTGAGAGAGTTAGTGAGAGTGAGAGAGTTAGCGAGTGAGTTAGTTAGTGAGAGAGAGTTATTGAGTTAGTGAGAGTGAGTGAGATTTAGTTAGTGAGAGTGAGAGAGTTAGCGAGTGAGTTATTGAGAGTGAGTTAGTTATGATCACCAATTATAAGTGAAATGGGAATGTCAGAATTTCATTGCTCCGGTTTACTCCACCCAGGAGTAAAGAAAAAACAACAACTCCACTAACCCATGTCATACACTAACTATGTGTTATATTCACTTTTTAATAACACATTTTCGTTTTAGGCACAAGCAAAAAGCAGCATTGGTGATGCATGTGTTTTTCAATGGGGTTTTTTAAAGTCTACCAAAATACGGTTTACCAATACATTTTCATTATTTTCTCTTTGGTATCTCATTATGCACATGTTAATAAACAGGTTCATGCATTATTAGCTAAATAGCATAAAAACACACTGAATTATTAACAATAATCTTTGAGATTTGGGTGACCAGATGGCCGGAAATCGAAAATCGCCTCGTATGGATTCAACTTCCATTTCGTGCACTTTCTATGTGGGCCACATGCATAAGAATTGGTACAATAATGCATACGAATCTTAGCTAGAATCTGCAATTGAAATTAAGTCTTTAACTTATATGCTTCAAGAATTATAGGGCACATTCTGCTATGTATAATATCCTATCCATTTCAATGGGACGACCAGATGGCCGCAAATTGAAAATCGCGTCGTATGGATTCATATTGCGTTGTATGTACCTTACGTGTAAGCCACATGCATTTAAAATGACACAATGTAGTAGGGTATGCTATAGAATGTGTTGCAGTTGGAAATCAAGCTCTATCTAGTATGGATCATGACTGATGACACAATATACATGACTCATTTTGCAAAAAATGGAGGCAAATTTTATAAAACATGCGTTTAATCACTGAATGATTCTCACCACTTCTAAGCATGGCACAGGCATGACAATGACCACAGGGCAGTGGCATGATGGTAACTGTATGCTGCACTCAGAATTATGGATCCAGATTGTATGGTTTTAGAATTATGGGCCACAACGTAAGGCATATTTTTTCACACATGTGACGTTATTGAAAAACATCATACATTCAACTTCACATTTTGTAGCCAAAAGCATAAAGTGTTCTTCAACACACATGAAAGTGAAAAATAAAAACTTTTCCTGAAGATTACACTTGATTTGTACCTTGTCCCTATAAGCCACAAATATGAGAGTTACCACTATAAAGTGTAGATGTCTTAGCTACATACTGTGATTGAAATTAGGTCGGTACCTCATATGGTTCAAGATTTATAGTGCACCACATACTATGTAATATATCCTATCCATTTCAATGGGTGACCAGATGGCCGCAAATTAAAAATCGCCTCGTATGGATTCACATTGCTTTGTATGCACCTTGTGTGTGAGCCACATGCATATAAAATGGCACACTGTAGTAGGCTATGTTATAGAATGTGTTGCAGTTGGAAATCAAGCTCTATCTAATATGGATCTTGACTGATGACATAACATACGTGACACATTTTGCAAAAGCTGAAGGAATTTTTTTAAAAATATGTGTTTAATCGCTGAAAGATTCACACCACTTTGAAGCTTTCCACATGCATGAAAATGAACACAGGACAGTGGCATCATGTTAGCTTAATGCTGCACTTCCAATTATGGATCCAGATTGTATGGTTTTAGAAGTATGGGACAAAACGTAAGGCATACTTTTTCGTACATGCGACGGTATTAAAAAACGTCATACATTCAACCTCAAATTTTGACAACTTTACAATACGCCACACACATAATAATTCACATGGGTAAGATGCACATCACTAGGAACAAAGTGCTGTTTAAATTATGTCTCTATAATGTACAGACTATGAATTATAGCCAAAAGTATAAAGTGTTCTACAACACACATGAAAGTGAAAAATAAAAACTTACCTGAAGGTTACACTTGATTTGTACCTTGTCCCTATAAGCCACAACCATGAGAGTTACCACTATGAATTGTAAATGTCTTAGCTACATACTGCAATTGAAATTAAGTCAGTACATCATATGCTTCAAGAAATAGAGTGCACTACATCCTCTGTAGTATATCCTATCCATTTCAAAGGGTGACCAGATGGCCGCAAATTAAAAATTGCCTCATATGGATTCAAATTGCTTTGTATGACTGTTTTCAGGTCCCTGTAGCCACCAGGACCCCATAATATATCTCAGATGATATAACAAGAGTGGCTAGGGCTCATTTCCAGCCTCCAGGTACATGTCTGACTCCCATTTGTGACATTTCGAGGTGTTTGGGGTCAAACTCATTTTTTCCATTATAGGCCATATAGCTCAGAGTCACATCACATTGAGCTCAGAGTCACATCAAATTTCTAGTTCTGGACCTAAGGACCCCTTAGTATACCTCAGATGACATACCAGGAGTGTCTAAGACCCATTTCTGGCCTCCAGGGATGACTTTTTGAAGTTTTGGGGTTTAAGGGGGCAAAGTCACTTCTTCCATCCAGCCTAAGGTGCTCAAAATCGGGTACAATGTCAGGTTTTTCCCATGGCTGGAAGCTGAAAAAAAAACTTCAGATAATAGCAAAGGTAGATAGATCAAATGAAAGCATCAGATCTGAGCTTTCTAACAAGTATATTTAGGTCCTGGGTACTCACAAAGTGACTGTGATATCCATTCTGAGCTATTTGGAAAATTAGCAAATCTTGTCAAAAAAACTTTTTTTGACGATTTTTGCTAATTTTCGGTATCAACCCTCATGACTGTTTTCAGGTCCCTGTAGCCACCAGGACCCCATAATATATCTCAGATTATATAACAAGAGTGGCTAGGGCTCATTTCCAGCCTCCAGGTACATGTCTGACTCCTATTTGTGACATTTTGAGGTGTTTGGTGTCAAATTCATTTTTTTCCATTATAGCTCCTAGATATCAGAGTCACATCAGATTTCTAGTTCTGGACCCAAGAAGACCATAGTATACCTCAGATGACATACCAAGAGTGTCTAAGACCCATTTCTGGCCTCCAGGGGTGACTTTTTGAAGTTTTTGGGTTTAAGGGGGCAAAGTGACTTTTTCCACCCAGCCCAATGTTCTCAAAATCAGGTACGATATCAGGTGTTTCCCTTGGTTGGTAGCGGAAAAAAAACTTTATATAATATCAAAGTTATATATATCACATGAAAGCATCAGAGCTGACCTTTCTAACAAGTGTATTCATATCTTGCGCACTCAAACAGTGTCTCTGATATCCATTCTGAGCTATTTGGAAAATTAGCAAATCTTGTAAAAAAAAATTTTGGGACGATTTTTGCTGATTTTCAGTATCAACCCACCTGACTGTTTTTGGGTCCCTGTGGCCACCAGGACCCTATATTATATCTCAGGTGATATAGCAAGAGTGTCTAGGGCTCATTTCCAGCCTCCAGGTACATGTCTGAGTCCTATTTCAGACATTTTGAGGTGTTTGGTGTCAAATTCATTTTTTCCATTATAGGCCCTAGATATCAGAGTCACATCACATTTCTAGTTCTGGACCAAAGAACACCATAGTATACCTCAGATGACATACCAAGAGTGTCTAAGACCCATTTCTGGCCTCCAGGGGTGACTTTTTGAAGTTTTTGGGTTTAAGGGGGCAAAGTCACTTTTTCCACCCGAGGTCGTGGAACTCGGAGCTGGGTAAAAGTTTAGCTTGAGTGCCCTCCCCATGGAGGTCAAAAATGTTATTGCATCAAAATCATTTAAAAACTATATAGGTGTAATTGTAGTGCCCTGAATGCTATATGGCTGCATTTGCACCGTTCTAGGTATTTACAAAATGAATTTCTAACACTTTTGAAGTCTCCATGAAGTGAAAAATGACTAAGTCCAAAAACTTCACTGGTGCATCAAAGTGGTCAAAAAAGGTCAACATTGGGTTAAAATTAACAAAACATAGTGCTGCAGTGGTCCAATAGCAGGCTAAAGACATAATGAATGACACAGAATGAACAGTTTTACTAAACACTTTGAAAATTCGATTTTCAATTTCAGGGGGACAAGGTCATGGAACTCCGAGCTGGGTAAAAGTTCAGCTTAAGGGCCCTCCCCATGGAGGTCAAAAATGTTATTACATCAAAATCTTTTAAAAACTATATAGGTGTAATTGCAGTGTCCTGAATGCTATGTAACTGCATTTGCACTGTTCTGTGTGCCTCCAAAATGAATTTCTAACACTTTTGAAGTCCCCATGAAGTGAAAAATGACGAAGTACAAAGACATCATTGGTGCATGAAAGTGTTTAAAAACGGTCACAAATGCCTAAAAATGAAAAAAACAAAGTGCTACACTGGCCCAATAGCAAGCTAAACACACAATGAATGACCCAGAATGAATATATTTACAAATTACTTGGAAAATGCTATTTTAAATTTCAGGGGGACGAGGTCACAGAAGTCATGGAACTCCGAGCGGGGTAATAGTTCAAACTTTCCACCCCTCATGGAGGTCAACATTTTTAATTCATCAAAATCATTTAAAAACTATATAGGTGTGATTGGAGTGTCCTGATTGCTATATAGGTGCATTTGCACTGTCCTGTGTGCCTCCAAAGTGACTTTCTAACACTTTTGAAATCTCCATGAAGCAAAAAGTGACTAAGTCCAAAGACCATTTGGAGCATCAAAGTGTTCAAAAACGGTCAAAAATGCATAAAAACGAAAAAAAACAAGTGCTACAGTGGCCCAATAGCATGCTAAACACACAATGAATGACACAGAATGAATAGTTGTACACATTACTTTGAAAATGCAATTTTAAATTTCAGGGGGACAAGGTCACGAAAGTCATGGAACTCCGAGCGGGGTAAAAGTTCAACCTTTCCCCCCTTATGGAGGTCAAAATTTTAATACATCAAAATCATTTAAAAACTATATAGGTGTGATGGCAGTGTCTTGGATACATCCCACATGAATTTTAAACACATTAGGAGCATCTCTGATCAAAATAACCATAAAAATCCCAAAGCTGCATCAGTGCTTCAAAGTGCTCCAAAACGGTCAAAAATGGACGAAAATGAAAAATATTCTCCATATCTGAGTTTTTATAACATTCCTTAGATAATGTATATCTTGAATTAGTTTTAAATCCTTTTATTAAAAAGTTTCTTTTCTATGCTGCACTGGTGCAACGCCTCAAGTCTGAGAAGCTGCACCAGTGCAGCCGAAGCAGCACTGGTGCAGCCGAAGCAGCACTGGTGCAACAAGAGTCAAGCTGGTAGCCTGACCTTTGACCAATCCGAGAAAAAAAAAGGTGTTTTTTTCCCTGGGCCCCTCCCCCAAACGAAAACACATTGACCTGAAGCCTAAGTGTATTCTGAGTCATAAAAAGTTTATTAGATGAAAAAATATTGTACGGGCACTTTCTTGCACAAAAAGTCACTTTTTGGCACTTTTTTGAGAGAAATAAAATAGTTCGCAGATTTTTTTTAAATCGACCGAATTAAAAAAAAATGCTCTTGTTGGATGGCTTTGGACATAAGGCCGCAGTCCAGGGATGACTTCTGGCCTCCTGGGATGACTTTTTGAAGTTTTGGGGTTTAAGGGGGCATAGTCACTTCTTCCATCCAGGCTACGTTGCTCAAAATCGGGTACGATGTCAGGTTCTTCCCTTGGCTGGAAGCTGAAAAAAAAACTTCAGATAATAGCAAAGGTAGATAGATCAAATGAAAGCATCAGATCTGAGCTTTCTAACAAGTATATTTAGGTCATGGGTACTCACGAAGTGACTGTGATATCCATTCTGAGCTATTTGTTAAATTAGCAAATCTTGTCAAAAAAACTTTTTTTGACCATTTTTGCTAATTTTCGGTATCAACCCTCATGACTGTTTTCGGGTCCCTGTAGCCACCAGGACCCCATAATATATCTCAGATGATATAACAAGAGTGGCTAGGGCTCATTTCCAGCCTCCAGGTACATGTCTGACTCCTATTTGTGACATTTCGAGGTGTTTGGGGTCAAACTCATTTTTTCCATTATAGGCCATATAGCTCAGAGTCACATCACATTGAGCTCAGAGTCACATCAAATTTCTAGTTCTGGACCTAAGGACCCCTTAGTATACCTCAGATGACATACCAGGAGTGTCTAAGACCCATTTCTGGCATCCAGGGATGACTTTTTGAAGTTTTGGGGTTTAAGGGGGCAAAGTCACTTCTTCCATCCAGCCTAAGGTGCTCAAAATCGGGTACAATGTCAGGTTTTTCCCATGGCTGGAAGCTGAAAAAAAACCTTCAGATAATAGCAAAGGTAGATAGATCAAATGAAAGCATCAGATCTGAGCTTTCTAACAAGTATATTTAAGTCCTGGGTACTCACAAAGTGACTGTGATATCCATTCTGAGCTATTTGGAAAATTAGCAAATCTTGTCAAAAAAACTTTTTTTGACGATTTTTGCTAATTTTCGGTATCAACCCTCATGACTGTTTTCAGGTCCCTGTAGCCACCAGGACCCCATAATATATCTCAGATTATATAACAAGAGTGGCTAGGGCTCATTTCCAGCCTCCAGGTACATGTCTGACTCCTATTTGTGACATTTTGAGGTGTTTGGTGTCAAATTCATTTTTTTCCATTATAGCTCCTAGATATCAGAGTCACATCAGATTTCTAGTTCTGGACCCAAGAAGACCATAGTATACCTCAGATGACATACCAAGAGTGTCTAAGACCCATTTCTGGCCTCCAGGGGTGACTTTTTGAAGTTTTTGGGTTTAAGGGGGCAA
Source organism: Lissotriton helveticus (assembly GCF_964261635.1). Lineage (NCBI taxonomy): Eukaryota > Metazoa > Chordata > Amphibia > Caudata > Salamandridae > Lissotriton > Lissotriton helveticus. The sequence goes on along the minus strand of NW_027611651.1, from coordinate 3,573,144 downwards.
AGTGACTTTTTCCACCCAGCCCAATGTTCTCAAAATCGGGTACGATATCAGGTGTTTCCCTTGGTTGGTAGCGGAAAAAAAACTTTATATAATATCAAAGTTATATATATCACATGAAAGCATCAGAGCTGACCTTTCTAACAAGTGTATTCATATCTTGCGCACTCAAACAGTGTCTCTGATATCCATTCTGAGCTATTTGGAAAATTAGCAAATCTTGTCAAAAAAATTTTTGGGACGATTTTTGCTAATTTTCAGTATCAACCCACCTGACTGTTTTTGGGTCCCTGTGGCCACCAGGACCCTATATTATATCTCAGGTGATATAGCAAGAGTGTCTAGGGCTCATTTCCAGCCTCCAGGTACATGTCTGAGTCCTATTTCAGACATTTTGAGGTGTTTGGTGTCAAATTCATTTTTTCCATTATAGGCCCTAGATATCAGAGTCACATCACATTTCTAGTTCTGGACCCAAGAACACCATAGTATACCTCAGATGACATACCAAGAGTGTCTAAGACCCGTTTCTGGCCTCCAGGGGTGACTTTTTGAAGTTTTTGGGTTTAAGGGGGCAAAGTCACTTTTTCCACCCGAGGTCGTGGAACTCGGAGCTGGGTAAAAGTTTAGCTTGAGTGCCCTCCCCATGGAGGTCAAAAATGTTATTGCATCAAAATCATTTAAAAACTATATAGGTGTAATTGTAGTGCCCTGAATGCTATATGGCTGCATTTGCACCGTTCTAGGTATTTACAAAATGAATTTCTAACACTTTTGAAGTCTCCATGAAGTGAAAAATGACTAAGTCCAAAAACTTCACTGGTGCATCAAAGTGGTCAAAAAAGGTCAACATTGGGTTAGAATTAACAAAACATAGTGCTGCAGTGGTCCAATAGCAGGCTAAAGACATAATGAATGACACAGAATGAACAGTTTTACTAAACACTTTGAAAATTCGATTTTCAATTTCAGGGGGACAAGGTCATGGAACTCCGAGCTGGGTAAAAGTTCAGCTTAAGGGCCCTCCCCATGGAGGTCAAAAATGTTATTACATCAAAATCTTTTAAAAACTATATAGGTGTAATTGCAGTCTCCTGAATGCTATGTAACTGCATTTGCACTGTTCTGTGTGCCTCCAAAATGAATTTCTAACACTTTTGAAGTCCCCATGAAGTGAAAAATGACGAAGTACAAAGACATCATTGGTGCATGAAAGTGTTTAAAAACGGTCACAAATGCATAAAAATGAAAAAAACAAAGTGCTACACTGGCCCAATAGCAAGCTAAACACACAATGAATGACCCAGAATGAATATATTTACAAATTACTTGGAAAATGCTATTTTAAATTTCAGGGGGACGAGGTCACAGAAGTCATGGAACTCCGAGCGTGGTAAAAGTTCAAACTTTCCACCCCTCATGGAGGTCAAAATGTTTAATTCATCAAAATCATTTAAAAACTATATAGGTGTGATTGGAGTGTCCTGATTGCTATATAGGTGCATTTGCACTGTCCTGTGTGCCTCCAAAGTGACTTTTTAACACTTTTGAAATCTCCATGAAGCAAAAAGTGACTAAGTCCAAAGACCATTTGGAGCATCAAAGTGTTGAAAAACGGTCAAAAATGCATAAAAACGAAAAAAAAACAAGTGCTACAGTGGCCCAATAGCATGCTAAACACACAATGAATGACACAGAATGAATAGTTGTACACATTACTTTGAAAATGCAATTTTAAATTTCAGGGGGACAAGGTCACGAAAGTCATGGAACTCCGAGCGGGGTAAAAGTTCAACCTTTCCCCCCTTATGGAGGTCAACATTTTAATACATCAAAATCATTTAAAAACTATATAGGTGTGATGGCAGTGTCTTGGATACATCCCACATGAATTTTAAACACATTAGGAGCATCTCTGATCAAAATAACCATAAAAATCCCAAAGCTGCATCAGTGCTTCAAAGTGCTCCAAAACGGTCAAAAATGGACGAAAATGAAAAATATTCTCCATATCTGAGTTTTTATAACATTCCTTAGATAATGTATATCTTGAATTAGTTTTAAATCCTTTTATTAAAAAGTTTCTTTTCTATGCTGCACTGGTGCAACGCCTCAAGTCTGAGAAGCTGCACCAGTGCAGCCGAAGCAGCACTGGTGCAGCCGAAGCAGACCTTTGACCAATCCGAGAAAAAAAGGTGTTTTTTTCCCTGGGCCCCTCCCCCAAACGAAAACACATTGACCTGAAGCCTAAGTGTATTCTGAGTCATAAAAAGTTTATTAGATGAAAAAATATTGTACGGGCACTTTTTTGCACAAAAAGTCACTTTTTGGCACTTTTTTGAGAGAAATAAAATAGTTCGCAGATTTTTTTTAAATCGACCGAATAAAAAAAAAATGCTCTTGTTGGATGGCTTTGGACATAAGGCCGCATAAACAAAAGGAATTTTTCAAATATCTGTTTTTCTCACTTTTTTATTGTTGTTTGAAATTTCTGACTTCACTTTTTGCATCATTGGTGATGCATGTGTTTAACATTGAGCTTGGGAAAATTGAAAAAAAATAGACTTTGGGGATTGTTTACTAGGGCAAGTGATACATCAAATTAAGACTCATATTAAACTGAACCTCAAGCTGAAAAAAAAAACAAAATAGCATTTACGATCACTTTTTTATAAGCGACTTTAACAATTGTTTTTTTAGCTGTATTAAAAAACAAGGTAACGCCGTAAATTTTAGAAAAGAGATTTTTTCAAAGTAAAACATAGGTGTGACCTGCCTTCACATTAGGCTTCATAAACAAAAGAAAAAACATCTCTATGTGTTATATTCACTTTTTAATAACACATTTTCGTTTTAGGCACAAGCAAAAAGCAGCATTGGTGATGCATGTGTTTTTCAATGGGGTTTTTTAAAGTCTACCAAAATACGGTTTACCAATACATTTTCATTATTTTCTCTTTGGTATCTCATTATGCACATGTTAATAAACAGGTTCATGCATTATTAGCTAAATAGCATAAAAACACACTGAATTATTAACAATAATCTTTGAGATTTGGGTGACCAGATGGCCGGAAATCGAAAATCGCCTCGTATGGATTCAACTTCCATTTCGTGCACTTTCTATGTGGGCCACATGCATAAGAATTGGTACAATAATGCATACGAATCTTAGCTAGAATCTGCAATTGAAATTAAGTCTTTAACTTATATGCTTCAAGAATTATAGGGCACATTCTGCTATGTATAATATCCTATCCATTTCAAGGGACAACCAGATGGCCGCAAATTGAAAATCGCGTCGTATGGATTCATATTGCGTTGTATGTACCTTACGTGTAAGCCACATGCATTTAAAATGACACAATGTAGTAGGGTATGCTATAGAATGTGTTGCAGTTGGAAATCAAGCTCTATCTAGTATGGATCATGACTGATGACACAATATACGTGACTCATTTTGCAAAAAATGGAGGCAAATTTTATAAAACATGCGTTTAATCACTGAATGATTCTCACCACTTCTAAGCAGGGCACAGGCATGACAATGACCACAGGGCAGTGGCATGATGGTAACTGTATGCTGCACTCAGAATTATGGATCCAGATTGTATGGTTTTAGAATTATGGGCCACAACGTAAGGCATATTTTTTCACACATGTGACGTTATTGAAAAACATCATACATTCAACTTCACATTTTGTAGCCAAAAGCATAAAGTGTTCTTCAACACACATGAAAGTGAAAAATAAAAACTTTTCCTGAAGATTACACTTGATTTGTACCTTGTCCCTATAAGCCACAAATATGAGAGTTACCACTATAAAGTGTAGATGTCTTAGCTACATACTGTGATTGAAATTAGGTCAGTACCTCATATGGTTCAAGATTTATAGTGCACCACATACTATGTAATATATCCTATCCATTTCAATGGGTGACCAGATGGCCGCAAATTAAAAATCGCCTCGTATGGATTCAAATTGCTTTGTATGCACCTTGTGTGTGAGCCACATGCATATAAAATGGCACACTGTAGTAGGCTATGTTATAGAATGTGTTGCAGTTGGAAATCAAGCTCTATCTAATATGGATATTGACTGATGACATAACATACGTGACACATTTTGCAAAAGCTGGAGGAATTTTTTAAAAAATATGTGTTTAATCGCTGAAAGATTCACACCACTTTGAAGCTTTCCACATGCATGAAAATGAACACAGGACAGTGGCATCATGTTAGCTTAATGCTGCACTTCCAATTATGGATCCAGATTGTATGGTTTTAGAAGTATGGGACAAAATGTAAGGCATACTTTTTCGTACATGCGACGGTATTGAAAAACGTCATACATTCAACCTCAAATTTTGACAACTTTACAATACGCCACACACATAATAATTCACATGGGTAAGATGCACATCACTAGGAACAAAGTGCTGTTTAAATTATGTCTCTATAATGTACAGACTATGAATTATAGCCAAAAGTATAAAGTGTTCTACAACACACATGAAAGTGAAAAATAAAAACTTACCTGAAGGTTACACTTGATTTGTACCTTGTCCCTATAAGCCACAACCATGAGAGTTACCACTATGAATTGTAAATGTCTTAGCTACATACTGCAATTGGAATTAAGTCAGTACATCATATGCTTCAAGAAATAGAGTGCACTACATCCTCTGTAGTATATTCTATCCATTTCAAAGGGTGACCAGATGGCCGCAAATTAAAAATTGCCTCGTATGGATTCAAATTGCTTTGTATGACTGTTTTCAGGTCCCTGTAGCCACCAGGACCCCATAATATATCTCAGATGATATAACAAGAGTGGCTAGGGCTCATTTCCAGCCTCCAGGTACATGTCTGACTCCTATTTGTGACATTTCGAGGTGTTTGGGATCAAACTCATTTTTCCCAATATAGGCCATAGAGCTCAGAGTCACATCACATTGAGCTCAGAGTCACATCAAATTTCTAGTTCTGGACCTAAGGACCCCTTAGTATACCTCAGATGACATACCAGGAGTGTCTAAGACCCATTTCTGGCCTCCAGGGATGACTTTTTGAAGTTTTGGGGTTTAAGGGGGCATAGTCACTTCTTTCATCCAGGCTACGTTGCTCAAAATCGGGTACGATGTCAGGTTCTTCCCTTGGCTGGAAGCTGAAAAAAAACCTTCAGATAATAGCAAAGGTAGATAGATCAAATGAAAGCATCAGATCTGAGCTTTCTAACAAGTATATTTAGGTCATGGGTACTCACAAAGTGACTGTGATATCCATTCTGAGCTATTTGGAAAATTAGCAAATCTTGTCAAAAAAACTTTTTTTGACGATTTTTGCTAATTTTCGGTATCAACCCTCATGACTGTTTTCGGGTCCCTGTAGCCACCAGGACCCCATAATATATCTCAGATGATATAACAAGAGTGGCTAGGGCTCATTTCCAGCCTCCAGGTACATGTCTGACTCCTATTTGTGACATTTCGAGGTGTTTGGGGTCAAACTCATTTTTTCCATTATAGGCCATATAGCTCAGAGTCACATCACATTGAGCTCAGAGTCACATCAAATTTCTAGTTCTGGACCTAAGGACCCCTTAGTATACCTCAGATGACATACCAGGAGTGTCTAAGACCCATTTCTGGCCTCCAGGGATGACTTTTTGAAGTTTTGGGGTTTAAGGGGGCAAAGTCACTTCTTCCATCCAGCCTAAGGTGCTCAAAATCGGGTACAATGTCAGGTTTTTCCCATGGCTGGAAGCTGAAAAAAAAACTTCAGATAATAGCAAAGGTAGATAGATCAAATGAAAGCATCAGATCTGAGCTTTCTAACAAGTATATTTAGGTCCTGGGTACTCACAAAGTGACTGTGATATCCATTCTGAGCTATTTGGAAAATTAGCAAATCTTGTCAAAAAAACTTTTTTTGACGATTTTTGCTAATTTTCGGTATCAACCCTCATGACTGTTTTCAGGTCCCTGTAGCCACCAGGACCCCATAATATAGCTCAGATTATATAACAAGAGTGGCTAGGGCTCATTTCCAGCCTCCAGGTACATGTCTGACTCCTATTTGTGACATTTTGAGGTGTTTGGTGTCAAATTCATTTTTTTCCATTATAGCTCCTAGATATCAGAGTCACATCAGATTTCTAGTTCTGGACCCAAGAAGACCATAGTATACCTCAGATGACATACCAAGAGTGTCTAAGACCCATTTCTGGCCTCCAGGGGTGACCTTTTGAAGTTTTTGGGTTTAAGGGGGCAAAGTGACTTTTTCCACCCAGCCCAATGTTCTCAAAATCGGGTACGATATCAGGTGTTTCCCTTGGTTGGTAGCGGAAAAAAAACTTTATATAATATCAAAGTTATATATATCACATGAAAGCATCAGAGCTGACCTTTCTGACAAGTGTATTCATATCTTGCGCACTCAGACAGTGTCTCTGATATCCATTCTGAGCTATTTGGAAAATTAGCAAATCTTGTCAAAAAAATTTTTGGGACGATTTTTGCTAATTTTCAGTATCAACCCACCTGACTGTTTTTGGGTCCCTGTGGCCACCAGGACCCTATATTATATCTCAGGTGATATAGCAAGAGTGTCTAGGGCTCATTTCCAGCCTCCAGGTACATGTCTGAGTCCTATTTCAGACATTTTGTGGTATACTATGGTCTTCTTGGGTCCAGAACTAGAAATCTGATGTGACTCTGATATCTAGGAGCTATAATGGAAAAAAATGAATTTGACACCAAACACCTCAAAATGTCACAAATAGGAGTCAGACATGTACCTGGAGGCTGGAAATGAGCCCTAGCCACTCTTGTTATATAATCTGAGATATATTATGGGGTCCTGGTGGCTACAGGGACCTGAAAACAGTCATGAGGGTTGATACCGAAAATTAGCAAAAATCGTCTAAAAAAGTTTTTTTGACAAGATTTGCTAATTTTCCAAATAGCTCAGAATGGATATCACAGTCACTTTGTGAGTACCCAGGACTTAAATATACTTGTTAGAAAGCTCAGATCTGATGCTTTCATTTGATCTATCTACCTTTGCTATTATCTGAAGTTTTTTTTTCAGCTTCCAGCCATGGGAAAAACCCGACATTGTACCCGATTTTGAGCACCTTAGGCTGGATGGAAGAAGTGACTTTGCCCCCTTAAACCCCAAAACTTCAAAAAGTCATCCCTGGATGCCAGAAATGGGTCTTAGACACTCCTGGTATGTCATCTGAGGTATACTAAGGGGTCCTTAGGTCCAGAACTAGAAATTTGATGTGACTCTGAGCTCAATGTGATGTGACTCTGAGCTATATGGCCTATAATGGAAAAAATGAGTTTGACCCCAAACACCTCGAAATGTCACAAATAGGAGTCAGACATGTACCTGGAGGCTGGAAATGAGCCCTAGCCACTCTTGTTATATCATCTGAGATATATTATGGGGTCCTGGTGGCTACAGGGACCCGAAAACAGTCATGAGGGTTGATACCGAAAATTAGCAAAAATCGTCAAAAAAAGTTTTTTTGACAAGATTTGCTAATTTAACAAATAGCTCAGAATGGATATCACAGTCACTTCGTGAGTACCCATGACCTAAATATACTTGTTAGAAAGCTCAGATCTGATGCTTTCATTTGATCTATCTACCTTTGCTATTATCTGAAGTTTTTTTTTCAGCTTCCAGCCAAGGGAAGAACCTGACATCGTACCCGATTTTGAGCAACGTAGCCTGGATGGAAGAAGTGACTATGCCCCCTTAAACCCCAAAACTTCAAAAAGTCATCCCAGGAGGCCAGAAGTCATCCCTGGACTGCGGCCTTATGTCCAAAGCCATCCAACAAGAGCATTTTTTTTTTATTCGGTCGATTTAAAAAAAATCTGCGAACTATTTTATTTCTCTCAAAAAAGTGCCAAAAAGTGACTTTTTGTGCAAAAAAGTGCCCGTACAATATTTTTTCATCTAATAAACTTTTTATGACTCAGAATACACTTAGGCTTCAGGTCAATGTGTTTTCGTTTGGGGGAGGGGCCCAGGGAAAAAAACACCTTATTTTTTTCTCGGATTGGTCAAAGGTCAGGCTACCAGCTTGACTCTTGTTGCACCAGTGCTGCTTCGGCTGCACCAGTGCTGCTTCGGCTGCACTGGTGCAGCTTCTCAGACTTGAGGCGTTGCACCAGTGCAGCATAGAAAAGAAACTTTTTAATAAAAGGATTTAAAACTAATTCAAGATATACATTATCTAAGGAATGTTATAAAAACTCAGATATGGAGAATATTTTTCATTTTCGTCCATTTTTGACCGTTTTGGAGCACTTTGAAGCACTGATGCAGCTTTGGGATTTTTATGGTTATTTTGATCAGAGATGCTCCTAATGTGTTTAAAATTCATGTGGGATGTATCCAAGACACTGCCATCACACCTATATAGTTTTTAAATGATTTTGATGTATTAAAATTTTGACCTCCATAAGGGGGGAAAGGTTGAACTTTTACCCCGCTCGGAGTTCCATGACTTTCGTGACCTTGTCCCCCTGAAATTTAAAATTGCATTTTCAAAGTAATGTGTACAACTATTCATTCTGTGTCATTCATTGTGTGTTTAGCATGCTATTGGGCCACTGTAGCACTTGTTTTTTTTCGTTTTTATGCATTTTTGACCGTTTTTGAACACTTTGATGCTCCAAATGGTCTGTGGACTTAGTCACTTTTTGCTTCATGGAGATTTCAAAAGTGTTAGAAAGTCACTTTGGAGGCACACAGGACAGTGCAAATGCACCTATATAGCAATCAGGACACTCCAATCACACCTATATAGTTTTTAAATGATTTTGATGAATTAAAAATTTTGACCTCCATGAGGGGTGGAAAGTTTGAACTTTTACCCCGCTCGGAGTTCCATGACTTCTGTGACCTCGTCCCCCTGAAATTTAAAATAGCATTTTCCAAGTAATTTGTAAATATATTCATTCTGGGTCATTCATTGTGTGTTTAGCTTGCTATTGGGCCAGTGTAGCACTTTGTTTTTTTCATTTTTAGGCATTTGTGACCGTTTTTAAACACTTTCATGCACCAATGATGTCTTTGTACTTCGTCATTTTTCACTTCATGGGGACTTCAAAAGTGTTAGAAATTCATTTTGGAGGCACACAGAACAGTGCAAATGCAGTTACATAGCATTCAGGACACTGCAATTACACCTATATAGTTTTTAAAAGATTTTGATGTAATAACATTTTTGACCTCCATGGGGATGGCCCTTAAGCTGAACTTTTACCCAGCTCGGAGTTCCATGACCTTGTCCCCCTGAAATTGAAAATCGAATTTTCAAAGTGTTTAGTAAAACTGTTCATTCTGTGTCATTCATTATGTCTTTAGCCTGCTATTGGACCACTGCAGCACTATGTTTTGTTAATTTTAACCCAATGTTGACCTTTTTTGACCACTTTGATGCACCAGTGAAGTTTTTGGACTTAGTCATTTTTCACTTCATGGAGACTTCAAAAGTGTTAGAAATTCATTTTGTAAATACCTAGAACGGTGCAAATGCAGCCATATAGCATTCAGGGCACTACAATTACACCTATATAGTTTTTAAATGATTTTGATGCAATAACATTTTTGACCTCCATGGGGAGGGCACTCAAGCTAAACTTTTACGCAGCTCCGAGTTCCACGACCTCGGGTGGAAAAAGTGACTTTGCCCCCTTAAACCCAAAAACTTCAAAAAGTCACCCCTGGAGGCCAGAAATGGGTCTTAGACACTCTTGGTATGTCATCTGAGGTATACTATGGTGTTCTTGGGTCCAGAACTAGAAATGTGATGTGACTCTGATATCTAGGGCCTATAATGGAAAAAATGAATTTGACACCAAACACCTCAAAATATCTGAAATAGGACTCAGACATGTACCTGGAGGCTGGAAATGAGCCCTAGACACTCTTGCTATATCACCTGAGATATAATATAGGGTCCTGGTGGCCACAGGGACCCAAAAACAGTCAGGTGGGTTGATACTGAAAATTAGCAAAAATCGTCCCAAATTTTTTTTTTACAAGATTTGCTAATTTTCCAAATAGCTCAGAATGGATATCAGAGACACTGTTTGAGTGCGCAAGATATGAATACACTTGTTAGAAAGGTCAGCTCTGATGCTTTCATGTGATATATATAACTTTGATATTATATAAAGTTTTTTTTCCGCTACCAACCAAGGGAAACACCTGATATCGTACCCGATTTTGAGAACATTGGGCTGGGTGGAAAAAGTCACTTTGCCCCCTTAAACCCAAAAACTTCAAAAAGTCACCCCTGGAGGCCAGAAATGGGTCTTAGACACTCTTGGTATGTCATCTGAGGTATACTATGGTCTTCTTGGGTCCAGAACTAGAAATCTGATGTGACTCTGATATCTAGGAGCTATAATGGAAAAAAATGAATTTGACACCAAACACCTCAAAATGTCACAAATAGGAGTCAGACATGTACCTGGAGGCTGGAAATGAGCCCTAGCCACTCTTGTTATATAATCTGAGATATATTATGGGGTCCTGGTGGCTACAGGGACCTGAAAACAGTCATGAGGGTTGATACCGAAAATTAGCAAAAATCGTCAAAAAAAGTTTTTTTGACAAGATTTGCTAATTTTCCAAATAGCTCAGAATGGATATCACAGTCACTTTGTGAGTACCCAGGACCTAAATATACTTGTTAGAAAGCTCAGATCTGATGCTTTCATTTGATCTATCTACCTTTGCTATTATCTGAAGTTTTTTTTTCAGCTTCCAGCCATGGGAAAAACCTGACATTGTACCCGATTTTGAGCACCTTAGGCTGGATGGAAGAAGTGACTTTGCCCCCTTAAACCCCAAAACTTCAAAAAGTCATCCCTGGAGGCCAGAAATGGGTCTTAGACACTCCTGGTATGTCATCTGAGGTATACTAAGGGGTCCTTAGGTCCAGAACTAGAAATTTGATGTGACTCTGAGCTCAATGTGATGTGACTCTGAGCTATATGGCCTATAATGGAAAAAATGAGTTTGACCCCAAACACCTCGAAATGTCACAAATAGGAGTCAGACATGTACCTGGAGGCTGGAAATGAGCCCTAGCCACTCTTGTTATATCATCTGAGATATATTATGGGGTCCTGGTGGCTACAGGGACCTGAAAACAGTCATACAAAGCAATTTGAATCCATATGAGGCAATTTTTAATTTGCGGCCATCTGGTCACCCTTTGAAATGGATAGGATATACTACAGAGGATGTAGTGCACTCTATTTCTTGAAGCATATGATGTACTGACTTAATTTCAATTGCAGTATGTAGCTAAGACATTTACAATTCATAGTGGTAACTCTCATGGTTGTGGCTTATAGGGACAAGGTACAAATCAAGTGTAACCTTCAGGTAAGTTTTTATTTTTCACTTTCATGTGTGTTGTAGAACACTTTATACTTTTGGCTATAATTCATAGTCTGTACATTATAGAGACATAATTTAAACAGCACTTTGTTCCTAGTGATGTGCATCTTACCCATGTGAATTATTATGTGTGTGGCATATTGTAAAGTTGTCAAAATTTGAGGTTGAATGTATGACGTTTTTCAATACCGTCGCATGTACGAAAAAGTATGCCTTACATTTTGTCCCATACTTCTAAAACCATACAATCTGGATCCATAATTGGAAGTGCAGCATTAAGCTAACATGATGCCACTGTCCTGTGTTCATTTTCATGCATGTGGAAAGCTTCAAAGTGGTGTGAATCTTTCAGCGATTAAACACATATTTTTAAAAACATTCCTTCAGCTTTTGCAAAATGTGTCACGTATGTTATGTCATCAGTCAAGATCCATATTAGATAGAGCTTGATTTCCAACTGCAACACATTCTATAACATAGCCTACTACAGTGTGCCATTTTATATGCATGTGGCTCACACACAAGGTGCATACAAAGCAATTTGAATCCATACGAGGCGATTTTTAATTTGCGGCCATCTGGTCACCCATTGAAATGGATAGGATATATTACATAGTATGTGGTGCACTATAAATCTTGAACCATATGAGGTACCGACCTAATTTCAATCACAGTATGTAGCTAAGACATCTACACTTTATAGTGGTAACTCTCATATTTGTGGCTTATAGGGACAAGGTACAAATCAAGTGTAATCTTCAGGAAAAGTTTTTATTTTTCACTTTCATGTGTGTTGAAGAACACTTTATGCTTTTGGCTACAAAATGTGAAGTTGAATGTATGATGTTTTTCAATAACGTCACATGTGTGAAAAAATATGCCTTACGTTGTGGCCCATAATTCTAAAACCATACAATCTGGATCCATAATTCTGAGTGCAGCATACAGTTACCATCATGCCACTGCCCTGTGGTCATTGTCATGCCTGTGCCATGCTTAGAAGTGGTGAGAATCATTCAGTGATTAAACGCATGTTTTATAAAATTTGCCTCAATTTTTTGCAAAATGAGTCATGTATATTGTGTCATCAGTCATGATCCATACTAGATAGAGCTTGATTTCCAACTGCAACACATTCTATAGCATACCCTACTACATTGTGTCATTTTAAATGCATGTGGCTTACACGTAAGGTACATACAACGCAATATGAATCCATACGACGCGATTTTCAATTTGCGGCCATCTGGTCGTCCCATTGAAATGGATAGGATATTATACATAGCAGAATGTGCCCTATAATTCTTGAAGCATATAAGTTAAAGACTTAATTTCAATTGCAGATTCTAGCTAAGATTCGTATGCATTATTGTACCAATTCTTATGCATGTGGCCCACATAGAAAGTGCACGAAATGGAAGTTGAATCCATACGAGGCGATTTTCGATTTCCGGCCATCTGGTCACCCAAATCTCAAAGATTATTGTTAATAATTCAGTGTGTTTTTATGCTATTTAGCTAATAATGCATGAACCTGTTTATTAACATGTGCATAATGAGATACCAAAGAGAAAATAATGAAAATGTATTGGTAAACCGTATTTTGGTAGACTTTAAAAAACCCCATTGAAAAACACATGCATCACCAATGCTGCTTTTTGCTTGTGCCTAAAACGAAAATGTGTTATTAAAAAGTGAATATAACACATAGAGATGTTTTTTCTTTTGTTTATGAAGCCTAATGTGAAGGCAGGTCACACCTATGTTTTACTTTGAAAAAATCTCTTTTCTAAAATTTACGGCGTTACCTTGTTTTTTAATATAGCTAAAAAAACAATTGTTAAAGTCGCTTATAAAAAAGTGATCGTAAATGCTATTTTGTTTTTTTTTTCAGCTTGAGGTTCAGTTTAATATGAGTCTTAATTTGATGTATCACTTGCCCTAGTAAACAATCCCCAAAGTCTATTTTTTTTCAATTTTCCCAAGCTCAATGTTAAACACATGCATCACCAATGATGCAAAAAGTCAAGTCAGAAATTTCAAACAGCAATAAAAAAGTGAGAAAAACAGATATTTTTATTCGGTCGATTTAAAAAAAATCTGCGAACTATTTTATTTCTCTCAAAAAAGTGCCAAAAAGTGACTTTTTGTGCAAAAAAGTGCCCGTACAATATTTTTTCATCTAATAAACTTTTTATGACTCAGAATACACTTAGGCTTCAGGTCAATGTGTTTTCGTTTGGGGGAGGGGCCCAGGGAAAAAAACACCTTTTTTTTTCTCGGATTGGTCAAAGGTCAGGCTACCAGCTTGACTCTTGTTGCACCAGTGCTGCTTCGGCTGCACCAGTGCTGCTTCGGCTGCACTGGTGCAGCTTCTCAGACTTGAGGCGTTGCACCAGTGCAGCATAGAAAAGAAACTTTTTAATAAAAGGATTTAAAACTAATTCAAGATATACATTATCTAAGGAATGTTATAAAAACTCAGATATGGAGAATATTTTTCATTTTCGTCCATTTTTGACCGTTTTGGAGCACTTTGAAGCACTGATGCAGCTTTGGGATTTTTATGGTTATTTTGATCAGAGATGCTCCTAATGTGTTTAAAATTCATGTGGGATGTATCCAAGACACTGCCATCACACCTATATAGTTTTTAAATGATTTGATGTATTAAAATTTTGACCTCCATAAGGGGGGAAAGGTTGAACTTTTACCCCGCTCGGAGTTCCATGACTTTCGTGACCTTGTCCCCCTGAAATTTAAAATTGCATTTTCAAAGTAATGTGTACAACTATTCATTCTGTGTCATTCATTGTGTGTTTAGCATGCTATTGGGCCACTGTAGCACTTGTTTTTTTTCGTTTTTATGCATTTTTGACCGTTTTTGAACACTTTGATGCTCCAAATGGTCTTTGGACTTAGTCACTTTTTGCTTCATGGAGATTTCAAAAGTGTTAGAAAGTCACTTTGGAGGCACACAGGACAGTGCAAATGCACCTATATAGCAATCAGGACACTCCAATCACACCTATATAGTTTTTAAATGATTTTGATGAATTAAAAATGTTGACCTCCATGAGGGGTGGAAAGTTTGAACTATTACCCCGCTCGGAGTTCCATGACTTCTGTGACCTCGTCCCCCTGAAATTTAAAATAGCATTTTCCAAGTAATTTGTAAATATATTCATTCTGGGTCATTCATTGTGTGTTTAGCTTGCTATTGGGCCAGTGTAGCACTTTGTTTTTTTCATTTTTAGGCATTTGTGACCGTTTTTAAACACTTTCATGCACCAATGATGTCTTTGTACTTCGTCATTTTTCACTTCATGGGGACTTCAAAAGTGTTAGAAATTCATTTTGGAGGCACACAGAACAGTGCAAATGCAGTTACATAGCATTCAGGACACTGCAATTACACCTATATAGTTTTTAAAAGATTTTGATGTAATAAAATTTTTGACCTCCATGGGGAGGGCCCTTAAGCTGAACTTTTACCCAGCTCGGAGTTCCATGACCTTGTCCCCCTGAAATTGAAAATCGAATTTTCAAAGTGTTTAGTAAAACTGTTCATTCTGTGTCATTCATTATGTCTTTAGCCTGCTATTGGACCACTGCAGCACTATGTTTTGTTAATTTTAACCCAATGTTGACCTTTTTTGACCACTTTGATGCACCAGTGAAGTTTTTGGACTTAGTCATTTTTCACTTCATGGAGACTTCAAAAGTGTTAGAAATTCATTTTGTAAATACCTAGAACGGTGCAAATGCAGCCATATAGCATTCAGGGCACTACAATTACACCTATATAGTTTTTAAATGATTTTGATGCAATAACATTTTTGACCTCCATGGGGAGGGCACTCAAGCTAAACTTTTACCCAGCTCCGAGTTCCACGACCTCGGGTGGAAAAAGTGACTTTGCCCCCTTAAACCCAAAAACTTCAAAAAGTCACCCCTGGAGGCCAGAAATGGGTCTTAGACACTCTTGGTATGTCATCTGAGGTATACTATGGTGTTCTTTGGTCCAGAACTAGAAATGTGATGTGACTCTGATATCTAGGGCCTATAATGGAAAAAATGAATTTGACACCAAACACCTCAAAATGTCTGAAATAGGACTCAGACATGTACCTGGAGGCTGGAAATGAGCCCTAGACACTCTTGCTATATCACCTGAGATATAATATAGGGTCCTGGTGGCCACAGGGACCCAAAAACAGTCAGGTGGGTTGATACTGAAAATTAGCAAAAATCGTCCCAAAATTTTTTTTTACAAGATTTGCTAATTTTCCAAATAGCTCAGAATGGATATCAGAGACACTGTTTGAGTGCGCAAGATATGAATACACTTGTTAGAAAGGTCAGCTCTGATGCTTTCATGTGATATATATAACTTTGATATTATATAAAGTTTTTTTTCCGCTACCAACCAAGGGAAACACCTGATATCGTACCTGATTTTGAGAACATTGGGCTGGGTGGAAAAAGTCACTTTGCCCCCTTAAACCCAAAAACTTCAAAAAGTCACCCCTGGAGGCCAGAAATGGGTCTTAGACACTCTTGGTATGTCATCTGAGGTATACTATGGTCTTCTTGGGTCCAGAACTAGAAATCTGATGTGACTCTGATATCTAGGAGCTATAATGGAAAAAAATGAATTTGACACCAAACACCTCAAAATGTCACAAATAGGAGTCAGACATGTACCTGGAGGCTGGAAATGAGCCCTAGCCACTCTTGTTATATAATCTGAGATATATTATGGGGTCCTGGTGGCTACAGGGACCTGAAAACAGTCATGAGGGTTGATACCGAAAATTAGCAAAAATCGTCAAAAAAAGTTTTTTTGACAAGATTTGCTAATTTTCCAAATAGCTCAGAATGGATATCACAGTCACTTTGTGAGTACCCAGGACCTAAATATACTTGTTAGAAAGCTCAGATCTGATGCTTTCATTTGATCTATCTACCTTTGCTATTATCTGAAGTTTTTTTTTCAGCTTCCAGCCATGGGAAAAACCTGACATTGTACCCGATTTTGAGCACCTTAGGCTGGATGGAAGAAGTGACTTTGCCCCCTTAAACCCCAAAACTTCAAAAAGTCATCCCTGGAGGCCAGAAATGGGTCTTAGACACTCCTGGTATGTCATCTGAGGTATACTAAGGGGTCCTTAGGTCCAGAACTAGAAATTTGATGTGACTCTGAGCTCAATGTGATGTGACTCTGAGCTATATGGCCTATAATGGAAAAAATGAGTTTGACCCCAAACACCTCGAAATGTCACAAATAGGAGTCAGACATGTACCTGGAGGCTGGAAATGAGCCCTAGCCACTCTTGTTATATCATCTGAGATATATTATGGGGTCCTGGTGGCTACAGGGACCTGAAAACAGTCATACAAAGCAATTTGAATCCATATGAGGCAATTTTTAATTTGCGGCCATCTGGTCACCCTTTGAAATGGATAGGATATACTACAGAGGATGTAGTGCACTCTATTTCTTGAAGCATATGATGTACTGACTTAATTTCAATTGCAGTATGTAGCTAAGACATTTACAATTCATAGTGGTAACTCTCATGGTTGTGGCTTATAGGGACAAGGTACAAATCAAGTGTAACCTTCAGGTAAGTTTTTATTTTTCACTTTCATGTGTGTTGTAGAACACTTTATACTTTTGGCTATAATTCATAGTCTGTACATTATAGAGACATAATTTAAACAGCACTTTGTTCCTAGTGATGTGCATCTTACCCATGTGAATTATTATGTGTGTGGCGTATTGTAAAGTTGTCAAAATTTGAGGTTGAATGTATGACGTTTTTTAATACCGTCGCATGTACGAAAAAGTATGCCTTACATTTTGTCCCATACTTCTAAAACCATACAATCTGGATCCATAATTGGAAGTGCAGCATTAAGCTAACATGATGCCACTGTCCTGTGTTCATTTTCATGCATGTGGAAAGCTTCAAAGTGGTGTGAATCTTTCAGCGATTAAACACATATTTTTAAAAAAATTCCTTCAGCTTTTGCAAAATGTGTCACGTATGTTATGTCATCAGTCAAGATCCATATTAGATAGAGCTTGATTTCCAACTGCAACACATTCTATAACATAGCCTACTACAGTGTGCCATTTTATATGCATGTGGCTCACACACAAGGTGCATACAAAGCAATGTGAATCCATACGAGGCGATTTTTAATTTGCGGCCATCTGGTCACCCATTGAAATGGATAGGATATATTACATAGTATGTGGTGCACTATAAATCTTGAACCATATGAGGTACCGACCTAATTTCAATCACAGTATGTAGCTAAGACATCTACACTTTATAGTGGTAACTCTCATATTTGTGGCTTATAGGGACAAGGTACAAATCAAGTGTAATCTTCAGGAAAAGTTTTTATTTTTCACTTTCATGTGTGTTGAAGAACACTTTATGCTTTTGGCTACAAAATGTGAAGTTGAATGTATGATGTTTTTCAATAACGTCACATGTGTGAAAAAATATGCCTTACGTTGTGGCCCATAATTCTAAAACCATACAATCTGGATCCATAATTCTGAGTGCAGCATACAGTTACCATCATGCCACTGCCCTGTGGTCATTGTCATGCCTGTGCCATGCTTAGAAGTGGTGAGAATCATTCAGTGATTAAACGCATGTTTTATAAAATTTGCCTCCATTTTTTGCAAAATGAGTCATGTATATTGTGTCATCAGTCATGATCCATACTAGATAGAGCTTGATTTCCAACTGCAACACATTCTATAGCATACCCTACTACATTGTGTCATTTTAAATGCATGTGGCTTACACGTAAGGTACATACAACGCAATATGAATCCATACGACGCGATTTTCAATTTGCGGCCATCTGGTCGTCCCATTGAAATGGATAGGATATTATACATAGCAGAATGTGCCCTATAATTCTTGAAGCATATAAGTTAAAGACTTAATTTCAATTGCAGATTCTAGCTAAGATTCGTATGCATTATTGTACCAATTCTTATGCATGTGGCCCACATAGAAAGTGCACGAAATGGAAGTTGAATCCATACGAGGCGATTTTCGATTTCCGGCCATCTGGTCACCCAAATCTCAAAGATTATTGTTAATAATTCAGTGTGTTTTTATGCTATTTAGCTAATAATGCATGAACCTGTTTATTAACATGTGCATAATGAGATACCAAAGAGAAAATAATGAAAATGTATTGGTAAACCGTATTTTGGTAGACTTTAAAAAACCCCATTGAAAAACACATGCATCACCAATGCTGCTTTTTGCTTGTGCCTAAAACGAAAATGTGTTATTAAAAAGTGAATATAACACATAGTTAGTGTATGACATGGGTTAGTGCAGTTGTTGTTTTTTCTTTACTCCTGGGTGGAGTAAACCGGAGCAATGAAATTCTGACATTCCCATTTCACTTATAATTGGTGATCATAACTAACTCACTCTCAATAACTCACTCGCTAACTCTCTCACTCTCACTAACTAAATCTCACTCACTCTCACTAACTCAATAACTCTCTCTCACTAACTAACTCACTCGCTAACTCTCTCACTCTCACTAACTCTCTCACTAATTTCATCACTCTTACTAACTCTCTCAATCTCTCACTAACTATCTCCCACTAATTAACTCACTAAATCTATCACTCTCAATAACAAAGTAAGTAACCTTCACTCTCCTGTTATTTATACCCACCCCTTTGTGGAAAAGTAAATTTTGCCATGTTGTATGTGCCTACGTGTTCCCTATGTTATGTTATATGTGCATGATCGATATGCATGTATTCCCCTATGATCGATTAAAGACGCAATTATAGTTGTGTCCATCTCTAGTATGCCAGTTTCCAGTTTTCGTGAATACAATGAATATCGGGCCTATGTAAAGCTACGTTGCCACGTTTTACAGTGTGCACATTAATTCATTGAATTATCCCCGTTTCTAGGCCTCAAAAGGGCCCGGACTTAGATTCAGCGCCTGTTTTCTGAACCCTCTCCAAGGAGCGATACAGCCCCCACCTGTATCCCTGACTCTTAGCTTACTTTCATGCCTCGCAGTGCCCGGCTCGGCCTGGCTCTGCCTCCCAGTCTGCCAAGAATATGTTATGTTTCTAGTTATCAGTCCAGCCCTCCTTCTCTGCATTCCTAAGCTACTGAATCGCATCAATAGTTTCCGTCATGGTCTAGCCTTTATGTCTCCATGTAAGAGAAATACTGTATTAATATTTATAGAATATTCCCCGCACACGCACTACATGTAGAATTATGCATGCACCAGTCTTAATGTCTGTTAGCCTTTACTCTGATAACTTTTGGATTCTATCAACATGTACTCTAAACACCAGATACTAGATATGCCTGGGTACATGTCGCTCTGACACTCCAGACTTTAGTCTCCTCTTCTAGCGCAGAAGTCATAGCCCCCCAGTTCTCCCTGGTAACACGTCATTGTCAGTTTGCGCGCACCACTAGGTTAGAGGTCCCAGCTGCTCAGGTAGCCCCCTCCATGTTTCCGCCCCGTTTATGACATATTCTGTTACGTTTACATCACATGTCTGTGTATACGCCCTGTACACGCCTTCTTGTTACCTCATTTTGCCCTTATCTTTCGCGACTGCTACAAACTCCGCCTACTGCTACGCCTACTGTATTGAATGCAATGTATTTTGTTTAACTATATATACTAATGTTCTGTTATTAAAAGTTATGCGCATCATTCCCAGATCCTGCCCCCGGCAGCTGTCGGGCCCTGCCATCCCATTCCCATGCAGGCTGTCCTGTTCCTGTCCTTTTATGCCTGATTAAAGCCTGTACACTCTAGCTACCTCGAATCTTGACTCTTATTTATTGAGCTATCTGTTTGTATGAGTATCCCGAAAAATAGAACCGGTAATTAATTATTTATTTACCACATAATGGCGCCCGAATAGGGACTTGCCCTTTCCCCACGCGCCGGAGAAGCCACGCAGGCCCCCTGATCCTCTGCAGCCGTGACGGAACCATACCGTGCACGTGCAGATATTTCTGCTTCAAGTATCCCTCAGGCCCACGGAGGAGACGGAGGTTGCGGTCCAGCGTCCAGACGAGTTGGTGGAGGAACGCGGCGAGTCCCGACCAGAGCCCAAGCCGAGAGTCCAAGGTCCGAGGTATCCGGAGGCCCACCTGTAACTAAAGTCCGAGGTTCGTCCGTCCGTCGTCGTAGCAGTCCAGTCCAGTCCGAGGCCTTCCGTTCTTGCTGCCCGGTGAGTACCATTGCTGGGGTAGTATCTAGACAGGGTCAATTGATTTGTCTCTGGTCCGTGGGTTTGGGTACACAGATCCAACACGAAGTGTCCACTTAGGTGGATGCGGGTCCTGACGTGTCTCTTTATGGGACCGGTAAGTTTCGTACTGTTTTAGCAGTGCATCTAGTCATTCTAGTAAGTTTCTGTTCCAGTAAGTTCTGTTTTTGAGAAATTCATGTATTCTGTTTTCAGTATTTCAGGTAATATTCTGTCCAAAATGTTATTTCATGTGTTTTCAATGTCGTGGTATGAATGATTCGTTTTTCAGTTATTATTGTGTTTATCGTGTATTGTATTGTGTCCATACTCCAGCCTAGTTATGCCTCTGTTCTCAAAGTTACGTCAGTTAAAAACTAGAAAAGGTCTGCTCGAGGAAGCAGTTCCTGTCCCGCCTAGGGACAGTCCAGGTCATTTTATGTATCAAAAGCATGGCATAAGTGCCATATTATATCTAGATTTATGGGTGGAGTACACCAAGGAATTAGAGGAAAAGTATAGATGGCCCGTATCAGGTACGTGGGATGCCGAGTGCATCATGCGAGTAGAAGAAGCATTATGGAAAAAGAAAGCCTGACAGTCCCAGAGAGACGCCATCGAGTTATGGCGCAAACAATCTCATAAAAGAACAGAAAAAGAAATCATAAAGTCTGAATTAAGTAGAGAATCCTCAGAAAGAGCCCAAGAAAGGGAATTAATTGAAGTAGGTGAACGAGTTAAAGCCGAACAGTCAGACAGACAGAGAAATGCCCTCATTAAGGGTATGTATCCTCTTCTTGCCGAGGGTTTGCCAAAAGCAACCCCGGAAGCACCATGTAATTTTCCGCCGCCATTAGTTCCGATTAAGCTACGTCACAAACCGACCGCAGCTGATATTTTTCTCTCGTCCTATTTGGACGACACAGTCCCAGAATATGCGAATCCTGCTCCGCCAGCTCCGGTAAATAATGTAATTCCTGTTCCTCCAGCCACCGGGGCACCTGTTACAGCACCTGTTACGGTACCCCCGGTCCAGTCCATAGTACAAGTTCCCGCTACATCGGTCACTCTGCCAGCACGAAGAGTATCAGTCGACGATTCCAGTTTAGGGGCCGCGGGAGGAGGTCCTCCGGGTACCCCGCCGCCACACAAACGTATAACGTTAGTCGAGTTACATGAACGTGCGTTACAGCGTACGCCCAAACATCAGTCCGTTGCAGATATCAGGCGAGCTCTCACCGAATGCCGTTATGATCCAGTCCCAGGCGATGATAATATGGTTATATATTCATTGCGCGCAAGACGGGTGACCGAGTATTTGGACACCCTACTGAATATGAAAGAAGATCTAGACAGAATATATCGTTTCATCCGTACAGGAGAAGATCCAGAAAGTATTGGCGAAATCATGTCTCTAAGGAAAGCTGAGACTCAGCTCATGCTATTAAAGTTTCTAATCAATTGTTTAATAAGGGAACAAGATTATCCAGACAAAGATCCAATCGAAATGAAAGTCCTGACAAAGTGGAGTGATCATATAGCCGAGGGAAGACACAAGACACTCAGTAGTATAGACAGTATGTACAAGAAAATTCGTAAGGAAATAATAAGGTTACACGAGAAACGCAAAACAGCACAAGTAAGCGAGAAAGAAGATAACTCTGATACTGAAGAAGTAGAAGACGAGAATACCGCCAGAATAGCGTATGTAGGTAAATCTAGATTTCCAGACCGACATTCACGCCTAGAACACAAGAAAGTCTTTCATCTTCCAGCACCAGAACAATATTCTCTAGAACAAGTATTTCAAGCTACCGATCACATTCTGAAATCACGAATCGGTTATAGTGAACTTAGTACCATGCATGAACAAGAACTAGCCCGATCAGCAGTCCGATGGATTACTGATTCTACCACTTTTCCAGACGAAATAGTGGCACAAATGTTTCTGAAACTGCCCCCAGCCGAGCAACGACTGGTGGGTATGTATATGATCCAGCACCTCATTACACTATATGAAGGACAACATTCTGATCCAGATCCGTTACATGATATTCTGAACGAGTTACTCCAGTATAAATGGAAAGGTTTAGGTACCGATTTAAGTAGTGTCATTCTAGAACAGCGCCACAAATATAGAACGTTTCTGAACCCGCATTTTGTTCACGTCTCACCTCCAGAAAGTAAACCATTTTACATAGATAGACAGCATCCGTTACGAGAAGTACACCCAGTTAGGACACCGGGTGGTGAAATGCAACGAGTATTTGTTTACACCCCTATCACATAGATGGAACTCTTAGAGATGAAGAAATTAATTCCCTGTCACGACAAAGATCCAGCAGGGTTCCATCGAGAATTAAAAGACATGCTCCGTATGGGAGAATACACGTATCCAGATATCATTAAAATGTTAAAGGTCCTGTTGCCCGCAGGGGTATATGAAAAACTCAAGGAAAAGGAATGGGAGGTGGGAGAGAAAAAGATTGATTGGACAGCTCTAGAAGCTGAAGATAAAATACGAGTACCAGGTACCGGTCTTGGGGACAAATGTAAAGAATTGCCCGAGTTATTGATACAAGTTTTGCCAAGGTTATTAGCCACGAAAAAGGAAGATTGGGATGCAATCTCAGCATGTAAACAGAAACAGGATGAAGATACTAGTGATTTTTATTCTAGATTTGAAAAATGTTTTATTATTAACAGTGGTTTGAAGACAGGTAGCGAGTCATACCCTCATCTTTTTGTTACTAAACTAGTCGAGAATTCAAGCCCACAAGTTAAAAATCGAGTTTTGAAAGTCGAAAGTACCTGGCAAGCTAGTACCCCGTCACAAATGTTACAG
Organism: Lissotriton helveticus; assembly: GCF_964261635.1. NCBI lineage: Eukaryota > Metazoa > Chordata > Amphibia > Caudata > Salamandridae > Lissotriton > Lissotriton helveticus. Next base: position 3,549,569 of record NW_027611651.1, on the reverse strand, counting down.
ATGCTCCAGTATCACCAGAATAGAATCAGGGAAGAGCAAGAACACGAAAGGAGACGTATGAAAGACACGAAAATGAAAGTACTAGTTGCACAATCTGTTCCACAAGACAGTCAGAAGAGGGGTCCGAATCAAGCCAGTCATCCTGCAGCTCCCGTTAAAGGGACATGCAATTATTGTAAACAACCAGGTCATTTTATAAACGAGTGTGCAGTTCTGAAACACAACATAGCAACTGGTAAGACTAAAGAAAGACCACGTCCGCCTAGACAAGAACAAGTTTCACAGACTTCCCAGACACCACAGAATGCACAACAGACAGTTCCAGCACCGCAGCCTATTGCTGCAACACAGCATGTTACACAGCAGATGTACCAGTATGCCCAGACAGAGTATCCAGAGTATCAACCGTATTCATGAAACAGCCTAGAGAGGGAGGTAGGCTTGCCTCTCATCGAGATACCTGTAGATCAAGAGGGTCCCTATGTACATAGTGAAGTATTGGGGAAAGACAGAAAGTTTTTGATTGATACAGGGGCAAGTAGGACTACTATCAGTCATGACGAGGTTCCAGGGGCTCCGCTCTCAGGCTCTAGAAATGTTTCCCTTGGATTTTCAGGAAAGCCTATTGTTAACGAGATTTCAAAGCCAGTTACTCTAGAAGTTGGTCCATTGTCCCGAACTACTGATTTGTTACTTACGAAGTCATGTCCAGAAAATTTGTTAGGCATTAAAACATTAAAAGAATTAGGTGCAGTTATTTGCTGCTCTCCAGAAGGAATACGATTGTTTTTAAGAGACTTTAAAGGTCATTATGTATTACGTGATTTTGATCCAAGATTGTCCAATGTTCCACAGCATTTATGGGCGCAAGGTCCAACTGATGTAGGTTTTATGCGAATCACACCCCATCGTGTGACCCTCAAGCAAGGTATAGTCTTGCCACGGATCAGACAGTACAGATTGCCACCTGAGGCTGTAGCAGCCTTATCCAAAATTATTGACGAGCTCATTGCTCAAGGAGTAGTCGTAGAAACTGACTCCAATGTATGTAATTATCCTATCATTCCAGTCATGAAACGTACTGATCCAAATGCACCTCCAGTATATCGATTAGTGATTGACCTTCGAGAATTAAATAAATGTATCATACCCCAGTATCCAGTAGTCCCAGATATTTCATCTCTATTGACAGCTATTGATTCTGAAGCTACATTTTTTACTGTTATAGACCTCAAGAATGCATTTTTCAGTGTCCCGATTCATCCAGACAGCCAGTACCTTTTCGGTTTTTGTTTAAATGGAAGGAGCTATAAATTCACACGAGCTCCTCAAGGTTTCACAGAAAGCCCTAGTATTTACAGTCAAGCACTTAAAAGACAACTAGACAATATTCACATGCCAACTGACACTGCCCTGCTCCAGTATGTAGATGATCTACTGATCACAGCCCGTTCTGAACGTGACTGCGAGCGAGCGTCACTTACAGTTCTGTATTTCCTAGCCGAGATGGGGCACAAGGTGTCCCCTTCGAAGCTTCAATTCTGTGTCCAGCAAGTGATCTACTTAGGCCACTTACTGTCCAAGTGGGGTAGGCAGTTGACACCAGACCGTATCCAGTTAATAGCGAGTCTTCCACAGCCCAAGACACAGAAGGAGGTACGTGCTTTTATTGGCCTCACTTCTTATTGCAGACAATGGATTCCTCAGTATGCATTTCTAGCAAAGCCACTGATACAGTTAACGACACAGGAGGCAGCCATATCGACTGTCCTCCCTTGGACATCTGAACATACACTTAGTTTTAATGAGTTAAAGAAAGCTTTATGCCAAGCACCTGTTCTAGCTACACCGAACTACAGTAAGCCTTTTACACTTTTTGTCACAGAACGTGATGGTACTGCATTATCTGTTCTCACACAAGATCAAGCCGGACAGTACAAGCCTTGTGCTTTTTTTTCGAGCACATTAGATCCAGTAGCCCAGACTTTGCCTGCGTGCCTCAAGTCAGTTGCAGCCACAGCTCTAGCAATCAGACAAAGTGATTCCATAGTATTAGGACACTCCCTGACAGTACAAGTTCCACACTCCGTGGAAGTTCTTTTAAACCGAACACAGACTCAGCACTTGACCATTGCACGTTTAACAGGTTATGAAGTGACACTGTTCCAGCCACACATAGAAATCAGACGCTGCAACGTTCTAAATCCTGCTACTCTGTTACCGTCAGTTACTTAAAATCCTGCCACACATGACTGTGTGGAAGTCATTAACACTATGACTAAGCCAAGACAAGACCTGACAGACATTGCATTACCTGATCCCGACCTGACACTTTATGTGGATGGTTCATGTATGAGAACGAGTACAGGAGAACTAGTAGCCGCGTATGCAGTGACTACTGACACTGAAGTTATTGAAACACACCGTATTGACACACTGTCTGCTCAAGCAGCAGAGCTAGTTGCTCTGACCCAAGCCTGCATACGTGCCAAGAACCTGAAAGTAAACATATATACAGATTCACGTTACGCATTCGGAGTTGTACACGACTTCGGAGTGCTCTGGCAGGAGAGAGGTTTCATGACTTCTCATGGAACCAAGATTCAGCATGGTCTCCTCATTCAAGCTCTGTTAGATGCAATACATTTACCGACAGCTATCGCTATCATGAAGTGCAAGGCACATACGAAAGTTACTGACATCATTTCCCAAGGTAATGATCTAGCAGACCGAACAGCCAAGCTTACAGCTCAGACACCAGACATTCCAGTTAACAAGACACAGACATCCACTCCAGAACAGATTACTTGTATGACAGTTAAGGACCCTACACAAGATGTCATAGACATACAGTTACATGCTACTCCTGAAGAAATCAAGAAATGGTCCGAACAAGGAGGGGTCCAGACAGATCAGGGATGGTTGACGAAGGGAAAAGCCACATGGTTTCTCCCCGACTCTATGGTTCAAGTCATTATCAATACCGCACATAGTCCAGCACACCTAGGAGAAAAAGCCATGTTAGACAGTATTCAGAACCTTTGGTTTAACAAGCACTTACGAGCTGCAGCCAAGCAGAAAGTCCGTACTTGTATGATATGTTGTCAATTCAATCCAGGTAAAAGTGTCCCGGTGGAACAAGGTGGATTCCAACCTCCTGACCACCCTTTCGAAGTCCTCCAGATGGATTATATTCAGATGGAGCGATGTCGAGGTTTCAAGTATGTCCTTGTAGTTGTATGCGCTTTGTCCAGGTGGACAGAAGCATATCCAGTTCCAGATTACACAGCAGCGACCACTGCCAAGCAGTTGGTTCGTGAATTCTTCCCCCGTTATGGACTCCCTAGGGTCGTGTATTCTGATAACGGCCAGCCATTCTCATCCGAGTTAATGAAACATGTTTCCCTCTTGTTAGGGTACCAGTGGAAGTTCCATTGTGTGCGCCATCCTGAAGCAGCCGGTCTCGTAGAGAGACATAATCAGACCCTGAAAATCCGTATTGCCAAGACATGTAAAGAGAAAGGTGTAGACTGGCTAGTTGCCCTGCCAGTTGCTTTATTCTTTATGCGAATGGTCGCACACTCCAGATCAGGTCTGTCCCCTTATGAGGTCGTATTCGGCCGCCCCCCAAACATGTGGGGTACACCTAGACCCCGCAGTATTACAGATGTTTCCAGTAATATGTTGACAGATTACCTAGCTTCCTTGATGTCTGCCCTACACTCTTGTCGTTCACAGGTTGCCGCTACATTCCCAGACAATACTGAAGTGAAACCGCATGAGGTCATTCCAGGCGACCTCGTCCTTGTAAGGAATTTTGATCGTTCAAGTCCGCTGGAGCCTCGTTGGAAGGAGCCACGACTTGTCCTTCTGACCACCCGTACGGCCGTGAAGTTGGAGGGCCGCAAGGGTTGGGTCCATCTGTCCCATATCAAGAAGTTCCATGGAGTCCGGAAAAAGACATTTTTAAAGGACATTTCTAAAGACTGTCTGAAAGACTGCCTGAAACCAGACATTGATCTGAATCCTGAACTGAAAGTTCCTCTGTTAGAGAAAACTCCGCAACAGGAGTATAAGTTAAAGCTCCGGTCTAGTAAAATAAGTCAGCCAGTTTAATTGTCTAAGTCCCTCTCGGGTGAAACGGTTAGACAGGTATCTGACATGTATGAGATAGACCCCCATAGTGAGAGAGTTAGTCAAAACTCTATCCGATGTATCGTTTTTCTAAGTTTTCTATTGTTTCTAAGTTTGATGGTTACCTGCACAAGTTATGCATTGCATTTATGTTTTCCAATTTCTTATGTAAATAGGTTTTCTAATGCTACAATAGAGCACACATTTAGTGATCTGCCTCCTCACGAGTTATCCTATCGTCTTGCTATGAGAAATAACACATTTGTAAGAATGTTGCACTATTCACACCAGACCAGCAATGCTACTAATTGTTGGGTGTGTGGTCGACTCCCCCCTTTCCAGACACCGAAGGGAGTTCTGCCACTCTTTCCTTATCCGTTTTCACATAATGGTTCGTGTGGCGCATGGTCCATGTTAACGTCATCTTCAAATGATGTGTCCCTTCTGAATAGAACATGTTTTCCAGACAAGCAAGGTCTCCCCCATAGAACAGGGTTAGATCTAGAAAATGAAGTTTACAATTTAGGTAATTATTCTTCGAATTTTATGGTCCTGAATGTTCAGTCTGATACTACTCCAGACTTACCTGCTATTTCAGTACTACCAGTCAAAGGCGAATTATGTGTCCGAAAGAATGGTTCCGCACATGTAGAACATAGTGATTGTACTACTACTGTCGAGTATAGTGACAGTGGGAAATCTATTTTCAAAGCTTCACGTCATTCTTATTTTGTTTGTGGTCAGACCGCATATGTTCGTCTGCCCCTCGATTGGGATGGAACATGTTATATTGCCTTCCTACTGCCACCAGTTTTTCTAGCCCCATCTGATTATCACAGAAACACGCATCTAGTACACGTCAGAAATAGACGGGAGATTGAGTCCCCAATTGTCGATCAAACTGAAACTGCTCTAGAACAGTATACAGATTTCAATAGAGGTTTCTTTTTCTTTATAGGACCTGTCCAGAATAGTAAGTCAATCCGTAGGTTAACCAGAACCCTTGAAGCAGTAGTGAATGAGACTACTTCTGCTCTAGGTAACTTAACCGAAGAGCAATCTGCTATGAGATTTGTCGTGCTCCAAAATCGTCTCGTTCTTGACGTCATACTGGCCGATAGAGGAGGAGCATGTAGAGTCATCGGATCTAGTTGCTGCATTTTCATTCCTAATAACGCGCCGTCTGTTTATTCAGCTATAACCAGACTTCATAAAAGTGCCCATCAGTTACACCAGAATCCAGGCTCCTGGACATGGTCCGGTTGGCTCTGGAGTATCATATCTGCCTGGGGATGGAAAGTATTGTCATTCCTAGGTATTGCAGTAATGATCATATTCAGTTGCTGCCTCTGTATACAATGTGGCCCTGCGATTTGCGGCATTTGTGCTACCTCTTGTATTCCTAGTCCTAAGTCCCGTTCCAGGACAATTTGAGACGAGCAAATGATGCTGTATGAAATGATAGATGGTATCATGAATATAGATGTTTCCTGATGGAAACGTAGGGCACAAGGAGGGAATGTGGAAAAGTAAATTTTGCCATGTTGTATGTGCCTACGTGTTCCCTATGTTATGTTATATGTGCATGATCGATATGCATGTATTCCCCTATGATCGATTAAAGACGCAATTATAGTTGTGTCCATCTCTAGTATGCCAGTTTCCAGTTTTCGTGAATACAACGAATATCGGGCCTATGTAAAGCTACGTTGCCACGTTTTACAGTGTGCACGTTAATTCATTGAATTATCCCCGTTTCTAGGCCTCAAAAGGGCCCGGACTTAGATTCAGCTCCTGTTTTCTGAACCCTCTCCAAGGAGCGATACAGCCCCCACCTGTATCCCTGACTCTTAGCTTACTTTCATGCCTCGCAGTGCCCGGCTCGGCCTGGCTCTGCCTCCCAGTCTGCCAAGAATATGTTATGTTTCTAGTTATCAGTCCAGCCCTCCTTCTCTGCATTCCTAAGCTACTGAATCGCATCAATAGTTTCCGTCATGGTCTAGCCTTTATGTCTCCATGTAAGAGAAATACTGTATTAATATTTATAGAATATTCCCCGCACACGCACTACATGTAGAATTATGCATGCACCAGTCTTAATGTCTGTTAGCCTTTACTCTGATAACTTTTGGATTCTATCAACATGTACTCTAAACACCAGATACTAGATATGCCTGGGTACATGTCGCTCTGACACTCCAGACTTTAGTCTCCTCTTCTAGCGCAGAAGTCATAGCCCCCCAGTTCTCCCTGGTAACACGTCATTGTCAGTTTGCGCGCACCACTAGGTTAGAGGTCCCAGCTGCTCAGGTAGCCCCCTCCATGTTTCCGCCCCGTTTATGACATATTCTGTTACGTTTACATCACATGTCTGTGTATACGCCCTGTACACGCCTTCTTGTTACCTCATTTTGCCCTTATCTTTCGCGACTGCTACAAACTCCGCCTACTGCTACGCCTACTGTATTGAATGCAATGTATTTTGTTTAACTATATATACTAATGTTCTGTTATTAAAAGTTATGCACATCATTCCCAGATCCTGCCCCCGGCAGCTGTCGGGCCCTGCCATCCCATTCCCATGCAGGCTGTCCTGTTCCTGTCCTTTTATGCCTGATTAAAGCCTGTACACTCTAGCTACCTCGAATCTTGACTCTTATTTATTGAGCTATCTGTTTGTATGAGTATCCCGAAAAATAGAACCGGTAATTAATTATTTATTTACCACACCTTTAACAATAAACACCATAAAAAGGCAACGATTAGAACAGGCAGATACAAGGTGCCAGCATTCAAACATAAAAAAACACAAATCATTACTTCTAATTAATAGTTTTTTATCATCGTCATTTTGTTGTACATTATACATCATAAGTAACAAAAATGCTTCTCACACTTCTTTATTATAACATTTCAGCATACTGCAGACTTCTGCACAACACAGCTTAAAAACACAAACTCAATATCTCTGCCTTAACACTTATTAGTTCCCAAAGGCAAGACCTATTGGCTATGCCAATGCTTGTTTTGTTTATTTCAGCAGGATTACTTTTTGTCACTATTAAATTAGCTTCACACATTCCCTTTATTGCTGGATTTTGAGACCCTTCACCAGGGCTCAAGTCCTAAAAAAAGAAGTGGGGGGACTCATCCGAAAAAGAGGTGCTACAGAGTATGTGACTACGGGCCAGCGATGCAGTAACACTGGCAGTAAAAACTGCTTGCAGTTTGATACCAGTGTTGATTTATATCATCTTGTTTACATACTAATAGGTTAGTTCACAAAATGCTAATTTGGAGTAGGTCCCAATCCTGCCTACCTCATTAATATTTATGAGATTAGTTTCACATTGTGACGCACTCTGACTGGCCACAATCATGGGGCTGGTGGCCTGTGCAAGATTCTTCCTACTTGCTGAAATAAAGCTTGAATTCCGCGGACAGGAGATGTGCACGTGTACGGACAGGAGATGTGCACTCTGTACGCATGCACATCTCCTGTTCCCTCCCCCTGTCGGCTCCACGGAGCCAGCTTGTTCATTTTTGCAATTGTGCAACAATCTTGCTGTAGCATGGACTGAAACAAAAAAATATGTTTGCTCCATTTCATTATTACACAAAAAGCAAAACGATGCTAATGTATTTCACAAGCCAAGTGGAGTTTGCTACCACCAGCAGTAACTGTTCCAGCACGAAGTGTTCTGCACACCACAGACTTTCAGAAATGGGGGCCTAAGTTTTTAAAGGGAAGACTTCTTTACAAAACACGCACAGGTCAAACCTTCAAAGGGACAATACGATGAAGGGAATGATATTATTAATTCCAGTTTCTTGCCTTTGCTTAGACTGCATTCCAGGTCATTGTTTTTCACACACTATGCCATTCCAGACAGAGACCACACATATGCAAAGCAGTCTTGCCAAACACATGTTAGAGGCTAGAATGTTTGACAAAATAATATGTTCAATGAACCTGTCCAGAAGCGACTAAAGCAGAGAGAATATCTAAGATTTTATTTGGGGGCATTGGTGATTAAACTGGTCAGCAGATGTAACTGATCACCGGAAGTCAAGGATGTAAAAATATATTAATATATTTTTTGGGATTTTAGACATCTTGCCAACGGATATAATGGAATTCAATCCAAACTTTTGTAAAATATGTTCCTGTGTTGCATGGTCTAAGTCTTCCTCAAAAGCAAACATACAAGTTTATACTTTGCGAAGTCTAACGTCATTAAACCTGCAAGCTTTAATGACATAAGGAAAGATGGAAGCTTCCTCTTCAGGCAGAGAGACTGTGAAACACAGGGACAGTACTGCACACGTGGGATTTCGGATAAGGGGTAGGGAAAGGGTTGCATGATACTCCCTCCATCAGAACTCCTCACCTGATTGAATAAGACATTATTTGTGAACGAGTCAATTAACGCAATCAATTGTAATATTTTATAAACTTGCACTGTGTATGTATAATTTGCTTTTGAATGTCTGTGGTTGAAGTCTTAGAAAAAAACAGTGTTCAAGTTTGTCACTTTATCAGCTGAGGGCACAGCTACGCAGTCCCCGTCTTTTGTGATATAGACATATTAATACAAAATAATAAGGAACGCGTAATGTTTCACACAGTCGTGTTGTGTTTTAGTCTTAGCGATCCTCGCTCAAAAGGGTATGTGGTAATCTGGATGAGAAGGCTGACTTCAAAGAAGTTGTTTTATTATTCAAAGATGCTCCTGGCAAGTACTGTTCTCGAAGATCTTAAAATTGGTCTGGCCAAAGGTTTCAGCTCACTTGACTCCACGAGAAGGCAAGTACTTGGGGTCTCATTTATAAGGCTATGCCTCACTTTTACGCCACCGATGCGTCACTTTTTGTGACGCACCAGTGGCATAAAAAATGCGCCTTGTTGAGTCATATTTACAAAGAGACGCATCTAGGTAGAATCGTCTCTTTGTAAACCCCTGCGCCACATTATACCTGCGCCAGGTATATGTATGCAAGGGTGGTGTATTGACGCAAGGAAGGGTCGTAAAAGTGACGCAGTGAAATTATGAGATTTCACTGCGTCACTTTTAGGACACCGTTGCGTCAAATTCTTGAGCCTGCCTCACAGCAGGCGTAAGACTGACGCAGGCCCTTTCACATGGGGTTTGCCCCATGTGAAAGGACGCATTGCTGGAGTTGCGTCACTTTTGTGACACACTCTAGCAATGCTTCACTTTTGCGCTTACAGATACGTCAGAAATACTGACGTATCTGTAACTCCTTGCGACATGATGCATCATACATTAAATATGACGCATCAGGAATGTCGCAAGGAGTGCGCACTGAAAAGTGACGCATCGCTGCTTTCACGCAGCGTTGCGTCATTTCTCATAAATGAGGCCCCTGCAATGGAACTCAGAATGTACGCAAGACAACAGCAGTATTTCATAGACCCTAAACCTTATCTGCAGATGAACGGGACCCCTCACTGAGTGGTACTGTTCATCTGCAGATAAGGTTTAGGGTCTATGCAACATCCATTGGGCTCACGGGGCTTCAGCCCCCCCCGTCGTGTCTGTCAGCCCGGGCAGAGACAGCTTCGGGGGCTGGTGACCATCTCGTTGCAGCCGCACCCGAGGACTTAACAGGTCTTTAAAAGACCATTTACTTGTAAATGAGGCTTTTGTTGTGTTTTCGCCCCTTCTTTCAGTCACTCTGTCTATGGTTGGAAGAATTAGCCCCCCCCCCTGAAATGTAGCTCTAGTTGCCTGCCTGCCGCTCAGTATCAAGAATATAATTAGGGCTCCTGGTTTATGGTTTTGATATTTTTTAAAGGTAGTAAAAACGAGGTTTGACCAATCCGAGAAAAAAAAGGTGTTTTTTTCCCTGGGCCCCTCCCCCAAACGAAAACACATTGACCTGAAGCCTAAGTGTATTCTGAGTCATAAAAAGTTTATTAGATGAAAAAATATTGTACGGGCACTTTTTTGCACAAAAAGTCACTTTTTGGCACTTTTTTGAGAGAAATAAAATAGTTCGCAGATTTTTTTTAAATCGACCGAATTAAAAAAAAATGCTCTTGTTGGATGGCTTTGGACATAAGGCCGCAGTCCAGGGATGACTTCTGGCCTCCTGGGATGACTTTTTGAAGTTTTGGGGTTTAAGGGGGCATAGTCACTTCTTCCATCCAGGCTACGTTGCTCAAAATCGGGTACGATGTCAGGTTCTTCCCTTGGCTGGAAGCTGAAAAAAAAACTTCAGATAATAGCAAAGGTAGATAGATCAAATGAAAGCATCAGATCTGAGCTTTCTAACAAGTATATTTAGGTCATGGGTACTCACGAAGTGACTGTGATATCCATTCTGAGCTATTTGTTAAATTAGCAAATCTTGTCAAAAAAACTTTTTTTGACGATTTTTGCTAATTTTCGGTATCAACCCTCATGACTGTTTTCGGGTCCCTGTAGCCACCAGGACCCCATAATATATCTCAGATGATATAACAAGAGTGGCTAGGGCTCATTTCCAGCCTCCAGGTACATGTCTGACTCCTATTTGTGACATTTCGAGGTGTTTGGGGTCAAACTCATTTTTTCCATTATAGGCCATATAGCTCAGAGTCACATCACATTGAGCTCAGAGTCACATCAAATTTCTAGTTCTGGACCTAAGGACCCCTTAGTATACCTCAGATGACATACCAGGAGTGTCTAAGACCCATTTCTGGCATCCAGGGATGACTTTTTGAAGTTTTGGGGTTTAAGGGGGCAAAGTCACTTCTTCCATCCAGCCTAAGGTGCTCAAAATCGGGTACAATGTCAGGTTTTTCCCATGGCTGGAAGCTGAAAAAAAAACTTCAGATAATAGCAAAGGTAGATAGATCAAATGAAAGCATCAGATCTGAGCTTTCTAACAAGTATATTTAAGTCCTGGGTACTCACAAAGTGACTGTGATATCCATTCTGAGCTATTTGGAAAATTAGCAAATCTTGTCAAAAAAACTTTTTTTGACGATTTTTGCTAATTTTCGGTATCAACCCTCATGACTGTTTTCAGGTCCCTGTAGCCACCAGGACCCCATAATATATCTCAGATTATATAACAAGAGTGGCTAGGGCTCATTTCCAGCCTCCAGGTACATGTCTGACTCCTATTTGTGACATTTTGAGGTGTTTGGTGTCAAATTCATTTTTTTCCATTATAGCTCCTAGATATCAGAGTCACATCAGATTTCTAGTTCTGGACCCAAGAAGACCATAGTATACCTCAGATGACATACCAAGAGTGTCTAAGACCCATTTCTGGCCTCCAGGGGTGACTTTTTGAAGTTTTTGGGTTTAAGGGGGCAAAGTGACTTTTTCCACCCAGCCCAATGTTCTCAAAATCGGGTACGATATCAGGTGTTTCCCTTGGTTGGTAGCGGAAAAAAAACTTTATATAATATCAAAGTTATATATATCACATGAAAGCATCAGAGCTGACCTTTCTAACAAGTGTATTCATATCTTGCGCACTCAAACAGTGTCTCTGATATCCATTCTGAGCTATTTGGAAAATTAGCAAATCTTGTCAAAAAAATTTTTGGGACGATTTTTGCTAATTTTCAGTATCAACCCACCTGACTGTTTTTGGGTCCCTGTGGCCACCAGGACCCTATATTATATCTCAGGTGATATAGCAAGAGTGTCTAGGGCTCATTTCCAGCCTCCAGGTACATGTCTGAGTCCTATTTCAGACATTTTGAGGTGTTTGGTGTCAAATTCATTTTTTCCATTATAGGCCCTAGATATCAGAGTCACATCACATTTCTAGTTCTGGACCCAAGAACACCATAGTATACCTCAGATGACATACCAAGAGTGTCTAAGACCCGTTTCTGGCCTCCAGGGGTGACTTTTTGAAGTTTTTGGGTTTAAGGGGGCAAAGTCACTTTTTCCACCCGAGGTCGTGGAACTCGGAGCTGGGTAAAAGTTTAGCTTGAGTGCCCTCCCCATGGAGGTCAAAAATGTTATTGCATCAAAATCATTTAAAAACTATATAGGTGTAATTGTAGTGCCCTGAATGCTATATGGCTGCATTTGCACCGTTCTAGGTATTTACAAAATGAATTTCTAACACTTTGAAGTCTCCATGAAGTGAAAAATGACTAAGTCCAAAAACTTCACTGGTGCATCAAAGTGGTCAAAAAAGGTCAACATTGGGTTAGAATTAACAAAACATAGTGCTGCAGTGGTCCAATAGCAGGCTAAAGACATAATGAATGACACAGAATGAACAGTTTTACTAAACACTTTGAAAATTCGATTTTCAATTTCAGGGGGACAAGGTCATGGAACTCCGAGCTGGGTAAAAGTTCAGCTTAAGGGCCCTCCCCATGGAGGTCAAAAATGTTATTACATCAAAATCTTTTAAAAACTATATAGGTGTAATTGCAGTCTCCTGAATGCTATGTAACTGCATTTGCACTGTTCTGTGTGCCTCCAAAATGAATTTCTAACACTTTTGAAGTCCCCATGAAGTGAAAAATGACGAAGTACAAAGACATCATTGGTGCATGAAAGTGTTTAAAAACGGTCACAAATGCATAAAAATGAAAAAAACAAAGTGCTACACTGGCCCAATAGCAAGCTAAACACACAATGAATGACCCAGAATGAATATATTTACAAATTACTTGGAAAATGCTATTTTAAATTTCAGGGGGACGAGGTCACAGAAGTCATGGAACTCCGAGCGTGGTAAAAGTTCAAACTTTCCACCCCTCATGGAGGTCAAAATGTTTAATTCATCAAAATCATTTAAAAACTATATAGGTGTGATTGGAGTGTCCTGATTGCTATATAGGTGCATTTGCACTGTCCTGTGTGCCTCCAAAGTGACTTTTTAACACTTTTGAAATCTCCATGAAGCAAAAAGTGACTAAGTCCAAAGACCATTTGGAGCATCAAAGTGTTCAAAAACGGTCAAAAATGCATAAAAACGAAAAAAAAACAAGTGCTACAGTGGCCCAATAGCATGCTAAACACACAATGAATGACACAGAATGAATAGTTGTACACATTACTTTGAAAATGCAATTTTAAATTTCAGGGGGACAAGGTCACGAAAGTCATGGAACTCCGAGCGGGGTAAAAGTTCAACCTTTCCCCCCTTATGGAGGTCAACATTTTAATACATCAAAATCATTTAAAAACTATATAGGTGTGATGGCAGTGTCTTGGATACATCCCACATGAATTTTAAACACATTAGGAGCATCTCTGATCAAAATAACCATAAAAATCCCAAAGCTGCATCAGTGCTTCAAAGTGCTCCAAAACGGTCAAAAATGGACGAAAATGAAAAATATTCTCCATATCTGAGTTTTTATAACATTCCTTAGATAATGTATATCTTGAATTAGTTTTAAATCCTTTTATTAAAAAGTTTCTTTTCTATGCTGCACTGGTGCAACGCCTCAAGTCTGAGAAGCTGCACCAGTGCAGCCGAAGCAGCACTGGTGCAGCCGAAGCAGACCTTTGACCAATCCGAGAAAAAAAGGTGTTTTTTTCCCTGGGCCCCTCCCCCAAACGAAAACACATTGACCTGAAGCCTAAGTGTATTCTGAGTCATAAAAAGTTTATTAGATGAAAAAATATTGTACGGGCACTTTTTTGCACAAAAAGTCACTTTTTGGCACTTTTTTGAGAGAAATAAAATAGTTCGCAGATTTTTTTTAAATCGACCGAATAAAAAAAAAATGCTCTTGTTGGATGGCTTTGGACATAAGGCCGCATAAACAAAAGGAATTTTTCAAATATCTGTTTTTCTCACTTTTTTATTGCTGTTTGAAATTTCTGACTTCACTTTTTGCATCATTGGTGATGCATGTGTTTAACATTGAGCTTGGGAAAATTGAAAAAAAATAGACTTTGGGGATTGTTTACTAGGGCAAGTGATACATCAAATTAAGACTCATATTAAACTGAACCTCAAGCTGAAAAAAAAAACAAAATAGCATTTACGATCACTTTTTTATAAGCGACTTTAACAATTGTTTTTTTAGCTGTATTAAAAAACAAGGTAACGCCGTAAATTTTAGAAAAGAGATTTTTTCAAAGTAAAACATAGGTGTGACCTGCCTTCACATTAGGCTTCATAAACAAAAGAAAAAACATCTCTATGTGTTATATTCACTTTTTAATAACACATTTTCGTTTTAGGCACAAGCAAAAAGCAGCATTGGTGATGCATGTGTTTTTCAATGGGGTTTTTTAAAGTCTACCAAAATACGGTTTACCAATACATTTTCATTATTTTCTCTTTGGTATCTCATTATGCACATGTTAATAAACAGGTTCATGCATTATTAGCTAAATAGCATAAAAACACACTGAATTATTAACAATAATCTTTGAGATTTGGGTGACCAGATGGCCGGAAATCGAAAATCGCCTCGTATGGATTCAACTTCCATTTCGTGCACTTTCTATGTGGGCCACATGCATAAGAATTGGTACAATAATGCATACGAATCTTAGCTAGAATCTGCAATTGAAATTAAGTCTTTAACTTATATGCTTCAAGAATTATAGGGCACATTCTGCTATGTATAATATCCTATCCATTTCAAGGGACGACCAGATGGCCGCAAATTGAAAATCGCGTCGTATGGATTCATATTGCGTTGTATGTACCTTACGTGTAAGCCACATGCATTTAAAATGACACAATGTAGTAGGGTATGCTATAGAATGTGTTGCAGTTGGAAATCAAGCTCTATCTAGTATGGATCATGACTGATGACACAATATACGTGACTCATTTTGCAAAAAATGGAGGCAAATTTTATAAAACATGCGTTTAATCACTGAATGATTCTCACCACTTCTAAGCATGGCACAGGCATGACAATGACCACAGGGCAGTGGCATGATGGTAACTGTATGCTGCACTCAGAATTATGGATCCAGATTGTATGGTTTTAGAATTATGGGCCACAACGTAAGGCATATTTTTTCACACATGTGACGTTATTGAAAAACATCATACATTCAACTTCACATTTTGTAGCCAAAAGCATAAAGTGTTCTTCAACACACATGAAAGTGAAAAATAAAAACTTTTCCTGAAGATTACACTTGATTTGTACCTTGTCCCTATAAGCCACAAATATGAGAGTTACCACTATAAAGTGTAGATGTCTTAGCTACATACTGTGATTGAAATTAGGTCAGTACCTCATATGGTTCAAGATTTATAGTGCACCACATACTATGTAATATATCCTATCCATTTCAATGGGTGACCAGATGGCCGCAAATTAAAAATCGCCTCGTATGGATTCAAATTGCTTTGTATGCACCTTGTGTGTGAGCCACATGCATATAAAATGGCACACTGTAGTAGGCTATGTTATAGAATGTGTTGCAGTTGGAAATCAAGCTCTATCTAATATGGATCTTGACTGATGACATAACATACGTGACACATTTTGCAAAAGCTGGAGGAATTTTTTAAAAAATATGTGTTTAATCGCTGAAAGATTCACACCACTTTGAAGCTTTCCACATGCATGAAAATGAACACAGGACAGTGGCATCATGTTAGCTTAATGCTGCACTTCCAATTATGGATCCAGATTGTATGGTTTTAGAAGTATGGGACAAAATGTAAGGCATACTTTTTCGTACATGCGACGGTATTGAAAAACGTCATACATTCAACCTCAAATTTTGACAACTTTACAATACGCCACACACATAATAATTCACATGGGTAAGATGCACATCACTAGGAACAACGTGCTGTTTAAATTATGTCTCTATAATGTACAGACTATGAATTATAGCCAAAAGTATAAAGTGTTCTACAACACACATGAAAGTGAAAAATAAAAACTTACCTGAAGGTTACACTTGATTTGTACCTTGTCCCTATAAGCCACAACCATGAGAGTTACCACTATGAATTGTAAATGTCTTAGCTACATACTGCAATTGGAATTAAGTCAGTACATCATATGCTTCAAGAAATAGAGTGCACTACATCCTCTGTAGTATATTCTATCCATTTCAAAGGGTGACCAGATGGCCGCAAATTAAAAATTGCCTCGTATGGATTCAAATTGCTTTGTATGACTGTTTTCAGGTCCCTGTAGCCACCAGGACCCCATAATATATCTCAGATGATATAACAAGAGTGGCTAGGGCTCATTTCCAGCCTCCAGGTACATGTCTGACTCCTATTTGTGACATTTCGAGGTGTTTGGGATCAAACTCATTTTTCCCAATATAGGCCATAGAGCTCAGAGTCACATCACATTGAGCTCAGAGTCACATCAAATTTCTAGTTCTGGACCTAAGGACCCCTTAGTATACCTCAGATGACATACCAGGAGTGTCTAAGACCCATTTCTGGCCTCCAGGGATGACTTTTTGAAGTTTTGGGGTTTAAGGGGGCATAGTCACTTCTTCCATCCAGGCTACGTTGCTCAAAATCGGGTACGATGTCAGGTTCTTCCCTTGGCTGGAAGCTGAAAAAAAACCTTCAGATAATAGCAAAGGTAGATAGATCAAATGAAAGCATCAGATCTGAGCTTTCTAACAAGTATATTTAGGTCATGGGTACTCACAAAGTGACTGTGATATCCATTCTGAGCTATTTGGAAAATTAGCAAATCTTGTCAAAAAAACTTTTTTTGACGATTTTTGCTAATTTTCGGTATCAACCCTCATGACTGTTTTCGGGTCCCTGTAGCCACCAGGACCCCATAATATATCTCAGATGATATAACAAGAGTGGCTAGGGCTCATTTCCAGCCTCCAGGTACATGTCTGACTCCTATTTGTGACATTTCGAGGTGTTTGGGGTCAAACTAATTTTTTCCATTATAGGCCATATAGCTCAGAGTCACATCACATTGAGCTCAGAGTCACATCAAATTTCTAGTTCTGGACCTAAGGACCCCTTAGTATACCTCAGATGACATACCAGGAGTGTCTAAGACCCATTTCTGGCCTCCAGGGATGACTTTTTGAAGTTTTGGGGTTTAAGGGGGCAAAGTCACTTCTTCCATCCAGCCTAAGGTGCTCAAAATCGGGTACAATGTCAGGTTTTTCCCATGGCTGGAAGCTGAAAAAAAAACTTCAGATAATAGCAAAGGTAGATAGATCAAATGAAAGCATCAGATCTGAGCTTTCTAACAAGTATATTTAGGTCCTGGGTACTCACAAAGTGACTGTGATATCCATTCTGAGCTATTTGGAAAATTAGCAAATCTTGTCAAAAAAACTTTTTTTGACGATTTTTGCTAATTTTCGGTATCAACCCTCATGACTGTTTTCAGGTCCCTGTAGCCACCAGGACCCCATAATATAGCTCAGATTATATAACAAGAGTGGCTAGGGCTCATTTCCAGCCTCCAGGTACATGTCTGACTCCTATTTGTGACATTTTGAGGTGTTTGGTGTCAAATTCATTTTTTTCCATTATAGCTCCTAGATATCAGAGTCACATCAGATTTCTAGTTCTGGACCCAAGAAGACCATAGTATACCTCAGATGACATACCAAGAGTGTCTAAGACCCATTTCTGGCCTCCAGGGGTGACCTTTTGAAGTTTTTGGGTTTAAGGGGGCAAAGTGACTTTTTCCACCCAGCCCAATGTTCTCAAAATCGGGTACAATATCAGGTGTTTCCCTTGGTTGGTAGCGGAAAAAAAACTTTATATAATATCAAAGTTATATATATCACATGAAAGCATCAGAGCTGACCTTTCTGACAAGTGTATTCATATCTTGCGCACTCAGACAGTGTCTCTGATATCCATTCTGAGCTATTTGGAAAATTAGCAAATCTTGTCAAAAAAAATTTTGGGACGATTTTTGCTAATTTTCAGTATCAACCCACCTGACTGTTTTTGGGTCCCTGTGGCCACCAGGACCCTATATTATATCTCAGGTGATATAGCAAGAGTGTCTAGGGCTCATTTCCAGCCTCCAGGTACATGTCTGAGTCCTATTTCAGACATTTTGAGGTGTTTGGTGTCAAATACATTTTTTCCATTATAGGCCCTAGATATCAGAGTCACATCACATTTCTAGTTCTGGACCCAAGAACACCATAGTATACCTCAGATGACATACCAAGAGTGTCTAAGACCCATTTCTGGCCTCCAGGGGTGACTTTTTGAAGTTTTTGGGTTTAAGGGGGCAAAGTCACTTTTTCCACCCGAGGTCGTGGAACTCGGAGCTAGGTAAAAGTTTAGCTTGAGTGCCCTCCCCATGGAGGTCAAAAATGTTATTGCATCAAAATCATTTAAAAACTATATAGGTGTAATTGTTGTGCCCTGAATGCTATATGGCTGCATTTGCACCGTTCTAGGTATTTACAAAATGAATTTCTAACACTTTTGAAGTCACCATAAAGTGAAAAATGACTAAGTCCAAAAACTTCACTGGTGCATCAAAGTGGTCAAAAAAGGTCAACATTGGGTTAAAATTAACAAAACATAGTGCTGCAGTGGTCCAATAGCAAGCTAAAGACATAATGAATGACACAGAATGAACAGTTTTACTAAACACTTTGAAAATTCGATTTTCAATTTCAGGGGGACAAGGTCATGGAACTCCGAGCTGGGTAAAAGTTCAGCTTAAGGGCCCTCCCCATGGAGGTCAAAAATGTTATTACATCAAAATCTTTTTAAAACTATATAGGTGTAATTGCAGTCTCCTGAATGCTATGTAACTGCATTTGCACTGTTCTGTGTGCCTCCAAAATGAATTTCTAACACTTTTGAAGTCCCCATGAAGTGAAAAATGACGAAGTACAAAGACATCATTGGTGCATGAAAGTGTTTAAAAACGGTCACAAATGCATAAAAATGAAAAAAACAAAGTGCTACACTGGCCCAATAGCATGCTAAACACACAATGAATGTAGGAGAGTAGGGTCTGCTATCCTATGGTCACCCCAAATTTTTGCTTTTTGCTTCACTGGTTTTCGACTACTGAGGCTGTGGGCCTGCTGATCAGACCCCCAGCCTGCTGTTCTCTCACTAAATTAATGACACATGTGCTATAGGCACATACCAATTGGAAATGGACTCCTTGTCAGCCCCTGTAGAATGCACTATAGGTGCACAGGGCACAGGAGCCACTAAGGCCTACCAGGGGCTGCAGCATATCTTTTGCCACCCCTGGCTGGTTCTTAAATTGACACAACTGGCTGATCACTCAGCTGGGGTAAGGTGGTGTACACACCCCTTGCTTAGATATAGTATACCTATGTCTAAACCTATATCTGGACACATGTAAACCTGTGAGCCACTCCTATAGACAGGCCTCACCAATCCTGGAGGCTGGGTGCATGGTTTTTATGTGAGATGGAGCTCTAGCATGAGCTGAGCCTGTCTGCAGCCGTCGGGAACAAATCCCTAAGCTGTTTCAGGATAATGCCATACCATATACTATTAAGTGCCTTATAATCCTCGCGGTTATTTAGCAACTCTGGTTTGGCTTTATCAAAACATGTCGTGTAAGGTGTCATACGCTTTGGAATACCATCCCCTCGCCAGTTCTGGCGACGGGGATGGCATTCCACCCCTCTAGAGGGGTAAGACATGTTACTTCACTTTAATGCGGTTGATTTCTCCAAAGGCCTTAAGATCCACAAAATGGATGCCTCTGCCACAGACAAATGTCTGGACCCCTGGAGCTGACCGAAACCCAGTCAAGGGGGTCCTGGACAAAGGGTTTCCTGTCACAGGAGGGTGTCACCGCCCTCCAGACAGGAGATAGTGTATTGTAGCAGGGAGGTTTGAAAGAAACCAGACACTGCCTGGGGCGCACAAGGCTGCCCCTTGCATAATCCGGCCAAACCGGTTCTGGGGCACTCCAGCCCTCGTGCCAGGGCGGCCTGGATCAAAGGAAGGGGGTGTATCCACCCACTTCCTGGGTCCCACCCATAGGAGGGGACCTAGCAGGTAATCACGCCCACCAGATTCGAATAAGAGTGGGAGCAGTGCCAATGCACATCAGATTTCCTGGAAGAAACATTTGAAACGATATTCTGGACCCTTCGCCCTCCATCTCAACGTGGAAGCCCGAAGAATCTCCCTTGTGGTCAAGGAGTGACCACCCTGCAGCAGCAGGCACCATCCAGCCCTCGACGTCTACTTAGTTGCAGTTCCCGCCGGAACTCGAGCGACTGAGATCGACGAGATCAAGCCTGCCCAGCTTCTAACAGCCCGATCCACAGTCCCTGCAAAGCTGAGACCCGTGGAGGCGACCGGAAGCGTGGGGCACGCCATCTTGAAGTGACCACGAGACGCTGACCGTGCAGCCCACGAGTGACCCTCGAAGCTGTACACCGGGGTTTGAGAAGCCCCCACCCTGAGCTACTCCTGAGCCGAAGTTCAGCCCTCCACACTCGACGAGTGCTGCGTGGGGCCCTTTGGCACGATTTGGCTCAACGCGTTGGCCCGGTCACTTGCCAGCTGGTTTGTGGTCCCTGTGCCGACGAACTACCGAAGAAGACTCGTGAATCTGGTTGCTCCAGATCCACACCAGCTCCCCTGAAAAGGAGCCCCGACTCTGACCTTCCTGGTCCGAGTGAGAAGCAATCTTCCGATCCTGCGTGGATTGCTCTTACCAAGGCTTGTTTGCTCCAAACCTGAAGCCGACTGCACCGACGGTGAGAGCCTGCGTGGGACAGATCGTGACCTGCTCCTGGACGTCGCAGATGCCCCAGAGCCCACGTGACAGCGGAGAGAAGCTCCTCGACGACCACCTGATTGCGCCCGACATTGCCTGGTTCCGTCCTGGTTCCACCCTGGTCACTGCTGAGTGACCCAGACTCTGTCCCCTCTGCTTTCAGGTACTCTACAACTTGAGTCCACCCTTGGACTCCACCGGACACTTCGTCTTCACCCTGCCTGCAGCCCTTTCAGCTCCAAGCACCAAGAGCCTGCGTGTCAAAACCCGACGCCACTTCGACCCTGTGCACCCACTTCCTGTGGGTGAGGTAACTTTGCTCCGCCGGTGTTCCCACACTGGTGCACACCTCTAGGGTCTGTGTGTTAAGTTTTGTTCCTCTAGGTTCAGCGGAAGTGTCCTTAAACTTTAACTATTTGACTTTTACGCACCATTGGTTAACATTGGTGCATGCGTGCGCTTTCCGCACATCTCCCGAATCCCGAGGGCCATTCCCGACTTCAGCATTGCTTGTCCTGACTGCTCCCAGCGATTCCCTAGGCCCTAGGCCTAACCACTGCTCGAGTGGCATCTCTTATACCACTTGTTTAGTATATGGTTTGAGTGGCCACCCGCCCTCATCCATAATTGTGCAACTTGTATGTTTAAACAGTGCTTTTGATTTAACGCTTGTGCCCCTTTATTCATAAAGAATACTGGGGATTGTTTTTAGTAATAAACACATATATTTTTATAATATATACTTGTGTGGTGTCCTTTCATTTGGTATTACAGGATTGTATGTGGTAAAACAGCTCGCTTAACACGACCTCTTAAGTTAAGCCTTTAGGCTGCTTAGTCCATGCTACCCCTAGGATAGCTTGTCTAATAAGGTTGACTTACAACCAGACACCATAAGGGATTGTTTGGTCAGGTAGTAGGTGGTTCCAGAATTGGAAACATCCCCTACCAGGCCAACTTCTCACATTGGTGAGCAGCGGTGCGGATTTGAGCTTGCTGTTGTTTTACCATTGCAATCTTTATATCAAATTGAAAGATCACATCAAGTACCTCTAGGTACATATAAAATCAAAAGCTTAGCATATTAAGTTCTACTGAACTTAGTAGTTGTAGGTTGAAGGGATTAGCACACCCTGACTACAACTAACTAGCAAGGTACAGTAGGAAAACACTTAGTGTAGGTAAGTGCACCACTTACACCTCACTAGTAACCATGTCTGACACAGGAAAAGCCTCAGGGTCTGCTCCTGTGACAGTTGACCCTACCCAGGCAACTTTTGGATATGACAAACTAACCCGCAGAGACTTGATTGCCTTGTGCAAAGCAAGGGGGTTAAAAAGGGGCAGAAGCCCCACCTGCCTAATCCTGGTAGAAATCCTAGAACAGGATGACTTAGAGAAGGCTAAAGCAGCTTCCCTAGACACAGGAAATGGAGAGAACCCCCCTGTAGTTGATCCCCTTGAAGAGGAGGATGATGATGACTTGGATGAGGACTCAGAGGTTGAGGACTTAGGAGTACAGGATCAAGGTAGCCAGGTTCCAGTTGGTAGGCTTAGCCAGGCCAACTTGGACCTACTGGGGAATGGAGAGGGCCAGCACCTCCCCAGAACCCAACATATGATTCTCCCAGGCAACAGAAGAGTGAGATCTCCCTCAGGGGACTCTCATCTTTCTAGTGCCTCCAGGGAATCAGAGAGAGGCATGAGTGCTTCTCAAAAAGCTGAGCATAGGGCTAGAATGAGGGCTGTCAGACTCCAGATAGAGAGAGAGGAGGTAGCCCTGAGTCAAGCTAAGCTTACCTTAGCTCAAGCTAAACTTGCCTTGGCAAGAGAGCAGAAATTAAGTGGCTTAGATGTCACTGGTGGCAGCAATTTTCCAAGAGAAAAAGACAGGGCCTATGATAATAGAAACCTGACCAAGATTGTGCCCCCCTTTAAAGAAGGGGATGACATCCACAAATGGATGACTGCTCTTGAGAGAGCCTGCATGGTACAGCAGGTTCCTGAGAATCAGTGGGCTGCAATTTTGTGGTACTCCTTTTCTGAGAAAGGGAGGGACAGGCTCCTCACAGTTAGACCTGAGGATGCCAAAAACGACTCTGTTTTGAAGAGTGCTCTCATTGAAGGGTATGGCCTAACCACTGAGCAATACAGGTTGTTGTTCAGAGACACCCAGAAAGCACAGACTCAAGACTGGACTGATTTTGTGGAGTGTGCCACTAAAGCTTTGGAGGGTTGGTTGCAGGGAAGTAAAGTTTCAGACTATACAGGATTGTACAATCTTATGATGAGAGAACAGATCCTTAATAACTGTACAAACCAGCTGTTGCATCAATACCTTATTGACTCTGATCTGACCTCTCCCCAAGAATTGGGAAAGAAGGCAGACAAATGGGTCAGAACAAGGATTAAGCAGAAACCCCAGAACCAAAGTGGTGACCAGAAGAAAACAGACCAGAAGGGTGGTAATCAGAATCAGAAAGATAAAGAAAAAGACCAGAAGTCTTCAGGCCCCCAAACTAATAGTAAGGAGGGTGGTTCCCAAACTGGTAACAAGAAGAAGAAGAACAAAGGTCCAAAGACACCTTGGTGTAATACCTGCAAATCAGTTTCACACTGGGGCAGTGAGTGCACCAAGGCAAATCCAGTTCCCACCACTACAGCTCCTAAAGCAACTGCAACCCCAAGTACAGTAAGCAGTGGTGGAACACAGTCCAAGGGTGTAGCTGGGTTGACCCTGGGTATTGAAGTAGGATCTGGCCTAGTCAGAGTCCCTACACAGGCAGTTCTCCTGTATGATGTGGACATTGAGTTGCCCACTGCAGTAAGCCCCACTAACCTGGGCAAATACAGGCAGACTCCCTTAATAAATGAGAAACTGGCTCAAGCTTACAGGGACACATGTGCTAGTGTCACCATGGTGACCCCTGGCTTTGTGGACCCTGGACAGATTGTACTAGGAGAGAGCTACCTAGTAACCAATGCAAGCGACTCCACTACCTCCCATAGTGTGGCAGTTGTGAACTTCTCCTGGGGAGGGGTTGATGGCCTAAAGAAGGTTGTGGTGAGTGCAGACCTACCAGTAGACTGTCTGTTAGGCAATGACCTTGAAAGCTCAGCATGGTCAGAAGTGGAGTACAGGACTCATGCAGAAATGCTAGGGATTTCAGAGCATGTCCTTGCCATGACAAGGGCTCAGGCTAAGAAGTGCCTTCCTGAACCAGTGGTGGATCTTGAGACAATAGACCAGCCACAACCCAAGAGAAGGGGCAAGAGAGGAAAGGCCTCGCCTTCCACCTTGCCCCAGGTTGAGGATCAGCTTTCAGAGGAAACTGATTCTGCAGTCCAAGAGGAGACTGTCTCTGAGGAGCTTGAACCTGACCAGGTTGAGTTCCTGGGGACAGGGGGACCCTCAAGGGCAGACCTGAGGCAGGCTCAATTAGATTGCCCTTCCCTTGAACCCCTCAGACAGCAGGCTGCTGCTGAGGCTGCTGGGGATGCTAAAGGTACCCATACTGTGTATTGGGATGAGGGACTCCTTTACTCAGAGGCTAGAGACCCCAAGCCTGGCATGACCAGGAGGTTGGTCATACCTCTGCAGTTTAGGGGGTTCCTTCTTACCTTGGCCCATGATATTCCCCTTGCAGGACACTTAGGCCAGAACAAGACGTGGGACAGGCTTGTTCCACACTTTCACTGGCCTCACATGTCAGAGGATGTCAAGGAGTTTTGTCGCTCCTGTGTCACTTGCCAAGCCAGTGGCAAGTCAGGTGGCACAACAAAGGCCCCCCTAATACCACTACCTGTGGTGGGGGTCCCCTTTGAGAGAGTTGGAATTGATATTGTGGGTCCAATGGACCCCCAAACAGCATCTGGGAACAGATTCATACTGGTGGTAGTGGATCATGCCACCAGGTACCCCGAGGCTATTCCCCTAAGGACCACCACAGCACCTGTGGTGGCAAAAGCCCTCATTGCAGTTTTCTCAAGAGTGGGCTTTCCTAAGGAGGTACTATCAGATAGAGGGACAAATTTTATGTCCAGCTATCTAAAAGCAATGTGGAAGGAATGTGGAGTAAACTATAAGTTTACCACCCCATATCATCCACAATGCAATGGGCTTGTGGAGAGATTTAACAAGACCCTTAAAGGCATGATAAAAGGATTACCAGAGAAGCTCAGGCGGAAATGGGACATTCTTTTACCCTGCCTGCTCTTTGCTTACAGAGAGGTCCCACAGAAGGGGGTTGGCTACAGCCCTTTTGAACTTTTGTTTGGCCACCCTGTGAGAGGTCCATTGTGTTTGGTGAAGGAAGGATGGGAGTTACCTCTCAAAAAGCCCAAACTAGACATAGTGGACTATGTACTTGGTCTCCGCTCCAGGATGGCTGAGTACATGGAAAGAGCATCCAAAAACCTGGAGGCCAGCCAAGAATTGCAGAAAGCTTGGCATGACCAAAAGGCTGTACTGGTAGAGTTCCAACCAGGACAGAAGGTATGGGTACTGGAGCCAGTGGCTCCAGCAGCACTCCAAGACAAATGGAGTGGACCCTATCCTATTATTGAGAAGAAAGGGGAAGTCACCTACTTGGTAGACTTTGGAACACCCAGGAGCCCTCACAGGGTAATCCATGTGAATCGCTTGAAAGCATTTGTAGACAGGGAGGACATGAGCTTGCTCATGGCCACAGATGGGGAACAGGAGGAAGAGAGTGACCCTCTCCCAGACCTGCTTTCCCAGAACCCTGATGATGGTTCAGTTGATGGAGTAGCCTTGGCAGGCAGCCTCACTGACCAGCAACAGAGGGACTGCAGACAAGTTTTGCAGGCTCACAGGCAAATGTTTTCACTCACACCCAGCCAAACTGACTGGTGTACCCATGTTGTGGACACTGGTGACAGTCTGCCTGTCAAGAATAAGATCTACAGGCAACCTGATCATGTCAGGGATTGCATCAAGGCTGAGGTGCAAAAGATGTTGGAGCTTGGAGTGATTGAGCCATCAGAGAGCCCATGGGCCAGCCCAGTAGTCCTGGTGCCAAAACCTCATACCCAAGATGGTAAGAGAGAAATGAGGTTTTGCGTGGATTACAGGGGTCTCAATGCTGTCACTAGGACAGATGCTCACCCCATTCCAAGAGCAGATGAGCTCATTGACAGATTGGCTTCTGCCAAGTTTCTGAGCACATTTGATCTGACAGCTGGCTACTGGCAAATCAGACTAGCTGAGGAGTCAAAGGCCAAGACAGCATTCTCTACCCCTAGTGGGCATTATCAGTTTGTGGTAATGCCCTTTGGTTTGAAGAATGCACCTGCCACTTTCCAAAGGTTGGTGAACCAAGTCCTTACTGGGTTGGATGACTTTTGTGCAGCTTATCTGGATGATATTGCTGTCTTTAGCTCCACCTGGGAGGATCACCTGATCCACCTGAAGAAAGTTTTGGAGGCCCTGCAAAAGGCAGGCCTAACTATCAAGGCCACAAAGTGCCAGATAGGGCAGAGTAAGGTTGTATACCTGGGCCACCTAGTAGGTGGAGGCCAGGTTCAGCCACTGGAAAGCAAAATCCAGGCCATACAGGACTGGGCTCCTCCAGTTACCCAGACACAAGTCAGAGCCTTCTTGGGCCTGACTGGGTATTACAGAAAGTTTGTGAAAAACTATGGGTCTATAGTGACACCATTAAATGACTTGACATCCAAGAAGATGCCAAAAAAGGTTCAGTGGACAGTTAGCTGTCAGAAGGCATTTGAAGACCTGAAAAAGGCCATGTGCTCTGCACCTATCCTAAAGAGTCCTGACTACTCCAAACAGTTCATTGTTCAGACAGATGCTTCTGAGTTGGGGGTGGGAGCTGTACTCTCACAACTTAATCAAGATGGTCAAGACCAGCCAATTGCTTTCATTAGCAGGAGGCTAACCCCAAGAGAAAAACGTTGGTCAGCCATTGAGAGGGAGGCCTTTGCTGTGGTTTGGGCATTAAAGAAGTTGAGGTCCTACTTGTTTGGAACTCACTTCCTGGTGCAAACAGACCATAAGCCCCTCTTATGGCTTAATCAGATGAAGGGTGAAAATCCCAAACTGCTCAGGTGGTCCATTTCCCTACAGGGGATGGACTTTACAGTGGAGCACCGCCCAGGGACTGACCATGGTAATGCAGATGGTCTCTCCAGGTACTTCCACTTAGAACATGAAGACTTATCTGGTCAAGGTTAGTTTAATGTCCCTGCGTTTGGGGGGGGGTTGTGTAGGAGAGTAGGGTCTGCTATCCTATGGTCACCCCAAATTTTTGCTTTTTGCTTCACTGGTTTTCGACTACTGAGGCTGTGGGCCTGCTGATCAGACCCCCAGCCTGCTGTTCTCTCACTAAATTAATGACACATGTGCTATAGGCACATACCAATTGGAAATGGACTCCTTGTCAGCCCCTGTAGAATGCACTATAGGTGCACAGGGCACAGGAGCCACTAAGGCCTACCAGGGGCTGCAGCATATCTTTTGCCACCCCTGGCTGGTTCTTAAATTGACACAACTGGCTGATCACTCAGCTGGGGTAAGGTGGTGTACACACCCCTTGCTTAGATATAGTATACCTATGTCTAAACCTATATCTGGACACATGTAAACCTGTGAGCCACTCCTATAGACAGGCCTCACCAATCCTGGAGGCTGGGTGCATGGTTTTTATGTGAGATGGAGCTCTAGCATGAGCTGAGCCTGTCTGCAGCCGTCGGGAACAAATCCCTAAGCTGTTTCAGGATAATGCCATACCATATACTATTAAGTGCCTTATAATCCTCGCGGTTATTTAGCAACTCTGGTTTGGCTTTATCAAAACATGTCGTGTAAGGTGTCATACGCTTTGGAATACCATCCCCTCGCCAGTTCTGGCGACGGGGATGGCATTCCACCCCTCTAGAGGGGTAAGACATGTTACTTCACTTTAATGCGGTTGATTTCTCCAAAGGCCTTAAGATCCACAAAATGGATGCCTCTGCCACAGACAAATGTCTGGACCCCTGGAGCTGACCGAAACCCAGTCAAGGGGGTCCTGGACAAAGGGTTTCCTGTCACAGGAGGGTGTCACCGCCCTCCAGACAGGAGATAGTGTATTGTAGCAGGGAGGTTTGAAAGAAACCAGACACTGCCTGGGGCGCACAAGGCTGCCCCTTGCATAATCCGGCCAAACCGGTTCTGGGGCACTCCAGCCCTCGTGCCAGGGCGGCCTGGATCAAAGGAAGGGGGTGTATCCACCCACTTCCTGGGTCCCACCCATAGGAGGGGACCTAGCAGGTAATCACGCCCACCAGATTCGAATAAGAGTGGGAGCAGTGCCAATGCACATCAGATTTCCTGGAAGAAACATTTGAAACGATATTCTGGACCCTTCGCCCTCCATCTCAACGTGGAAGCCCGAAGAATCTCCCTTGTGGTCAAGGAGTGACCACCCTGCAGCAGCAGGCACCATCCAGCCCTCGACGTCTACTTAGTTGCAGTTCCCGCCGGAACTCGAGCGACTGAGATCGACGAGATCAAGCCTGCCCAGCTTCTAACAGCCCGATCCACAGTCCCTGCAAAGCTGAGACCCGTGGAGGCGACCGGAAGCGTGGGGCACGCCATCTTGAAGTGACCACGAGACGCTGACCGTGCAGCCCACGAGTGACCCTCGAAGCTGTACACCGGGGTTTGAGAAGCCCCCACCCTGAGCTACTCCTGAGCCGAAGTTCAGCCCTCCACACTCGACGAGTGCTGCGTGGGGCCCTTTGGCACGATTTGGCTCAACGCGTTGGCCCGGTCACTTGCCAGCTGGTTTGTGGTCCCTGTGCCGACGAACTACCGAAGAAGACTCGTGAATCTGGTTGCTCCAGATCCACACCAGCTCCCCTGAAAAGGAGCCCCGACTCTGACCTTCCTGGTCCGAGTGAGAAGCAATCTTCCGATCCTGCGTGGATTGCTCTTACCAAGGCTTGTTTGCTCCAAACCTGAAGCCGACTGCACCGACGGTGAGAGCCTGCGTGGGACAGATCGTGACCTGCTCCTGGACGTCGCAGATGCCCCAGAGCCCACGTGACAGCGGAGAGAAGCTCCTCGACGACCACCTGATTGCGCCCGACATTGCCTGGTTCCGTCCTGGTTCCACCCTGGTCACTGCTGAGTGACCCAGACTCTGTCCCCTCTGCTTTCAGGTACTCTACAACTTGAGTCCACCCTTGGACTCCACCGGACACTTCGTCTTCACCCTGCCTGCAGCCCTTTCAGCTCCAAGCACCAAGAGCCTGCGTGTCAAAACCCGACGCCACTTCGACCCTGTGCACCCACTTCCTGTGGGTGAGGTAACTTTGCTCCGCCGGTGTTCCCACACTGGTGCACACCTCTAGGGTCTGTGTGTTAAGTTTTGTTCCTCTAGGTTCAGCGGAAGTGTCCTTAAACTTTAACTATTTGACTTTTACGCACCATTGGTTAACATTGGTGCATGCGTGCGCTTTCCGCACATCTCCCGAATCCCGATGGCCATTCCCGACTTCAGCATTGCTTGTCCTGACTGCTCCCAGCGATTCCCTAGGCCCTAGGCCTAACCACTGCTCGAGTGGCATCTCTTATACCACTTGTTTAGTATATGGTTTGAGTGGCCACCCGCCCTCATCCATAATTGTGCAACTTGTATGTTTAAACAGTGCTTTTGATTTAACGCTTGTGCCCCTTTATTCATAAAGAATACTGGGGATTGTTTTTAGTAATAAACACATATATTTTTATAATATATACTTGTGTGGTGTCCTTTCATTTGGTATTACAGGATTGTATGTGGTAAAACAGCTCGCTTAACACGACCTCTTAAGTTAAGCCTTTAGGCTGCTTAGTCCATGCTCCCCCTAGGATAGCTTGTCTAATAAGGTTGACTTACAACCAGACACCATAAGGGATTGTTTGGTCAGGTAGTAGGTGGTTCCAGAATTGGAAACATCCCCTACCAGGCCAACTTCTCACAATGAATGACCCAGAATGAATATATTTACAAATTACTTGGAAAATGCTATTTTAAATTTCAGGGGGACGAGGTCACAGAAGTCATGGAACTCCGAGCGTGGTAAAAGTTCAAACTTTCCACCCCTCATGGAGGTCAAAATGTTTAATTCATCAAAATCATTTAAAAACTATATAGGTGTGATTGGAGTGTCCTGATTGCTATATAGGTGCATTTGCACTGTCCTGTGTGCCTCCAAAGTGACTTTCTAACACTTTTGAAATCTCCATGAAGCAAAAAGTGACTAAGTCCAAAGACCATTTGGAGCATCAAAGTGTTCAAAAACGGTCAGAAATGCATAAAAACGAAAAGAAAACAAGTGCTACAGTGGCCCAATAGCATGCTAAACACACAATGAATGACCCAGAATGAATATATTTACAAATTACTTGGAAAATGCTATTTTAAATTTCAGGGGGACGAGGTCACAGAAGTCATGGAACTCCGAGCGGGGTAAAAGTTCAAACTTTCCACCCCTCATGGAGGTCAAAATGTTTAATTCATCAAAATCATTTAAAAACTATATAGGTGTGATTGGAGTGTCCTGATTGCTATATAGGTGCATTTGCACTGTCCTGTGTGCCTCCAAAGTGACTTTCTAACACTTTTGAAATCTCCATGAAGCAAAAAGTGACTAAGTCCAAAGACCATTTGGAGCATCAAAGTGTTCAAAAACGGTCAAAAATGCATAGAAACGAAAAAAAACAAGTGCTACAGTGGCCCAATAGCATGCTAAACACACAATGAATGACACAGAATGAATAGTTGTACACATTACTTTGAAAATGCAATTTTAAATTTCAGGGGGACAAGGTCACGAAAGTCAT
The DNA here is from genome assembly GCF_964261635.1 of Lissotriton helveticus. Classification (NCBI taxonomy): domain Eukaryota; kingdom Metazoa; phylum Chordata; class Amphibia; order Caudata; family Salamandridae; genus Lissotriton; species Lissotriton helveticus. The sequence continues at coordinate 3,518,907 of NW_027611651.1, read as the reverse complement.
GGAACTCCGAGCGGGGTAAAAGTTCAACCTTTCCCCCCTTATGGAGGTCAACATTTTAATACATCAAAATCATTTTAAAACTATATAGGTGTGATGGCAGTGTCTTGGATACATCCCACATGAATTTTAAACACATTAGGAGCATCTCTGATCAAAATAACCATAAAAATCCCAAAGCTGCATCAGTGCTTCAAAGTGCTCCAAAACGGTCAAAAATGGACGAAAATGAAAAATATTCTCCATATCTCAGTTTTCATAACATTCCTTAGATAATGTATATCTTGAATTAGTTTTAAATCCTTTTATTAAAAAGTTTCTTTTCTATGCTGCACTGGTGCAACGCCTCAAGTCTGAGAAGCTGCACCAGTGCAGCCGAAGCAGCACTGGTGCAGCCGAAGCCCGAGGGCCATTCCCGACTTCAGCATTGCTTGTCCTGACTGCTCCCAGCGATTCCCTAGGCCCTAGGCCTAACCACTGCTCGAGTGGCATCTCTTATACCACTTGTTTAGTATATGGTTTGAGTGGCCACCCGCCCTCATCCATAATTGTGCAACTTGTATGTTTAAACAGTGCTTTTGATTTAACGCTTGTGCCCCTTTATTCATAAAGAATACTGGGGATTGTCTTTAGTAATAAACACATATATTTTTATAATATATACTTGTGTGGTGTCCTTTCATTTGATATTACAGGATTGTATGTGGTAAAACAGCTCGCTTAACACGACCTCTTAAGTTAAGCCTTTAGGCTGCTTAGTCCATGCTACCCCTAGGATAGCTTGTCTAATAAGGTTGACTTACAACCAGACACCATAAGGGATTGTTTGGTCTGATAATAGGTGGTTCCAGAATTGGAAACATCACCTATCAGGCCAACTTCTCACATTAGGCCTTCCATAGGAGTGGCTCACAGGTTGATATGTGTCCAGATATAGGTTTAGATATAGGTATACTATATCTAAGTAAGGGGTGGTTACACCACCTTACCCCAGCTGAGTGATCAGCCAGTTGTGTCAATTTAAGAACCAGCCAGGGGTGGCAAAAGATATGCTGCAGCCCCTGGTAGGCCTTGGTGGCTCCTATGCCCTTGGCACCTATAGTGCATTATACAGGGGCTGACAAGGAGTCCATTTCCAATTGTGGTATGTACCTAGGGTACATGGAATCCATTTTACAGAGAGAGCAGATGGCCTGGGGCCCTGATTAGCAGGGAACCAGGTCAACTAAGTCAAAAAACCAGCTAAACACAGGCAAAAAATCTGGGGTAACCATAGTCAGGTAGCCACCTTCCTACAGTCCCCCAGGCTGTGCTTGGTCCCCCTGGTTGCTCTTGGTCCCCCAGGCTGTGCTTGGTCCCCCAGGCTGTGCTTGGTCCCCCTGGTTGCTCTTGGTCCCCCTGGCTGTGCTTGGTACCCCTGGCTGTGCTTGGTCCCCCAGGCTGCTTGGTCCCCCAGGCTGTGCTTGGTCCCCATGGTTGCTCTTGGTCCCCAAGCTGTGCTTGGTCCCCCAGGCTGTGCTTGCTCCCCCTGGTTGCTCTTGGTCCCCCAGGCTGTGTTTGGTCCCCCAGGCTGTGCTTGGTCCCCCAGGCTGTGCTTGGTCCCCCTGGTTGCTCTTGGTCCCCCAGGCTGTGCTTGGTCCCCCAGGCTGTGCTTGGTCCACCTGGTTGCTCTTGGTCCCTGTAGGAAGGTGGCTACCTGACTATGGTTACCCCAGATTTTTTGCCTGTGTTTAGCTGGTTTTTTGACTTAGTTGACCTGGTTCCCTGCTAATCAGGGCCCCAGGCCATCTGCTCTCGCTGTAAAATGGATTCCATGTACCCTAGGTACATACCACAATTGGAAATGGACTCCTTGTCAGCCCCTGTAGAATGCACTATAGGTGCACAGGGCATAGGAGCCACTAAGGCCTACCAGGGGCTGCAGCATATCTTTTGCCACCCCTGGCTGGTTCTTAAATTGACACAACTGGCTGATCACTCAGCTGGGGTAAGGTGGTGTAAACACCCCTTGCTTAGATATAGTATACCTATATCTAAACCTATATCTGGACACATATTAGCCTGTGAGCCACTCCTATGGAAGGCCTCACCAATCCTGGAGGCTGGGTGCATGGTTTTTATGTGAGATGGAGCTCTAGCATGAGCTGAGCCTGTCTGCAGCCGTCGGGAACAAATCCCTAAGCTGTTTCAGGATAATGCCATACCATATACTATTAAGTGCCTTATAATCCTCGCGGTTATTTAGCAACTCTGGTTTGGCTTTATCAAAACATGTCGTGTAAGGTGTCATACACTTTGGAATACCATCCCCTCGCCAGTTCTGGCGACGGGGATGGCATTCCACCCCTCTAGAGGGGTAAGACATGTTACTTCACTTTAATGCGGTTGATTTCTCCAAAGGCCTTAAGATCCACAAAATGGATGCCTCTGCCACAGACAAATGTCTGGACCCCTGGAGCTGACCGAAACCCAGTCAAGGGGGTCCTGGACAAAGGGTTTCCTGTCACAGGAGGGTGTCACCGCCCTCCAGACAGGAGATAGTGTATTGTAGCAGGGAGGTTTGAAAGAAACCAGACACTGCCTGGGGCGCACAAGGCTGCCCCTTGCATAATCCGGCCAAACCGGTTCTGGGGCACTCCAGCCCTCGTGCCAGGGCGGCCTGGATCAAAGGAAGGGGGTGTATCCACCCACTTCCTGGGTCCCACCCATAGGAGGGGACCTAGCAGGTAATCACGCCCCCCAGATTGGAATAAGAGTGGGAGCAGTGCCAATGCACATCAGATTTCCTGGAAGAAACATTTGAAACGATATTCTGGACCCTTCGCCCTCCATCTCAACGTGGAAGCCCGAAGAATCTCCCTTGTGGTCAAGGAGTGACCACCCTGCAGCAGCAGGCACCATCCAGCCCTCGACGTCTACTTGGTTGCAGTTCCCGCCGGAACTCGAGCGACTGAGATCGACGAGATCAAGCCTGCCCAGCTTCTAACAGCCCGATCCACAGTCCCTGCAAAGCTGAGACCCGTGGAGGCGACCGGAAGCGTGGGGCACGCCATCTTGAAGTGACCACGAGACGCTGACCGTGCAGCTCACGAGTGACCCTCGAAGCTGTACACCGGGGTTTGAGAAGCCCCCACCCTGAGCTACTCCTGAGCCGAATTTCAGCCCTCCACACTCGACGAGTGCTGCGTGGGGCCCTTTGGCACGATTTGGCTCAACGCGTTGGCCCGGTCACTTGCCAGCTGGCTTGTGGTCCCTGTGCCGACGAACTACCGAAGAAGACTCGTGAATCTGGTTGCTCCAGATCCACACCAGCTCCCCTGAAAAGGAGCCCCGACTCTGACCTTCCTGGTCCGAGTGAGAAGCAATCTTCCGATCCTGCGTGGATTGCTCTTACCAAGGCTTGTTTGCTCCAAACCGGAAGCCGACTGCACCGACGGTGAGAGCCTGCGTGGGACAGATCGTGACCTGCTCCTGGACGTCGCAGATGCCCCAGAGCCCACGTGACAGCGGGGAGAAGCTCCTCGACGACCACCTGATTGCGCCCGACATTGCCTGGTTCCGTCCTGGTTCCACCCTGGTCACTGCTGAGTGACCCAGACTCTGTCCCCTCTGCTTTCAGGTACTCTACAACTTGAGTCCACCCTTGGACTCCACCGGACACTTCGTCTTCACCCTGCCTGCAGCCCTTTCAGCTTCAAGCACCAAGAGCCTGCGTGTCAAAACCCGACGCCACTTCGACCCTGTGCACCCACTTCCTGTGGGTGAGGTAACTTTGCTCCGCCGGTGTTCCCACACTGGTGCACACCTCTAGGGTCTGTGTGTTAAGTTTTGTTCCTCTAGGTTCAGCGGAAGTGTCCTTAAACTTTAACTATTTGACTTTTACGCACCATTGGTTAACATTGGTGCATGCGTGCGCTTTCCGCACATCTCCCGAATCCCGAGGGCCATTCCCGACTTCAGCATTGCTTGTCCTGACTGCTCCCAGCGATTCCCTAGGCCCTAGGCCTAACCACTGTTCGAGTGGCCTCTCTTATACCACTTGTTTAGTATATGGTTTGAGTGGCCCCCCGCCCTCATCCATAATTGTGCAACTTGTATGTTTAAACAGTGCTTTTTGATTTAACGCTTGTGCCCCTTTATTCATAAAGAATACTGGGGATTGTTTTTAGTAATAAACACATATATTTTTATAATATATACTTGTGTGGTGTCCTTTCATTTGGTATTACAGGATTGTATGTGGTAAAACAGCTCGCTTAACACAACCTCTTAAGTTAAGCCTTTAGGCTGCTTAGTCCATGCTACCCCTAGGATAGCTTGTCTAATAAGGTTGACTTACAACCAGACACCATAAGGGATTGTTTGGTCAGGTAGTAGGTGGTTCCAGAATTGGAAACATCCCCTACCAGGCCAACTTCTCACATTGGTGAGCAGCGGTGCGGATTTGAGCTTGCTGTTGTTTTACCATTGCAATCTTTATATCAAATTGAAAGATCACATCAAGTACCTCTAGGTACATATAAAATCAAAAGCTTAGCATATTAAGTTCTACTGAACTTAGTAGTTGTAGGTTGAAGGGAGTAGCACACCCCTGACTACAACTCACTAGCAAGGTCCAGTAGGAAAACACTTAGTGTAGGTAAGTGCACCACTTACACCTCACTAGTAACCATGTCTGACACAGGAAAGGCCTCAGGGTCTAGTCCTGTGACAGTTGACCCTACCCAGGCAACTTTTGGATATGACAAACTAACCCGCAGAGACTTGATTGCCTTGTGCAAAGCAAGAGGGTTAAAAAGGGGCAGAAGCCCCACCTGCCTAATCCTGGTAGAAATCCTAGAACAGGATGACTTAGAGAAGGCAAAAGCAGCTTCCCTAGACACAGGGAACCCCCCTGTAGTTGATCCCCCTGAAGAGGAGGATGATGATGACTTGGATGAGGACTCAGAGGTTGAGGACTTAGAAGTACAGGATCAGGGTAGCCAGGTTCCAGTTGGTAGGCTTAGCCAGGCCAACTTGGACCTACTGGGGAATGGAGAGGGCCAGCACCTCCCCAGAACCCAACATATGATTCTCCCAGGCAACAGAAGAGTGAGATCTCCCTCAGGGGACTCTCATCTTTCTAGTGCCTCCAGAGAATCAGAGAGAGGCATGAGTGCTTCTCAGAAAGCTGAGCATAGGGCTAGAATGAGGGCTGTCAGACTCCAGATAGAGAGAGAGGAGGTAGCCCTGAGTCAAGCTAAGCTTACCTTAGCTCAAGCTAAACTTGCCTTGGCAAGAGAGCAAAAATTGTGTGGCTTAGATGCCACTGGTGGCAGCAATATTCCTAAAGAGAAACCCAGGTCCTATGATAGTAGAAACCTGACAAAGATTGTGCCCCCCTACAAGGAAGGGGATGACATCCACAAGTGGATAACTGCTCTTGAGAGAGCCTGCATGGTACAGCAGGTTCCTGAGGAACAGTGGGCAGCAATCTTATGGTACTCCTTTTCAGAGAAAGGGAGAGATAAGCTCCTCACTGTCAGACATGAGGATGCAAACAATTACAAAGTCCTGAAGAGTGTCCTAATAGATGGGTTTGGCTTAACCACTGAACAGTACAGGTTGAAGTTCAGAGACACCCAGAAGACACAGACTCAGGACTGGACTGATTTTGTTGATTGTGCAACTAAGGCTCTGGAGGGTTGGCTACATGGCAGCAAAGTACATGACTTTACAGGATTGTATAATTTGATTATGAGGGAGCAGATCCTAAGTAACTGTCAGAACCAGCTCTTACACCAGCACCTGGTGGACTCTGATCTGACCTCTCCCCAAGAATTGGGAAAGAAGGCAGACAAGTGGGTCAGAACCAGGATTAGGCCTAAGAATCAGGACAGTAACCAGAAGAAGGAGTCTACCAAGCCTCAAGATAAGGGTGGGGATAAAAGTAAAGAAAAGACTTCCCCAGGGCCCCAAAACTCCAAGGATGGGGGTGGGTCCCAAGACACTTCTTCAACTGAGAAAAAGCCTTATTGTTATGCCTGTAAACAGGTGGGGCATTACAAAACAGATAACTGTTGTCCCAAGAATAACAATAAAGAAAATATACCTCCAAAGCCAGCTTCAACACCTCCTGTTACTGTCAGCAGTAATCCCCCAGGAAGTGGGAGCACATCCAGGAATCTGGGTGGGTTTACTTTTGGAAATCAGGTGGACCCTGGCCTATCCAGGTCCCCATCACCCAATGATCTTGTTTATGAGACTGGCATGGGGTTTGCCAACTTCTCTGCTTGCCCAAATACTTTGAGTAAGTATAGACAAGAACCCATCATCAATGGTTTAAGAGTTGAAGCTTTTAGAGACACAGGGGCTAGCATCACCATGGTGGCTGATGGCATAGTCCCCTCTAAGCAACTTTTACCTGGTGCCACATACCAGGTAATAAACATTGATGGCATCCAAACAAATCATCCCATGGCAGTAGTAAGTCTCAGCTGGGGAGGTGTCACTGGCCCAAAGAGAGTGGCAGTGTCCCCAAACTTGCCTGTAGACTGTCTACTGGGGAATGATTTAGAAATCTCAGCCTGGGCTGAGGTTGAACAGGAAACCCATTCTAGAATGGTGAATTCCCATGGAAAGGTTAGTGAGGCTGTACTGGCTACAGCCCCAATTCAAGGTGTCCTTCCTGAAAAGGTTGGTAGGGCTGAGAAACTCTCTGCCCCATCTTTAGTAAAAGCTCTTCCTGAACAGAATAGCAAAGCTGTTATGATAACAGCAGAAACCCAAACTGAGTCTCCTCCTGAAAAGGTTGGTGGGGCTGTGATGGCCACAGCCCAAACTCAAACTGACATGTGTGTTGTGAAACCTGAAATGATGGATAACTCCACACAAACTGAGAGCATGGAGGAGGAAGAGAAATCTCCCCCTCACCAGACTTTAGGACAGGATCAGCCTCCTCAGGGAACTGATCTTACCCCTGATGAAGGAGCTGCCCCAGAGGTGGTTGGGCCTAGCCTGACAGAACCCCTGATGTCAGTGGACCCTTCTCAGGTGGGACCCAGTCTGGAGCAGGTAACCTGCCCCTCTCTACCTTGCCTTAGCCAGCCCAGGGCTGCAGAGGACAAGAAGGACAGTGAGACCCAGAGGGCCCCCTGTCAAATAAAGCACCCCCATCAAAAGATTAGGTGCACCAAAACTAGTAGCCCTAGTGAGGTGAAAACTTTAAAAACTCCTGAGGGAGCCCCCTTAAAAACAGTTAGGGACCTCCCACAGATGGATTCTGTTGGGCACAGCCAAACCTGGGACCCAAGGGGCCCAAACCTGAACTGTCCCTCCAGCAAGCCAAACAGAGGGACCCAGCCTCCAGCTTTAGGTAGCCAGAGGTTGACCCTGAGAGCACAGTGCAACTCAGTTAAAGAAAGAAAGGCACACATGGTGGAAGATAATTGGAGGAAGCCAAGCCCTAACTTAGTAGAGCCTCACTTCAAAACTCCATATCCAAACCAGCCTTTAACTTTGCATAAACACACCCAAGGTAGTGATTCCCTATGGTGGAGACCCTCTAATACCCAAAGGGTGAGGGACTGCTTAGTGGACCATGAGACAGGGGGTACCCATGCTAGTGCAGGTACTTCCTTATATGGCCACTCAGGCAATATAGGCTTACCTGGCCAAGGATAGCCTTATCTCCTTTCGTTTGGGGGGGGGTTATGTAGGAAGGTGGCTACCTGACTATGGTTACCCCAGATTTTTTGCCTGTGTTTAGCTGGTTTTTTGACTTAGTTAACCTGGTTCCCTGCTAATCAGGGCCCCAGGCCATCTGCTCTCGCTGTAAAATGGATTCCATGTACCCTAGGTACATACCACAATTGGAAATGGACTCCTTGTCAGCCCCTGTAGAATGCACTATAGGTGCACAGGGCATAGGAGCCACTAAGGCCTACCAGGGGCTGCAGCATATCTTTTGCCACCCCTGGCTGGTTCTTAAATTGACACAACTGGCTGATCACTCAGCTGGGGTAAGGTGGTGTAAACACCCCTTGCTTAGATATAGTATACCTATATCTAAACCTATATCTGGACACATATTAGCCTGTGAGCCACTCCTATGGAAGGCCTCACCAATCCTGGAGGCTGGGTGCATGGTTTTTATGTGAGATGGAGCTCTAGCATGAGCTGAGCCTGTCTGCAGCCGTCGGGAACAAATCCCTAAGCTGTTTCAGGATAATGCCATACCATATACTATTAAGTGCCTTATAATCCTCGCGGTTATTTAGCAACTCTGGTTTGGCTTTATCAAAACATGTCGTGTAAGGTGTCATACGCTTTGGAATACCATCCCCTCGCCAGTTCTGGCGACGGGGATGGCATTCCACCCCTCTAGAGGGGTAAGACATGTTACTTCACTTTAATGCGGTTGATTTCTCCAAAGGCCTTAAGATCCACAAAATGGATGCCTCTGCCACAGACAAATGTCTGGACCCCTGGAGCTGACCGAAACCCAGTCAAGGGGGTCCTGGACAAAGGGTTTCCTGTCACAGGAGGGTGTCACCGCCCTCCAGACAGGAGATAGTGTATTGTAGCAGGGAGGTTTGAAAGAAACCAGACACTGCCTGGGGCGCACAAGGCTGCCCCTTGCATAATCCGGCCAAACCGGTTCTGGGGCACTCCAGCCCTCGTGCCAGGGCGGCCTGGATCAAAGGAAGGGGGTGTATCCACCCACTTCCTGGGTCCCACCCATAGGAGGGGACCTAGCAGGTAATCACGCCCCCCAGATTGGAATAAGAGTGGGAGCAGTGCCAATGCACATCAGATTTCCTAGAAGAAACATTTGAAACGATATTCTGGACCCTTCGCCCTCCATCTCAACGTGGAAGCCCGAAGAATCTCCCTTGTGGTCAAGGAGTGACCACCCTGCAGCAGCAGGCACCATCCAGCCCTCGACGTCTACTTGGTTGCAGTTCCCGCCGGAACTCGAGCGACTGAGATCGACGAGATCAAGCCTGCCCAGCTTCTAACAGCCCGATCCACAGTCCCTGCAAAGCTGAGACCCGTGGAGGCGACCGGAAGCGTGGGGCATGCCATCTTGAAGTGACCACGAGACGCTGACCGTGCAGCTCACGAGTGACCCTCGAAGCTGTACACCGGGGTTTGAGAAGCCCCCACCCTGAGCTACTCCTGAGCCGAATTTCAGCCCTCCACACTCGACGAGTGCTGCGTGGGGCCCTTTGGCACGATTTGGCTCAACGCGTTGGCCCGGTCACTTGCCAGCTGGCTTGTGGTCCCTGTGCCGACGAACTACCAAAGAAGACTCGTGAATCTGGTTGCTCCAGATCCACACCAGCTCCCCTGAAAAGGAGCCCCGACTCTGACCTTCCTGGTCCGAGTGAGAAGCAATCTTCCGATCCTGCGTGGATTGCTCTTACCAAGGCTTGTTTGCTCCAAACCGGAAGCCGACTGCACCGACGGTGAGAGCCTGCGTGGGACAGATCGTGACCTGCTCCTGGACGTCGCAGATGCCCCAGAGCCCACGTGACAGCGGGGAGAAGCTCCTCGACGACCACCTGATTGCGCCCGACATTGCCTGGTTCCGTCCTGGTTCCACCCTGGTCACTGCTGAGTGACCCAGACTCTGTCCCCTCTGCTTTCAGGTACTCTACAACTTGAGTCCACCCTTGGACTCCACCGGACACTTCGTCTTCACCCTGCCTGCAGCCCTTTCAGCTTCAAGCAACAAGAGCCTGCGTGTCAAAACCCGACGCCACTTCGACCCTGTGCACCCACTTCCTGTGGGTGAGGTAACTTTGCTCCGCCGGTGTTCCCACACTGGTGCACACCTCTAGGGTCTGTGTGTTAAGTTTTGTTCCTCTAGGTTCAGCGGAAGTGTCCTTAAACTTTAACTATTTGACTTTTACGCACCATTGGTTAACATTGGTGCATGCGTGCGCTTTCCGCACATCTCCCGAATCCCGAGGGCCATTCCCGACTTCAGCATTGCTTGTCCTGACTGCTCCCAGCGATTCCCTAGGCCCTAGGCCTAACCACTGTTCGAGTGGCCTCTCTTATACCACTTGTTTAGTATATGGTTTGAGTGGCCCCCCGCCCTCATCCATAATTGTGCAACTTGTATGTTTAAACAGTGCTTTTTGATTTAACGCTTGTGCCCCTTTATTCATAAAGAATACTGGGGATTGTTTTTAGTAATAAACACATATATTTTTATAATATATACTTGTGTGGTGTCCTTTCATTTGGTATTACAGGATTGTATGTGGTAAAACAGCTCGCTTAACACGACCTCTTAAGTTAAGCCTTTAGGCTGCTTAGTCCATGCTACCCCTAGGATAGCTTGTCTAATAAGGTTGACTTACAACCAGACACCATAAGGGATTGTTTGGTCAGGTAGTAGGTGGTTCCAGAATTGGAAACATCCCCTACCAGGCCAACTTCTCACAGTCCCCCAGGCTGTGCTTGGTACCCCTGGCTGTGCTTGGTCCCCCTGGTTGCTCTTGGTCCCCCAGGCTGTGCTTGGTCCCCCAGGCTGTGCTTGGTCCCCCTGGATGCTCTTGGTCCCCCTGGCTATGCTTGGTCTCCCTGGTTCCTCTTGGTCCCCCTGGCTGTGCTTGGTCCCCCAGGCTGTGCTTGGTCTCCCTGGTTGCTCTTGGTCCCCCTGGCTGTGCTTGGTACACCTGGCTGTGCTTGGTCCCCAGGCTGTGCTTGGCCCCCCAGGCTGTGCTTGGTCCCCCTGGTTGCTCTTGGTCCCCCAGGCTGTGCTTGGTCCCCCTGGTGCTCTTGGTCCCCCTGGCTGTGCTTGGTCCCCCTGGTTGCTCTTGGTCCCCCTGGCTGTGCTTGGTCCCCCTGGTTGCTCTTGGTCCCCCAGGCTGTGCTTGGTCCCCCAGGCTGTGCTTGGTCCCCCTGGTTGCTCTTGGTCCCCCAGGCTGTGCTTGGTCCCCCAGGCTGTGCTTGGTCCCCCTGGTTGCTCTTGGTCCCCCAGGCTGTGCTTGGTCCCCCAGGCTGTGCTTGGACCCCCTGGTTGCTCTTGGTCCTCCAGGCTGTGCTTGGTCCCCCAGGCTGTGCTTGGTCCCCCAGGCTGTGCTTGGTCCCCCTGGTTGCTCTTGGTCCCCCTGGCTGTGCTTGGTACCCCTGGCTGTGCTTGGTCCCCCTGGTTGCTCTTGGTCCCCCAGGCTGTGCTTGGTCCCTCTGGTTGCTCTTGGTCCCCCAGGCTGTGCTTGGTCCCCCAGGCTGTGCTTGTTCCCCCTGGTTGCTCTTGGTCCCCCAGGCTGTGCTTGGTCCCCCAGGCTGTGCTTGGCCCCCCTGGTTGCTCTTGGTCCCCCAGGCTGTGCTTGGTCCCCCAGGCTGTGCTTGGTCCCCCAGGCTGTGCTTGTTCCCCCTGGTTGCTCTTGGTCCCCCAGGCTGTGCTTGGTACCCCAGGCTGTGCTTGGCCCCCCTGGTTGCTCTTGGTCCCCCAGGCTGTGCTTGGTCCCCCAGGCTGTGCTTGTTCCCCCTGGTTGCTCTTGGTCCCCCAGGCTGTGCTTGGTCCCCCAGGCTGTGCTTGGCCCCCCTGGTTGCTCTTGGTCCCCCTGGCTGTGCTTGGTCCCCCTGATTGCTCTTGGTCCCCCAGGCTGTGCTTGGTCCCTGTGAGAAGTTGGCCTGGTAGGGGATGTTTCCAATTCTGGAACCACCTACTACCTGACCAAACAATCCCCTTATGGTGTCTGGTTGTAAGTCAACCTTATTAGACAAGCTATCCTAGGGGTAGCATGGACTAAGCAGCCTAAAGGCTTAACTTAAGAGGTCGTGTTAAGCGAGCTGTTTTACCACATACAATCCTGTAATACCAAATGAAAGGACACCACACAAGTATATATTATAAAAATATATGTGTTTATTACTAAAAACAATCCCCAGTATTCTTTATGAATAAAGGGGCACAAGCGTTAAATCAAAAGCACTGTTTAAACATACAAGTTGCACAATTATGGATGAGGGCAGGGGGCCACTCAAACCATATACTAAACAAGTGGTATAAGAGAGGTCACTCGAACAGTGGTTAGGCCTAGGGCCTAGGGAATCGCTGGGAGCAGTCAGGACAAGCAATGCTGAAGTCGGGAATGGCCCTCGGGATTCGGGAGATGTGCGGAAAGCGCACGCATGCACCAATGTTAACCAATGGTGCGTAAAAGTCAAAGAGTTAAAGTTTAAGGACACTTCCGCTGAACCTAGAGGAACAAAACTTAACACACAGACCCTAGAGGTGTGCACCAGTGTGGGAACACCGGCGGAGCAAAGTTACCTCACCCACAGGAAGTGGGTGCACAGGGTCGAAATGGCGTCGGGTTTTGACACGCAGGCTCTTGGTGCTTGAAGCTGAAAGGGCTGCAGGCAGGGTGAAGACGAAGTGTCCGGTGGAGTCCAAGGGTGGACTCAAGTTGTAGAGTACCTGAAAGCAGAGGGGACAGAGTCTGGGTCACTCAGCAGTGACCAGGGTGGAACCAGGACGGAACCAGGCAATGTCGGGCGCAATCAGGTGGTCGTCGAGGCGCTTCTCTTCGCTGTCACGTGGGCTCTGGGGCATCTGCGACGTCCAGGAGCAGGTCACGATCTGTCCCACGCAGGCTCTCACCGTCGGTGCAGTCGGCTTCCGGTTTGGAGCAAACAAGCCTTGGTAAGAGCAATCCACGCGGGATTGGAAGATGGCGTCTCACTCGGACCAGGAAGGTCAGAGTCGGGGCTCCCTTTCAGGGGAGCTGGTGTGGATCTGGAGCAACCAGAATCACGAGTCTTCTTTTGTAGTTCGTCGGCACAGGGACCACAAGCCAGCTGGCAAGTGACCGGGCCAACGCGTTGAGCCAAATCGTGCCAAAGGGCCCCACGCAGCACTCGTCGAGTGTGGAGGGCTGAACTTCGGCTCAGGAGTAGCTCAGGGTGGGGGCTTCTCAAACCCCGGTGTACAGCTTCGAGGGTCACTCGTGGGCTGCACGGTCAGCGTCTCGTGGTCACTTCAAGATGGCGTGCCCCACGCTTCCGGTCGCCTCCACGGGTCTCAGCTTTGCAGGGACTGTGGATCGGGCTGTTAGAAGCTGGGCAGGCTTAATCTCGTCGATCTCAGTCGCTCGAGTTCCGGCGGGAACTGCAACTAAGTAGACGTCGAGGGCTGGATGGTGCCTGCTGCTGCAGGGTGGTCACTCCTTGACCACAAGGGAGATTCTTCGGGCTTCCACGTTGAGATGGAGGGCGAAGGGTCCAGAATATCGTTTCAAATGTTTCTTCCAGGAAATCTGATGTGCATTGGCACTGCTCCCACTCTTATTCGAATCTGGTGGGCGTGATTACCTGCTAGGTCCCCTCCTATGGGTGGGACCCAGGAAGTGGGTGGATACACCCCCTTCCTTTGATCCAGGCCGCCCTGGCACGAGGGCTGGAGTGCCCCAGAACCGGTTTGGCCGGATTATGCAAGGGGCAGCCTTGTGCGCCCCAGGCAGTGTCTGGTTTCTTTCAAACCTCCCTGCTACAATACACTATCTCCTGTCTGGAGGGCGGTGACACCCTCCTGCGACAGGAAACCCTTTGTCCAGGACCCCCTTGACTGGGTTTCGGTCAGCTCCAGGGGTCCAGACATTTGTCTGTGGCAGAGGCATCCATTTTGTGGATCTTAAGGCCTTTGGAGAAATCAACCGCATTAAAGTGAAGTAACATGTCTTACCCCTCTAGAGGGGTGGAATGCCATCCCCGTCGCCAGAACTGGCGAGGGGATGGTATTCCAAAGCGTATGACACCTTACACGACATGTTTTGATAAAGCCAAACCAGAGTTGCTAAATAACCGCGAGGATTATAAGGCACTTAATAGTATATGGTATGGCATTATCCTGAAACAGCTTAGGGATTTGTTCCCGACGGCTGCAGACAGGCTCAGCTCATGCTAGAGCTCCATCTCACATAAAAACCATGCACCCAGCCTCCAGGATTGGTGAGGCCTGTCTATAGGAGTGGCTCACAGGTTTACATGTGTCCAGATATAGGTTTAGACATAGGTATACTATATCTAAGCAAGGGGTGTGTACACCACCTTACCCCAGCTGAGTGATCAGCCAGTTGTGTCAATTTAAGAACCAGCCAGGGGTGGCAAAAGATATGCTGCAGCCCCTGGTAGGCCTTAGTGGCTCCTGTGCCCTGTGCACCTATAGTGCATTCTACAGGGGCTGACAAGGAGTCCATTTCCAATTGGTATGTGCCTATAGCACATGTGTCATTAATTTAGTGAGAGAACAGCAGGCTGGGGGTCTGATCAGCAGGCCCACAGCCTCAGTAGTCGAAAACCAGTGAAGCAAAAAGCAAAAATTTGGGGTGACCATAGGATAGCAGACCCTACTCTCCTACACAACCCCCCCCCAAACGCAGGGACATTAAACTAACCTTGACCAGATAAGTCTTCATGTTCTAAGTGGAAGTACCTGGAGAGACCATCTGCATTACCATGGTCAGTCCCTGGGCGGTGCTCCACTGTAAAGTCCATCCCCTGTAGGGAAATGGACCACCTGAGCAGTTTGGGATTTTCACCCTTCATCTGATTAAGCCATAAGAGGGGCTTATGGTCTGTTTGCACCAGGAAGTGAGTTCCAAACAAGTAGGACCTCAACTTCTTTAATGCCCAAACCACAGCAAAGGCCTCCCTCTCAATGGCTGACCAACGTTTTTCTCTTGGGGTTAGCCTCCTGCTAATGAAAGCAATTGGCTGGTCTTGACCATCTTGATTAAGTTGTGAGAGTACAGCTCCCACCCCCAACTCAGAAGCATCTGTCTGAACAATGAACTGTTTGGAGTAGTCAGGACTCTTTAGGATAGGTGCAGAGCACATGGCCTTCTTCAGGTCTTCAAATGCCTTCTGACAGCTAACTGTCCACTGAACCTTTTTTGGCATCTTCTTGGATGTCAAGTCATTTAATGGTGTCACTATAGACCCATAGTTTTTCACAAACTTTCTGTAATACCCAGTCAGGCCCAAGAAGGCTCTGACTTGTGTCTGGGTAACTGGAGGAGCCCAGTCCTGTATGGCCTGGATTTTGCTTTCCAGTGGCTGAACCTGGCCTCCACCTACTAGGTGGCCCAGGTATACAACCTTACTCTGCCCTATCTGGCACTTTGTGGCCTTGATAGTTAGGCCTGCCTTTTGCAGGGCCTCCAAAACTTTCTTCAGGTGGATCAGGTGATCCTCCCAGGTGGAGCTAAAGACAGCAATATCATCCAGATAAGCTGCACAAAAGTCATCCAACCCAGTAAGGACTTGGTTCACCAACCTTTGGAAAGTGGCAGGTGCATTCTTCAAACCAAAGGGCATTACCACAAACTGATAATGTCCACTAGGGGTAGAGAATGCTGTTTTGGCTTTTGACTCCTCAGCTAGTCTGATTTGCCAGTAGCCAGCTGTCAGATCAAATGTGCTCAGAAACTTGGCAGAAGCCAATCTGTCAATGAGCTCATCTGCTCTTGGAATGGGGTGAGCATCTGTCCTAGTGACAGCATTGAGACCCCTGTAATCCACGCAAAACCTCATTTCTCTCTTACCATCTTGGGTATGAGGTTTTGGCACCAGGACTACTGGGCTGGCCCATGGGCTCTCTGATGGCTCAATCACTCCAAGCTCCAACATCTTTTGCACCTCAGCCTTGATGCAATCCCTGACATGATCAGGTTGCCTGTAGATCTTATTCTTGACAGGCAGACTGTCACCAGTGTCCACAACATGGGTACACCAGTCAGTTTGGCTGGGTGTGAGTGAAAACATTTGCCTGTGAGCCTGCAAAACTTGTCTGCAGTCCCTCTGTTGCTGGTCAGTGAGGCTGCCTGCCAAGGCTACTCCATCAACTGAACCATCATCAGGGTTCTGGGAAAGCAGGTCTGGGAGAGGGTCACTCTCTTCCTCCTGTTCCCCATCTGTGGCCATGAGCAAGCTCATGTCCTCCCTGTCTACAAATGCTTTCAAGCGATTCACATGGATTACCCTGTGAGGGCTCCTGGGTGTTCCAAAGTCTACCAAGTAGGTGACTTCCCCTTTCTTCTCAATAATAGGATAGGGTCCACTCCATTTGTCTTGGAGTGCTGCTGGAGCCACTGGCTCCAGTACCCATACCTTCTGTCCTGGTTGGAACTCTACCAGTACAGCCTTTTGGTCATGCCAAGCTTTCTGCAATTCTTGGCTGGCCTCCAGGTTTTTGGATGCTCTTTCCATGTACTCAGCCATCCTGGAGCGGAGACCAAGTACATAGTCCACTATGTCTAGTTTGGGCTTTTTGAGAGGTAACTCCCATCCTTCCTTCACCAAACACAATGGACCTCTCACAGGGTGGCCAAACAAAAGTTCAAAAGGGCTGTAGCCAACCCCCTTCTGTGGGACCTCTCTGTAAGCAAAGAGCAGGCAGGGTAAAAGAATGTCCCATTTCCGCCTGAGCTTCTCTGGTAATCCTTTTATCATGCCTTTAAGGGTCTTGTTAAATCTCTCCACAAGCCCATTGCATTGTGGATGATATGGGGTGGTAAACTTATAGTTTACTCCACATTCCTTCCACATTGCTTTTAGATAGCTGGACATAAAATTTGTCCCTCTATCTGATAGTACCTCCTTAGGAAAGCCCACTCTTGAGAAAACTGCAATGAGGGCTTTTGCCACCACAGGTGCTGTGGTGGTCCTTAGGGGAATAGCCTCTGGGTACCTGGTGGCATGATCCACTACCACCAGTATGAATCTGTTCCCAGATGCTGTTTGGGGGTCCATTGGACCCACAATATCAATTCCAACTCTCTCAAAGGGGACCCCCACCACAGGTAGTGGTATTAGGGGGGCCTTTGTTGTGCCACCTGACTTACCACTGGCTTGGCAAGTGACACAGGAGCGACAAAACTCCTTGACATCCTCTGACATGTGAGGCCAGTGAAAGTGTGGAACAAGCCTGTCCCACGTCTTGTTCTGGCCTAAGTGTCCTGCAAGGGGAATATCATGGGCCAAGGTAAGGAGGAATCCCCTAAACTGCAGAGGTATCACCAACCTCCTGGTCATGCCAGGCTTGGGGGCTCTAGCCTCTGAGTAAAGGAGTCCCTCATCCCAATACACAGTATGGGTACCTTGGGCATCCCCAGCAGCCTCAGCAGCAGCCTGCTGTCTGAGGGGTTCAAGGGAAGGGCAATCTAATTGAGCCTGCCTCAGGTCTGCCCTTGAGGGTCCCCCTGTCCCCAGAAACTCAACCTGGTCAGGTTCAAGCTCCTCAGAGACAGTCTCCTCTTGGACTGCAGAATCAGTTTCCTCTGAAACCTGATCCTCAACCTGGGGCAAGGTGGAAGGCGAAGCCTTTCCTCTCTTGCTCCTTCTCTTGGGTTGTGGCTGGTCTATTGTCTCAAGATCCACCACTGGTTCAGGAAGGCACTTCTTAGCCTGAGCCCTTGTCATGGCAAGGACATGCTCTGAAATCCCTAGCATTTCTGCATGAGTCCTGTACTCCACTTCTGACCATGCTGAGCTTTCAAGGTCATTGCCTAACAGACAGTCTACTGGTAGGTCTGCACTCACCACAACTTTCTTTAGGCCATCAACCCCTCCCCAGGAGAAGTTCACAACTGCCACACTATGGGAGGTAGTGGAGTTGCTTGCATTGGTTACTAGGTAGCTCTCTCCTAGTACAATCTGTCCAGGGTCCACAAAGCCAGGGGTCACCATGGTGACACTAGCACATGTGTCCCTGTAAGCTTGAGCCAGTTTCTCATTTATTAAGGGAGTCTGCCTGTATTTGCCCAGGTTAGTGGGGCTTACTGCAGTGGGCAACTCAATGTCCACATCATACAGGAGAACTGCCTGTGTAGGGACTCTGACTAGGCCAGATCCTACTTCAATACCCAGGGTCAACCCAGCTACACCCTTGGACTGTGTTCCACCACTGCTTACTGTACTTGGGGTTGCAGTTGCTTTAGGAGCTGTAGTGGTGGGAACTGGATTTGCCTTGGTGCACTCACTGCCCCAGTGTGAAACTGATTTGCAGGTATTACACCAAGGTGTCTTTGGACCTTTGTTCTTCTTCTTCTTGTTACCATTTTGGGAACCACCCTCCTTACTATTAGTTTGGGGGCCTGAAGACTTCTGGTCTTTTTCTTTATCTTTCTGATTCTGATTACCACCCTTCTGGTCTGTTTTCTTCTGGTCACCACCTTGGTTCTGGGGTTTCTGCTTAATCCTTGTTCTGACCCATTTGTCTGCCTTCTTTCCCAATTCTTGGGGAGAGGTCAGATCAGAGTCAATAAGGTATTGATGCAACAGCTGGTTTGTACAGTTATTAAGGATCTGTTCTCTCATCATAAGATTGTACAATCCTGTATAGTCTGAAACTTTACTTCCCTGTAACCAACCCTCCAAAGCCTTAGTGGCACACTCCACAAAATCAGTCCAGTCTTGAGTCTGTGCTTTCTGGGTGTCTCTGAACAACAACCTGTATTGCTCAGTGGTTAGGCCATACCCTTCAATGAGAGCACTCTTCAAAACAGAGTAGTTTTTGGCATCCTCAGGTCTAACTGTGAGGAGCCTGTCCCTCCCTTTCTCAGAAAAGGAGTACCACAAAATTGCAGCCCACTGATTCTCAGGAACCTGCTGTACCATGCAGGCTCTCTCAAGAGCAGTCATCCATTTGTGGATGTCATCCCCTTCTTTAAAGGGGGTGTGAGAAGTTGGCCTGGTAGGGGATGTTTCCAATTCTGGAACCACCTACTACCTGACCAAACAATCCCCTTATGGTGTCTGGTTGTAAGTCAACCTTATTAGACAAGCTATCCTAGTGGTAGCATGGACTAAGCAGCCTAAAGGCTTAACTTAAGAGGTCGTGTTAAGCGAGCTGTTTTACCACATACAATCCTGTAATACCAAATGAAAGGACACCACACAAGTATTATATTATAAAAATATATGTGTTTATTACTAAAAACAATCCCCAGTATTCTTTATGAATAAAGGGGCACAAGCGTTAAATCAAAAGCACTGTTTAAACATACAAAGTTGCACAATTATGGATGAGGGCAGGGGGCCACTCAAACCATATACTAAACAAGTGGTATAAGAGAGGCCACTCGAACAGTGGTTAGGCCTAGGGCCTAGGGAATCGCTGGGAGCAGTCAGGACCAGCAATGCTGAAGTCGGGAATGGCCCTCGGGATTCGGGAGATGTGCGGAAAGCGCACGCATGCACCAATGTTAACCAATGGTGCGTAAAAGTCAAATAGTTAAAGTTTAAGGACACTTCCGCTGAACCTAGAGGAACAAAACTTAACACACAGACCCTAGAGGTGTGCACCAGTGTGGGAACACCGGCGGAGCAAAGTTACCTCACCCACAGGAAGTGGGTGCACAGGGTCGAAGTGGCGTCGGGTTTTGACACGCAGGCTCTTGGTGCTTGAAGCTGAAAGGGCTGCAGGCAGGGTGAAGACGAAGTGTCCGGTGGAGTCCAAGGGTGGACTCAAATTGTAGAGTACCTGAAAGCAGAGGGGACAGAGTCTGGGTCACTCAGCAGTGACCAGGGTGGAACCAGGACGGAACCAGGCAATGTCGGGCGCAATCAGGTGGTCGTCGAGGCGCTTCTCTTCGCTGTCACGTGGGCTCTGGGGCATCTGCGACGTCCAGGAGCAGGTCACGATCTGTCCCACGCAGGCTCTCACCGTCGGTGCAGTCGGCTTCCGGTTTGGAGCAAACAAGCCTTGGTAAGAGCAATCCACGCGGGATTAGAAGATGGCGTCTCACTCGGACCAGGAAGGCCAGAGTCGGAGCTCCCTTTCAGGGGAGCTGGTGTGGATCTGGAGCAACCAGAATCACGAGTCTTCTTTTGTAGTTCGTCGGCACAGGGACCACAAGCCAGCTGGCAAGTGACCGGGCCAACGCGTTGAGCCAAATCGTGCCAAAGGGCCCCACGCAGCACTCGTCGAGTGTGGAGGGCTGAACTTCGGCTCAGGAGTAGCTCAGGGTGGGGGCTTCTCAAACCCCGGTGTACAGCTTCGAGGGTCACTCGTGGGCTGCACGGTCAGCGTCTCGTGGTCACTTCAAGATGGCGTGCCCCACGCTTCCGGTCGCCTCCACGGGTCTCAGCTTTGCAGGGACTGTGGATCGGGCTGTTAGAAGCTGGGCAGGCTTGATCTCGTCGATCTCAGTCGCTCGAGTTCCGGCGGGAACTGCAACCAAGTAGACGTCGAGGGCTGGATGGTGCCTGCTGCTGCAGGGTGGTCACTCCTTGACCACAAGGGAGATTCTTCGGGCTTCCACGTTGAGATGGAGGGCGAAGGGTCCAGAATATCGTTTCAAATGTTTCTTCCAGGAAATCTGATGTGCATTGGCACTGCTCCCACTCTTATTCGAATCTGGTGGGCGTGATTACCTGCTAGGTCCCCTCCTATGGGTGGGACCCAGGAAGTGGGTGGATACACCCCCTTCCTTTGATCCAGGCCGCCCTGGCACGAGGGCTGGAGTGCCCCAGAACCGGTTTGGCCGGATTATGCAAGGGGCAGCCTTGTGCGCCCCAGGCAGTGTCTGGTTTCTTTCAAACCTCCCTGCTACAATACACTATCTCCTGTCTGGAGGGCGGTGACACCCTCCTGTGACAGGAAACCCTTTGTCCAGGACCCCCTTGACTGGGTTTCGGTCAGCTCCAGGGGTCCAGACATTTGTCTGTGGCAGAGGCATCCATTTTGGGGATCTTAAGGCCTTTGGAGAAATCAACCGCATTAAAGTGAAGTAACATGTCTTACCCCTCTAGAGGGGTGGAATGCCATCCCCGTCGCCAGAACTGGCGAGGGGATGGTATTCCAAAGCGTATGACACCTTACACGACATGTTTTGATAAAGCCAAACCAGAGTTGCTAAATAACCGCGAGGATTATAAGGCACTTAATAGTATATGGTATGGCATTATCCTGAAACAGCTTAGGGATTTGTTCCCGACGGCTGCAGACAGGCTCAGCTCATGCTAGAGCTCCATCTCACATAAAAACCAAGCACCCAGCCTCCAGGATTGGTGAGGCCTGTCTATAGGAGTGGCTCACAGGTTTACATGTGTCCAGATATAGGTTTTAGACATAGGTATACTATATCTAAGCAAGGGGTGTGTACACCACCTTACCCCAGCTGAGTGATCAGCCAGTTGTGTCAATTTAAGAACCAGCCAGGGGTGGCAAAAGATATGCTGCAGCCCCTGGTAGGCCTTAGTGGCTCCTGTGCCCTGTGCACCTATAGTGCATTCTACAGGGGCTGACAAGGAGTCCATTTCCAATTGGTATGTGCCTATAGCACATGTGTCATTAATTTAGTGAGAGAACAGCAGGCTGGGGGTCTGATCAGCAGGCCCACAGCCTCAGTAGTCGAAAACCAGTGAAGCAAAAAGCAAAAATTTGGGGTGACCATAGGATAGCAGACCCTACTCTCCTACACAACCCCCCCCCAAACGCAGGGACATTAAACTAACCTTGACCAGATAAGTCTTCATGTTCTAAGTGGAAGTACCTGGAGAGACCATCTGCATTACCATGGTCAGTCCCTGGGCGGTGCTCCACTGTAAAGTCCATCCCCTGTAGGGAAATGGACCACCTGAGCAGTTTGGGATTTTCACCCTTCATCTGATTAAGCCATAAGAGGGGCTTATGGTCTGTTTGCACCAGGAAGTGAGTTCCAAACAAGTAGGACCTCAACTTCTTTAATGCCCAAACCACAGCAAAGGCCTCCCTCTCAATGGCTGACCAACGTTTTTCTCTTGGGGTTAGCCTCCTGCTAATGAAAGCAATTGGCTGGTCTTGACCATCTTGATTAAGTTGTGAGAGTACAGCTCCCACCCCCAACTCAGAAGCATCTGTCTGAACAATGAACTGTTTGGAGTAGTCAGGACTCTTTAGGATAGGTGCAGAGCACATGGCCTTCTTCAGGTCTTCAAATGCCTTCTGACAGCTAACTGTCCACTGAACCTTTTTTGGCATCTTCTTGGATGTCAAGTCATTTAATGGTGTCACTATAGACCCATAGTTTTTCACAAACTTTCTGTAATACCCAGTCAGGCCCAAGAAGGCTCTGACTTGTGTCTGGGTAACTGGAGGAGCCCAGTCCTGTATGGCCTGGATTTTGCTTTCCAGTGGCTGAACCTGGCCTCCACCTACTAGGTGGCCCAGGTATACAACCTTACTCTGCCCTATCTGGCACTTTGTGGCCTTGATAGTTAGGCCTGCCTTTTGCAGGGCCTCCAAAACTTTCTTCAGGTGGATCAGGTGATCCTCCCAGGTGGAGCTAAAGACAGCAATATCATCCAGATAAGCTGCACAAAAGTCATCCAACCCAGTAAGGACTTGGTTCACCAACCTTTGGAAAGTGGCAGGTGCATTCTTCAAACCAAAGGGCATTACCACAAACTGATAATGTCCACTAGGGGTAGAGAATGCTGTTTTGGCTTTTGACTCCTCAGCTAGTCTGATTTGCCAGTAGCCAGCTGTCAGATCAAAGGTGCTCAGAAACTTGGCAGAAGCCAATCTGTCAATGAGCTCATCTGCTCTTGGAATGGGGTGAGCATCTGTCCTAGTGACAGCATTGAGACCCCTGTAATCCACGCAAAACCTCATTTCTCTCTTACCATCTTGGGTATGAGGTTTTGGCACCAGGACTACTGGGCTGGCCCATGGGCTCTCTGATGGCTCAATCACTCCAAGCTCCAACATCTTTTGCACCTCAGCCTTGATGCAATCCCTGACATGATCAGGTTGCCTGTAGATCTTATTCTTGACAGGCAGACTGTCACCAGTGTCCACAACATGGGTACACCAGTCAGTTTGGCTGGGTGTGAGTGAAAACATTTGCCTGTGAGCCTGCAAAACTTGTCTGCAGTCCCTCTGTTGCTGGTCAGTGAGGCTGCCTGCCAAGGCTACTCCATCAACTGAACCATCATCAGGGTTCTGGGAAAGCAGGTCTGGGAGAGGGTCACTCTCTTCCTCCTGTTCCCCATCTGTGGCCATGAGCAAGCTCATGTCCTCCCTGTCTACAAATGCTTTCAAGCGATTCACATGGATTACCCTGTGGGGGCTCCTGGGTGTTCCAAAGTCTACCAAGTAGGTGACTTCCCCTTTCTTCTCAATAATAGGATAGGGTCCACTCCATTTGTCTTGGAGTGCTGCTGGAGCCACTGGCTCCAGTACCCATACCTTCTGTCCTGGTTGGAACTCTACCAGCACAGCCTTTTGGTCATGCCAAGCTTTCTGCAATTCTTGGCTGGCCTCCAGGTTTTTGGATGCTCTTTCCATGTACTCAGCCATCCTGGAGCGGAGACCAAGTACATAGTCCACTATGTCTAGTTTGGGCTTTTTGAGAGGTAACTCCCATCCTTCCTTCACCAAACACAATGGACCTCTCACAGGGTGGCCAAACAAAAGTTCAAAAGGGCTGTAGCCAACCCCCTTCTGTGGGACCTCTCTGTAAGCAAAGAGCAGGCAGGGTAAAAGAATGTCCCATTTCCGCCTGAGCTTCTCTGGTAATCCTTTTATCATGCCTTTAAGGGTCTTGTTAAATCTCTCCACAAGCCCATTGCATTGTGGATGATATGGGGTGGTAAACTTGTAGTTTACTCCACATTCCTTCCACATTGCTTTTAGATAGCTGGACATAAAATTTGTCCCTCTATCTGATAGTACCTCCTTAGGAAAGCCCACTCTTGAGAAAACTGCAATGAGGGCTTTTGCCACCACAGGTGCTGTGGTGGTCCTTAGGGGAATAGCCTCTGGGTACCTGGTGGCATGATCCACTACCACCAGTATGAATCTGTTCCCAGATGCTGTTTGGGGGTCCATTGGACCCACAATATCAATTCCAACTCTCTCAAAGGGGACCCCCACCACAGGTAGTGGTATTAGGGGGGCCTTTGTTGTGCCACCTGACTTACCACTGGCTTGGCAAGTGACACAGGAGCGACAAAACTCCTTGACATCCTCTGACATGTGAGGCCAGTGAAAGTGTGGAACAAGCCTGTCCCACGTCTTGTTCTGGCCTAAGTGTCCTGCAAGGGGAATATCATGGGCCAAGGTAAGGAGGAATCCCCTAAACTGCAGAGGTATCACCAACCTCCTGGTCATGCCAGGCTTGGGGGCTCTAGCCTCTGAGTAAAGGAGTCCCTCATCCCAATACACAGTATGGGTACCTTGGGCATCCCCAGCAGCCTCAGCAGCAGCCTGCTGTCTGAGGGGTTCAAGGGAAGGGCAATCTAATTGAGCCTGCCTCAGGTCTGCCCTTGAGGGTCCCCCTGTCCCCAGAAACTCAACCTGGTCAGGTTCAAGCTCCTCAGAGACAGTCTCCTCTTGGACTGCAGAATCAGTTTCCTCTGAAACCTGATCCTCAACCTGGGGCAAGGTGGAAGGCGAGGCCTTTCCTCTCTTGCTCCTTCTCTTGGGTTGTGGCTGGTCTATTGTCTCAAGATCCACCACTGGTTCAGGAAGGCACTTCTTAGCCTGAGCCCTTGTCATGGCAAGGACATGCTCTGAAATCCCTAGCATTTCTGCATGAGTCCTGTACTCCACTTCTGACCATGCTGAGCTTTCAAGGTCATTGCCTAACAGACAGTCTACTGGTAGGTCTGCACTCACCACAACCTTCTTTAGGCCATCAACCCCTCCCCAGGAGAAGTTCACAACTGCCACACTATGGGAGGTAGTGGAGTTGCTTGCATTGGTTACTAGGTAGCTCTCTCCTAGTACAATCTGTCCAGGGTCCACAAAGCCAGGGGTCACCATGGTGACACTAGCACATGTGTCCCTGTAGGCTTGAGCCAGTTTCTCATTTATTAAGGGAGTCTGCCTGTATTTGCCCAGGTTAGTGGGGCTTACTGCAGTGGGCAACTCAATGTCCACATCATACAGGAGAACTGCCTGTGTAGGGACTCTGACTAGGCCAGATCCTACTTCAATACCCAGGGTCAACCCAGCTACACCCTTGGACTGTGTTCCACCACTGCTTACTGTACTTGGGGTTGCAGTTGCTTTAGGAGCTGTAGTGGTGGGAACTGGATTTGCCTTGGTGCACTCACTGCCCCAGTGTGAAACTGATTTGCAGGTATTACACCAAGGTGTCTTTGGACCTTTGTTCTTCTTCTTCTTGTTACCATTTTGGGAACCACCCTCCTTACTATTAGTTTGGGGGCCTGAAGACTTCTGGTCTTTTTCTTTATCTTTCTGATTCTGATTACCACCCTTCTGGTCTGTTTTCTTCTGGTCACCACCTTGGTTCTGGGGTTTCTGCTTAATCCTTGTTCTGACCCATTTGTCTGCCTTCTTTCCCAATTCTTGGGGAGAGGTCAGATCAGAGTCAATAAGGTATTGATGCAACAGCTGGTTTGTACAGTTATTAAGGATCTGTTCTCTCATCATAAGATTGTACAATCCTGTATAGTCTGAAACTTTACTTCCCTGTAACCAACCCTCCAAAGCCTTAGTGGCACACTCCACAAAATCAGTCCAGTCTTGAGTCTGTGCTTTCTGGGTGTCTCTGAACAACAACCTGTATTGCTCAGTGGTTAGGCCATACCCTTCAATGAGAGCACTCTTCAAAACAGAGTAGTTTTTGGCATCCTCAGGTCTAACTGTGAGGAGCCTGTCTCTCCCTTTCTCAGAAAAGGAGTACCACAAAATTGCAGCCCACTGGTTCTCAGGAACCTGCTGTACCATGCAGGCTCTCTCAAGAGCAGTCATCCATTTGTGGATGTCATCCCCTTCTTTGAAGGGGGGCACAATCTTGGTCAGGTTTCTATTGTCATAGGCCCTGTCTTTTTCTCTTGGAAAATTGCTGCCACCAGTGACATCTAAGCCACTTAATTTCTGCTCTCTTGCCAAGGCAAGTCTAGCTTGAGCCAAGGCTACCTCCTCCCTCTCTATCTGGAGTTTGACAGCCCTCATTCTGGCCCTATGCTCTAACTTTTGAGAAGCACTCATGCCTCTCTGTGATTCTCTGGAGGCACTAGAAAGATGAGAGTCTCCTGAGGGAGATCTCACTCTTCTGTTGCCTGGGAGAATCATTTGTTGGGATCTGGGGAGGTGCTGGCCCTCTCCATTTCCCAGTAGGTCCAAGTTGGCCTGGCTAAGCCTACCAACTGGAACCTGGCTACCCTGATCCTGTACTTCTAAGTCCCCAGCATCTGAGTCCTCATCCAAGTCATCATCATCCTCCTCTTCAGGGGGATCAACTGCAGGGGGGTTCCCTCCAGTTCCTGTATCTAGGGAAGCTGCTTTTGCCCTCTCTAAGTCATCCTGTTCTAGGAGTTCTATCAGGGTCAGGCAGGTGGGGCTTCTGCCCCTTTTTAACCCTCTTGCTTTGCACAAGACAATCAAGTCTCTGCGGGTTAGTTTGTCATATCCAGAAGTTGCCTGGGTAGGGTCAACTGTCACAGGACTAGACCCTGAGGCCTTTCCTGTGTCGGACATGGTTACTAGTGAGGTGTAAGTGGTGCACTTACCTACACTAAGTGTTTTCCTACTGGACCTTGCTAGTGAGTTGTAGTCAGGGGTGTGCTACTCCCTTCAACCTACAACTACTAAGTTCAGTAGAACTTAATATGCTAAGCTTTTGATTTTATATGTACCTAGAGGTACTTGATGTGATCTTTCAATTTGATATAAAGATTGCAATGGTAAAACAACAGCAAGCTCAAATCCGCACCGCTGCTCACCAATGTGAGAAGTTGGCCTGGTAGGGGATGTTTCCAATTCTGGAACCACCTACTACCTGACCAAACAATCCCCTTATGGTGTCTGGTTGTAAGTCAACCTTATTAGACAAGCTATCCTAGTGGTAGCATGGACTAAGCAGCCTAAAGGCTTAACTTAAGAGGTCGTGTTAAGCGAGCTGTTTTACCACATACAATCCTGTAATACCAAATGAAAGGACACCACACAAGTATTATATTATAAAAATATATGTGTTTATTACTAAAAACAATCCCCAGTATTCTTTATGAATAAAGGGGCACAAGCGTTAAATCAAAAGCACTGTTTAAACATACAAAGTTGCACAATTATGGATGAGGGCAGGGGGCCA
Source organism: Lissotriton helveticus (assembly GCF_964261635.1). NCBI lineage: Eukaryota > Metazoa > Chordata > Amphibia > Caudata > Salamandridae > Lissotriton > Lissotriton helveticus. The sequence goes on along the minus strand of NW_027611651.1, from coordinate 3,491,863 downwards.
CTCAAACCATATACTAAACAAGTGGTATAAGAGAGGCCACTCGAACAGTGGTTAGGCCTAGGGCCTAGGGAATCGCTGGGAGCAGTCAGGACCAGCAATGCTGAAGTCGGGAATGGCCCTCGGGATTCGGGAGATGTGCGGAAAGCGCACGCATGCACCAATGTTAACCAATGGTGCGTAAAAGTCAAATAGTTAAAGTTTAAGGACACTTCCGCTGAACCTAGAGGAACAAAACTTAACACACAGACCCTAGAGGTGTGCACCAGTGTGGGAACACCGGCGGAGCAAAGTTACCTCACCCACAGGAAGTGGGTGCACAGGGTCGAAGTGGCGTCGGGTTTTGACACGCAGGCTCTTGGTGCTTGAAGCTGAAAGGGCTGCAGGCAGGGTGAAGACGAAGTGTCCGGTGGAGTCCAAGGGTGGACTCAAATTGTAGAGTACCTGAAAGCAGAGGGGACAGAGTCTGGGTCACTCAGCAGTGACCAGGGTGGAACCAGGACGGAACCAGGCAATGTCGGGCGCAATCAGGTGGTCGTCGAGGCGCTTCTCTTCGCTGTCACGTGGGCTCTGGGGCATCTGCGACGTCCAGGAGCAGGTCACGATCTGTCCCACGCAGGCTCTCACCGTCGGTGCAGTCGGCTTCCGGTTTGGAGCAAACAAGCCTTGGTAAGAGCAATCCACGCGGGATTAGAAGATGGCGTCTCACTCGGACCAGGAAGGCCAGAGTCGGAGCTCCCTTTCAGGGGAGCTGGTGTGGATCTGGAGCAACCAGAATCACGAGTCTTCTTTTGTAGTTCGTCGGCACAGGGACCACAAGCCAGCTGGCAAGTGACCGGGCCAACGCGTTGAGCCAAATCGTGCCAAAGGGCCCCACGCAGCACTCGTCGAGTGTGGAGGGCTGAACTTCGGCTCAGGAGTAGCTCAGGGTGGGGGCTTCTCAAACCCCGGTGTACAGCTTCGAGGGTCACTCGTGGGCTGCACGGTCAGCGTCTCGTGGTCACTTCAAGATGGCGTGCCCCACGCTTCCGGTCGCCTCCACGGGTCTCAGCTTTGCAGGGACTGTGGATCGGGCTGTTAGAAGCTGGGCAGGCTTGATCTCGTCGATCTCAGTCGCTCGAGTTCCGGCGGGAACTGCAACCAAGTAGACGTCGAGGGCTGGATGGTGCCTGCTGCTGCAGGGTGGTCACTCCTTGACCACAAGGGAGATTCTTCGGGCTTCCACGTTGAGATGGAGGGCGAAGGGTCCAGAATATCGTTTCAAATGTTTCTTCCAGGAAATCTGATGTGCATTGGCACTGCTCCCACTCTTATTCGAATCTGGTGGGCGTGATTACCTGCTAGGTCCCCTCCTATGGGTGGGACCCAGGAAGTGGGTGGATACACCCCCTTCCTTTGATCCAGGCCGCCCTGGCACGAGGGCTGGAGTGCCCCAGAACCGGTTTGGCCGGATTATGCAAGGGGCAGCCTTGTGCGCCCCAGGCAGTGTCTGGTTTCTTTCAAACCTCCCTGCTACAATACACTATCTCCTGTCTGGAGGGCGGTGACACCCTCCTGTGACAGGAAACCCTTTGTCCAGGACCCCCTTGACTGGGTTTCGGTCAGCTCCAGGGGTCCAGACATTTGTCTGTGGCAGAGGCATCCATTTTGGGGATCTTAAGGCCTTTGGAGAAATCAACCGCATTAAAGTGAAGTAACATGTCTTACCCCTCTAGAGGGGTGGAATGCCATCCCCGTCGCCAGAACTGGCGAGGGGATGGTATTCCAAAGCGTATGACACCTTACACGACATGTTTTGATAAAGCCAAACCAGAGTTGCTAAATAACCGCGAGGATTATAAGGCACTTAATAGTATATGGTATGGCATTATCCTGAAACAGCTTAGGGATTTGTTCCCGACGGCTGCAGACAGGCTCAGCTCATGCTAGAGCTCCATCTCACATAAAAACCAAGCACCCAGCCTCCAGGATTGGTGAGGCCTGTCTATAGGAGTGGCTCACAGGTTTACATGTGTCCAGATATAGGTTTTAGACATAGGTATACTATATCTAAGCAAGGGGTGTGTACACCACCTTACCCCAGCTGAGTGATCAGCCAGTTGTGTCAATTTAAGAACCAGCCAGGGGTGGCAAAAGATATGCTGCAGCCCCTGGTAGGCCTTAGTGGCTCCTGTGCCCTGTGCACCTATAGTGCATTCTACAGGGGCTGACAAGGAGTCCATTTCCAATTGGTATGTGCCTATAGCACATGTGTCATTAATTTAGTGAGAGAACAGCAGGCTGGGGGTCTGATCAGCAGGCCCACAGCCTCAGTAGTCGAAAACCAGTGAAGCAAAAAGCAAAAATTTGGGGTGACCATAGGATAGCAGACCCTACTCTCCTACAGGGGGGCACAATTTTGGTCAGGTTTCTATTATCATAGGCCCTGTCTTTTTCTCTTGGAATATTGCTGCCACCAGTGACATCTAAGCCACTTAATTTCTGCTCTCTTGCCAAGGCAAGTTTAGCTTGAGCTAAGGTAAGCTTAGCTTGACTCAGGGCTACCTCCTCTCTCTCTATCTGGAGTCTGACAGCCCTCATTCTAGCCCTATGCTCAGCTTTCTGAGAAGCACTCATGCCTCTCTCTGATTCTCTGGAGGCACTAGAAAGATGAGAGTCCCCTGAGGGAGATCTCACTCTTCTGTTGCCTGGGAGAATCACATGTTGGGTTCTGGGGAGGTGCTGGCCCTCTCCATTCCCCAGTAGGTCCAAGTTGGCCTGGCTAAGCCTACCAACTGGAACCTGGCTACCCTGATCCTGTACTTCTAAGTCCCCAACATCTGAGTCCTCATCCAAGTCATCATCATCCTCCTCTTCAGGGGGATCAACTACAGGGGGGTTCTCTCCATTTCCTGTGTCTAGGGAAGCTGTTTTAGCCTTCTCTAAGTCATCCTGTTCTAGGATTTCTACCAGGGTTAGGCAGGTGGGGCTTCTGCCCCTTTTTAACCCTCTTGCTTTGCACAAGGCAATCAAGTCTCTGCGGGTTAGTTTGTCATATCCAAAAGTTGCCTGGGTAGGGTCAACTGTCACAGGACTAGACCCTGAGGCCTTTCCTGTGTCAGACATGGTTACTAGTGAGGTGTAAGTGGTGCACTTACCTACACTAAGTGTTTTCCTACTGTACCTTGCTAGTTAGTTGTAGTCAGGGTGTGCTAATCCCTTCAACCTACAACTACTAAGTTCAGTAGAACTTAATATGCTAAGCTTTTGATTTTATATGTACCTAGAGGTACTTGATGTGATCTTTCAATTTGATATAAAGATTGCAATGGTAAAACAACAGCAAGCTCAAATCCGCACCGCTGCTCACCAATGTGAGAAGTTGGCCTGGTAGGGGATGTTTCCAATTCTGGAACCACCTACTACCTGACCAAACAATCCCCTTATGGTGTCTGGTTGTAAGTCAACCTTATTAGACAAGCTATCCTAGGGGTAGCATGGACTAAGCAGCCTAAAGGCTTAACTTAAGAGGTCGTGTTAAGCGAGCTGTTTTACCACATACAATCCTGTAATACCAAATGAAAGGACACCACACAAGTATATATTATAAAAATATATGTGTTTATTACTAAAAACAATCCCCAGTATTCTTTATGAATAAAGGGGCACAAGCGTTAAATCAAAAGCACTGTTTAAACATACAAGTTGCACAATTATGGATGAGGGCAGGGGGCCACTCAAACCATATACTAAACAAGTGGTATAAGAGAGGTCACTCGAACAGTGGTTAGGCCTAGGGCCTAGGGAATCGCTGGGAGCAGTCAGGACAAGCAATGCTGAAGTCAGGAATGGCCCTCGGGATTCGGGAGATGTGCGGAAAGCGCACGCATGCACCAATGTTAACCAATGGTGCGTAAAAGTCAAAGAGTTAAAGTTTAAGGACACTTCCGCTGAACCTAGAGGAACAAAACTTAACACACAGACCCTAGAGGTGTGCACCAGTGTGGGAACACCGGCGGAGCAAAGTTACCTCACCCACAGGAAGTGGGTGCACAGGGTCGAAATGGCGTCGGGTTTTGACACGCAGGCTCTTGGTGCTTGAAGCTGAAAGGGCTGCAGGCAGGGTGAAGACGAAGTGTCCGGTGGAGTCCAAGGGTGGACTCAAGTTGTAGAGTACCTGAAAGCAGAGGGGACAGAGTCTGGGTCACTCAGCAGTGACCAGGGTGGAACCAGGACGGAACCAGGCAATGTCGGGCGCAATCAGGTGGTCGTCGAGGCGCTTCTCTTCGCTGTCACGTGGGCTCTGGGGCATCTGCGACGTCCAGGAGCAGGTCACGATCTGTCCCACGCAGGCTCTCACCGTCGGTGCAGTCGGCTTCCGGTTTGGAGCAAACAAGCCTTGGTAAGAGCAATCCACGCGGGATTGGAAGATGGCGTCTCACTCGGACCAGGAAGGTCAGAGTCGGGGCTCCCTTTCAGGGGAGCTGGTGTGGATCTGGAGCAACCAGAATCACGAGTCTTCTTTTGTAGTTCGTCGGCACAGGGACCACAAGCCAGCTGGCAAGTGACCGGGCCAACGCGTTGAGCCAAATCGTGCCAAAGGGCCCCACGCAGCACTCGTCAAGTGTGGAGGGCTGAACTTCGGCTCAGGAGTAGCTCAGGGTGGGGGCTTCTCAAACCCCGGTGTACAGCTTCGAGAGTCACTCGTGGGCTGCACGGTCAGCGTCTCGTGGTCACTTCAAGATGGCGTGCCCCACGCTTCCGGTCGCCTCCACGGGTCTCAGCTTTGCAGGGACTGTGGATCGGGCTGTTAGAAGCTGGGCAGGCTTGATCTCGTCGATCTCAGTCGCTCGAGTTCCGGCGGGAACTGCAACTAAGTAGACGTCGAGGGCTGGATGGTGCCTGCTGCTGCAGGGTGGTCACTCCTTGACCACAAGGGAGATTCTTCGGGCTTCCACGTTGAGATGGAGGGCGAAGGGTCCAGAATATCGTTTCAAATGTTTCTTCCAGGAAATCTGATGTGCATTGGCACTGCTCCCACTCTTATTCGAATCTGGTGGGCGTGATTACCTGCTAGGTCCCCTCCTATGGGTGGGACCCAGGAAGTGGGTGGATACACCCCCTTCCTTTGATCCAGGCCGCCCTGGCACGAGGGCTGGAGTGCCCCAGAACCGGTTTGGCCGGATTATGCAAGGGGCAGCCTTGTGCGCCCCAGGCAGTGTCTGGTTTCTTTCAAACCTCCCTGCTACAATACACTATCTCCTGTCTGGAGGGCGGTGACACCCTCCTGCGACAGGAAACCCTTTGTCCAGGACCCCCTTGACTGGGTTTCGGTCAGCTCCAGGGGTCCAGACATTTGTCTGTGGCAGAGGCATCCATTTTGTGGATCTTAAGGCCTTTGGAGAAATCAACCGCATTAAAGTGAAGTAACATGTCTTACCCCTCTAGAGGGGTGGAATGCCATCCCCGTCGCCAGAACTGGCGAGGGGATGGTATTCCAAAGCGTATGACACCTTACACGACATGTTTTGATAAAGCCAAACCAGAGTTGCTAAATAACCGCGAGGATTATAAGGCACTTAATAGTATATGGTATGGCATTATCCTGAAACAGCTTAGGGATTTGTTCCCGACGGCTGCAGACAGGCTCAGCTCATGCTAGAGCTCCATCTCACATAAAAACCATGCACCCAGCCTCCAGGATTGGTGAGGCCTGTCTATAGGAGTGGCTCACAGGTTTACATGTGTCCAGATATAGGTTTAGACATAGGTATACTATATCTAAGCAAGGGGTGTGTACACCACCTTACCCCAGCTGAGTGATCAGCCAGTTGTGTCAATTTAAGAACCAGCCAGGGGTGGCAAAAGATATGCTGCAGCCCCTGGTAGGCCTTAGTGGCTCCTGTGCCCTGTGCACCTATAGTGCATTCTACAGGGGCTGACAAGGAGTCCATTTCCAATTGGTATGTGCCTATAGCACATGTGTCATTAATTTAGTGAGAGAACAGCAGGCTGGGGGTCTGATCAGCAGGCCCACAGCCTCAGTAGTCGAAAACCAGTGAAGCAAAAAGCAAAAATTTGGGGTGACCATAGGATAGCAGACCCTACTCTCCTACAGTCCCCCAGGCTGTGCTTGGTCCCCCAGGCTGTGCTTGGTCCCCCAGGGTCTGCTTGGTCCCCCTGGTTGCTCTTGGTCCTTCAGGCTGTGCTTGGTCCCCCAGGCTCTGCTTGGTCCCCCTGGTTGCTCTTGGTCCCCCAGGCTGTGCTTTGTCCCCCAGGCTGTGCTTGGTCCCCCTGGTTGCTCTTGGTCCCCCAGGCTGTGCTTGGTACCCCAGGCTGTGCTTGGTCCCTGTGAGAAGTTGGCCTGGTAGGGGATGTTTCCAATTCTGGAACCACCTACTACCTGACCAAACAATCCCTTATGGTGTCTGGTTGTAAGTCAACCTTATTAGACAAGCTATCCTAGGGGTAGCATGGACTAAGAAGCCTAAAGGCTTAACTTAAGAGGTCGTGTTAAGCGAGCTGTTTTACCACATACAATCCTGTAATACCAAATGAAAGGACACCACACAAGTATATATTATAAAAATATATGTGTTTATTACTAAAAACAATCCCCAGTATTCTTTATGAATAAAGGGGCACAAGCGTTAAATCAAAAGCACTGTTTAAACATACAAAGTTGCACAATTATGGATGAGGGCAGGGGGCCACTCAAACCATATACTAAACAAGTGGTATAAGAGATGCCACTCGAGCAGTGGTTAGGCCTAGGGCCTAGGGAATCGCTGGGAGCAGTCAGGACAAGCAATGCTGAAGTCGGGAATGGCCCTCGGGATTCGGGAGATGTGCGGAAAGCGCACGCACGCACCAATGTTAACCAATGGTGCGTAAAAGTTGTAAAGTTAAAGTTAAAGGACACTTCCGCTGAACCTAGAGGAACAAAACTTAACACACAGACCCTAGAGATGTGTACCAGTGTGGGAACACCGGCGGAGCAAAGTTACCTCACCCACAGGAAGCGGGTGCACAGGGTCGAAGTGGCGTCGGGTTTTGACACGCAGGTTCTTGGCGCTTGAAGCTGAAGACGCTGCAGGCGATGTGAAGGAGAAGTGTCCGGTGGATCCAAGGGTGGATCTGAAGTGGTGAAGACCTGAAAGCAGAGGGGACAGTGTTCAAAGTCACTGGCCAGTGACCACCGTGGAACCAGATTGGAACCAGGCAAAGTCGGGTGCAAACAGGTGATAATGGGTTGCTTCTCTCTGCAGCCACGTGGACACGAAGAGGTCAAGGACGTCCAGGAGTCGATCTCGAGCTGTCCCTCGAAGGCTCTAGCTGATGGCGGTGTCGGCAACTCGATTGAAGCAAACAAGCCTTGGCTAATGCAAGCCACGGGGAAAGTGAAAAAGGCTTATTACTCGGACCAGCAAGGTCAGAGCGGGTACTCCTTTCTACAGGAGCGAGGGCAGGTCTGGAGCAACCAGACCCACAGTGTAAATCGTAGGTTTCGTTGCCAAGATGGCCGCTGACCACGTGACAAGCGGCCAGGATGGCGAGTCAAGTGGCACAAAGCAAAAGAGCCCCACGCAGATCGTGGAGATGCTGGAGGGCTGATCTTTGGTGCAAATGCTGCTCGATTGTGGGGCTTTTCAAACCCCAAAGCACAGAGTCGAGGGTGCCTTGGGTGCTGCGCTGTCAGCGTCTCGGGGGTCTTTCAAGATGTCCGCTCCCACGTCTCTCGGTGCCTCCACGGGTCCCTTCTTTGCAGGGACTGTGGATCGGGCTGAGAGAAATCTGGGAAGCTGGGTCTTGTCAGGCTCTGCACTCGGGCTCCGGCGGGAGGCGGCGGCAAAGCAGACGTCGAGGTGCTGGGTGGTGCCTGTGTTCACAGGGTGGCCCCTCCTAGGCCACAAGGGAGATTCTCTTCAGTCTTCTATCATCAGAATGTCGAAGTCCAGTCGTCTTCTTAGTTTAAAGGTGATTTCAGGATGATCTGATGTGCATTGGCACTGCTCCCACTCTTATTCCAATCTGGGGGGCGTGATTACCTGCTAGGTCCCTCCCTATGGGTGGGACCCAGGAAGGGGGTGGATACACCCCTTTCCTTTGATTCAGGCCGCCCTGGCACGAGGGCTGGAGTGCCCCAGAACCGGTTTGGCCGGATTATGCAAGGGGCAGCTGTGAGAAGTTGGCCTGGTAGGGGATGTTTCCAATTCTGGAACCACCTACTACCTGACCAAACAATCCCCTTATGGTGTCTGGTTGTAAGTCAACCTTATTAGACAAGCTATCCTAGGGGTAGCATGGACTAAGCAGCCTAAAGGCTTAACTTAAGAGGTCGTGTTAAGCGAGCTGTTTTACCAAATACAATCCTGTAATACCAAATGAAAGGACACCACACAAGTATATATTATAAAAATATATGTGTTTATTACTAAAAACAATCCCCAGTATTCTTTATGAATAAAGGGGCACAAGCGTTAAATCAAAAAGCACTGTTTAAACATACAAGTTGCACAATTATGGATGAGGGCGGGTGGCCACTCAAACCATATACTAAACAAGTGGTATAAGAGATGCCACTCGAGCAGTGGTTAGGCCTAGGGCCTAGGGAATCGCTGGGAGCAGCCAGGACAAGCAATGCTGAAGTCGGGAATGGCCCTCGGGATTCGGGAGATGTGCGGAAAGCGCACGCATGCACCAATGTTAACCAATGGTGCGTAAAAGTCAAAGAGTTAAAGTTTAAGGACACTTCCGCTGAACCTAGAGGAACAAAACTTAACACACAGACCCTAGAGGTGTGCACCAGTGTGGGAACACAGGCGGAGCAAAGTTACCTCACCCACAGGAAGTGGGTGCACAGGGTCGAAGTGGCGTCGGGTTTTGACACGCAGGCTCTTGGTGCTTGGAGCTGAAAGGGCTGCAGGCAGGGTGAAGACGAAGTGTCCGGTGGAGTCCAAGGGTGGACTCAAGTTGTAGAGTACCTGAAAGCAGAGGGGACAGAGTCTGGGTCACTCAGCAGTGACCAGGGTGGAACCAGGACGGAACCAGGCAATGTCGGGCGCAATCAGGTGGTCGTTGAGGAGCTTCTCTCCGCTGTCACGTGGGCTCTGGGGCATCTGCGACGTCCAGGAGCAGGTCACGATCTGTCCCACGCAGGCTCTCATTGTCGGTGCAGTCAGCTTCAAGTTTGGAGCAAACAAGCCTTGGTAAGAGCAATCCACGCAGGATCGGAGGATTGCTTCTCACTCGGACCAGGAAGGTCAGAGTCGGGGCTCCTTTTCAGGGGAGATGGTGTGGATCTGGAGCAACCAGATTCACGAGTCTTCTTAGGTAGTTCGTCGGCACAGGGACCACAAGCCAGCTGGCAAGTGACCGGGCCAACGCGTTGAGCCAAATCGTGCCAAAGGGCCCCACGCAGCACTCGTCGAGTGTGGAGGGCTGAACTTCGGCTCAGGAGTAGCTCAGGGTGGGGGCTTCTCAAACCCCGGTGTACAGCTTCGAGGGTCACTCGTGGGCTGCACGGTCAGCGTCTTGTGGTCACTTCAAGATGGCGTGCCCCACGCTTCCGGTCGCCTCCACGGGTCTCAGCTTTGCAGGGACTGTGGATCGGGCTGTTAGAAGCTGGGCAGGCTTGATCTCGTCGATCTCAGTCGCTCGAGTTCCGGCGGGAACTGCAACTAAGTAGACGTCGAGGGCTGGATGGTGCCTGCTGCTGCAGGGTGGTCACTCCTTGACCACAAGGGAGATTCTTCGGGCTTCCACGTTGAGATGGAGGGCGAAGGGTCCAGAATATCGTCTCAAATGTTTCTTCCAGGAAATCTGATGTGCATTGGCACTGCTCCCACTCTTATTCGAATCTGGTGGGCATGATTACCTGCTAGGTCCCCTCCTATGGGTGGGACCCAGGAAGTGGGTGGATACACCCCCTTCCTTTGATCCAGGCCGCCCTGGCACGAGGGCTGGAGTGCCCCAGAACCGGTTTGGCCGGATTATGCAAGGGGCAGCCTTGTGCGCCCCAGGCAGTGTCTGGTTTCTTTCAAACCTCCCTGCTACAATACACTATCTCCTGTCTGGAGGGCGGTGACACCCTCCTGTGACAGGAAACCCTTTGTCCAGGACCCCCTTGACTGAGTTTCGGTCAGCTCCAGGGGTCCAGACATTTGTCTGTGGCAGAGGCATCCATTTTGTGGATCTTAAGGCCTTGGGAGAAATCAACCGCATTAAAGTGAAGTAACATGTCTTACCCCTCTAGAGGGGTGGAATGCCATCCCCGTCGCCAGAACTGGCGAGGGGATGGTATTCCAAAGCGTATGACACCTTACACGACATGTTTTGATAAAGCCAAACCAAAGTTGCTAAATAACCGCGAGGATTATAAGGCACTTAATAGTATATGGTATGGCATTATCCTGAAACAGCTTAGGGATTTGTTCCCGACGGCTGCAGACAGGCTCAGCTCATGCTAGAGCTCCATCTCACATAAAACCATGCACCCAGCCTCCAGGATTGGTGAGGCCTGACTATAGGAGTGGCTCACAGGTTTACATGTGTCCAGATATAGGTTTAGACATAGGTATACTATATCTAAGCAAGGGGTGTGTACACCACCTTACCCCAGCTGAGTGATCAGCCAGTTGTGTCAATTTAAGAACCAGCCAGGGGTGGCAAAAGATATGCTGCAGCCCCTGGTAGGCCTTAGTGGCTCCTGTGCCCTGTGCACCTATAGTGCATTCTACAGGGGCTGACAAGGAGTCCATTTCCAATTGGTATGTACCTAGGGTACATGGAATCCATTTTACAGAGAGAGCAGATGGCCTGGGGCCCTGATTAGCAGGGAACCAGGTCAACTAAGTCAAAAAACCAGCTAAACACAGGCAAAAAATCTGGGGTAACCATAGTCAGGTAGCCACCTTCCTACATAACCCCCCCCCAAACGAAAGGAGATAAGGCTATCCTTGGCCAGGTAAGCCTATATTGCCTGAGTGGCCATATAAGGAAGTACCTGCACTAGCATGGGTACCCCCTGTCTCATGGTCCACTAAGCAGTCCCTCACCCTTTGGGTATTAGAGGGCCTCCACCATAGGGAATCACTACCTTGGGTGTGTTTATGCAAAGTTAAAGGCTGGTTTGGATATGGAGTATTGAAGTTAGGCTCTACTAAGTTAGGGCTTGGCTTCCTCCAATTATCTTCCACCAGGTGTGCCTTTCTTTCTTTAACTGAGTTGCACTGTGCTCTCAGGGTCAGCCTCTGGCTACCTAAAGCTGGAGGCTGGGTCCCTCTGTTTGGCTTGCTGGAGGGACAGTTCAGGTTTGGGCCCCTTGGGTCCCAGGTTTGGCTGTGCCCAACAGAATCCATCTGTGGGAGGTCCCTAACTACTTTTAAGGGGGCTCCCTCAGGAGTTTTTAAAGTTTTCACCTTACTAGGGCTACTAGTTTTGGTGCACCTAATCTTTTGATGGGGGTGCTTTATTTGACAGGGGGCCCTCTGAGTCTCACTGTCCTTCTTGTCCTCTGCAGCCCTGGGCTGGCTAAGGCAAGGTAGAGAGGGGCAGGTTACCTGCTCCAGACTGGGTCCCACCTGAGAAGGGTCCACTGACATCAGAGGTTCTGTCAGGCTAGGCCCAACCACCTCTGGGGCAGCTCCTTCATCAGGGGTAAGATCAGTTCCCTGAGGAGGCTGATCCTGTCCTAAAGTCTGGTGAGGGGGAGATTTCTCTTCCTCCTCCATGCTCTCAGTTTGTGTGGAGTTATCCATCATTTCAGGTTTCACAACACACATGTCAGTTTGAGTTTGGGCTGTGGCCATCACAGCCCCACCAACCTTTTCAGGAGGAGACTCAGTTTGGGTTTCTGCTGTTATCATAACAGCTTTGCTATTCTGTTCAGGAAGAGCTTTTACTAAAGATGGGGCAGAGAGTTTCTCAGCCCTACCAACCCTTTCAGGAAGGACATCTTGGATTGGGGCTGTAGCCAGTACAGCCTCACTAACCTTTCCATGGGAATTCACCATTCTAGAATGGGTTTCCTGTTCAACCTCAGCCCAGGCTGAGATTTCTAAATCATTACCCAGTAGACAGTCCACAGGCAAGTTTGGTGACACTGCCACTCTCTTTGGGCCAGTGACACCTCCCCAGCTGAGACTTACTACTGCCATGGGATGATTTGTTTGGATGCCATCAATGTTTATTACCTGGTATGTGGCACCAGGTAAAAGTTGCTTAGAGGGGACTATGCCATCAGCCACCATGGTGATGCTAGCCCCTGTGTCTCTATACGCTTCAACTCTTAAACCATTGATGATGGGTTCTTGTCTATACTTGCTCAAAGTATTTGGGCAAGCAGAGAAGTTGGCAAACCCCATGCCAGCCTCATAAACAAGATTAGTGGGTGATGGGGACCTGGATAGGCCAGGGTCCACTTGATTTCCAAAAGTAAACCCACCCAGATTCCTGGGTGTGCTTCCACTTCCTGGGGGATTACTGCTGACAGTAACAGGAGGTGTTGAAGCTGGCTTTGGAGGTATATTTTCTTTATTGTTATTCCTGGGACAACAGCTGTCTGTTTTGTAATGCCCCACCTGTTTACAGGGATAACAATAGGGCTTTTTCTCAGTTGAAGAAGTGTCTTGGGACCCACCCCCATCCTTGGAGTTTTGGGGCCCTGGGGAAGTCTTTTCTTTACTTTTATCCCTACCCTTATCTTGAGGCTTGGTAGACTCCTTCTTCTGGTTACTGTCCTGATTCTTAGGCCTAATCCTGGTTCTGACCCATTTGTCTGCCTTCTTTCCCAATTCTTGGGGAGAGGTCAGATCAGAGTCTACCAGGTGCTGGTGTAAGAGCTGGTTCTGACAATTACTTAGGATCTGCTCCCTCATAAACAAATTATACAATCCTGTAAAGTCATGTACTTTGCTGCCATGTAGCCAACCCTCCAGAGCCTTAGTAGCACAATCTACAAAATCAGTCCAGTCCTGAGTCTGTGTCTTCTGGGTATCTCTGAACTTCAACCTGTACTGTTCAGTGGTTAAGCCAAACCCATCTATCAGAACACTCTTCAGGACTTTGTAATTGTTTGCATCCTCATGTCTAACAGTGAGGAGCTTGTCTCTCCCTTTCTCTGAAAAGGAGTACCATAAGATTGCTGCCCACTGTTCCTCAGGAACCTGCTGTACCATGCAGGCTCTCTCAAGAGCAGTCATCCATTTGTGGATGTCATCCCCTTCCTTGTAGGGGGGCACAATCTTTGTCAGGTTTCTACTATCATAGGACCTGGGTTTCTCTTTAGGAATATTGCTGCCACCAGTGGCACCTAAGCCACACAATTTTTGCTCTCTTGCCAAGGCAAGTCTAGCTTGAGCCAAGGCTACCTCCTCCCTCTCTATCTGGAGTTTGACAGCCCTCATTCTGGCCCTATGTTCTAGCTTTTGAGAAGCACCCATGCTTCTCTGTGATTCTCTGGAGGCACTAGAAATATGAGAGTCCCCTGAGGGGGATCTCACTCTTCTGTTGCCTGGGAGAATAACATGTTGGGTTCTGGGGAGGTGCTGGCCCTCTCCATTCCCCAGTAGGTCCAAGTTGGCCTGGCTAAGCCTACCAACTGGAACCTGGCTACCCTGATCCTGTACTTCTAAGTCCTCAACCTCTGAGTCCTCATCCAAGTCATCATCATCCTCCTCTTCAGGGGGATCAACTGCAGGGGGGTTCCCTCCAGTTCCTGTATCTAGGGAAGCTGCTTTTGCCTTCTCTAAGTCATCCTGTTCTAGGATTTCTACCAGGATTAGGCAGGTGGGGCTTCTGCCCCTTTTTAACCCTCTTGCTTTGCACAAGGCAATCAAGTCTCTGCGGGTTAGTTTGTCATATCCAAAAGTTGCCTGGGTAGGGTCAACTGTCACAGGACTAGACCCTGAGGCCTTTCCTGTGTCAGACATGGTTACTAGTGAGGTGTAAGTGGTGCACTTACCTACACTAAGTGTTTTCCTACTGGACCTTGCTAGTGAGTTGTAGTCAGGGGTGTGCTACTCCCTTCAACCTACAACTACTAAGTTCAGTAGAACTTAATATGCTAAGCTTTTGATTTTATATGTACCTAGAGGTACTTGATGTGATCTTTCAATTTGATATAAAGATTGCAATGGTAAAACAACAGCAAGCTCAAATCCGCACCGCTGCTCACCAATGTGAGAAGTTGGCCTGGTAGGGGATGTTTCCAATTCTGGAACCACCTACTACCTGACCAAACAATCCCCTTATGGTGTCTGGTTGTAAGTCAACCTTATTAGACAAGCTATCCTAGGGGTAGCATGGACTAAGCAGCCTAAAGGCTTAACTTAAGAGGTCGTGTTAAGCGAGCTGTTTTACCAAATACAATCCTGTAATACCAAATGAAAGGACACCACACAAGTATATATTATAAAAATATATGTGTTTATTACTAAAAACAATCCCCAGTATTCTTTATGAATAAAGGGGCACAAGCGTTAAATCAAAAAGCACTGTTTAAACATACAAGTTGCACAATTATGGATGAGGGCGGGTGGCCACTCAAACCATATACTAAACAAGTGGTATAAGAGATGCCACTCGAGCAGTGGTTAGGCCTAGGGCCTAGGGAATCGCTGGGAGCAGCCAGGACAAGCAATGCTGAAGTCGGGAATGGCCCTCGGGATTCGGGAGATGTGCGGAAAGCGCACGCATGCACCAATGTTAACCAATGGTGCGTAAAAGTCAAAGAGTTAAAGTTTAAGGACACTTCCGCTGAACCTAGAGGAACAAAACTTAACACACAGACCCTAGAGGTGTGCACCAGTGTGGGAACACCGGCGGAGCAAAGTTACCTCACCCACAGGAAGTGGGTGCACAGGGTCGAAGTGGCGTCGGGTTTTGACACGCAGGCTCTTGGTGCTTGGAGCTGAAAGGGCTGCAGGCAGGGTGAAGACGAAGTGTCCGGTGGAGTCCAAGGGTGGACTCAAGTTGTAGAGTACCTGAAAGCAGAGGGGACAGAGTCTGGGTCACTCAGCAGTGACCAGGGTGGAACCAGGACGGAACCAGGCAATGTCGGGCGCAATCAGGTGGTCGTCGAGGAGCTTCTCTCCGCTGTCACGTGGGCTCTGGGGCATCTGCGACGTCCAGGAGCAGGTCACGATCTGTCCCACGCAGGCTCTCACCGTCGGTGCAGTCAGCTTCAAGTTTGGAGCAAACAAGCCTTGGTAAGAGCAATCCACGCAGGATCGGAAGATTGCTTCTCACTCGGACCAGAAAGGTCAGAGTCGGGGCTCCTTTTCAGGGGAGCTGGTGTGGATCTGGAGCAACCAGATTCACGAGTCTTCTTAGGTAGTTCGTCGGCACAGGGACCACAAGCCAGCTGGCAAGTGACCGGGCCAACGCGTTGAGCCAAATCGTGCCAAAGGGCCCCACGCAGCACTCGTCGAGTGTGGAGGGCTGAACTTCGGCTCAGGAGTAGCTCAGGGTGGGGGCTTCTCAAACCCCGGTGTACAGCTTCGAGGGTCACTCGTGGGCTGCACGGTCAGCGTCTCGTGGTCACTTCAAGATGGCGTGCCCCACGCTTCCGGTCGCCTCCACGGGTCTCAGCTTTGCAGGGACTGTGGATCGGGCTGTTAGAAGCTGGGCAGGCTTGATCTCGTCGATCTCAGTCGCTCGAGTTCTGGCGGGAACTGCAACTAAGTAGACGTCGAGGGCTGGATGGTGCCTGCTGCTGCAGGGTGGTCACTCCTTGACCACAAGGGAGATTCTTCGGGCTTCCACGTTGAGATGGAGGGCGAAGGGTCCAGAATATCGTTTCAAATGTTTCTTCCAGGAAATCTGATGTGCATTGGCACTGCTCCCACTCTTATTCAAATCTGGTGGGCGTGATTACCTGCTAGGTCCCCTCCTATGGGTGGGACCCAGGAAGTGGGTGGATACACCCCCTTCCTTTGATCCAGGCCGCCCTGGCACGAGGGCTGGAGTGCCCCAGAACCGGTTTGGCCGGATTATGCAAGGGGCAGCCTTGTGCGCCCCAGGCAGTGTCTGGTTTCTTTCAAACCTCCCTGCTACAATACACTATCTCCTGTCTGGAGGGCGGTGACACCCTCCTGTGACAGGAAACCCTTTGTCCAGGACCCCCTTGACTGAGTTTCGGTCAGCTCCAGGGGTCCAGACATTTGTCTGTGGCAGAGGCATCCATTTTGTGGATCTTAAGGCCTTGGGAGAAATCAACCGCATTAAAGTGAAGTAACATGTCTTACCCCTCTAGAGGGGTGGAATGCCATCCCCGTCGCCAGAACTGGCGAGGGGATGGTATTCCAAAGCGTATGACACCTTACACGACATGTTTTGATAAAGCCAAACCAAAGTTGCTAAATAACCGCGAGGATTATAAGGCACTTAATAGTATATGGTATGGCATTATCCTGAAACAGCTTAGGGATTTGTTCCCGACGGCTGCAGACAGGCTCAGCTCATGCTAGAGCTCCATCTCACATAAAACCATGCACCCAGCCTCCAGGATTGGTGAGGCCTGACTATAGGAGTGGCTCACAGGTTTACATGTGTCCAGATATAGGTTTAGACATAGGTATACTATATCTAAGCAAGGGGTGTGTACACCACCTTACCCCAGCTGAGTGATCAGCCAGTTGTGTCAATTTAAGAACCAGCCAGGGGTGGCAAAAGATATGCTGCAGCCCCTGGTAGGCCTTAGTGGCTCCTGTGCCCTGTGCACCTATAGTGCATTCTACAGGGGCTGACAAGGAGTCCATTTCCAATTGGTATGTACCTAGGGTACATGGAATCCATTTTACAGAGAGAGCAGATGGCCTGGGGCCCTGATTAGCAGGGAACCAGGTCAACTAAGTCAAAAAACCAGCTAAACACAGGCAAAAAATCTGGGGTAACCATAGTCAGGTAGCCACCTTCCTACAGCAGCCTTGTGCGCCCCAGGCAGTGTCTGGTTTCTTTCAAACCTCCCTGCTACAATCCACTATCTCCTGTCTGGAGGGCGGTGACACCCTCCTGTGACAGGAAACCCTTGGTCCAGGACCCCTTTGGCTGAGTTTCGGTCAGCTGCAGGGGTCCAGACATTTGTCTGTGGCAGAGGCATCCATTTTGTGGATCTAAGGTCTTTGGAGAAATCAACCGCATTAAAGCAAAGTAACATGTCTTACCCCTCTAGAGGGGTGGAATGCTATCCCCGTCGCCAGAACTGGCGAGGGGATAGTATTCCAAATCGTATGACACCTTACACGACATGTTTTGATAAAGCCAAACCAAAGTTGCTATATAACCGCGAGGATTATAAGGCACTTAAGAGTATATGGTATGGCATTATCCTGAAACAGCTTAGGGAGTTGTTCCCGACAGCTGCAGACAGGCTCAGCTCATGCTAGAGCTCCATCTCACATGAAACCACGCACTCTGCCTCCAGGATTGATGAGGCCTTCCATAGGAGTGGCTCACAGGTTAATATGTGTCCAGATATAGGTTTAGATATAGGTATACTATATCTAAGCAAGGGGTGATTACACCACCTTACCCCAGCTGAGTGATCAGCCAGTTGTGTCAATTTAAGAACCAGCCAGGGGTGGCAAAAGATATGCTGCAGCCCCTGGTAGGCCTTGGTGGCCCCTATGCCCTGGGCACCTATAGTGCATTATACAGGGGCTGACAAGGGGTCCATTTCCAATTGGGGTATGTACCTAGGGTACATGGAATCCATTTTACAGAGAGAGCAGATGGCCTGGGGCCCTGATTAGCAGGGAACCAGGTCAACTAAGTCAAAAAACCAGCTAAACACAGGCGAAAAAATCCGGGGTAACCATAGTCAGGTAGCCACCTTCCTACAGTCCCCCAGGCTGTGCTTGGTCCCCCTGGTTGCTCTTGGTCCCCCAGGCTGTGCTTGGTCCCCCATGCTGTGCTTGGTCCCCCAGGCTGTGCTTGGTCCCCCAGGCTGTGCTTGGTCCCCCTGGTTGCTCTTGGTCCCCCAGGCTGTGCTTGGTCCCCCAGGCTGTGCTTGGTACCCCAGGCTGTGCTTGGTCCTCCTGGTTGCTCTTGGTCCCCCAGGCTGTGCTTGGTCCCCCAGGCTGTTCTTGGTCCCCCAGGCTGTGCTTGGTCCCCCAGGCTGTGCTTGGTCCCCCAGGCTGTGCTTGGTCCCTCCGGTTGCTCTTGGTCCCCCAGGCTGTGCTTGGTCCCCCAGGCTGTGCTTGGTCCCCCTGGTTGCTCTTGGTCCCCCAGGCTGTGCTTGGTACCCCAGGCTCTGCTTGGTCCCCCAGGCTCTGCTTGGTCCCCCAGGCTCTGCTTGGTCCCCCTGGTTGCTCTTGGTCCCTCAGGCTGTGCTTGGTCCCCCAGGCTGTGCTTGGTCCCCCGGGCTGTGCTTGGTCCCCCAGGCTGTGCTTGGTCCCCCTGGTTGCTCTTGGTCCCCCTGGCTGTGCATGGTACCCCTGGCTGTGCTTGGTCCCCCTGGTTGCTCTTGGTCCACCAGGCTGTGCTTGGTCCCCCAGGCTGTGCTTGGTCCCCCTGGTTGCTCTTGGTCCCCCAGGCTGTGCTTGGTCCCACAGGCTGTGCTTGGTCCCCCAGGCTGTGCTTGGTCCCCCTGGTTGCTTTTGGTCCCCCAGGCTGTGCTTGGTACCCCTGGCTGTGCTTGGTCCCCCTGGTTGCTCTTGGTCCCCCAGGCTGTGCTTGGGTCCCCATGGTTGCTCCTGGTCCCCCAGGCTGTGCTTGGTCCCCCAGGCTGTGCTTGGTCCCCCAGCTGTGCTTGGTCCCCCTGGTTGCTCATGGTCCCCCAGGCTGTGCTTGGTCCCTGTGAGAAGTTGGCCTGGTAGGGGATGTTTCCAATTCTGGAACCACCTACTACCTGACCAAACAATCCCTTATGGTGTCTGGTTGTAAGTCAACCTTATTAGACAAGCTATCCTAGGGGTAGCATGGACTAAGCAGCCTAAAGGCTTAACTTAAGAGGTCGTGTTAAGCGAGCTGTTTTACCACATACAATCCTGTAATACCAAATGAAAGGACACCACACAAGTATATATTATAAAAATATATGTGTTTATTACTAAAAACAATCCCCAGTATTCTTTATGAATAAAGGGGCACAAGCGTTAAATCAAAAGCACTGTTTAAACATACAAAGTTGCACAATTATGGATGAGGGCAGGGGGCCACTCAAACCATATACTAAACAAGTGGTATAAGAGAGGCCACTCGAGCAGTGGTTAGGCCTAGGGCCTAGGGAATCGCTGGGAGCAGTCAGGACAAGCAATGCTGAAGTCGGGAATGGCCCTCGGGATTCGGGAGATGTGCGGAAAGCGCACGCATGCACCAATGTTAACCAATGGTGCGTAAAAGTCAAATAGTTAAAGTTTAAGGACACTTCCGCTGAACCTAGAGGAACAAAACTTAACACACAGACCCTAGAGGTGTGCACCAGTGTGGGAACACCGGCGGAGCAAAGTTACCTCACCCACAGGAAGTGGGTGCACAGGGTCGAAGTGGCGTCGGGTTTTGACACGCAGGCTCTCGGTGCTTGAAGCTGAAAGGGCTGCAGGCAGGGTGAAGACGAAGTGTCCGGTGGAGTCCAAGGGTGGACTCAAGTTGTAGAGTACCTGAAAGCAGAGGGGACAGAGTCTGGGTCACTCAGCAGTGACCAGGGTGGAACCAGGACGGAACCAGGCAATGTCGGGCGCAATCAGGTGGTCGTTGAGGAGCTTCTCTCCACTGTCACGTGGGCTCTGGGGCATCTGCGACGTCCAGGAGCAGGTCACGATCTGTCCCACGCAGGCTCTCACCGTCGGTGCAGTCGGCTTCAGGTTTGGAGCAAACAAGCCTTGGTAAGAGCAATCCACGCAGGATCGGAAGATTGCTTCTCACTCGGACCAGGAAGGTCAGAGTCGGGGCTCCTTTTCAGGGGAGCTGGTGTGGATCTGGAGCAACCAGATTCACGAGTCTTCTTCGGTAGTTCGTCGGCACAGGGACCACAAGCCAGCTGGCAAGTGACCGGGCCAACGCGCTGAGCCAAATCGTGCCAAAGGGCCCCACGCAGCACTCGTCGAGTGTGGAGGGCTGAACTTCGGCTCAGGAGTAGCTCAGGGTGGGGGCTTCTCAAACCCCGGTGTACAGCTTCGAGGGTCACTCGTGGGCTGCACGGTCAGCGTCTCGTGGTCACTTCAAGATGGCGTGCCCCACGCTTCCGGTCGCCTCCACGGGTCTCAGCTTTGCAGGGACTGTGGATCGGGCTGTTAGAAGCTGGGCAGGCTTGATCTCGTCGATCTCAGTCGCTCGAGTTCCGGCGGGAACTGCAACTAAGTAGACGTCGAGGGCTGGATGGTGCCTGCTGCTGCAGGGTGGTCACTCCTTGACCACAAGGGAGATTCTTCGGGCTTCCACGTTGAGATGGAGGGCGAAGGGTCCAGAATATCGTTTCAAATGTTTCTTCCAGGAAAATCTGATGTGCATTGGCACTGCTCCCACTCTTATTCGAATCTGGTGGGCGTGATTACCTGCTAGGTCCCCTCCTATGGGTGGGACCCAGGAAGTGGGTGGATACACCCCCTTCCTTTGATCCAGGCCGCCCTGGCACGAGGGCTGGAGTGCCCCAGAACCGGTTTGGCCGGATTATGCAAGGGGCAGCCTTGTGCGCCCCAGGCAGTGTCTGGTTTCTTTCAAACCTCCCTGCTACAATACACTATCTCCTGTCTGGAGGGCGGTGACACCCTCCTGTGACAGGAAACCCTTTGTCCAGGACCCCCTTGACTGGGTTTCGGTCAGCTCCAGGGGTCCAGACATTTGTCTGTGGCAGAGGCATCCATTTTGTGGATCTTAAGGCCTTTGGAGAAATCAACCGCATTAAAGTGAAGTAACATGTCTTACCCCTCTAGAGGGGTGGAATGCCATCCCCGTCGCCAGAACTGGCGAGGGGATGGTATTCCAAAGCGTATGACACCTTACACGACATGTTTTGATAAAGCCAAACCAGAGTTGCTAAATAACCGCGAGGATTATAAGGCACTTAATAGTATATGGTATGGCATTATCCTGAAACAGCTTAGGGATTTGTTCCCGACGGCTGCAGACAGGCTCAGCTCATGCTAGAGCTCCATCTTACATAAAAACCATGCACCCAGCCTCCAGGATTGGTGAGGCCTGTCTATAGGAGTGGCTCACAGGTTTACATGTGTCCAGATATAGGTTTAGACATAGGTGTACTATATCTAAGCAAGGGGTGTGTACACCACCTTACCCCAGCTGAGTGATCAGCCAGTTGTGTCAATTTAAGAACCAGCCAGGGGTGGCAAAAGATATGCTGCAGCCCCTGGTAGGCCTTAGTGGCTCCTGTGCCCTGTGCACCTATAGTGCATTCTACAGGGGCTGACAAGGAGTCCATTTCCAATTGGTATGTGCCTATAGCACATGTGTCATTAATTTAGTGAGAGAACAGCAGGCTGGGGGTCTGATCAGCAGGCCCACAGCCTCAGTAGTCGAAAACCAGTGAAGCAAAAAGCAAAAATTTGGGGTGACCATAGGATAGCAGACCCTACTCTCCTACACAACCCCCCCCCAAACGCAGGGACATTAAACTAACCTTGACCAGATAAGTCTTCATGTTCTAAGTGGAAGTACCTGGAGAGACCATCTGCATTACCATGGTCAGTCCCTGGGCGGTGCTCCACTGTAAAGTCCATCCCCTGTAGGGAAATGGACCACCTGAGCAGTTTGGGATTTTCACTGTGAGAAGTTGGCCTGGTAGGGGATGTTTCCAATTCTGGAACCACCTACTACCTGACCAAACAATCCCCTTATGGTGTCTGGTTGTAAGTCAACCTTATTAGACAAGCTATCCTAGGGGTAGCATGGACTAAGCAGCCTAAAGGCTTAACTTAAGAGGTCGTGTTAAGCGAGCTGTTTTACCACATACAATCCTGTAATACCAAATGAAAGGACACCACACAAGTATATATTATAAAAATATATGTGTTTATTACTAAAAACAATCCCCAGTATTCTTTATGAATAAAGGGGCACAAGCGTTAAATCAAAAGCACTGTTTAAACATACAAAGTTGCACAATTATGGATGAGGGCAGGGGGCCACTCAAACCATATACTAAACAAGTGGTATAAGAGATGCCACTCGAGCAGTGGTTAGGCCTAGGGCCTAGGGAATCGCTGGGAGCAGTCAGGACAAGCAATGCTGAAGTCGGGAATGGCCCTCGGGATTCGGGAGATGTGCGGAAAGCGCACGCATGCACCAATGTTAACCAATGGTGCGTAAAAGTCAAAGAGTTAAAGTTTAAGGACACTTCCGCTGAACCTAGAGGAACAAAACTTAACACACAGACCCTAGAGGTGTGCACCAGTGTGGGAACACCGGCGGAGCAAAGTTACCTCACCCACAGGAAGTGGGTGCACAGGGTCGAAGTGGCGTCAGGTTTTGACACGCAGGCTCTTGGTGCTTGAAGCTGAAAGGGCTGCAGGCGGGTTAAAGATGAAGTGTCCGGTGGAGTCCAAGGGTGGACTCAAGTTGTAGAGTACCTGAAAGCAGAGGGGACAGAGTCTGGGTCACTCAGCAGTGACCAGGGTGGAACCAGGACGGAACCAGGCAATGTCGGGCGCAATCAGGTGGTCGTCGAGGAGCTTCTCTCCGCTGTCACGTGGGCTCTGGGGCATCTGCGACGTCCAGGAGCAGGTCACGATCTGTCCCACGCAGGCTCTCACCGTCGGTGCAGTCGGCTTCAGGTTTGGAGCAAACAAGCCTTGGTAAGAGCAATCCACGCAGGATCGGAAGATTGCTTCTCACTCGGACCAGGAAGGTCAGAGTCGGGGCTCCTTTTCAGGGGAGCTGGTGTGGATCTGGAGCAACCAGAATCACAAGTCTTTTTAGGTAGTTCGTCGGCACAGGGACCACAAGCCAGCTGGCAAGTGACCGGGCCAACGCGTTGAGCCAAATCGTGCCAAAGGGCCCCACGCAGCACTCGTCGAGTGTGGAGGGCTGAACTTCGGCTCAGGAGTAGCTCAGGGTGGGGGCTTCTCAAACCCCGGTGTACAGCTTTGAGGGTCACTCGTGGGCTGCACGGTCAGCGTCTCGTGGTCACTTCAAGATGGCGTGCCCCACGCTTCCGGTCGCCTCCACGGGTCTCAGCTTTGCAGGGACTGTGGATCGGGCTGTTAGAAGCTAGGCAGGCTTGATCTTGTTGATCTCAGTCGCTCGAGTTCCGGCGGGAACTGCAACTAAGTAGACGTCGAGGGCTGGATGGTGCCTGCTGCTGCAGGGTGGTCACTCCTTGACCACAAGGGAGATTCTTCGGGCTTCCACGTTGAGATGGAGGGCGAAGGGTCCAGAATATCGTTTCAAATGTTTCTTCCAGAAAATCTGATGTGCATTGGCACTGCTCCCACTCTTATTCGAATCTGGTGGGCGTGATTACCTGCTAGGTCCCCTCCTATGGGTGGGACCCAGGAAGTGGGTGGATACACCCCCTTCCTTTGATCCAGGCCGCCCTGGCACGAGGGCTGGAGTGCCCCAGAACCGGTTTGGCCGGATTATGCAAGGGGCAGCCTTGTGCGCCCCAGGCAGTGTCTGGTTTCTTTCAAACCTCCCTGCTACAATACACTATCTCCTGTCTGGAGGGCGGTGACACCCTCCTGTGACAGGAAACCCTTTGTCCAGGACCCCCTTGACTGGGTTTCGGTCAGCTCCAGGGGTCCAGACATTTGTCTGTGGCAGAGGCATCCATTTTGTGGATCTTAAGGTCTTTGGAGAAATCAACCGCATTAAAGCAAAGTAACATGTCTTACCCCTCTAGAGGGGTGGAATGCCATCCCCGTCGCCAGAACTGGCGAGGGGATGGTATTCCAAAGCGTATGACACCTTACACGACATGTTTTGATAAAGCCAAACCAAAGTTGCTAAATAACCGCGAGGATTATAAGGCACTTAATAGTATATGGTATGGCATTATCCTGAAACAGCTTAGGGATTTGTTCCCGACGGCTGCAGACAGGCTCAGCTCATGCTAGAGCTCCATCTCACATAAAAACCATGCACCCAGCCTCCAGGATTGGTGAGGCCTGTCTATAGGAGTGGCTCACAGGTTTACATGTGTCCAGATATAGGTTTAGACATAGGTATACTATATCTAAGCAAGGGGTGTGTACACCACCTTACCCCAGCTGAGTGATCAGCCAGTTGTGTCAATTTAAGAACCAGCCAGGGGTGGCAAAAGATATGCTGCAGCCCCTGGTAGGCCTTAGTGGCTCCTGTGCCCTGTGCACCTATAGTGCATTCTACAGGGGCTGACAAGGAGTCCATTTCCAATTGGTATGTACCTAGGGTACATGGAATCCATTTTACAGAGAGAGCAGATGGCCTGGGGCCCTGATTAGCAGGGAACCAGGTCAACTAAGTCAAAAAACCAGCTAAACACAGGCAAAAAATCTGGGGTAACCATAGTCAGGTAGCCACCTTCCTACATAACCCCCCCCCAAACGAAAGGAGATAAGGCTATCCTTGGCCAGGTAAGCCTATATTGCCTGAGTGGCCATATAAGGAAGTACCTGCACTAGCATGGGTACCCCCTGTCTCATGGTCCACTAAGCAGTCCCTCACCCTTTGGGTATTAGAGGGTCTCCACCATAGGGAATCACTACCTTGGGTGTGTTTATGCAAAGTTAAAGGCTGGTTTGGATATGGAGTATTGAAGCGAGGCTCTACTAATTTAGGGCTTAGCTTCCTCCAATTATCTTCCACCATGTGTGCCTTTCTCTCTTTAACTGAGTTGCACTGTGCTCTCAGGGTCAACCTCTGGCTACCTAAAGCTGGAGGGTGGGTCCCTCTGTTTGGCTTGCTGGAGGGACAGTTCAGGTTTGGGCCCCTTGGGTCCCAGGTTTGGCTGTGCCCAACAGAATCCATCTGTGGGAGGTCCCTAACTGTTTTTAAGGGGGCTCCCTCAGGAGTTTTTAAAGTTTTCACCTTACTAGGGCTACTAGTTTTGGTGCACCTAATCTTTTGATGGGGGTGCTTTATTTGACAGGGGGCCCTCTGGGTCTCACTGTCCTTCTTGTCCTCTGCAGCCCTGGGCTGGCTAAGGCAAGGTAGAGAGGGGCAGGTTACCTGCTCCAGACTGGGTCCCACCTGAGAAGGTTCCACTGACATCAGAGGTTCTGTCAGGCTAGGCCCAACCACCTCTGGGGCAGTTCCTTCATCAGGGGTAAGATCAGTTCCCTGAGGAGGCTGATCCTGTCCTAAAGTCTGGTGAGGGGGAGATTTCTCTTCCTCCTCCATGCTCTCAGTTTGTGTGGAGTTATCCATCATTTCAGGTTTCACAACACACGTGTCAGTTTGAGTTTGGGCTGTGGCCATCACAGCCCCACCAACCTTTTCAGGAGGAGACTCAGTTTGGGTTTCTGCTGTTATCATAACAGCTTTGCTATTCTGTTCAGGAAGAGCTTTTGCTAAAGATGGGGCAGGGAGTATCTCCGCCCTACCAACCTTTTCAGGAAGGACATCTTGAATTGGGGCTGTAGCCATTACAGCCCCACTAACCTTTCCATTGGAATTTACCATTCTAGAATGGATTTCCTGTTCAACCCCAGCCCAGGCTGAGATTTCTAAATCATTACCCAGTAGACAGTCTACAGGCAAGTTTGGGGACACTGCCACTCTCTTTGGGCCAGTGACACCTCCCCAGCTGAGACTTACTACTGCCATGGGATGATTTGTTTGGATGCCATCAATGTTTATTACCTGGTATGTGGCACCAGGTAAAAGTTGCTTAGAGGGGACTATGCCATCAGCCACCATGGTGATGCTAGCCCCTGTGTCTCTAAAAGCTTCAACTCTTAAACCATTGATGATGGGTTCTTGTCTATACTTGCTCAAAGTATTTGGGCAAGCAGAGAAGTTGGCAAACCCCATGCCAGCCTCATAAACAAGATCATTGGGTGATGGGGACCTGGATAGGCCAGGGTCCACCTGATTTCCAAAAGTAAACCCACCCAGATTCCTGGGTGTGCTTCCACTTCCTGGGGGATTACTGCTGACAGTAACAGGAGGTGTTGAAGCTGGCTTTGGAGGTATATTTTCTTTATTGTTATTCTTGGGACAACAGCTGTCTGTTTTGTAATGCCCCACCTGTTTACAGGGATAACAATAGGGTTTTTTCTCAGTTGAAGAAGTGTCTTGGGACCCACCCCCATCCTTGGAGTTTTGGGGCCCTGGGGAAGTCTTTTCTTTACTTTTATCCCCACCCTTATCTTGAGGCTTGGTAGACTCCTTCTTCTGGTTACTGTCCTGATTCTTAGGCCTAATCCTGGTTCTGACCCATTTGTCTGCCTTCTTTCCCAATTCTTGGGGAGAGGTCAGATCAGAGTCTACCAGGTGCTGGTGTAAGAGCTGGTTCTGACAATTACTTAGGATCTGCTCCCTCATAATCAAATTATACAATCCTGTAAAGTCATGTACTTTGCTGCCATGTAGCCAACCCTCCAGAGCCTTAGTAGCACAATCTACAAAATCAGTCCAGTCCTGAGTCTGTGTCTTCTGGGTGTCTCTGAACTTGAACCTGTACTGTTCAGTGGTTAAGCCAAACCCATCTATCAGAACACTCTTCAGGACTTTGTAATTGTTTGCATCCTCATGTCTGACAGTGAGGAGCTTGTCCCTCCCTTTCTCTGAAAAGGAGTACCATAAGATTGCTGCCCACTGTTCCTCAGGAACCTGCTGTACCATGCAGGCTCTCTCAAGAGCAGTCATCCATTTGTGGATGTCATCCCCTTCTTTGAAGGGGGGCACAATCTTTGTCAGGTTTCTACTATCATAGGACCTGGGTTTCTCTTTAGGAATATTGCTGCCACCAGTGGCATCTAAGCCACACAATTTCTGCTCTCTTGCCAAGGCAAGTTTAGCTTGAGCTAAGGTAAGCTTAGCTTGACTCAGGGCTACCTCCTCTCTCTCTATCTGGAGTCTGACAGCCCTCATTCTAGCCCTATGCTCAGCTTTCTGAGAAGCACTCATGCCTCTCTCTGATTCTCTGGAGGCACTAGAAAGATGAGAGTCTCCTGAGGGAGATCTCACTCTTCTGTTGCCTGGGAGAATCACATGTTGGGTTCTGGGGAGGTGCTGGCCCTCTCCATTCCCCAGTAGGTCCAAGTTGGCCTGGCTAAGCCTACCAACTGGAACCTGGCTACCCTGATCCTGTACTTCTAAGTCCCCAACATCTGAGTCCTCATCCAAGTCATCATCATCCTCCTCTTCAGGGGGATCAACTACAGGGGGGTTCCCTCCAGTTCCTGTATCTAGGGAAGCTGCTTTTGCCTTCTCTAAGTCATCCTGTTCTAGGATTTCTACCAGGATTAGGCAGGTGGGGCTTCTGCCCCTTTTTAACCCTCTTGCTTTGCACAAGGCAATCAAGTCTCTGCGGGTTAGTTTGTCATATCCAAAAGTTGCCTGGGTAGGGTCAACTGTCACAGGACTAGACCCTGAGGCCTTTCCTGTGTCAGACATGGTTACTAGTGAGGTGTAAGTGGTGCACTTACCTACACTAAGTGTTTTCCTACTGGACCTTGCTAGTGAGTTGTAGTCAGGGGTGTGCTACTCCCTTCAACCTACAACTACTAAGTTCAGTAGAACTTAATATGCTAAGCTTTTGATTTTATATGTACCTAGAGGTACTTGATGTGATCTTTCAATTTGATATAAAGATTGCAATGGTAAAACAACAGCAAGCTCAAATCCCACCGCTGCCACCAATGTGAGAAGTTGGCCTGGTAGGGGATGTTTCCAATTCTGGAACCACCTACTACCTGACCAAACAATCCCCTTATGGTGTCTGGTTGTAAGTCAACCTTATTAGACAAGCTATCCTAGGGGTAGCATGGACTAAGCAGCCTAAAGGCTTAACTTAAGAGGTCGTGTTAAGCGAGCTGTTTTACCACATACAATCCTGTAATACCAAATGAAAGGACACCACACAAGTATATATTATAAAAATATATGTGTTTATTACTAAAAACAATCCCCAGTATTCTTTATGAATAAAGGGGCACAAGCGTTAAATCAAAAGCACTGTTTAAACATACAAAGTTGCACAATTATGGATGAGGGCAGGGGGCCACTCAAACCATATACTAAACAAGTGGTATAAGAGATGCCACTCGAGCAGTGGTTAGGCCTAGGGCCTAGGGAATCGCTGGGAGCAGTCAGGACAAGCAATGCTGAAGTCGGGAATGGCCCTCGGGATTCGGGAGATGTGCGGAAAGCGCACGCATGCACCAATGTTAACCAATGGTGCGTAAAAGTCAAAGAGTTAAAGTTTAAGGACACTTCCGCTGAACCTAGAGGAACAAAACTTAACACACAGACCCTAGAGGTGTGCACCAGTGTGGGAACACCGGCGGAGCAAAGTTACCTCACCCACAGGAAGTGGGTGCACAGGGTCGAAGTGGCGTCAGGTTTTGACACGCAGGCTCTTGGTGCTTGAAGCTGAAAGGGCTGCAGGCGGGTTAAAGATGAAGTGTCCGGTGGAGTCCAAGGGTGGACTCAAGTTGTAGAGTACCTGAAAGCAGAGGGGACAGAGTCTGGGTCACTCAGCAGTGACCAGGGTGGAACCAGGACGGAACCAGGCAATGTCGGGCGCAATCAGGTGGTCGTCGAGGAGCTTCTCTCCGCTGTCACGTGGGCTCTGGGGCATCTGCGACGTCCAGGAGCAGGTCACGATCTGTCCCACGCAGGCTCTCACCGTCGGTGCAGTCGGCTTCAGGTTTGGAGCAAACAAGCCTTGGTAAGAGCAATCCACGCAGGATCGGAAGATTGCTTCTCACTCGGACCAGGAAGGTCAGAGTCGGGGCTCCTTTTCAGGGGAGCTGGTGTGGATCTGGAGCAACCAGAATCACAAGTCTTTTTAGGTAGTTCGTCGGCACAGGGACCACAAGCCAGCTGGCAAGTGACCGGGCCAACGCGTTGAGCCAAATCGTGCCAAAGGGCCCCACGCAGCACTCGTCGAGTGTGGAGGGCTGAACTTCGGCTCAGGAGTAGCTCAGGGTGGGGGCTTCTCAAACCCCGGTGTACAGCTTTGAGGGTCACTCGTGGGCTGCACGGTCAGCGTCTCGTGGTCACTTCAAGATGGCGTGCCCCACGCTTCCGGTCGCCTCCACGGGTCTCAGCTTTGCAGGAACTGTGGATCGGGCTGTTAGAAGCTGGGCAGGCTTGATCTTGTTGATCTCAGTCGCTCGAGTTCCGGCGGGAACTGCAACTAAGTAGACGTCGAGGGCTGGATGGTGCCTGCTGCTGCAGGGTGGTCACTCCTTGACCACAAGGGAGATTCTTCGGGCTTCCACGTTGAGATGGAGGGCGAAGGGTCCAGAATATCGTTTCAAATGTTTCTTCCAGAAAATCTGATGTGCATTGGCACTGCTCCCACTCTTATTCGAATCTGGTGGGCGTGATTACCTGCTAGGTCCCCTCCTATGGGTGGGACCCAGGAAGTGGGTGGATACACCCCCTTCCTTTGATCCAGGCCGCCCTGGCACGAGGGCTGGAGTGCCCCAGAACCGGTTTGGCCGGATTATGCAAGGGGCAGCCTTGTGCGCCCCAGGCAGTGTCTGGTTTCTTTCAAACCTCCCTGCTACAATACACTATCTCCTGTCTGGAGGGCGGTGACACCCTCCTGTGACAGGAAACCCTTTGTCCAGGACCCCCTTGACTGGGTTTCGGTCAGCTCCAGGGGTCCAGACATTTGTCTGTGGCAGAGGCATCCATTTTGTGGATCTTAAGGTCTTTGGAGAAATCAACCGCATTAAAGCAAAGTAACATGTCTTACCCCTCTAGAGGGGTGGAATGCCATCCCCGTCGCCAGAACTGGCGAGGGGATGGTATTCCAAAGCGTATGACACCTTACACGACATGTTTTGATAAAGCCAAACCAAAGTTGCTAAATAACCGCGAGGATTATAAGGCACTTAATAGTATATGGTATGGCATTATCCTGAAACAGCTTAGGGATTTGTTCCCGACGGCTGCAGACAGGCTCAGCTCATGCTAGAGCTCCATCTCACATAAAAACCATGCACCCAGCCTCCAGGATTGGTGAGGCCTGTCTATAGGAGTGGCTCACAGGTTTACATGTGTCCAGATATAGGTTTAGACATAGGTATACTATATCTAAGCAAGGGGTGTGTACACCACCTTACCCCAGCTGAGTGATCAGCCAGTTGTGTCAATTTAAGAACCAGCCAGGGGTGGCAAAAGATATGCTGCAGCCCCTGGTAGGCCTTAGTGGCTCCTGTGCCCTGTGCACCTATAGTGCATTCTACAGGGGCTGACAAGGAGTCCATTTCCAATTGGTATGTACCTAGGGTACATGGAATCCATTTTACAGAGAGAGCAGATGGCCTGGGGCCCTGATTAGCAGGGAACCAGGTCAACTAAGTCAAAAAACCAGCTAAACACAGGCAAAAAATCTGGGGTAACCATAGTCAGGTAGCCACCTTCCTACATAACCCCCCCCCAAACGAAAGGAGATAAGGCTATCCTTGGCCAGGTAAGCCTATATTGCCTGAGTGGCCATATAAGGAAGTACCTGCACTAGCATGGGTACCCCCTGTCTCATGGTCCACTAAGCAGTCCCTCACCCTTTGGGTATTAGAGGGTCTCCACCATAGGGAATCACTACCTTGGGTGTGTTTATGCAAAGTTAAAGGCTGGTTTGGATATGGAGTATTGAAGCGAGGCTCTACTAATTTAGGGCTTAGCTTCCTCCAATTATCTTCCACCATGTGTGCCTTTCTCTCTTTAACTGAGTTGCACTGTGCTCTCAGGGTCAACCTCTGGCTACCTAAAGCTGGAGGCTGGGTCCCTCTGTTTGGCTTGCTGGAGGGACAGTTCAGGTTTGGGCCCCTTGGGTCCCAGGTTTGGCTGTGCCCAACAGAATCCATCTGTGGGAGGTCCCTAACTGTTTTTAAGGGGGCTCCCTCAGGAGTTTTTAAAGTTTTCACCTTACTAGGGCTACTAGTTTTGGTGCACCTAATCTTTTGATGGGGGTGCTTTATTTGACAGGGGGCCCTCTGGGTCTCACTGTCCTTCTTGTCCTCTGCAGCCCTGGGCTGGCTAAGGCAAGGTAGAGAGGGGCAGGTTACCTGCTCCAGACTGGGTCCCACCTGAGAAGGTTCCACTGACATCAGAGGTTCTGTCAGGCTAGGCCCAACCACCTCTGGGGCAGTTCCTTCATCAGGGGTAAGATCAGTTCCCTGAGGAGGCTGATCCTGTCCTAAAGTCTGGTGAGGGGGAGATTTCTCTTCCTCCTCCATGCTCTCAGTTTGTGTGGAGTTATCCATCATTTCAGGTTTCACAACACACGTGTCAGTTTGAGTTTGGGCTGTGGCCATCACAGCCCCACCAACCTTTTCAGGAGGAGACTCAGTTTGGGTTTCTGCTGTTATCATAACAGCTTTGCTATTCTGTTCAGGAAGAGCTTTTGCTAAAGATGGGGCAGGGAGTATCTCCGCCCTACCAACCTTTTCAGGAAGGACATCTTGAATTGGGGCTGTAGCCATTACAGCCCCACTAACCTTTCCATTGGAATTTACCATTCTAGAATGGATTTCCTGTTCAACCCCAGCCCAGGCTGAGATTTCTAAATCATTACCCAGTAGACAGTCTACAGGCAAGTTTGGGGACACTGCCACTCTCTTTGGGCCAGTGACACCTCCCCAGCTGAGACTTACTACTGCCATGGGATGATTTGTTTGGATGCCATCAATGTTTATTACCTGGTATGTGGCACCAGGTAAAAGTTGCTTAGAGGGGACTATGCCATCAGCCACCATGGTGATGCTAGCCCCTGTGTCTCTAAAAGCTTCAACTCTTAAACCATTGATGATGGGGTTCTTGTCTATACTTGCTCAAAGTATTTGGGCAAGCAGAGAAGTTGGCAAACCCCATGCCAGCCTCATAAACAAGATCATTGGGTGATGGGGACCTGGATAGGCCAGGGTCCACCTGATTTCCAAAAGTAAACCCACCCAGATTCCTGGGTGTGCTTCCACTTCCTGGGGGATTACTGCTGACAGTAACAGGAGGTGTTGAAGCTGGCTTTGGAGGTATATTTTCTTTATTGTTATTCTTGGGACAACAGCTGTCTGTTTTGTAATGCCCCACCTGTTTACAGGGATAACAATAGGGTTTTTTCTCAGTTGAAGAAGTGTCTTGGGACCCACCCCCATCCTTGGAGTTTTGGGGCCCTGGGGAAGTCTTTTCTTTACTTTTATCCCCACCCTTATCTTGAGGCTTGGTAGACTCCTTCTTCTGGTTACTGTCCTGATTCTTAGGCCTAATCCTGGTTCTGACCCATTTGTCTGCCTTCTTTCCCAATTCTTGGGGAGAGGTCAGATCAGAGTCTACCAGGTGCTGGTGTAAGAGCTGGTTCTGACAATTACTTAGGATCTGCTCCCTCATAATCAAATTATACAATCCTGTAAAGTCATGTACTTTGCTGCCATGTAGCCAACCCTCCAGAGCCTTAGTAGCACAATCTACAAAATCAGTCCAGTCCTGAGTCTGTGTCTTCTGGGTGTCTCTGAACTTGAACCTGTACTGTTCAGTGGTTAAGCCAAACCCATCTATCAGAACACTCTTCAGGACTTTGTAATTGTTTGCATCCTCATGTCTGACAGTGAGGAGCTTGTCCCTCCCTTTCTCTGAAAAGGAGTACCATAAGATTGCTGCCCACTGTTCCTCAGGAACCTGCTGTACCATGCAGGCTCTCTCAAGAGCAGTCATCCATTTGTGGATGTCATCCCCTTCTTTGAAGGGGGGCACAATCTTTGTCAGGTTTCTACTATCATAGGACCTGGGTTTCTCTTTAGGAATATTGCTGCCACCAGTGGCATCTAAGCCACACAATTTCTGCTCTCTTGCCAAGGCAAGTTTAGCTTGAGCTAAGGTAAGCTTAGCTTGACTCAGGGCTACCTCCTCTCTCTCTATCTGGAGTCTGACAGCCCTCATTCTAGCCCTATGCTCAGCTTTCTGAGAAGCACTCATGCCTCTCTCTGATTCTCTGGAGGCACTAGAAAGATGAGAGTCTCCTGAGGGAGATCTCACTCTTCTGTTGCCTGGGAGAATCACATGTTGGGTTCTGGGGAGGTGCTGGCCCTCTCCATTCCCCAGTAGGTCCAAGTTGGCCTGGCTAAGCCTACCAACTGGAACCTGGCTACCCTGATCCTGTACTTCTAAGTCCCCAACATCTGAGTCCTCATCCAAGTCATCATCATCCTCCTCTTCAGGGGGATCAACTACAGGGGGGTTCCCTCCAGTTCCTGTATCTAGGGAAGCTGCTTTTGCCTTCTCTAAGTCATCCTGTTCTAGGATTTCTACCAGGATTAGGCAGGTGGGGCTTCTGCCCCTTTTTAACCCTCTTGCTTTGCACAAGGCAATCAAGTCTCTGCGGGTTAGTTTGTCATATCCAAAAGTTGCCTGGGTAGGGTCAACTGTCACAGGACTAGACCCTGAGGCCTTTCCTGTGTCAGACATGGTTACTAGTGAGGTGTAAGTGGTGCACTTACCTACACTAAGTGTTTTCCTACTGGACCTTGCTAGTGAGTTGTAGTCAGGGGTGTGCTACTCCCTTCAACCTACAACTACTAAGTTCAGTAGAACTTAATATGCTAAGCTTTTGATTTTATATGTACCTAGAGGTACTTGATGTGATCTTTCAATTTGATATAAAGATTGCAATGGTAAAACAACAGCAAGCTCAAATCCCACCGCTGCCACCAATGTGAGAAGTTGGCCTGGTAGGGGATGTTTCCAATTCTGGAACCACCTACTACCTGACCAAACAATCCCCTTATGGTGTCTGGTTGTAAGTCAACCTTATTAGACAAGCTATCCTAGGGGTAGCATGGACTAAGCAGCCTAAAGGCTTAACTTAAGAGGTCGTGTTAAGCGAGCTGTTTTACCACATACAATCCTGTAATACCAAATGAAAGGACACCACACAAGTATATATTATAAAAATATATGTGTTTATTACTAAAAACAATCCCCAGTATTCTTTATGAATAAAGGGGCACAAGCGTTAAATCAAAAGCACTGTTTAAACATACAAAGTTGCACAATTATGGATGAGGGCAGGGGGCCACTCAAACCATATACTAAACAAGTGGTATAAGAGATGCCACTCGAGCAGTGGTTAGGCCTAGGGCCTAGGGAATCGCTGGGAGCAGTCAGGACAAGCAATGCTGAAGTCGGGAATGGCCCTCGGGATTCGGGAGATGTGCGGAAAGCGCACGCATGCACCAATGTTAACCAATGGTGCGTAAAAGTCAAAGAGTTAAAGTTTAAGGACACTTCCGCTGAACCTAGAGGAACAAAACTTAACACACAGACCCTAGAGGTGTGCACCAGTGTGGGAACACCGGCGGAGCAAAGTTACCTCACCCACAGGAAGTGGGTGCACAGGGTCGAAGTGGCGTCAGGTTTTGACACGCAGGCTCTTGGTGCTTGAAGCTGAAAGGGCTGCAGGCGGGTTAAAGATGAAGTGTCCGGTGGAGTCCAAGGGTGGACTCAAGTTGTAGAGTACCTGAAAGCAGAGGGGACAGAGTCTGGGTCACTCAGCAGTGACCAGGGTGGAACCAGGACGGAACCAGGCAATGTCGGGCGCAATCAGGTGGTCGTCGAGGAGCTTCTCTCCGCTGTCACGTGGGCTCTGGGGCATCTGCGACGTCCAGGAGCAGGTCACGATCTGTCCCACGCAGGCTCTCACCGTCGGTGCAGTCGGCTTCAGGTTTGGAGCAAACAAGCCTTGGTAAGAGCAATCCACGCAGGATCGGAAGATTGCTTCTCACTCGGACCAGGAAGGTCAGAGTCGGGGCTCCTTTTCAGGGGAGCTGGTGTGGATCTGGAGCAACCAGAATCACAAGTCTTTTTAGGTAGTTCGTCGGCACAGGGACCACAAGCCAGCTGGCAAGTGACCGGGCCAACGCGTTGAGCCAAATCGTGCCAAAGGGCCCCACGCAGCACTCGTCGAGTGTGGAGGGCTGAACTTCGGCTCAGGAGTAGCTCAGGGTGGGGGCTTCTCAAACCCCGGTGTACAGCTTTGAGGGTCACTCGTGGGCTGCACGGTCAGCGTCTCGTGGTCACTTCAAGATGGCGTGCCCCACGCTTCCGGTCGCCTCCACGGATCTCAGCTTTGCAGGAACTGTGGATCGGGCTGTTAGAAGCTGGGCAGGCTTGATCTTGTTGATCTCAGTCGCTCGAGTTCCGGCGGGAACTGCAACTAAGTAGACGTCGAGGGCTGGATGGTGCCTGCTGCTGCAGGGTGGTCACTCCTTGACCACAAGGGAGATTCTTCGGGCTTCCACGTTGAGATGGAGGGCGAAGGGTCCAGAATATTGTTTCAAATGTTTCTTCCAGAAAATCTGATGTGCATTGGCACTGCTCCCACTCTTATTCGAATCTGGTGGGCGTGATTACCTGCTAGGTCCCCTCCTATGGGTGGGACCCAGGAAGTGGGTGGATACACCCCCTTCCTTTGATCCAGGCCGCCCTGGCACGAGGGCTGGAGTGCCCCAGAACCGGTTTGGCCGGATTATGCAAGGGGCAGCCTTGTGCGCCCCAGGCAGTGTCTGGTTTCTTTCAAACCTCCCTGCTACAATACACTATCTCCTGTCTGGAGGGCGGTGACACCCTCCTGTGACAGGAAACCCTTTGTCCAGGACCCCCTTGACTGGGTTTCGGTCAGCTCCAGGGGTCCAGACATTTGTCTGTGGCAGAGGCATCCATTTTGTGGATCTTAAGGTCTTTGGAGAAATCAACCGCATTAAAGCAAAGTAACATGTCTTACCCCTCTAGAGGGGTGGAATGCCATCCCCGTCGCCAGAACTGGCGAGGGGATGGTATTCCAAAGCGTATGACACCTTACACGACATGTTTTGATAAAGCCAAACCAAAGTTGCTAAATAACCGCGAGGATTATAAGGCACTTAATAGTATATGGTATGGCATTATCCTGAAACAGCTTAGGGATTTGTTCCCGACGGCTGCAGACAGGCTCAGCTCATGCTAGAGCTCCATCTCACATAAAAACCATGCACCCAGCCTCCAGGATTGGTGAGGCCTGTCTATAGGAGTGGCTCACAGGTTTACATGTGTCCAGATATAGGTTTAGACATAGGTATACTATATCTAAGCAAGGGGTGTGTACACCACCTTACCCCAGCTGAGTGATCAGCCAGTTGTGTCAATTTAAGAACCAGCCAGGGGTGGCAAAAGATATGCTGCAGCCCCTGGTAGGCCTTAGTGGCTCCTGTGCCCTGTGCACCTATAGTGCATTCTACAGGGGCTGACAAGGAGTCCATTTCCAATTGGTATGTACCTAGGGTACATGGAATCCATTTTACAGAGAGAGCAGATGGCCTGGGGCCCTGATTAGCAGGGAACCAGGTCAACTAAGTCAAAAAACCAGCTAAACACAGGCAAAAAATCTGGGGTAACCATAGTCAGGTAGCCACCTTCCTACATTCACCCTTCATCTGATTAAGCCATAAGAGGGGCTTATGGTCTGTTTGCACCAGGAAGTGAGTTCCAAACAAGTAGGACCTCAACTTCTTTAATGCCCAAACCACAGCAAAGGCCTCCCTCTCAATGGCTGACCAACATTTTTCTCTTGGGGTTAGCCTCCTGCTAATGAAAGCAATTGGCTGGTCTTGACCATCTTGATTAAGTTGTGAGAGTACAGCTCCCACCCCCAACTCAGAAGCATCTGTCTGAACAATGAACTGTTTGGAGTAGTCAGGACTCTTTAGGATAGGTGCAGAGCACATGGCCTTTTTCAGGTCTTCAAATGCCTTCTGACAGCTAACTGTCCACTGAACCTTTTTTGGCATCTTCTTGGATGTCAAGTCATTTAATGGTGTCACTATAGACCCATAGTTTTTCACAAACTTTCTGTAATACCCAGTCAGGCCCAAGAAGGCTCTGACTTGTGTCTGGGTAACTGGAGGAGCCCAGTCCTGTATGGCCTGGATTTTGCTTTCCAGTGGCTGAACCTGGCCTCCACCTACTAGGTGGCCCAGGTATACAACCTTACTCTGCCCTATCTGGCACTTTGTGGCCTTGATAGTTAGGCCTGCCTTTTGCAGGGCCTCCAAAACTTTCTTCAGGTGGATCAGGTGATCCTCCCAGGTGGAGCTAAAGACAGCAATATCATCCAGATAAGCTGCACAAAAGTCATCCAACCCAGTAAGGACTTGGTTCACCAACCTTTGGAAAGTGGCAGGTGCATTCTTCAAACCAAAGGGCATTACCACAAACTGATAATGCCCACTAGGGGTAGAGAATGCTGTCTTGGCCTTTGACTCCTCAGCTAGTCTGATTTGCCAGTAGCCAGCTGTCAGATCAAATGTGCTCAGAAACTTGGCAGAAGCCAATCTGTCAATGAGCTCATCTGCTCTTGGAATGGGGTGAGCATCTGTCCTAGTGACAGCATTGAGACCCCTGTAATCCACGCAAAACCTCATTTCTCTCTTACCATCTTGGGTATGAGGTTTTGGCACCAGGACTACTGGGCTGGCCCATGGGCTCTCTGATGGCTCAATCACTCCAAGCTCCAACATCTTTTGCACCTCAGCCTTGATGCAATCCCTGACATGATCAGGTTGCCTGTAGATCTTATTCTTGACAGGCAGACTGTCACCAGTGTCCACAACATGGGTACACCAGTCAGTTTGGCTGGGTGTGAGTGAAAACATTTGCCTGTGAGCCTGCAAAACTTGTCTGCAGTCCCTCTGTTGCTGGTCAGTGAGGCTGCCTGCCAAGGCTACTCCATCAACTGAACCATCATCAGGGTTCTGGGAAAGCAGGTCTGGGAGAGGGTCACTCTCTTCCTCCTGTTCCCCATCTGTGGCCATGAGCAAGCTCATGTCCTCCCTGTCTACAAATGCTTTCAAGCGATTCACATGGATTACCCTGTGAGGGCTCCTGGGTGTTCCAAAGTCTACCAAGTAGGTGACTTCCCCTTTCTTCTCAATAATAGGATAGGGTCCACTCCATTTGTCTTGGAGTGCTGCTGGAGCCACTGGCTCCAGTACCCATACCTTCTGTCCTGGTTGGAACTCTACCAGTACAGCCTTTTGGTCATGCCAAGCTTTCTGCAATTCTTGGCTGGCCTCCAGGTTTTTGGATGCTCTTTCCATGTACTCAGCCATCCTGGAGCGGAGACCAAGTACATAGTCCACTATGTCTAGTTTGGGCTTTTTGAGAGGTAACTCCCATCCTTCCTTCACCAAACACAATGGACCTCTCACAGGGTGGCCAAACAAAAGTTCAAAAGGGCTGTAGCCAACCCCCTTCTGTGGGACCTCTCTGTAAGCAAAGAGCAGGCAGGGTAAAAGAATGTCCCATTTCCGCCTGAGCTTCTCTGGTAATCCTCTTATCATGCCTTTAAGGGTCTTGTTAAATCTCTCCACAAGCCCATTGCATTGTGGATGATATGGGGTGGTAAACTTATAGTTTACTCCACATTCCTTCCACATTGCTTTTAGATAGCTGGACATAAAATTTGTCCCTCTATCTGATAGTACCTCCTTAGGAAAGCCCACTCTTGAGAAAACTGCAATGAGGGCTTTTGCCACCACAGGTGCTGTGGTGGTCCTTAGGGGAATAGCCTCTGGGTACCTGGTGGCATGATCCACTACCACCAGTATGAATCGGTTCCCAGATGCTGTTTGGGGGTCCATTGGACCCACAATATCAATTCCAACTCTCTCAAAGGGGACCCCCACCACAGGTAGTGGTATTAGGGGGGCCTTTGTTGTGCCACCTGACTTACCACTGGCTTGGCAAGTGACACAGGAGCGACAAAACTCCTTGACATCCTCTGACATGTGAGGCCAGTGAAAGTGTGGAACAAGCCTGTCCCACGTCTTGTTCTGGCCTAAGTGTCCTGCAAGGGGAATATCATGGGCCAAGGTAAGGAGGAATCCCCTAAACTGCAGAGGTATCACCAACCTCCTGGTCATGCCAGGCTTGGGGGCTCTAGCCTCTGAGTAAAGGAGTCCCTCATCCCAATACACAGTATGGGTACCTTGGGCATCCCCAGCAGCCTCAGCAGCAGCCTGCTGTCTGAGGGGTTCAAGGGAAGGGCAATCTAATTGAGCCTGCCTCAGGTCTGCCCTTGAGGGTCCCCCTGTCCCCAGAAACTCAACCTGGTCAGGTTCAAGCTCCTCAGAGACAGTCTCCTCTTGGACTGCAGAATCAGTTTCCTCTGAAACCTGATCCTCAACCTGGGGCAAGGTGGAAGGCGAGGCCTTTCCTCTCTTGCTTCTTCTCTTGGGTTGTGGCTGGTCTATTGTCTCAAGATCCACCACTGGTTCAGGAAGGCACTTCTTAGCCTGAGCCCTTGTCATGGCAAGGACATGCTCTGAAATCCCTAGCATTTCTGCATGAGTCCTGTACTCCACTTCTGACCATGCTGAGCTTTCAAGGTCATTGCCTAACAGACAGTCTACTGGTAGGTCTGCACTCACCACAACCTTCTTTAGGCCATCAACCCCTCCCCAGGAGAAGTTCACAACTGCCACACTATGGGAGGTAGTGGAGTTGCTTGCATTGGTTACTAGGTAGCTCTCTCCTAGTACAATCTGTCCAGGGTCCACAAAGCCAGGGGTCACCATGGTGACACTAGCACATGTGTCCCTGTAAGCTTGAGCCAGTTTCTCATTTATTAAGGGAGTCTGCCTGTATTTGCCCAGGTTAGTGGGGCTTACTGCAGTGGGCAACTCAATGTCCACATCATACAGGAGAACTGCCTGTGTAGGGACTCTGACTAGGCCAGAACCTACTTCAATACCCAGGGTCAACCCAGCTACACCCTTGGACTGTGTTCCACCACTGCTTACTGTACTTGGGGTTGCAGTTGCTTTAGGAGCTGTAGTGGTGGGAACTGGATTTGCCTTGGTGCACTCACTGCCCCAGTGTGAAACTGATTTGCAGGTATTGCACCAAGGTGTCTTTGGACCTTTATTCTTCTTCTTCTTGTTACCAGTTTGGGAACCACCCTCCTTACTATTAGTTTGGGGGCCTGAAGACTTCTGGTCTTTTTCTTTATCTTTCTGATTCTGATTACCACCCTTCTGGTCTGTTTTCTTCTGGTCACCACCTTGGTTCTGGGGTTTCTGCTTAATCCTTGTTCTGACCCATTTGTCTGCCTTCTTTCCCAATTCTTGGGGAGAGGTCAGATCAGAGTCAATAAGGTATTGATGCAACAGCTGGTTTGTACAGTTATTAAGGATCTGTTCTCTCATCATAAGATTGTACAATCCTGTATAGTCTGAAACTTTACTTCCCTGTAACCAACCCTCCAAAGCCTTAGTGGCACACTCCACAAAATCAGTCCAGTCTTGAGTCTGTGCTTTCTGGGTGTCTCTGAACAACAACCTGTATTGCTCAGTGGTTAGGCCATACCCTTCAATGAGAGCACTCTTCAAAACAGAGTAGTTTTTGGCATCCTCAGGTCTAACTGTGAGGAGCCTGTCCCTCCCTTTCTCAGAAAAGGAGTACCACAAAATTGCAGCCCACTGATTCTCAGGAACCTGCTGTACCATGCAGGCTCTCTCAAGAGCAGTCATCCATTTGTGGATGTCATCCCCTTCTTTAAAGGGGGGCACAATCTTGGTCAGGTTTCTATTATCATAGGCCCTGTCTTTTTCTCTTGGAAAATTGCTGCCACCAGTGACATCTAAGCCACTTAATTTCTGCTCTCTTGCCAAGGCAAGTCTAGCTTGAGCCAAGGCTACCTCCTCCCTCTCTATCTGGAGTTTGACAGCCCTCATTCTGGCCCTATGCTCTAACTTTTGAGAAGCATTCATGCCTCTTTGTGATTCCCTGGAGGCACTAGAAAGATGAGAGTCCCCTGAGGGAGATCTCACTCTTCTGTTGCCTGGGGGAATCATATGTTGGGTTCTGGGGAGGTGCTGGCCCTCTCCATTCCCCAGTAGGTCCAAGTTGGCCTGGCTAAGCCTACCAACTGGAACCTGGCTACCCTGATCCTGTACTCCTAAGTCCTCAGCATCTGAGTCCTCATCCAAGTCATCATCATCCTCTTCTTCAAGGGGATCAACTGCAGGGGGGTTCCCTCCAGTTCCTGTATCTAGGGAAGCTGCTTTTGCCTTCTCTAAGTCATCCTGTTCTAGGATTTCTACCAGGATTAGGCAGGTGGGGCTTCTGCCCCTTTTTAACCCTCTTGCTTTGCACAAGGCAATCAAGTCTCTACGGGTTAACTTGTCATATCCAAAAGTTGCCTGGGTAGGGTCAACTGTCACAGGACTAGACCCTGAGGCCTTTCCTGTGTCAGACATGGTTACTAGTGAGGTGTAAGTGGTGCACTTACCTACACTAAGTGTTTTCCTACTGGACCTTGCTAGTGAGTTGTAGTCAGGGGTGTGCTACTCCCTTCAACCTACAACTACTAAGTTCAGTAGAACTTAATATGCTAAGCTTTTGATTTTATATGTACCTAGAGGTACTTGATGTGATCTTTCAATTTGATATAAAGATTGCAATGGTAAAACAACAGCAAGCTCAAATCCGCACCGCTGCTCACCAATGTGAGAAGTTGGCCTGGTAGGGGATGTTTCCAATTCTGGAACCACCTACTACCTGACCAAACAATCCCTTATGGTGTCTGGTTGTAAGTCAACCTTATTAGACAAGCTATCCTAGGGGTAGCATGGACTAAGCAGCCTAAAGGCTTAACTTAAGAGGTCGTGTTAAGCGAGCTGTTTTACCACATACAATCCTGTAATACCAAATGAAAGGACACCACACAAGTATATATTATAAAAATATATGTGTTTATTACTAAAAACAATCCCCAGTATTCTTTATGAATAAAGGGGCACAAGCGTTAAATCAAAAGCACTGTTTAAACATACAAAGTTGCACAATTATGGATGAGCACAAAAAGGAGGTAGACCCTTGGTGGGGCTTGAGGAGGGCTGGGCCCTATATAATTGTAAAACACAACAGATTGCCCCCTCTCAAATTATTTTGTATTAAGGACCAAATACACTCTTATTTTAATCCGGTCCGGTATATTTATTCATACCTTTTAATTATATTCTTTTTGTACAAACACTGTTTCAAATGGCAGAAAAAGAATACACCAAACCAACAATTACTTACAAAACATATTGGGTAAACAATTGGCACAAACACATATTTACAAAATTATCAAACAATGGATACACATATTACATCCAACATTCAATATAAATTGCAGTGCGAGATTTTGCAATATACAAGATCAAATCAATGATCTAACTTCGAAACTAAACAGAAGTTACTACATTCAAATAAGAATAAAGGAATGTATCACAATTATCCTGAAAACACCTTAGTGCATACGATTTATAATTCGCTCTTGTTGGAATAGCCGACGCGTTTCAAGTTTGGACCGTGAGTATCCAAACCATCTTCAGGGCTTTGTTTTATTCTGTTAGGATGCAGAAAAACGTGGTTTTAATACAACCAATTGGCCTCTATTCATAAAATTACTTAACCGTTTGGATAAAAACAATTGTACCTGTGTGGTGCTATGTAGTTTCACTTCTATCACTAGGCACGACTCTTTTACTCAACTGCCAAGCAGTGCTCTATGTTCAACGAGCAACAGTCTGTAAAACAAACAACATGTTGCCTATCTTCAATCATTCTGGTGCCTGAAATTTAAGGGCCACCTACTACTACTTGTAAAAATTATTAGTCATACCTTGGACTGCGCTATCTTGCGTTTCACCGGGGGGCGGGAAAGTGTCTTGTTCCTTATTCACGGGTTCCTAATTAAATGACATGTAACCTGCTTTTAGTTAAATCTTGACTGACCACTGAGACAAATCAGTACGTATTTTCTCACACCCATCTCGTACCTTTAACTCGTGTACTGGTGGCAATCAGGGGTCTTTGTTCTCTTTCTGTCCTTTTGGGTCCTCCACGCCTACCTGTTTATGCAACGTACTTGTGAGTACATGTAATTCATTAAATTTCACATTTCATAAGTGACAGCCTAACTACAGAGCCGGGTCTGCCTACCTGAGTCTTTGGTAGCGCGAGGCGTCGCCCCTCGCCTCTTGTCTACCGCCCCGTCCGGGGCTGCAGAAAAA
The DNA here is from genome assembly GCF_964261635.1 of Lissotriton helveticus. Classification (NCBI taxonomy): domain Eukaryota; kingdom Metazoa; phylum Chordata; class Amphibia; order Caudata; family Salamandridae; genus Lissotriton; species Lissotriton helveticus. Next base: position 3,448,742 of record NW_027611651.1, on the reverse strand, counting down.
CGGTCTCGCCTTCTGATTAGTGCTTGGCGGGTTCCGCTTTGGATATCTAATCTCCTGATCTGTTCGGAAAAGAATACGCGTTGTTAAACGCATGGCGTTCAGCGCGGGTGGAGAAAAAGAATTCTGCACTGGCGTGTCGCTTTCATTACCTGCATGCGCGGTGCGCTCTGCTTCTGTTCCACTCTTCGGTTGCTGCTAGCTCGAGTGTGTGGCTGACCGCCATGCTGTCAATCTATAAAAAACGATCTGCTTGTGTGCTCATTGGATTATGGGATTTGTAGTGTATTTGGAAATGGAGGACTTGAGTCAAATTGCGTGGATGCCTGATAGATGCCTATATAACTAAAAGAATTCACATAAGTCATGTCATTAGTGCTTTTAAGGAATGTATTTTTTAAAAGAATTTTTTTAAACCAGGATATTGTTATAAGCTTTGCGGAAATAACCGGGCAGTATGATGGAAAGTCTCAAATTCTTGACAATTCGGTCATATTATTTAAACCAGTCATAGTACAATTGAATTTAAGGATAAGGTATGCTTCCTTCTCGAGTAGCATCCTTTCAATGTCAGCGGGGCGTTGTATGTTGCTCATGGTATGGAGGACAGACCACCTGAAGTCAGTCTCACTGTGTGACATCTCCACGAAATGTTCCACCATCGGGGCTGTAAGTATTTTCTTTTTTATTCTAGACCTGTGTTGTCCTATTCGGAGGTTCACCTGCTGGTTGGTTTTGCCTATGTAAATTTTTTGACAGGGGCAAACAATCACGTAAATCACGTTTTTAGTTTTGCAATTTGAAAAGCTTGTGTGTCGCCACTTTACCCCTTGGTGCTGAAACTCGTTCCCTTCGATCGTGTTTCCACATGCAACACAATTGCCGCATCTGTGGTGGCCTTCTAATGGTTTCATGTCCCATAATGCTCGAAGGCCATGTTTTGGCTTGGGCTTTGGAAGATCTGCTCTCACTATTTGTTCCCCCACACTTTTATTCTTTTTGTACGCGAAGATGGGTCGCGGGAAGGGGCATTCCAAATTTTCGAGCAGGTGCCAGTTCTTGAGCACCGCCTGTCTAAGATTGTGCGTATCTGGCCCGAAAGTTGTGACACAAACTAATTTATCTAGTTCTTTCTTCTCTTTAACCTGTAGTAGTGTTTCTCGAGGGGTACACCTGGCCCTTTTGAGGGAATTCTTCAAGAGTTTTCGCGGGTAGCCTCTGTCTGACATTTCAGTACAGAACGCCTGGGCATGGTGGTCATAGTCAGCTATCTTTGAGCAATTTCTCCGAATTCGCAACATTTGCCCATATGGTAAGTTAGCTTTCAGGCTTCTGGGGTGGTAGCTTTTGTGATGCAAAATGGTATTTCTGTCAGTTGCTTTTTTATGTAAGGACGTCTTTAGTTTGCCCTCCTCACAGGTGACCTCTACGTCCAAGAATGTCATCTTGGTGGTACTTGTCTCCATGGAAAATTTTATATCCCTATGTCTGTTGTTAATCCAGACATGGAATGCCAAGAGGTCCGTCTGGCTCCCCTGCCACAGGAGCCAGACGTCATCTATGTAACGCCACCATTGTTCGATGTTGCCTTTGTATGGGTTATTATTCTCTATGAATAGAGACTCATACTGTGCCATGTAGAGCACTGCCATTTCTGGGGCATAAGGACACCCCATGGCAGTGCCCTTGATTTGCATGTAAAACCGCTCGTTGAACGTGAAATAGTTCTTTTGCAACGCTATCGCTGCGAGCTTTAGAATGAAGCAAGTTGGCACTCTGTGTGGCTTTTCTCTTTTCTCGAGGAATATTTCAATCACCTCTAATGCCTCATCTTGAGGTATTTGTGTGTATAAGGACGTGACGTCCATAGTTGCCATTATTTGTATTGTTGGGTCAAAGGTCAGTCCTTCTACTTTCAGTAAGAAATCCGTAGTATCTCTAAGATACGATTTTACCTCCGTCAGGAAAGGCTTTAGAAAGAAATCCACATACTTGGATATTGGTTCCAAACAGGAATCGCAGCCTGAAACAATCGGGCGCCCTGGTGGTTCGGCTAGGTTCTTGTGAATTTTGGGGAGTAAGTACAGGACTGGTATCCGTGGATATTTCTTATTCAAAAAGTCAAATTCTTTACATACTTTACATACTTTTTAGTTCTTTCCATTTTGTTTATTGAATAAACAAAATGGAAAGAACTAAAAAGTATGTACCCCCCAATATCAGCAAGGGTGAATTACAAGCAATATGTAGTCTGAAAGACGATCCGTCGCTTGTTATTAAGCAGGCGGATAAGGGAGGAGCAGTTGTTATCTGGCCCCGCGAAAAATATGTCGCTGAGGGTTTGAAACAGGTTAACAATACTGAATGGTATCGAGCCCTCAATGAGGACCCCACAAAGCAGATCCAAGGATTAATCAGTCAGGTGCTAACGCAAGGGAAAGAGGAAGGTTTCTTGGGGAGTAAAGAATTTGACTTTTTGAATAAGAAATATCCACGGATACCAGTCCTGTACTTACTCCCCAAAATTCACAAGAACCTAGCCGAACCACCAGGGCGCCCGATTGTTTCAGGCTGCGATTCCTGTTTGGAACCAATATCCAAGTATGTGGATTTCTTTCTAAAGCCTTTCCTGACGGAGGTAAAATCGTATCTTAGAGATACTACGGATTTCTTACTGAAAGTAGAAGGACTGACCTTTGACCCAACAATACAAATAATGGCAACTATGGACGTCACGTCCTTATACACACAAATACCTCAAGATGAGGCATTAGAGGTGATTGAAATATTCCTCGAGAAAAGAGAAAAGCCACACAGAGTGCCAACTTGCTTCATTCTAAAGCTCGCAGCGATAGCGTTGCAAAAGAACTATTTCACGTTCAACGAGCGGTTTTACATGCAAATCAAGGGCACTGCCATGGGGTGTCCTTATGCCCCAGAAATGGCAGTGCTCTACATGGCACAGTATGAGTCTCTATTCATAGAGAATAATAACCCATACAAAGGCAACATCGAACAATGGTGGCGTTACATAGATGACGTCTGGCTCCTGTGGCAGGGGAGCCAGACGGACCTCTTGGCATTCCATGTCTGGATTAACAACAGACATAGGGATATAAAATTTTCCATGGAGACAAGTACCACCAAGATGACATTCTTGGACGTAGAGGTCACCTGTGAGGAGGGCAAACTAAAGACGTCCTTACATAAAAAAGCAACTGACAGAAATACCATTTTGCATCACAAAAGCTACCACCCCAGAAGCCTGAAAGCTAACTTACCATATGGGCAAATGTTGCGAATTCGGAGAAATTGCTCAAAGATAGCTGACTATGACCACCATGCCCAGGCGTTCTGTACTGAAATGTCAGACAGAGGCTACCCGCGAAAACTCTTGAAGAATTCCCTCAAAAGGGCCAGGTGTACCCCTCGAGAAACACTACTACAGGTTAAAGAGAAGAAAGAACTAGATAAATTAGTTTGTGTCACAACTTTCGGGCCAGATACGCACAATCTTAGACAGGCGGTGCTCAAGAACTGGCACCTGCTCGAAAATTTGGAATGCCCCTTCCCGCGACCCATCTTCGCGTACAAAAAGAATAAAAGTGTGGGGGAACAAATAGTGAGAGCAGATCTTCCAAAGCCCAAGCCAAAACATGGCCTTCGAGCATTATGGGACATGAAACCATTAGAAGGCCACCACAGATGCGGCAATTGTGTTGCATGTGGAAACACGATCGAAGGGAACGAGTTTCAGCACCAAGGGGTAAAGTGGCGACACACAAGCTTTTCAAATTGCAAAACTAAAAACGTGATTTACGTGATTGTTTGCCCCTGTCAAAAAATTTACATAGGCAAAACCAACCAGCAGGTGAACCTCCGAATAGGACAACACAGGTCTAGAATAAAAAAGAAAATACTTACAGCCCCGATGGTGGAACATTTCGTGGAGATGTCACACAGTGAGACTGACTTCAGGTGGTCTGTCCTCCATACCATGAGCAACATACAACGCCCCGCTGACATTGAAAGGATGCTACTCGAGAAGGAAGCATACCTTATCCTTAAATTCAATTGTACTATGACTGGTTTAAATAATATGACCGAATTGTCAAGAATTTGAGACTTTCCATCATACTGCCCGGTTATTTCCGCAAAGCTTATAACAATATCCTGGTTTAAAAAAATTCTTTTAAAAAATACATTCCTTAAAAGCACTAATGACATGACTTATGTGAATTCTTTTAGTTATATAGGCATCTATCAGGCATCCACGCAATTTGACTCAAGTCCTCCATTTCCAAATACACTACAAATCCCATAATCCAATGAGCACACAAGCAGATCGTTTTTTATAGATTGACAGCATGGCGGTCAGCCACACACTCGAGCTAGCAGCAACCGAAGAGTGGAACAGAAGCAGAGCGCACCGCGCATGCAGGTAATGAAAGCGACACGCCAGTGCAGAATTCTTTTTCTCCACCCGCGCTGAACGCCATGCGTTTAACAACGCGTATTCTTTTCCGAACAGATCAGGAGATTAGATATCCAAAGCGGAACCCGCCAAGCACTAATCAGAAGGCGAGACCGTTTTTCTGCAGCCCCGGACGGGGCGGTAGACAAGAGGCGAGGGGCGACGCCTCGCGCTACCAAAGACTCAGGTAGGCAGACCCGGCTCTGTAGTTAGGCTGTCACTTATGAAATGTGAAATTTAATGAATTACATGTACTCACAAGTACGTTGCATAAACAGGTAGGCGTGGAGGACCCAAAAGGACAGAAAGAGAACAAAGACCCCTGATTGCCACCAGTACACGAGTTAAAGGTACGAGATGGGTGTGAGAAAATACGTACTGATTTGTCTCAGTGGTCAGTCAAGATTTAACTAAAAGCAGGTTACATGTCATTTAATTAGGAACCCGTGAATAAGGAACAAGACACTTTCCCGCCCCCCGGTGAAACGCAAGATAGCGCAGTCCAAGGTATGACTAATAATTTTTACAAGTAGTAGTAGGTGGCCCTTAAATTTCAGGCACCAGAATGATTGAAGATAGGCAACATGTTGTTTGTTTTACAGACTGTTGCTCGTTGAACATAGAGCACTGCTTGGCAGTTGAGTAAAAGAGTCGTGCCTAGTGATAGAAGTGAAACTACATAGCACCACACAGGTACAATTGTTTTTATCCAAACGGTTAAGTAATTTTATGAATAGAGGCCAATTGGTTGTATTAAAACCACGTTTTTCTGCATCCTAACAGAATAAAACAAAGCCCTGAAGATGGTTTGGATACTCACGGTCCAAACTTGAAACGCGTCGGCTATTCCAACAAGAGCGAATTATAAATCGTATGCACTAAGGTGTTTTCAGGATAATTGTGATACATTCCTTTATTCTTATTTGAATGTAGTAACTTCTGTTTAGTTTCGAAGTTAGATCATTGATTTGATCTTGTATATTGCAAAATCTCGCACTGCAATTTATATTGAATGTTGGATGTAATATGTGTATCCATTGTTTGATAATTTTGTAAATATGTGTTTGTGCCAATTGTTTACCCAATATGTTTTGTAAGTAATTGTTGGTTTGGTGTATTCTTTTTCTGCCATTTGAAACAGTGTTTGTACAAAAAGAATATAATTAAAAGGTATGAATAAATATACCGGACCGGATTAAAATAAGAGTGTATTTGGTCCTTAATACAAAATAATTTGAGAGGGGGCAATCTGTTGTGTTTTACAATTATGGATGAGGGCAGGGGGCCACTCAAACCATATACTAAACAAGTGGTATAAGAGAGGCCACTCGAGCAGTGGTTAGGCCTAGGGCCTAGGGAATCGCTGGGAGCAGTCAGGACAAGCAATGCTGAAGTCGGGAATGGCCCTCGGGATTCGGGAGATGTGCGGAAAGCGCACGCATGCACCAATGTTAACCAATGGTGCGTAAAAGTCAAATAGTTAAAGTTTAAGGACACTTCCGCTGAACCTAGAGGAACAAAACTTAACACACAGACCCTAGAGGTGTGCACCAGTGTGGGAACACCGGCGGAGCAAAGTTACCTCACCCACAGGAAGTGGGTGCACAGGGTCGAAGTGGCGTCGGGTTTTGACACGCAGGCTCTCGGTGCTTGAAGCTGAAAGGGCTGCAGGCAGGGTGAAGACGAAGTGTCCGGTGGAGTCCAAGGGTGGACTCAAGTTGTAGAGTACCTGAAAGCAGAGGGGACAGAGTCTGGGTCACTCAGCAGTGACCAGGGTGGAACCAGGACGGAACCAGGCAATGTCGGGCGCAATCAGGTGGTCGTCGAGGAGCTTCTCTCCGCTGTCACGTGGGCTCTGGGGCATCTGCGACGTCCAGGAGCAGGTCACGATCTGTCCCACGCAGGCTCTCACCGTCGGTGCAGTCGGCTTCAGGTTTGGAGCAAACAAGCCTTGGTAAGAGCAATCCACGCAGGATCGGAAGATTGCTTCTCACTCGGACCAGGAAGGTCAGAGTCGGGGCTCCTTTTCAGGGGAGCTGGTGTGGATCTGGAGCAACCAGATTCACGAGTCTTCTTCGGTAGTTCGTCGGCACAGGGACCACAAGCCAGCTGGCAAGTGACCGGGCCAACGCGTTGAGCCAAATCGTGCCAAAGGGCCCCACGCAGCACTCGTCGAGTGTGGAGGGCTGAACTTCGGCTCAGGAGTAGCTCAGGGTGGGGGCTTCTCAAACCCCGGTGTACAGCTTCGAGGGTCACTCGTGGGCTGCACGGTCAGCGTCTCGTGGTCACTTCAAGATGGCGTGCCCCACGCTTCCGGTCGCCTCCACGGGTCTCAGCTTTGCAGGGACTGTGGATCGGGCTGTTAGAAGCTGGGCAGGCTTGATCTCGTCGATCTCAGTCGCTCGAGTTCCGGCGGGAACTGCAACTAAGTAGACGTCGAGGGCTGGATGGTGCCTGCTGCTGCAGGGTGGTCACTCCTTGACCACAAGGGAGATTCTTCGGGCTTCCACGTTGAGATGGAGGGCGAAGGGTCCAGAATATCGTTTCAAATGTTTCTTCCAGGAAAATCTGATGTGCATTGGCACTGCTCCCACTCTTATTCGAATCTGGTGGGCGTGATTACCTGCTAGGTCCCCTCCTATGGGTGGGACCCAGGAAGTGGGTGGATACACCCCCTTCCTTTGATCCAGGCCGCCCTGGCACGAGGGCTGGAGTGCCCCAGAACCGGTTTGGCCGGATTATGCAAGGGGCAGCCTTGTGCGCCCCAGGCAGTGTCTGGTTTCTTTCAAACCTCCCTGCTACAATACACTATCTCCTGTCTGGAGGGCGGTGACACCCTCCTGTGACAGGAAACCCTTTGTCCAGGACCCCCTTGACTGGGTTTCGGTCAGCTCCAGGGGTCCAGACATTTGTCTGTGGCAGAGGCATCCATTTTGTGGATCTTAAGGCCTTTGGAGAAATCAACCGCATTAAAGTGAAGTAACATGTCTTACCCCTCTAGAGGGGTGGAATGCCATCCCCGTCGCCAGAACTGGCGAGGGGATGGTATTCCAAAGCGTATGACACCTTACACGACATGTTTTGATAAAGCCAAACCAGAGTTGCTAAATAACCGCGAGGATTATAAGGCACTTAATAGTATATGGTATGGCATTATCCTGAAACAGCTTAGGGATTTGTTCCCGACGGCTGCAGACAGGCTCAGCTCATGCTAGAGCTCCATCTTACATAAAAACCATGCACCCAGCCTCCAGGATTGGTGAGGCCTGTCTATAGGAGTGGCTCACAGGTTTACATGTGTCCAGATATAGGTTTAGACATAGGTGTACTATATCTAAGCAAGGGGTGTGTACACCACCTTACCCCAGCTGAGTGATCAGCCAGTTGTGTCAATTTAAGAACCAGCCAGGGGTGGCAAAAGATATGCTGCAGCCCCTGGTAGGCCTTAGTGGCTCCTGTGCCCTGTGCACCTATAGTGCATTCTACAGGGGCTGACAAGGAGTCCATTTCCAATTGGTATGTGCCTATAGCACATGTGTCATTAATTTAGTGAGAGAACAGCAGGCTGGGGGTCTGATCAGCAGGCCCACAGCCTCAGTAGTCGAAAACCAGTGAAGCAAAAAGCAAAAATTTGGGGTGACCATAGGATAGCAGACCCTACTCTCCTACAGTCCCCCAGGCTGTGCTTGGTCCCCCAGGCTGTGCTTGGTCCCCCTGGTTGCTCTTGGTCCCCCAGGCTTGTGCTTGGTCCCCCAGGCTGTGCTTGGTCCCCCTGGTTGCTCTTGGTCCCCCAGGCTTGTGCTTGGTCCCCCAGGCAGTGCTTGGTCCCCCTGGTTGCTCTTGGTCCCCCAGGCTGTGCTTTGTCCCCCAGGCTGTGCTTGGTCCCCCAGGCTGTGCTTGGTCCCCAGGCTGTGCTTGGTCCCCCTGGTTGCTCTTGGTCCCCCTGGCTGTGCTTGGTACCCCTGGCTGTGCTTGGTCCCCCTGGTTGCTCTTGTCCCCCAGGCTTTGCTTGGTCCCCCAGGCTGTGCTTGGTCCCCCTAGTTGCTCTTAGTCCCCCAGGCTGTGCTTGGTACCCCAGGCTGTGCTTGGTCCCCCAGGCTCTGCTTGGTCCCCCTGGTTGCTCTTGGTCCCCCAGGCTGTGCTTGGTCCCCCAGACTGTGCTTGGTCCCCCAGGCTGTGCTTGGTCCCCCTTGTTGCTCTTGGTCCCCCAGGCTGTGCTTGGTCCCCCAGGCTGTGCTTGATCCCCCTGGTTGCTCTTGGTCCCCCTGGCTGTGCGTGATACCCCTGGCTGTGCTTGGTCCCCCTGGTTGCTCTTGGTCCCCCAGGCTGTGCTTGGTCCCCCAGGCTGTGCTTGGTCCCCCTGGTTGCTCTTGGTCCCCCAGGCTGTGCTTGGTCCCCCAGGCTGTGCTTGGTCCCCCAGGCTGTGCTTGGTCCCACTGGTTGCTCTTGGTCCCCCAGGCTGTGCTTGGTACCCCGGCAGTGCTTGGTCCCCCTGGTTGCTCTTGGTCCCCCAGCCTGTGCTTGGTCCCCCAGGCTGTGCTTGGTCCCCCTGGTTGCTCTTGGTCCCCCTGGCTGTGCTTGGTCCCCCTGGTTGCTCTTGGTCCCCCAGGCTGTGCTTGGTCCCCCAGGCTGTGCTTGGTCCCCCTGGTTGCTCTTGGTCCCCCAGGCTGTGCTAGGTCCCCCAGGCTGTGCTTGGACCCCCAGGCTCTGCTTGGTCCCCCAGGCTCTGCTTGGTCCCCCTGGTTGCTCTTGGTCCTTCAGGCTGTGCTTGGTCCCCCAGGCTGTGCTTGGTCCCCCTGGTTGCTCTTGGTCCCCCAGGCTGTGCTTGGTCCCCCAGGCTGTGCTTGGTCCCCCTGGTTGCTCTTGGTCCCCCAGGCTGTGCTTGGTCCCCCTGGCTGTGCTTGGTCCCCCAGGCTGTGCTTGGTCCCCCTGGTTGCTTTTGGTCCCCCAGGCTGTGCTTGGTCCCCCATGCTGTGCTTGGTCCCCCAGGCTGTGCTTGGTCCCCCAGGCTGTGCTTGGTCCCCCTGGTTGCTCTTGGCCCCCCAGGCTGTGCTTGGTCCCCCAGGCTGTGCTTGGTACCCCAGGCTGTGCTTGGTCCTCCTGGTTGCTCTTGGTCCCCCAGGCTGTGCTTGGTCCCCCAGGCTGTTCTTGGTCCCCCAGGCTGTGCTTGGTCCCCCAGGCTGTGCTTGGTCCCCCAGGCTGTGCTTGGTCCCTCCAGTTGCTCTTGGTCCCCCACGCTGTGCTTGGTCCCCCAGGCTGTGCTTGGTCCCCCAGGCTGTGCTTGGTCCCCCAGGCTGTGCTTGGTCCCCCTGGTTGCTCTTGGTCCCCCAGGCTGTGCTTGGTCCCCCTGGTTGCTCTTGGTCCCCCTGGCTGTGCTTGGTACCCCTGGCTGTGCTTGGTCCCCCTGGTTGCTCTTGGTACCCCCGGCTGTGCTTGGTCCCCCAGGCTGTGCTTGGTCCCCCTGGTTGCTCTTGGTCCCCCAGGCTGTGCTTGGTACCCCAGGCTGTGCTTGGTCCCCCAGGCTCTGCTTGGTCCCCCAGGCTCTGCTTGGTCCCCCTGGTTGCTCTTGGTCCCTCAGGCTGTGAGAGGTTGGCCTGGTAGGGGATGTTTCCAATTCTGGAACCACCTACTACCTGACCAAACAATCCCTTATGGTGTCTGGTTGTAAGTCAACCTTATTAGACAAGCTATCCTAGGGGTAGCATGGACTAAGCAGCCTAAAGGCTTAACTTAAGAGGTCGTGTTAAGCGAGCTGTTTTACCACATACAATCCTGTAATACCAAATGAAAGGACACCACACAAGTATATATTATAAAAATATATGTGTTTATTACTAAAAACAATCCCCAGTATTCTTTATGAATAAAGGGGCACAAGCGTTAAATCAAAAGCACTGTTTAAACATACAAGTTGCACAATTATGGATGAGGGCGGGTGGCCACTCAAACCATATACTAAACAAGTGGTATAAGAGATGCCACTCGAGCAGTGGTTAGGCCTAGGGCCTAGGGAATCGCTGGGAGCAGTCAGGACAAGCAATGCTGAAGTCGGGAATGGCCCTCGGGATTCGGGAGATGTGCGGAAAGCGCACGCATGCTCCAATGTTAACCAATGGTGCGTAAAAGTCAAAGAGTTAAAGTTTAAGGACACTTCCGCTGAACCTAGAGGAACAAAACTTAACACACAGACCCTAGAGGTGTGCACCAGTGTGGGAACACCGGCGGAGCAAAGTTACCTCACCCACAGGAAGTGGGTGCACAGGGTCGAAGTGGCGTCGGGTTTTGACACGCAGGCTCTTGGTGCTTGGAGCTGAAAGGGCTGCAGGCGGGTTAAAGATGAAGTGTCCGGTGGAGTCCAAGGGTGGACTCAAGTTGTAGAGTACCTGAAAGCAGAGGGGACAGAGTCTGGGTCACTCAGCAGTGACCAGGGTGGAACCAGGACGGAACCAGGCAATGTCGGGCGCAATCAGGTGGTCGTCGAGGAGCTTCTCTCCGCTGTCACGTGGGCTCTGGGGCATCTGCGACGTCCAGGAGCAGGTCAAGATCTGTCCCACGCAGGCTCTCACCGTCGGTGCAGTCGGCTTCAAGTTTGGAGCAAACAAGCCTTGGCAAGAGCAATCCACGCGGGATCGGAAGATTGCTTCTCACTCGGACCAGGAAGGTCAGAGTCGGGGCTCCTTTTCAGGGGAGCTGGTGTGGATCTGGAGCAACCAGATTCACGAGTCTTCTTAGGTAGTTCGTCGGCACAGGGACCACAAGCCAGCTGGCAAGTGACCGGGCCAACGCGTTGAGCCAAATCGTGCCAAAGGGCCCCACGCAGCACTCGTCGAGTGTGGAGGGCTGAACTTCGGCTCAGGAGTAGCTCAGGGTGGGGGCTTCTCAAACCCCGGTGCACAGCTTCGAGGGTCACTCGTGGGCTGCACGGTCAGCATCTTGTGGTCAATTCAAGATAGCGTGCCCCACGCTTCCGGTCGCCTCCACGGGTCTCAGCTTTGCAGGGACTGTGGATCGGGCTGTTAGAAGCTGGGCAGGCTTGATCTCGTCGATCTCAGTCGCTCGAGTTCCGGCGGGAACTGCAACTAAGTAGACGTCGAGGGCTGGATGGTGCCTGCTGCTGCAGGGTGGTCACTCCTTGACCACAAGGGAGATTCTTCGGGCTTCCACGTTGAAATGGAGGGCGAAGGGTCCAGAATATCGTTTCAAATGTTTCTTCCAGGAAATCTGATGTGCCTTGGCACTGCTCCCACTCCTATTCGAATCTGGTGGGCGTGATTACCTGCTAGGTCCCCTCCTATGGGTGGGACCCAGGAAGTGGGTGGATACACCCCCTTCCTTTGATCCAGGCCGCCCTGGCACGAGGGCTGGAGTGCCCCAGAACCGGTTTGGCCGGATTATGCAAGGGGCAGCCTTGTGCGCCCCAAGCAGTGTCTGGTTTCTTTCAAACCTCCCTGCTACAATACACTATCTCCTGTCTGGAGGGCGGTGACACCCTCCTGTGACAGGAAACCCTTTGTCCAGGACCCCCTTGACTGAGTTTCGGTCAGCTCCAGGGGTCCAGACATTTGTCTGTGGCAGAGGCATCCATTTTGTGGATCTTAAGGTCTTTGAAGAAATCAACCGCATTAAAGTAAAGTAACATGTCTTACCCCTCTAGAGGGGTGGAATGCCATCCCCGTCGCCAGAACTGGCGAGGGGATGGTATTCCAAAGCGTATGACACCTTACACGACATGTTTTGATAAAGCCAAACCAAAGTTGCTAAATAACCGCGAGGATTATAAGGCACTTAATAGTATATGGTATGGCATTATCCTGAAACAGCTTAGGGATTTGTTCCCGATGGCTGCAGACAGGCTCAGCTCATGCTAGAGCTCCATCTCACATAAAACCACGCACTCAGCCTCCAGGATTGATGAGGCCTTTCTATAGGAGTGGCTCACAGGTTTACATGTGTCCAGATATAGGGTTAGACATAGGTATACTATATCTAAGCAAGGGGTGTGTACACCACCTTACCCCAGCTGAGTGATCAGCCAGTTGTGTCAATTTAAGAACCAGCCAGGGGTGGTGTGAGAAGTTGGCCTGGTAGGGGATGTTTCCAATTCTGGAACCACCTACTACCTGACCAAACAATCCCCTTATGGTGTCTGGTTGTAAGTCAACCTTATTAGACAAGCTATCCTAGGGGTAGCATGGACTAAGCAGCCTAAAGGCTTAACTTAAGAGGTCGTGTTAAGCGAGCTGTTTTACCACATACAATCCTGTAATACCAAATGAAAGGACACCACACAAGTATATATTATAAAAATATATGTGTTTATTACTAAAACAATCCCCAGTATTCTTTATGAATAAAGGGGCACAAGCGTTAAATCAAAAAGCACTGTTTAAACATACAAGTTGCACAATTATGGATGAGGGCGGGTGGCCACTCAAACCATATACTAAACAAGTTGTATAAGAGATGCCACTCGAGCAGTGGTTAGGCCTAGGGCCTAGGGAATCGCTGGGAGCAGTCAGGACAAGCAATGCTGAAGTCGGGAATGGCCCTCGGGATTCGGGAGATGTGCGGAAAGCGCACGCATGCACCAATGTTAACCAATGGTGCGTAAAAGTCAAAGAGTTAAAGTTTAAGGACACTTCCGCTGAACCTAGAGGAACAAAACTTAACACACAGACCCTAGAGGTGTGCACCAGTGTGGGAACACCGGCGGAGCAAAGTTACCTCACCCACAGGAAGTGGGTGCACAGGGTCGAAGTGGCGTCGGGTTTTGACACGCAGGCTCTTGGTGCTTGAAGCTGAAAGGGCTGCAGGCAGGGTGAAGACGAAGTGTCCGGTGGAGTCCAAGGATGGACTCAAGTTGTAGAGTACCTGAAAGCAGAGGGGACAGAGTCTGGGTCACTCAGCAGTGACCAGGGTGGAACCAGGACGGAACCAGGCAATGTCGGGCGCAATCAGGTGGTCGTTGAGGAGCTTCTCTCCGCTGTCACGTGGGCTCTGGGGCATCTGCGACGTTCAGGAGCAGGTCACGATCTGTCCCACGCAGGCTCCCACCGTCGGTGCAGTCGGCTTCAAGTTTGGAGCAAACAAGCCTTGGTAAGAGCAATCCACGCAGGATCGGAAGATTGCTTCTCACTCGGACCAGGAAGGTCAGAGTCGGGGCTCCTTTTCAGGGGAGCTGGTGTGGATCTGGAGCAACCAGAATCACAAGTCTTTTTAGGTAGTTCGTCGGCACAGGGACCACAAGCCAGCTGGCAAGTGACCGGGCCAACGCGTTGAGCCAAATCGTGCCAAAGGGCCCCACGCAGCACTCGTCGAGTGTGGAGGGCTGAACTTCGCCTCAGGAGTAGCTCAGGGAGGGGGCTTCTCAAACCCCGGTGTACAGCTTCGAGGGTCACTCGTGGGCTGCGCGGTCAGCGTCTCGTGGTCACTTCAAGATGGCATGCCCCACGCTTCCGGTCGCCTCCACGGGTCTCAGCTTTGCAGGGACTGTGGATCGGGCTGTTAGAAGCTGGGCAGGCTTGATCTCGTCGATCTCAGTCGCTCGAGTTCCGGCGGGAACTGCAACTAAGTAGACGTCGAGGGCTGGATGGTGCCTGCTGCTGCAGGGTGGTCACTCCTTGACCACAAGGGAGATTCTTCGGGCTTCCACGTTGAGATGGAGGGCGAAGGGTCCAGAATATCGTTTCAAATGTTTCTTCCAGGAAATCTGATGTGCATTGGCACTGCTCCCACTCTTATTCGAATCTGGTGGGCGTGATTACCTGCTAGGTCCCCTCCTATGGGTGGGACCCAGGAAGTGGGTGGATACACCCCCTTCCTTTGATCCAGGCCGCCCTGGCACGAGGGCTGGAGGGCCCCAGAACCGGTTTGGCCGGATTATGCAAGGGGCAGCCTTGTGCGCCCCAGGCAGTGTCTGGTTTCTTTCAAACCTCCCTGCTACAATACACTATCTCCTGTCTGGAGGGCGGTGACACCCTCCTGTGACAGGAAACCCTTTGTCCAGGACCCCCTTGACTGAGTTTCGGTCAGCTCCAGGGGTTCAGACATTTGTCTGTGGCAGAGGCATCCATTTTGTGGATCTTAAGGCCTTTGGAGAAATCAACCGCATTAAAGTGAAGTAACATGTCTTACCCCTCTAGAGGGGTGGAATGCCATCCCCGTCGCCAGAACTGGCGAGGGGATGGTATTCCAAAGCGTATGACACCTTACACGACATGTTTTGATAAAGCCAAACCAAAGTTGCTAAATAACCGCGAGGATTATAAGGCACTTAATAGTATATGGTATGGCATTATCCTGAAACAGCTTAGGGATTTGTTCCCGACGGCTGCAGACAGGCTCAGCTCATGCTAGAGCTCCATCTCACATAAAAACCATGCACCCAGCCTCCAGGATTGGTGAGGCCTGTCTATAGGAGTGGCTCACAGGTTTACATGTGTCCAGATATAGGTTTAGACATAGGTATACTATATCTAAGCAAGGGGTGTGTACACCACCTTGCCCCAGCTGAGTGATCAGCCAGTTGTGTCAATTTAAGAACCAGCCAGGGGTGGCAAAAGATATGCTGCAGCCCCTGGTAGGCCTTAGTGGCTCCTGTGCCCTGTGCACCTATAGTGCATTCTACAGGGGCTGACAAGGAGTCCATTTCCAATTGGTATGTGCCTATAGCACATGTGTCATTAATTTAGTGAGAGAACAGCAGGCTGGGGGTCTGATCAGCAGGCCCACAGCCTCAGTAGTCGAAAACCAGTGAAGCAAAAAGTAAAAATTTGGGGTGACCATAGGATAGCAGACCCTACTCTCCTACACAACCCCCCCCCCCAAACGCAGGGACATTAAACTAACCTTGACCAGATAAGTCTTCATGTTCTAAGTGGAAGTACCTGGAGAGACCATCTGCATTACCATGGTCAGTCCCTGGGCGGTGCTCCACTGTAAAGTCCATCCCCTGTAGGGAAATGGACCACCTGAGCAGTTTGGGATTTTCACCCTTCATCTGATTAAGCCATAAGAGGGGCTTATGGTCTGTTTGCACCAGGAAGTGAGTTCCAAACAAGTAGGACCTCAACTTCTTTAATGCCCAAACCACAGCAAAGGCCTCCCTCTCAATGGCTGACCAACGTTTTTCTCTTGGGGTTAGCCTCCTGCTAATGAAAGCGATTGGCTGGTCTTGACCATCTTGATTAAGTTGTGAGAGTACAGCTCCCACCCCCAACTCAGAAGCATCTGTCTGAACAATGAACTGTTTGGAGTAGTCAGGACTCTTTAGGATAGGTGCAGAGCACATGGCCTTCTTCAGGTCTTCAAATGCCTTCTGACAGCTAACTGTCCACTGAACCTTTTTTGGCATCTTCTTGGATGTCAAGTCATTTAATGGTGTCACTATAGACCCATAGTTTTTCACAAACTTTCTGTAATACCCAGTCAGGCCCAAGAAGGCTCTGACTTGTGTCTGGGTAACTGGAGGAGCCCAGTCCTGTATGGCCTGGATTTTGCTTTCCAGTGGCTGAACCTGGCCTCCACCTACTAGGTGGCCCAGGTATACAACCTTACTCTGCCCTATCTGGCACTTTGTGGCCTTGATAGTTAGGCCTGCCTTTTGCAGGGCCTCTAAAACTTTCTTCAGGTGGATCAGGTGATCCTCCCAGGTGGAGCTAAAGACAGCAATATCATCCAGATAAGCTGCACAAAAGTCATCCAACCCAGTAAGGACTTGGTTCACCAACCTTTGGAAAGTGGCAGGTGCATTCTTCAAACCAAAGGGCATTACCACAAACTGATAATGTCCACTAGGGGTAGAGAATGCTGTTTTGGCTTTTGACTCCTCAGCTAGTCTGATTTGCCAGTAGCCAGCTGTCAGATCAAATGTGCTCAGAAACTTGGCAGAAGCCAATCTGTCAATGAGCTCATCTGCTCTTGGAATGGGGTGAGCATCTGTCCCAGTGACAGCATTGAGACCCCTGTAATCCACGCAAAACCTCATTTCTCTCTTACCATCTTGGGTATGAGGTTTTGGCACCAGGACTACTGGGCTGGCCCATGGGCTCTCTGATGGCTCAATCACTCCAAGCTCCAACATCTTTTGCACCTCAGCCCTGATGCAATCCCTGACATGATCAGGTTGCCTGTAGATCTTATTCTTGACAGGCAGACTGTCACCAGTGTCCACAACATGGGTACACCAGTCAGTTTGGCTGGGTGTGAGTGAAAACATTTGCCTGTGAGCCTGCAAAACTTGTCTGCAGTCCCTCTGTTGCTGGTCAGTGAGGCTGCCTGCCAAGGCTACTCCATCAACTGAACCATCATCAGGGTTCTGAGAAAGCAGGTCTGGGAGAGGGTCACTCTCTTCCTCCTGTTCCCCATCTGTGGCCATGAGCAAGCTCATGTCCTCCCTGTCTACAAATGCTTTCAAGCGATTCACATGGATTACCCTGTGAGGGCTCCTGGGTGTTCCAAAGTCTACCAAGTAGGTGACTTCCCCTTTCTTCTCAATAATAGGATAGGGTCCACTCCATTTGTCTTGGAGTGCTGCTGGAGCCACTGGCTCCAGTACCCATACCTTCTGTCCTGGTTGGAACTCTACCAGCACAGCCTTTTGGTCATGCCAAGCTTTCTGCAATTCTTGGCTGGCCTCCAGGTTTTTGGATGCTCTTTCCATGTACTCAGCCATCCTGGAGCGGAGACCAAGTACATAGTCCACTATGTCTAGTTTGGGCTTTTTGAGAGGTAACTCCCATCCTTCCTTCACCAAACACAATGGACCTCTCACAGGGTGGCCAAACAAAAGTTCAAAAGGGCTGTAGCCAACCCCCTTCTGTGGGACCTCTCTGTAAGCAAAGAGCAGGCAGGGTAAAAGAATGTCCCATTTCCGCCTGAGCTTCTCTGGTAATCCTTTTATCATGCCTTTAAGGGTCTTGTTAAATCTCTCCACAAGCCCATTGCATTGTGGATGATATGGGGTGGTAAACTTATAGTTTACCCCACATTCCTTCCACATTGCTTTTAGATAGCTGGACATAAAATTTGTCCCTCTATCTGATAGTACCTCCTTAGGAAAGCCCACTCTTGAGAAAACTGCAATGAGGGCTTTTGCCACCACAGGTGCTGTGGTGGTCCTTAGGGGAATAGCCTCTGGGTACCTGGTGGCATGATCCACTACCACCAGTATGAATCTGTTCCCAGATGCTGTTTGGGGGTCCATTGGACCCACAATATCAATTCCAACTCTCTCAAAGGGGACCCCCACCACAGGTAGTGGTATTAGGGGGGCCTTTGTTGTGCCACCTGACTTACCACTGGCTTGGCAAGTGACACAGGAGCGACAAAACTCCTTGACATCCTCTGACATGTGAGGCCAGTGAAAGTGTGGAACAAGCCTGTCCCACGTCTTGTTCTGGCCTAAGTGTCCTGCAAGGGGAATATCATGGGCCAAGGTAAGGAGGAATCCCCTAAACTGCAGAGGTATCACCAACCTCCTGGTCATGCCAGGCTTGGGGGCTCTAGCCTCTGAGTAAAGGAGTCCCTCATCCCAATACACAGTATGGGTACCTTGGGCATCCCCAGCAGCCTCAGCAGCAGCCTGCTGTCTGAGGGGTTCAAGGGAAGGGCAATCTAATTGAGCCTGCCTCAGGTCTGCCCTTGAGGGTCCCCCTGTCCCCAGAAACTCAACCTGGTCAGGTTCAAGCTCCTCAGAGACAGTCTCCTCTTGGACTGCAGAATCAGTTTCCTCTGAAACCTGATCCTCAACCTGGGGCAAGGTGGAAGGCGAGGCCTTTCCTCTCTTGCTCCTTCTCTTGGGCTGTGGCTGGTCTATTGTCTCAAGATCCACCACTGGTTCAGGAAGGCACTTCTTAGCCTGAGCCCTTGTCATGGCAAGGACATGCTCTGAAATCCCTAGCATTTCTGCATGAGTCCTGTACTCCACTTCTGACCATGCTGAGCTTTCAAGGTCATTGCCTAACAGACAGTCTACTGGTAGGTCTGCACTCACCACAACTTTCTTTAGGCCATCAACCCCTCCCCAGGAGAAGTTCACAACTGCCACACTATGGGAGGTAGTGGAGTTGCTTGCATTGGTTACTAGGTAGCTCTCTCCTAGTACAATCTGTCCAGGGTCCACAAAGCCAGGGGTCACCATGGTGACACTAGCACATGTGTCCCTGTAAGCTTGAGCCAGTTTCTCATTTATTAAGGGAGTCTGCCTGTATTTGCCCAGGTTAGTGGGGCTTACTGCAGTGGGCAACTCAATGTCCACATCATACAGGAGAACTGCCTGTGTAGGGACTCTGACTAGGCCAGATCCTACTTCAATACCCAGGGTCAACCCAGCTACACCCTTGGACTGTGTTCCACCACTGCTTACTGTACTTGGGGTTGCAGTTGCTTTAGGAGCTGTAGTGGTGGGAACTGGATTTGCCTTGGTGCACTCACTGCCCCAGTGTGAAACTGATTTGCAGGTATTACACCAAGGTGTCTTTGGACCTTTGTTCTTCTTCTTCTTGTTACCAGTTTGGGAACCACCCTCCTTACTATTAGTTTGGGGGCCTGAAGACTTCTGGTCTTTTTCTTTATCTTTCTGATTCTGATTACCACCCTTCTGGTCTGTTTTCTTCTGGTCACCACCTTGGTTCTGGGGTTTCTGCTTAATCCTTGTTCTGACCCATTTGTCTGCCTTCTTTCCCAATTCTTGGGGAGAGGTCAGATCAGAGTCAATAAGGTATTGATGCAACAGCTGGTTTGTACAGTTATTAAGGATCTGTTCTCTCATCATAAGATTGTATAATCCTGTATAGTCTGAAACATTACTTCCCTGCAACCAACCCTCCAAAGCCTTAGTGGCACACTCCACAAAATCAGTCCAGTCTTGAGTCTGTGCTTTCTGGGTGTCTCTGAACAACAACCTGTATTGCTCAGTGGTTAGGCCATACCCTTCAATGAGAGCACTCTTCAAAACAGAGTAGTTTTTGGCATCCTCAGGTCTAACTGTGAGGAGCCTGTCCCTCCCTTTCTCAGAAAAGGAGTACCACAAAATTGCAGCCCACTGATTCTCAGGAACCTGCTGTACCATGCAGGCTCTCTCAAGAGCAGTCATCCATTTGTGGATGTCATCCCCTTCTTTAAAGGGGGGCACAATTTTGGTCAGGTTTCTATTATCATAGGCCCTGTCTTTTTCTCTTGGAAAATTGCTGCCACCAGTGACATCTAAGCCACTTAATTTCTGCTCTCTTGCCAAGGCAAGTCTAGCTTGAGCCAAGGCTACCTCCTCCCTCTCTATCTGGAGTTTGACAGCCCTCATTCTGGCCCTATGCTCTAACTTTTGAGAAGCATTCATGCCTCTCTGTGATTCTCTGGAGGCACTAGAAAGATGAGAGTCCCCTGAGGGAGATCTCACTCTTCTGTTGCCTGGGGGAATCATATGTTGGGTTCTGGGGAGGTGCTGGCCCTCTCCATTCCCCAGTAGGTCCAAGTTGGCCTGGCTAAGCCTACCAACTGGAACCTGGCTACCCTGATCCTGTACTCCTAAGTCCTCAACATCTGAGTCCTCATCCAAGTCATCATCATCCTCCTCTTCAAGGGGATCAACTGCAGGGGGGTTCCCTCCAGTTCCTGTATCTAGGGAAGCTGCTTTTGCCTTCTCTAAGTCATCCTGTTCTAGGATTTCTACCAGGATTAGGCAGGTGGGGCTTCTGCCCCTTTTTAACCCTCTTGCTTTGCACAAGGCAATCAAGTCTCTGCGGGTTAGTTTGTCATATCCAAAAGTTGCCTGGGTAGGGTCAACTGTCACAGGACTAGACCCTGAGGCCTTTCCTGTGTCAGACATGGTTACTAGTGAGGTGTAAGTGGTGCACTTACCTACACTAAGTGTTTTCCTACTGGACCTTGCTAGTGAGTTGTAGTCAGGGGTGTGCTACTCCCTTCAACCTACAACTACTAAGTTCAGTAGAACTTAATATGCTAAGCTTTTGATTTTATATGTACCTAGAGGTACTTGATGTGATCTTTCAATTTGATATAAAGATTGCAATGGTAAAACAACAGCAAGCTCAAATCCGCACCGCTGCTCACCAATGTGAGAAGTTGGCCTGGTAGGGGATGTTTCCAATTCTGGAACCACCTACTACCTGACCAAACAATCCCCTTATGGTGTCTGGTTGTAAGTCAACCTTATTAGACAAGCTATCCTAGGGGTAGCATGGACTAAGCAGCCTAAAGGCTTAACTTAAGAGGTCGTGTTAAGCGAGCTGTTTTACCACATACAATCCTGTAATACCAAATGAAAGGACACCACACAAGTATATATTATAAAAATATATGTGTTTATTACTAAAACAATCCCCAGTATTCTTTATGAATAAAGGGGCACAAGCGTTAAATCAAAAAGCACTGTTTAAACATACAAGTTGCACAATTATGGATGAGGGCGGGTGGCCACTCAAACCATATACTAAACAAGTGGTATAAGAGATGCCACTCGAGCAGTGGTTAGGCCTAGGGCCTAGGGAATCGCTGGGAGCAGTCAGGACAAGCAATGCTGAAGTCGGGAATGGCCCTCGGGATTCGGGAGATGTGCGGAAAGCGCACGCATGCACCAATGTTAACCAATGGTGCGTAAAAGTCAAAGAGTTAAAGTTTAAGGACACTTCCGCTGAACCTAGATGTAGGAAGGTGGCTACCTGACTATGGTTACCCCAGATTTTTTGCCTGTGTTTAGCTGGTTTTTTTGACTTAGTTGACCTGGTTCCCTGCTAATCAGGGCCCCAGGCCATCTGCTCTCTCTGTAAAATGGATTCCATGTACCCTAGGTACATACCAATTGGAAATGGACTCCTTGTCAGCCCCTGTAGAATGCACTATAGGTGCACAGGGCACAGGAGCCACTAAGGCCTACCAGGGGCTGCAGCATATCTTTTGCCACCCCTGGCTGGTTCTTAAATTGACACAACTGGCTGATCACTCAGCTGGGGTAAGGTGGTGTACACACCCCTTGCTTAGATATAGTATACCTATGTCTAAACCTATATCTGGACACATGTAAACCTGTGAGCCACTCCTATAGACAGGCCTCACCAATCCTGGAGGCTGGGTGCATGGTTTTTATGTGAGATGGAGCTCTAGCATGAGCTGAGCCTGTCTGCAGCCGTCGGGAACAAATCCCTAAGCTGTTTCAGGATAATGCCATACCATATACTATTAAGTGCCTTATAATCCTCGCGGTTATTTAGCAACTCTGGTTTGGCTTTATCAAAACATGTCGTGTAAGGTGTCATACGCTTTGGAATACCATCCCCTCGCCAGTTCTGGCGACGGGGATGGCATTCCACCCCTCTAGAGGGGTAAGACATGTTACTTCACTTTAATGCGGTTGATTTCTCCAAAGGCCTTAAGATCCACAAAATGGATGCCTCTGCCACAGACAAATGTCTGGACCCCTGGAGCTGACCGAAACCCAGTCGAGGGGGTCCTGGACAAAGGGTTTCCTGTCACAGGAGGGTGTCACCGCCCTCCAGACAGGAGATAGTGTATTGTAGCAGGGAGGTTTGAAAGAAACCAGACACTGCCTGGGGCGCACAAGGCTGCCCCTTGCATAATCCGGCCAAACCGGTTCTGGGGCACTCCAGCCCTCGTGCCAGGGCGGCCTGGATCAAAGGAAGGGGGTGTATCCACCCACTTCCTGGGTCCCACCCATAGGAGGGGACCTAGCAGGTAATCACGCCCACCAGATTCGAATAAGAGTGGGAGCAGTGCCAATGCACATCAGATTTCCTGGAAGAAACATTTGAAACGATATTCTGGACCCTTCGCCCTCCATCTCAACGTGGAAGCCCGAAGAATCTCCCTTGTGGTCAAGGAGTGACCACCCTGCAGCAGCAGGCACCATCCAGCCCTCGACGTCTACTTAGTTGCAGTTCCCGCCGGAACTCGAGCGACTGAGATCGACGAGATCAAGCCTGCCCAGCTTCTAACAGCCCGATCCACAGTCCATGCAAAGCTGAGACCCGTGGAGGCGACCGGAAGCGTGGGGCACGCCATCTTGAAGTGACCACGAGACGCTGACCGTGCAGCCCACGAGTGACCCTCGAAGCTGTACACCGGGGTTTGAGAAGCCCCCACCCTGAGCTACTCCTGAGCCGAAGTTCAGCCCTCCACACTCGACGAGTGCTGCGTGGGGCCCTTTGGCACGATTTGGCTCAACGCGTTGGCCCGGTCACTTGCCAGCTGGCTTGTGATCCCTGTGCCGACGAACTACAAAAGAAGACTCGTGATTCTGGTTGCTCCAGATCCACACCAGCTCCCCTGAAAGGGAGCCCCGACTCTGACCTTCCTGGTCCGAGTGAGACGCCATCTTCCAATCCCGCGTGGATTGCTCTTACCAAGGCTTGTTTGCTCCAAACCGGAAGCCGACTGCACCGACGGTGAGAGCCTGCGTGGGACAGATCGTGACCTGCTCCTGGACGTCGCAGATGCCCCAGAGCCCACGTGACAGCGAAGAGAAGCGCCTCGACGACCACCTGATTGCGCCCGACATTGCCTGGTTCCGTCCTGGTTCCACCCTGGTCACTGCTGAGTGACCCAGACTCTGTCCCCTCTGCTTTCAGGTACTCTACAACTTGAGTCCACCCTTGGACTCCACCGGACACTTCGTCTTCACCCTGCCTGCAGCCCTTTCAGCTTCAAGCACCAAGAGCCTGCGTGTCAAAACCCGACGCCACTTCGACCCTGTGCACCCACTTCCTGTGGGTGAGGTAACTTTGCTCCGCCGGTGTTCCCACACTGGTGCACACCTCTAGGGTCTGTGTGTTAAGTTTTGTTCCTCTAGGTTCAGCGGAAGTGTCCTTAAACTTTAACTATTTGACTTTTACGCACCATTGGTTAACATTGGTGCATGCGTGCGCTTTCCGCACATCTCCCGAATCCCGAGGGCCATTCCCGACTTCAGCATTGCTTGTCCTGACTGCTCCCAGCGATTCCCTAGGCCCTAGGCCTAACCACTGTTCGAGTGGCCTCTCTTATACCACTTGTTTAGTATATGGTTTGAGTGGCCCCCTGCCCTCATCCATAATTGTGCAACTTTGTATGTTTAAACAGTGCTTTTGATTTAACGCTTGTGCCCCTTTATTCATAAAGAATACTGGGGATTGTTTTTAGTAATAAACACATATATTTTTATAATATATACTTGTGTGGTGTCCTTTCATTTGGTATTACAGGATTGTATGTGGTAAAACAGCTCGCTTAACACGACCTCTTAAGTTAAGCCTTTAGGCTGCTTAGTCCATGCTACCCCTAGGATAGCTTGTCTAATAAGGTTGACTTACAACCAGACACCATAAGGGGATTGTTTGGTCAGGTAGTAGGTGGTTCCAGAATTGGAAACATCCCCTACCAGGCCAACTTCTCACATTGGTGAGCAGCGGTGCGGATTTGAGCTTGCTGTTGTTTTACCATTGCAATCTTTATATCAAATTGAAAGATCACATCAAGTACCTCTAGGTACATATAAAATCAAAAGCTTAGCATATTAAGTTCTACTGAACTTAGTAGTTGTAGGTTGAAGGGAGTAGCACACCCCTGACTACAACTCACTAGCAAGGTCCAGTAGGAAAACACTTAGTGTAGGTAAGTGCACCACTTACACCTCACTAGTAACCATGTCTGACACAGGAAAGGCCTCAGGGTCTAGTCCTGTGACAGTTGACCCTACCCAGGCAACTTTTGGATATGACAAACTAACCCGCAGAGACTTGATTGCCTTGTGCAAAGCAAGAGGGTTAAAAAGGGGCAGAAGCCCCACCTGCCTAATCCTGGTAGAAATCCTAGAACAGGATGACTTAGAGAAGGCAAAAGCAGCTTCCCTAGATACAGGAACTGGAGGGAACCCCCCTGCAGTTGATCCCCTTGAAGAGGAGGATGATGATGACTTGGATGAGGACTCAGATGTTGAGGACTTAGGAGTACAGGATCAGGGTAGCCAGGTTCCAGTTGGTAGGCTTAGCCAGGCCAACTTGGACCTACTGGGGAATGGAGAGGGCCAGCACCTCCCCAGAACCCAACAGATGATTCTCCCAGGCAACAGAAGAGTGAGATCTCCCTCAGGGGACTCTCATCTTTCTAGTGCCTCCAGAGAATCAGAGAGAGGCATGAGTGCTTCTCAGAAAGCTGAGCATAGGGCTAGAATGAGGGCTGTCAGACTCCAGATAGAGAGAGAGGAGGTAGCCCTGAGTCAAGCTAAGCTTACCTTAGCTCAAGCTAAACTTGCCTTGGCAAGAGAGAAAAAATTGTGTGGCTTAGATGCCACTGGTGGCAGCAATATTCCTAAAGAGAAACCCAGGTCCTATGATAGTAGAAACCTGACAAAGATTGTGCCCCCCTTCAAAGAAGGGGATGACATCCACAAATGGATGACTGCTCTTGAGAGAGCCTGCATGGTACAGCAGGTTCCTGAGGAACAGTGGGCAGCAATCTTATGGTACTCCTTTTCAGAGAAAGGGAGAGACAAGCTCCTCACTGTCAGACATGAGGATGCAAACAATTACAAAGTCCTGAAGAGTGTTCTGATAGATGGGTTTGGCTTAACCACTGAACAGTACAGGTTCAAGTTCAGAGACACCCAGAAGACACAGACTCAGGACTGGACTGATTTTGTAGATTGTGCTACTAAGGCTCTGGAGGGTTGGCTACATGGCAGCAAAGTACATGACTTTACAGGATTGTATAATTTGATTATGAGGGAGCAGATCCTAAGTAATTGTCAGAACCAGCTCTTACACCAGCACCTGGTAGACTCTGATCTGACCTCTCCCCAAGAATTGGGAAAGAAGGCAGACAAATGGGTCAGAACCAGGATTAGGCCTAAGAATCAGGACAGTAACCAGAAGAAGGAGTCTACCAAGCCTCAAGATAAGGGTGGGGATAAAAGTAAAGAAAAGACTTCCCCAGGGCCCCAAAACTCCAAGGATGGGGGTGGGTCCCAAGACACTTCTTCAACTGAGAAAAAACCCTATTGTTATCCCTGTAAACAGGTGGGGCATTACAAAACAGACAGCTGTTGTCCCAAGAATAACAATAAAGAAAATATACCTCCAAAGCCAGCTTCAACACCTCCTGTTACTGTCAGCAGTAATCCCCCAGGAAGTGGAAGCACACCCAGGAATCTGGGTGGGTTTACTTTTGGAAATCAGGTGGACCCTGGCCTATCCAGGTCCCCATCACCCAATGATCTTGTTTATGAGGCTGGCATGGGGTTTGCCAACTTCTCTGCTTGCCCAAATACTTTGAGCAAGTATAGACAAGAACCCATCATCAATGGTTTAAGAGTTGAAGCTTTTAGAGACACAGGGGCTAGCATCACCATGGTGGCTGATGGCATAGTCCCCTCTAAGCAACTTTTACCTGGTGCCACATACCAGGTAATAAACATTGATGGCATCCAAACAAATCATCCCATGGCAGTAGTAAGTCTCAGCTGGGGAGGTGTCACTGGCCCAAAGAGAGTGGCAGTGTCCCCAAACTTGCCTGTAGACTGTCTACTGGGTAATGATTTAGAGATCTCAGCCTGGGCTGGGGTTGAACAGGAAATCCATTCTAGAATGGTAAATTCCAATGGAAAGGTTAGTGGGGCTGTAATG
Source organism: Lissotriton helveticus (assembly GCF_964261635.1). Taxonomy (NCBI): domain Eukaryota; kingdom Metazoa; phylum Chordata; class Amphibia; order Caudata; family Salamandridae; genus Lissotriton; species Lissotriton helveticus. The sequence goes on along the minus strand of NW_027611651.1, from coordinate 3,422,642 downwards.
GCTACAGCCCCAATTCAAGATGTCCTTCCTGAAAAGGTTGGTAGGGCGGAGATACTCCCTGCCCCATCTTTAGCAAAAGCTCTTCCTGAACAGAATAGCAAAGCTGTTATGATAACAGCAGAAACCCAAACTGAGTCTCCTCCTGAAAAGGTTGGTGGGGCTGTGATGGCCACAGCCCAAACTCAAACTGACACGTGTGTTGTGAAACCTGAAATGATGGATAACTCCACACAAACTGAGAGCATGGAGGAGGAAGAGAAATCTCCCCCTCACCAGACTTTAGGACAGGATCAGCCTCCTCAGGGAACTGATCTTACCCCTGATGAAGGAACTGCCCCAGAGGTGGTTGGGCCTAGCCTGACAGAACCTCTGATGTCAGTGGACCCTTCTCAGGTGGGACCCAGTCTGGAGCAGGTAACCTGCCCCTCTCTCCCTTGCCTTAGCCAGCCCAGGGCTGCAGAGGACAAGAAGGACAGTGAGACCCAGAGGGCCCCCTGTCAAATAAAGCACCCCCATCAAAAGATTAGGTGCACCAAAACTAGTAGCCCTAGTAAGGTGAAAACTTTAAAAACAGTTAGGGACCTCCCCCAGATGGATTCTGTTGGGCACAGCCAAACCTGGGACCCAAAGGGCCCAAACCTGAACTGTCCCTCCAGCAAGCCAAACAGAGGGACCCAGCCTCCAGCTTTAGGTAGCCAGAGGTTGACCCTGAGAGCACAGTGCAACTCAGTTAAAGAAAGAAAGGCACACATGGTGGAAGATAATTGGAGGAAGCTAAGCCCTAAATTAGTAGAGCCTCACTTCAATACTCCATATCCAAACCAGCCTTTAACTTTGCATAAACACACCCAAGGTAGTGATTCCCTATGGTGGAGACCCTCTAATACCCAAAGGGTGAGGGACTGCTTAGTGGACCATGAGACAGGGGGTACCCATGCTAGTGCAGGTACTTCCTTATATGGCCACTCAGGCAATATAGGCTTACCTGGCCAAGGATAGCCTTATCTCCTTTCGTTTGGGGGGGGGTTATGTAGGAAGGTGGCTACCTGACTATGGTTACCCCAGATTTTTTGCCTGTGTTTAGCTGGTTTTTTTGACTTAGTTGACCTGGTTCCCTGCTAATCAGGGCCCCAGGCCATCTGCTCTCTCTGTAAAATGGATTCCATGTACCCTAGGTACATACCAATTGGAAATGGACTCCTTGTCAGCCCCTGTAGAATGCACTATAGGTGCACAGGGCACAGGAGCCACTAAGGCCTACCAGGGGCTGCAGCATATCTTTTGCCACCCCTGGCTGGTTCTTAAATTGACACAACTGGCTGATCACTCAGCTGGGGTAAGGTGGTGTACACACCCCTTGCTTAGATATAGTATACCTATGTCTAAACCTATATCTGGACACATGTAAACCTGTGAGCCACTCCTATAGACAGGCCTCACCAATCCTGGAGGCTGGGTGCATGGTTTTTATGTGAGATGGAGCTCTAGCATGAGCTGAGCCTGTCTGCAGCCGTCGGGAACAAATCCCTAAGCTGTTTCAGGATAATGCCATACCATATACTATTAAGTGCCTTATAATCCTCGCGGTTATTTAGCAACTCTGGTTTGGCTTTATCAAAACATGTCGTGTAAGGTGTCATACGCTTTGGAATACCATCCCCTCGCCAGTTCTGGCGACGGGGATGGCATTCCACCCCTCTAGAGGGGTAAGACATGTTACTTCACTTTAATGCGGTTGATTTCTCCAAAGGCCTTAAGATCCACAAAATGGATGCCTCTGCCACAGACAAATGTCTGGACCCCTGGAGCTGACCGAAACCCAGTCGAGGGGGTCCTGGACAAAGGGTTTCCTGTCACAGGAGGGTGTCACCGCCCTCCAGACAGGAGATAGTGTATTGTAGCAGGGAGGTTTGAAAGAAACCAGACACTGCCTGGGGCGCACAAGGCTGCCCCTTGCATAATCCGGCCAAACCGGTTCTGGGGCACTCCAGCCCTCGTGCCAGGGCGGCCTGGATCAAAGGAAGGGGGTGTATCCACCCACTTCCTGGGTCCCACCCATAGGAGGGGACCTAGCAGGTAATCACGCCCACCAGATTCGAATAAGAGTGGGAGCAGTGCCAATGCACATCAGATTTCCTGGAAGAAACATTTGAAACGATATTCTGGACCCTTCGCCCTCCATCTCAACGTGGAAGCCCGAAGAATCTCCCTTGTGGTCAAGGAGTGACCACCCTGCAGCAGCAGGCACCATCCAGCCCTCGACGTCTACTTAGTTGCAGTTCCCGCCGGAACTCGAGCGACTGAGATCGACGAGATCAAGCCTGCCCAGCTTCTAACAGCCCGATCCACAGTCTATGCAAAGCTGAGACCCGTGGAGGCGACCGGAAGCGTGGGGCACGCCATCTTGAAGTGACCACGAGACGCTGACCGTGCAGCCCACGAGTGACCCTCGAAGCTGTACACCGGGGTTTGAGAAGCCCCCACCCTGAGCTACTCCTGAGCCGAAGTTCAGCCCTCCACACTCGACGAGTGCTGCGTGGGGCCCTTTGGCACGATTTGGCTCAACGCGTTGGCCCGGTCACTTGCCAGCTGGCTTGTGATCCCTGTGCCGACGAACTACAAAAGAAGACTCGTGATTCTGGTTGCTCCAGATCCACACCAGCTCCCCTGAAAGGGAGCCCCGACTCTGACCTTCCTGGTCCGAGTGAGACGCCATCTTCCAATCCCGCGTGGATTGCTCTTACCAAGGCTTGTTTGCTCCAAACCGGAAGCCGACTGCACCGACGGTGAGAGCCTGCGTGGGACAGATCGTGACCTGCTCCTGGACGTCGCAGATGCCCCAGAGCCTACGTGACAGCGAAGAGAAGCGCCTCGACGACCACCTGATTGCGCCCGACATTGCCTGGTTCCGTCCTGGTTCCACCCTGGTCACTGCTGAGTGACCCAGACTCTGTCCCCTCTGCTTTCAGGTACTCTACAACTTGAGTCCACCCTTGGACTCCACCGGACACTTCGTCTTCACCCTGCCTGCAGCCCTTTCAGCTTCAAGCACCAAGAGCCTGCGTGTCAAAACCCGACGCCACTTCGACCCTGTGCACCCACTTCCTGTGGGTGAGGTAACTTTGCTCCGCCGGTGTTCCCACACTGGTGCACACCTCTAGGGTCTGTGTGTTAAGTTTTGTTCCTCTAGGTTCAGCGGAAGTGTCCTTAAACTTTAACTATTTGACTTTTACGCACCATTGGTTAACATTGGTGCATGCGTGCGCTTTCCGCACATCTCCCGAATCCCGAGGGCCATTCCCGACTTCAGCATTGCTTGTCCTGACTGCTCCCAGCGATTCCCTAGGCCCTAGGCCTAACCACTGTTCGAGTGGCCTCTCTTATACCACTTGTTTAGTATATGGTTTGAGTGGCCCCCTGCCCTCATCCATAATTGTGCAACTTTGTATGTTTAAACAGTGCTTTTGATTTAACGCTTGTGCCCCTTTATTCATAAAGAATACTGGGGATTGTTTTTAGTAATAAACACATATATTTTTATAATATATACTTGTGTGGTGTCCTTTCATTTGGTATTACAGGATTGTATGTGGTAAAACAGCTCGCTTAACACGACCTCTTAAGTTAAGCCTTTAGGCTGCTTAGTCCATGCTACCCCTAGGATAGCTTGTCTAATAAGGTTGACTTACAACCAGACACCATAAGGGGATTGTTTGGTCAGGTAGTAGGTGGTTCCAGAATTGGAAACATCCCCTACCAGGCCAACTTCTCACACTAGAGGAACAAAACTTAACACACAGACCCTAGAGGTGTGCACCAGTGTGGGAACACCGGCGGAGCAAAGTTACCTCACCCACAGGAAGTGGGTGCACAGGGTCGAAGTGGCGTCGGGTTTTGACACGCAGGCTCTTGGTGCTTGAAGCTGAAAGGGCTGCAGGCAGGGTGAAGACGAAGTGTCCGGTGGAGTCCAAGGGTGGACTCAAGTTGTAGAGTACCTGAAAGCAGAGGGGACAGAGTCTGGGTCACTCAGCAGTGACCAGGGTGGAACCAGGACGGAACCAGGCAATGTCGGGCGCAATCAGGTGGTCGTCGAGGAGCTTCTCTCCGCTGTCACGTGGGCTCTGGGGCATCTGCGACGTCCAGGAGCAGGTCACGATCTGTCCCACGCAGGCTCTCACCGTCAGTGCAGTCGGCTTCAAGTTTGGAGCAAACAAGCCTTGGTAAGAGCAATCCACGCAGGATCGGAAGATTGCTTCTCACTCGGACCAGGAAGGTCAGAGTCGGGGCTCCTTTTCAGGGGAGCTGGTGTGGATCTGGAGCAACCAGAATCACAAGTCTTTTTAGGTAGTTCGTCAGCACAGGGACCACAAGCCAGCTGGCAAGTGACCGGGCCAACGCGTTGAGCCAAATCGTGCCAAAGGGCCCCACGCAGCACTCGTCGAGTGTGGAGGGCTGAACTTCGGCTCAGGAGTAGCTCAGGGTGGGGGCTTCTCAAACCCCGGTGTACAGCTTCGAGGGTCACTCGTGGGCTGCACGGTCAGCGTCTCGTGGTCACTTCAAGATGGCGTGCCCCACGCTTCTGGTCGCCTCCACGGGTCTCAGCTTTGCAGGGACTGTGGATCGGGCTGTTAGAAGCTGGGCAGGCTTGATCTCGTCGATCTCAGTCGCTCGAGTTCCGGCGGGAACTGCAACTAAGTAGACGTCGAGGGCTGGATGGTGCCTGCTGCTGCAGGGTGGTCACTCCTTGACCACAAGGGAGATTCTTCGGGCTTCCACGTTGAGATGGAGGGCGAAGGGTCCAGAATATCGTTTCAAATGTTTCTTCCAGGAAATCTGATGTGCATTGGCACTGCTCCCACTCTTATTCGAATCTGGTGGGCGTGATTACCTGCTAGGTCCCCTCCTATGGGTGGGACCCAGGAAGTGGGTGGATACACCCCCTTCCTTTGATCCAGGCCGCCCTGGCAAGAGGGCTGGAGTGCCCCAGAACCGGTTTGGCCGGATTATGCAAGGGGCAGCCTTGTGCGCCCCAGGCAGTGTCTGGTTTCTTTCAAACCTCCCTGCTACAATACACTATCTCCTGTCTGGAGGGCGGTGACACCCTCCTGTGACAGGAAACCCTTTGTCCAGGACCCCCTTGACTGAGTTTCGGTCAGCTCCAGGGGTTCAGACATTTGTCTGTGGCAGAGGCATCCATTTTGTGGATCTTAAGGCCTTTGGAGAAATCAACCGCATTAAAGTGAAGTAACATGTCTTACCCCTCTAGAGGGGTGGAATGCCATCCCCGTCGCCAGAACTGGCGAGGGGATGGTATTCCAAAGCGTATGACACCTTACACGACATGTTTTGATAAAGCCAAACCAAAGTTGCTAAATAACCGCGAGGATTATAAGGCACTTAATAGTATATGGTATGGCATTATCCTGAAACAGCTTAGGGATTTGTTCCCGACGGCTGCAGACAGGCTCAGCTCATGCTAGAGCTCCATCTCACATAAAAACCATGCACCCAGCCTCCAGGATTGGTGAGGCCTGTCTATAGGAGTGGCTCACAGGTTTACATGTGTCCAGATATAGGTTTAGACATAGGTATACTATATCTAAGCAAGGGGTGTGTACACCACCTTGCCCCAGCTGAGTGATCAGCCAGTTGTGTCAATTTAAGAACCAGCCAGGGGTGGCAAAAGATATGCTGCAGCCCCTGGTAGGCCTTAGTGGCTCCTGTGCCCTGTGCACCTATAGTGCATTCTACAGGGGCTGACAAGGAGTCCATTTCCAATTGGTATGTGCCTATAGCACATGTGTCATTAATTTAGTGAGAGAACAGCAGGCTGGGGGTCTGATCAGCAGGCCCACAGCCTCAGTAGTCGAAAACCAGTGAAGCAAAAAGTAAAAATTTGGGGTGACCATAGGATAGCAGACCCTACTCTCCTACAGGTGGCAAAAGATATGCTGCAGCCCCTGGTAGGCCTTAGTGGCTCCTATGCCCTGTGCACCTATAGTGCATTCTACAGGGGCTGACAAGGAGTCCATTTCCAATTGGTATGTGCCTATAGCACATGTGTCATTAATTTAGTGAGAGAACAGCAGGCTGGGGGTCTGATCAGCAGGCCCACAGCCTCAGTAGTCGAAAACCAGTGAAGCAAAAAGCAAAAATTTGGGGTGACCATAGGATAGCAGACCCTACTCTCCTACACAACCCCCCTCCAAACGCAGGGACATTAAACTAACCTTGACCAGATAAGTCTTCATGTTCTAAGTGGAAGTACCTGGAGAGACCATCTGCATTACCATGGTCAGTCCCTGGGCGGTGCTCCACTGTAAAGTCCATCCCCTGTAGGGAAATGGACCACCTGAGCAGTTTGGGATTTTCACCCTTCATCTGATTAAGCCACAAGAGGGGCTTATGGTCTGTTTGCACCAGGAAGTGAGTTCCAAACAAGTAGGACCTCAACTTCTTTAATGCCCAAACCACAGCAAAGGCCTCCCTCTCAATGGCTGACCAACGTTTTTCTCTTGGGGTTAGCCTCCTGCTAATGAAAGCAATTGGCTGGTCTTGACCATCTTGATTAAGTTGTGAGAGTACAGCTCCCACCCCCAACTCAGAAGCATCTGTCTGAACAATGAACTGTTTGGAGTAGTCAGGACTCTTTAGGATAGGTGCAGAGCACATGGCCTTCTTCATGTCTTCAAATGCCTTCTGACAGCTAACTGTCCACTGAACCTTTTTTGGCATCTTCTTGGATGTCAAGTCATTTAATGGTGTCACTATAGACCCATAGTTCTTCACAAACTTCCTGTAATACCCAGTCAGGCCCAAGAAGGCTCTGACTTGTGTCTGGGTAACTGGAGGAGCCCAGTCCTGTATGGCCTGGATTTTGCTCTCCAGTGGCTGAACCTGGCCTCCACCAACTAGGTGGCCCAGGTATACAACCTTACTCTGCCCTATCTGGCACTTAGTGGCCTTGATAGTTAGGCCTGCCTTTTGCAGGGCCTCCAAAACTCTCTTCAGGTGGATCAGGTGATCCTCCCAGGTGGAGCTAAAGACAGCAATATCATCCAGATAAGCTGCACAAAAGTCATCCAACCCAGTAAGGACTTGGTTCACCAACCTTTGGAAAGTGGCAGGTGCATTCTTCAAACCAAAGGGCATTACCACAAACTGATAATGTCCACTAGGGGTAGAGAATGCTGTCTTGGCCTTTGACTCCTCAGCTAGTCTGATTTGCCAGTAGCCAGCTGTCAGATCGAATGTGCTCAGAAACTTGGCAGAAGCCAATCTGTCAATGAGCTCATCTGCTCTTGGAATGGGGTGAGCATCTGTCCTAGTGACAGCATTGAGACCCCTGTAATCCACGCAAAACCTCATTTCTCTCTTACCATCTTGGGTATGAGGTTTTGGCACCAGGACTACTGGGCTGGCCCATGGGCTCTCTGATGGCTCAATCACTCCAAGCTCCAACATCTTTTGCACCTCAGCCTTGATGCAGTCTCTGACATGGTCAGGTTGCCTGTAGATCTTATTCTTGACAGGCAGACTGTCACCAGTGTCCACAACATGGGTACACCAGTCAGTCTGGCTGGGTGTGAGTGAAAACAAATGCCTGTGGGCCTGCAAAACTTGTCTGCAGTCCATCTGTTGCTGGTCAGTGAGGCTGCCTGCCAAGGCTACTCCATCAACTGAACCATCATCAGGGTTCTGAGAAAGCAGGTCTGGGAGAGGGTCACTCTCTTCCTCCTGTTCCCCATCTGTGGCCATGAGCAAGCTCATGTCCTCCCTGTCCACAAATGCTTTCAAGCGATTCACATGGATTACCCTGTGAGGGCTCCTGGGTGTTCCAAAGTCTACCAAGTAGGTGACTTCCCCCTTCTTCTCAATAATAGGATAGGGTCCACTCCATTTGTCTTGGAGTGCTGCTGGAGCCACTGGCTCCAGTACCCACACCTTCTGTCCTGGTTGGAACTCTACCAGCACAGCCTTTTGGTCATGCCAAGCTTTCTGCAATTCTTGGCTGGCCTCCAGGTTTTTGGATGCTCTTTCCATGTACTCAGCCATCCTGGAGCGGAGACCAAGTACATAGTCCACTATGTCTAGTTTGGGCTTTTTGAGAGGTAACTCCCATCCTTCCTTCACCAAACACAATGGACCTCTCACAGGGTGGCCAAACAAAAGTTCAAAAGGGCTGTAGCCAACCCCCTTCTGTGGGACCTCTCTGTAAGCAAAGAGCAGGCAGTGTAAAAGAATGTCCCATTTCCGCCTGAGCTTCTCTGGTAATCCTTTTATCATGCCTTTAAGGGTCTTGTTAAATCTCTCCACAAGCCCATTGCACTGTGGATGATATGGGGTGGTAAACTTATAGTTTACTCCACATTCCTTCCACATTGCTTTCAGATAGCTGGACATAAAATTCGTCCCTCTATCTGATAGTACCTCCTTAGGAAAGCCCACTCTTGAGAAAACTGCAATGAGGGCCTTTGCCACCACAGGTGCTGTGGTGGTCCTTAGGGGAATAGCCTCTGGGTACCTGGTGGCATGATCCACTACCACCAGTATGAATCTGTTCCCAGATGCTGTTTGGGGGTCCATTGGACCCACAATATCAATTCCAACTCTCTCAAAGGGGACCCCCACCACAGGTAGTGGTATTAGGGGGGCCTTTGTTGTGCCACCTGACTTACCACTGGCTTGGCAAGTGACACAGGAGCGACAAAACTCCTTGACATCCTCTGACATGTGAGGCCAGTGAAAGTGTGGAACAAGCCTGTCCCACGTCTTGTTCTGGCCTAAGTGTCCTGCAAGGGGAATATCATGGGCCAAGGTAAGGAGGAATCCCCTAAACTGCAGAGGTATCACCAACCTCCTGGTCATGCCAGGCTTGGGGGCTCTAGCCTCTGAGTAAAGGAGTCCCTCATCCCAATACACAGTATGGGTACCTTGGGCATCCCCAGCAGCCTCAGCAGCAGCATGCTGTCTGAGGGGTTCAAGGGAAGGGCAATCTAATTGAGCCTGCCTCAGGTCTGCCCTTGAGGGTCCCCCTGTCCCCAGAAACTCAACCTGGTCAGGTTCAAGCTCCTCAGAGACAGTCTCCTCTTGGACTGCAGAATCAGTTTCCTCTGAAACCTGATCCTCAACCTGGGGCAAGGTGGAAGGCGAGGCCTTTCCTCTCTTGCTCCTTCTCTTGGGTTGTGGCTGGTCTATTGTCTCAAGATCCACCACTGGTTCAGGAAGGCACTTCTTAGCCTGAGCCCTTGTTATGGCAAGGACATGCTCTGAAATCCCTAGCATTTCTGCATGAGTCCTGTACTCCACTTCTGACCATGCTGAGCTTTCAAGGTCATTGCCTAACAGACAGTCTACTGGTAGGTCTGCACTCACCACAACTTTCTTTAGGCCATCAACCCCTCCCCAGGAGAAGTTCACAACTGCCACACTATGGGAGGTAGTGGAGTTGCTTGCATTGGTTACTAGGTAGCTCTCTCCTAGTACAATCTGTCCAGGGTCCACAAAGCCAGTGGTCACCATGGTGACACTAGCACATGTGTCCCTGTAAGCTTGAGCCAGTTTCTCATTTATTAAGGGAGTCTGCCTGTATTTGCCCAGGTTAGTGGGGCTTACTGCAGTGGGCAACTCAATGTCCACATCATACAGGAGAACTGCCTGTGTAGGGACTCTGACTAGGCCAGATCCTACTTCAATACCCAGGGTCAACCCAGCTACACCCTTGGACTGTGTTCCACCACTGCTTACTGTACTTGGGGTTGCAGTTGCTTTAGGAGCTGTAGTGGTGGGAACTGGATTTGCCTTGGTGCACTCACTGCCCCAGTGTGAAACTGATTTGCAGGTATTACACCAAGGTGTCTTTGGACCTTTGTTCTTCTTCTTCTTGTTACCATTTTGGGAACCACCCTCCTTACTATTAGTTTGGGGGCCTGAAAACTTCTGGTCTTTTTCTTTATCTTTCTGATTCTGATTACCACCCTTCTGGTCTGTTTTCTTCTGGTCACCACCTTGGTTCTGGGGTTTCTGCTTAATCCTTGTTCTGACCCATTTGTCTGCCTTCTTTCCCAATTCTTGGGGAGAGGTCAGATCAGAGTCAATAAGGTATTGATGCAACAGCTGGTTTGTACAGTTATTAAGGATCTGTTCTCTCATCATAAGATTGTACAATCCTGTATAGTCTGAAACTTTACTTCCCTGCAACCAACCCTCCAAAGCCTTAGTGGCACACTCAACGAAATCAGTCCAGTCTTGAGTCTGTGCTTTCTGGGTGTCTCTGAACAACAACCTGTATTGCTCAGTGGTTAGGCCATACCCTTCAATGAGAGCACTCTTCAAAACAGAGTAGTTTTTGGCATCCTCAGGTCTAACTGTGAGGAGCCTGTCCCTCCCTTTCTCAGAAAAGGAGTACCACAAAATTGCAGCCCACTGATTCTCAGGAACCTGCTGTACCATGCAGGCTCTCTCAAGAGCAGTCATCCATTTGTGGATGTCATCCCCTTCTTTAAAGGGGGGCACAATTTTGGTCAGGTTTCTATTATCATAGGCCCTGTCTTTTTCTCTTGGAAAATTGCTGCCACCAGTGACATCTAAGCCACTTAATTTCTGCTCTCTTGCCAAGGCAAGTCTAGCTTGAGCCAAGGCTACCTCCTCCCTCTCTATCAGGAGTTTGACAGCCCTCATTCTGGCCCTATGCTCTAGCTTTTGAGAAGCATTCATGCCTCTCTGTGATTCTCTGGAGGCACTAGAAATATGAGAGTCCCCTGAGGGGGATCTCACTCTTCTGTTGCCTGGGAGAATAACATGTTGGGTTCTGGGGAGGTGCTGGCCCTCTCCATTCCCCAGTAGGTCCAAGTTGGCCTGGCTAAGCCTACCAACTGGAACCTGGCTACCCTGATCCTGTACTTCTAAGTCCTCAACCTCTGAGTCCTCATCCAAGTCATCATCATCCTCCTCTTCAGGGGGATCAACTGCAGGGGGGTTCCCTCCAGTTCCTGTGTCTAGGGAAGCTGCTTTTGCCTTCTCTAAGTCATCCTGTTCTAGGATTTCTACCAGGATTAGGCAGGTGGGGCTTCTGCCCCTTTTTAACCCTCTTGCTTTGCACAAGGCAATCAAGTCTCTGCGGGTTAGTTTGTCATATCCAAAAGTTGCCTGGGTAGGGTCAACTGTCACAGGACTAGACCCTGAGGCCTTTCCTGTGTCAGACATGGTTACTAGTGAGGTGTAAGTGGTGCACTTACCTACACTAAGTGTTTTCCTACTGGACCTTGCTAGTGAGTTGTAGTCAGGGGTGTGCTACTCCCTTCAACCTACAACTACTAAGTTCAGTAGAACTTAATATGCTAAGCTTTTGATTTTATATGTACCTAGAGGTACTTGACGTGATCTTTCAATTTGATATAAAGATTGCAATGGTAAAACAACAGCAAGCTCAAATCCGCACCGCTGCTCACCAATGTGAGAGGTTGGCCTGGTAGGGGATGTTTCCAATTCTGGAACCACCTACTACCTGACCAAACAATCCCTTATGGTGTCTGGTTGTAAGTCAACCTTATTAGACAAGCTATCCTAGGGGTAGCATGGACTAAGCAGCCTAAAGGCTTAACTTAAGAGGTCGTGTTAAGCGAGCTGTTTTACCACATACAATCCTGTAATACCAAATGAAAGGACACCACACAAGTATATATTATAAAAATATATGTGTTTATTACTAAAAACAATCCCCAGTATTCTTTATGAATAAAGGGGCACAAGCGTTAAATCAAAAGCACTGTTTAAACATACAAGTTGCACAATTATGGATGAGGGCGGGTGGCCACTCAAACCATATACTAAACAAGTGGTATAAGAGATGCCACTCGAGCAGTGGTTAGGCCTAGGGCCTAGGGAATCGCTGGGAGCAGTCAGGACAAGCAATGCTGAAGTCGGGAATGGCCCTCGGGATTCGGGAGATGTGCGGAAAGCGCACGCATGCACCAATGTTAACCAATGGTGCGTAAAAGTCAAAGAGTTAAAGTTTAAGGACACTTCCGCTGAACCTAGAGGAACAAAACTTAACACACAGACCCTAGAGGTGTGCACCAGTGTGGGAACACCGGCGGAGCAAAGTTACCTCACCCACAGGAAGTGGGTGCACAGGGTCGAAGTGGCGTCGGGTTTTGACACGCAGGCTCTTGGTGCTTGGAGCTGAAAGGGCTGCAGGCGGGTTAAAGATTAAGTGTCCGGTGGAGTCCAAGGGTGGACTCAAGTTGTAGAGTACCTGAAAGCAGAGGGGACAGAGTCTGGGTCACTCAGCAGTGACCAGGGTGGAACCAGGACGGAACCAGGCAATGTCGGGCGCAATCAGGTGGTCGTCGAGGAGCTTCTCTCTGCTGTCACGTGGGCTCTGGGGCATCTGCGACGTCCAGGAGCAGGTCACGATCTGTTCCACGCAGGCTCTCACCGTCGGTGCAGTCGGCTTCAAGTTTGGAGCAAACAAGCCTTGGCAAGAGCAATCCACGCGGGATCGGAAGATTGCTTCTCACTCGGACCAGGAAGGTCAGAGTTGGGGCTCCTTTTCAGGGAAGCTGGTGTGGATCTGGAGCAACCAGATTCACGAGTCTTCTTAGGTAGTTCGTCGGCACAGGGACCACAAGCCAGCTGGCAAGTGACCGGGCCAACGCGTTGAGCCAAATCGTGCCAAAGGGCCCCACGCAGCACTCGTCGAGTGTGGAGGGCTGAACTTCGGCTCAGGAGTAGCTCAGGGTGGGGGCTTCTCAAACCCCGGTGTACAGCTTCGAGGGTCACTCGTGGGCTGCACGGTCAGCGTCTCGTGGTCACTTCAAGATGGCGTGCCCCACGCTTCCGGTCGCCTCCACGGGTCTCAGCTTTGCAGGGACTGTGGATCGGGCTGTTAGAAGCTGGGCAGGCTTGATCTCGTCGATCTCAGTCGCTCGAGTTCCGGCGGGAACTGCAACTAAGTAGACGTCGAGGGCTGGATGGTGCCTGCTGCTGCAGGGTGGTCACTCCTTGACCACAAGGGAGATTCTTCGGGCTTCCACGTTGAAATGGAGGGTGAAGGGTCCAGAATATCGTTTCAAATGTTTCTTCCAGGAAATCTTATGTGCCTTGGCACTGCTCCCACTCTTATTCGAATCTGGTGGGCGTGATTACCTGCTAGGTCCCCTCCTATGGGTGGGACCCAGGAAGTGGGTGGATACACCCCCTTCCTTTGATCCAGGCCGCCCTGGCACGAGGGCTGGAGTGCCCCAGAACCGGTTTGGCCGGATTATGCAAGGGGCAGCCTTGTGCGCCCCAAGCAGTGTCTGGTTTCTTTCAAACCTCCCTGCTACAATACACTATCTCCTGTCTGGAGGGCGGTGACACCCTCCTGTGACAGGAAACCCTTTGTCCAGGACCCCCTTGACTGAGTTTCGGTCAGCTCCAGGGGTCCAGACATTTGTCTGTGGCAGAGGCATCCATTTTGTGGATCTTAAGGTCTTTGGAGAAATCAACCGCATTAAAGTAAAGTAACATGTCTTGCCCCTCTAGAGGGGTGGAATGCCATCCCCGTCGCCAGAACTGGCGAGGGGATGGTATTCCAAAGCGTATGACACCTTACACGACATGTTTTGATAAAGCCAAACCAAAGTTGCTAAATAACCGCGAGGATTATAAGGCACTTAATAGTATATGGTATGGCATTATCCTGAAACAGCTTAGGGATTTGTTACCGACGGCTGCAGACAGGCTCAGCTCATGCTAGAGCTCCATCTCACATAAAACCACGCACTCAGCCTCCAGGATTGATGAGGCCTTTCTATAGGAGTGGCTCACAGGTTTACATGTGTCCAGATATAGGGTTAGACATAGGTATACTATATCTAAGCAAGGGGTGTGTACACCACCTTACCCCAGCTGAGTGATCAGCCAGTTGTGTCAATTTAAGAACCAGCCAGGGGTGGCAAAAGATATGCTGCAGCCCCTGGTAGGCCTTAGTGGCTCCTATGCCCTGTGCACCTATAGTGCATTCTACAGGGGCTGACAAGGAGTCCATTTCCAATTGGTATGTGCCTATAGCACATGTGTCATTAATTTAGTGAGAGAACAGCAGGCTGGGGGTCTGATCAGCAGGCCCACAGCCTCAGTAGTCGAAAACCAGTGAAGCAAAAAGCAAAAATTTGGGGTGACCATAGGATAGCAGACCCTACTCTCCTACACAGGCTGTGCTTGGTCCCCCAGGCTGTGCTTGGTCCCCCGGGCTGTGCTTGGTCCCCCAGGCTGTGCTTGGTCCCCCTGGTTGCTCTTGGTCCCCCTGGCTGTGCATGGTACCCCTGGCTGTGCTTGGTCCCCCTGGTTGCTCTTGGTCCACCAGGCTGTGCTTGGTCCCCCAGGCTGTGCTTGGTCCCCCTGGTTGCTCTTGGTCCCCCAGGCTGTGTGTGAGAAGTTGGCCTGATAGGTGATGTTTCCAATTCTGGAACCACCTATTATCAGACCAAACAATCCCTTATGGTGTCTGGTTGTAAGTCAACCTTATTAGACAAGCTATCCTAGGGGTAGCATGGACTAAGCAGCCTAAAGGCTTAACTTAAGAGGTCGTGTTAAGCGAGCTGTTTTACCACATACAATCCTGTAATATCAAATGAAAGGACACCACACAAGTATATATTATAAAAATATATGTGTTTATTACTAAAAACAATCCCCAGTATTCTTTATGAATAAAGGGGCACAAGCGTTAAATCAAAAGCACTGTTTAAACATACAAGTTGCACAATTATGGATGAGGGCGGGTGGCCACTCAAACCATATACTAAACAAGTGGTATAAGAGATGCCACTCGAGCAGTGGTTAGGCCTAGGGCCTAGGGAATCGCTGGGAGCAGTCAGGACAAGCAATGCTACACAGGCAGTTCTCCTGTATGATGTGGACATTGAGTTGCCCACTGCAGTAAGCCCCAGTAACCTGGGCAAATACAGACAGACTCCCTTAATTAATGAGAAACTGGCTCAAGCTTACAGGGACACATGTGCCAGTGTCACAATGGTGACACCTGACTTTGTGGACCCTGGACAGATTGTACTAGGTGAGAGCTACCTAGTAACCAATGCAAGCAACTCCACTACTTCCCATAGTGTGGCAGTTGTGAACTTCTCCTGGGGAGGGGTTGATGGCCTAAAGAAGGTTGTGGTGAGTGCAGACCTACCAGTAGACTGTCTGTTAGGCAATGACCTTGAAAGCTCAGCATGGTCAGAAGTGGAGTACAGGACTCATGCAGAAATGCTAGGGTTTTCAGAGCATGTCCTTGCCATGACAAGGGCTCAGGCTAAGAAGTGCCTTCCTGAACCAGTGGTGGATCTTGAAACAATAGACCAGCCACAACCCAAGAGAAGGAGCAAGAGAGGAAAGGCTCAGCCTTCCACCTTGCCCCAGGTTGAGGATCAGGTTTCAGAGGAAACTGATTCTGCAGTCCAAGAGGAGACTGTCTCTGAGGAGCTTGAACCTGACCAGGTTGAGTTTCTGGGGACAGAGGGACCCTCAAGGGCAGACCTGAGGCAGGCTCAATTAGATTGCCCTTCCCTTGAACCCCTCAGACAGCAGGCTGCTGCTGAGGCTGCTGGGGATGCCCAAGGTACCCATACTGTGTATTGGGATGATGGACTCCTTTACTCAGAGGCTAGAGCCCCCAAGCCTGGCATGACCAGGAGGTTGGTTATACCTCTGCAGTTTAGGGGGTTCCTCCTTACCTTGGCCCATGATATTCCCCTTGCAGGACACTTAGGCCAGAACAAGACGTGGGACAGGCTTGTTTCACACTTTCACTGGCCTCACATGTCAGAGGATGTCAAGGAGTTTTGTCGCTCCTGTGTCACTTGCCAAGCCAGTGGTAAGTCAGGTGGCACAACAAAGGCCCCCCTAATACCACTACCTGTGGTGGGAGTTCCCTTTGAAAGAGTTGGAATTGATATTGTGGGTCCAATGGACCCCCAAACAGCATCTGGGAACAGATTCATACTGGTGGTAGTGGATCATGCCACCAGGTATCCAGAGGCTATTCCCCTAAGGACCACCACAGCCCCTGTGGTGGCAAAGGCCCTCATTGCAGTTTTCTCAAGAGTGGGCTTTCCTAAGGAGGTACTATCAGATAGAGGCACAAATTTTATGTCTAGCTATCTGAAAGCAATGTGGAAGGAATGTGGAGTAAACTATAAGTTTACCACCCCATATCATCCCCAATGCAATGGGCTTGTGGAGAGATTTAACAAGACCCTAAAAGGCATGATAAAAGGATTACCAGAGAAGCTCAGGCGGAAATGGGACATTCTTTTACCCTGCCTGCTCTTTGCTTACAGAGAGGTCCCACAGAAGGGGGTTGGCTACAGCCCTTTTGAACTTTTGTTTGGCCACCCTGTGAGGGGTCCATTGTGTTTGGTGAAGGAAGGATGGGAGTTACCTCTCAAAAAGCCCAAACTAGACATAGTGGACTATGTACTTGGTCTCCGCTCCAGGATGGCTGAGTACATGGAAAGAGCATCCAAAAACCTGGAGGCCAGCCAAGAATTACAGAAAGCTTGGCATGACCAAAAGGCTGTGCTGGTAGAGTTCCAACCAGGACAGAAGGTGTGGGTACTGGAGCCAGTGGCTCCAGCAGCACTCCAAGACAAATGGAGTGGACCCTATCCTATTATTGAGAAGAAGGGGGAAGTCACCTACTTGGTGGACTTTGGAACACCCAGGAGCCCTCACAGGGTAATCCATGTGAATCGCTTGAAAGCATTTGTGGACAGGGAGGACATGAGCTTGCTCATGGCCACAGATGGGGAACAGGAGGAAGAGAGTGACCCTCTCCCAGACCTGCTTTCTCAGAACCCTGATGATGGTTCAGTGGATGGAGTAGCCTTGGCAGGCAGCCTCACTGACCAGCAACAGATGGACTGCAGACAAGTTTTGCAGGCCCACAGGCATTTGTTTTCACTCACACCCAGCCAGACTGACTGGTGTACCCATGTAGTGGACACTGGTGACAGTCTGCCTGTCAAGAATAAGATCTACAGGCAACCTGACCATGTCAGGGATTGCATCAAGGCTGAGGTGCAAAAGATGTTGGAGCTTGGAGTGATTGAGCCATCAGAGAGCCCATGGGCCAGCCCAGTAGTCCTGGTGCCAAAACCTCATACCCAAGATGGAAAGAGAGAAATGAGGTTTTGCGTGGATTACAGGGGTCTCAATGCTGTCACTAGGACAGATGCTCACCCCATTCCAAGAGCAGATGAGCTCATTGACAGATTGGCTTCTGCCAAGTTTCTGAGCACATTCGATCTGACAGCTGGCTACTGGCAAATCAGACTAGCTGAGGAGTCAAAAGCCAAAACAGCATTCTCTACCCCTAGTGGTCATTATCAGTTTGTGGTAATGCCCTTTGGTTTGAAGAATGCACCTGCCACTTTCCAAAGGTTGGTGAACCAAGTCCTTACTGGGTTGGATGACTTTTGCGCAGCATATCTAGATGATATTGCTGTCTTTAGCTCCACCTGGGAGGATCACCTGATACACCTGAAGAAAGTTTTGGAGGCAGGTGTAGGAGAGTAGGGTCTGCTATCCTATGGTCACCCCAAATTTTTGCTTTTTGCTTCACTGGTTTTCGACTACTGAGGCTGTGGGCCTGCTGATCAGACCCCCAGCCTGCTGTTCTCTCACTAAATTACTGACACATGTGCTATAGGCACATACCAATTGGAAATGGACTCCTTGTCAGCCCCTGTATAATGCACTATAGGTGCCCAGGGCATAGGGGCCACCAAGGCCTACCAGGGGCTGCAGCCTATCTTTGCCACCCCTGGCTGGTTCTTAAATTGACACAACTGGCTGATCACTCAGCTGGGGTAAGGTGGTGTACACACCCCTTGCTTAGATATAGTATACCTATGTCTAAACCTATATCTGGACACATGTAAACCTGTGAGCCACTCCTATGGAAGGCCTCATCAATCCTGGAGGCAGAGTGCGTGGTTTTATGTGAGATGGAGCTCTAGCATGAGCTGAGCCTGTCTGCAGCTGTCGGGAACAACTCCCTAAGCTGTTTCAGGATAATGCCATACCATATACTCTTAAGTGCCTTATAATCCTCGCGTTTAAATAGCAACTTTGGTTTGGCTTTATCAAAACATGTCGTGTAAGGTGTCATACGATTTGGAATACCATCCCCTCGCCAGTTCTGGCAACGGGGATGGCATTCCACCCCTCTAGAGGGGTAAGACATGTTACTTCACTTAAATGTGGTTAATTTCTCCAAAGACCTTAAGATCCACAAAATGGATGCCTCTGCCACAGACAAATGTCTGGACCCCTGCAGTTGACCGAAACTCAACCAAATGGGTCCTGGACAAAGGGTTTCCTGTCACAGGAGGGTGTCACGCCCTCCAGACAGGAGATAGTGGATTGTAGCAGGGAGGTTTGAAAGAAACCAGACACTGCTTGGGGCACACAAGGCTGCCCCTTGCATAATCCGGCCAAACCGGTTCTGGGGCACTCCAGCCCTCGTGCCAGGGTGGCCTGGATCAAAGGAAGGGGGTGTATCCACCCACTTCCTGGGTCCCACCCATAGGAGGGGACCTAGCAGGTAATCACGCCCCCCAGATTCGAATAAGAGTGGGAGCAGTGCCAATGCACATCAGATTTCCTGGAAGAAACATTTGAAACGAAATTCTGGACCCTTCGCCCTCCATCTCAACGTGGAAGCCCGAAGAATCTCCCTTGTGGTCAAGGAGTGACCACCCTGCAGCAGCAGGCACCATCCAGCCCTCGACGTCTAATTAGTTGCAGTTCCCGCAGGAACTCGAGCGACTGAGATTGAGGAGATCAAGCCTGACTGCCTTCTAAAAGCCCGATCCACAGTCCCTGCAAAGCTGAGACCCGTGGAGGCGACCGGAAGCGTGGGGCACGCCATCTTGAATTGACCACGAGACGCTGACCGTGCAGCCCACGAGTGATCCTCGAAGCTGTGCACCGGGGTTTGAGAAGCCCCCACCCTGAGCTGCTCCTGAGCCGAAGTTCAGCCCTCCACACTCGACGAGTGCTGCGTGGGGCCCTTTGGCTCTATTTGGCTCAACGCGTTGGCCCGGTCACTTGCCAGCTGGCTAGTGGTCCCTGTGCCGACGAAACGACTAAGAAGACTCGTGAATCTGGTTGCTCCAGATCCACACCAGCTCCCCTGAAAAGGAGCCCCGACTCTGACCTTCCTGGCCTGAGTGAGAAGCAATCTTCTGATCCCGCGTGGATCGTTCTTGCCAAGGCTTGTTTGCTCCAAACTTGAAGCCGACTGCACCGACGGTGAGAGCGTGCGTGGGACAGATCGTGACCTGCTCCTGGACGTCGCAGATGCCCCAGAGCCCACGTGACAGCGGAGAGAAGCTCCTCGACGACCACCTGATTGCGCCCGACATTGCCTGGTTCCGTCCTGGTTCCACCCTGGTCACTGCTGAGTGACCCAGACTCTGTCCCCTCTGCTTTCAGGTACTCTTCGACTTGAGTCCACCCTTGGACTCCACCGGACACTTCATCTTTAACCCGCCTGCAGCCCTTTCAGCTCCAAGCACCAAGAGCCTGCGTGTCAGAACCCGACGCCACTTCGACCCTGTGCACCCACTTCCTGTGGGTGAGGTAACTTTGCTCCGCCGGTGTTACCACACTGGTGCACACCTCTAGGGTCTGTGTGTTAAGTTTTGTTCCTCTAGGTTCAGCGGAAGTGTCCTTTAACTTTAACTTTACAACTTTTACGCACCATTGGTTAACATTGGTGCGTGCGTGCGCTTCCCGCACCTCTCCCGAATCCCGAGGGCCATTCCCGACTTCAGCATTGCTTGTCCTGACTGCTCCCAGCGATTCCCTAGGCCCTAGGCCTAACCACTGCTCGAGTGGCCTCTCTTATACCACTTGTTTAGTATATGGTTTGAGTGGCCCCCTGCCCTCATCCATAATTGTGCAACTTTGTATGTTTAAACAGTGCTTTTGATTTAACGCTTGTGCCCCTTTATTCATAAAGAATACTGGGGATTGTTTTTAGTAATAAACACATATATTTTTATAATATATACTTGTGTGGTGTCCTTTCATTTGATATTACAGGATTGTATGTGGTAAAACAGCTCGCTTAACACGACCTCTTAAGTTAAGCCTTTAGGCTGCTTAGTCCATGCTACCCCTAGGATAGCTTGTCTAATAAGGTTGACTTACAACCAGACACCATAAGGGATTGTTTGGTCAGGTAGTAGGTGGTTCCAGAATTGGAAACATCCCCTACCAGGCCAACTTCTCACATTGGTGAGCAGCGGTGCGGATTTGAGCTTGCTGTTGTTTTACCATTGCAATCTTTGTATCAAATTGAAAGATCACATCAAGTACCTCTAGGTACATATAAAATCAAAAGCTTAGCATATTAAGTTCTACTGAACTTAGTAGTTGTAGGTTGAAGGGATTAGCACACCCTGACTACAACTCACTAGTAAGGTACAGTAGGAAAACACTTAGTGTAGGTAGGTGCATCACTTACACCACACTAGAGTCATGTCTGACACAGGAAAAGCCTCAGGGTCTGCTCCTGTGACAGTTGACCTTACCCAGGCAACTTCCAGCTATGACAAACTAACCCGAAGGGACTTGATTGCCTTGTGCAAATCAAGAGGGTTAAAAAGGGGCAGAAGTCCCACCTGCCAAATCCTGATAGACATCCTAGAACAGGATGACTTAGAGAAGGTGAATGGAATTCCCTTACAGTCAGGAAGTGGAGAGAAACCCCCTGTAACTGACACCCCTCAGGAGGAAGATGGAGAGGAGGGGGAGGAGGACTCAGATGTTGAGGACACCGAAGATCAGGATCAGAGGGGTAGCCAGGTCCTAGTTGCCAGGCTTAACCAGGCCAACTTAGACCTACTGGGAAATGGAGAGGGCCAGCACCTCCCCAGATCCCACGGTCTTATTCTCCCAGGCAACAGAAGAGTGAGATCTCCCTCAGGGGACTCTCATATTTCTAGTGCCTCCAGAGAATCTGAGAGAGGTATGACTGCCTCTCAAAAGACTGAGCATAGGGCCAGAATGAGGGCTGTCAGACTCCAAATAGAGAGGGAGGAGGTAGCCCTGGCTCAAGCTAAACTTACCTTGGCTCAAGCTAGATTTACCTTGGCAAGAGAGCAGAAATTAAGTGGCTTAGATGCCACTGGTGGCAGCAATTTTCCAAGAGAAAAAGACAGGGGCTATGACAATAGAAACCTGACAAAAATTGTGCCCCCCTTTAAAGAAGGGGATGACATCCACAAATGGATGACTGCTCTGGAGAGAGCCTGCATGGTACAGCAGGTTCCTCAAGATCAGTGGGCTGCAATTTTATGGTACTCCTTTTCTGAGAAAGGGAGGGACAGGCTCCTCACAGTTAGACCTGAGGATGACAAAAACGACTCTGTTTTGAAGAGTGCTCTTATTGAAGGGTTTGGCCTAACCACTGAGCAATACAGGTTGTTGTTCAGAGACACCCAAAAAGCACAGACTCAAGACTGGACTGATTTTGTTGAGTGTGCCACTAAGGCTTTGGAGGGTTGGTTGCAGGGAAGTAAAGTTTCAGACTATACAGGATTGTACAATCTTATAATGAGAGAACAGATCCTTAATAACTGTACAAACCAGCTGTTGCATCAATACCTTATTGACTCTGATCTGACCTCTCCCCAAGAATTGGGAAAGAAGGCGGACAAATGGGTCAGAACAAGGATTAAGCAGAAACCCCAGAACCAAGGTGGTGACCAGAAGAAAACAGACCAGAAGGGTGGTAATCAGAAAGATAAAGAAAAAGACCAGAAGTCTTCAGGCCCCCAAACTAATAGTAAGGAGGGTGGTTCCCAAAATGGAAACAAGAAGAAGAAGAACAAAGGTCCAAAGACACCTTGGTGTAATACCTGCAAATCAGTTTCACACTGGGGCAGTGAATGCACCAAGGCAAATCCAGTCCCCACCACTCCAGCTCCTAAAGCAACTGCAACCCCAAGTACAGTAAGCAGTGGTGGAACACAGTCCAAGGGTGTAGCTGGGTTGACCCTGGGTATTGAAGTAGGATCTGGCCTAGTCAGAATCCCTACACAGGCAGTTCTCCTGTATGATGTGGACATTGAGTTGCCCACTGCAGTAAGCCCCAGTAACCTGGGCAAATACAGACAGACTCCCTTAATTAATGAGAAACTGGCTCAAGCTTACAGGGACACATGTGCCAGTGTCACAATGGTGACACCTGACTTTGTGGACCCTGGACAGATTGTACTAGATGAGAGCTACCTAGTAACCAATGCAAGCAACTCCACTACTTCCCATAGTGTGGCAGTTGTGAACTTCTCCTGGGGAGGGGTTGATGGCCTAAAGAAGGTTGTGGTGAGTGCAGACCTACCAGTAGACTGTCTGTTAGGAAATGACCTTGAAAGCTCAGCATGGTCAGAAGTGGAGTACAGGACTCATGCAGAAATGCTAGGGATTTCAGAGCATGTCCTTGCCATGACAAGGGCTCAGGCTAAGAAGTGCCTTCCTGAACCAGTGGTGGATCTTGAAACAATAGACCAGCCACAACCCAAGAGAAGGAGCAAGAGAGGAAAGGCTCAGCCTTCCACCTTGCCCCAGGTTGAGGATCAGGTTTCAGAGGAAACTGATTCTGCAGTCCAAGAGGAGACTGTCTCTGAGGAGCTTGAACCTGACCAGGTTGAGTTTCTGGGGACAGGGGGACCCTCAAGGTGTGGAAAAGTAAATTTTGCCATGTTCTGTGTCCCTACGTGTCATCCATCATATGTTATGTGTGCATGATTAAATATGCATATGCATTCCCTATGTTCGATTCAAGACGCAATTATAGTTGTGTCCACCTCTAGTATGTCAGTTTCCAGTTCTCGTGAATACTACGTATATCAGGCCTATGTAAAGCTACGTTGCCACGTTTCTCAGTGTGCACGTTATTCCATTGTAAAGTCCCCGTTTCTAGGCCTCAAAAGGGCCCGGACACCAGATTCAGCTCCTGTCTCCTGAAACTTCGCTGAGGAGCGATACAGCCCCCACCTGTATCCTCGACCCTTCACTTACTTCCTGCCTCACAGTGCCCGGTTCAGGCTGGCTCTGCCTTTGAGTCTGCCAAGAATATGTTATGATTCCAGTTATCAGTTCAGTCCTCCTTCTCTGCATTCCTAAACTACTGAATCGCATCAATAGTTTCCGTCATTGTCTAGCCTTCACGTCTCCACGTTAGAGAAATACTGCATTTAATGGTCATTTAATATTCTTCATCACGCACTACATGTAGAATAATGCATGGTCCAGTCTTAGAATCAAGTTAGCCTTTCCCCTCCTAACTTCTAGTTTATATCAACATGTTCTCTAAACATCAGATACTAGATACTGCTTAGGTACATGTCGCCCTGACTCTCCAGACTTCAGTCTCTGCTCCTAGCACAGAGTTCATAGCCCCCAGCTTCTCCTAGTGATACGTCATTGCTAGTTTGCGCGCACCATCAGGTTAGAGGTCCCGGCTCCTTAGGTAGCCCCCTCCATGGTTTCCGCCCCATTCATGACATATTCTGTTACGTTTGCATCACATGTCTATGTATACGCCCTGTTACACCTCTTTTCACCCTTATCTTTCGCGACTGCTACGCGTCACACCTTCTGCTCCACCCACTGCTACGCCTATTGCAATGTAATGATATGTGTTTGCGTTATGTATATATGCTCATGCACTGTTATTAAAAAAAGTCATCCTTTTCCTTGTCCCGATCCTGACACCAGCAGCGCTGCTGGGCCCTGCCATCCTATTCCTATGCAGGTTGTCCTGTTCCTGTCCTTTATGCTGTAATAAACCTGCAAAACCTCCTACTACCTCGAATTTTGACTCTTATTTATTGAGCTATCTGTTATTCATTTATGCATTCAAAAATAGGGTATTATTTATTTATTTACCACATAATGGCGCCCGAATAGGGACTTGCCCTTTCCCCACGCGTCGGTGAAGCCACGCCGACCCCCTGACCCTCTGCAGTCGTGACGGAACTCTTCTGCGCACCGGCAGATATTTCTGCTTCAAGTATCCCTCAGGCCCACGGAGGAGACGGAGGAGGCGGTCCAGCATCCAAACGAGACGGTGGAGGAACGCGGCGAGTCCCGACCAGAGCCCAAGCCAAGAGTCCAAGGTCCGAGGTATCCGGAGGCCCACCCGTAACTGAAGTCCGAAGTTCGTCGTCCGTCGTCGTAGCAGTCCAGTCCAGTCCGAGGCCTTCCGTTCTTGCTGCCCGGTGAGTACCGTTACTGGGGTGGTATCTAGACAGGGTCAATCTAATTGACTCTGGTCCGTGGGTTGGTGGTACACAGACCCACAAACGAAGTGTCCACTTCGGTGGATGCGGGTCCTGACGTGTCTCTTTATGAGACCGGTAAGTTTCGTACTGTTTCAGCAGTGCATCTAGTTCCTGTTCTAGTCAGTTCTGTTCTCGAGAAAATTCATGTATTCTGTGTTCCGTATTCCAGGTAGTATTCTGTTCGAACTGTTATTTTTAAATGTTCTTCATGTATTTTAATGTCGTGGTATGAATGGGGAATAAGTATCGTGTTTATTGTGTATTGTATTGTGTCTAGATTATAGTTCAGTCATGCCGCTCTTTTCGAAATTACGTCAGTTAAAAACCAGGAAGGGTCTGCTGGAAGCAGCAGTTCCAGTTCCGCCTAGGGACAGTCCAGGTCATTTTATGTATCAGAAGCATGGCATAAGCGCCATATTGTATCTAGATTTATGGGTAGAGTATACCAAACAGTTAGAAGAAAAGTATAGATGGCCCGTATCGGGTACATGGGATGCCGAATGCATCATGCGAGTAGAAGAAGCATTATGGAAAAAGAAAGCCAGACAGTCACAGAAAGATACCATCAAGTTATGGCGCAAAGAAGCTCATAAAAGAACTGAAAAGGAAATCAGAAAGTCAGAATTAAGTAGAGAATCCTTAGAACGAGCACAAGAAAAAGAACTAATCGAGATAGGTGAACAAGTCAAAGCCGAACAGTCAGACAGACAGAGGCATGCCCTTATTAGGGGTATGTATCCTCTCCTTGCCGAGGGCTTGCCAAAAGCGACCCCAGAGGCATCCAGTAATTTCCCGCCACCATTAGTTCCGACCAAGCTACGTCACAAACAGACCGCAGCTGATATTTTTATTTCGTCCTATTTGGACGACACAGTCCCAGAATATGCAAATCCTGTTCGCGCTCCGCCAGTCCCTGTAAATCAGGCACTTCCCGCTCCTCCAGACACCGGAGTACCTGTTACGGTACCCCCGGTCCAGCCCGCCATACAAGTCCAGCCTACATTTCCATTTCCCACTCTGCCAGGACGAAGAGCCTCAGTAGACGACTCTAGTTTAGGGGCCGCAGGGGGAGGTACTCCTCAAACCCTGCCGCCACACAAGCGTTTAACGACAGCCGAATTACATGCACAAGCGTCCCAGCGTACGCCCAGACATCAGACTGTAGCAGAAATAAGAAAATCCCTTGCCGAATGCGGCTATGATCCAGTCCCAGGCGAGGATAATATGGTTTTATATTCATTCCGCGTAAGAAAGGTGGCCGAGTATCTAGTCACCTTACCGAATATGAAAGAAGATCTAGACAGAATATATCGTTTCATCCGTACAGGGGATGATCCAGAAAGTATTAGCGAGGCCATGTCTCAAAGGAAAGCCGAGATCCAGCTCATGATATTAAAGTTTCTGATCAATTGTCTAATAAGAGAACAAGATTACCCGTCTAAAGATCCGGCTGAAATGAGAACCCTGACAAGGTGGAGTGATAATATAGCCGAGGGTAAGCACAAGACCGTCGGTGCTATGGAGAGTATGTACAAGAAAATCCGTAAAGAAATAATAAAATTACACGAACAGCGTAAAGCAGCACAAGTAAGCGAGAAAGAAAGTAACTCTGATACTGAAGAGGTAGAGGACGAGAATCCCGCCAGAATAGCGTATGTAGGAAAATCTAGATTTCCAGATCGCCATTTACGCCTAGAACACAAGTCTATTTTTCATTCTCCAGCACCAGAACAAGGTTCTCTAGAACAAGTATTCCAAGCTACCGATCACATTCTGAAATCACGAATCGGTTACAGTGAGTTAAGTACCATGCATGAACAAGAACTAGCCCGATCAGCAGTCCGATGGATTACTGATTCTACCACTTTTCCAGACGAAATAGTGGCACAGATGTTTCTGAAAATGCCCCCAGCCGAACAACGACTGGCGGGTATGTATATGATTCAGCACCTCATTACATTGTATGAGGGTCAGCACTCTGATCCAGGCCCGTTACATGATGTCCTGAACGAGTTACTCCAGTATAGATGGAAAGGTCTAGGTACCGATTTAATTAGTGTCATTCTAGAACAGCGTCATAAATATAGAACGTTTTTGAATCCGCATTTTGTTCCTGCCTACCCCTCACCCCCAGAAGGTAAATCATTTTACATAGAGAGACAGAATCCGTTACGAGAAGTCCACCCAGTCAGAGGAACGGGTGGCGAACTAGAACGAGTGTTTGTTTACACTCCGATTACAAAGATGGAACTCCTCGAGATGAAGAAATTAATTCCCTGTCATGACAAAGATCCAGCAGGGTTCCATAGAGAATTAAAAGACATGCTCCGTATGGGAGAATACACGTATCCAGATATAATTAAAATGATAAAGGTTCTGCTGCCCGCAGGGGTGTATGAAAAGCTCAAGGAAAAAGAATGGGAGGTGGGGGAGAAAAAGATCGATTGGGCAGTTCTAGAAGCTGAAGATAAGGCACGAGTACCAGGTACCGGTCTTGGAGATAAATGTAAAGAATTACCGGAATTATTAATACAAGTTTTACCCAGATTATTGACAACTAGAAAAGAAGACTGGGATGCAATCTCAGCCTGTAAACAGAAACAAGACGAAGATATTAGTGATTTTTATTCTAGATTTGAAAAATGTTTTAGCATCAACAGTGGCCTCAAGACAAGTAGTGAGTCATACCCTCACCTTTTTGTTACTAAATTAGTCGAGAATTCAAGCCCACAAATTAAAAATCGGGTTTTGAAAGTCGAATGTACCTGGCAAGCTAATACCCCGTCCCAGATGTTGCAGATGCTTCAATACCACCAGAATAGAATCAGGGAAGAACAAGAACACGAGAGAAAACGTATGAAAGACACGAAAATGAAAGTACTAGTTGCACAATCTGTTCCTCAAGACAGTCAGAAGAGGGGTCCGAATCAAGCCAGTCATCCTGCAGCTCCCGTTAAAGGGAATTGCAATTATTGTAAACAGCCAGGTCATTTTATAAATGAGTGTGCAGTTTTGAAACACAACATAGCTACTGGTAAGACTAAAGAAAGACCACGTCCGCCTAGACAAGAACAAGTTTCACAGATTCCTCAGCCACAGAATGCACCACAGACAGTTACCGCACCGCAGCCTATTGCTGCAACACAGCACGTTACACAGCAGATGTACCAGTATGCACAGTCTGAGTATCCAGAGTACCAGCAGTATTCATGAAACAGCCTAGAGAGGGAGGTAGGCTTGCCTCTCATCGAGATACCTGTAGATCAAGAAGGTCCCTATGTTCACAGTCAAGTATTAGGGAAAGACAGAAAGTTTTTGATTGATACAGGGGCAAGTAGGACCACAATTAGTCACGCCGAAGTTCCAGGGGCTCCGCTCTCAGGCTCAAGAAATGTTTCCCTTGGATTTTCAGGAAAACCCATTGTAAATGAAATATCAAAGCCAGTTACTCTAGAAGTAGGTCCATTGTCCCGCACTACTGATCTGTTACTTACTAAGTCATGTCCAGAAAATCTATTAGGCATTAAAACACTGAAAGAGTTAGGTGCAGTTATATGCTGTTCCCCAGAGGGAATACGATTGTTCCTACGTGACTTTAAGGGTCACTATGTATTACGAGATTTTGATTCAAGACTGTCTAATGTTCCACAGCATCTATGGGCGCAAGGTCCAACTGATGTAGGTTACATGCAAATCACACCCTATCGTGTGACTCTCAAGCCAGGTGTAGTGTTACCACGAATCAGACAGTACAGATTGCCACCTGAGGCTGTAGCAGCCTTATCCAAAATTATTGACGAGCTCATGGCTCAAGGAGTGGTTGTAGAAACTGACTCCAATGTATGTAATTCTCCGATCATTCCAGTCATGAAACGTACTGATCCAAATGCACCCCCAGTATATCGATTAGTGATTGACCTACGAGAGCTTAATAAATGTATTATTCCGCAGTACCCAGTTGTCCCAGACATCTCTTCCCTATTAATGGCCATTGATTCCGAAGCCACGTTCTTCACTGTCATAGACCTCAAGAACGCATTTTTCAGTGTTCCTATTCATCCAGACAGCCAGTTCCTTTTCGGATTTTGTTTAAATGGAAGGAGCTATATGTTCACACGCGCTCCTCAAGGTTTCACAGAAAGTCCTAGTATTTACAGTCAAGCACTCAAGAGACAACTAGACAACATTCACATGCCAACTGACACCGCCCTGCTCCAGTATGTCGATGATCTACTGATCACAGCCCGTTCTGAACGTGCTTGCGAGCAAGCATCCCTTACAGTCTTGTATTTCCTAGCCGAGATGGGGCACAAGGTGTCCCCTTCTAAGCTTCAATTCTGTGTCCAGCAAGTGGTCTACTTAGGACACTTGCTGTCCAAGAGGGGTAGGCAGTTGACACCAGACCGTATCCAGTTAATAGCGAGTCTTCCTCAGCCCAAGACCCAGAAGGAGGTACGTGCTTTTATCGGCCTCACTTCTTACTGCAGACAATGGATTCCTCAGTATGCATTTCTAGCCAAACCACTGATACAGTTAACGACACAGGAGGCAGCCGTATCGACTGTCCTCCCTTGGACATCTGAACATACACTTAGTTTCAATGAGTTAAAGAAAGCCCTATGCCAAGCTCCAGTTCTAGCGACACCGAACTACAGTAAGCCTTTTACACTTTTCGTCACTGAACGTGAAGGTACAGCATTATCTGTTCTCACACAAGATCAAGTAGGACAATACAAGCCCTGTGCTTATTTTTCGAGCACATTAGATCCTGTAGCCCAGGCTCTGCCTGCGTGCCTCAAGTCAGTTGCAGCCACAGCACTAGCTATCAGACAAAGTGATTCCATAGTCTTAGGACATACCTTGACAGTACAAGTTCCACACTCTGTGGAAGTTCTTTTAAACCGAACACAAACTCAGCACTTGACAATTGCACGTTTAACAGGTTATGAATTGACACTGTTCCAGCCACACATAGAAATCAGACGCTGCAACATCCTTAATCCTGCTACACTGTTACCATCAGTTACTTCGAATCCTGACCCACATGACTGTGTGGAAGTAGTTAACATTACGACAAAGCCAAGACAAGATCTGACAGATACTCCGTTACCAGACCCCGACCTGACACTTTATGTGGATGGTTCATGTATGAGAACTAGTACAGGAGAACTAGTCGCCGCGTATGCAGTGACTACTGACACCGAAGTTATTGAAACACACCGTATTGACACCCTGTCTGCTCAAGCAGCAGAGCTAGTTGCTCTGACACGAGCCTGCATACACGCCAAGAACTTGAAAGTTAATGTTTACACAGATTCACGCTACGCATTTGGAGTTGTACACGACTTCGGAGTGCTCTGGCAGGAGAGAGGTTTCATGACTTCTCATGGAACCAAGATTCAGCATGGTCTCCTTATTCAAGCTCTGTTAGACGCTGTAGGAGAGTAGGGTCTGCTATCCTATGGTCACCCCAAATTTTTGCTTTTTGCTTCACTGGTTTTCGACTACTGAGGCTGTGGGCCTGCTGATCAGACCCCCAGCCTGCTGTTCTCTCACTAAATTAATGACACATGTGCTATAGGCACATACCAATTGGAAATGGACTCCTTGTCAGCCCCTGTAGAATGCACTATAGGTGCACAGGGCACAGGAGCCACTAAGGCCTACCAGGGGCTGCAGCATATCTTTTGCCACCCCTGGCTGGTTCTTAAATTGACACAACTGGCTGATCACTCAGCTGGGGTAAGGTGGTGTACACACCCCTTGCTTAGATATAGTATACCTATGTCTAAACCTATATCTGAACACATGTAAACCTGTGAGCCACTCCTATAGGCAGGCCTCCCCAATCCTGGAGGCTGGGTGCATGGTTTTTATGTGAGATGGAGCTCTAGCATGAGCTGAGCCTGTCTGCAGCCGTCGGGAACAAATCCCTAAGCTGTTTCAGGATAATGCCATACCATATACTATTAAGTGCCTTATAATCCTCGCGGTTATTTAGCAACTTTGGTTTGGCTTTATCAAAACATGTCGTGTAAGGTGTCATACGCTTTGGAATACCATCCCCTCGCCAGTTCTGGCGACGGGGATGGCATTCCACCCCTCTAGAGGGGTAAGACATGTTACTTCACTTTAATGCGGTTGATTTCTCCAAAGGCCTTAAGATCCACAAAATGGATGCCTCTGCCACAGACAAATGTCTGGACCCCTGGAGCTGACCGAAACTCAGTCAAGGGGGTCCTGGACAAAGGGTTTCCTGTCACAGGAGGGTGTCACCGCCCTCCAGACAGGAGATAGTGTATTGTAGCAGGGAGGTTTGAAAGAAACCAGACACTGCCTGGGGCGCACAAGGCTGCCCTGTAGGAGAGTAGGGTCTGCTATCCTATGGTCACCCCAAATTTTTGCTTTTTGTTTCACTGGTTTTCGACTACTGAGGCTGTGGGCCTGCTGATCAGACCCCCAGCCTGCTGTTCTCTCACTAAATTAATGACACATGTGCTATAGGCACATACCAATTGGAAATGGACTCCTTGTCAGCCCCTGTAGAATGCACTATAGGTGCACAGGGCACAGGAGCCACTAAGGCCTACCAGGGGCTGTAGCATATCTTTTGCCACCCCTGGCTGGTTCTTAAATTGACACAACTGGCTGATCACTCAGCTGGGGTAAGGTGGTGTACACACCCCTTGCTTAGATATAGTATACCTATGTCTAAACCTATATCTGGACACATGTAAACCTGTGAGCCACTCCTATAGACAGGCCTCACCAATCCTGGAGGCTGGGTGCATGGTTTTTATGTGAGATGGAGCTCTAGCATGAGCTGAGCCTGTCTGCAGCCGTCGGGAACAAATCCCTAAGCTGTTTCAGGATAATGCCATACCATATACTATTAAGTGCCTTATAATCCTCGCGGTTATTTAGCAACTCTGGTTTGGCTTTATCAAAACATGTCGTGTAAGGTGTCATACGCTTTGGAATACCATCCCCTCGCCAGTTCTGGCGACGGGGATGGCATTCCACCCCTCTAGAGGGGTAAGACATGTTACTTCACTTTAATGCGGTTGATTTCTCCAAAGGCCTTAAGATCCACAAAATGGATGCCTCTGCCACAGACAAATGTCTGGACCCCTGGAGCTGACCGAAACCCAGTCAAGGGGGTCCTGGACAAAGGGTTTCCTGTCACAGGAGGGTGTCACCGCCCTCCAGACAGGAGATAGTGTATTGTAGCAGGGAGGTTAGAAAGAAACCAGACACTGCCTGGGGCGCACAAGGCTGCCCCTTGCATAATCCGGCCAAACCGGTTCTGGGGCACTCCAGCCCTCGTGCCAGGGCGGCCTGGATCAAAGGAAGGGGGTGTATCCACCCACTTCCTGGGTCCCACCCATAGGAGGGGACCTAGCAGGTAATCACGCCCACCAGATTCGAATAAGAGTGGGAGCAGTGCCAATGCACATCAGATTTCCTGGAAGAAACATTTGAAACGATATTCTGGACCCTTCGCCCTCCATCTCAACGTGGAAGCCCGAAGAATCTCCCTTGTGGTCAAGGAGTGACCACCCTGCAGCAGCAGGCACCATCCAGCCCTCGACGTCTACTTGGTTGCAGTTCCCGCCGGAACTCGAGCGACTGAGATCGACGAGATCAAGCCTGCCCAGCTTCTAACAGCCCGATCCACAGTCCCTGCAAAGCTGAGACCCGTGGAGGCGACCGGAAGCGTGGGGCACGCCATCTTGAAGTGACCACGAGACGCTGACCGTGCAGCCCACGAGTGACCCTCGAAGCTGTACACCGGGGTTTGAGAAGCCCCCACCCTGAGCTACTCCTGAGCCGAAGTTCAGCCCTCCACACTCGACGAGTGCTGCGTGGGGCCCTTTGGCACGATTTGGCTCAACGCGTTGGCCCGGTCACTTGCCAGCTGGCTTGTGGTCCCTGTGCCGACGAACTACAAAAGAAGACTCGTGATTCTGGTTGCTCCAGATCCACACCAGCTCCCCTGAAAGGGAGCCCCGACTCTGACCTTCCTGGTCCGAGTGAGACGCCATCTTCCAATCCCGCGTGGATTGCTCTTACCAAGGCTTGTTTGCTCCAAACCGGAAGCCGACTGCACCGACGGTGAGAGCCTGCGTGGGACAGATCGTGACCTGCTCCTGGACGTCGCAGATGCCCCAGAGCCCACGTGACAGCGAAGAGAAGCGCCTCGACGACCACCTGATTGCGCCCGACATTGCCTGGTTCCGTCCTGGTTCCACCCTGGTCACTGCTGAGTGACCCAGACTCTGTCCCCTCTGCTTTCAGGTACTCTACAACTTGAGTCCACTCTTGGACTCCACCGGACACTTCGTCTTCACCCTGCCTGCAGCCCTTTCAGCTTCAAGCACCAAGAGCCTGCGTGTCAAAACCCGACGCCACTTCGACCCTGTGCACCCACTTCCTGTGGGTGAGGTAACTTTGCTCCGCCGGTGTTCCCACACTGGTGCACACCTCTAGGGTCTGTGTGTTAAGTTTTGTTCCTCTAGGTCCAGCGGAAGTGTCCTTAAACTTTAACTATTTGACTTTTACGCACCATTGGTTAACATTGGTGCATGCGTGCGCTTTCCGCACATCTCCCGAATCCCGAGGGCCATTCCCGACTTCAGCATTGCTTGTCCTGACTGCTCCCAGCGATTCCCTAGGCCCTAGGCCTAACCACTGTTCGAGTGGCCTCTCTTATACCACTTGTTTAGTATATGGTTTGAGTGGCCCCCCGCCCTCATCCATAATTGTGCAACTTGTATGTTTAAACAGTGCTTTTGATTTAACGCTTGTGCCCCTTTATTCATAAAGAATACTGGGGATTGTTTTTAGTAATAAACACATATATTTTTATAATATATACTTGTGTGGTGTCCTTTCATTTGGTATTATAGGATTGTATGTGGTAAAACAGCTCGCTTAACACGACCTCTTAAGTTAAGCCTTTAGGCTGCTTAGTCCATGCTACCCCTAGGATAGCTTGTCTAATAAGGTTGACTTACAACCAGACACCATAAGGGGATTGTTTGGTCAGGTAGTAGGTGGTTCCAGAATTGGAAACATCCCCTACCAGGCCAACTTCTCACATTGGTGAGCAGCGGTGCGGATTTGAGCTTGCTGTTGTTTTACCATTGCAATCTTTATATCAAATTGAAAGATCACATCAAGTACCTCTAGGTACATATAAAATCAAAAGCTTAGCATATTAAGTTCTACTGAACTTAGTAGTTGTAGGTTGAAGGGAGTAGCACACCCCTGACTACAACTCACTAGCAAGGTCCAGTAGGAAAACACTTAGTGTAGGTAAGTGCACCACTTACACCTCACTAGTAACCATGTCTGACACAGGAAAGGCCTCAGGGTCTAGTCCTGTGACAGTTGACCCTACCCAGGCAACTTTTGGATATGACAAACTAACCCGCAGAGACTTGATTGCCTTGTGCAAAGCAAGAGGGTTAAAAAGGGGCAGAAGCCCCACCTGCCTAATCCTGGTAGAAATCCTAGAACAGGATGACTTAGAGAAGGCAAAAGCAGCTTCCCTAGATACAGGAACTGGAGGGAACCCCCCTGTAGTTGATCCCCCTGAAGAGGAGGATGATGATGACTTGGATGAGGACTCAGATGGTGGGGACTCACAAGTACAGGATCAGGGTAGCCAGGTTCCAGTTGGTAGGCTTAGCCAGGCCAACTTGGACCTACTGGGGAATGGAGAGGGCCAGCACCTCCCCAGAACCCAACATGTGATTCTCCCAGGCAACAGAAGAGTGAGATCTCCCTCAGGGGACTCTCATCTTTCTAGTGCCTCCAGAGAATCAGAGAGAGGCATGAGTGCTTCTCAGAAAGCTGAGCATAGGGCTAGAATGAGGGCTGTCAGACTCCAGATAGAGAGAGAGGAGGTAGCCCTGAGTCAAGCTAAGCTTACCTTAGCTCAAGCTAAACTTGCCTTGGCAAGAGAGCAGAAATTAAGTGGCTTAGATGTCACTGGTGGCAGCAATTTTCCAAGAGAAAAAGACAGGGCCTATGACAATAGAAACCTGACCAAGATTGTGCCCCCCTTTAAAGAAGGGGATGACATCCACAAATGGATGACTGCTCTTGAGAGAGCCTGCATGGTACAGCAGGTTCCTGAGAATCAGTGGGCTGCAATTTTGTGGTACTCCTTTTCTGAGAAAGGGAGGGACAGGCTCCTCACAGTTAGACCTGAGGATGCCAAAAACTACTCTGTTTTGAAGAGTGCTCTCATTGAAGGGTATGGCCTAACCACTGAGCAATACAGGTTGTTGTTCAGAGACACCCAGAAAGCACAGACTCAAGACTGGACTGATTTTGTGGAGTGTGCCACTAAGGCTTTGGAGGGTTGGTTACAGGGAAGTAAAGTTTCAGACTATACAGGATTGTACAATCTTATGATGAGAGAACAGATCCTTAATAACTGTACAAACCAGCTGTTGCATCAATACCTTATTGACTCTGATCTGACCTCTCCCCAAGAATTGGGAAAGAAGGCAGACAAATGGGTCAGAACAAGGATTAAGCAGAAACCCCAGAACCAAGGTGGTGACCAGAAGAAAACAGACCAGAAGGGTGGTAATCAGAATCAGAAAGATAAAGAAAAAGACCAGAAGTCTTCAGGCCCCCAAACTAATAGTAAGGAGGGTGGTTCCCAAAATGGTAACAAGAAGAAGAAGAACAAAGGTCCAAAGACACCTTGGTGTAATACCTGCAAATCAGTTTCACACTGGGGCAGTGAGTGCACCAAGGCAAATCCAGTTCCCACCACTACAGCTCCTAAAGCAACTGCAACCCCAAGTACAGTAAGCAGTGGTGGAACACAGTCCAAGGGTGTAGCTGGGTTGACCCTGGGTATTGAAGTAGGATCTGGCCTAGTCAGAGTCCCTACACAGGCAGTTCTCCTGTATGATGTGGACATTGAGTTGCCCACTGCAGTAAGCCCCACTAACCTGGGCAAATACAGGCAGACTCCCTTAATAAATGAGAAACTGGCTCAAGCTTACAGGGACACATGTGCTAGTGTCACCATGGTGACCCCTGGCTTTGTGGACCCTGGACAGATTGTACTAGGAGAGAGCTACCTAGTAACCAATGCAAGCAACTCCACTACCTCCCATAGTGTGGCAGTTGTGAACTTCTCCTGGGGAGGGGTTGATGGCCTAAAGAAAGTTGTGGTGAGTGCAGACCTACCAGTAGACTGTCTGTTAGGCAATGACCTTGAAAGCTCAGCATGGTCAGAAGTGGAGTACAGGACTCATGCAGAAATGCTAGGGATTTCAGAGCATGTCCTTGCCATGACAAGGGCTCAGGCTAAGAAGTGCCTTCCTGAACCAGTGGTGGATCTTGAGACAATAGACCAGCCACAACCCAAGAGAAGGAGCAAGAGAGGAAAGGCCTCGCCTTCCACCTTGCCCCAGGTTGAGGATCAGGTTTCAGAGGAAACTGATTCTGCAGTCCAAGAGGAGACTGTCTCTGAGGAGCTTGAACCTGACCAGGTTGAGTTTCTGGGGACAGGGGGACCCTCAAGGGCAGACCTGAGGCAGGCTCAATTAGATTGCCCTTCCCTTGAACCCCTCAGACAGCAGGCTGCTGCTGAGGCTGCTGGGGATGCCCAAGGTACCCATACTGTGTATTGGGATGAGGGACTCCTTTACTCAGAGGCTAGAGCCCCCAAGCCTGGCATGACCAGGAGGTTGGTGATACCTCTGCAGTTTAGGGGATTCCTCCTTACCTTGGCCCATGATATTCCCCTTGCAGGACACTTAGGCCAGAACAAGACGTGGGACAGGCTTGTTCCACACTTTCACTGGCCTCACATGTCAGAGGATGTCAAGGAGTTTTGTCGCTCCTGTGTCACTTGCCAAGCCAGTGGTAAGTCAGGTGGCACAACAAAGGCCCCCCTAATACCACTACCTGTGGTGGGGGTCCCCTTTGAGAGAGTTGGAATTGATATTGTGGGTCCAATGGACCCCCAAACAGCATCTGGGAACAGATTCATACTGGTGGTAGTGGATCATGCCACCAGGTACCCAGAGGCTATTCCCCTAAGGACCACCACAGCACCTGTGGTGGCAAAAGCCCTCATTGCAGTTTTCTCAAGAGTGGGCTTTCCTAAGGAGGTACTATCAGATAGAGGGACAAATTTTATGTCCAGCTATCTAAAAGCAATGTGGAAGGAATGTGGAGTAAACTATAAGTTTACCACCCCATATCATCCACAATGCAATGGGCTTGTGGAGAGATTTAACAAGACCCTCAAGGGCATGATAAAAGGATTACCAGAGAAGCTCAGGCGGAAATGGGACATTCTTTTACCCTGCCTGCTCTTTGCTTACAGAGAGGTCCCACAGAAGGGGGTTGGCTACAGCCCTTTTGAACTTTTGTTTGGCCACCCTGTGAGAGGTCCATTGTGTTTGGTGAAGGAAGGATGGGAGTTACCTCTCAAAAAGCCCAAACTAGACATAGTGGACTATGTACTTGGTCTCCGCTCCAGGATGGCTGAGTACATGGAAAGAGCATCCAAAAACCTGGAGGCCAGCCAAGAATTGCAGAAAGCTTGGCATGACCAAAAGGCTGTACTGGTAGAGTTCCAACCAGGACAGAAGGTATGGGTACTGGAGCCAGTGGCTCCAGCAGCACTCCAAGACAAATGGAGTGGACGCTATCCTATTATTGAGAAGAAAGGGGAAGTCACCTACTTGGTAGACTTTGGAACACCCAGGAGCCCTCACAGGGTAATCCATGTGAATCGCTTGAAAGCATTTGTAGACAGGGAGGACATGAGCTTGCTCATGGCCACAGATGGGGAACAGGAGGAAGAGAGTGACCCTCTCCCAGACCTGCTTTCCCAGAACCCTGATGATGGTTCAGTTGATGGAGTAGCCTTGGCAGGCAGCCTCACTGACCAGCAACAGAGGGACTGCAGACAAGTTTTGCAGGCTCACAGGCAAATGTTTTCACTCACACCCAGCCAAACTGACTGGTGTACCCATGTTGTGGACACTGGTGACAGTCTGCCTGTCAAGAATAAGATCTACAGGCAACCTGATCATGTCAGGGATTGCATCAAGGCTGAGGTGCAAAAGATGTTGGAGCTTGGAGTGATTGAGCCATCAGAGAGCCCATGGGCCAGCCCAGTAGTCCTGGTGCCAAAACCTCATACCCAAGATGGTAAGAGAGAAATGAGGTTTTGCGTGGATTACAGGGGTCTCAATGCTGTCACTAGGACAGATGCTCACCCCATTCCAAGAGCAGATGAGCTCATTGACAGATTGGCTTCTGCCAAGTTTCTGAGCACATTTGATCTGACAGCTGGCTACTGGCAAATCAGACTAGCTGAGGAGTCAAAAGCCAAAACAGCATTCTCTACCCCTAGTGGACATTATCAGTTTGTGGTAATGCCCTTTGGTTTGAAGAATGCACCTGCCACTTTCCAAAGGTTGGTGAACCAAGTCCTTACTGGGTTGGATGACTTTTGTGCAGCTTATCTGGATGATATTGCTGTCTTTAGCTCCACCTGGGAGGATCACCTGATCCACCTGAAGAAAGTTTTGGAGGCCCTGCAAAAGGCAGGCCTAACTATCAAGGCCACAAAGTGCCAGATAGGGCAGAGTAAGGTTGTATACCTGGGCCACCTAGTAGGTGGAGGCCAGGTTCAGCCACTGGAAAGCAAAATCCAGGCCATACAGGACTGGGCTCCTCCAGTTACCCAGACACAAGTCAGAGCCTTCTTGGGCCTGACTGGGTATTACAGAAAGTTTGTGAAAAACTATGGGTCTATAGTGACACCATTAAATGACTTGACATCCAAGAAGATGCCAAAAAAGGTTCAGTGGACAGTTAGCTGTCAGAAGGCATTTGAAGACCTGAAGAAGGCCATGTGCTCTGCACCTATCCTAAAGAGTCCTGACTACTCCAAACAGTTCATTGTTCAGACAGATGCTTCTGAGTTGGGGGTGGGAGCTGTACTCTCACAACTTAATCAAGATGGTCAAGACCAGCCAATTGCTTTCATTAGCAGGAGGCTAACCCCAAGAGAAAAACGTTGGTCAGCCATTGAGAGGGAGGCCTTTGCTGTGGTTTGGGCATTAAAGAAGTTGAGGTCCTACTTGTTTGGAACTCACTTCCTGGTGCAAACAGACCATAAGCCCCTCTTATGGCTTAATCAGATGAAGGGTGAAAATCCCAAACTGCTCAGGTGGTCCATTTCCCTACAGGGGATGGACTTTACAGTGGAGCACCGCCCAGGGACTGACCATGGTAATGCAGATGGTCTCTCCAGGTACTTCCACTTAGAACATGAAGACTTATCTGGTCAAGGTTAGTTTAATGTCCCTGCGTTTGGGGGGGGGTTGTGTAGGAGAGTAGGGTCTGCTATCCTATGGTCACCCCAAATTTTTGCTTTTTGCTTCACTGGTTTTCGACTACTGAGGCTGTGGGCCTGCTGATCAGACCCCCAGCCTGCTGTTCTCTCACTAAATTAATGACACATGTGCTATAGGCACATACCAATTGGATATGGACTCCTTGTCAGCCCCTGTAGAATGCACTATAGGTGCACAGGGCACAGGAGCCACTAAGGCCTACCAGGGGCTGTAGCATATCTTTTGCCACCCCTGGCTGGTTCTTAAATTGACACAACTGGCTGATCACTCAGCTGGGGTAAGGTGGTGTACACACCCCTTGCTTAGATATAGTATACCTATGTCTAAACCTATATCTGGACACATGTAAACCTGTGAGCCACTCCTATAGACAGGCCTCACCAATCCTGGAGGCTGGGTGCATGGTTTTTATGTGAGATGGAGCTCTAGCATGAGCTGAGCCTGTCTGCAGCCGTCGGGAACAAATCCCTAAGCTGTTTCAGGATAATGCCATACCATATACTATTAAGTGCCTTATAATCCTCGCGGTTATTTAGCAACTCTGGTTTGGCTTTATCAAAACATGTCGTGTAAGGTGTCATACGCTTTGGAATACCATCCCCTCGCCAGTTCTGGCGACGGGGATGGCATTCCACCCCTCTAGAGGGGTAAGACATGTTACTTCACTTTAATGCGGTTGATTTCTCCAAAGGCCTTAAGATCCACAAAATGGATGCCTCTGCCACAGACAAATGTCTGGACCCCTGGAGCTGACCGAAACCCAGTCAAGGGGGTCCTGGACAAAGGGTTTCCTGTCACAGGAGGGTGTCACCGCCCTCCAGACAGGAGATAGTGTATTGTAGCAGGGAGGTTAGAAAGAAACCAGACACTGCCTGGGGCGCACAAGGCTGCCCCTTGCATAATCCGGCCAAACCGGTTCTGGGGCACTCCAGCCCTCGTGCCAGGGCGGCCTGGATCAAAGGAAGGGGGTGTATCCACCCACTTCCTGGGTCCCACCCATAGGAGGGGACCTAGCAGGTAATCACGCCCACCAGATTCGAATAAGAGTGGGAGCAGTGCCAATGCACATCAGATTTCCTGGAAGAAACATTTGAAACGATATTCTGGACCCTTCGCCCTCCATCTCAACGTGGAAGCCCGAAGAATCTCCCTTGTGGTCAAGGAGTGACCACCCTGCAGCAGCAGGCACCATCCAGCCCTCGACGTCTACTTGGTTGCAGTTCCCGCCGGAACTCGAGCGACTGAGATCGACGAGATCAAGCCTGCCCAGCTTCTAACAGCCCGATCCACAGTCCCTGCAAAGCTGAGACCCGTGGAGGCGACCGGAAGCGTGGGGCACGCCATCTTGAAGTGACCACGAGACGCTGACCGTGCAGCCCACGAGTGACCCTCGAAGCTGTACACCGGGGTTTGAGAAGCCCCCACCCTGAGCTACTCCTGAGCCGAAGTTCAGCCCTCCACACTCGACGAGTGCTGCGTGGGGCCCTTTGGCACGATTTGGCTCAACGCGTTGGCCCGGTCACTTGCCAGCTGGCTTGTGGTCCCTGTGCCGACGAACTACAAAAGAAGACTCGTGATTCTGGTTGCTCCAGATCCACACCAGCTCCCCTGAAAGGGAGCCCCGACTCTGACCTTCCTGGTCCGAGTGAGACGCCATCTTCCAATCCCGCGTGGATTGCTCTTACCAAGGCTTGTTTGCTCCAAACCGGAAGCCGACTGCACCGACGGTGAGAGCCTGCGTGGGACAGATCGTGACCTGCTCCTGGACGTCGCAGATGCCCCAGAGCCCACGTGACAGCGAAGAGAAGCGCCTCGACGACCACCTGATTGCGCCCGACATTGCCTGGTTCCGTCCTGGTTCCACCCTGGTCACTGCTGAGTGACCCAGACTCTGTCCCCTCTGCTTTCAGGTACTCTACAACTTGAGTCCACTCTTGGACTCCACCGGACACTTCGTCTTCACCCTGCCTGCAGCCCTTTCAGCTTCAAGCACCAAGAGCCTGCGTGTCAAAACCCGACGCCACTTCGACCCTGTGCACCCACTTCCTGTGGGTGAGGTAACTTTGCTCCGCCGGTGTTCCCACACTGGTGCACACCTCTAGGGTCTGTGTGTTAAGTTTTGTTCCTCTAGGTCCAGCGGAAGTGTCCTTAAACTTTAACTATTTGACTTTTACGCACCATTGGTTAACATTGGTGCATGCGTGCGCTTTCCGCACATCTCCCGAATCCCGAGGGCCATTCCCGACTTCAGCATTGCTTGTCCTGACTGCTCCCAGCGATTCCCTAGGCCCTAGGCCTAACCACTGTTCGAGTGGCCTCTCTTATACCACTTGTTTAGTATATGGTTTGAGTGGCCCCCCGCCCTCATCCATAATTGTGCAACTTGTATGTTTAAACAGTGCTTTTGATTTAACGCTTGTGCCCCTTTATTCATAAAGAATACTGGGGATTGTTTTTAGTAATAAACACATATATTTTTATAATATATACTTGTGTGGTGTCCTTTCATTTGGTATTATAGGATTGTATGTGGTAAAACAGCTCGCTTAACACGACCTCTTAAGTTAAGCCTTTAGGCTGCTTAGTCCATGCTACCCCTAGGATAGCTTGTCTAATAAGGTTGACTTACAACCAGACACCATAAGGGGATTGTTTGGTCAGGTAGTAGGTGGTTCCAGAATTGGAAACATCCCCTACCAGGCCAACTTCTCACATGCCCCTTGCATAATCCGGCCAAACCGGTTCTGGGGCACTCCAGCCCTCGTGCCAGGGCGGCCTGGATCAAAGGAAGGGGGTGTATCCACCCACTTCCTGGGTCCCACCCATAGGAGGGGACCTAGCAGGTAATCACGCCCACCAGATTCGAATAAGAGTGGGAGCAGTGCCAATGCACATCAGATTTCCTGGAAGAAACATTTGAAACGATATTCTGGACCCTTCGCCCTCCATCTCAACGTGGAAGCCCGAAGAATCTCCCTTGTGGTCAAGGAGTGACCACCCTGCAGCAGCAGGCACCATCCAGCCCTCGACGTCTACTTAGTTGCAGTTCCCGCCGGAACTCGAGCGACTGAGATCGACGAGATCAAGCCTGCCCAGCTTCTAACAGCCTGATCCACAGTCCCTGCAAAGCTGAGACCCGTGGAGGCGACCGGAAGCGTGGGGCACGCCATCTTGAAGTGACCACGAGACGCTGACCGTGCAGCCCACGAGTGACCCTCGAAGCTGTACACCGGGGTTTGAGAAGCTCCCACCCTGAGCTACTCCTGAGCCGAAGTTCAGCCCTCCACACTTGACGAGTGCTGCGTGGGGCCCTTTGGCACAATTTGGCTCAACGCGTTGGCCCGGTCAATTGCCAGCTGGCTTGTGGTCCCTGTGCCGACGAACTACCTAAAAAGACTTGTGATTCTGGTTGCTCCAGATCCACACCAGCTCCCCTGAAAAGGAGCCCCGACTCTGACCTTCCTGGTCCGAGTGAGAAGCAATCTTCCGATCCTGCGTGGATTGCTCTTACCAAGGCTTGTTTGCTCCAAACCTGAAGCCGACTGCACCGACGGTGAGAGCCTGCGTGGGACAGATCGTGACCTGCTCCTGGACGTCGCAGATGCCCCAGAGCCCACGTGACAGCGGAGAGAAGCTCTTTGACGACCACCTGATTGCGCCCGACATTGCCTGGTTCCGTCCTGGTTCCACCCTGGTCACTGCTGAGTGACCCAGACTCTGTCCCCTCTGCTTTCAGGTACTCTACAACTTGAGTCCACCCTTGGACTCCACCGGACACTTCATCTTTAACCCGCCTGCAGCCCTTTCAGCTTCAAGCACCAAGAGCCTGCGTGTCAAAACCCGACGCCACTTCGACCCTGTGCACCCACTTCCTGTGGGTGAGGTAACTTTGCTCCGCCGGTGTTCCCACACTGGTGCACACCTCTAGGGTCTGTGTGTTAAGTTTTGTTCCTCTAGGTTCAGCGGAAGTGTCCTTAAACTTTAACTCTTTGACTTTTACGCACCATTGGTTAACATTGGTGCATGCGTGCGCTTTCCGCACATCTCCCGAATCCCGAGGGCCATTCCCGACTTCAGCATTGCTTGTCCTGACTGCTCCCAGCGATTCCCTAGGCCCTAGGCCTAACCACTGCTCGAGTGGCATCTCTTATACCACTTGTTTAGTATATGGTTTGAGTGGCCACCCGCCCTCATCCATAATTGTGCAACTTGTATGTTTAAACAGTGCTTTTTGATTTAACGCTTGTGCCCCTTTATTCATAAAGAATACTGGGGATTGTTTTTAGTAATAAACACATATATTTTTATAATATATACTTGTGTGGTGTCCTTTCATTTGGTATTACAGGATTGTATGTGGTAAAACAGCTCGCTTAACACGACCTCTTAAGTTAAGCCTTTAGGCTGCTTAGTCCATGCTACCCCTAGGATAGCTTGTCTAATAAGGTTGACTTACAACCAAACACCATAAGGGGATTGTTTGGTCAGGTAGTAGGTGGTTCCAGAATTGGAAACATCCCCTACCAGGCCAACTTCTCACATTGGTGAGCAGCGGTGCGGATTTGAGCTTGCTGTTGTTTTACCATTGCAATCTTTATATCAAATTGAAAGATCACATCAAGTACCTCTAGGTACATATAAAATCAAAAGCTTAGCATAGTAAGTTCTACTGAACTTAGTAGTTGTAGGTTGAAGGGAGTAGCACACCCCTGACTACAACTCACTAGCAAGGTCCAGTAGGAAAACACTTAGTGTAGGTAAGTGCACCACTTACACCTCACTAGTAACCATGTCTGACACAGGAAAGGCCTCAGGGTCTAGTCCTGTGACAGTTGACCCTACCAAGGCAACTTTTGGATATGACAAACTAACCCGCAGAGACTTGATTGCCTTGTGCAAAGCAAGAGGGTTAAAAAGGGGCAGAAGCCCCACCTGCCTAATCCTGGTAGAAATCCTGGAACAGGATGACTTAGAGAAGGCAAAAGCAGCTTCCCTAGATACAGGAACTGGAGGGAACCCCCCTGCAGTTGATCCCCTTGAAGAGGAGGATGATGATGACTTAGATGAGGACTCAGATGTTGAGGACTTAGGAGTACAGGATCAGGGTAGCCAGGTTCCAGTTGGTAGGCTTAGCCAGGCCAACTTGGACCTACTGGGGAAAGGAGAGGGCCAGCACCTCCCCAGAACCCAACATATGATTCTCCCAGGCAACAGAAGAGTGAGATCTCCCTCAGGGGACTCTCATCTTTCTAGTGCCTCCAGAGAATCACAGAGAGGCATGAATGCTTCTCAAAAGTTAGAGCATAGGGCCAGAATGAGGGCTGTCAAACTCCAGATAGAGAGGGAGGAGGTAGCCTTGGCTCAAGCTAGACTTGCCTTGGCAAGAGAGCAGAAATTAAGTGGCTTAGATGTCACTGGTGGCAGCAATTTTCCAAGAGAAAAAGACAGGGCCTATGACAATAGAAACCTGACCAAAATTGTGCCCCCCTTTAAAGAAGGGGATGACATCCACAAATGGATGACTGCTCTTGAGAGAGCCTGCATGGTACAGCAGGTTCCTGAGAATCAGTGGGCTGCAATTTTGTGGTACTCCTTTTCTGAGAAAGGGAGGGACAGGCTCCTCACAGTTAGACCTGAGGATGCCAAAAACTACTCTGTTTTGAAGAGTGCTCTCATTGAAGGGTATGGCCTAACCACTGAGCAATACAGGTTGTTGTTCAGAGACACCCAGAAAGCACAGACTCAAGACTGGACTGATTTTGTGGAGTGTGCCACTAAGGCTTTGGAGGGTTGGTTGCAGGGAAGTAAAGTTTCAGACTATACAGGATTGTACAATCTTATGATGAGAGAACAGATCCTTAATAACTGTACAAACCAGCTGTTGCATCAATACCTTATTGACTCTGATCTGACCTCTCCCCAAGAATTGGGAAAGAAGGCAGACAAATGGGTCAGAACAAGGATTAAGCAGAAACCCCAGAACCAAGGTGGTGACCAGAAGAAAACAGACCAGAAGGGTGGTAATCAGAATCAGAAAGATAAAGAAAAAGACCAGAAGTCTTCAGGCCCCCAAACTAATAGT
Organism: Lissotriton helveticus; assembly: GCF_964261635.1. Classification (NCBI taxonomy): domain Eukaryota; kingdom Metazoa; phylum Chordata; class Amphibia; order Caudata; family Salamandridae; genus Lissotriton; species Lissotriton helveticus. The sequence continues at coordinate 3,377,802 of NW_027611651.1, read as the reverse complement.
AAGGAGGGTGGTTCCCAAACCGGTAACAAGAAGAAGAAGAACAAAGGTCCAAAGACACCTTGGTGCAATACCTGCAAATCAGTTTCACACTGGGGCAGTGAGTGCACCAAGGCAAATCCAGTTCCCACCACTACAGCTCCTAAAGCAACTGCAACCCCAAGTACAGTAAGCAGTGGTGGAACACAGTCCAAGGGTGTAGCTGGGTTGACCCTGGGTATTGAAGTAGGATCTGGCCTAGTCAGAGTCCCTACACAGGCAGTTCTCCTGTATGATGTGGACATTGAGTTGCCCACTGCAGTAAGCCCCACTAACCTGGGCAAATACAGGCAGACTCCCTTAATAAATGAGAAACTGGCTCAAGCTTACAGGGACACATGTGCTAGTGTCACCATGGTGACCCCTGGCTTTGTGGACCCTGGGCAGATTGTACTAGGAGAGAGCTACCTAGTAACCAATGCAAGCAACTCCACTACCTCCCATAGTGTGGCAGTTGTGAACTTCTCCTGGGGAGGGGTTGATGGCCTAAAGAAAGTTGTGGTGAGTGCAGACCTACCAGTAGACTGTCTGTTAGGCAATGACCTTGAAAGCTCAGCATGGTCAGAAGTGGAGTACAGGACTCATGCAGAAATGCTAGGGATTTCAGAGCATGTCCTTGCCATGACAAGGGCTCAGGCTAAGAAGTGCCTTCCTGAACCAGTGGTGGATCTTGAGACAATAGACCAGCCACAACCCAAGAGAAGGAGCAAGAGAGGAAAGGCCCAGCCTTCCACCTTGCCCCAGGTTGAGGATCAAGTTTCAGAGGAAACTGATTCTGCAGTCCAAGAGGAGACTGTCTCTGAGGAGCTTGAACCTGACCAGGTTGAGTTTCTGGGGACAGGGGGACCCTCAAGGGCAGACCTGAGGCAGGCTCAATTAGATTGCCCTTCCCTTGAACCCCTCAGACAGCAGGCTGCTGCTGAGGCTGCTGGGGATGCCCAAGGTACCCATACTGTGTATTGGGATGAGGGACTCCTTTACTCAGAGGCTAGAGCCCCCAAGCCTGGCATGACCAGGAGGTTGGTGATACCTCTGCAGTTTAGGGGATTCCTCCTTACCTTGGCCCATGATATTCCCCTTGCAGGACACTTAGGCCAGAACAAGACGTGGGACAGGCTTGTTCCACACTTTCACTGGCCTCACATGTCAGAGGATGTCAAGGAGTTTTGTCGCTCCTGTGTCACTTGCCAAGCCAGTGGTAAGTCAGGTGGCACAACAAAGGCCCCCCTAATACCACTACCTGTGGTGGGGGTCCCCTTTGAGAGAGTTGGAATTGATATTGTGGGTCCAATGGACCCCCAAACAGCATCTGGGAACAGATTCATACTGGTGGTAGTGGATCATGCCACCAGGTACCCAGAGGCTATTCCCCTAAGGACCACCACAGCACCTGTGGTGGCAAAAGCCCTCATTGCAGTTTTCTCAAGAGTGGGCTTTCCTAAGGAGGTACTATCAGATAGAGGGACACATTTTATGTCCAGCTATCTAAAAGCAATGTGGAAGGAATGTGGAGTAAACTATAAGTTTACCACCCCATATCATCCACAATGCAATGGGCTTGTGGAGAGATTTAACAAGACCCTTAAAGGCATGATAAAAGGATTACCAGAGAAGCTCAGGCGGAAATGGGACATTCTTTTACCCTGCCTGCTCTTTGCTTACAGAGAGGTCCCACAGAAGGGGGTTGGCTACAGCCCTTTTGAACTTTTGTTTGGCCACCCTGTGAGAGGTCCATTGTGTTTGGTGAAGGAAGGATGGGAGTTACCTCTCAAAAAGCCCAAACTAGACATAGTGGACTATGTACTTGGTCTCCGCTCCAGGATGGCTGAGTACATGGAAAGAGCATCCAAAAACCTGGAGGCCAGCCAAGAATTGCAGAAAGCTTGGCATGACCAAAAGGCTGTGCTGGTAGAGTTCCAACCAGGACAGAAGGTATGGGTACTGGAGCCAGTGGCTCCAGCAGCACTCCAAGACAAGTGGAGTGGACCCTATCCTATTATTGAGAAGAAAGGGGAAGTCACCTACTTGGTAGACTTTGGAACACCCAGGAGCCCTCACAGGGTAATCCATGTGAATCGCTTGAAAGCATTTGTAGACAGGGAGGACATGAGCTTGCTCATGGCCACAGATGGGGAACAGGAGGAAGAGAGTGACCCTCTCCCAGACCTGCTTTCTCAGAACCCTGATGATGGTTCAGTTGATGGAGTAGCCTTGGCAGGCAGCCTCACTGACCAGCAACAGAGGGACTGCAGACAAGTTTTGCAGGCTCACAGGCAAATGTTTTCACTCACACCCAGCCAAACTGACTGGTGTACCCATGTTGTGGACACTGGTGACAGTCTGCCTGTCAAGAATAAGATCTACAGGCAACCTGATCATGTCAGGGATTGCATCAGGGCTGAGGTGCAAAAGATGTTGGAGCTTGGAGTGATTGAGCCATCAGAGAGCCCATGGGCCAGCCCAGTAGTCCTGGTGCCAAAACCTCATACCCAAGATGGTAAGAGAGAAATGAGGTTTTGCGTGGATTACAGGGGTCTCAATGCTGTCACTAGGACAGATGCTCACCCCATTCCAAGAGCAGATGAGCTCATTGACAGATTGGCTTCTGCCAAGTTTCTGAGCACATTTGATCTGACAGCTGGCTACTGGCAAATCAGACTAGCTGAGGAGTCAAAAGCCAAGACAGCATTCTCTACCCCTAGTGGACATTATCAGTTTGTGGTAATGCCCTTTGGTTTAAAGAATGCACCTGCCACTTTCCAAAGGTTGGTGAACCAAGTCCTTACTGGGTTGGATGACTTTTGTGCAGCTTATCTGGATGATATTGCTGTCTTTAGCTCCACCTGGGAGGATCACCTGATCCACCTGAAGAAAGTTTTGGAGGCCCTGCAAAAGGCAGGCCTAACTATCAAGGCCACAAAGTGCCAGATAGGGCAGAGTAAGGTTGTATACCTGGGCCACCTAGTAGGTGGAGGCCAGGTTCAGCCACTGGAAAGCAAAATCCAGGCCATACAGGACTGGGCTCCTCCAGTTACCCAGACACAAGTCAGAGCCTTCTTGGGCCTGACTGGGTATTACAGAAAGTTTGTGAAAAACTATGGGTCTATAGTGACACCATTAAATGACTTGACATCCAAGAAGATGCCAAAAAAGGTTCAGTGGACAGTTAGCTGTCAGAAGGCATTTGAAGACCTGAAGAAGGCCATGTGCTCTGCACCTATCCTAAAGAGTCCTGACTACTCCAAACAGTTCATTGTTCAGACAGATGCTTCTGAGTTGGGGGTGGGAGCTGTACTCTCACAACTTAATCAAGATGGTCAAGACCAGCCAATTGCTTTCATTAGCAGGAGGCTAACCCCAAGAGAAAAACGTTGGTCAGCCATTGAGAGGGAGGCCTTTGCTGTGGTTTGGGCATTAAAGAAGTTGAGGTCCTACTTGTTTGGAACTCACTTCCTGGTGCAGACAGACCATAAGCCCCTCTTATGGCTTAATCAGATGAAGGGTGAAAATCCCAAACTGCTCAGGTGGTCCATTTCCCTACAGGGGATGGACTTTACAGTGGAGCACCGCCCAGGGACTGACCATGGTAATGCAGATGGTCTCTCCAGGTACTTCCACTTAGAACATGAAGACTTATCTGGTCAAGGTTAGTTTAATGTCCCTGCGTTTGGGGGGGGGTTGTGTAGGAGAGTAGGGTCTGCTATCCTATGGTCACCCCAAATTTTTGCTTTTTGCTTCACTGGTTTTCGACTACTGAGGCTGTGGGCCTGCTGATCAGACCCCCAGCCTGCTGTTCTCTCACTAAATTAATGACACATGTGCTATAGGCACATACCAATTGGAAATGGACTCCTTGTCAGCCCCTGTAGAATGCACTATAGGTGCACAGGGCACAGGAGCCACTAAGGCCTACCAGGGGCTGCAGCATATCTTTTGCCACCCCTGGCTGGTTCTTAAATTGACACAACTGGCTGATCACTCAGCTGGGGTAAGGTGGTGTACACACCCCTTGCTTAGATATAGTATACCTATGTCTAAACCTATATCTGAACACATGTAAACCTGTGAGCCACTCCTATAGGCAGGCCTCCCCAATCCTGGAGGCTGGGTGCATGGTTTTTATGTGAGATGGAGCTCTAGCATGAGCTGAGCCTGTCTGCAGCCGTCGGGAACAAATCCCTAAGCTGTTTCAGGATAATGCCATACCATATACTATTAAGTGCCTTATAATCCTCGCGGTTATTTAGCAACTTTGGTTTGGCTTTATCAAAACATGTCGTGTAAGGTGTCATACGCTTTGGAATACCATCCCCTCGCCAGTTCTGGCGACGGGGATGGCATTCCACCCCTCTAGAGGGGTAAGACATGTTACTTCACTTTAATGCGGTTGATTTCTCCAAAGGCCTTAAGATCCACAAAATGGATGCCTCTGCCACAGACAAATGTCTGGACCCCTGGAGCTGACCGAAACTCAGTCAAGGGGGTCCTGGACAAAGGGTTTCCTGTCACAGGAGGGTGTCACCGCCCTCCAGACAGGAGATAGTGTATTGTAGCAGGGAGGTTTGAAAGAAACCAGACACTGCCTGGGGCGCACAAGGCTGCCCCTTGCATAATCCGGCCAAACCGGTTCTGGGGCACTCCAGCCCTCGTGCCAGGGCGGCCTGGATCAAAGGAAGGGGGTGTATCCACCCACTTCCTGGGTCCCACCCATAGGAGGGGACCTAGCAGGTAATCACGCCCACCAGATTCGAATAAGAGTGGGAGCAGTGCCAATGCACATCAGATTTCCTGGAAGAAACATTTGAAACGATATTCTGGACCCTTCGCCCTCCATCTCAACGTGGAAGCCCGAAGAATCTCCCTTGTGGTCAAGGAGTGACCACCCTGCAGCAGCAGGCACCATCCAGCCCTCGACGTCTACTTAGTTGCAGTTCCCGCCGGAACTCGAGCGACTGAGATCGACGAGATCAAGCCTGCCCAGCTTCTAACAGCCCGATCCACAGTCCCTGCAAAGCTGAGACCCGTGGAGGCGACCGGAAGCGTGGGGCACGCCATCTTGAAGTGACCACGAGACGCTGACCGTGCAGCCCACGAGTGACCCTCGAAGCTGTACACCGGGGTTTGAGAAGCCCCCACCCTGAGCTACTCCTGAGCCGAAGTTCAGCCCTCCACACTCGACGAGTGCTGCGTGGGGCCCTTTGGCACGATTTGGCTCAACGCGTTGGCCCGGTCACTTGCCAGCTGGCTTGTGGTCCCTGTGCCAACGAACTACCTAAAAAGACTTGTGATTCTGTTTGCTCCAGATCCACACCAGCTCCCCTGAAAAGGAGCCCCGACTCTGACCTTCCTGGTCCGAGTGAGAAGCAATCTTCCGATCCTGCGTGGATTGCTCTTACCAAGGCTTGTTTGCTCCAAACCTGAAGCCGACTGCACCGACGGTGAGAGCCTGCGTGGGACAGATCGTGACCTGCTCCTGGACGTCGCAGATGCCCCAGAGCCCACGTGACAGCGGAGAGAAGCTCCTCGATGACCACCTGATTGCGCCCGACATTGCCTGGTTCCGTCCTGGTTCCACCCTGGTCACTGCTGAGTGACCCAGACTCTGTCCCCTCTGCTTTCAGGTACTCTACAACTTGAGTCCACCTTTGGACTCCACCGGACACTTCATCTTTAACCCGCCTGCAGCCCTTTCAGCTTCAAGCACCAAGAGCCTGCGTGTCAAAACCCGACGCCACTTCGACCCTGTGCACCCACTTCCTGTGGGTGAGGTAACTTTGCTCCGCCGGTGTTCCCACACTGGTGCACACCTCTAGGGTCTGTGTGTTAAGTTTTGTTCCTCTAGGTTCAGCGGAAGTGTCCTTAAACTTTAACTCTTTGACTTTTACGCACCATTGGTTAACATTGGTGCATGCGTGCGCTTTCCGCACATCTCCCGAATCCCGAGGGCCATTCCCGACTTCAGCATTGCTTGTCCTGACTGCTCCCAGCGATTCCCTAGGCCCTAGGCCTAACCACTGCTCGAGTGGCATCTCTTATACCACTTGTTTAGTATATGGTTTGAGTGGCCACCCGCCCTCATCCATAATTGTGCAACTTGTATGTTTAAACAGTGCTTTTTGATTTAACGCTTGTGCCCCTTTATTCATAAAGAATACTGGGGATTGTTTTTAGTAATAAACACATATATTTTTATAATATATACTTGTGTGGTGTCCTTTCATTTGGTATTACAGGATTGTATGTGGTAAAACAGCTCGCTTAACACGACCTCTTAAGTTAAGCCTTTAGGCTGCTTAGTCCATGCTACCCCTAGGATAGCTTGTCTAATAAGGTTGACTTACAACCAGACACCATAAGGGGATTGTTTGGTCAGGTAGTAGGTGGTTCCAGAATTGGAAACATCCCCTACCAGGCCAACTTCTCACAGACGCAATACATTTACCGACATCCATTGCTATCATGAAATGCAAAGCACATACGAAAGTTACTGACATTATTTCCCAAGGTAATGATCTAGCAGATCGCACAGCCAAGCTTACAGCACAGACTCCAGACATTCAAGTTAATCCGACACAGACACATACTCCAGATCCGACTACATGTATGACAGTTAAGGACCCTACACAAGATGTCATAGATATCCAGTTACATGCTACTCCCGAAAAAAACAAGAAATGGTCCGAACAAGGAGGGGTCCAGACAGATCAAGGATGGTTAACAAAGGGTAGAGCCACATGGTTTCTCCCCGACTCTATGGTTCAAGTCATTATTAATACCGCACATAGTCCAGCACATTTAGGAGAAAAAGCTATGTTAGACAGTATCCAGAACATTTGGTTCAACAAGCATTTACGAGCTGCAGCCAAGCAGAAAGTCCGTACCTGTATGATATGTTGTCAGTTTAATCCAGGTAAAAGTGTTCCGGTGGAACAAGGTGGATTCCAGCCCCCTGACCACCCTTTTGAAGTCCTCCAGATGGATTATATTCAGATGGAGCGATGTCGAGGTTTCAAGTATGTCCTTGTAGTTGTATGCGCTTTGTCCAGGTGGACAGAAGCATATCCGGTCCCAGATTACACAGCCGCGACCACTGCCAAGCAGTTGGTTCGTGAGTTCTTCCCCCGTTATGGACTCCCTAGAGTCGTATATTCTGACAACGGCCAGCCATTCTCATCTGAGTTGATGAAACATGTTTCCCTTTTGTTGGGGTACCAGTGGAAGTTCCATTGTGTACGCCATCCTGAAGCAGCCGGTCTCGTAGAGAGACATAACCAGACCCTGAAAATCCGAATTGCCAAAGTGTGTAAAGAGAAAGGTGTGGACTGGCTAGTAGCTCTGCCAGTCGCTTTATTTTATATGCGCATGGTCGCACATTCCAGATCAGGTCTGTCCCCGTATGAGGTCGTATTCGGCCGCCCCCCAAATATGTGGGGTACTCCTAGACCCCGAAGTATTACCGATGTTTCAAGTAATATGCTGACAGATTACCTAGCTTCCTTGATGTCTGCCCTCAACTCATGTCGTTCACAGGTTGCCGCCGCATTTCCAGATAATACCGAGGTGGCACCGCATGAAATCGTTCCAGGCTCCATGGTGTTGGTGAGGAATTTTGACAGATCAAGTCCGCTGGAGCCTCGCTGGAAAGAGCCCCGACAGGTCCTCCTCACCACCCGTACAGCCGTGAAGTTGGAAGGTCGCAAAGGCTGGGTGCACCTTTCTCATGTAAAACAATTTAATGGACTGAAACCCGTCTTAAAGAACATTTCCCAGGATTTGAAGGATTGCCAAAGCATTGTTCTCAAGGACTGTCCCGCAAAAGACATTGCTACAAACCCTCCCCTGTTAGAGAAAACTCCGCAACAGGAGTATAAATTCAAGTTAAGGTCTAGTAAAATAAGTCAGTCAGTTTGATTGTCTAAGTCCTCCCCTAGGTGAAACGGTTAGACTGTTTCTGACATGTATAAAATAGACCCCCATAGTGAGAGAGTTAGTCAAAACTCAATCCGATGTATCGTTTTTCTATGTTTCATATTGTTTCTCAGCATTATGATTTCCTGCACCAGTTATGCATTTTTCTTGTATCTCCCAGTTCTTCATGTAAATAAGTCTGCTAATGCTACAGTAGAGCACACGTTTAGTGATCTGCCTCCTCATGAACTCTCTTACCGCCTCGCTATGCGAAATAACTCATTCATCCGCATGTTACATTACTCACACCAGTCCAGCAATGCCACTAATTGTTGGGTGTGTGGTCGACTCCCCCCTTTCCAGACACCGAAGGGAGTTCTGCCACTTTTTCCTTATCCATTCTCACATAATGGTTCGTGTGGAGCATGGTCCACGTTAACGTCATCCTCAACAGATATGTCTTTTCTTAACAGTACATGTTTTCCAGACAAGCAAGGTCTCCCCCACAGAACCGGGTTAGATCTAGAAAATGAAGTGTATAATTTAGGTAACTATTCTTCGAATTTCATGGTCCTGAATGTTCAGTCTGATACTACTCCAGACTTACCTGCTATTTCAGTACTGCCAGTCAAAGGTGAATTATGTGTCCGAAATAATGGTTCCGTACATGTAGGACATAGTGATTGTACTACTATTGTCAAGTATAGTGACAGTGGGAAATCTATTTTCAAAGCTTCACGTCATTCTTATTTTATTTGTGGTCAAACTGCATATGTTCGTCTGCCCCTCGGTTGGGAGGGAACCTGTTACATTGCCTTCCTACTGCCACCTGTTTTCCTAGCCCCACCTGATTATCATAGAAACACACATCTAGTACACGTTAGACATAGAAGGGAGTCCCCAATTGTCGATTATACTGAAACTGCTCTAGAACAGTATACAGATTTCAACAGAGGTTTCTTCTTCTTTATAGGACCTATCCAGAATAGTAAGCTAATCCGTAGGTTAACCAGAACCCTTGAAGCTGTAGTAAATGAGACTGCCTCTGCTCTAGGTAATTTAACTGAAGAGCAATCTGCTATGAGATTTGTCGTTTTACAGAATCGTCTCGTCCTTGACGTCATACTGGCCGATAGGGGCGGGGCCTGTAGAGTCATCGGATCTAGTTGCTGCATTTTCATTCCAAATAACGCGCCGTCTGTTTATTCAGCTATAACCAGACTCCATAAAATTGCCCATCTGATACACCAAGATCCAGGCACCTGGACATGGTCCGGTTGGTTCTGGAATATAATTTCCGCCTGGGGATGGAAAGTCTTGTCCTTTCTAGGTATTACAGTAGCGATCATATTCAGCTGCTGCCTCTGTATACAATGTGGCCCTGCGATTTGCGGCATCTGTGCTACCTCTTGTATTCCTAGTCCCAAGCCCCGTTCTAAATCCCGTTCCAGGATAATTCGAGACGAGCAAATGATACTGTATGAAATGATAGATGGTATCATGAATATTGATGTTTCCTGATGGAAACGTAGTGACAAGGAGGGAATGTGGAAAAGTAAATTTTGCCATGTTCTGTGTCCCTACGTGTCATCCATCATATGTTATGTGTGCATGATTAAATATGCATATGCATTCCCTATGTTCGATTCAAGACGCAATTATAGTTGTGTCCACCTCTAGTATGTCAGTTTCCAGTTCTCGTGAATACTACGTATATCAGGCCTATGTAAAGCTACGTTGCCACGTTTCTCAGTGTGCACGTTATTCCATTGTAAAGTCCCCGTTTCTAGGCCTCAAAAGGGCCCGGACACCAGATTCAGCTCCTGTCTCCTGAAACTTCGCTGAGGAGCGATACAGCCCCCACCTGTATCCTCGACCCTTCACTTACTTCCTGCCTCACAGTGCCCGGTTCAGGCTGGCTCTGCCTTTGAGTCTGCCAAGAATATGTTATGATTCCAGTTATCAGTTCAGTCCTCCTTCTCTGCATTCCTAAACTACTGAATCGCATCAATAGTTTCCGTCATTGTCTAGCCTTCACGTCTCCACGTTAGAGAAATACTGCATTTAATGGTCATTGTAGGAGAGTAGGGTCTGCTATCCTATGGTCACCCCAAATTTTTGCTTTTTGCTTCACTGGTTTTCGACTACTGAGGCTGTGGGCCTGCTGATCAGACCCCCAGCCTGCTGTTCTCTCACTAAATTAATGACACATGTGCTATAGGCACATACCAATTGGAAATGGACTCCTTGTCAGCCCCTGTAGAATGCACTATAGGTGCACAGGGCACAGGAGCCACTAAGGCCTACCAGGGGCTGCAGCATATCTTTTGCCACCCCTGGCTGGTTCTTAAATTGACACAACTGGCTGATCACTCAGCTGGGGTAAGGTGGTGTACACACCCCTTGCTTAGATATAGTATACCTATGTCTAAACCTATATCTGGACACATGTAAACCTGTGAGCCACTCCTATAGACAGGCCTCACCAACCCTGGAGGCTGGGTGCATGGTTTTTATGTGAGATGGAGCTCTAGCATGAGCTGAGCCTGTCTGCAGCCGTCGGGAACAAATCCCTAAGCTGTTTCAGGATAATGCCATACCATATACTATTAAGTGCCTTATAATCCTCGCGGTTATTTAGCAACTCTGGTTTGGCTTTATCAAAACATGTCGTGTAAGGTGTCATACGCTTTGGAATACCATCCCCTCGCCAGTTCTGGCGACGGGGATGGCATTCCACCCCTCTAGAGGGGTAAGACATGTTACTTCACTTTAATGCGGTTGATTTCTCCAAAGGCCTTAAGATCCACAAAATGGATGCCTCTGCCACAGACAAATGTCTGGACCCCTGGAGCTGACCGAAACCCAGTCAAGGGGGTCCTGGACAAAGGGTTTCCTGTCACAGGAGGGTGTCACCGCCCTCCAGACAGGAGATAGTGTATTGTAGCAGGGAGGTTTGAAAGAAACCAGACACTGCCTGGGGCGCACAAGGCTGCCCCTTGCATAATCCGGCCAAACCGGTTCTGGGGCACTCCAGCCCTCGTGCCAGGGCGGCCTGGATCAAAGGAAGGGGGTGTATCCACCCACTTCCTGGGTCCCACCCATAGGAGGGGACCTAGCAGGTAATCACGCCCACCAGATTCGAATAAGAGTGGGAGCAGTGCCAATGCACATCAGATTTCCTGGAAGAAACATTTGAAACGATATTCTGGACCCTTCGCCCTCCATCTCAACGTGGAAGCCCGAAGAATCTCCCTTGTGGTCAAGGAGTGACCACCCTGCAGCAGCAGGCACCATCCAGCCCTCGACGTCTACTTGGTTGCAGTTCCCGCCGGAACTCGAGCGACTGAGATCGACGAGATCAAGCCTGCCCAGCTTCTAACAGCCCGATCCACAGTCCCTGCAAAGCTGAGACCCGTGGAGGCGACCGGAAGCGTGGGGCACGCCATCTTGAAGTGACCACGAGACGCTGACCGTGCAGCCCACGAGTGACCCTCGAAGCTGTACACCGGGGTTTGAGAAGCCCCCACCCTGAGCTACTCCTGAGCCGAAGTTCAGCCCTCCACACTCGACGAGTGCTGCGTGGGGCCCTTTGGCACGATTTGGCTCAACGCGTTGGCCCGGTCACTTGCCAGCTGGCTTGTGGTCCCTGTGCCGACGAACTACAAAAGAAGACTCGTGATTCTGGTTGCTCCAGATCCACACCAGCTCCCCTGAAAGGGAGCCCCGACTCTGACCTTCCTGGTCCGAGTGAGACGCCATCTTCCAATCCCGCGTGGATTGCTCTTACCAAGGCTTGTTTGCTCCAAACCGGAAGCCGACTGCACCGACGGTGAGAGCCTGCGTGGGACAGATCGTGACCTGCTCCTGGACGTCGCAGATGCCCCAGAGCCCACGTGACAGCGAAGAGAAGCGCCTCGACGACCACCTGATTGCGCCCGACATTGCCTGGTTCCGTCCTGGTTCCACCCTGGTCACTGCTGAGTGACCCAGACTCTGTCCCCTCTGCTTTCAGGTACTCTACAACTTGAGTCCACCCTTGGACTCCACCGGACACTTCGTCTTCACCCTGCCTGCAGCCCTTTCAGCTTCAAGCACCAAGAGCCTGCGTGTCAAAACCCGACGCCACTTCGACCCTGTGCACCCACTTCCTGTGGGTGAGGTAACTTTGCTCCGCCGGTGTTCCCACACTGGTGCACACCTCTAGGGTCTGTGTGTTAAGTTTTGTTCCTCTAGGTTCAGCGGAAGTGTCCTTAAACTTTAACTATTTGACTTTTACGCACCATTGGTTAACATTGGTGCATGCGTGCGCTTTCCGCACATCTCCCGAATCCCGAGGGCCATTCCCGACTTCAGCATTGCTTGTCCTGACTGCTCCCAGCGATTCCCTAGGCCCTAGGCCTAACCACTGTTCGAGTGGCCTCCCTTATACCACTTGTTTAGTATATGGTTCGAGTGGCCCCCTGCCCTCATCCATAATTGTGCAACTTTGTATGTTTAAACAGTGCTTTTGATTTAACGCTTGTGCCCCTTTATTCATAAAGAATACCGGGGATTGTTTTTAGTAATAAACACATATATTTTTATAATATATACTTGTGTGGTGTCCTTTCATTTGGTATTACAGGATTGTATGTGGTAAAACAGCTCGCTTAACACGACCTCTTAAGTTAAGCCTTTAGGCTGCTTAGTCCATGCTACCCCTAGGATAGCTTGTCTAATAAGGTTGACTTACAACCAGACACCATAAGGGGATTGTTTGGTCAGGTAGTAGGTGGTTCCAGAATTGGAAACATCCCCTACCAGGCCAACTTCTCACATTGGTGAGCAGCGGTGCGGATTTGAGCTTGCTGTTGTTTTACCATTGCAATCTTTATATCAAATTGAAAGATCACATCAAGTACCTCTAGGTACATATAAAATCAAAAGCTTAGCATATTAAGTTCTACTGAACTTAGTAGTTGTAGGTTGAAGGGAGTAGCACACCCCTGACTACAACTCACTAGCAAGGTCCAGTAGGAAAACACTTAGTGTAGGTAAGTGCACCACTTACACCTCACTAGTAACCATGTCCGACACAGGAAAGGCCTCAGGGTCTAGTCCTGTGACAGTTGACCCTACCCAGGCAACTTCTGGATATGACAAACTAACCCGCAGAGACTTGATTGTCTTGTGCAAAGCAAGAGGGTTAAAAAGGGGCAGAAGCCCCACCTGCCTAATCCTGATAGGACTCCTAGAACAGGATGACTTAGAGAGGGCAAAAGCAGCTCCCCTAGATACAGGAACTGAAGGGAACCCCCCTGCAGTTGATCCCCCTGAAGAGGAGGATGATGATGACTTGGATGAGGACTCAGAAGTTGAGGACTTAGAAGTACAGGATCAGGGTAGCCAGGTTCCAGTTGGTAGGCTTAGCCAGGCCAACTTGGACCTACTGGGGAATGGAGAGGGCCAGCACCTCCCCAGAACCCAACATATGATTCCCCCAGGCAACAGAAGAGTGAGATCTCCCTCAGGAGACTCTCATCTTTCTAGTGCCTCCAGGGAATCACAGAGAGGCATGAATGCTTCTCAAAAGTTAGAGCATAGGGCCAGAATGAGGGCTGTCAAACTCCAGATAGAGAGGGAGGAGGTAGCCTTGGCTCAAGCTAGACTTGCCTTGGCAAGAGAGCAGAAATTAAGTGGCTTAGATGTCACTGGTGGCAGCAATTTTCCAAGAGAAAAAGACAGGGCCTATGACAATAGAAACCTGACCAAGATTGTGCCCCCCTTTAAAGAAGGGGATGACATCCACAAATGGATGACTGCTCTTGAGAGAGCCTGCATGGTACAGCAGGTTCCTGAGAACCAGTGGGCTGCAATTTTGTGGTACTCCTTTTCTGAGAAAGGGAGAGACAGGCTCCTCACAGTTAGACCTGAGGATGCCAAAAACTACTCTGTTTTGAAGAGTGCTCTCATTGAAGGGTATGGCCTAACCACTGAGCAATACAGGTTGTTGTTCAGAGACACCCAGAAAGCACAGACTCAAGACTGGACTGATTTTGTGGAGTGTGCCACTAAGGCTTTGGAGGGTTGGTTACAGGGAAGTAAAGTTTCAGACTATACAGGATTGTACAATCTTATGATGAGAGAACAGATCCTTAATAACTGTACAAACCAGCTGTTGCATCAATACCTTATTGACTCTGATCTGACCTCTCCCCAAGAATTGGGAAAGAAGGCAGACAAATGGGTCAGAACAAGGATTAAGCAGAAACCCCAGAACCAAGGTGGTGACCAGAAGAAAACAGACCAGAAGGGTGGTAATCAGAATCAGAAAGATAAAGAAAAAGACCAGAAGTCTTCAGGCCCCCAAACTAATAGTAAGGAGGGTGGTTCCCAAAATGGTAACAAGAAGAAGAAGAACAAAGGTCCAAAGACACCTTGGTGTAATACCTGCAAATCAGTTTCACACTGGGGCAGTGAGTGCACCAAGGCAAATCCAGTTCCCACCACTACAGCTCCTAAAGCAACTGCAACCCCAAGTACAGTAAGCAGTGGTGGAACACAGTCCAAGGGTGTAGCTGGGTTGACCCTGGGTATTGAAGTAGGATCTGGCCTAGTCAGAGTCCCTACACAGGCAGTTCTCCTGTATGATGTGGACATTGAGTTGCCCACTGCAGTAAGCCCCACTAACCTGGGCAAATACAGGCAGACTCCCTTAATAAATGAGAAACTGGCTCAAGCTTACAGGGACACATGTGCTAGTGTCACCATGGTGACCCCTGGCTTTGTGGACCCTGGACAGATTGTACTAGGAGAGAGCTACCTAGTAACCAATGCAAGCAACTCCACTACCTCCCATAGTGTGGCAGTTGTGAACTTCTCCTGGGGAGGGGTTGATGGCCTAAAGAAGGTTGTGGTGAGTGCAGACCTACCAGTAGACTGTCTGTTAGGCAATGACCTTGAAAGCTCAGCATGGTCAGAAGTGGAGTACAGGACTCATGCAGAAATGCTAGGGATTTCAGAGCCTGTCCTTGCCATGACAAGGGCTCAGGCTAAGAAGTGCCTTCCTGAACCAGTGGTGGATCTTGAGACAATAGACCAGCCACAACCCAAGAGAAGGAGCAAGAGAGGAAAGGCCTCGCCTTCCACCTTGCCCCAGGTTGAGGATCAGGTTTCAGAGGAAACTGATTCTGCAGTCCAAGAGGCGACTGTCTCTGAGGAGCTTGAACCTGACCAGGTTGAGTTTCTGGGGACAGGGGGACCCTCAAGGGCAGACCTGAGGCAGGCTCAATTAGATTGCCCTTCCCTTGAACCCCTCAGACAGCAGGCTGCTGCTGAGGCTGCTGGGGATGCCCAAGGTACCCATACTGTGTATTGGGATGAGGGACTCCTTTACTCAGAGGCTAGAGCCCCCAAGCCTGGCATGACCAGGAGGTTGGTGATACCTCTGCAGTTTAGGGGATTCCTCCTTACCTTGGCCCATGATATTCCCCTTGCAGGACACTTAGGCCAGAACAAGACGTGGGACAGGCTTGTTCCACACTTTCACTGGCCTCACATGTCAGAGGATGTCAAGGAGTTTTGTCGCTCCTGTGTCACTTGCCAAGCCAGTGGTAAGTCAGGTGGCACAACAAAGGCCCCCCTAATACCACTACCTGTGGTGGGGGTCCCCTTTGAGAGAGTTGGAATTGATATTGTGGGTCCAATGGACCCCCAAACAGCATCTGGGAACAGGTTCATACTGGTGGTAGTGGATCATGCCACCAGGTACCCAGAGGCTATTCCCCTAAGGACCACCACAGCACCTGTGGTGGCAAAAGCCCTCATTGCAGTTTTCTCAAGAGTGGGCTTTCCTAAGGAGGTACTATCAGATAGAGGGACAAATTTTATGTCCAGCTATCTAAAAGCAATGTGGAAGGAATGTGGAGTAAACTACAAGTTTACCACCCCATATCATCCACAATGCAATGGGCTTGTGGAGAGATTTAACAAGACCCTTAAAGGCATGATAAAAGGATTACCAGAGAAGCTCAGGCGGAAATGGGACATTCTTTTACCCTGCCTGCTCTTTGCTTACAGAGAGGTCCCACAGAAGGGGGTTGGCTACAGCCCTTTTGAACTTTTGTTTGGCCACCCTGTGAGAGGTCCATTGTGTTTGGTGAAGGAAGGATGGGAGTTACCTCTCAAAAAGCCCAAACTAGACATAGTGGACTATGTACTTGGTCTCCGCTCCAGGATGGCTGAGTACATGGAAAGAGCATCCAAAAACCTGGAGGCCAGCCAAGAATTGCAGAAAGCTTGGCATGACCAAAAGGCTGTACTGGTAGAGTTCCAACCAGGACAGAAGGTATGGGTACTGGAGCCAGTGGCTCCAGCAGCACTCCAAGACAAATGGAGTGGACCCTATCCTATTATTGAGAAGAAAGGGGAAGTCACCTACTTGGTAGACTTTGGAACACCCAGGAGCCCTCACAGGGTAATCCATGTGAATCGCTTGAAAGCATTTGTAGACAGGGAGGACATGAGCTTGCTCATGGCCACAGATGGGGAACAGGAGGAAGAGAGTGACCCTCTCCCAGACCTGCTTTCCCAGAACCCTGATGATGGTTCAGTTGATGGAGTAGCCTTGGCAGGCAGCCTCACTGACCAGCAACAGAGGGACTGCAGACAAGTTTTGCAGGCTCACAGGCAAATGTTTTCACTCACACCCAGCCAAACTGACTGGTGTACCCATGTTGTGGACACTGGTGACAGTCTGCCTGTCAAGAATAAGATCTACAGGCAACCTGATCATGTCAGGGATTGCATCAAGGCTGAGGTGCAAAAGATGTTGGAGCTTGGAGTGATTGAGCCATCAGAGAGCCCATGGGCCAGCCCAGTAGTCCTGGTGCCAAAACCTCATACCCAAGATGGTAAGAGAGAAATGAGGTTTTGCGTGGATTACAGGGGTCTCAATGCTGTCACTAGGACAGATGCTCACCCCATTCCAAGAGCAGATGAGCTCATTGACAGATTGGCTTCTGCCAAGTTTCTGAGCACATTTGATCTGACAGCTGGCTACTGGCAAATCAGACTAGCTGAGGAGTCAAAAGCCAAAACAGCATTCTCTACCCCTAGTGGACATTATCAGTTTGTGGTAATGCCCTTTGGTTTGAAGAATGCACCTGCCACTTTTCAAAGGTTGGTGAACCAAGTCCTTACTGGGTTGGATGACTTTTGTGCAGCTTATCTGGATGATATTGCTGTCTTTAGCTCCACCTGGGAGGATCACCTGATCCACCTGAAAAAAGTTTTGGAGGCCCTGCAAAAGGCAGGCCTAACTATCAAGGCCACAAAGTGCCAGATAGGGCAGAGTAAGGTTGTATACCTGGGCCACCTAGTAGGTGGAGGCCAGGTTCAGCCACTGGAAAGCAAAATCCAGGCCATACAGGACTGGGCTCCTCCAGTTACCCAGACACAAGTCAGAGCCTTCTTGGGCCTGACTGGGTATTACAGAAAGTTTGTGAAAAACTATGGGTCTATAGTGACACCATTAAATGACTTGACATCCAAGAAGATGCCAAAAAAGGTTCAGTGGACAGTTAGCTGTCAGAAGGCATTTGAAGACCTGAAGAAGGCCATGTGCTCTGCACCTATCCTAAAGAGTCCTGACTACTCCAAACAGTTCATTGTTCAGACAGATGCTTCTGAGTTGGGGGTGGGAGCTGTACTCTCACAACTTAATCAAGATGGTCAAGACCAGCCAATTGCTTTCATTAGCAGGAGGCTAACCCCAAGAGAAAAACGTTGGTCAGCCATTGAGAGGGAGGCCTTTGCTGTGGTTTGGGCATTAAAGAAGTTGAGGTCCTACTTGTTTGGAACTCACTTCCTGGTGCAAACAGACCATAAGCCCCTCTTATGGCTTAATCAGATGAAGGGTGAAAATCCCAAACTGCTCAGGTGGTCCATTTCCCTACAGGGGATGGACTTTACAGTGGAGCACCGCCCAGGGACTGACCATGGTAATGCAGATGGTCTCTCCAGGTACTTCCACTTAGAACATGAAGACTTATCTGGTCAAGGTTAGTTTAATGTCCCTGCGTTTGGGGGGGGGGTTGTGTAGGAGAGTAGGGTCTGCTATCCTATGGTCACCCCAAATTTTTGCTTTTTGCTTCACTGGTTTTCGACTACTGAGGCTGTGGGCCTGCTGATCAGACCCCCAGCCTGCTGTTCTCTCACTAAATTAATGACACATGTGCTATAGGCACATACCAATTGGAAATGGACTCCTTGTCAGCCCCTGTAGAATGCACTATAGGTGCACAGGGCACAGGAGCCACTAAGGCCTACCAGGGGCTGCAGCATATCTTTTGCCACCCCTGGCTGGTTCTTAAATTGACACAACTGGCTGATCACTCAGCTGGGGTAAGGTGGTGTACACACCCCTTGCTTAGATATAGTATACCTATGTCTAAACCTATATCTGGACACATGTAAACCTGTGAGCCACTCCTATAGACAGGCCTCACCAACCCTGGAGGCTGGGTGCATGGTTTTTATGTGAGATGGAGCTCTAGCATGAGCTGAGCCTGTCTGCAGCCGTCGGGAACAAATCCCTAAGCTGTTTCAGGATAATGCCATACCATATACTATTAAGTGCCTTATAATCCTCGCGGTTATTTAGCAACTCTGGTTTGGCTTTATCAAAACATGTCGTGTAAGGTGTCATACGCTTTGGAATACCATCCCCTCGCCAGTTCTGGCGACGGGGATGGCATTCCACCCCTCTAGAGGGGTAAGACATGTTACTTCACTTTAATGCGGTTGATTTCTCCAAAGGCCTTAAGATCCACAAAATGGATGCCTCTGCCACAGACAAATGTCTGGACCCCTGGAGCTGACCGAAACCCAGTCAAGGGGGTCCTGGACAAAGGGTTTCCTGTCACAGGAGGGTGTCACCGCCCTCCAGACAGGAGATAGTGTATTGTAGCAGGGAGGTTTGAAAGAAACCAGACACTGCCTGGGGCGCACAAGGCTGCCCCTTGCATAATCCGGCCAAACCGGTTCTGGGGCACTCCAGCCCTCGTGCCAGGGCGGCCTGGATCAAAGGAAGGGGGTGTATCCACCCACTTCCTGGGTCCCACCCATAGGAGGGGACCTAGCAGGTAATCACGCCCACCAGATTCGAATAAGAGTGGGAGCAGTGCCAATGCACATCAGATTTCCTGGAAGAAACATTTGAAACGATATTCTGGACCCTTCGCCCTCCATCTCAACGTGGAAGCCCGAAGAATCTCCCTTGTGGTCAAGGAGTGACCACCCTGCAGCAGCAGGCACCATCCAGCCCTCGACGTCTACTTGGTTGCAGTTCCCGCCGGAACTCGAGCGACTGAGATCGACGAGATCAAGCCTGCCCAGCTTCTAACAGCCCGATCCACAGTCCCTGCAAAGCTGAGACCCGTGGAGGCGACCGGAAGCGTGGGGCACGCCATCTTGAAGTGACCACGAGACGCTGACCGTGCAGCCCACGAGTGACCCTCGAAGCTGTACACCGGGGTTTGAGAAGCCCCCACCCTGAGCTACTCCTGAGCCGAAGTTCAGCCCTCCACACTCGACGAGTGCTGCGTGGGGCCCTTTGGCACGATTTGGCTCAACGCGTTGGCCCGGTCACTTGCCAGCTGGCTTGTGGTCCCTGTGCCGACGAACTACAAAAGAAGACTCGTGATTCTGGTTGCTCCAGATCCACACCAGCTCCCCTGAAAGGGAGCCCCGACTCTGACCTTCCTGGTCCGAGTGAGACGCCATCTTCCAATCCCGCGTGGATTGCTCTTACCAAGGCTTGTTTGCTCCAAACCGGAAGCCGACTGCACCGACGGTGAGAGCCTGCGTGGGACAGATCGTGACCTGCTCCTGGACGTCGCAGATGCCCCAGAGCCCACGTGACAGCGAAGAGAAGCGCCTCGACGACCACCTGATTGCGCCCGACATTGCCTGGTTCCGTCCTGGTTCCACCCTGGTCACTGCTGAGTGACCCAGACTCTGTCCCCTCTGCTTTCAGGTACTCTACAACTTGAGTCCACCCTTGGACTCCACCGGACACTTCGTCTTCACCCTGCCTGCAGCCCTTTCAGCTTCAAGCACCAAGAGCCTGCGTGTCAAAACCCGACGCCACTTCGACCCTGTGCACCCACTTCCTGTGGGTGAGGTAACTTTGCTCCGCCGGTGTTCCCACACTGGTGCACACCTCTAGGGTCTGTGTGTTAAGTTTTGTTCCTCTAGGTTCAGCGGAAGTGTCCTTAAACTTTAACTATTTGACTTTTACGCACCATTGGTTAACATTGGTGCATGCGTGCGCTTTCCGCACATCTCCCGAATCCCGAGGGCCATTCCCGACTTCAGCATTGCTTGTCCTGACTGCTCCCAGCGATTCCCTAGGCCCTAGGCCTAACCACTGTTCGAGTGGCCTCCCTTATACCACTTGTTTAGTATATGGTTCGAGTGGCCCCCTGCCCTCATCCATAATTGTGCAACTTTGTATGTTTAAACAGTGCTTTTGATTTAACGCTTGTGCCCCTTTATTCATAAAGAATACCGGGGATTGTTTTTAGTAATAAACACATATATTTTTATAATATATACTTGTGTGGTGTCCTTTCATTTGGTATTACAGGATTGTATGTGGTAAAACAGCTCGCTTAACACGACCTCTTAAGTTAAGCCTTTAGGCTGCTTAGTCCATGCTACCCCTAGGATAGCTTGTCTAATAAGGTTGACTTACAACCAGACACCATAAGGGGATTGTTTGGTCAGGTAGTAGGTGGTTCCAGAATTGGAAACATCCCCTACCAGGCCAACTTCTCACAGTCATTTAATATTCTTCATCACGCACTACATGTAGAATAATGCATGGTCCAGTCTTAGAATCAAGTTAGCCTTTCCCCTCCTAACTTCTAGTTTATATCAACATGTTCTCTAAACATCAGATACTAGATACTGCTTAGGTACATGTCGCCCTGACTCTCCAGACTTCAGTCTCTGCTCCTAGCACAGAGTTCATAGCCCCCAGCTTCTCCTAGTGATACGTCATTGCTAGTTTGCGCGCACCATCAGGTTAGAGGTCCCGGCTCCTTAGGTAGCCCCCTCCATGGTTTCCGCCCCATTCATGACATATTCTGTTACGTTTGCATCACATGTCTATGTATACGCCCTGTTACACCTCTTTTCACCCTTATCTTTCGCGACTGCTACGCGTCACACCTTCTGCTCCACCCACTGCTACGCCTATTGCAATGTAATGATATGTGTTTGCGTTATGTATATATGCTCATGCACTGTTATTAAAAAAAGTCATCCTTTTCCTTGTCCCGATCCTGACACCAGCAGCGCTGCTGGGCCCTGCCATCCTATTCCTATGCAGGTTGTCCTGTTCCTGTCCTTTATGCTGTAATAAACCTGCAAAACCTCCTACTACCTCGAATTTTGACTCTTATTTATTGAGCTATCTGTTATTCATTTATGCATTCAAAAATAGGGTATTATTTATTTATTTACCACAAAGGGCAGACCTGAGGCAGGCTCAATTAGATTGCCCTTCCCTTGAACCCCTCAGACAGCAGGCTGCTGCTGAGGCTGCTGGGGATGCCCAAGGTACCCATACTGTGTATTGGGATGATGGACTCCTTTACTCAGAGGCTAGAGCCCCCAAGCCTGGCATGACCAGGAGGTTGGTTATACCTCTGCAGTTTAGGGGGTTCCTCCTTACCTTGGCCCATGATATTCCCCTTGCAGGACACTTAGGCCAGAACAAGACGTGGGACAGGCTTGTTTCACACTTTCACTGGCCTCACATGTCAGAGGATGTCAAGGAGTTTTGTCGCTCCTGTGTCACTTGCCAAGCCAGTGGTAAGTCAGGTGGCACAACAAAGGCCCCCCTAATACCACTACCTGTGGTGGGAGTTCCCTTTGAAAGAGTTGGAATTGATATTGTGGGTCCAATGGACCCCCAAACAGCATCTGGGAACAGATTCATACTGGTGGTAGTGGATCATGCCACCAGGTATCCAGAGGCTATTCCCCTAAGGACCACCACAGCCCCTGTGGTGGCAAAGGCCCTCATTGCAGTTTTCTCAAGAGTGGGCTTTCCTAAGGAGGTACTATCAGATAGAGGCACGAATTTTATGTCTAGCTATCTGAAAGCAATGTGGAAGGAATGTGGAGTAAACTATAAGTTTACCACCCCATATCATCCACAATGCAATGGGCTTGTGGAGAGATTTAACAAGACCCTAAAAGGCATGATAAAAGGATTACCAGAGAAGCTCAGGCGGAAATGGGACATTCTTTTACCCTGCCTGCTCTTTGCTTACAGAGAGGTCCCACAGAAGGGGGTTGGCTACAGCCCTTTTGAACTTGTTGAACCTGTTTACAGACATGACAATAAGGCTTTTTCTCTGTTGAAGAAGTGTCTTGGGACCCACCCCCATTCTTGGAGTTTTGGGGCCCTGTGGATGTCTTTTCTTTATTTTTATCCCCACCCTTATCTTGAGGCTTGGTAGACTCCTTCTTCTGGTTACTGTCCTGATTCTTATGCCTAATCCTGGTTCTGACCCACTTGTCTGCCTTCTTTCCCAATTCTTGGGGAGAGGTCAGATCAGAGTCCACCAGGTGCTGGTGTAAGAGCTGGTTCTGACAATTACTTAGGATCTGCTCCCTCATAATCAAATTATACAATCCTGTAAAGTCATGTTCTTTGCTGCCATGTAGCCAACCCTCCAGAGCCTTAGTTGCACAATCAACAAAATCAGTCCAGTCCTGAGTCTGTGTCTTCTGGGTGTCTCTGAACTTCAACCTGTACTGTTCAGTGGTTAAGCCAAACCCATCTATTAGGACACTCTTCAGGACTGTGAGAAGTTGGCCTGATAGGTGATGTTTCCAATTCTGGAACCACCGGTTATCAGACCAAACAATCCCTTATGGTGTCTGGTTGCAAGTCAACCTTATTAGACAAGCTATCCTAGGGGTAGCATGGACTAAGCAGCCTAAAGGCTTAACTTAAGAGGTCGTGTTAAGTGAGCTGTTTTACCACATACAATCCTGTAATATCAAATGAAAGGACACCACACAAGTATATATTATAAAAATATATGTATTTATTACTAAAAACAATCCCCAGTATTCTTTATGAATAAAGGGGCACAAGCGTTAAATCAAAAGCACAGTTTAAACATACAAAGTTGACAATTATGGATGAGGGCGGGGGGCCACTCAAACCATATACTAAACAAGTGGTATAAGAGATACCAATCGAACAGTGGTTAGGCCTAGGGCCTAGGGAATCGCTGGGAGCAGTCGGGACAAGCAGTGCTGAAGTCGGGAAAAGCCCGCGGGATTCGGGTGCAGTGCGGAAAGCGCACGCATGCACCAATGTTAACCAATGGTGCGTAAAAGTTGTAGAGTTAAAGTTTAAGGACACTTCCGCTGAACCTAGAGGAACAAAACTTAAGACACAGACCCTAGAGATGTGTACCAGTGTGGGAACACCGGCGGAGCAAAGTTACCTCACCCACAGGAAGCGGGTGCACAGGGTCGAAGTTGAGTCGGGTTTCGTCACGCAGGCTCTTGGTGCTTGAAGCTGAAAGGGCTGCAGGCGGGGTGAAAGAGAAGTGTCCGGTGGAGTCCAAGGGTGGACTCGAGTCGAAAAGTACCTGAAAGCAGAGGGGACAGAGTCTGGGTCACTCAGCAGTGACCAGGGTGGAACCAGGACGGAACCAGGCAATGTCGGGCGCAATCAGGTGGTCGTCGAGGAGCTTCTCTCCGCTGTCACGTGGGCTCTGGGGCATCTGCGACGTCCAGGAGCGGGTCACGATCTGTCCCACAAGGGCTCTCACCGTCGGCGCAGTCGGCTTCAAGTTTGGAGCAAACAACACTTGGCAAGAGCAATCCACGCGGAACCGGGAGATTGCTTCTCACTCGAACCAGGAGGGTCAGAGTGGGGGCTCCTTTTCAGGGGAGCTGGTGCAGATCTGGAGCAACCAGAGTTGCAGGTCGAATTTCAAAGTTCGTCGGTACAGGGGCCACTAGCCGGCTGGCAAGTGACCGGGCCAACGTGTTGAGCCAAATGGAGCAGAAGGGCCCCACGCAGCACTCGTCGAGTGTGGAGGGCTGAACTTCGGTGCAAGAGTGGCTCAGGGTTGGGGCTTCTCAAACCCCGGTGTACAGCTTCGAGGGTCACTCGTGGGCTGCACGGTCAGCGTTTTGTGGTCAATTCAAGATGGCATGCCCCACGCTTCTGGTCGCCTCCACGGGTCTCAGCTCTGCAGGGACTGTGGATCGGGCTGTTGGAAGGCAGGCAAGCTTGATCTCGTTGATCTCTGTCATTTGAGTTCCGGCAGGAACTGCGACAAAGCAGACGTCGATGGCTGGATGGTGCCTGTTTGCACAGGGTGGTCACTCCTTGACCACAAGGGAGATTCTTCAGTCTTCTACGTTGAGTAGGATGTCGAAGGGTCCAGAGTTTCGTTTCTTATGTTTCATCAGGAAATCTGAAGTGCATTGGCACTGCTCCCAGTCTTATACTAATTTTGGGGGCTGGATTACCTGCTAGGTCCCCTCCTATGGGTGGGACCCAGGAAGTGGGTGGATACACCCCCTTCCTTTGATCCAGGCCGCCCTGGCATGAGGGCTGGAGTGCCCCAGAACCGGTTTGGCCTGATTATACAAGGGGCAGCCTTGTGCGCCCCAGGCAGTGTCTGGTTTCTTTCAGACCTCCCTGCTACAATCCACTATCTCCTGTCTGGAGGGTGGTAACACCCCCCTGCGACAGGAAACCCTTTGTCCAGGCCCCATTTGGCTGAGTTTCGGTCAGCTTCAGGGGGTCAGACTCTTGTCTGTGGCAGAGGCATCCATTTTGTGGATCTAAGGTCCTTTTAGAAATTAACCGCATTTAAGTAAAGTAACATGTCTTACCCCTCTAGAGGGGTGGAATGCTATCCCCATCGCCAGAACTGGCGAGGGGATAGTATTCCAAATCGTATTACACCTTACACGACATGTTTTGATAAAGCCAAACCAGAGTTGCTATATAACCGCAAGGATTATAATGCACTTAAGAGTATATGGTATGGCATTATCCTGAAACAGCTTAGGGAGTTGTTCCCGACAGCTGCAGACAGGCTCAGCTCATGCTAGAGCTCCATCTCACATTAAACCACGCACTCTGCCTCCAGGATTGATGAGGCCTTCCATAGGAGTGGCTCACAGGTTTATATGTGTCCAGATATAGGTTTAGATATAGGTATACTATATCTAAGTAAGGGGTGATTACACCACCTTACCCCAGCTGAGTGATCAGCCAGTTGTGTCAATTTAAGAACCAGCCAGGGGTGGCAAAATATATGCTGCAGCCCCTGGTAGGCCTTGGTGGCCCCTATGCCCTGGGCACCTATAGTGCATTATACAGGGGCTGACAAGGAGTCCATTTCCAATTGTGGTATGTACCTAGGGTACATGGAATCCATTTTACAGAGAGAGCAGATGGCCTGGGGCCCTGATTAGCAGGGAACCAGGTCAACTAAGTCAAAAAACCAGCTAAACACAGGCAAAAAATCTGGGGTAACCATAGTCAGGTAGCCACCTTCCTACAATGACTTTGTAATTGTTTGCATCCTCATGTCTAACAGTGAGGAGCTTATCTCTCCCTTTCTCTGAAAAGGAGTACCATAAGATTGCTGCCCACTGTTCCTCAGGAACCTGCTGTACCATGCAGGCTCTCTCAAGAGCAGTTATCCACTTGTGGATGTCATCCCCTTCCTTGTAGGGGGGCACAATCTTTGTCAGGTTTCTACTATCATAGGACCTGGGTTTCTCTTTAGGAATATTGCTGCCACCAGTGGCATCTAAGCCACACAATTTTTGCTCTCTTGCCAAGGCAAGTCTAGCTTGAGCCAAGGCTACCTCCTCCCTCTCTATTTGGAGTTTGACAGCCCTCATTCTGGACCTATGCTCTATCTTCTGAGAGGCAGTCATACCTCTCTGAGATTCTCTTGAGGCACTAGAAATATGAGAGTCCCCTGAGGGAGATCTCACTCTTCTGTTGCCTGGGAGAATGATATGGTGGGATCTGGGGAGGTGCTGGCCCTCTCCATTTCCCAGTAGGTCTAAGTTGGCCTGGTTAAGCCTGGCAACTAGGACCTGGCTACCCCTCTGATCCTGATCTTCTGGGTCCTCTACATCTGAGTCCTCCTCCTCCTCTTCTTCCTCCTCTTCTCCTTCCTCTGGAGGGGTATCAGTTACAGGGGGGTTCACTCCATCTCCTGACTCTAAGGGAACTTCATTCGCCTTCTCTAAGTCATCCTGTTCTAGAATGGCTATCAGGATAGGACATGTGGGACTTCTGCCCCTTTTTAACCCTCTTGATATGCACAAGGCAATCAAGTCCTTTCGGGTTAATTTGTCATAGCTGGAAGTTGCCTTGGTAAGGTCAACTGTCACAGGAGCAGACCCTGAGGCTTTTCCTGTGTCAGACATGACTACTAGTGAGGTGTAAGTGGTGCACTTACCTACACTAAGTGTTTTCCTACTGTACCTTGCTAGTGAGTTGTAGTCAGGGTGTGATAATCCCTTTAATCTACAACTACTAAGTTCAGTAGAACTTAAATATGCTAAGCTTTTGATTTATATATACCTTGAGGTACTTGATGTGATCTTTCAATTTGATAAAAGATTGCAATGGTAAAACAACAGCAAGCTCAAATCCCACCGCTGCCACCAATGTGAGAAGTTGGCCTGATAGGTGATGTTTCCAATTCTGGAACCACCGGTTATCAGACCAAACAATCCCTTATGGTGTCTGGTTGTAAGTCAACCTTGTTAGACAAGCTATCCTAGGGGTAGCATGGACTAAGCAGCCTAAAGGCTTAACTTAAGAGGTCGTGTTAAGCGAGCTGTTTTACCACATACAATCCTGTAATATCAAATGAAAGGACACCACACAAGTATATATTATAAAAATATATGTATTTATTACTAAAAACAATCCCCAGTATTCTTTATGAATAAAGGGGCACAAGCGTTAAATCAAAAGCACAGTTTAAACATACAAAGTTGCACAATTATGGATGAGGGCGGGGGGCCACTCTAACCATATACTAAACAAGTGGTATAAGAGATACCAATCGAACAGTGGTTAGGCCTAGGGCCTAGGGAATCGCTGGGAGCAGTCGAGACAAGCAATGCTGAAGTCGGGAGAGGCCCACGGGATTCGGGAGCAGTGCGGAAAGCGCACGCGTGCACCAATGTTAACCAATGGTGCGTAAAAGTTGTAAAGTTAAAGTTTAAGGACACTTCCGCTGAACCTAGAGGAACAAAACTTAAGACACAGACCCTAGAGATGTGTAACAGTGTGGGAACACCGGCGGAGCAAAGTTACCTCACCCACAGGAAGCGGGTGCACAGGGTCGAAGTTGAGTCGGGTTTCGTCACGCAGGCTCTTGGTGCTTGGAGCTGAAAGGGCTGCAGGCGGGGTGAAAGAGAAGTGTCCGGTGGAGTCCAAGGGTGGACTCGAGTCGAAAAGTACCTGAAAGCAGAGGGGACAGAGTCTGGGTCACTCAGCAGTGACCAGGGTGGAACCAGGACGGAACCAGGCAATGTCGGGCGCAATCAGGTGGTCGTCGAGGAGCTTCTCTCCGCTGTCACGTGGGCTCTGGGGCATCTGCGACGTCCAGGAGCGGGTCACGATCTGTCCCACAAGGGCTCTCACCGTCGGCGCAGTCGGCTTCAAGTTTGGAGCAAACAACACTTGGCAAGAGCAATCCATGCGGAACCGGGAGATTGCTTCTCACTCGAACCAGGAGGGTCAGAGTGGGGGCTCCTTTTCAGGGGAGCTGGTGCAGATCTGGAGCAACCAGATTTGCAGGTCGAATTTCAAAGTTCGTCGGTACAGGGGCCACTAGCCGGCTGGCAAGTGACCGGGCCAATGCATTGAGCCAAATGGAGCAGAAGGGCCCCACGCAGCACTCGTCGAGTGTGGAGGGCTGAACTTCAGTGCAAGAGTGGCTCAGGGTTGGGGCTTCTCAAACCCCGGTGTACAGCTTCGAGGGTCACTCACGGGCTGCACGGTCAGCGTCTCGTGGTCAATTAAAGATGGCATGCCCCACGCTTCCGGTCGCCTCCACGGGTCTCTGCTCTGCAGGGACTGTGGATCGGGCTGTTGGAAGGCAGGCAAGCTTGATCTCGTCGATCTCTGTCGCTCGGGTTCCGGCGGGAACTGCGACAAAGCAGATGTCGATGGCTGGATGGTGCCTGTTTGCACAGGGTGGTCACTCCTTGACCACAAGGGAGATTCTTCAGTCTTCTACGTTGAGTAGGATGTCGAAGGGTCCAGAGTTTCGTTTCTTATGTTTCATCAGGAAATCTAAAGTGCATTGGCACTGCTCCCAGTCTTATACTAATTTGGGGGGCTGGATTACCTGCTAGGTCCCCTCCTATGGGTGGGACCCAGGAAGTGGGTGGATACACCCCCTTCCTTTGATCCAGGCCGCCCTGGAACGAGGGCTGGAGTGCCCCAGAACTGGTTTGACCGGATTATGCAAGGGGCAGCCTTGTGCGCCCCAAGCAGTGTCTGGTTTCTTTCAAACCTCCCTGCTACAATCCACTATCTCCTGTCTGGAGGGTGGTAACACCCCCCTGCGACAGGAAACCCTTTGTCCAGGCCCCATTTGGCTGAGTTTCGGTCAGCTGCAGGGGGTCAGACTCTTGTCTGTGGCAGAGGCATCCATTTTGTGGATCTAAGGTCCTTTTAGAAATTAACCGCATTTAAGTAAAGTAACATGTCTTACCCCTCTAGAGGGGTGGAATGCTATCCCCGTCGCCAGAACACCTTACACAACATGTTTTGATAAAGCCAAACCAGAGTTGCTATATAACCGCGAGGATTATAAGGCACTTAAGAGTATATGGTATGGCATTATCCTGAAACAGCTTAGGGAGTTGTTCCCGACAGCTGCAGACAGGCTCAGCTCATGCTAGAGCTCCATCTCACATTAAACCACGCACTCTGCCTCCAGGATTGATGAGGCCTTCCATAGGAGTGGCTCACAGGTTTATATGTGTCCAGATATAGGTTTAGATATAGGTATACTATATCTAAGTAAGGGGTGATTACACCACCTTACCCCAGCTGAGTCATCAGCCAGTTGTGTAAATTTAAGAACCAGCCAGGGGTGGCAAAAGATATGCTGCAGCCCCTGGTAGGCCTTGGTGGCTCCTATGCCCTGGGCACCTATAGTGCATTATACAGGGGCTGACAAGGAGTCCATTTTCAATTGTGGTATGTACCTAGGGTACATGGAATCCATTTTACAGAGAGAGCAGATGGCCTGGGGCCCTGATTAGCAGGGAACCAGGTCAACTAAGTCAAAAAAACAGCTAAACACAGGCAACAAATCTGGGGTAACCATAGTCAGGTAGCCACCTTCCTACAGTGTCTAGTGGGGAAGTACCACTTCTAGACATGGCTGTACGTGTGCTGTTATGTTATGTTATGTTGTTATGTTAAGTAGCTTTTATATAGCGTACGGCTACATCCAGCAATTTGGCCGCAACAGGGTCGTCCGCCGTGTCAAGGTGGAAGTTGAAATCACCGGCCACAACACAATGCTGTGTGGTCAGCGCCAGCTCAGAGACGGCTGTCTGCAGATCCTCCAAAAAGGAACCCACCGGGCCTGGTGGTCTATAAACCAACAACCCCTTCAAGGCCTGACCTGGGGACAGTCTGAGCGTGAAGGCGAGCGACTCGGCATTCCCAATGGAGTTCAGGGGAAGCACCGAGCAGGAGACGCTCTTTTTCACCACAACCGCCACTCCCCCTCCCCTGCCCTTAACTCTGTCCTGCCGGAAGATATTGTACGCAGGAGGAATGGCTGAGAAGACGTCCGGATTGGAAGCCTCTCCCAGCCAAGTTTCGGTCAGTAGCAAGCACAGGGGATTTTCCCTGACCAGAAGATCGTAAATGTGCAGGGCGTGGCGCCCTACCGACCTCGTGTTCAGCAGCAGGCAAAGATGCTTCACGCCAGCTGTTGCCGGGTGAGGAACCGTAGCACAAATCCAGGAAGGCGTCCAACCACAGCCCGGACAGCGTCGTTTGCCCCTAAA
This sequence comes from Lissotriton helveticus, assembly GCF_964261635.1. Lineage (NCBI taxonomy): Eukaryota > Metazoa > Chordata > Amphibia > Caudata > Salamandridae > Lissotriton > Lissotriton helveticus. Next base: position 3,347,748 of record NW_027611651.1, on the reverse strand, counting down.
CCGCCCCGGGAAAATGGAGCGGCAAGAGCTAGAATGGCCCCCCAAAATCTGCAAACTATTTTATTTCTCTCAAAAAAGTGCCAAAAAGTGACTTTTTGTGCAAAAAAGTGCCCGTACAATATTTTTTCATCTAATAAACTTTTTATGACTCAGAATACACTTAGGCTTCAGGTCAATGTGTTTTCGTTTGGGGGAGGGGCCCAGGGAAAAAAACACCTTTTTTTTTCTCGGATTGGTCAAAGGTCAGGCTACCAGCTTGACTCTTGTTGCACCAGTGCTGCTTCGGCTGCACCAGTGCTGCTTCGGCTGCACTGGTGCAGCTTCTCAGACTTGAGGCGTTGCACCAGTGCAGCATAGAAAAGAAACTTTTTAATAAAAGGATTTAAAACTAATTCAAGATATACATTATCTAAGGAATGTTATAAAAACTCAGATATGGAGAATATTTTTCATTTTCGTCCATTTTTGACCGTTTTGGAGCACTTTGAAGCACTGATGCAGCTTTGGGATTTTTATGGTTATTTTGATCAGAGATGCTCCTAATGTGTTTAAAATTCATGTGGGATGTATCCAAGACACTGCCATCACACCTATATAGTTTTTAAATGATTTTGATGTATTAAAATTTTGACCTCCATAAGGGGGGAAAGGTTGAACTTTTACCCCGCTCGGAGTTCCATGACTTTCGTGACCTTGTCCCCCTGAAATTTAAAATTGCATTTTCAAAGTAATGTGTACAACTATTCATTCTGTGTCATTCATTGTGTGTTTAGCATGCTATTGGGCCACTGTAGCACTTGTTTTTTTTTAGTTTTTATGCATTTTTGACCGTTTTTGAACACTTTGATGCTCCAAATGGTCTTTGGACTTAGTCACTTTTTGCTTCATGGAGATTTCAAAAGTGTTAGAAAGTCACTTTGGAGGCACACAGGACAGTGCAAATGCACCTATATAGCAATCAGGACACTCCAATCACACCTATATAGTTTTTAAATGATTTTGATGAATTAAAAATGTTGACCTCCATGAGGGGTGGAAAGTTTGAACTTTTACCCCGCTCGGAGTTCCATGACTTCTGTGACCTCGTCCCCCTGAAATTTAAAATAGCATTTTCCAAGTAATTTGTAAATATATTCATTCTGGGTCATTCATTGTGTGTTTAGCTTGCTATTGGGCCAGTGTAGCACTTTGTTTTTTTCATTTTTAGGCATTTGTGACCGTTTTTAAACACTTTCATGCACCAATGATGTCTTTGTACTTCGTCATTTTTCACTTCATGGGGACTTCAAAAGTGTTAGAAATTCATTTTGGAGGCACACAGAACAGTGCAAATGCAGTTACATAGCATTCAGGACACTGCAATTACACCTATATAGTTTTTAAAAGATTTTGATGTAATAACATTTTTGACCTCCATGGGGAGGGCCCTTAAGCTGAACTTTTACCCAGCTCGGAGTTCCATGACCTTGTCCCCCTGAAATTGAAAATCGAATTTTCAAAGTGTTTAGTAAAACTGTTCATTCTGTGTCATTCATTATGTCTTTAGCCTGCTATTGGACCACTGCAGCACTATGTTTTGTTAATTTTAACCCAATGTTGACCTTTTTGACCACTTTGATGCACCAGTGAAGTTTTTGGACTTAGTCATTTTTCACTTCATGGAGACTTCAAAAGTGTTAGAAATTCATTTTGTAAATACCTAGAACGGTGCAAATGCAGCCATATAGCATTCAGGGCACTACAATTACACCTATATAGTTTTTAAATGATTTTGATGCAATAACATGTTTGACCTCCATGGGGACGGCACTCAAGCTAAACTTTTACCCAGCTCCGAGTTCCACGACCTCGGGTGGAAAAAGTGACTTTGCCCCCTTAAACCCAAAAACTTCAAAAAGTCACCCCTGGAGGCCAGAAATGGGTCTTAGACACTCTTGGTATGTCATCTGAGGTATACTATGGTGTTCTTGGGTCCAGAACTAGAAATGTGATGTGACTCTGATATCTAGGGCCTATAATGGAAAAAATGAATTTGACACCAAACACCTCAAAATGTCTGAAATAGGACTCAGACATGTACCTGGAGGCTGGAAATGAGCCCTAGACACTCTTGCTATATCACCTGAGATATAATATAGGGTCCTGGTGGCCACAGGGACCCAAAAACAGTCAGGTGGGTTGATACTGAAAATTAGCAAAAATCGTCCCAAAATTTTTTTTTACAAGATTTGCTAATTTTCCAAATAGCTCAGAATGGATATCAGAGACACTGTTTGAGTGCGCAAGATATGAATACACTTGTTAGAAAGGTCAGCTCTGATGCTTTCATGTGATATATATAACTTTGATATTATATAAAGTTTTTTTTCCGCTACCAACCAAGGGAAACACCTGATATCGTACCTGATTTTGAGAACATTGGGCTGGGTGGAAAAAGTCACTTTGCCCCCTTAAACCCAAAAACTTCAAAAAGTCACCCCTGGAGGCCAGAAATGGGTCTTAGACACTCTTGGTATGTCATCTGAGGTATACTATGGTCTTCTTGGGTCCAGAACTAGAAATCTGATGTGACTCTGATATCTAGGAGCTATAATGGAAAAAAATGAATTTGACACCAAACACCTCAAAATGTCACAAATAGGAGTCAGACATGTACCTGGAGGCTGGAAATGAGCCCTAGCCACTCTTGTTATATAATCTGAGATATATTATGGGGTCCTGGTGGCTACAGGGACCTGAAAACAGTCATGAGGGTTGATACCGAAAATTAGCAAAAATCGTCAAAAAAAAGTTTTTTTGACAAGATTTGCTAATTTTCGACCTACACCAAACACCTCAAAATGTCACAAATAGGAAACAGAACTTACTGGAACAGAAACTTACTAGAATGACTAGATGCACTGCTAAAACAGTACGAAACTTACCGGTCCCATAAAGAGACACGTCAGGACCCGCATCCACCTAAGTGGACACTTCGTGTTGGATCTGTGTACCCAAACCCACGGACCAGAGACAAATCAATTGACCCTGTCTAGATACTACCCCAGCAATGGTACTCACCGGGCAGCAAGAACGGAAGGCCTCGGACTGGACTGGACTGCTACGACGACGGACGGACGAACCTCGGACTTTAGTTACAGGTGGGCCTCCGGATACCTCGGACCTTGGACTCTCGGCTTGGGCTCTGGTCGGGACTCGCCGCGTTCCTCCACCACCTCGTCTGGACGCTGGACCGCAACCTCCGTCTCCTCCGTGGGCCTGAGGGATACTTGAAGCAGAAATATCTGCACGTGCACGGTATGGTTCCGTCACGGCTGCAGAGGATCAGGGGGCCTGCGTGGCTTCTCCGGCGCGTGGGGAAAGGGCAAGTCCCTATTCGGGCGCCATTATGTGGTAAATAAATAATTAATTACCGGTTCTATTTTTCGGGATACTCATACAAACAGATAGCTCAATAAATAAGAGTCAAGATTCGAGGTAGCTAGAGTGTACAGGCTTTAATCAGGCATAAAAGGACAGGAACAGGACAGCCTGCATGGGAATGGGATGGCAGGGCCCGACAGCTGCCGGGGGCAGGATCTGGGAATGATGCGCATAACTTTTAATAACAGAACATTAGTATATATAGTTAAACAAAATACATTGCATTCAATACAGTAGGCGTAGCAGTAGGCGGAGTTTGTAGCAGTCGCGAAAGATAAGGGCAAAATGAGGTAACAAGAAGGCGTGTACAGGGCGTATACACAGACATGTGATGTAAACGTAACAGAATATGTCATAAACGGGGCGGAAACATGGAGGGGGCTACCTGAGCAGCTGGGACCTCTAACCTAGTGGTGCGCGCAAACTGACAATGACGTGTTACCAGGGAGAACTGGGGGGCTATGACTTCTGCGCTAGAAGAGGAGACTAAAGTCTGGAGTGTCAGAGCGACATGTACCCAGGCATATCTAGTATCTGGTGTTTAGAGTACATGTTGATAGAATCCAAAAGTTATCAGAGTAAAGGCTAACAGACATTAAGACTGGTGCATGCATAATTCTACATGTAGTGCGAGTGCGGGGAATATTCTATAAATATTAATACAGTATTTCTCTTACATGGAGACATAAAGGCTAGACCATGACGGAAACTATTGATGCGATTCAGTAGCTTAGGAATGCAGAGAAGGAGGGCTGGGCTGATAACTAGAAACATAACATATTCTTGGCAGACTGGGAGGCAGAGCCAGGCCGAGCCGGGCACTGCGAGGCATGAAAGTAAGCTAAGAGTCAGGGATACAGGTGGGGGCTGTATCGCTCCTTGGAGAGGGTTCAGAAAACAGGCGCTGAATCTAAGTCCGGGCCCTTTTGAGGCCTAGAAACGGGGATAATTCAATGAATTAACGTGCACACTGTAAAACGTGGCAACGTAGCTTTACATAGGCCCGATATTCGTTGTATTCACGAAAACTGGAAACTGGCATACTAGAGATGGACACAACTATAATTGCGTCTTTAATCGATCATAGGGGAATACATGCATATCGATCATGCACATATAACATAACATAGGGAACACGTAGGCACATACAACATGGCAAAATTTACTTTTCCACAAAGGGGTGGGTATAAATAACAGGAGAGTGAAGGTTACTTACTTTGTTATTGAGAGTGATAGATTTAGTGAGTTAATTAGTGGGAGATAGTTAGTGAGAGATTGAGAGAGTTAGTAAGAGTGATGAAATTAGTGAGAGAGTTAGTGAGAGTGAGAGAGTTAGCGAGTGAGTTAGTTAGTGAGAGAGAGTTATTGAGTTAGTGAGAGTGAGTGAGATTTAGTTAGTGAGAGTGAGAGAGTTAGCGAGTGAGTTATTGAGAGTGAGTTAGTTATGATCACCAATTATAAGTGAAATGGGAATGTCAGAATTTCATTGCTCCGGTTTACTCCACCCAGGAGTAAAGAAAAAACAACAACTCCACTAACCCATGTCATACACTAACTATGTGTTATATTCACTTTTTAATAACACATTTTCGTTTTAGGCACAAGCAAAAAGCAGCATTGGTGATGCATGTGTTTTTCAATGGGGTTTTTTAAAGTCTACCAAAATACGGTTTACCAATACATTTTCATTATTTTCTCTTTGGTATCTCATTATGCACATGTTAATAAACAGGTTCATGCATTATTAGCTAAATAGCATAAAAACACACTGAATTATTAACAATAATCTTTGAGATTTGGGTGACCAGATGGCCGGAAATCGAAAATCGCCTCGTATGGATTCAACTTCCATTTCGTGCACTTTCTATGTGGGCCACATGCATAAGAATTGGTACAATAATGCATACGAATCTTAGCTAGAATCTGCAATTGAAATTAAGTCTTTAACTTATATGCTTCAAGAATTATAGGGCACATTCTGCTATGTATAATATCCTATCCATTTCAATGGGACGACCAGATGGCCGCAAATTGAAAATCGCGTCGTATGGATTCATATTGCGTTGTATGTACCTTACGTGTAAGCCACATGCATTTAAAATGACACAATGTAGTAGGGTATGCTATAGAATGTGTTGCAGTTGGAAATCAAGCTCTATCTAGTATGGATCATGACTGATGACACAATATACATGACTCATTTTGCAAAAAATGGAGGCAAATTTTATAAAACATGCGTTTAATCACTGAATGATTCTCACCACTTCTAAGCATGGCACAGGCATGACAATGACCACAGGGCAGTGGCATGATGGTAACTGTATGCTGCACTCAGAATTATGGATCCAGATTGTATGGTTTTAGAATTATGGGCCACAACGTAAGGCATATTTTTTCACACATGTGACGTTATTGAAAAACATCATACATTCAACTTCACATTTTGTAGCCAAAAGCATAAAGTGTTCTTCAACACACATGAAAGTGAAAAATAAAAACTTTTCCTGAAGATTACACTTGATTTGTACCTTGTCCCTATAAGCCACAAATATGAGAGTTCCACTATAAAGTGTAGATGTCTTAGCTACATACTGTGATTGAAATTAGGTCGGTACCTCATATGGTTCAAGATTTATAGTGCACCACATACTATGTAATATATCCTATCCATTTCAATGGGTGACCAGATGGCCGCAAATTAAAAATCGCCTCGTATGGATTCACATTGCTTTGTATGCACCTTGTGTGTGAGCCACATGCATATAAAATGGCACACTGTAGTAGGCTATGTTATAGAATGTGTTGCAGTTGGAAATCAAGCTCTATCTAATATGGATCTTGACTGATGACATAACATACGTGACACATTTTGCAAAAGCTGAAGGAATTTTTTTTAAAATATGTGTTTAATCGCTGAAAGATTCACACCACTTTGAAGCTTTCCACATGCATGAAAATGAACACAGGACAGTGGCATCATGTTAGCTTAATGCTGCACTTCCAATTATGGATCCAGATTGTATGGTTTTAGAAGTATGGGACAAAACGTAAGGCATACTTTTTCGTACATGCGACGGTATTAAAAAACGTCATACATTCAACCTCAAATTTTGACAACTTTACAATACGCCAAACACATAATAATTCACATGGGTAAGATGCACATCACTAGGAACAAAGTGCTGTTTAAATTATGTCTCTATAATGTACAGACTATGAATTATAGCCAAAAGTATAAAGTGTTCTACAACACACATGAAAGTGAAAAATAAAAACTTACCTGAAGGTTACACTTGATTTGTACCTTGTCCCTATAAGCCACAACCATGAGAGTTACCACTATGAATTGTAAATGTCTTAGCTACATACTGCAATTGAAATTAAGTCAGTACATCATATGCTTCAAGAAATAGAGTGCACTACATCCTCTGTAGTATATCCTATCCATTTCAAAGGGTGACCAGATGGCCGCAAATTAAAAATTGCCTCATATGGATTCAAATTGCTTTGTATGACTGTTTTCAGGTCCCTGTAGCCACCAGGACCCCATAATATATCTCAGATGATATAACAAGAGTGGCTAGGGCTCATTTCCAGCCTCCAGGTACATGTCTGACTCCTATTTGTGACATTTCGAGGTGTTTGGGGTCAAACTCATTTTTTCCATTATAGGCCATATAGCTCAGAGTCACATCACATTGAGCTCAGAGTCACATCAAATTTCTAGTTCTGGACCTAAGGACCCCTTAGTATACCTCAGATGACATACCAGGAGTGTCTAAGACCCATTTCTGGCCTCCAGGGATGACTTTTTGAAGTTTTGGGGTTTAAGGGGGCAAAGTCACTTCTTCCATCCAGCCTAAGGTGCTCAAAATCGGGTACAATGTCAGGTTTTTCCCATGGCTGGAAGCTGAAAAAAAAACTTCAGATAATAGCAAAGGTAGATAGATCAAATGAAAGCATCGGATCTGAGCTTTCTAACAAGTATATTTAGGTCCTGGGTACTCACAAAGTGACTGTGATATCCATTCTGAGCTATTTGGAAAATTAGCAAATCTTGTCAAAAAAACTTTTTTTGACGATTTTTGCTAATTTTCGGTATCAACCCTCATGACTGTTTTCAGGTCCCTGTAGCCACCAGGACCCCATAATATATCTCAGATTATATAACAAGAGTGGCTAGGGCTCATTTCCAGCCTCCAGGTACATGTCTGACTCCTATTTGTGACATTTTGAGGTGTTTGGTGTCAAATTCATTTTTTTCCATTATAGCTCCTAGATATCAGAGTCACATCAGATTTCTAGTTCTGGACCCAAGAAGACCATAGTATACCTCAGATGACATACCAAGAGTGTCTAAGACCCATTTCTGGCCTCCAGGGGTGACTTTTTGAAGTTTTTGGGTTTAAGGGGGCAAAGTGACTTTTTCCACCCAGCCCAATGTTCTCAAAATCAGGTACGATATCAGGTGTTTCCCTTGGTTGGTAGCGGAAAAAAAACTTTATATAATATCAAAGTTATATATATCACATGAAAGCATCAGAGCTGACCTTTCTAACAAGTGTATTCATATCTTGCGCACTCAAACAGTGTCTCTGATATCCATTCTGAGCTATTTGGAAAATTAGCAAATCTTGTAAAAAAAAATGTTGGGACGATTTTTGCTAATTTTCAGTATCAACCCACCTGACTGTTTTTGGGTCCCTGTGGCCACCAGGACCCTATATTATATCTCAGGTGATATAGCAAGAGTGTCTAGGGCTCATTTCCAGCCTCCAGGTACATGTCTGAGTCCTATTTCAGACATTTTGAGGTGTTTGGTGTCAAATTCATTTTTTCCATTATAGGCCCTAGATATCAGAGTCACATCACATTTCTAGTTCTGGACCAAAGAACACCATAGTATACCTCAGATGACATACCAAGAGTGTCTAAGACCCATTTCTGGCCTCCAGGGGTGACTTTTTGAAGTTTTTGGGTTTAAGGGGGCAAAGTCACTTTTTCCACCCGAGGTCGTGGAACTCGGAGCTGGGTAAAAGTTTAGCTTGAGTGCCCTCCCCATGGAGGTCAAAAATGTTATTGCATCAAAATCATTTAAAAACTATATAGGAGTAATTGTAGTGCCCTGAATGCTATATGGCTGCATTTGCACCGTTCTAGGTATTTACAAAATGAATTTCTAACACTTTTGAAGTCTCCATGAAGTGAAAAATGACTAAGTCCAAAAACTTCACTGGTGCATCAAAGTGGTCAAAAAAGGTCAACATTGGGTTAAAATTAACAAAACATAGTGCTGCAGTGGTCCAATAGCAGGCTAAAGACATAATGAATGACACAGAATGAACAGTTTTACTAAACACTTTGAAAATTCGATTTTCAATTTCAGGGGGACAAGGTCATGGAACTCCGAGCTGGGTAAAAGTTCAGCTTAAGGGCCCTCCCCATGGAGGTCAAAAATGTTATTACATCAAAATCTTTTAAAAACTATATAGGTGTAATTGCAGTGTCCTGAATGCTATGTAACTGCATTTGCACTGTTCTGTGTGCCTCCAAAATGAATTTCTAACACTTTTGAAGTCCCCATGAAGTGAAAAATGACGAAGTACAAAGACATCATTGGTGCATGAAAGTGTTTAAAAACGGTCACAAATGCCTAAAAATGAAAAAAACAAAGTGCTACACTGGCCCAATAGCAAGCTAAACACACAATGAATGACCCAGAATGAATATATTTACAAATTACTTGGAAAATGCTATTTTAAATTTCAGGGGGACGAGGTCACAGAAGTCATGGAACTCCGAGCGGGGTAATAGTTCAAACTTTCCACCCCTCATGGAGGTCAACATTTTTAATTCATCAAAATCATTTAAAAACTATATAGGTGTGATTGGAGTGTCCTGATTGCTATATAGGTGCATTTGCACTGTCCTGTGTGCCTCCAAAGTGACTTTCTAACACTTTTGAAATCTCCATGAAGCAAAAAGTGACTAAGTCCAAAGACCATTTGGAGCATCAAAGTGTTCAAAAACGGTCAAAAATGCATAAAAACGAAAAAAAACAAGTGCTACAGTGGCCCAATAGCATGCTAAACACACAATGAATGACACAGAATGAATAGTTGTACACATTACTTTGAAAATGCAATTTTAAATTTCAGGGGGACAAGGTCACGAAAGTCATGGAACTCCGAGCGGGGTAAAAGTTCAACCTTTCCCCCCTTATGGAGGTCAAAATTTTAATACATCAAAATCATTTAAAAACTATATAGGTGTGATGGCAGTGTCTTGGATACATCCCACATGAATTTTAAACACATTAGGAGCATCTCTGATCAAAATAACCATAAAAATCCCAAAGCTGCATCAGTGCTTCAAAGTGCTCCAAAACGGTCAAAAATGGACGAAAATGAAAAATATTCTCCATATCTGAGTTTTTATAACATTCCTTAGATAATGTATATCTTGAATTAGTTTTAAATCCTTTTATTAAAAAGTTTCTTTTCTATGCTGCACTGGTGCAACGCCTCAAGTCTGAGAAGCTGCACCAGTGCAGCCGAAGCAGCACTGGTGCAGCCGAAGCAGCACTGGTGCAACAAGAGTCAAGCTGGTAGCCTGACCTTTGACCAATCCGAGAAAAAAAAAGGTGTTTTTTTCCCTGGGCCCCTCCCCCAAACGAAAACACATTGACCTGAAGCCTAAGTGTATTCTGAGTCATAAAAAGTTTATTAGATGAAAAAATATTGTACGGGCACTTTTTTGCACAAAAAGTCACTTTTTGGCACTTTTTTGAGAGAAATAAAATAGTTCGCAGATTTTTTTTAAATCGACCGAATTAAAAAAAAATGCTCTTGTTGGATGGCTTTGGACATAAGGCCGCAGTCCAGGGATGACTTCTGGCCTCCTGGGATGACTTTTTGAAGTTTTGGGGTTTAAGGGGGCATAGTCACTTCTTCCATCCAGGCTACGTTGCTCAAAATCGGGTACGATGTCAGGTTCTTCCCTTGGCTGGAAGCTGAAAAAAAAACTTCAGATAATAGCAAAGGTAGATAGATCAAATGAAAGCATCAGATCTGAGCTTTCTAACAAGTATATTTAGGTCATGGGTACTCACGAAGTGACTGTGATATCCATTCTGAGCTATTTGTTAAATTAGCAAATCTTGTCAAAAAAACTTTTTTTGACGATTTTTGCTAATTTTCGGTATCAACCCTCATGACTGTTTTCGGGTCCCTGTAGCCACCAGGACCCCATAATATATCTCAGATGATATAACAAGAGTGGCTAGGGCTCATTTCCAGCCTCCAGGTACATGTCTGACTCCTATTTGTGACATTTCGAGGTGTTTGGGGTCAAACTCATTTTTTCCATTATAGGCCATATAGCTCAGAGTCACATCACATTGAGCTCAGAGTCACATCAAATTTCTAGTTCTGGACCTAAGGACCCCTTAGTATACCTCAGATGACATACCAGGAGTGTCTAAGACCCATTTCTGGCATCCAGGGATGACTTTTTGAAGTTTTGGGGTTTAAGGGGGCAAAGTCACTTCTTCCATCCAGCCTAAGGTGCTCAAAATCGGGTACAATGTCAGGTTTTTCCCATGGCTGGAAGCTGAAAAAAAAACTTCAGATAATAGCAAAGGTAGATAGATCAAATGAAAGCATCAGATCTGAGCTTTCTAACAAGTATATTTAAGTCCTGGGTACTCACAAAGTGACTGTGATATCCATTCTGAGCTATTTGGAAAATTAGCAAATCTTGTCAAAAAAACTTTTTTTGACGATTTTTGCTAATTTTCGGTATCAACCCTCATGACTGTTTTCAGGTCCCTGTAGCCACCAGGACCCCATAATATATCTCAGATTATATAACAAGAGTGGCTAGGGCTCATTTCCAGCCTCCAGGTACATGTCTGACTCCTATTTGTGACATTTTGAGGTGTTTGGTGTCAAATTCATTTTTTTCCATTATAGCTCCTAGATATCAGAGTCACATCAGATTTCTAGTTCTGGACCCAAGAAGACCATAGTATACCTCAGATGACATACCAAGAGTGTCTAAGACCCATTTCTGGCCTCCAGGGGTGACTTTTTGAAGTTTTTGGGTTTAAGGGGGCAAAGTGACTTTTTCCACCCAGCCCAATGTTCTCAAAATCGGGTACGATATCAGGTGTTTCCCTTGGTTGGTAGCGGAAAAAAAACTTTATATAATATCAAAGTTATATATATCACATGAAAGCATCAGAGCTGACCTTTCTAACAAGTGTATTCATATCTTGCGCACTCAAACAGTGTCTCTGATATCCATTCTGAGCTATTTGGAAAATTAGCAAATCTTGTCAAAAAAATTTTGGGGACGATTTTTGCTAATTTTCAGTATCAACCCACCTGACTGTTTTTGGGTCCCTGTGGCCACCAGGACCCTATATTATATCTCAGGTGATATAGCAAGAGTGTCTAGGGCTCATTTCCAGCCTCCAGGTACATGTCTGAGTCCTATTTCAGACATTTTGAGGTGTTTGGTGTCAAATTCATTTTTTCCATTATAGGCCCTAGATATCAGAGTCACATCACATTTCTAGTTCTGGACCCAAGAACACCATAGTATACCTCAGATGACATACCAAGAGTGTCTAAGACCCGTTTCTGGCCTCCAGGGGTGACTTTTTGAAGTTTTTGGGTTTAAGGGGGCAAAGTCACTTTTTCCACCCGAGGTCGTGGAACTCGGAGCTGGGTAAAAGTTTAGCTTGAGTGCCCTCCCCATGGAGGTCAAAAATGTTATTGCATCAAAATCATTTAAAAACTATATAGGTGTAATTGTAGTGCCCTGAATGCTATATGGCTGCATTTGCACCGTTCTAGGTATTTACAAAATGAATTTCTAACACTTTTGAAGTCTCCATGAAGTGAAAAATGACTAAGTCCAAAAACTTCACTGGTGCATCAAAGTGGTCAAAAAAGGTCAACATTGGGTTAGAATTAACAAAACATAGTGCTGCAGTGGTCCAATAGCAGGCTAAAGACATAATGAATGACACAGAATGAACAGTTTTACTAAACACTTTGAAAATTCGATTTTCAATTTCAGGGGGACAAGGTCATGGAACTCCGAGCTGGGTAAAAGTTCAGCTTAAGGGCCCTCCCCATGGAGGTCAAAAATGTTATTACATCAAAATCTTTTAAAAACTATATAGGTGTAATTGCAGTCTCCTGAATGCTATGTAACTGCATTTGCACTGTTCTGTGTGCCTCCAAAATGAATTTCTAACACTTTTGAAGTCCCCATGAAGTGAAAAATGACGAAGTACAAAGACATCATTGGTGCATGAAAGTGTTTAAAAACGGTCACAAATGCATAAAAATGAAAAAAACAAAGTGCTACACTGGCCCAATAGCAAGCTAAACACACAATGAATGACCCAGAATGAATATATTTACAAATTACTTGGAAAATGCTATTTTAAATTTCAGGGGGACGAGGTCACAGAAGTCATGGAACTCCGAGCGTGGTAAAAGTTCAAACTTTCCACCCCTCATGGAGGTCAAAATGTTTAATTCATCAAAATCATTTAAAAACTATATAGGTGTGATTGGAGTGTCCTGATTGCTATATAGGTGCATTTGCACTGTCCTGTGTGCCTCCAAAGTGACTTTTTAACACTTTTGAAATCTCCATGAAGCAAAAAGTGACTAAGTCCAAAGACCATTTGGAGCATCAAAGTGTTCAAAAACGGTCAAAAATGCATAAAAACGAAAAAAAAACAAGTGCTACAGTGGCCCAATAGCATGCTAAACACACAATGAATGACACAGAATGAATAGTTGTACACATTACTTTGAAAATGCAATTTTAAATTTCAGGGGGACAAGGTCACGAAAGTCATGGAACTCCGAGCGGGGTAAAAGTTCAACCTTTCCCCCCTTATGGAGGTCAACATTTTAATACATCAAAATCATTTAAAAACTATATAGGTGTGATGGCAGTGTCTTGGATACATCCCACATGAATTTTAAACACATTAGGAGCATCTCTGATCAAAATAACCATAAAAATCCCAAAGCTGCATCAGTGCTTCAAAGTGCTCCAAAACGGTCAAAAATGGACGAAAATGAAAAATATTCTCCATATCTGAGTTTTTATAACATTCCTTAGATAATGTATATCTTGAATTAGTTTTAAATCCTTTTATTAAAAAGTTTCTTTTCTATGCTGCACTGGTGCAACGCCTCAAGTCTGAGAAGCTGCACCAGTGCAGCCGAAGCAGCACTGGTGCAGCCGAAGCAGACCTTTGACCAATCCGAGAAAAAAAGGTGTTTTTTTCCCTGGGCCCCTCCCCCAAACGAAAACACATTGACCTGAAGCCTAAGTGTATTCTGAGTCATAAAAAGTTTATTAGATGAAAAAATATTGTACGGGCACTTTTTTGCACAAAAAGTCACTTTTTGGCACTTTTTTGAGAGAAATAAAATAGTTCGCAGATTTTTTTTAAATCGACCGAATAAAAAAAAAATGCTCTTGTTGGATGGCTTTGGACATAAGGCCGCATAAACAAAAGGAATTTTTGAAATATCTGTTTTTCTCACTTTTTTATTGCTGTTTGAAATTTCTGACTTCACTTTTTGCATCATTGGTGATGCATGTGTTTAACATTGAGCTTGGGAAAATTGAAAAAAAATAGACTTTGGGGATTGTTTACTAGGGCAAGTGATACATCAAATTAAGACTCATATTAAACTGAACCTCAAGCTGAAAAAAAAAACAAAATAGCATTTACGATCACTTTTTTATAAGCGACTTTAACAATTGTTTTTTTAGCTGTATTAAAAAACAAGGTAACGCCGTAAATTTTAGAAAAGAGATTTTTTCAAAGTAAAACATAGGTGTGACCTGCCTTCACATTAGGCTTCATAAACAAAAGAAAAAACATCTCTATGTGTTATATTCACTTTTTAATAACACATTTTCGTTTTAGGCACAAGCAAAAAGCAGCATTGGTGATGCATGTGTTTTTCAATGGGGTTTTTTAAAGTCTACCAAAATACGGTTTACCAATACATTTTCATTATTTTCTCTTTGGTATCTCATTATGCACATGTTAATAAACAGGTTCATGCATTATTAGCTAAATAGCATAAAAACACACTGAATTATTAACAATAATCTTTGAGATTTGGGTGACCAGATGGCCGGAAATCGAAAATCGCCTCGTATGGATTCAACTTCCATTTCGTGCACTTTCTATGTGGGCCACATGCATAAGAATTGGTACAATAATGCATACGAATCTTAGCTAGAATCTGCAATTGAAATTAAGTCTTTAACTTATATGCTTCAAGAATTATAGGGCACATTCTGCTATGTATAATATCCTATCCATTTCAAGGGACGACCAGATGGCCGCAAATTGAAAATCGCGTCGTATGGATTCATATTGCGTTGTATGTACCTTACGTGTAAGCCACATGCATTTAAAATGACACAATGTAGTAGGGTATGCTATAGAATGTGTTGCATTTGGAAATCAAGCTCTATCTAGTATGGATCATGACTGATGACACAATATACGTGACTCATTTTGCAAAAAATGGAGGCAAATTTTATAAAACATGCGTTTAATCACTGAATGATTCTCACCACTTCTAAGCATGGCACAGGCATGACAATGACCACAGGGCAGTGGCATGATGGTAACTGTATGCTGCACTCAGAATTATGGATCCAGATTGTATGGTTTTAGAATTATGGGCCACAACGTAAGGCATATTTTTTCACACATGTGACGTTATTGAAAAACATCATACATTCAACTTCACATTTTATAGCCAAAAGCATAAAGTGTTCTTCAACACACAT
The DNA here is from genome assembly GCF_964261635.1 of Lissotriton helveticus. Lineage (NCBI taxonomy): Eukaryota > Metazoa > Chordata > Amphibia > Caudata > Salamandridae > Lissotriton > Lissotriton helveticus. The sequence continues at coordinate 3,332,472 of NW_027611651.1, read as the reverse complement.
GAAAGTGAAAAATAAAAACTTTTCCTGAAGATTACACTTGATTTGTACCTTGTCCCTATAAGCCACACATATGAGAGTTACCACTATAAAGTGTAGATGTCTTAGCTACATACTGTGATTGAAATTAGGTCAGCACCTCATATGGTTCAAGATTTATAGTGCACCACATACTATGTAATATATCCTATCCATTTCAATGGGTGACCAGATGGCCGCAAATTAAAAATCGCCTCGTATGGATTCAAATTGCTTTGTATGCACCTTGTGTGTGAGCCACATGCATATAAAATGGCACACTGTAGTAGGCTATGTTATAGAATGTGTTGCAGTTGGAAATCAAGCTCTATCTAATATGGATCTTGACTGATGACATAACATACGTGACACATTTTGCAAAAGCTGGAGGAATTTTTTAAAAAATATGTGTTTAATCGCTGAAAGATTCACACCACTTTGAAGCTTTCCACATGCATGAAAATGAACACAGGACAGTGGCATCATGTTAGCTTAATGCTGCACTTCCAATTATGGATCCAGATTGTATGGTTTTAGAAGTATGGGACAAAATGTAAGGCATACTTTTTCGTACATGCGACGGTATTGAAAAACGTCATACATTCAACCTCAAATTTTGACAACTTTACAATACGCCACACACATAATAATTCACATGGGTAAGATGCACATCACTAGGAACAAAGTGCTGTTTAAATTATGTCTCTATAATGTACAGACTATGAATTATAGCCAAAAGTATAAAGTGTTCTACAACACACATGAAAGTGAAAAATAAAAACTTACCTGAAGGTTACACTTGATTTGTACCTTGTCCCTATAAGCCACAACCATGAGAGTTACCACTATGAATTGTAAATGTCTTAGCTACATACTGCAATTGGAATTAAGTCAGTACATCATATGCTTCAAGAAATAGAGTGCACTACATCCTCTGTAGTATATTCTATCCATTTCAAAGGGTGACCAGATGGCCGCAAATTAAAAATTGCCTCGTATGGATTCAAATTGCTTTGTATGACTGTTTTCAGGTCCCTGTAGCCACCAGGACCCCATAATATATCTCAGATGATATAACAAGAGTGGCTAGGGCTCATTTCCAGCCTCCAGGTACATGTCTGACTCCTATTTGTGACATTTCGAGGTGTTTGGGATCAAACTCATTTTTCCCAATATAGGCCATAGAGCTCAGAGTCACATCACATTGAGCTCAGAGTCACATCAAATTTCTAGTTCTGGACCTAAGGACCCCTTAGTATACCTCAGATGACATACCAGGAGTGTCTAAGACCCATTTCTGGCCTCCAGGGATGACTTTTTGAAGTTTTGGAGTTTAAGGGGGCATAGTCACTTCTTCCATCCAGGCTACGTTGCTCAAAATCGGGTACGATGTCAGGTTCTTCCCTTGGCTGGAAGCTGAAAAAAAACCTTCAGATAATAGCAAAGGTAGATAGATCAAATGAAAGCATCAGATCTGAGCTTTCTAACAAGTATATTTAGGTCATGGGTACTCACAAAGTGACTGTGATATCCATTCTGAGCTATTTGGAAAATTAGCAAATCTTGTCAAAAAAACTTTTTTTGACGATTTTTGCTAATTTTCGGTATCAACCCTCATGACTGTTTTCGGGTCCCTGTAGCCACCAGGACCCCATAATATATCTCAGATGATATAACAAGAGTGGCTAGGGCTCATTTCCAGCCTCCAGGTACATGTCTGACTCCTATTTGTGACATTTCGAGGTGTTTGGGGTCAAACTCATTTTTTCCATTATAGGCCATATAGCTCAGAGTCACATCACATTGAGCTCAGAGTCACATCAAATTTCTAGTTCTGGACCTAAGGACCCCTTAGTATACCTCAGATGACATACCAGGAGTGTCTAAGACCCATTTCTGGCCTCCAGGGATGACTTTTTGAAGTTTTGGGGTTTAAGGGGGCAAAGTCACTTCTTCCATCCAGCCTAAGGTGCTCAAAATCGGGTACAATGTCAGGTTTTTCCCATGGCTGGAAGCTGAAAAAAAAACTTCAGATAATAGCAAAGGTAGATAGATCAAATGAAAGCATCAGATCTGAGCTTTCTAACAAGTATATTTAGGTCCTGGGTACTCACAAAGTGACTGTGATATCCATTCTGAGCTATTTGGAAAATTAGCAAATCTTGTCCCAAAAACTTTTTTTGACGATTTTTGCTAATTTTTGGTATCAACCCTCATGACTGTTTTCAGGTCCCTGTAGCCACCAGGACCCCATAATATAGCTCAGATTATATAACAAGAGTGGCTAGGGCTCATTTCCAGCCTCCAGGTACATGTCTGACTCCTATTTGTGACATTTTGAGGTGTTTGGTGTCAAATTCATTTTTTTCCATTATAGCTCCTAGATATCAGAGTCACATCAGATTTCTAGTTCTGGACCCAAGAAGACCATAGTATACCTCAGATGACATACCAAGAGTGTCTAAGACCCATATCTGGCCTCCAGGGGTGACCTTTTGAAGTTTTTGGGTTTAAGGGGGCAAAGTGACTTTTTCCACCCAGCCCAATGTTCTCAAAATCGGGTACGATATCAGGTGTTTCCCTTGGTTGGTAGCGGAAAAAAAACTTTATATAATATCAAAGTTATATATATCACATGAAAGCATCAGAGCTGACCTTTCTGACAAGTGTATTCATATCTTGCGCACTCAGACAGTGTCTCTGATATCCATTCTGAGCTATTTGGAAAATTAGCAAATCTTGTCAAAAAAAATTTTGGGACGATTTTTGCTAATTTTCAGTATCAACCCACCTGACTGTTTTTGGGTCCCTGTGGCCACCAGGACCCTATATTATATCTCAGGTGATATAGCAAGAGTGTCTAGGGCTCATTTCCAGCCTCCAGGTACATGTCTGAGTCCTATTTCAGACATTTTGAGGTGTTTGGTGTCAAATTCATTTTTTCCATTATAGGCCCTAGATATCAGAGTCACATCACATTTCTAGTTCTGGACCCAAGAACACCATAGTATACCTCATATGACATACCAAGAGTGTCTAAGACCCATTTCTGGCCTCCAGGGGTGACTTTTTGAAGTTTTTGGGTTTAAGGGGGCAAAGTCACTTTTTCCACCCGAGGTCGTGGAACTCGGAGCTAGGTAAAAGTTTAGCTTGAGTGCCCTCCCCATGGAGGTCAAAAATGTTATTGCATCAAAATCATTTAAAAACTATATAGGTGTAATTGTTGTGCCCTGAATGCTATATGGCTGCATTTGCACCGTTCTAGGTATTTACAAAATGAATTTCTAACACTTTTGAAGTCACCATAAAGTGAAAAATGACTAAGTCCAAAAACTTCACTGGTGCATCAAAGTGGTCAAAAAAGGTCAACATTGGGTTAAAATTAACAAAACATAGTGCTGCAGTGGTCCAATAGCAAGCTAAAGACATAATGAATGACACAGAATGAACAGTTTTACTAAACACTTTGAAAATTCGATTTTCAATTTCAGGGGGACAAGGTCATGGAACTCCGAGCTGGGTAAAAGTTCAGCTTAAGGGCCCTCCCCATGGAGGTCAAAAATGTTATTACATCAAAATCTTTTAAAAACTATATAGGTGTAATTGCAGTCTCCTGAATGCTATGTAACTGCATTTGCACTGTTCTGTGTGCCTCCAAAATGAATTTCTAACACTTTTGAAGTCCCCATGAAGTGAAAAATGACGAAGTACAAAGACATCATTGGTGCATGAAAGTGTTTAAAAACGGTCACAAATGCATAAAAATGAAAAAAACAAAGTGCTACACTGGCCCAATAGCATGCTAAACACACAATGAATGACCCAGAATGAATATATTTACAAATTACTTGGAAAATGCTATTTTAAATTTCAGGGGGACGAGGTCACAGAAGTCATGGAACTCCGAGCGTGGTAAAAGTTCAAACTTTCCACCCCTCATGGAGGTCAAAATGTTTAATTCATCAAAATCATTTAAAAACTATATAGGTGTGATTGGAGTGTCCTGATTGCTATATAGGTGCATTTGCACTGTCCTGTGTGCCTCCAAAGTGACTTTCTAACACTTTTGAAATCTCCATGAAGCAAAAAGTGACTAAGTCCAAAGACCATTTGGAGCATCAAAGTGTTCAAAAACGGTCAAAAATGCATAAAAACGAAAAAAAAACAAGTGCTACAGTGGCCCAATAGCATGCTAAACACACAATGAATGACCCAGAATGAATATATTTACAAATTACTTGGAAAATGCTATTTTAAATTTCAGGGGGACGAGGTCACAGAAGTCATGGAACTCCGAGCGGGGTAAAAGTTCAAACTTTCCACCCCTCATGGAGGTCAAAATGTTTAATTCATCAAAATCATTTAAAAACTATATAGGTGTGATTGGAGTGTCCTGATTGCTATATAGGTGCATTTGCACTGTCCTGTGTGCCTCCAAAGTGACTTTCTAACACTTTTGAAATCTCCATGAAGCAAAAAGTGACTAAGTCCAAAGACCATTTGGAGCATCAAAGTGTTCAAAAACGGTCAAAAATGCATAAAAACGAAAAAAAACAAGTGCTACAGTGGCCCAATAGCATGCTAAACACACAATGAATGACACAGAATGAATAGTTGTACACATTACTTTGAAAATGCAATTTTAAATTTCAGGGGGACAAGGTCACGAAAGTCATGGAACTCCGAGCGGGGTAAAAGTTCAACCTTTCCCCCCTTATGGAGGTCAACATTTTAATACATCAAAATCATTTAAAAACTATATAGGTGTGATGGCAGTGTCTTGGATACATCCCACATGAATTTTAAACACATTAGGAGCATCTCTGATCAAAATAACCATAAAAATCCCAAAGCTGCATCAGTGCTTCAAAGTGCTCCAAAACGGTCAAAAATGGACGAAAATGAAAAATATTCTCCATATCTCAGTTTTTATAACATTCCTTAGATAATGTATATCTTGAATTAGTTTTAAATCCTTTTATTAAAAAGTTTCTTTTCTATGCTGCACTGGTGCAACGCCTCAAGTCTGAGAAGCTGCACCAGTGCAGCCGAAGCAGCACTGGTGCAGCCGAAGCCCGAGGGCCATTCCCGACTTCAGCATTGCTTGTCCTGACTGCTCCCAGCGATTCCCTAGGCCCTAGGCCTAACCACTGCTCGAGTGGCATCTCTTATACCACTTGTTTAGTATATGGTTTGAGTGGCCACCCGCCCTCATCCATAATTGTGCAACTTGTATGTTTAAACAGTGCTTTTGATTTAACGCTTGTGCCCCTTTATTCATAAAGAATACTGGGGATTGTCTTTAGTAATAAACACATATATTTTTATAATATATACTTGTGTGGTGTCCTTTCATTTGATATTACAGGATTGTATGTGGTAAAACAGCTCGCTTAACACGACCTCTTAAGTTAAGCCTTTAGGCTGCTTAGTCCATGCTACCCCTAGGATAGCTTGTCTAATAAGGTTGACTTACAACCAGACACCATAAGGGATTGTTTGGTCTGATAATAGGTGGTTCCATGTAGGAGAGTAGGGTCTGCTATCCTATGGTCACCCCAAATTTTTGCTTTTTGCTTCACTGGTTTTCGACTACTGAGGCTGTGGGCCTGCTGATCAGACCCCCAGCCTGCTGTTCTCTCACTAAATTAATGACACATGTGCTATAGGCACATACCAATTGGAAATGGACTCCTTTTCAGCCCCTGTAGAATGCACTATAGGTGCACAGGGCACAGGAGCCACTAAGGCCTACCAGGGGCTGCAGCATATCTTTTGCCACCCCTGGCTGGTTCTTAAATTGACACAACTGGCTGATCACTCAGCTGGGGTAAGGTGGTGTACACACCCCTTGCTTAGATATAGTATACCTATGTCTAAACCTATATCTGGACACATGTAAACCTGTGAGCCACTCCTATAGACAGGCCTCACCAATCCTGGAGGCTGGGTGCATGGTTTTTATGTGAGATGGAGCTCTAGCATGAGCTGAGCCTGTCTGCAGCCGTCGGGAACAAATCCCTAAGCTGTTTCAGGATAATGCCATACCATATACTATTAAGTGCCTTATAATCCTCGCGGTTATTTAGCAACTCTGGTTTGGCTTTATCAAAACATGTCGTGTAAGGTGTCATACGCTTTGGAATACCATCCCCTCGCCAGTTCTGGCGACGGGGATGGCATTCCACCCCTCTAGAGGGGTAAGACATGTTACTTCACTTTAATGCGGTTGATTTCTCCAAAGGCCTTAAGATCCACAAAATGGATGCCTCTGCCACAGACAAATGTCTGGACCCCTGGAGCTGACCGAAACCCAGTCAAGGGGGTCCTGGACAAAGGGTTTCCTGTCGCAGGAGGGTGTCACCGCCCTCCAGACAGGAGATAGTGTATTGTAGCAGGGAGGTTTGAAAGAAACCAGACACTGCCTGGGGCGCACAAGGCTGCCCCTTGCATAATCCGGCCAAACCGGTTCTGGGGCACTCCAGCCCTCGTGCCAGGGCGGCCTGGATCAAAGGAAGGGGGTGTATCCACCCACTTCCTGGGTCCCACCCATAGGAGGGGACCTAGCAGGTAATCACGCCCACCAGATTCGAATAAGAGTGGGAGCAGTGCCAATGCACATCAGATTTCCTGGAAGAAACATTTGAAACGATATTCTGGACCCTTCGCCCTCCATCTCAACGTGGAAGCCCGAAGAATCTCCCTTGTGGTCAAGGAGTGACCACCCTGCAGCAGCAGGCACCATCCAGCCCTCGACGTCTACTTAGTTGCAGTTCCCGCCGGAACTCGAGCGACTGAGATCGACGAGATCAAGCCTGCCCAGCTTCTAACAGCCCGATCCACAGTCCCTGCAAAGCTGAGACCCGTGGAGGCGACCGGAAGCGTGGGGCACGCCATCTTGAAGTGACCACGAGACGCTGACCGTGCAGCCCACGAGTGACCCTTGAAGCTGTACACCGGGGTTTGAGAAGCCCCCACCCTGAGCTACTCCTGAGCCGAAGTTCAGCCCTCCACACTCGACGAGTGCTGCGTGGGGCCCTTTGGCACGATTTGGCTCAACGCGTTGGCCCGGTCACTTGCCAGCTGGCTTGTGGTCCCTGTGCCGACGAACTACAAAAGAAGACTCGTGATTCTGGTTGCTCCAGATCCACACCAGCTCCCCTGAAAGGGAGCCCCGACTCTGACCTTCCTGGTCCGAGTGAGACGCCATCTTCCAATCCCGCGTGGATTGCTCTTACCAAGGCTTGTTTGCTCCAAACCGGAAGCCGACTGCACCGACGGTGAGAGCCTGCGTGGGACAGATCGTGACCTGCTCCTGGACGTCGCAGATGCCCCAGAGCCCACGTGACAGCGAAGAGAAGCGCCTCGACGACCACCTGATTGCGCCCGACATTGCCTGGTTCCGTCCTGGTTCCACCCTGGTCACTGCTGAGTGACCCAGACTCTGTCCCCTCTGCTTTCAGGTACTCTACAACTTGAGTCCACCCTTGGACTCCACCGGACACTTCGTCTTCACCCTGCCTGCAGCCCTTTCAGCTTCAAGCACCAAGAGCCTGCGTGTCAAAACCCGACGCCATTTCGACCCTGTGCACCCACTTCCTGTGGGTGAGGTAACTTTGCTCCGCCGGTGTTCCCACACTGGTGCACACCTCTAGGGTCTGTGTGTTAAGTTTTGTTCCTCTAGGTTCAGCGGAAGTGTCCTTAAACTTTAACTCTTTGACTTTTACGCACCATTGGTTAACATTGGTGCATGCGTGCGCTTTCCGCACATCTCCCGAATCCCGAGGGCCATTCCCGACTTCAGCATTGCTTGTCCTGACTGCTCCCAGCGATTCCCTAGGCCCTAGGCCTAACCACTGTTCGAGTGACCTCTCTTATACCACTTGTTTAGTATATGGTTTGAGTGGCCCCCTGCCCTCATCCATAATTGTGCAACTTGTATGTTTAAACAGTGCTTTTGATTTAACGCTTGTGCCCCTTTATTCATAAAGAATACTGGGGATTGTTTTTAGTAATAAACACATATATTTTTATAATATATACTTGTGTGGTGTCCTTTCATTTGGTATTACAGGATTGTATGTGGTAAAACAGCTCGCTTAACACGACCTCTTAAGTTAAGCCTTTAGGCTGCTTAGTCCATGCTACCCCTAGGATAGCTTGTCTAATAAGGTTGACTTACAACCAGACACCATAAGGGGATTGTTTGGTCAGGTAGTAGGTGGTTCCAGAATTGGAAACATCCCCTACCAGGCCAACTTCTCACATTGGTGAGCAGCGGTGCGGATTTGAGCTTGCTGTTGTTTTACCATTGCAATCTTTATATCAAATTGAAAGATCACATCAAGTACCTCTAGGTACATATAAAATCAAAAGCTTAGCATATTAAGTTCTACTGAACTTAGTAGTTGTAGGTTGAAGGGATTAGCACACCCTGACTACAACTAACTAGCAAGGTACAGTAGGAAAACACTTAGTGTAGGTAAGTGCACCACTTACACCTCACTAGTAACCATGTCTGACACAGGAAAGGCCTCAGGGTCTAGTCCTGTGACAGTTGACCCTACCCAGGCAACTTTTGGATATGACAAACTAACCCGCAGAGACTTGATTGCCTTGTGCAAAGCAAGAGGGTTAAAAAGGGGCAGAAGCCCCACCTGCCTAACCCTGGTAGAAATCCTAGAACAGGATGACTTAGAGAAGGCTAAAACAGCTTCCCTAGACACAGGAAATGGAGAGAACCCCCCTGTAGTTGATCCCCCTGAAGAGGAGGATGATGATGACTTGGATGAGGACTCAGATGTTGGGGACTTAGAAGTACAGGATCAGGGTAGCCAGGTTCCAGTTGGTAGGCTTAGCCAGGCCAACTTGGACCTACTGGGGAATGGAGAGGGCCAGCACCTCCCCAGAACCCAACATGTGATTCTCCCAGGCAACAGAAGAGTGAGATCTCCCTCAGGGGACTCTCATCTTTCTAGTGCCTCCAGAGAATCAGAGAGAGGCATGAGTGCTTCTCAGAAAGCTGAGCATAGGGCTAGAATGAGGGCTGTCAGACTCCAGATAGAGAGAGAGGAGGTAGCCCTGAGTCAAGCTAAGCTTACCTTAGCTCAAGCTAAACTTGCCTTGGCAAGAGAGCAGAAATTAAGTGGCTTAGATGTCACTGGTGGCAGCAATATTCCAAGAGAAAAAGACAGGGCCTATGATAATAGAAACCTGACCAAAATTGTGCCCCCCTTTAAAGAAGGGGATGACATCCACAAATGGATGACTGCTCTTGAGAGAGCCTGCATGGTACAGCAGGTTCCTGAGAATCAGTGGGCTGCAATTTTGTGGTACTCCTTTTCTGAGAAAGGGAGGGACAGGCTCCTCACAGTTAGACCTGAGGATGCCAAAAACTACTCTGTTTTGAAGAGTGCTCTCATTGAAGGGTATGGCCTAACCACTGAGCAATACAGGTTGTTGTTCAGAGACACCCAGAAAGCACAGACTCAAGACTGGACTGATTTTGTGGAGTGTGCCACTAAGGCTTTGGAGGGTTGGTTACAGGGAAGTAAAGTTTCAGACTATACAGGATTGTACAATCTTATGATGAGAGAACAGATCCTTAATAACTGTACAAACCAGCTGTTGCATCAATACCTTATTGACTCTGATCTGACCTCTCCCCAAGAATTGGGAAAGAAGGCAGACAAATGGGTCAGAACAAGGATTAAGCAGAAACCCCAGAACCAAGGTGGTGACCAGAAGAAAACAGACCAGAAGGGTGGTAATCAGAATCAGAAAGATAAAGAAAAAGACCAGAAGTCTTCAGGCCCCCAAACTAATAGTAAGGAGGGTGGTTCCCAAAATGGTAACAAGAAGAAGAAGAACAAAGGTCCAAAGACACCTTGGTGTAATACCTGCAAATCAGTTTCACACTGGGGCAGTGAGTGCACCAAGGCAAATCCAGTTCCCACCACTACAGCTCCTAAAGCAACTGCAACCCCAAGTACAGTAAGCAGTGGTGGAACACAGTCCAAGGGTGTAGCTGGGTTGACCCTGGGTATTGAAGTAGGATCTGGCCTAGTCAGAGTCCCTACACAGGCAGTTCTCCTGTATGATGTGGACATTGAGTTGCCCACTGCAGTAAGCCCCACTAACCTGGGCAAATACAGGCAGACTCCCTTAATAAATGAGAAACTGGCTCAAGCTTACAGGGACACATGTGCTAGTGTCACCATGGTGACCCCTGGCTTTGTGGACCCTGGACAGATTGTACTAGGAGAGAGCTACCTAGTAACCAATGCAAGCAACTCCACTACCTCCCATAGTGTGGCAGTTGTGAACTTCTCCTGGGGAGGGGTTGATGGCCTAAAGAAAGTTGTGGTGAGTGCAGACCTACCAGTAGACTGTCTGTTAGGCAATGACCTTGAAAGCTCAGCATGGTCAGAAGTGGAGTACAGGACTCATGCAGAAATGCTAGGGATTTCAGAGCATGTCCTTGCCATGACAAGGGCTCAGGCTAAGAAGTGCCTTCCTGAACCAGTGGTGGATCTTGAGACAATAGACCAGCCACAACCCAAGAGAAGGAGCAAGAGAGGAAAGGCTTCGCCTTCCACCTTGCCCCAGGTTGAGGATCAGGTTTCAGAGGAAACTGATTCTGCAGTCCAAGAGGAGACTGTCTCTGAGGAGCTTGAACCTGACCAGGTTGAGTTTCTGGGGACAGGGGGACCCTCAAGGGCAGACCTGAGGCAGGCTCAATTAGATTGCCCTTCCCTTGAACCCCTCAGACAGCAGGCTGCTGCTGAGGCTGCTGGGGATGCCCAAGGTACCCATACTGTGTATTGGGATGAGGGACTCCTTTACTCAGAGGCTAGAGCCCCCAAGCCTGGCATGACCAGGAGGTTGGTGATACCTCTGCAGTTTAGGGGATTCCTCCTTACCTTGGCCCATGATATTCCCCTTGCAGGACACTTAGGCCAGAACAAGACGTGGGACAGGCTTGTTCCACACTTTCACTGGCCTCACATGTCAGAGGATGTCAAGGAGTTTTGTCGCTCCTGTGTCACTTGCCAAGCCAGTGGTAAGTCAGGTGGCACAACAAAGGCCCCCTAATACCACTACCTGTGGTGGGGGTCCCCTTTGAGAGAGTTGGAATTGATATTGTGGGTCCAATGGACCCCCAAACAGCATCTGGGAACAGATTCATACTGGTGGTAGTGGATCATGCCACCAGGTACCCAGAGGCTATTCCCCTAAGGACCACCACAGCACCTGTGGTGGCAAAAGCCCTCATTGCAGTTTTCTCAAGAGTGGGCTTTCCTAAGGAGGTACTATCAGATAGAGGGACAAATTTTATGTCCAGCTATCTAAAAGCAATGTGGAAGGAATGTGGAGTAAACTATAAGTTTACCACCCCATATCATCCACAATGCAATGGGCTTGTGGAGAGATTTAACAAGACCCTTAAAGGCATGATAAAAGGATTACCAGAGAAGCTCAGGCGGAAATGGGACATTCTTTTACCCTGCCTGCTCTTTGCTTACAGAGAGGTCCCACAGAAGGGGGTTGGCTACAGCCCTTTTGAACTTTTGTTTGGCCACCCTGTGAGAGGTCCATTGTGTTTGGTGAAGGAAGGATGGGAGTTACCTCTCAAAAAGCCCAAACTAGACATAGTGGACTATGTACTTGGTCTCCGCTCCAGGATGGCTGAGTACATGGAAAGAGCATCCAAAAACCTGGAGGCCAGCCAAGAATTGCAGAAAGCTTGGCATGACCAAAAGGCTGTACTGGTAGAGTTCCAACCAGGACAGAAGGTATGGGTACTGGAGCCAGTGGCTCCAGCAGCACTCCAAGACAAATGGAGTGGACCCTATCCTATTATTGAGAAGAAAGGGGAAGTCACCTACTTGGTAGACTTTGGAACACCCAGGAGCCCTCACAGGGTAATCCATGTGAATCGCTTGAAAGCATTTGTAGACAGGGAGGACATGAGCTTGCTCATGGCCACAGATGGGGAACAGGAGGAAGAGAGTGACCCTCTCCCAGACCTGCTTTCCCAGAACCCTGATGATGGTTCAGTTGATGGAGTAGCCTTGGCAGGCAGCCTCACTGACCAGCAACAGAGGGACTGCAGACAAGTTTTGCAGGCTCACAGGCAAATGTTTTCACTCACACCCAGCCAAACTGACTGGTGTACCCATGTTGTGGACACTGGTGACAGTCTGCCTGTCAAGAATAAGATCTACAGGCAACCTGATCAGGTCAGGGATTGCATCAAGGCTGAGGTGCAAAAGATGTTGGAGCTTGGAGTGATTGAGCCATCAGAGAGCCCATGGGCCAGCCCAGTAGTCCTGGTGCCAAAACCTCATACCCAAGATGGTAAGAGAGAAATGAGGTTTTGCGTGGATTACAGGGGTCTCAATGCTGTCACTAGGACAGATGCTCACCCCATTCCAAGAGCAGATGAGCTCATTGACAGATTGGCTTCTGCCAAGTTTCTGAGCACATTTGATCTGACAGCTGGCTACTGGCAAATCAGACTAGCTGAGGAGTCAAAAGCCAAAACAGCATTCTCTACCCCTAGTGGACATTATCAGTTTGTGGTAATGCCCTTTGGTTTGAAGAATGCACCTGCCACTTTCCAAAGGTTGGTGAACCAAGTCCTTACTGGGTTGGATGACTTTTGTGCAGCTTATCTGGATGATATTGCTGTCTTTAGCTCCACCTGGGAGGATCACCTGATCCACCTGAAGAAAGTTTTGGAGGCCCTGCAAAAGGCAGGCCTAACTATCAAGGCCACAAAGTGCCAGATAGGGCAGAGTAAGGTTGTATACCTGGGCCACCTAGTAGGTGGAGGCCAGGTTCAGCCACTGGAAAGCAAAATCCAGGCCATACAGGACTGGGCTCCTCCAGTTACCCAGACACAAGTCAGAGCCTTCTTGGGCCTGACTGGGTATTACAGAAAGTTTGTGAAAAACTATGGGTCTATAGTGACACCATTAAATGACTTGACATCCAAGAAGATGCCAAAAAAGGTTCAGTGGACAGTTAGCTGTCAGAAGGCATTTGAAGACCTGAAGAAGGCCATGTGCTCTGCACCTATCCTAAAGAGTCCTGACTACTCCAAACAGTTCATTGTTCAGACAGATGCTTCTGAGTTGGGGGTGGGAGCTGTACTCTCACAACTTAATCAAGATGGTCAAGACCAGCCAATTGCTTTCATTAGCAGGAGGCTAACCCCAAGAGAAAAACGTTGGTCAGCCATTGAGAGGGAGGCCTTTGCTGTGGTTTGGGCATTAAAGAAGTTGAGGTCCTACTTGTTTGGAACTCACTTCCTGGTGCAAACAGACCATAAGCCCCTCTTATGGCTTAATCAGATGAAGGGTGAAAATCCCAAACTGCTCAGGTGGTCCATTTCCCTACAGGGGATGGACTTTACAGTGGAGCACCGCCCAGGGACTGACCATGGTAATGCAGATGGTCTCTCCAGGTACTTCCACTTAGAACATGAAGACTTATCTGGTCAAGGTTAGTTTAATGTCCCTGCGTTTGGGGGGGGGTTGTGTAGGAGAGTAGGGTCTGCTATCCTATGGTCACCCCAAATTTTTGCTTTTTGCTTCACTGGTTTTCGACTACTGAGGCTGTGGGCCTGCTGATCAGACCCCCAGCCTGCTGTTCTCTCACTAAATTAATGACACATGTGCTATAGGCACATACCAATTGGAAATGGACTCCTTGTCAGCCCCTGTAGAATGCACTATAGGTGCACAGGGCACAGGAGCCACTAAGGCCTACCAGGGGCTGCAGCATATCTTTTGCCACCCCTGGCTGGTTCTTAAATTGACACAACTGGCTGATCACTCAGCTGGGGTAAGGTGGTGTACACACCCCTTGCTTAGATATAGTATACCTATGTCTAAACCTATATCTGGACACATGTAAACCTGTGAGCCACTCCTATAGACAGGCCTCACCAATCCTGGAGGCTGGGTGCATGGTTTTTATGTGAGATGGAGCTCTAGCATGAGCTGAGCCTGTCTGCAGCCGTCGGGAACTAATCCCTAAGCTGTTTCAGGATAATGCCATACCATATACTATTAAGTGCCTTATAATCCTCGCGGTTATTTAGCAACTCTGGTTTGGCTTTATCAAAACATGTCGTGTAAGGTGTCATACGCTTTGGAATACCATCCCCTCGCCAGTTCTGGCGACGGGGATGGCATTCCACCCCTCTAGAGGGGTAAGACATGTTACTTCACTTTAATGCGGTTGATTTCTCCAAAGGCCTTAAGATCCACAAAATGGATGCCTCTGCCACAGACAAATGTCTGGACCCCTGGAGCTGACCGAAACCCAGTCAAGGGGGTCCTGGACAAAGGGTTTCCTGTCGCAGGAGGGTGTCACCGCCCTCCAGACAGGAGATAGTGTATTGTAGCAGGGAGGTTTGAAAGAAACCAGACACTGCCTGGGGCGCACAAGGCTGCCCCTTGCATAATCCGGCCAAACCGGTTCTGGGGCACTCCAGCCCTCGTGCCAGGGCGGCCTGGATCAAAGGAAGGGGGTGTATCCACCCACTTCCTGGGTCCCACCCATAGTAGGGGACCTAGCAGGTAATCACGCCCACCAGATTCGAATAAGAGTGGGAGCAGTGCCAATGCACATCAGATTTCCTGGAAGAAACATTTGAAACGATATTCTGGACCCTTCGCCCTCCATCTCAACGTGGAAGCCCGAAGAATCTCCCTTGTGGTCAAGGAGTGACCACCCTGCAGCAGCAGGCACCATCCAGCCCTCGACGTCTACTTAGTTGCAGTTCCCGCCGGAACTCGAGCGACTGAGATCGACGAGATCAAGCCTGCCCAGCTTCTAACAGCCCGATCCACAGTCCCTGCAAAGCTGAGACCCGTGGAGGCGACCGGAAGCGTGGGGCACGCCATCTTGAAGTGACCACGAGACGCTGACCGTGCAGCCCACGAGTGACCCTCGAAGCTGTACACCGGGGTTTGAGAAGCCCCCACCCTGAGCTACTCCTGAGCCGAAGTTCAGCCCTCCACACTCGACGAGTGCTGCGTGGGGCCCTTTGGCACGATTTGGCTCAACGCGTTGGCCCGGTCACTTGCCAGCTGGCTTGTGGTCCCTGTGCCGACGAACTACAAAAGAAGACTCGTGATTCTGGTTGCTCCAGATCCACACCAGCTCCCCTGAAAGGGAGCCCCGACTCTGACCTTCCTGGTCCGAGTGAGACGCCATCTTCCAATCCCGCGTGGATTGCTCTTACCAAGGCTTGTTTGCTCCAAACCGGAAGCCGACTGCACCGACGGTGAGAGCCTGCGTGGGACAGATCGTGACCTGCTCCTGGACGTCGCAGATGCCCCAGAGCCCACATGACAGCGAAGAGAAGCGCCTCGACGACCACCTGATTGCGCCCGACATTGCCTGGTTCCGTCCTGGTTCCACCCTGGTCACTGCTGAGTGACCCAGACTCTGTCCCCTCTGCTTTCAGGTACTCTACAACTTGAGTCCACCCTTGGACTCCACCGGACACTTCGTCTTCACCCTGCCTGCAGCCCTTTCAGCTTCAAGCACCAAGAGCCTGCGTGTCAAAACCCGACGCCATTTCGACCCTGTGCACCCACTTCCTGTGGGTGAGGTAACTTTGCTCCGCCGGTGTTCCCACACTGGTGCACACCTCTAGGGTCTGTGTGTTAAGTTTTGTTCCTCTAGGTTCAGCGGAAGTGTCCTTAAACTTTAACTCTTTGACTTTTACGCACCATTGGTTAACATTGGTGCATGCGTGCGCTTTCCGCACATCTCCCGAATCCCGAGGGCCATTCCCGACTTCAGCATTGCTTGTCCTGACTGCTCCCAGCGATTCCCTAGGCCCTAGGCCTAACCACTGTTCGAGTGACCTCTCTTATACCACTTGTTTAGTATATGGTTTGAGTGGCCCCCTGCCCTCATCCATAATTGTGCAACTTGTATGTTTAAACAGTGCTTTTGATTTAACGCTTGTGCCCCTTTATTCATAAAGAATACTGGGGATTGTTTTTAGTAATAAACACATATATTTTTATAATATATACTTGTGTGGTGTCCTTTCATTTGGTATTACAGGATTGTATGTGGTAAAACAGCTCGCTTAACACGACCTCTTAAGTTAAGCCTTTAGGCTGCTTAGTCCATGCTACCCCTAGGATAGCTTGTCTAATAAGGTTGACTTACAACCAGACACCATAAGGGGATTGTTTGGTCAGGTAGTAGGTGGTTCCAGAATTGGAAACATCCCCTACCAGGCCAACTTCTCACATTCCAGAATTGGAAACATCACCTATCAGGCCAACTTCTCACATTAGGCCTTCCATAGGAGTGGCTCACAGGTTGATATGTGTCCAGATATAGGTTTAGATATAGGTATACTATATCTAAGTAAGGGGTGGTTACACCACCTTACCCCAGCTGAGTGATCAGCCAGTTGTGTCAATTTAAGAACCAGCCAGGGGTGGCAAAAGATATGCTGCAGCCCCTGGTAGGCCTTGGTGGCTCCTATGCCCTTGGCACCTATAGTGCATTATACAGGGGCTGACAAGGAGTCCATTTCCAATTGTGGTATGTACCTAGGGTACATGGAATCCATTTTACAGAGAGAGCAGATGGCCTGGGGCCCTGATTAGCAGGGAACCAGGTCAACTAAGTCAAAAAACCAGCTAAACACAGGCAAAAAATCTGGGGTAACCATAGTCAGGTAGCCACCTTCCTACAGTCCCCCAGGCTGTGCTTGGTCCCCCTGGTTGCTCTTGGTCCCCCAGGCTGTGCTTGGTCCCCCAGGCTGTGCTTGGTCCCCCTGGTTGCTCTTGGTCCCCCTGGCTGTGCTTGGTACCCCTGGCTGTGCTTGGTCCCCCAGGCTGCTTGGTCCCCCAGGCTGTGCTTGGTCCCCATGGTTGCTCTTGGTCCCCAAGCTGTGCTTGGTCCCCCAGGCTGTGCTTGCTCCCCCTGGTTGCTCTTGGTCCCCCAGGCTGTGTTTGGTCCCCCAGGCTGTGCTTGGTCCCCCAGGCTGTGCTTGGTCCCCCTGGTTGCTCTTGGTCCCCCAGGCTGTGCTTGGTCCCCCAGGCTGTGCTTGGTCCACCTGGTTGCTCTTGGTCCCCCAGGCTGTGCTTGGTACCCCTGGCTGTGCTTGGTCCCCCTGGTTGCTCTTGGTCCCCCAGGCTGTGCTTGGTCCCCCAGGCTGTGCTTGGTCCCCCTGGATGCTCTTGGTCCCCCTGGCTATGCTTGGTCTCCCTGGTTCCTCTTGGTCCCCCTGGCTGTGCTTGGTCCCCCAGGCTGTGCTTGGTCTCCCTGGTTGCTCTTGGTCCCCCTGGCTGTGCTTGGTACACCTGGCTGTGCTTGGTCCCCAGGCTGTGCTTGGTCCCCCAGGCTGTGCTTGGTCCCCCTGGTTGCTCTTGGTCCCCCAGGCTGTGCTTGGTCCCCCTGGTGCTCTTGGTCCCCCTGGCTGTGCTTGGTCCCCCTGGTTGCTCTTGGTCCCCCTGGCTGTGCTTGGTCCCCCTGGTTGCTCTTGGTCCCCCAGGCTGTGCTTGGTCCCCCAGGCTGTGCTTGGTCCCCCTGGTTGCTCTTGGTCCCCCAGGCTGTGCTTGGTCCCCCAGGCTGTGCTTGGTCCCCCTGGTTGCTCTTGGTCCCCCAGGCTGTGCTTGGTCCCCCAGGCTGTGCTTGGACCCCCTGGTTGCTCTTGGTCCTCCAGGCTGTGCTTGGTCCCCCAGGCTGTGCTTGGTCCCCCAGGCTGTGCTTGGTCCCCCTGGTTGCTCTTGGTCCCCCTGGCTGTGCTTGGTACCCCTGGCTGTGCTTGGTCCCCCTGGTTGCTCTTGGTCCCCCAGGCTGTGCTTGGTCCCTCTGGTTGCTCTTGGTCCCCCAGGCTGTGCTTGGTCCCCCAGGCTGTGCTTGTTCCCCCTGGTTGCTCTTGGTCCCCCAGGCTGTGCTTGGTCCCCCAGGCTGTGCTTGGCCCCCCTGGTTGCTCTTGGTCCCCCAGGCTGTGCTTGGTCCCCCAGGCTGTGCTTGGTCCCCCAGGCTGTGCTTGTTCCCCCTGGTTGCTCTTGGTCCCCCAGGCTGTGCTTGGTACCCCAGGCTGTGCTTGGCCCCCCTGGTTGCTCTTGGTCCCCCAGGCTGTGCTTGGTCCCCCAGGCTGTGCTTGTTCCCCCTGGTTGCTCTTGGTCCCCCAGGCTGTGCTTGGTCCCCCAGGCTGTGCTTGGCCCCCCTGGTTGCTCTTGGTCCCCCTGGCTGTGCTTGGTCCCCCTGATTGCTCTTGGTCCCCCAGGCTGTGCTTGGTCCCCCAGGCTGTGCTTGGTCCCCCAGGCTGTGCTTGGTCCCCCAGGCTCTGCTTGGTCCCCCTGGTTGCTCTTGGTCCTTCAGGCTGTGCTTGGTCCCCCAGGCTCTGCTTGGTCCCCCTGGTTGCTCTTGGTCCCCCAGGCTGTGCTTTGTCCCCCAGGCTGTGCTTGGTCCCCCTGGTTGCTCTTGGTCCCCCAGGCTGTGCTTGGTACCCCAGGCTGTGCTTGGTCCCTGTGAGAAGTTGGCCTGGTAGGGGATGTTTCCAATTCTGGAACCACCTACTACCTGACCAAACAATCCCTTATGGTGTCTGGTTGTAAGTCAACCTTATTAGACAAGCTATCCTAGGGGTAGCATGGACTAAGCAGCCTAAAGGCTTAACTTAAGAGGTCGTGTTAAGCGAGCTGTTTTACCACATACAATCCTGTAATACCAAATGAAAGGACACCACACAAGTATATATTATAAAAATATATGTGTTTATTACTAAAAACAATCCCCAGTATTCTTTATGAATAAAGGGGCACAAGCGTTAAATCAAAAGCACTGTTTAAACATACAAAGTTGCACAATTATGGATGAGGGCAGGGGGCCACTCAAACCATATACTAAACAAGTGGTATAAGAGATGCCACTCGAGCAGTGGTTAGGCCTAGGGCCTAGGGAATCGCTGGGAGCAGTCAGGACAAGCAATGCTGAAGTCGGGAATGGCCCTCGGGATTCGGGAGATGTGCGGAAAGCGCACGCACGCACCAATGTTAACCAATGGTGCGTAAAAGTTGTAAAGTTAAAGTTAAAGGACACTTCCGCTGAACCTAGAGGAACAAAACTTAACACACAGACCCTAGAGATGTGTACCAGTGTGGGAACACCGGCGGAGCAAAGTTACCTCACCCACAGGAAGCGGGTGCACAGGGTCGAAGTGGCGTCGGGTTTTGACACGCAGGTTCTTGGCGCTTGAAGCTGAAGACG
Source organism: Lissotriton helveticus (assembly GCF_964261635.1). Taxonomy (NCBI): domain Eukaryota; kingdom Metazoa; phylum Chordata; class Amphibia; order Caudata; family Salamandridae; genus Lissotriton; species Lissotriton helveticus. Next base: position 3,313,191 of record NW_027611651.1, on the reverse strand, counting down.
CTGCAGGCGATGTGAAGGAGAAGTGTCCGGTGGATCCAAGGGTGGATCTGAAGTGGTGAAGACCTGAAAGCAGAGGGGACAGTGTTCAAAGTCACTGGCCAGTGACCACCGTGGAACCAGATTGGAGCCAGGCAAAGTCGGGTGCAAACAGGTGATGAGGGGTTGCTTCTCTCTGCAGCCACGTGGACACGAAGAGGTCAAGGACGTCCAGGAGTCGATCACGAGCTCTCCCTCGAAGGCTCTAGCTGATGGCGGTGTCGGCAACTCGATTGAAGCAAACAAGCCTTGGCTAATGCAAGCCACGGGGAAAGTGAAAAAGGCTTATTACTCGGACCAGCAAGGTCAGAGCGGGTACTCCTTTCTACAGGAGCGAGGGCAGTTCTGGCGCAACCAGACCCACAGTGTAAATCGTAGGTTTCGTTGCCAAGATGGCCGCTGACCACGTGACAAGCGGCCAGGATGGCGAGTCGAGTGGCACAAAGCAAAAGGGCCCCACGCAGATCGTGGAGATGCTGGAGGGCTGATCTTTGGTGCAAATGCTGCTCGATTGTGGGGCTTCTCAAACCTCAAAGCACAGAGTCGAGGGTGCCTCGGGTGCTGCGCAGTCAGCGTCTCGGGGGTCTTTCAAGATGTCCGCTCCCACGTCTCTCGGTGCCTCCACGGGTCCCTTCTTTTCAGGGACTGTGGATCGGGCTGAGAGAAGTCTGGGAAGCTGGGTCTTGTCAGGCTCTGCACTCGGGCTCCGGCGGGAGGCGGCGGCAAAGCAGACGTCGAGGTGCTGGGTGGTGCCTGTGTTCACAGGGTGGCCCCTCCTAGGCCACAAGGGAGATTCTCTTCAGTCTTCTATCATCAGAATGTCGAAGTCCAGTCGTCTTCTTAGTTTAAAGGTGATTTCAGGATGATCTGATGTGCATTGGCACTGCTCCCACTCTTATTCCAATCTGGGGGGCGTGATTACCTGCTAGGTCCCTCCCTATGGGTGGGACCCAGGAAGGGGGTGGATACACCCCTTTCCTTTGATTCAGGCCGCCCTGGCACGAGGGCTGGAGTGCCCCAGAACCGGTTTGGCCGGATTATGCAAGGGGCAGCTGTGAGAAGTTGGCCTGGTAGGGGATGTTTCCAATTCTGGAACCACCTACTACCTGACCAAACAATCCCCTTATGGTGTCTGGTTGTAAGTCAACCTTATTAGACAAGCTATCCTAGGGGTAGCATGGACTAAGCAGCCTAAAGGCTTAACTTAAGAGGTCGTGTTAAGCGAGCTGTTTTACCAAATACAATCCTGTAATACCAAATGAAAGGACACCACACAAGTATATATTATAAAAATATATGTGTTTATTACTAAAAACAATCCCCAGTATTCTTTATGAATAAAGGGGCACAAGCGTTAAATCAAAAAGCACTGTTTAAACATACAAGTTGCACAATTATGGATGAGGGCGGGTGGCCACTCAAACCATATACTAAACAAGTGGTATAAGAGATGCCACTCGAGCAGTGGTTAGGCCTAGGGCCTAGGGAATCGCTGGGAGCAGCCAGGACAAGCAATGCTGAAGTCGGGAATGGCCCTCGGGATTCGGGAGATGTGCGGAAAGCGCACGCATGCACCAATGTTAACCAATGGTGCGTAAAAGTCAAAGAGTTAAAGTTTAAGGACACTTCCGCTGAACCTAGAGGAACAAAACTTAACACACAGACCCTAGAGGTGTGCACCAGTGTGGGAACACAGGCGGAGCAAAGTTACCTCACCCACAGGAAGTGGGTGCACAGGGTCGAAGTGGCGTCGGGTTTTGACACGCAGGCTCTTGGTGCTTGGAGCTGAAAGGGCTGCAGGCAGGGTGAAGACGAAGTGTCCGGTGGAGTCCAAGGGTGGACTCAAGTTGTAGAGTACCTGAAAGCAGAGGGGACAGAGTCTGGGTCACTCAGCAGTGACCAGGGTGGAACCAGGACGGAACCAGGCAATGTCGGGCGCAATCAGGTGGTCGTCGAGGAGCTTCTCTCCGCTGTCACGTGGGCTCTGGGGCATCTGCGACGTCCAGGAGCAGGTCACGATCTGTCCCACGCAGGCTCTCACCGTCGGTGCAGTCGGCTTCCGGTTTGGAGCAAACAAGCCTTGGTAAGAGCAATCCACGCGGGATTGGAAGATGGCGTCTCACTCGGACCAGGAAGGTCAGAGTCGGGGCTCCCTTTCAGGGGAGCTGGTGTGGATCTGGAGCAACCAGAATCACGAGTCTTCTTTTGTAGTTCGTCGGCACAGGGATCACAAGCCAGCTGGCAAGTGACCGGGCCAACGCGTTGAGCCAAATCGTGCCAAAGGGCCCCACGCAGCACTCGTCGAGTGTGGAGGGCTGAACTTCGGCTCAGGAGTAGCTCAGGGTGGGGGCTTCTCAAACCCCGGTGTACAGCTTCGAGGGTCACTCGTGGGCTGCACGGTCAGCGTCTCGTGGTCACTTCAAGATGGCGTGCCCCACGCTTCCGGTCGCCTCCACGGGTCTCAGCTTTGCAGGGACTGTGGATCGGGCTGTTAGAAGCTGGGCAGGCTTGATCTCGTCGATCTCAGTCGCTCGAGTTCCGGCGGGAACTGCAACTAAGTAGACGTCGAGGGCTGGATGGTGCCTGCTGCTGCAGGGTGGTCACTCCTTGACCACAAGGGAGATTCTTCGGGCTTCCACGTTGAGATGGAGGGCGAAGGGTCCAGAATATCGTCTCAAATGTTTCTTCCAGGAAATCTGATGTGCATTGGCACTGCTCCCACTCTTATTCGAATCTGGTGGGCGTGATTACCTGCTAGGTCCCCTCCTATGGGTGGGACCCAGGAAGTGGGTGGATACACCCCCTTCCTTTGATCCAGGCCGCCCTGGCACGAGGGCTGGAGTGCCCCAGAACCGGTTTGGCCGGATTATGCAAGGGGCAGCCTTGTGCGCCCCAGGCAGTGTCTGGTTTCTTTCAAACCTCCCTGCTACAATACACTATCTCCTGTCTGGAGGGCGGTGACACCCTCCTGTGACAGGAAACCCTTTGTCCAGGACCCCCTTGACTGAGTTTCGGTCAGCTCCAGGGGTCCAGACATTTGTCTGTGGCAGAGGCATCCATTTTGTGGATCTTAAGGCCTTGGGAGAAATCAACCGCATTAAAGTGAAGTAACATGTCTTACCCCTCTAGAGGGGTGGAATGCCATCCCCGTCGCCAGAACTGGCGAGGGGATGGTATTCCAAAGCGTATGACACCTTACACGACATGTTTTGATAAAGCCAAACCAAAGTTGCTAAATAACCGCGAGGATTATAAGGCACTTAATAGTATATGGTATGGCATTATCCTGAAACAGCTTAGGGATTTGTTCCCGACGGCTGCAGACAGGCTCAGCTCATGCTAGAGCTCCATCTCACATAAAACCATGCACCCAGCCTCCAGGATTGGTGAGGCCTGACTATAGGAGTGGCTCACAGGTTTACATGTGTCCAGATATAGGTTTAGACATAGGTATACTATATCTAAGCAAGGGGTGTGTACACCACCTTACCCCAGCTGAGTGATCAGCCAGTTGTGTCAATTTAAGAACCAGCCAGGGGTGGCAAAAGATATGCTGCAGCCCCTGGTAGGCCTTAGTGGCTCCTGTGCCCTGTGCACCTATAGTGCATTCTACAGGGGCTGACAAGGAGTCCATTTCCAATTGGTATGTACTGTGAGAAGTTGGCCTGGTAGGGGATGTTTCCAATTCTGGAACCACCTACTACCTGACCAAACAATCCCCTTATGGTGTCTGGTTGTAAGTCAACCTTATTAGACAAGCTATCCTAGGGGTAGCATGGACTAAGCAGCCTAAAGGCTTAACTTAAGAGGTCGTGTTAAGCGAGCTGTTTTACCACATACAATCCTGTAATACCAAATGAAAGGACACCACACAAGTATATATTATAAAAATATATGTGTTTATTACTAAAAACAATCCCCAGTATTCTTTATGAATAAAGGGGCACAAGCGTTAAATCAAAAGCACTGTTTAAACATACAAAGTTGCACAATTATGGATGAGGGCAGGGGGCCACTCAAACCATATACTAAACAAGTGGTATAAGAGAGGCCACTCGAACAGTGGTTAGGCCTAGGGCCTAGGGAATCGCTGGGAGCAGTCAGGACAAGCAATGCTGAAGTCGGGAATGGCCCTCGGGATTCGGGAGATGTGCGGAAAGCGCACGCATGCACCAATGTTAACCAATGGTGCGTAAAAGTCAAATAGTTAAAGTTTAAGGACACTTCCGCTGAACCTAGAGGAACAAAACTTAACACACAGACCCTAGAGGTGTGCACCAGTGTGGGAACACCGGCGGAGCAAAGTTACCTCACCCACAGGAAGTGGGTGCACAGGGTCGAAGTGGCGTCGGGTTTTGACACGCAGGCTCTTGGTGCTTGAAGCTGAAAGGGCTGCAGGCAGGGTGAAGACGAAGTGTCCGGTGGAGTCCAAGGGTGGACTCAAGTTGTAGAGTACCTGAAAGCAGAGGGGACAGAGTCTGGGTCACTCAGCAGTGACCAGGGTGGAACCAGGACGGAACCAGGCAATGTCGGGCGCAATCAGGTGGTCGTCGAGGCGCTTCTCTTCGCTGTCACGTGGGCTCTGGGGCATCTGCGACGTCCAGGAGCAGGTCACGATCTGTCCCACGCAGGCTCTCACCGTCGGTGCAGTCGGCTTCCGGTTTGGAGCAAACAAGCCTTGGTAAGAGCAATCCACGCGGGATTGGAAGATGGCGCCTTACTCGGACCAGGAAGGTCAGAGTCGGGGCTCCCTTTCAGGGGAGCTGGTGTGGATCTGGAGCAACCAGAATCACGAGTCTTCTTTTGTAGTTCGTCGGCACAGGGACCACAAGCCAGCTGGCAAGTGACCGGGCCAACGCGTTGAGCCAAATCGTGCCAAAGGGCCCCACGCAGCACTCGTCGAGTGTGGAGGGCTGAACTTCGGCTCAGGAGTAGCTCAGGGTGGGGGCTTCTCAAACCCCGGTGTACAGCTTCGAGGGTCACTCGTGGGCTGCACGGTCAGCGTCTCGTGGTCACTTCAAGATGGCGTGCCCCACGCTTCCGGTCGCCTCCACGGGTCTCAGCTTTGCAGGGACTGTGGATCGGGCTGTTAGAAGCTGGGCAGGCTTGATCTCGTCGATCTCAGTCGCTCGAGTTCCGGCGGGAACTGCAACTAAGTAGACGTCGAGGGCTGGATGGTGCCTGCTGCTGCAGGGTGGTCACTCCTTGACCACAAGGGAGATTCTTCGGGCTTCCACGTTGAGATGGAGGGCGAAGGGTCCAGAATATCGTTTCAAATGTTTCTTCCAGGAAATCTGATGTGCATTGGCACTGCTCCCACTCTTATTCGAATCTGGTGGGCGTGATTACCTGCTAGGTCCCCTCCTATGGGTGGGACCCAGGAAGTGGGTGGATACACCCCCTTCCTTTGATCCAGGCCGCCCTGGCACGAGGGCTGGAGTGCCCCAGAACCGGTTTGGCCGGATTATGCAAGGGGCAGCCTTGTGCGCCCCAGGCAGTGTCTGGTTTCTTTCAAACCTCCCTGCTACAATACACTATCTCCTGTCTGGAGGGCGGTGACACCCTCCTGTGACAGGAAACCCTTTGTCCAGGACCCCCTTGACTGGGTTTCGGTCAGCTCCAGGGGTCCAGACATTTGTCTGTGGCAGAGGCATCCATTTTGTGGATCTTAAGGCCTTTGGAGAAATCAACCGCATTAAAGTGAAGTAACATGTCTTACCCCTCTAGAGGGGTGGAATGCCATCCCCGTCGCCAGAACTGGCGAGGGGATGGTATTCCAAAGCGTATGACACCTTACACGACATGTTTTGATAAAGCCAAACCAGAGTTGCTAAATAACCGCGAGGATTATAAGGCACTTAATAGTATATGGTATGGCATTATCCTGAAACAGCTTAGGGATTTGTTCCCGACGGCTGCAGACAGGCTCAGCTCATGCTAGAGCTCCATCTCACATAAAAACCATGCACCCAGCCTCCAGGATTGGTGAGGCCTGTCTATAGGAGTGGCTCATAGGTTTACATGTGTCCAGATATAGGTTTAGACATAGGTATACTATATCTAAGCAAGGGGTGTGTACACCACCTTACCCCAGCTGAGTGATCAGCCAGTTGTGTCAATTTAAGAACCAGCCAGGGGTGGCAAAAGATATGCTGCAGCCCCTGGTAGGCCTTAGTGGCTCCTGTGCCCTGTGCCCCTATAGTGCATTCTACAGGGGCTGACAAGGAGTCCATTTCCAATTGGTATGTACCTAGGGTACATGGAATCCATTTTACAGAGAGAGCAGATGGCCTGGGGCCCTGATTAGCAGGGAACCAGGTCAACTAAGTCAAAAAACCAGCTAAACACAGGCAAAAAATCTGGGGTAACCATAGTCAGGTAGCCACCTTCCTACATGTACCTAGGGTACATGGAATCCATTTTACAGAGAGAGCAGATGGCCTGGGGCCCTGATTAGCAGGGAACCAGGTCAACTAAGTCAAAAAACCAGCTAAACACAGGCAAAAAATCTGGGGTAACCATAGTCAGGTAGCCACCTTCCTACATAACCCCCCCCCCCAAACGAAAGGAGATAAGGCTATCCTTGGCCAGGTAAGCCTATATTGCCTGAGTGGCCATATAAGGAAGTACCTGCACTAGCATGGGTACCCCCTGTCTCATGGTCCACTAAGCAGTCCCTCACCCTTTGGGTATTAGAGGGCCTCCACCATAGGGAATCACTACCTTGGGTGTGTTTATGCAAAGTTAAAGGCTGGTTTGGATATGGAGTATTGAAGTTAGGCTCTACTAAGTTAGGGCTTGGCTTCCTCCAATTATCTTCCACCAGGTGTGCCTTTCTTTCTTTAACTGAGTTGCACTGTGCTCTCAGGGTCAGCCTCTGGCTACCTAAAGCTGGAGGCTGGGTCCCTCTGTTTGGCTTGCTGGAGGGACAGTTCAGGTTTGGGCCCCTTGGGTCCCAGGTTTGGCTGTGCCCAACAGAATCCATCTGTGGGAGGTCCCTAACTACTTTTAAGGGGGCTCCCTCAGGAGTTTTTAAAGTTTTCACCTTACTAGGGCTACTAGTTTTGGTGCACCTAATCTTTTGATGGGGGTGCTTTATTTGACAGGGGGCCCTCTGGGTCTCACTGTCCTTCTTGTCCTCTGCAGCCCTGGGCTGGCTAAGGCAAGGTAGAGAGGGGCAGGTTACCTGCTCCAGACTGGGTCCCACCTGAGAAGGGTCCACTGACATCAGAGGTTCTGTCAGGCTAGGCCCAACCACCTCTGGGGCAGCTCCTTCATCAGGGGTAAGATCAGTTCCCTGAGGAGGCTGATCCTGTCCTAAAGTCTGGTGAGGGGGAGATTTCTCTTCCTCCTCCATGCTCTCAGTTTGTGTGGAGTTATCCATCATTTCAGGTTTCACAACACACATGTCAGTTTGAGTTTGGGCTGTGGCCATCACAGCCCCACCAACCTTTTCAGGAGGAGACTCAGTTTGGGTTTCTGCTGTTATCATAACAGCTTTGCTATTCTGTTCAGGAAGAGCTTTTACTAAAGATGGGGCAGAGAGTTTCTCAGCCCTACCAACCCTTTCAGGAAGGACATCTTGGATTGGGGCTGTAGCCAGTACAGCCTCACTAACCTTTCCATGGGAATTCACCATTCTAGAATGGGTTTCCTGTTCAACCTCAGCCCAGGCTGAGATTTCTAAATCATTACCCAGTAGACAGTCCACAGGCAAGTTTGGTGACACTGCCACTCTCTTTGGGCCAGTGACACCTCCCCAGCTGAGACTTACTACTGCCATGGGATGATTTGTTTGGATGCCATCAATGTTTATTACCTGGTATGTGGCACCAGGTAAAAGTTGCTTAGAGGGGACTATGCCATCAGCCACCATGGTGATGCTAGCCCCTGTGTCTCTATACGCTTCAACTCTTAAACCATTGATGATGGGTTCTTGTCTATACTTGCTCAAAGTATTTGGGCAAGCAGAGAAGTTGGCAAACCCCATGCCAGCCTCATAAACAAGATTAGTGGGTGATGGGGACCTGGATAGGCCAGGGTCCACTTGATTTCCAAAAGTAAACCCACCCAGATTCCTGGGTGTGCTTCCACTTCCTGGGGGATTACTGCTGACAGTAACAGGAGGTGTTGAAGCTGGCTTTGGAGGTATATTTTCTTTATTGTTATTCCTGGGACAACAGCTGTCTGTTTTGTAATGCCCCACCTGTTTACAGGGATAACAATAGGGCTTTTTCTCAGTTGAAGAAGTGTCTTGGGACCCACCCCCATCCTTGGAGTTTTGGGGCCCTGGGGAAGTCTTTTCTTTACTTTTATCCCTACCCTTATCTTGAGGCTTGGTAGACTCCTTCTTCTGGTTACTGTCCTGATTCTTAGGCCTAATCCTGGTTCTGACCCATTTGTCTGCCTTCTTTCCCAATTCTTGGGGAGAGGTCAGATCAGAGTCTACCAGGTGCTGGTGTAAGAGCTGGTTCTGACAATTACTTAGGATCTGCTCCCTCATAATCAAATTATACAATCCTGTAAAGTCATGTACTTTGCTGCCATGTAGCCAACCCTCCAGAGCCTTAGTAGCACAATCTACAAAATCAGTCCAGTCCTGAGTCTGTGTCTTCTGGGTATCTCTGAACTTCAACCTGTACTGTTCAGTGGTTAAGCCAAACCCATCTATCAGAACACTCTTCAGGACTTTGTAATTGTTTGCATCCTCATGTCTAACAGTGAGGAGCTTGTCTCTCCCTTTCTCTGAAAAGGAGTACCATAAGATTGCTGCCCACTGTTCCTCAGGAACCTGCTGTACCATGCAGGCTCTCTCAAGAGCAGTCATCCATTTGTGGATGTCATCCCCTTCCTTGTAGGGGGGCACAATCTTTGTCAGGTTTCTACTATCATAGGACCTGGGTTTCTCTTTAGGAATATTGCTGCCACCAGTGGCACCTAAGCCACACAATTTTTGCTCTCTTGCCAAGGCAAGTCTAGCTTGAGCCAAGGCTACCTCCTCCCTCTCTATCTGGAGTTTGACAGCCCTCATTCTGGCCCTATGTTCTAGCTTTTGAGAAGCACCCATGCTTCTCTGTGATTCTCTGGAGGCACTAGAAATATGAGAGTCCCCTGAGGGGGATCTCACTCTTCTGTTGCCTGGGAGAATAACATGTTGGGTTCTGGGGAGGTGCTGGCCCTCTCCATTCCCCAGTAGGTCCAAGTTGGCCTGGCTAAGCCTACCAACTGGAACCTGGCTACCCTGATCCTGTACTTCTAAGTCCTCAACCTCTGAGTCCTCATCCAAGTCATCATCATCCTCCTCTTCAGGGGGATCAACTGCAGGGGGGTTCCCTCCAGTTCCTGTATCTAGGGAAGCTGCTTTTGCCTTCTCTAAGTCATCCTGTTCTAGGATTTCTACCAGGATTAGGCAGGTGGGGCTTCTGCCCCTTTTTAACCCTCTTGCTTTGCACAAGGCAATCAAGTCTCTGCGGGTTAGTTTGTCATATCCAAAAGTTGCCTGGGTAGGGTCAACTGTCACAGGACTAGACCCTGAGGCCTTTCCTGTGTCAGACATGGTTACTAGTGAGGTGTAAGTGGTGCACTTACCTACACTAAGTGTTTTCCTACTGGACCTTGCTAGTGAGTTGTAGTCAGGGGTGTGCTACTCCCTTCAACCTACAACTACTAAGTTCAGTAGAACTTAATATGCTAAGCTTTTGATTTTATATGTACCTAGAGGTACTTGATGTGATCTTTCAATTTGATATAAAGATTGCAATGGTAAAACAACAGCAAGCTCAAATCCGCACCGCTGCTCACCAATGTGAGAAGTTGGCCTGGTAGGGGATGTTTCCAATTCTGGAACCACCTACTACCTGACCAAACAATCCCCTTATGGTGTCTGGTTGTAAGTCAACCTTATTAGACAAGCTATCCTAGGGGTAGCATGGACTAAGCAGCCTAAAGGCTTAACTTAAGAGGTCGTGTTAAGCGAGCTGTTTTACCAAATACAATCCTGTAATACCAAATGAAAGGACACCACACAAGTATATATTATAAAAATATATGTGTTTATTACTAAAAACAATCCCCAGTATTCTTTATGAATAAAGGGGCACAAGCGTTAAATCAAAAAGCACTGTTTAAACATACAAGTTGCACAATTATGGATGAGGGCGGGTGGCCACTCAAACCATATACTAAACAAGTGGTATAAGAGATGCCACTCGAGCAGTGGTTAGGCCTAGGGCCTAGGGAATCGCTGGGAGCAGCCAGGACAAGCAATGCTGAAGTCGGGAATGGCCCTCGGGATTCGGGAGATGTGCGGAAAGCGCACGCATGCACCAATGTTAACCAATGGTGCGTAAAAGTCAAAGAGTTAAAGTTTAAGGACACTTCCGCTGAACCTAGAGGAACAAAACTTAACACACAGACCCTAGAGGTGTGCACCAGTGTGGGAACACCGGCGGAGCAAAGTTACCTCACCCACAGGAAGTGGGTGCACAGGGTCGAAGTGGCGTCGGGTTTTGACACGCAGGCTCTTGGTGCTTGGAGCTGAAAGGGCTGCAGGCAGGGTGAAGACGAAGTGTCCGGTGGAGTCCAAGGGTGGACTCAAGTTGTAGAGTACCTGAAAGCAGAGGGGACAGAGTCTGGGTCACTCAGCAGTGACCAGGGTGGAACCAGGACGGAACCAGGCAATGTCGGGCGCAATCAGGTGGTCGTCGAGGAGCTTCTCTCCGCTGTCACGTGGGCTCTGGGGCATCTGCGACGTCCAGGAGCAGGTCACGATCTGTCCCACGCAGGCTCTCACCATCGGTGCAGTCAGCTTCAAGTTTGGAGCAAACAAGCCTTGGTAAGAGCAATCCACGCAGGATCGGAAGATTGCTTCTCACTCGGACCAGGAAGGTCAGAGTCGGGGCTCCTTTTCAGGGGAGCTGGTGTGGATCTGGAGCAACCAGATTCACGAGTCGTCTTAGGTAGTTCGTCGGCACAGGGACCACAAGCCAGCTGGCAAGTGACCGGGCCAACGCGTTGAGCCAAATCGTGCCAAAGGGCCCCACGCAGCACTCGTCGAGTGTGGAGGGCTGAACTTCGGCTCAGGAGTAGCTCAAGGTGGGGGCTTCTCAAACCCCGGTGTACAGCTTCGATGGTCACTTGTGGGCTGCACGGTCAGCGTCTCGTGGTCATTTCAAGATGGCGTGCCCCACGCTTCCGGTCGCCTCCACGGGTCTCAGCTTTGCAGGGACTGTGGATCGGGCTGTTAGAAGCTGGGCAGGCTTGATCTCGTTGATCTCAGTCGCTCGAGTTCTGGCGGGAACTGCAACTAAGTAGACGTCGAGGGCTGGATGGTGCCTGCTGCTGCAGGGTGGTCACTCCTTGACCACAAGGGAGATTCTTCGGGCTTCCACGTTGAGATGGAGGGCGAAGGGTCCAGAATATCGTTTCAAATGTTTCTTCCAGGAAATCTGATGTGCATTGGCACTGCTCCCACTCTTATTCGAATCTGGTGGGCGTGATTACCTGCTAGGTCCCCTCCTATGGGTGGGAACCAGGAAGTGGGTGGATACACCCCCTTCCTTTGATCCAGGCCGCCCTGGCACGAGGGCTGGAGTGCCCCAGAACCGGTTTGGCCGGATTATGCAAGGGGCAGCCTTGTGCGCCCCAGGCAGTGTCTGGTTTCTTTCAAACCTCCCTGCTACAATACACTATCTCCTGTCTGGAGGGCGGTGACACCCTCCTGTGACAGGAAACCCTTTGTCCAGGACCCCCTTGACTGAGTTTCGGTCAGCTCCAGGGGTCCAGACATTTGTCTGTGGCAGAGGCATCCATTTTGTGGATCTTAAGGCCTTGGGAGAAATCAACCGCATTAAAGTGAAGTAACATGTCTTACCCCTCTAGAGGGGTGGAATGCCATCCCCGTCGCCAGAACTGGCGAGGGGATGGTATTCCAAAGCGTATGACACCTTACACGACATGTTTTGATAAAGCCAAACCAAAGTTGCTAAATAACCGCGAGGATTATAAGGCACTGTGAGAAGTTGGCCTGGTAGGGGATGTTTCCAATTCTGGAACCACCTACTACCTGACCAAACAATCCCCTTATGGTGTCTGGTTGTAAGTCAACCTTATTAGACAAGCTATCCTAGTGGTAGCATGGACTAAGCAGCCTAAAGGCTTAACTTAAGAGGTCGTGTTAAGCGAGCTGTTTTACCACATACAATCCTGTAATACCAAATGAAAGGACACCACACAAGTATATATTATAAAAATATATGTGTTTATTACTAAAAACAATCCCCAGTATTCTTTATGAATAAAGGGGCACAAGCGTTAAATCAAAAGCACTGTTTAAACATACAAAGTTGCACAATTATGGATGAGGGCAGGGGGCCACTCAAACCATATACTAAACAAGTGGTATAAGAGAGGCCACTCGAACAGTGGTTAGGCCTAGGGCCTAGGGAATCGCTGGGAGCAGTCAGGACAAGCAATGCTGAAGTCGGGAATGGCCCTCGGGATTCGGGAGATGTGCGGAAAGCGCACGCATGCACCAATGTTAACCAATGGTGCGTAAAAGTCAAATAGTTAAAGTTTAAGGACACTTCCGCTGAACCTAGAGGAACAAAACTTAACACACAGACCCTAGAGGTGTGCACCAGTGTGGGAACACCGGCGGAGCAAAGTTACCTCACCCACAGGAAGTGGGTGCACAGGGTCGAAGTGGCGTCGGGTTTTGACACGCAGGCTCTTGGTGCTTGAAGCTGAAAGGGCTGCAGGCAGGGTGAAGACGAAGTGTCCGGTGGAGTCCAAGGGTGGACTCAAGTTGTAGAGTACCTGAAAGCAGAGGGGACAGAGTCTGGGTCACTCAGCAGTGACCAGGGTGGAACCAGGACGGAACCAGGCAATGTCGGGCGCAATCAGGTGGTCGTCGAGGCGCTTCTCTTCGCTGTCACGTGGGCTCTGGGGCATCTGCGACGTCCAGGAGCAGGTCACGATCTGTCCCACGCAGGCTCTCACCGTCGGTGCAGTCGGCTTCCGGTTTGGAGCAAACAAGCCTTGGTAAGAGCAATCCACGCGGGATTGGAAGATGGCGTCTCACTCGGACCAGGAAGGTCAGAGTCGGGGCTCCCTTTCAGGGGAGCTGGTGTGGATCTGGAGCAACCAGAATCACGAGTCTTCTTTTGTAGTTCGTCGGCACAGGGACCACAAGCCAGCTGGCAAGTGACCGGGCCAACGCGTTGAGCCAAATCGTGCCAAAGGGCCCCACGCAGCACTCGTCGAGTGTGGAGGGCTGAACTTCGGCTCAGGAGTAGCTCAGGGTGGGGGCTTCTCAAACCCCGGTGTACAGCTTCGAGGGTCACTCGTGGGCTGCACGGTCAGCGTCTCGTGGTCACTTCAAGATGGCGTGCCCCACGCTTCCGGTCGCCTCCACGGGTCTCAGCTTTGCATGGACTGTGGATCGGGCTGTTAGAAGCTGGGCAGGCTTGATCTCGTCGATCTCAGTCGCTCGAGTTCCGGCGGGAACTGCAACTAAGTAGACGTCGAGGGCTGGATGGTGCCTGCTGCTGCAGGGTGGTCACTCCTTGACCACAAGGGAGATTCTTCGGGCTTCCACGTTGAGATGGAGGGCGAAGGGTCCAGAATATCGTTTCAAATGTTTCTTCCAGGAAATCTGATGTGCATTGGCACTGCTCCCACTCTTATTCGAATCTGGTGGGCGTGATTACCTGCTAGGTCCCCTCCTATGGGTGGGACCCAGGAAGTGGGTGGATACACCCCCTTCCTTTGATCCAGGCCGCCCTGGCACGAGGGCTGGAGTGCCCCAGAACCGGTTTGGCCGGATTATGCAAGGGGCAGCCTTGTGCGCCCCAGGCAGTGTCTGGTTTCTTTCAAACCTCCTTGCTACAATACACTATCTCCTGTCTGGAGGGCGGTGACACCCTCCTGTGACAGGAAACCCTTTGTCCAGGACCCCCTTGACTGGGTTTCGGTCAGCTCCAGGGGTCCAGACATTTGTCTGTGGCAGAGGCATCCATTTTGTGGATCTTAAGGCCTTTGGAGAAATCAACCGCATTAAAGTGAAGTAACATGTCTTACCCCTCTAGAGGGGTGGAATGCCATCCCCGTCGCCAGAACTGGCGAGGGGATGGTATTCCAAAGCGTATGACACCTTACACGACATGTTTTGATAAAGCCAAACCAGAGTTGCTAAATAACCGCGAGGATTATAAGGCACTTAATAGTATATGGTATGGCATTATCCTGAAACAGCTTAGGGATTTGTTCCCGACGGCTGCAGACAGGCTCAGCTCATGCTAGAGCTCCATCTCACATAAAAACCATGCACCCAGCCTCCAGGATTGGTGAGGCCTGTCTATAGGAGTGGCTCACAGGTTTACATGTGTCCAGATATAGGTTTAGACATAGGTATACTATATCTAAGCAAGGGGTGTGTACACCACCTTACCCCAGCTGAGTGATCAGCCAGTTGTGTCAATTTAAGAACCAGCCAGGGGTGGCAAAAGATATGCTGCAGCCCCTGGTAGGCCTTAGTGGCTCCTGTGCCCTGTGCACCTATAGTGCATTCTACAGGGGCTGACAAGGAGTCCATTTCCAATTGGTATGTACCTAGGGTACATGGAATCCATTTTACAGAGAGAGCAGATGGCCTGGGGCCCTGATTAGCAGGGAACCAGGTCAACTAAGTCAAAAAACCAGCTAAACACAGGCAAAAAATCTGGGGTAACCATAGTCAGGTAGCCACCTTCCTACATAACCCCCCCCCAAACGAAAGGAGATAAGGCTATCCTTGGCCAGGTAAGCCTATATTGCCTGAGTGGCCATATAAGGAAGTACCTGCACTAGCATGGGTACCCCCTGTCTCATGGTCCACTAAGCAGTCCCTCACCCTTTGGGTATTAGAGGGTCTCCACCATAGGGAATCACTACCTTGGGTGTGTTTATGCAAAGTTAAAGGCTGGTTTGGATATGGAGTATTGAAGTGAGGCTCTACTAATTTAGGGCTTAGCTTCCTCCAATTATCTTCCACCATGTGTGCCTTTCTTTCTTTAACTGAGTTGCACTGTGCTCTCAGGGTCAACCTCTGGCTACCTAAAGCTGGAGGCTGGGTCCCTCTGTTTGGCTTGCTGGAGGGACAGTTCAGGTTTGGGCCCTTTGGGTCCCAGGTTTGGCTGTGCCCAACAGAATCCATCTGGGGGAGGTCCCTAACTGTTTTTAAGGGGGCTCCCTCAGGAGTTTTTAAAGTTTTCACCTTACTAGGGCTACTAGTTTTGGTGCACCTAATCTTTTGATGGGGGTGCTTTATTTGACAGGGGGCCCTCTGGGTCTCACTGTCCTTCTTGTCCTCTGCAGCCCTGGGCTGGCTAAGGCAAGGGAGAGAGGGGCAGGTTACCTGCTCCAGACTGGGTCCCACCTGAGAAGGGTCCAGTGACATCAGAGGTTCTGTCAGGCTACGCCCAACCACCTCTGGGGCAGTTCCTTCATCAGGGGTAAGATCAGTTCCCTGAGGAGGCTGATCCTGTCCTAAAGTCTGGTGAGGGGGAGATTTCTCTTCCTCCTCCATGCTCTCAGTTTGTGTGGAGTTATCCATCATTTCAGGTTTCACAACACACGTGTCAGTTTGAGTTTGGGCTGTGGCCATCACAGCCCCACCAACCTTTTCAGGAGGAGACTCAGTTTGGGTTTCTGCTGTTATCATAACAGCTTTGCTATTCTGTTCAGGAAGAGCTTTTGCTAAAGATGGGGCAGGGAGTATCTCCGCCCTACCAACCTTTTCAGGAAGGACATCTTGAATTGGGGCTGTAGCCATTACAGCCCCACTAACCTTTCCATTGGAATTTACCATTCTAGAATGGATTTCCTGTTCAACCCCAGCCCAGGCTGAGATTTCTAAATCATTACCCAGTAGACAGTCTACAGGCAAGTTTGGGGACACTGCCACTCTCTTTGGGCCAATGACACCTCCCCAGCTGAGACTTACTACTGCCATGGGATGATTTGTTTGGATTCCATCAATGTTTGTAACCTGGTATGTGGCACCAGGTAAAAGTTGCTTAGAGGGGACTATGCCATCAGCCACCATGGTGATGCTAGCCCCTGTGTCTCTAAAAGCCTCAACTTTCAAACCATTGATGATGGGTTCTTGTCTATACTTGCTCAAAGTATTTGGGCAAGCAGAGAAGTTGGCAAACCCCATGCCAACCTCATAAACAAGATCATTGGGTGATGGGGACCTGGATAGGCCAGGGTCCACCTGATTTCCAAAAGTAAACCCACCCAGATTCCTGGGTGTGCTTCCACTTCCTGGGGGATTACTGCTGACAGTAACAGGAGGTGTTGAAGCTGGCTTTGGAGGTATATTTTCTTTATTGTTATTCTTGGGACAACAGCTGTCTGTTTTGTAATGCCCCACCTGTTTACAGGCATAACAATAAGGCTTTTTCTCAGTTGAAGAAGTGTCTTGGGACCCACCCCCATCCTTGGAGTTTTGGGGCCCTGGGGAAGTCTTTTCTTTACTTTTATCCCCACCCTTATCTTGAGGCTTGGTAGACTCCTTCTTCTGGTTACTGTCCTGATTCTTAGGCCTAATCCTGGTTCTGACCCATTTGTCTGCCTTCTTTCCCAATTCTTGGGGAGAGGTCAGATCAGAGTCTACCAGGTGCTGGTGTAAGAGCTGGTTCTGACAATTACTTAGGATCTGCTCCCTCATAATCAAATTATACAACCCTGTAAAGTCATGTACTTTGCTGCCATGTAGCCAACCCTCCAGAGCCTTAGTAGCACAATCTACAAAATCAGTCCAGTCCTGAGTCTGTGTCTTCTGGGTGTCTCTGAACTTGAACCTGTACTGTTCAGTGGTTAAGCCAAACCCATCTATCAGAACACTCTTCAGGACTTTGTAATTGTTTGCATCCTCATGTCTGACAGTGAGGAGCTTGTCCCTCCCTTTCTCTGAAAAGGAGTACCATAAGATTGCTGCCCACTGTTCCTCAGGAACCTGCTGTACCATGCAGGCTCTCTCAAGAGCAGTCATCCATTTGTGGATGTCATCCCCTTCTTTGAAGGGGGGCACAATCTTTGTCAGGTTTCTACTATCATAGGACCTGGGTTTCTCTTTAGGAATATTGCTGCCACCAGTGGCACCTAAGCCACACAATTTTTGCTCTCTTGCCAAGGCAAGTCTAGCTTGAGCCAAGGCTACCTCCTCCCTCTCTATCTGGAGTTTGACAGCCCTCATTCTGGCCCTATGTTCTAGCTTTTGAGAAGCACCCATGCTTCTCTGTGATTCTCTGGAGGCACTAGAAATATGAGAGTCCCCTGAGGGGGATCTCACTCTTCTGTTGCCTGGGAGAATAACATGTTGGGTTCTGGGGAGGTGCTGGCCCTCTCCATTCCCCAGTAGGTCCAAGTTGGCCTGGCTAAGCCTACCAACTGGAACCTGGCTACCCTGATCCTGTACTTCTAAGTCCTCAACCTCTGAGTCCTCATCCAAGTCATCATCATCCTCCTCTTCAGGGGGATCAACTGCAGGGGGGTTCCCTCCAGTTCCTGTATCTAGGGAAGCTGCCTTTGCCCTCTCTAAGTCATCCTGTTCTAGGAGTCCTATCAGGATTAGGCAGGTGGGGCTTCTGCCCCTTTTTAACCCTCTTGCTTTGCACAAGACAATCAAGTCTCTGCGGGTTAGTTTGTCATATCCAGAAGTTGCCTGGGTAGGGTCAACTGTCACAGGACTAGACCCTGAGGCCTTTCCTGTGTCGGACATGGTTACTAGTGAGGTGTAAGTGGTGCACTTACCTACACTAAGTGTTTTCCTACTGGACCTTGCTAGTGAGTTGTAGTCAGGGGTGTGCTACTCCCTTCAACCTACAACTACTAAGTTCAGTAGAACTTAATATGCTAAGCTTTTGATTTTATATGTACCTAGAGGTACTTGATGTGATCTTTCAATTTGATATAAAGATTGCAATGGTAAAACAACAGCAAGCTCAAATCCGCACCGCTGCTCACCAATGTGAGAAGTTGGCCTGGTAGGGGATGTTTCCAATTCTGGAACCACCTACTACCTGACCAAACAATCCCCTTATGGTGTCTGGTTGTAAGTCAACCTTATTAGACAAGCTATCCTAGTGGTAGCATGGACTAAGCAGCCTAAAGGCTTAACTTAAGAGGTCGTGTTAAGCGAGCTGTTTTACCACATACAATCCTGTAATACCAAATGAAAGGACACCACACAAGTATATATTATAAAAATATATGTGTTTATTACTAAAAACAATCCCCAGTATTCTTTATGAATAAAGGGGCACAAGCGTTAAATCAAAAGCACTGTTTAAACATACAAAGTTGCACAATTATGGATGAGGGCAGGGGGCCACTCAAACCATATACTAAACAAGTGGTATAAGAGAGGCCACTCGAACAGTGGTTAGGCCTAGGGCCTAGGGAATCGCTGGGAGCAGTCAGGACAAGCAATGCTGAAGTCGGGAATGGCCCTCGGGATTCGGGAGATGTGCGGAAAGCGCACGCATGCACCAATGTTAACCAATGGTGCGTAAAAGTCAAATAGTTAAAGTTTAAGGACACTTCCGCTGAACCTAGAGGAACAAAACTTAACACACAGACCCTAGAGGTGTGCACCAGTGTGGGAACACCGGCGGAGCAAAGTTACCTCACCCACAGGAAGTGGGTGCACAGGGTCGAAGTGGCGTCGGGTTTTGACACGCAGGCTCTTGGTGCTTGAAGCTGAAAGGGCTGCAGGCAGGGTGAAGACGAAGTGTCCGGTGGAGTCCAAGGGTGGACTCAAGTTGTAGAGTACCTGAAAGCAGAGGGGACAGAGTCTGGGTCACTCAGCAGTGACCAGGGTGGAACCAGGACGGAACCAGGCAATGTCGGGCGCAATCAGGTGGTCGTCGAGGCGCTTCTCTTCGCTGTCACGTGGGCTCTGGGGCATCTGCGACGTCCAGGAGCAGGTCACGATCTGTCCCACGCAGGCTCTCACCGTCGGTGCAGTCGGCTTCCGGTTTGGAGCAAACAAGCCTTGGTAAGAGCAATCCACGCGGGATTGGAAGATGGCGTCTCACTCGGACCAGGAAGGTCAGAGTCGGGGCTCCCTTTCAGGGGAGCTGGTGTGGATCTGGAGCAACCAGAATCACGAGTCTTCTTTTGTAGTTCGTCGGCACAGGGACCACAAGCCAGCTGGCAAGTGACCGGGCCAACGCGTTGAGCCAAATCGTGCCAAAGGGCCCCACGCAGCACTCGTCGAGTGTGGAGGGCTGAACTTCGGCTCAGGAGTAGCTCAGGGTGGGGGCTTCTCAAACCCCGGTGTACAGCTTCGAGGGTCACTCGTGGGCTGCACGGTCAGCGTCTCGTGGTCACTTCAAGATGGCGTGCCCCACGCTTCCGGTCGCCTCCACGGGTCTCAGCTTTGCATGGACTGTGGATCGGGCTGTTAGAAGCTGGGCAGGCTTGATCTCGTCGATCTCAGTCGCTCGAGTTCCGGCGGGAACTGCAACTAAGTAGACGTCGAGGGCTGGATGGTGCCTGCTGCTGCAGGGTGGTCACTCCTTGACCACAAGGGAGATTCTTCGGGCTTCCACGTTGAGATGGAGGGCGAAGGGTCCAGAATATCGTTTCAAATGTTTCTTCCAGGAAATCTGATGTGCATTGGCACTGCTCCCACTCTTATTCGAATCTGGTGGGCGTGATTACCTGCTAGGTCCCCTCCTATGGGTGGGACCCAGGAAGTGGGTGGATACACCCCCTTCCTTTGATCCAGGCCGCCCTGGCACGAGGGCTGGAGTGCCCCAGAACCGGTTTGGCCGGATTATGCAAGGGGCAGCCTTGTGCGCCCCAGGCAGTGTCTGGTTTCTTTCAAACCTCCTTGCTACAATACACTATCTCCTGTCTGGAGGGCGGTGACACCCTCCTGTGACAGGAAACCCTTTGTCCAGGACCCCCTTGACTGGGTTTCGGTCAGCTCCAGGGGTCCAGACATTTGTCTGTGGCAGAGGCATCCATTTTGTGGATCTTAAGGCCTTTGGAGAAATCAACCGCATTAAAGTGAAGTAACATGTCTTACCCCTCTAGAGGGGTGGAATGCCATCCCCGTCGCCAGAACTGGCGAGGGGATGGTATTCCAAAGCGTATGACACCTTACACGACATGTTTTGATAAAGCCAAACCAGAGTTGCTAAATAACCGCGAGGATTATAAGGCACTTAATAGTATATGGTATGGCATTATCCTGAAACAGCTTAGGGATTTGTTCCCGACGGCTGCAGACAGGCTCAGCTCATGCTAGAGCTCCATCTCACATAAAAACCATGCACCCAGCCTCCAGGATTGGTGAGGCCTGTCTATAGGAGTGGCTCACAGGTTTACATGTGTCCAGATATAGGTTTAGACATAGGTATACTATATCTAAGCAAGGGGTGTGTACACCACCTTACCCCAGCTGAGTGATCAGCCAGTTGTGTCAATTTAAGAACCAGCCAGGGGTGGCAAAAGATATGCTGCAGCCCCTGGTAGGCCTTAGTGGCTCCTGTGCCCTGTGCACCTATAGTGCATTCTACAGGGGCTGACAAGGAGTCCATTTCCAATTGGTATGTACCTAGGGTACATGGAATCCATTTTACAGAGAGAGCAGATGGCCTGGGGCCCTGATTAGCAGGGAACCAGGTCAACTAAGTCAAAAAACCAGCTAAACACAGGCAAAAAATCTGGGGTAACCATAGTCAGGTAGCCACCTTCCTACAGGCACTTAATAGTATATGGTATGGCATTATCCTGAAACAGCTTAGGGATTTGTTCCCGACGGCTGCAGACAGGCTCAGCTCATGCTAGAGCTCCATCTCACATAAAACCATGCACCCAGCCTCCAGGATTGGTGAGGCCTGACTATAGGAGTGGCTCACAGGTTTACATGTGTCCAGATATAGGTTTAGACATAGGTATACTATATCTAAGCAAGGGGTGTGTACACCACCTTACCCCAGCTGAGTGATCAGCCAGTTGTGTCAATTTAAGAACCAGCCAGGGGTGGCAAAAGATATGCTGCAGCCCCTGGTAGGCCTTAGTGGCTCCTGTGCCCTGTGCACCTATAGTGCATTCTACAGGGGCTGACAAGGAGTCCATTTCCAATTGGTATGTACCTAGGGTACATGGAATCCATTTTACAGAGAGAGCAGATGGCCTGGGGCCCTGATTAGCAGGGAACCAGGTCAACTAAGTCAAAAAACCAGCTAAACACAGGCAAAAAATCTGGGGTAACCATAGTCAGGTAGCCACCTTCCTACAGCAGCCTTGTGCGCCCCAGGCAGTGTCTGGTTTCTTTCAAACCTCCCTGCTACAATCCACTATCTCCTGTCTGGAGGGCGGTGACACCCTCCTGTGACAGGAAACCCTTGGTCCAGGACCCCTTTGGCTGAGTTTCGGTCAGCTGCAGGGGTCCAGACATTTGTCTGTGGCAGAGGCATCCATTTTGTGGATCTAAGGTCTTTGGAGAAATCAACCGCATTAAAGCAAAGTAACATGTCTTACCCCTCTAGAGGGGTGGAATGCTATCCCCGTCGCCAGAACTGGCGAGGGGATAGTATTCCAAATCGTATGACACCTTACACGACATGTTTTGATAAAGCCAAACCAAAGTTGCTATATAACCGCGAGGATTATAAGGCACTTAAGAGTATATGGTATGGCATTATCCTGAAACAGCTTAGGGAGTTGTTCCCGACAGCTGCAGACAGGCTCAGCTCATGCTAGAGCTCCATCTCACATGAAACCACGCACTCTGCCTCCAGGATTGATGAGGCCTTCCATAGGAGTGGCTCACAGGTTAATATGTGTCCAGATATAGGTTTAGATATAGGTATACTATATCTAAGCAAGGGGTGATTACACCACCTTACCCCAGCTGAGTGATCAGCCAGTTGTGTCAATTTAAGAACCAGCCAGGGGTGGCAAAAGATATGCTGCAGCCCCTGGTAGGCCTTGGTGGCCCCTATGCCCTGGGCACCTATAGTGCATTATACAGGGGCTGACAAGGGGTCCATTTCCAATTGGGGTATGTACCTAGGGTACATGGAATCCATTTTACAGAGAGAGCAGATGGCCTGGGGCCCTGATTAGCAGGGAACCAGGTCAACTAAGTCAAAAAACCAGCTAAACACAGGCGAAAAAATCCGGGGTAACCATAGTCAGGTAGCCACCTTCCTACAGTCCCCCAGGCTGTGCTTGGTCCCCCTGGTTGCTCTTGGTCCCCCAGGCTGTGCTTGGTCCCCCATGCTGTGCTTGGTCCCCCAGGCTGTGCTTGGTCCCCCAGGCTGTGCTTGGTCCCCCTGGTTGCTCTTGGTCCCCCAGGCTGTGCTTGGTCCCCCAGGCTGTGCTTGGTACCCCAGGCTGTGCTTGGTCCTCCTGGTTGCTCTTGGTCCCCCAGGCTGTGCTTGGTCCCCCAGGCTGTTCTTGGTCCCCCAGGCTGTGCTTGGTCCCCCAGGCTGTGCTTGGTCCCCCAGGCTGTGCTTGGTCCCTCCGGTTGCTCTTGGTCCCCCAGGCTGTGCTTGGTCCCCCAGGCTGTGCTTGGTCCCCCTGGTTGCTCTTGGTCCCCCAGGCTGTGCTTGGTACCCCAGGCTCTGCTTGGTCCCCCAGGCTCTGCTTGGTCCCCCAGGCTCTGCTTGGTCCCCCTGGTTGCTCTTGGTCCCTCAGGCTGTGCTTGGTCCCCCAGGCTGTGCTTGGTCCCCCGGGCTGTGCTTGGTCCCCCAGGCTGTGCTTGGTCCCCCTGGTTGCTCTTGGTCCCCCTGGCTGTGCATGGTACCCCTGGCTGTGCTTGGTCCCCCTGGTTGCTCTTGGTCCACCAGGCTGTGCTTGGTCCCCCAGGCTGTGCTTGGTCCCCTGGTTGCTCTTGGTCCCCCAGGCTGTGCTTGGTCCCACAGGCTGTGCTTGGTCCCCCAGGCTGTGCTTGGTCCCCCTGGTTGCTTTTGGTCCCCCAGGCTGTGCTTGGTACCCCTGGCTGTGCTTGGTCCCCCTGGTTGCTCTTGGTCCCCCAGGCTGTGCTTGGGTCCCCATGGTTGCTCCTGGTCCCCCAGGCTGTGCTTGGTCCCCCAGGCTGTGCTTGGTCCCCCAGCTGTGCTTGGTCCCCCTGGTTGCTCATGGTCCCCCAGGCTGTGCTTGGTCCCCCAGGCTGTGCTTGGTCCCCCAGGCTGTGCTTGGTCCCCCTGGTTGCTCTTGGTCCCCCAGGCTTGTGCTTGGTCCCCCAGGCTGTGCTTGGTCCCCCTGGTTGCTCTTGGTCCCCCAGGCTTGTGCTTGGTCCCCCAGGCAGTGCTTGGTCCCCCTGGTTGCTCTTGGTCCCCCAGGCTGTGCTTTGTCCCCCAGGCTGTGCTTGGTCCCCAGGCTGTGCTTGGTCCCCCTGGTTGCTCTTGGTCCCCCTGGCTGTGCTTGGTACCCCTGGCTGTGCTTGGTCCCCCTGGTTGCTCTTGGTCCCCCAGGCTTTGCTTGGTCCCCCAGGCTGTGCTTGGTCCCCCTAGTTGCTCTTAGTCCCCCAGGCTGTGCTTGGTACCCCAGGCTGTGCTTGGTCCCCCAGGCTCTGCTTGGTCCCCCTGGTTGCTCTTGGTCCCCCAGGCTGTGCTTGGTCCCCCAGACTGTGCTTGGTCCCCCAGGCTGTGCTTGGTCCCCCTTGTTGCTCTTGGTCCCCCAGGCTGTGCTTGGTCCCCCAGGCTGTGCTTGATCCCCCTGGTTGCTCTTGGTCCCCCTGGCTGTGCGTGATACCCCTGGCTGTGCTTGGTCCCCCTGGTTGCTCTTGGTCCCCCAGGCTGTGCTTGGTCCCCCAGGCTGTGCTTGGTCCCCCTGGTTGCTCTTGGTCCCCCAGGCTGTGCTTGGTCCCCCAGGCTGTGCTTGGTCCCCCAGGCTGTGCTTGGTCCCACTGGTTGCTCTTGGTCCCCCAGGCTGTGCTTGGTACCCCGGCAGTGCTTGGTCCCCCTGGTTGCTCTTGGTCCCCCAGCCTGTGCTTGGTCCCCCAGGCTGTGCTTGGTCCCCCTGGTTGCTCTTGGTCCCCCTGGCTGTGCTTGGTCCCCCTGGTTGCTCTTGGTCCCCCAGGCTGTGCTTGGTCCCCCAGGCTGTGCTTGGTCCCCCTGGTTGCTCTTGGTCCCCCAGGCTGTGCTAGGTCCCCCAGGCTGTGCTTGGACCCCCAGGCTCTGCTTGGTCCCCCAGGCTCTGCTTGGTCCCCCTGGTTGCTCTTGGTCCTTCAGGCTGTGCTTGGTCCCCCAGGCTGTGCTTGGTCCCCCTGGTTGCTCTTGGTCCCCCAGGCTGTGCTTGGTCCCCCAGGCTGTGCTTGGTCCCCCTGGTTGCTCTTGGTCCCCCAGGCTGTGCTTGGTCCCCCTGGCTGTGCTTGGTCCCCCAGGCTGTGCTTGGTCCCCCTGGTTGCTTTTGGTCCCCCAGGCTGTGCTTGGTCCCCCATGCTGTGCTTGGTCCCCCAGGCTGTGCTTGGTCCCCCAGGCTGTGCTTGGTCCCCCTGGTTGCTCTTGGCCCCCCAGGCTGTGCTTGGTCCCCCAGGCTGTGCTTGGTACCCCAGGCTGTGCTTGGTCCTCCTGGTTGCTCTTGGTCCCCCAGGCTGTGCTTGGTCCCCCAGGCTGTTCTTGGTCCCCCAGGCTGTGCTTGGTCCCCCAGGCTGTGCTTGGTCCCCCAGGCTGTGCTTGGTCCCTCCAGTTGCTCTTGGTCCCCCAGGCTGTGCTTGGTCCCCCAGGCTGTGCTTGGTCCCCCAGGCTGTGCTTGGTCCCCCAGGCTGTGCTTGGTCCCCCTGGTTGCTCTTGGTCCCCCAGGCTGTGCTTGGTCCCCCTGGTTGCTCTTGGTCCCCCTGGCTGTGCTTGGTACCCCTGGCTGTGCTTGGTCCCCCTGGTTGCTCTTGGTACCCCCGGCTGTGCTTGGTCCCCCAGGCTGTGCTTGGTCCCCCTGGTTGCTCTTGGTCCCCCAGGCTGTGCTTGGTACCCCAGGCTGTGCTTGGTCCCCCAGGCTCTGCTTGGTCCCCCAGGCTCTGCTTGGTCCCCCTGGTTGCTCTTGGTCCCTCAGGCTGTGAGAGGTTGGCCTGGTAGGGGATGTTTCCAATTCTGGAACCACCTACTACCTGACCAAACAATCCCTTATGGTGTCTGGTTGTAAGTCAACCTTATTAGACAAGCTATCCTAGGGGTAGCATGGACTAAGCAGCCTAAAGGCTTAACTTAAGAGGTCGTGTTAAGCGAGCTGTTTTACCACATACAATCCTGTAATACCAAATGAAAGGACACCACACAAGTATATATTATAAAAATATATGTGTTTATTACTAAAAACAATCCCCAGTATTCTTTATGAATAAAGGGGCACAAGCGTTAAATCAAAAGCACTGTTTAAACATACAAGTTGCACAATTATGGATGAGGGCGGGTGGCCACTCAAACCATATACTAAACAAGTGGTATAAGAGATGCCACTCGAGCAGTGGTTAGGCCTAGGGCCTAGGGAATCGCTGGGAGCAGTCAGGACAAGCAATGCTGAAGTCGGGAATGGCCCTCGGGATTCGGGAGATGTGCGGAAAGCGCACGCATGCACCAATGTTAACCAATGGTGCGTAAAAGTCAAAGAGTTAAAGTTTAAGGACACTTCCGCTGAACCTAGAGGAACAAAACTTAACACACAGACCCTAGAGGTGTGCACCAGTGTGGGAACACCGGCGGAGCAAAGTTACCTCACCCACAGGAAGTGGGTGCACAGGGTCGAAGTGGCGTCGGGTTTTGACACGCAGGCTCTTGGTGCTTGGAGCTGAAAGGGCTGCAGGCGGGTTAAAGATGAAGTGTCCGGTGGAGTCCAAGGGTGGACTCAAGTTGTAGAGTACCTGAAAGCAGAGGGGACAGAGTCTGGGTCACTCAGCAGTGACCAGGGTGGAACCAGGACGGAACCAGGCAATGTCGGGCGCAATCAGGTGGTCGTCGAGGAGCTTCTCTCCGCTGTCACGTGGGCTCTGGGGCATCTGCGACGTCCAGGAGCAGGTCACGATCTGTCCCACGCAGGCTCTCACCGTCGGTGCAGTCGGCTTCAAGTTTGGAGCAAACAAGCCTTGGCAAGAGCAATCCACGCGGGATCGGAAGATTGCTTCTCACTCGGACCAGGAAGGTCAGAGTCGGGGCTCCTTTTCAGGGGAGCTGGTGTGGATCTGGAGCAACCAGATTCACGAGTCTTCTTAGGTAGTTCGTCGGCACAGGGACCACAAGCCAGCTGGCAAGTGACCGGGCCAACGCGTTGAGCCAAATCGTGCCAAAGGGCCCCACGCAGCACTCGTCGAGTGTGGAGGGCTGAACTTCGGCTCAGTAGTAGCTCAGGGTGGGGGCTTCTCAAACCCCGGTGCACAGCTTCGAGGGTCACTCGTGGGCTGCACGGTCAGCGTCTCGTGGTCAATTCAAGATAGCGTGCCCCACGCTTCCGGTCGCCTCCACGGGTCTCAGCTTTGCAGGGACTGTGGATCGGGCTGTTAGAAGCTGGGCAGGCTTGATCTCGTCGATCTCAGTCGCTCGAGTTCCGGCGGGAACTGCAACTAAGTAGACGTCGAGGGCTGGATGGTGCCTGCTGCTGCAGGGTGGTCACTCCTTGACCACAAGGGAGATTCTTCGGGCTTCCACGTTGAAATGGAGGGCGAAGGGTCCAGAATATCGTTTCAAATGTTTCTTCCAGGAAATCTGATGTGCCTTGGCACTGCTCCCACTCCTATTCGAATCTGGTGGGCGTGATTACCTGCTAGGTCCCCTCCTATGGGTGGGACCCAGGAAGTGGGTGGATACACCCCCTTCCTTTGATCCAGGCCGCCCTGGCACGAGGGCTGGAGTGCCCCAGAACCGGTTTGGCCGGATTATGCAAGGGGCAGCCTTGTGCGCCCCAAGCAGTGTCTGGTTTCTTTCAAACCTCCCTGCTACAATACACTATCTCCTGTCTGGAGGGCGGTGACACCCTCCTGTGACAGGAAACCCTTTGTCCAGGACCCCCTTGACTGAGTTTCGGTCAGCTCCAGGGGTCCAGACATTTGTCTGTGGCAGAGGCATCCATTTTGTGGATCTTAAGGTCTTTGGAGAAATCAACCGCATTAAAGTAAAGTAACATGTCTTACCCCTCTAGAGGGGTGGAATGCCATCCCCGTCGCCAGAACTGGCGAGGGGATGGTATTCCAAAGCGTATGACACCTTACACGACATGTTTTGATAAAGCCAAACCAAAGTTGCTAAATAACCGCGAGGATTATAAGGCACTTAATAGTATATGGTATGGCATTATCCTGAAACAGCTTAGGGATTTGTTCCCGACGGCTGCAGACAGGCTCAGCTCATGCTAGAGCTCCATCTCACATAAAACCACGCACTCAGCCTCCAGGATTGATGAGGCCTTTCTATAGGAGTGGCTCACAGGTTTACATGTGTCCAGATATAGGGTTAGACATAGGTATACTATATCTAAGCAAGGGGTGTGTACACCACCTTACCCCAGCTGAGTGATCAGCCAGTTGTGTCAATTTAAGAACCAGCCAGGGGTGGTGTGAGAAGTTGGCCTGGTAGGGGATGTTTCCAATTCTGGAACCACCTACTACCTGACCAAACAATCCCCTTATGGTGTCTGGTTGTAAGTCAACCTTATTAGACAAGCTATCCTAGGGGTAGCATGGACTAAGCAGCCTAAAGGCTTAACTTAAGAGGTCGTGTTAAGCGAGCTGTTTTACCACATACAATCCTGTAATACCAAATGAAAGGACACCACACAAGTATATATTATTGTGAGAAGTTGGCCTGGTAGGGGATGTTTCCAATTCTGGAACCACCTACTACCTGACCAAACAATCCCTTATGGTGTCTGGTTGTAAGTCAACCTTATTAGACAAGCTATCCTAGGGGTAGCATGGACTAAGCAGCCTAAAGGCTTAACTTAAGAGGTCGTGTTAAGCGAGCTGTTTTACCACATACAATCCTGTAATACCAAATGAAAGGACACCACACAAGTATATATTATAAAAATATATGTGTTTATTACTAAAAACAATCCCCAGTATTCTTTATGAATAAAGGGGCACAAGCGTTAAATCAAAAAGCACTGTTTAAACATACAAGTTGCACAATTATGGATGAGGGCGGGGGGCCACTCAAACCATATACTAAACAAGTGGTATAAGAGAGGCCACTCGAACAGTGGTTAGGCCTAGGGCCTAGGGAATCGCTGGGAGCAGTCAGGACAAGCAATGCTGAAGTCGGGAATGGCCCTCGGGATTCGGGAGATGTGCGGAAAGCGCACGCATGCACCAATGTTAACCAATGGTGCGTAAAAGTCAAATAGTTAAAGTTTAAGGACACTTCCGCTGAACCTAGAGGAACAAAACTTAACACACAGACCCTAGAGGTGTGCACCAGTGTGGGAACACCGGCGGAGCAAAGTTACCTCACCCACAGGAAGTGGGTGCACAGGGTCGAAGTGGCGTCGGGTTTTGACACGCAGGCTCTTGGTGCTTGAAGCTGAAAGGGCTGCAGGCAGGGTGAAGACGAAGTGTCCGGTGGAGTCCAAGGGTGGACTCAAGTTGTAGAGTACCTGAAAGCAGAGGGGACAGAGTCTGGGTCACTCAGCAGTGACCAGGGTGGAACCAGGACGGAACCAGGCAATGTCGGGCGCAATCAGGTGGTCGTCGAGGAGCTTCTCTCCACTGTCACGTGGGCTCTGGGGCATCTGCGATGTCCAGGAGCAGGTCACGATCTGTCCCACGGAGGTTCTCACCGTCGGTGCAGTCGGCTTCAGGTTTGGAGCAAACAAGCCTTGGTAAGAGCAATCCACGCAGGATCGGAAGATTGCTTCTCACTCGGACCAGGAAGGTCAGAGTCGGGGCTCCTTTTCAGGGGAGCTGGTGTGGATCTGGAGCAACCAGATTCACGAGTCTTCTTTGGTAGTTCGTCGGCACAGGGACCACAAGCCAGCTGGCAAGTGACCGGGCCAACGCGTTGAGCCAAATCGTGCCAAAGGGCCCCACGCAGCACTCGTCGAGTGTGGAGGGCTGAACTTCGGCTCAGGAGTAGCTCAGGGTGGGGGCTTCTCAAACCCCGGTGTACAGCTTCGAGGGTCACTCATGGGCTGCACGGTCAGCGTCTCGTGGTCACTTCAAGATGGCGTGCCCCACGCTTCCGGTCGCCTCCACGGGTCTCAGCTTTGCAGGGACTGTGGATCGGGCTGTTAGAAGCTGGGCAGGCTTGATCTCGTCGATCTCAGTCGCTCGAGTTCCGGCGGGAACTGCAACCAAGTAGACGTCGAGGGCTGGATGGTGCCTGCTGCTGCAGGGTGGTCACTCCTTGACCACAAGGGAGATTCTTCGGGCTTCCACGTTGAGATGGAGGGCGAAGGGTCCAGAATATCGTTTCAAATGTTTCTTCCAGGAAATCTGATGTGCATTGGCACTGCTCCCACTCTTATTCGAATCTGGTGGGCGTGATTACCTGCTAGGTCCCCTCCTATGGGTGGGACCCAGGAAGTGGGTGGATACACCCCCTTCCTTTGATCCAGGCCGCCCTGGCACGAGGGCTGGAGTGCCCCAGAACCGGTTTGGCCGGATTATGCAAGGGGCAGCCTTGTGCGCCCCAGGCAGTGTCTGGTTTCTTTCAAACCTCCCTGCTACAATACACTATCTCCTGTCTGGAGGGCGGTGACACCCTCCTGTGACAGGAAACCCTTTGTCCAGGACCCCCTTGACTGGGTTTCGGTCAGCTCCAGGGGTCCAGACATTTGTCTGTGGCAGAGGCATCCATTTTGTGGATCTTAAGGCCTTTGGAGAAATCAACCGCATTAAAGTGAAGTAACATGTCTTACTCCTCTAGAGGGGTGGAATGCCATCCCCGTCGCCAGAACTGGCGAGGGGATGGTATTCCAAAGCGTATGACACCTTACACGACATGTTTTGATAAAGCCAAACCAGAGTTGCTAAATAACCGCGAGGATTATAAGGCACTTAATAGTATATGGTATGGCATTATCCTGAAACAGCTTAGGGATTTGTTCCCGACAGCTGCAGACAGGCTCAGCTCATGCTAGAGCTCCATCTCACATGAAACCACGCACTCTGCCTCCAGGATTGATGAGGCCTTCCATAGGAGTGGCTCACAGGTTAATATGTGTCCAGATATAGGTTTAGATATAGGTATACTATATCTAAGCAAGGGGTGTTTACACCACCTTACCCCAGCTGAGTGATCAGCCAGTTGTGTCAATTTAAGAACCAGCCAGGGGTGGCAAAAGATATGCTGCAGCCCCTGGTAGGCCTTGGTGGCTCCTATGCCCTGGGCACCTATAGTGCATTATACAGGGGCTGACAAGGAGTCCATTTCCAATTTGTGGTATGTACCTAGGGTACATGGAATCCATTTTACAGAGAGAGCAGATGGCCTGGGGCCCTGATTAGCAGGGAACCAGGTCAACTAAGTCAAAAACCAGCTAAACACAGGCAAAAAATCCGGGGTAACCATAGTCAGGTAGCCACCTTCCTACATAACCCCCCCCCAAACGAAAGGAGATAAGGCTATCCTTGGCCAGGTAAGCCTATATTGCCTGAGTGGCCATATAAGGAAGTACCTGCACTAGCATGGGTACCCCCTGTCTCATGGTCCACTAAGCAGTCCCTCACCCTTTGGGTATTAGAGGGTCTCCACCATAGGGAATCACTACCTTGGGTGTGTTTATGCAAAGTTAAAGGCTGGTTTGGATATGGAGTTTTGAAGTGAGGCTCTACTAAGTTAGGGCTTGGCTTCCTCCAATTATCTTCCACCATGTGTGCCTTTCTTTCTTTAACTGAGTTGCACTGTGCTCTCAGGGTCAACCTCTGGCTACCTAAAGCTGGAGGCTGGGTCCCTCTGTTTGGCTTGCTGGAGGGACAGTTCAGGTTTGGGCCCTTTGGGTCCCAGGTTTGGCTGTGCCCAACAGAATCCATCTGTGGGAGGTCCCTAACTGTTTTTAAGGGGGCTCCCTTAGGAGTTTTTAAAGTTTTCACCTTACTAGGGCTACTAGTTTTGGTGCACCTAATCTTTTGATGGGGGTGCTTTATTTGACAGGGGGCCCTCTGGGTCTCACTGTCCTTCTTGTCCTCTGCAGCCCTGGGCTGGCTAAGGCAAGGTAGAGAGGGGCAGGTTACCTGCTCCAGACTGGGTCCCACCTGAGAAGGGTCCACTGACATCAGAGGTTCTGTCAGGCTAGGCCCAACCACCTCTGGGGCAGCTCCTTCATCAGGGGTAAGATCAGTTCCCTGAGGAGGCTGATCCTGTCCTAAAGTCTGGTGAGGGGGAGATTTCTCTTCCTCCTCCATGCTCTCAGTTTGTGTGGAGTTATCCATCATTTCAGGTTTCACAACACACATGTCAGTTTGAGTTTGGGCTGTGGCCATCACAGCCCCACCACCCTTTTCAGGAGGAGACTCAGTTTGGGTTTCTGCTGTTATCATAACAGCTTTGCTATTCTGTTCAGGAAGAGCTTTTACTAAAGATGGGGCAGAGAGTTTCTCAGCCCTACCAACCTTTTCAGGAAGGACATCTTGGATTGGGGCTGTAGCCAGTACAGCCTCACTAACCTTTCCATGGGAATTCACCATTCTAGAATGGGTTTCCTGTTCAACCTCAGCCCAGGCTGAGATTTCTAAATCATTCCCCAGTAGACAGTCTACAGGCAAGTTTGGGGACACTGCCACTCTCTTTGGGCCAGTGACACCTCCCCAGCTGAGACTTACTACTGCCATGGGATGATTTGTTTGGATGCCATCAATGTTTATTACCTGGTATGTGGCACCAGGTAAAAGTTGCTTAGAGGGGACTATGCCATCAGCCACCATGGTGATGCTAGCCCCTGTGTCTCTAAAAGCTTCAACTCTTAAACCATTGATGATGGGTTCTTGTCTATACTTGCTCAAAGTATTTGGGCAAGCAGAGAAGTTGGCAAACCCCATGCCAGCCTCATAAACAAGATCATTGGGTGATGGGGACCTGGATAGGCCAGGGTCCACCTGATTTCCAAAAGTAAACCCACCCAGATTCCTGGGTGTGCTTCCACTTCCTGGGGGATTACTGCTGACAGTAATAGGAGGTGTTGAAGCTGGCTTTGGAGGTATATTTTCTTTATTGTTATTCTTGGGACAACAGCTGTCTGTTTTGTAATGCCCCACCTGTTTACAGGGATAACAATAGGGCTTTTTCTCAGTTGAAGAAGTGTCTTGGGACCCACCCCCATCCTTGGAGTTTTGGGGCCCTGGGGAAGTCTTTTCTTTACTTTTATCCCCACCCTTATCTTGAGGCTTGGTAGACTCCTTCTTTTGGTTACTGTCCTGATTCTTAGGCCTAATCCTGGTTCTGACCCATTTGTCTGCCTTCTTTCCCAATTCTTGGGGAGAGGTCAGATCAGAGTCTACCAGGTGCTGGTGTAAGAGCTGGTTCTGACAATTACTTAGGATCTGCTCCCTCATAATCAAATTATACAATCCTGTAAAGTCATGTACTTTGCTGCCATGTAGCCAACCCTCCAGAGCCTTAGTTGCACAATCAACAAAATCAGTCCAGTCCTGAGTCTGTGTCTTCTGGGCGTCTCTGAACTTCAACCTGTACTGTTCAGTGGTTAAGCCAAACCCATCTATCAGAACACTCTTCAGGACTTTGTAATTGTTTGCATCCTCATGTCTAACAGTGAGGAGCTTATCTCTCCCTTTCTCTGAAAAGGAGTACCATAAGATTGCTGCCCACTGTTCCTCAGGAACCTGCTGTACCATGCAGGCTCTCTCAAGAGCAGTTATCCATTTGTGGATATCATCCCCTTCCTTGTAGGGGGGCACAATCTTTGTCAGGTTTCTACTATCATAGGACCTGGGTTTCTCTTTAGGAATATTGCTGCCACCAGTGGCATCTAAGCCACACAATTTTTGCTCTCTTGCCAAGGCAAGTTTAGCTTGAGCTAAGGTAAGCTTAGCTTGACTCAGGGCTACCTCCTCTCTCTCTATCTGGAGTCTGACAGCCCTCATTCTAGCCCTATGCTCAGCTTTCTGAGAAGCACTCATGCCTCTCTCTGATTCTCTGGAGGCACTAGAAAGATGAGAGTCCCCTGAGGGAGATCTCACTCTTCTGTTGCCTGGGAGAATCATATGTTGGGTTCTGGGGAGGTGCTGGCCCTCTCCATTCCCCAGTAGGTCCAAGTTGGCCTGGCTAAGCCTACCAACTGGAACCTGGCTACCCTGATCCTGTACTTCTAAGTCCCCAACATCTGAGTCCTCATCCAAGTCATCATCATCCTCCTCTTCAGGGGGATCAACTACAGGGGGGTTCTCTC
Source organism: Lissotriton helveticus (assembly GCF_964261635.1). Classification (NCBI taxonomy): domain Eukaryota; kingdom Metazoa; phylum Chordata; class Amphibia; order Caudata; family Salamandridae; genus Lissotriton; species Lissotriton helveticus. Next base: position 3,279,822 of record NW_027611651.1, on the reverse strand, counting down.
CATTTCCTGTGTCTAGGGAAGCTGCTTTAGCCTTCTCTAAGTCATCCTGTTCTAGGATTTCTACCAGGGTTAGGCAGGTGGGGCTTCTGCCCCTTTTTAACCCTCTTGCTTTGCACAAGGCAATCAAGTCTCTGCGGGTTAGTTTGTCATATCCAAAAGTTGCCTGGGTAGGGTCAACTGTCACAGGAGCAGACCCTGAGGCTTTTCCTGTGTCAGACATGGTTACTAGTGAGGTGTAAGTGGTGCACTTACCTACACTAAGTGTTTTCCTACTGTACCTTGCTAGTTAGTTGTAGTCAGGGTGTGCTAATCCCTTCAACCTACAACTACTAAGTTCAGTAGAACTTAATATGCTAAGCTTTTGATTTTATATGTACCTAGAGGTACTTGATGTGATCTTTCAATTTGATATAAAGATTGCAATGGTAAAACAACAGCAAGCTCAAATCCGCACCGCTGCTCACCAATGTGAGAAGTTGGCCTGGTAGGGGATGTTTCCAATTCTGGAACCACCTACTACCTGACCAAACAATCCCTTATGGTGTCTGGTTGTAAGTCAACCTTATTAGACAAGCTATCCTAGGGGTAGCATGGACTAAGCAGCCTAAAGGCTTAACTTAAGAGGTCGTGTTAAGCGAGCTGTTTTACCACATACAATCCTGTAATACCAAATGAAAGGACACCACACAAGTATATATTATAAAAATATATGTGTTTATTACTAAAAACAATCCCCAGTATTCTTTATGAATAAAGGGGCACAAGCGTTAAATCAAAAAGCACTGTTTAAACATACAAGTTGCACAATTATGGATGAGGGCGGGGGGCCACTCAAACCATATACTAAACAAGTGGTATAAGAGAGGCCACTCGAACAGTGGTTAGGCCTAGGGCCTAGGGAATCGCTGGGAGCAGTCAGGACAAGCAATGCTGAAGTCGGGAATGGCCCTCGGGATTCGGGAGATGTGCGGAAAGCGCACGCATGCACCAATGTTAACCAATGGTGCGTAAAAGTCAAATAGTTAAAGTTTAAGGACACTTCCGCTGAACCTAGAGGAACAAAACTTAACACACAGACCCTAGAGGTGTGCACCAGTGTGGGAACACCGGCGGAGCAAAGTTACCTCACCCACAGGAAGTGGGTGCACAGGGTCGAAGTGGCGTCGGGTTTTGACACGCAGGCTCTTGGTGCTTGAAGCTGAAAGGGCTGCAGGCAGGGTGAAGACGAAGTGTCCGGTGGAGTCCAAGGGTGGACTCAAGTTGTAGAGTACCTGAAAGCAGAGGGGACAGAGTCTGGGTCACTCAGCAGTGACCAGGGTGGAACCAGGACGGAACCAGGCAATGTCGGGCGCAATCAGGTGGTCGTCGAGGAGCTTCTCTCCGCTGTCACGTGGGCTCTGGGGCATCTGCGACGTCCAGGAGCAGGTCACGATCTGTCCCACGCAGGCTCTCACCGTCGGTGCAGTCGTCTTCAGGTTTGGAGCAAACAAGCCTTGGTAAGAGCAATCCACGCAGGATCGGAAGATTGCTTCTCACTCGGACCAGGAAGGTCAGAGTCGGGGCTCCTTTTCAGGGGAGCTGGTGTGGATCTGGAGCAACCAGATTCACGAGTCTTCTTTGGTAGTTCGTCGGCACAGGGACCACAAGCCAGCTGGCAAGTGACCGGGCCAACGCGTTGAGCCAAATCGTGCCAAAGGGCCCCACGCAGCACTCGTCGAGTGTGGAGGGCTGAACTTCGGCTCAGGAGTAGCTCAGGGTGGGGGCTTCTCAAACCCCGGTGTACAGCTTCGAGGGTCACTCGTGGGCTGCACGGTCAGCGTCTCGTGGTCACTTCAAGATGGCGTGCCCCACGCTTCCGGTCGCCTCCACGGGTCTCAGCTTTGCAGGGACTGTGGATCGGGCTGTTAGAAGCTGGGCAGGCTTGATCTCGTCGATCTCAGTCGCTCGAGTTCCGGCGGGAACTGCAACCAAGTAGACGTCGAGGGCTGGATGGTGCCTGCTGCTGCAGGGTGGTCACTCCTTGACCACAAGGGAGATTCTTCGGGCTTCCACGTTGAGATGGAGGGCGAAGGGTCCAGAATATCGTTTCAAATGTTTCTTCCAGGAAATCTGATGTGCATTGGCACTGCTCCCACTCTTATTCGAATCTGGTGGGCGTGATTACCTGCTAGGTCCCCTCCTATGGGTGGGACCCAGGAAGTGGGTGGATACACCCCCTTCCTTTGATCCAGGCCGCCCTGGCACGAGGGCTGGAGTGCCCCAGAACCGGTTTGGCCGGATTATGCAAGGGGCAGCCTTGTGCGCCCCAGGCAGTGTCTGGTTTCTTTCAAACCTCCCTGCTACAATACACTATCTCCTGTCTGGAGGGCGGTGACACCCTCCTGTGACAGGAAACCCTTTGTCCAGGACCCCCTTGACTGGGTTTCGGTCAGCTCCAGGGGTCCAGACATTTGTCTGTGGCAGAGGCATCCATTTTGTGGATCTTAAGGCCTTTGGAGAAATCAACCGCATTAAAGTGAAGTAACATGTCTTACCCCTCTAGAGGGGTGGAATGCCATCCCCGTCGCCAGAACTGGCGAGGGGATGGTATTCCAAAGCGTATGACACCTTACACGACATGTTTTGATAAAGCCAAACCAGAGTTGCTAAATAACCGCGAGGATTATAAGGCACTTAATAGTATATGGTATGGCATTATCCTGAAACAGCTTAGGGATTTGTTCCCGACAGCTGCAGACAGGCTCAGCTCATGCTAGAGCTCCATCTCACATGAAACCACGCACTCTGCCTCCAGGATTGATGAGGCCTTCCATAGGAGTGGCTCACAGGTTAATATGTGTCCAGATATAGGTTTAGATATAGGTATACTATATCTAAGCAAGGGGTGTTTACACCACCTTACCCCAGCTGAGTGATCAGCCAGTTGTGTCAATTTAAGAACCAGCCAGGGGTGGCAAAAGATATGCTGCAGCCCCTGGTAGGCCTTGGTGGCTCCTATGCCCTGGGCACCTATAGTGCATTATACAGGGGCTGACAAGGAGTCCATTTCCAATTTGTGGTATGTACCTAGGGTACATGGAATCCATTTTACAGAGAGAGCAGATGGCCTGGGGCCCTGATTAGCAGGGAACCAGGTCAACTAAGTCAAAAACCAGCTAAACACAGGCAAAAAATCCGGGGTAACCATAGTCAGGTAGCCACCTTCCTACAATTATAAAAATATATGTGTTTATTACTAAAACAATCCCCAGTATTCTTTATGAATAAAGGGGCACAAGCGTTAAATCAAAAAGCACTGTTTAAACATACAAGTTGCACAATTATGGATGAGGGCGGGTGGCCACTCAAACCATATACTAAACAAGTTGTATAAGAGATGCCACTCGAGCAGTGGTTAGGCCTAGGGCCTAGGGAATCGCTGGGAGCAGTCAGGACAAGCAATGCTGAAGTCGGGAATGGCCCTCGGGATTCGGGAGATGTGCGGAAAGCGCACGCATGCACCAATGTTAACCAATGGTGCGCAAAAGTCAAAGAGTTAAAGTTTAAGGACACTTCCGCTGAACCTAGAGGAACAAAACTTAACACACAGACCCTAGAGGTGTGCACCAGTGTGGGAACACCGGCGGAGCAAAGTTACCTCACCCACAGGAAGTGGGTGCACAGGGTCGAAGTGGCGTCGGGTTTTGACACGCAGGCTCTTGGTGCTTGAAGCTGAAAGGGCTGCAGGCAGGGTGAAGACGAAGTGTCCGGTGGAGTCCAAGGGTGGACTCAAGTTGTAGAGTACCTGAAAGCAGAGGGGACAGAGTCTGGGTCACTCAGCAGTGACCAGGGTGGAACCAGGACGGAACCAGGCAATGTCGGGCGCAATCAGGTGGTCGTCGAGGAGCTTCTCTCCGCTGTCACGTGGGCTCTGGGGCATCTGCGACGTCCAGGAGCAGGTCACGATCTGTCCCACGCAGGCTCTCACCGTCGGTGCAGTCGGCTTCAAGTTTGGAGCAAACAAGCCTTGGTAAGAGCAATCCACGCAGGATCGGAAGATTGCTTCTCACTCGGACCAGGAAGGTCAGAGTCGGGGCTCCTTTTCAGGGGAGCTGGTGTGGATCTGGAGCAACCAGAATCACAAGTCTTTTTAGGTAGTTCGTCGGCACAGGGACCACAAGCCAGCTGGCAAGTGACCGGGCCAACGCGTTGAGCCAAATCGTGCCAAAGGGCCCCACGCAGCACTCGTCGAGTGTGGAGGGCTGAACTTCGCCTCAGGAGTAGCTCAGGGTGGGGGCTTCTCAAACCCCGGTGTACAGCTTCGAGGGTCACTCGTGGGCTGCACAGTCAGCGTCTCGTGGTCACTTCAAGATGGCATGCCCCACGCTTCCGGTCGCCTCCACGGGTCTCAGCTTTGCAGGGACTGTGGATCGGGCTGTTAGAAGCTGGGCAGGCTTGATCTCGTCGATCTCAGTCGCTCGAGTTCCGGCGGGAACTGCAACTAAGTAGACGTCGAGGGCTGGATGGTGCCTGCTGCTGCAGGGTGGTCACTCCTTGACCACAAGGGAGATTCTTCGGGCTTCCACGTTGAGATGGAGGGCGAAGGGTCCAGAATATCGTTTCAAATGTTTCTTCCAGGAAATCTGATGTGCATTGGCACTGCTCCCACTCTTATTCGAATCTGGTGGGCGTGATTACCTGCTAGGTCCCCTCCTATGGGTGGGACCCAGGAAGTGGGTGGATACACCCCCTTCCTTTGATCCAGGCCGCCCTGGCACGAGGGCTGGAGGGCCCCAGAACCGGTTTGGCCGGATTATGCAAGGGGCAGCCTTGTGCGCCCCAGGCAGTGTCTGGTTTCTTTCAAACCTCCCTGCTACAATACACTATCTCCTGTCTGGAGGGCGGTGACACCCTCCTGTGACAGGAAACCCTTTGTCCAGGACCCCCTTGACTGAGTTTCGGTCAGCTCCAGGGGTTCAGACATTTGTCTGTGGCAGAGGCATCCATTTTGTGGATCTTAAGGCCTTTGGAGAAATCAACCGCATTAAAGTGAAGTAACATGTCTTACCCCTCTAGAGGGGTGGAATGCCATCCCCGTCGCCAGAACTGGCGAGGGGATGGTATTCCAAAGCGTATGACACCTTACACGACATGTTTTGATAAAGCCAAACCAAAGTTGCTAAATAACCGCGAGGATTATAAGGCACTTAATAGTATATGGTATGGCATTATCCTGAAACAGCTTAGGGATTTGTTCCCGACGGCTGCAGACAGGCTCAGCTCATGCTAGAGCTCCATCTCACATAAAAACCATGCACCCAGCCTCCAGGATTGGTGAGGCCTGTCTATAGGAGTGGCTCACAGGTTTACATGTGTCCAGATATAGGTTTAGACATAGGTATACTATATCTAAGCAAGGGGTGTGTACACCACCTTGCCCCAGCTGAGTGATCAGCCAGTTGTGTCAATTTAAGAACCAGCCAGGGGTGGCAAAAGATATGCTGCAGCCCCTGGTAGGCCTTAGTGGCTCCTGTGCCCTGTGCACCTATAGTGCATTCTACAGGGGCTGACAAGGAGTCCATTTCCAATTGGTATGTGCCTATAGCACATGTGTCATTAATTTAGTGAGAGAACAGCAGGCTGGGGGTCTGATCAGCAGGCCCACAGCCTCAGTAGTCGAAAACCAGTGAAGCAAAAAGTAAAAATTTGGGGTGACCATAGGATAGCAGACCCTACTCTCCTACACAACCCCCCCCCCAAACGCAGGGACATTGTAGGAAGGTGGCTACCTGACTATGGTTACCCCAGATTTTTTTGCCTGTGTTTAGCTGGTTTTTTGACTTAGTTGACCTGGTTCCCTGCTAATCAGGGCCCCAGGCCATCTGCTCTCTCTGTAAAATGGATTCCATGTACCCTAGGTACATACCAATTGGAAATGGACTCCTTGTCAGCCCCTGTAGAAGGCACTATAGGTGCACAGGGCATAGGAGCCACTAAGGCCTACCAGGGGCTGCAGCATATCTTTTGCCACCCCTGGCTGGTTCTTAAATTGACACAACTGGCTGATCACTCAGCTGGGGTAAGGTGGTGTACACACCCCTTGCTTAGATATAGTATACCTATGTCTAAACCTATATCTGGACACATGTAAACCTGTGAGCCACTCCTATAGACAGGCCTCACCAATCCTGGAGGCTGGGTGCATGGTTTTTATGTGAGATGGAGCTCTAGCATGAGCTGAGCCTGTCTGCAGCCGTCGGGAACAAATCCCTAAGCTGTTTCAGGATAATGCCATACCATATACTATTAAGTGCCTTATAATCCTCGCGGTTATTTAGCAACTCTGGTTTGGCTTTATCAAAACATGTCGTGTAAGGTGTCATACGCTTTGGAATACCATCCCCTCGCCAGTTCTGGCGACGGGGATGGCATTCCACCCCTCTAGAGGGGTAAGACATGTTACTTCACTTTAATGCGGTTGATTTCTCCAAAGGCCTTAAGATCCACAAAATGGATGCCTCTGCCACAGACAAATGTCTGGACCCCTGGAGCTGACCGAAACCCAGTCAAGGGGGTCCTGGACAAAGGGTTTCCTGTCACAGGAGGGTGTCACCGCCCTCCAGACAGGAGATAGTGTATTGTAGCAGGGAGGTTTGAAAGAAACCAGACACTGCCTGGGGCGCACAAGGCTGCCCCTTGCATAATCCGGCCAAACCGGTTCTGGGGCACTCCAGCCCTCGTGCCAGGGCGGCCTGGATCAAAGGAAGGGGGTGTATCCACCCACTTCCTGGGTCCCACCCATAGGAGGGGACCTAGCAGGTAATCACGCCCACCAGATTCGAATAAGAGTGGGAGCAGTGCCAATGCACATCAGATTTCCTGGAAGAAACATTTGAAACGATATTCTGGACCCTTCGCCCTCCATCTCAACGTGGAAGCCCGAAGAATCTCCCTTGTGGTCAAGGAGTGACCACCCTGCAGCAGCAGGCACCATCCAGCCCTCGACGTCTACTTAGTTGCAGTTCCCGCCGGAACTCGAGCGACTGAGATCGACGAGATCAAGCCTGCCCAGCTTCTAACAGCCCGATCCACAGTCCCTGCAAAGCTGAGACCCGTGGAGGCGACCGGAAGCGTGGGGCACGCCATCTTGAATTGACCACGAGACGCTGACCGTGCAGCCCACGAGTGACCCTCGAAGCTGTACACCGGGGTTTGAGAAGCCCCCACCCTGAGCTACTCCTGAGCCGAAGTTCAGCCCTCCACACTCGACGAGTGCTGCGTGGGGCCCTTTGGCACGATTTGGCTCAATGCGTTGGCCCGGTCACTTGCCAGCTGGCTTGTGGTCCCTGTGCCGACGAACTACAAAAGAAGACTCGTGATTCTGGTTGCTCCAGATCCACACCAGCTCCCCTGAAAGGGAGCCCCGGCTCTGACCTTCCTGGTCCGAGTGAGACGCCATCTTCCAATCCCGCGTGGATTGCTCTTACCAAGGCTTGTTTGCTCCAAACCGGAAGCCGACTGCACCGACGGTGAGAGCCTGCGTGGGACAGATCGTGACCTGCTCCTGGACGTCGCAGATGCCCCAGAGCCCACGTGACAGCGAAGAGAAGCGCCTCGACGACCACCTGATTGCGCCCGACATTGCCTGGTTCCGTCCTGGTTCCACCCTGGTCACTGCTGAGTGACCCAGACTCTGTCCCCTCTGCTTTCAGGTACTCTACAACTTGAGTCCACTCTTGGACTCCACCGGACACTTCGTCTTCACCCTGCCTGCAGCCCTTTCAGCTTCAAGCACCAAGAGCCTGCGTGTCAAAACCCGACGCCACTTCGACCCTGTGCACCCACTTCCTGTGGGTGAGGTAACTTTGCTCCGCCGGTGTTCCCACACTGGTGCACACCTCTAGGGTCTGTGTGTTAAGTTTTGTTCCTCTAGGTTCAGCGGAAGTGTCCTTAAACTTTAACTATTTGACTTTTACGCACCATTGGTTAACATTGGTGCATGCGTGCGCTTTCCGCACATCTCCCGAATCCCGAGGGCCATTCCCGACTTCAGCATTGCTTGTCCTGACTGCTCCCAGCGATTCCCTAGGCCCTAGGCCTAACCACTGTTCGAGTGGCCTCTCTTATACCACTTGTTTAGTATATGGTTTGAGTGGCCCCCTGCCCTCATCCATAATTGTGCAACTTTGTATGTTTAAACAGTGCTTTTGATTTAACGCTTGTGCCCCTTTATTCATAAAGAATACTGGGGATTGTTTTTAGTAATAAACACATATATTTTTATAATATATACTTGTGTGGTGTCCTTTCATTTGGTATTACAGGATTGTATGTGGTAAAACAGCTCGCTTAACACGACCTCTTAAGTTAAGCCTTTAGGCTGCTTAGTCCATGCTACCCCTAGGATAGCTTGTCTAATAAGGTTGACTTACAACCAGACACCATAAGGGGATTGTTTGGTCAGGTAGTAGGTGGTTCCAGAATTGGAAACATCCCCTACCAGGCCAACTTCTCACATTGGTGAGCAGCGGTGCGGATTTGAGCTTGCTGTTGTTTTACCATTGCAATCTTTATATCAAATTGAAAGATCACATCAAGTACCTCTAGGTACATATAAAATCAAAAGCTTAGCATATTAAGTTCTACTGAACTTAGTAGTTGTAGGTTGAAGGGAGTAGCACACCCCTGACTACAACTCACTAGCAAGGTCCAGTAGGAAAACACTTAGTGTAGGTAAGTGCACCACTTACACCTCACTAGTAACCATGTCTGACACAGGAAAGGCCTCAGGGTCTAGTCCTGTGACAGTTGACCCTACCCAGGCAACTTTTGGATATGACAAACTAACCCGCAGAGACTTGATTGCCTTGTGCAAAGCAAGAGGGTTAAAAAGGGGCAGAAGCCCCACCTGCCTAACCCTGGTAGAAATCCTAGAACAGGATGACTTAGAGAAGGCTAAAGCAGCTTCCCTAGACACAGGAAATGGAGAGAACCCCCCTGTAGTTGATCCCCCTGAAGAGGAGGATGATGATGACTTGGATGAGGACTCAGATGTTGGGGACTTAGAAGTACAGGATCAGGGTAGCCAGGTTCCAGTTGGTAGGCTTAGCCAGGCCAACTTGGACCTACTGGGGAATGGAGAGGGCCAGCACCTCCCCAGAACCCAACATGTGATTCTCCCAGGCAACAGAAGAGTGAGATCTCCCTCAGGGGACTCTCATCTTTCTAGTGCCTCCAGAGAATCAGAGAGAGGCATGAGTGCTTCTCAGAAAGCTGAGCATAGGGCTAGAATGAGGGCTGTCAGACTCCAGATAGAGAGAGAGGAGGTAGCCCTGAGTCAAGCTAAGCTTACCTTAGCTCAAGCTAAACTTGCCTTGGCAAGAGAGCAAAAATTGTGTGGCTTAGATGCCACTGGTGGCAGCAATATTCCTAAAGAGAAACCCAGGTCCTATGATAGTAGAAACCTGACAAAGATTGTGCCCCCCTACAAGGAACGGGATGACATCCACAAGTGGATAACTGCTCTTGAGAGAGCCTGCATGGTACAGCAGGTTCCTGAGGAACAGTGGGCAGCAATCTTATGGTACTCCTTTTCAGAGAAAGGGAGAGATAAGCTCCTCACTGTTAGACATGAGGATGCAAACAAATACAAAGTCCTGAAGAGTGTTCTGATAGATGGGTTTGGCTTAACCACTGAACAGTACAGGTTGAAGTTCAGAGACACCCAGAAGACACAGACTCAGGACTGGACTGATTTTGTAGATTGTGCTACTAAGGCTCTGGAGGGTTGGCTACATGGCAGCAAAGTACATGACTTTACAGGATTGTATAATTTGATTATGAGGGAGCAGATCCTAAGTAATTGTCAGAACCAGCTCTTACACCAGCACCTGGTAGACTCTGATCTGACCTCTCCCCAAGAATTGGGAAAGAAGGCAGACAAATGGGTCAGAACCAGGATTAGGCCTAAGAATCAGGACAATAACCAGAAGAAGGAGTCTACCAAGCCTCAAGATAAGGGTGGGGATAAAAGTAAAGAAAAGACTTCCCCAGGGCCCCAAAACTCCAAGGATGGGGGTGGGTCCCAAGACACTTCTTCAACTGAGAAAAAACCCTATTGTTATCCCTGTAAACAGGTGGGGCATTACAAAACAGACAGCTGTTGTCCCAAGAATAACAATAAAGAAAATATACCTCCAAAGCCAGCTTCAACACCTCCTGTTACTGTCAGCAGTAATCCCCCAGGGAGTGGAAGCACACCCAGGAATCTGGGTGGGTTTACTTTTGGAAATCAGGTGGACCCTGGCCTATCCAGGTCCCCATCACCCAATGATCTTGTTTATGAGGCTGGCATGGGGTTTGCCAACTTCTCTGCTTGCCCAAATACTTTGAGCAAGTATAGACAAGAACCCATCATCAATGGTTTAAGAGTTGAAGCTTTTAGAGACACAGGGGCTAGCATCACCATGGTGGCTGATGGCATAGTCCCCTCTAAGCAACTTTTACCTGGTGCCACATACCAGGTAATAAACATTGATGGCATCCAAACAAATCATCCCATGGCAGTAGTAAGTCTCAGCTGGGGAGGTGTCACTGGCCCAAAGAGAGTGGCAGTGTCCCCAAACTTGCCTGTAGACTGTCTACTGGGTAATGATTTAGAAATCTCAGCCTGGGCTGGGGTTGAACAGGAAATCCATTCTAGAATGGTAAATTCCAATGGAAAGGTTAGTGGGGCTGTGATGGCTACAGCCCCAATTCAAGATGTCCTTCCTGAAAAGGTTGGTAGGGCGGAGATACTCCCTGCCCCATCTTTAGCAAAAGCTCTTCCTGAACAGAATAGCAAAGCTGTTATGATAACAGCAGAAACCCAAACTGAGTCTCCTCCTGAAAAGGTTGGTGGGGCTGTGATGGCCACAGCCCAAACTCAAACTGACACGTGTGTTGTGAAACCTGAAATGATGGATAACTCCACACAAACTGAGAGCATGGAGGAGGAAGAGAAATCTCCCCCTCACCAGACTTTAGGACAGGATCAGCCTCCTCAGGGAACTGATCTTACCCCTGATGAAGGAACTGCCCCAGAGGTGGTTGGGCCTAGCCTGACAGAACCTCTGATGTCAGTGGACCCTTCTCAGGTGGGACCCAGTCTGGAGCAGGTAACCTGCCCCTCTCTACCTTGCCTTAGCCAGCCCAGGGCTGCAGAGGACAAGAAGGACAGTGAGACCCAGAGGGCCCCCTGTCAAATAAAGCACCCCCATCAAAAGATTAGGTGCACCAAAACTAGTAGCCCTAGTAAGGTGAAAACTTTAAAAACTCCTGAGGGAGCCCCCTTAAAAACAGTTAGGGACCTCCCACAGATGGATTCTGTTGGGCACAGCCAAACCTGGGACCCAAAGGGCCCAAACCTGAACTGTCCCTCCAGCAAGCCAAACAGAGGGACCCAGCCTCCAGCTTTAGGTAGCCAGAGGTTGACCCTGAGAGCACAGTGCAACTCAGTTAAAGAAAGAAGGGCACACAGGGTGGAAGATAATTGGAGGAAGCCAAGCCCTAACTTAGTAGAGCCTCACTTCAAAACTCCATATCCAAACCAGCCTTTAACTTTGCATAAACACACCCAAGGTAGTGATTCCCTATGGTGGAGACCCTCTAATACCCAAAGGGTGAGGGACTGCTTAGTGGACCATGAGACAGGGGGTACCCATGCTAGTGCAGGTACTTCCTTATATGGCCACTCAGGCAATATAGGCTTACCTGGCCAAGGATAGCCTTATCTCCTTTCGTTTGGGGGGGGGTTATGTAGGAAGGTGGCTACCTGACTATGGTTACCCCAGATTTTTTTGCCTGTGTTTAGCTGGTTTTTTGACTTAGTTGACCTGGTTCCCTGCTAATCAGGGCCCCAGGCCATCTGCTCTCTCTGTAAAATGGATTCCATGTACCCTAGGTACATACCAATTGGAAATGGACTCCTTGTCAGCCCCTGTAGAAGGCACTATAGGTGCACAGGGCATAGGAGCCACTAAGGCCTACCAGGGGCTGCAGCATATCTTTTGCCACCCCTGGCTGGTTCTTAAATTGACACAACTGGCTGATCACTCAGCTGGGGTAAGGTGGTGTACACACCCCTTGCTTAGATATAGTATACCTATGTCTAAACCTATATCTGGACACATGTAAACCTGTGAGCCACTCCTATAGACAGGCCTCACCAATCCTGGAGGCTGGGTGCATGGTTTTTATGTGAGATGGAGCTCTAGCATGAGCTGAGCCTGTCTGCAGCCGTCGGGAACAAATCCCTAAGCTGTTTCAGGATAATGCCATACCATATACTATTAAGTGCCTTATAATCCTCGCGGTTATTTAGCAACTCTGGTTTGGCTTTATCAAAACATGTCGTGTAAGGTGTCATACGCTTTGGAATACCATCCCCTCGCCAGTTCTGGCGACGGGGATGGCATTCCACCCCTCTAGAGGGGTAAGACATGTTACTTCACTTTAATGCGGTTGATTTCTCCAAAGGCCTTAAGATCCACAAAATGGATGCCTCTGCCACAGACAAATGTCTGGACCCCTGGAGCTGACCGAAACCCAGTCAAGGGGGTCCTGGACAAAGGGTTTCCTGTCACAGGAGGGTGTCACCGCCCTCCAGACAGGAGATAGTGTATTGTAGCAGGGAGGTTTGAAAGAAACCAGACACTGCCTGGGGCGCACAAGGCTGCCCCTTGCATAATCCGGCCAAACCGGTTCTGGGGCACTCCAGCCCTCGTGCCAGGGCGGCCTGGATCAAAGGAAGGGGGTGTATCCACCCACTTCCTGGGTCCCACCCATAGGAGGGGACCTAGCAGGTAATCACGCCCACCAGATTCGAATAAGAGTGGGAGCAGTGCCAATGCACATCAGATTTCCTGGAAGAAACATTTGAAACGATATTCTGGACCCTTCGCCCTCCATCTCAACGTGGAAGCCCGAAGAATCTCCCTTGTGGTCAAGGAGTGACCACCCTGCAGCAGCAGGCACCATCCAGCCCTCGACGTCTACTTAGTTGCAGTTCCCGCCGGAACTCGAGCGACTGAGATCGACGAGATCAAGCCTGCCCAGCTTCTAACAGCCCGATCCACAGTCCCTGCAAAGCTGAGACCCGTGGAGGCGACCGGAAGCGTGGGGCACGCCATCTTGAAGTGACCACGAGACGCTGACCGTGCAGCCCACGAGTGACCCTCGAAGCTGTACACCGGGGTTTGAGAAGCCCCCACCCTGAGCTACTCCTGAGCCGAAGTTCAGCCCTCCACACTCGACGAGTGCTGCGTGGGGCCCTTTGGCACGATTTGGCTCAACGCGTTGGCCCGGTCACTTGCCAGCTGGCTTGTGGTCCCTGTGCCGACGAACTACAAAAGAAGACTCGTGATTCTGGTTGCTCCAGATCCACACCAGCTCCCCTGAAAGGGAGCCCCGGCTCTGACCTTCCTGGTCCGAGTGAGACGCCATCTTCCAATCCCGCGTGGGTTGCTCTTACCAAGGCTTGTTTGCTCCAAACCGGAAGCCGACTGCACCGACGGTGAGAGCCTGCGTGGGACAGATCGTGACCTGCTCCTGGACGTCGCAGATGCCCCAGAGCCCACGTGACAGCGAAGAGAAGCGCCTCGACGACCACCTGATTGCGCCCGACATTGCCTGGTTCCGTCCTGGTTCCACCCTGGTCACTGCTGAGTGACCCAGACTCTGTCCCCTCTGCTTTCAGGTACTCTACAACTTGAGTCCACTCTTGGACTCCACCGGACACTTCGTCTTCACCCTGCCTGCAGCCCTTTCAGCTTCAAGCACCAAGAGCCTGCGTGTCAAAACCCGACGCCACTTCGACCCTGTGCACCCACTTCCTGTGGGTGAGGTAACTTTGCTCCGCCGGTGTTCCCACACTGGTGCACACCTCTAGGGTCTGTGTGTTAAGTTTTGTTCCTCTAGGTTCAGCGGAAGTGTCCTTAAACTTTAACTATTTGACTTTTACGCACCATTGGTTAACATTGGTGCATGCGTGCGCTTTCCGCACATCTCCCGAATCCCGAGGGCCATTCCCGACTTCAGCATTGCTTGTCCTGACTGCTCCCAGCGATTCCCTAGGCCCTAGGCCTAACCACTGTTCGAGTGGCCTCTCTTATACCACTTGTTTAGTATATGGTTTGAGTGGCCCCCTGCCCTCATCCATAATTGTGCAACTTTGTATGTTTAAACAGTGCTTTTGATTTAACGCTTGTGCCCCTTTATTCATAAAGAATACTGGGGATTGTTTTTAGTAATAAACACATATATTTTTATAATATATACTTGTGTGGTGTCCTTTCATTTGGTATTACAGGATTGTATGTGGTAAAACAGCTCGCTTAACACGACCTCTTAAGTTAAGCCTTTAGGCTGCTTAGTCCATGCTACCCCTAGGATAGCTTGTCTAATAAGGTTGACTTACAACCAGACACCATAAGGGGATTGTTTGGTCAGGTAGTAGGTGGTTCCAGAATTGGAAACATCCCCTACCAGGCCAACTTCTCAGAGACATTAAACTAACCTTGACCAGATAAGTCTTCATGTTCTAAGTGGAAGTACCTGGAGAGACCATCTGCATTACCATGGTCAGTCCCTGGGCGGTGCTCCACTGTAAAGTCCATCCCCTGTAGGGAAATGGACCACCTGAGCAGTTTGGGATTTTCACCCTTCATCTGATTAAGCCATAAGAGGGGCTTATGGTCTGTTTGCACCAGGAAGTGAGTTCCAAACAAGTAGGACCTCAACTTCTTTAATGCCCAAACCACAGCAAAGGCCTCCCTCTCAATGGCTGACCAACGTTTTTCTCTTGGGGTTAGCCTCCTGCTAATGAAAGCGATTGGCTGGTCTTGACCATCTTGATTAAGTTGTGAGAGTACAGCTCCCACCCCCAACTCAGAAGCATCTGTCTGAACAATGAACTGTTTGGAGTAGTCAGGACTCTTTAGGATAGGTGCAGAGCACATGGCCTTCTTCAGGTCTTCAAATGCCTTCTGACAGCTAACTGTCCACTGAACCTTTTTTGGCATCTTCTTGGATGTCAAGTCATTTAATGGTGTCACTATAGACCCATAGTTTTTCACAAACTTTCTGTAATACCCAGTCAGGCCCAAGAAGGCTCTGACTTGTGTCTGGGTAACTGGAGGAGCCCAGTCCTGTATGGCCTGGATTTTGCTTTCCAGTGGCTGAACCTGGCCTCCACCTACTAGGTGGCCCAGGTATACAACCTTACTCTGCCCTATCTGGCACTTTGTGGCCTTGATAGTTAGGCCTGCCTTTTGCAGGGCCTCTAAAACGTTCTTCAGGTGGATCAGGTGATCCTCCCAGGTGGAGCTAAAGACAGCAATATCATCCAGATAAGCTGCACAAAAGTCATCCAACCCAGTAAGGACTTGGTTCACCAACCTTTGGAAAGTGGCAGGTGCATTCTTCAAACCAAAGGGCATTACCACAAACTGATAATGTCCACTAGGGGTAGAGAATGCTGTTTTGGCTTTTGACTCCTCAGCTAGTCTGATTTGCCAGTAGCCAGCTGTCAGATCAAATGTGCTCAGAAACTTGGCAGAAGCCAATCTGTCAATGAGCTCATCTGCTCTTGGAATGGGGTGAGCATCTGTCCTAGTGACAGCATTGAGACCCCTGTAATCCACGCAAAACCTCATTTCTCTCTTACCATCTTGGGTATGAGGTTTTGGCACCAGGACTACTGGGCTGGCCCATGGGCTCTCTGATGGCTCAATCACTCCAAGCTCCAACATCTTTTGCACCTCAGCCCTGATGCAATCCCTGACATGATCAGGTTGCCTGTAGATCTTATTCTTGACAGGCAGACTGTCACCAGTGTCCACAACATGGGTACACCAGTCAGTTTGGCTGGGTGTGAGTGAAAACATTTGCCTGTGAGCCTGCAAAACTTGTCTGCAGTCCCTCTGTTGCTGGTCAGTGAGGCTGCCTGCCAAGGCTACTCCATCAACTGAACCATCATCAGGGTTCTGAGAAAGCAGGTCTGGGAGAGGGTCACTCTCTTCCTCCTGTTCCCCATCTGTGGCCATGAGCAAGCTCATGTCCTCCCTGTCTACAAATGCTTTCAAGCGATTCACATGGATTACCCTGTGAGGGCTCCTGGGTGTTCCAAAGTCTACCAAGTAGGTGACTTCCCCTTTCTTCTCAATAATAGGATAGGGTCCACTCCATTTGTCTTGGAGTGCTGCTGGAGCCACTGGCTCCAGTACCCATACCTTCTGTCCTGGTTGGAACTCTACCAGCACAGCCTTTTGGTCATGCCAAGCTTTCTGCAATTCTTGGCTGGCCTCCAGGTTTTTGGATGCTCTTTCCATGTACTCAGCCATCCTGGAGCGGAGACCAAGTACATAGTCCACTATGTCTAGTTTGGGCTTTTTGAGAGGTAACTCCCATCCTTCCTTCACCAAACACAATGGACCTCTCACAGGGTGGCCAAACAAAAGTTCAAAAGGGCTGTAGCCAACCCCCTTCTGTGGGACCTCTCTGTAAGCAAAGAGCAGGCAGGGTAAAAGAATGTCCCATTTCCGCCTGAGCTTCTCTGGTAATCCTTTTATCATGCCTTTAAGGGTCTTGTTAAATCTCTCCACAAGCCCATTGCATTGTGGATGATATGGGGTGGTAAACTTATAGTTTACCCCACATTCCTTCCACATTGCTTTTAGATAGCTGGACATAAAATTTGTCCCTCTATCTGATAGTACCTCCTTAGGAAAGCCCACTCTTGAGAAAACTGCAATGAGGGCTTTTGCCACCACAGGTGCTGTGGTGGTCCTTAGGGGAATAGCCTCTGGGTACCTGGTGGCATGATCCACTACCACCAGTATGAATCTGTTCCCAGATGCTGTTTGGGGGTCCATTGGACCCACAATATCAATTCCAACTCTCTCAAAGGGGACCCCCACCACAGGTAGTGGTATTAGGGGGGCCTTTGTTGTGCCACCTGACTTACCACTGGCTTGGCAAGTGACACAGGAGCGACAAAACTCCTTGACATCCTCTGACATGTGAGGCCAGTGAAAGTGTGGAACAAGCCTGTCCCACGTCTTGTTCTGGCCTAAGTGTCCTGCAAGGGGAATATCATGGGCCAAGGTAAGGAGGAATCCCCTAAACTGCAGAGGTATCACCAACCTCCTGGTCATGCCAGGCTTGGGGGCTCTAGCCTCTGAGTAAAGGAGTCCCTCATCCCAATACACAGTATGGGTACCTTGGGCATCCCCAGCAGCCTCAGCAGCAGCCTGCTGTCTGAGGGGTTCAAGGGAAGGGCAATGTAATTGAGCCTGCCTCAGGTCTGCCCTTGAGGGTCCCCCTGTCCCCAGAAACTCAACCTGGTCAGGTTCAAGCTCCTCAGAGACAGTCTCCTCTTGGACTGCAGAATCAGTTTTCTCTGAAACCTGATCCTCAACCTGGGGCAAGGTGGAAGGCGAGGCCTTTCCTCTCTTGCTCCTTCTCTTGGGCTGTGGCTGGTCTATTGTCTCAAGATCCACCACTGGTTCAGGAAGGCACTTCTTAGCCTGAGCCCTTGTCATGGCAAGGACATGCTCTGAAATCCCTAGCATTTCTGCATGAGTCCTGTACTCCACTTCTGACCATGCTGAGCTTTCAAGGTCATTGCCTAACAGACAGTCTACTGGTAGGTCTGCACTCACCACAACTTTCTTTAGGCCATCAACCCCTCCCCAGGAGAAGTTCACAACTGCCACACTATGGGAGGTAGTGGAGTTGCTTGCATTGGTTACTAGGTAGCTCTCTCCTAGTACAATCTGTCCAGGGTCCACAAAGCCAGGGGTCACCATGGTGACACTAGCACATGTGTCCCTGTAAGCTTGAGCCAGTTTCTCATTTATTAAGGGAGTCTGCCTGTATTTGCCCAGGTTAGTGGGGCTTACTGCAGTGGGCAACTCAATGTCCACATCATACAGGAGAACTGCCTGTGTAGGGACTCTGACTAGGCCAGATCCTACTTCAATACCCAGGGTCAACCCAGCTACACCCTTGGACTGTGTTCCACCACTGCTTACTGTACTTGGGGTTGCAGTTGCTTTAGGAGCTGTAGTGGTGGGAACTGGATTTGCCTTGGTGCACTCACTGCCCCAGTGTGAAACTGATTTGCAGGTATTACACCAAGGTGTCTTTGGACCTTTGTTCTTCTTCTTCTTGTTACCAGTTTGGGAACCACCCTCCTTACTATTAGTTTGGGGGCCTGAAGACTTCTGGTCTTTTTCTTTATCTTTCTGATTCTGATTACCACCCTTCTGGTCTGTTTTCTTCTGGTCACCACCTTGGTTCTGGGGTTTCTGCTTAATCCTTGTTCTGACCCATTTGTCTGCCTTCTTTCCCAATTCTTGGGGAGAGGTCAGATCAGAGTCAATAAGGTATTGATGCAACAGCTGGTTTGTACAGTTATTAAGGATCTGTTCTCTCATCATAAGATTGTATAATCCTGTATAGTCTGAAACTTTACTTCCCTGCAACCAACCCTCCAAAGCCTTAGTGGCACACTCCACAAAATCAGTCCAGTCTTGAGTCTGTGCTTTCTGGGTGTCTCTGAACAACAACCTGTATTGCTCAGTGGTTAGGCCATACCCTTCAATGAGAGCACTCTTCAAAACAGAGTAGTTTTTGGCATCCTCAGGTCTAACTGTGAGGAGCCTGTCCCTCCCTTTCTCAGAAAAGGAGTACCACAAAATTGCAGCCCACTGATTCTCAGGAACCTGCTGTACCATGCAGGCTCTCTCAAGAGCAGTCATCCATTTGTGGATGTCATCCCCTTCTTTAAAGGGGGGCACAATTTTGGTCAGGTTTCTATTATCATAGGCCCTGTCTTTTTCTCTTGGAAAATTGCTGCCACCAGTGACATCTAAGCCACTTAATTTCTGCTCTCTTGCCAAGGCAAGTCTAGCTTGAGCCAAGGCTACCTCCTCCCTCTCTATCTGGAGTTTGACAGCCCTCATTCTGGCCCTATGCTCTAACTTTTGAGAAGCATTCATGCCTCTCTGTGATTCTCTGGAGGCACTAGAAAGATGAGAGTCCCCTGAGGGAGATCTCACTCTTCTGTTGCCTGGGGGAATCATATGTTGGGTTCTGGGGAGGTGCTGGCCCTCTCCATTCCCCAGTAGGTCCAAGTTGGCCTGGCTAAGCCTACCAACTGGAACCTGGCTACCCTGATCCTGTACTCCTAAGTCCTCAACATCTGAGTCCTCATCCAAGTCATCATCATCCTCCTCTTCAAGGGGATCAACTGCAGGGGGGTTCCCTCCAGTTCCTGTATCTAGGGAAGCTGCTTTTGCCTTCTCTAAGTCATCCTGTTCTAGGATTTCTACCAGGATTAGGCAGGTGGGGCTTCTGCCCCTTTTTAACCCTCTTGCTTTGCACAAGGCAATCAAGTCTCTGCGGGTTAGTTTGTCATATCCAAAAGTTGCCTGGGTAGGGTCAACTGTCACAGGACTAGACCCTGAGGCCTTTCCTGTGTCAGACATGGTTACTAGTGAGGTGTAAGTGGTGCACTTACCTACACTAAGTGTTTTCCTACTGGACCTTGCTAGTGAGTTGTAGTCAGGGGTGTGCTACTCCCTTCAACCTACAACTACTAAGTTCAGTAGAACTTAATATGCTAAGCTTTTGATTTTATATGTACCTAGAGGTACTTGATGTGATCTTTCAATTTGATATAAAGATTGCAATGGTAAAACAACAGCAAGCTCAAATCCGCACCGCTGCTCACCAATGTGAGAAGTTGGCCTGGTAGGGGATGTTTCCAATTCTGGAACCACCTACTACCTGACCAAACAATCCCCTTATGGTGTCTGGTTGTAAGTCAACCTTATTAGACAAGCTATCCTAGGGGTAGCATGGACTAAGCAGCCTAAAGGCTTAACTTAAGAGGTCGTGTTAAGCGAGCTGTTTTACCACATACAATCCTGTAATACCAAATGAAAGGACACCACACAAGTATATATTATAAAAATATATGTGTTTATTACTAAAACAATCCCCAGTATTCTTTATGAATAAAGGGGCACAAGCGTTAAATCAAAAAGCACTGTTTAAACATACAAGTTGCACAATTATGGATGAGGGCGGGTGGCCACTCAAACCATATACTAAACAAGTGGTATAAGAGATGCCACTCGAGCAGTGGTTAGGCCTAGGGCCTAGGGAATCGCTGGGAGCAGTCAGGACAAGCAATGCTGAAGTCGGGAATGGCCCTCGGGATTCGGGAGATGTGCGGAAAGCGCACGCATGCACCAATGTTAACCAATGGTGCGTAAAAGTCAAAGAGTTAAAGTTTAAGGACACTTCCGCTGAACCTAGAGGAACAAAACTTAACACACAGACCCTAGAGGTGTGCACCAGTGTGGGAACACCGGCGGAGCAAAGTTACCTCACCCACAGGAAGTGGGTGCACAGGGTCGAAGTGGCGTCGGGTTTTGACACGCAGGCTCTTGGTGCTTGAAGCTGAAAGGGCTGCAGGCAGGGTGAAGACGAAGTGTCCGGTGGAGTCCAAGGGTGGACTCAAGTTGTAGAGTACCTGAAAGCAGAGGGGACAGAGTCTGGGTCACTCAGCAGTGACCAGGGTGGAACCAGGACGGAACCAGGCAATGTCGGGCGCAATCAGGTGGTCGTCGAGGAGCTTCTCTCCACTGTCACGTGGGCTCTGGGGCATCTGCGACGTCCAGGAGCAGGTCACGATCTGTCCCACGCAGGCTCTCACCGTCAGTGCAGTCGGCTTCAAGTTTGGAGCAAACAAGCCTTGGTAAGAGCAATCCACGCAGGATCGGAAGATTGCTTCTCACTCGGACCAGGAAGGTCAGAGTCGGGGCTCCTTTTCAGGGGAGCTGGTGTGGATCTGGAGCAACCAGAATCACAAGTCTTTTTAGGTAGTTCGTCGGCACAGGGACCACAAGCCAGCTGGCAAGTGACCGGGCCAACGCGTTGAGCCAAATCGTGCCAAAGGGCCCCACGCAGCACTCGTCGAGTGTGGAGGGCTGAACTTCGGCTCAGGAGTAGCTCAGGGGGGGGCTTCTCAAACCCCGGTGTACAGCTTCGAGGGTCACTCGTGGGCTGCACGGTCAGCGTCTCGTGGTCACTTCAAGATGGCGTGCCCCACGCTTCCGGTCGCCTCCACGGGTCTCAGCTTTGCAGGGACTGTGGATCGGGCTGTTAGAAGCTGGGCAGGCTTGATCTCGTCGATCTCAGTCGCTCGAGTTCCGGCGGGAACTGCAACTAAGTAGACGTCGAGGGCTGGATGGTGCCTGCTGCTGCAGGGTGGTCACTCCTTGACCACAAGGGAGATTCTTCGGGCTTCCACGTTGAGATGGAGGGCGAAGGGTCCAGAATATCGTTTCAAATGTTTCTTCCAGGAAATCTGATGTGCATTGGCACTGCTCCCACTCTTATTCGAATCTGGTGGGCGTGATTACCTGCTAGGTCCCCTCCTATGGGTGGGACCCAGGAAGTGGGTGGATACACCCCCTTCCTTTGATCCAGGCCGCCCTGGCACGAGGGCTGGAGGGCCCCAGAACCGGTTTGGCCGGATTATGCAAGGGGCAGCCTTGTGCGCCCCAGGCAGTGTCTGGTTTCTTTCAAACCTCCCTGCTACAATACACTATCTCCTGTCTGGAGGGCGGTGACACCCTCCTGTGACAGGAAACCCTTTGTCCAGGACCCCCTTGACTGAGTTTCGGTCAGCTCCAGGGGTTCAGACATTTGTCTGTGGCAGAGGCATCCATTTTGTGGATCTTAAGGCCTTTGGAGAAATCAACCGCATTAAAGTGAAGTAACATGTCTTACCCCTCTAGAGGGGTGGAATGCCATCCCCGTCGCCAGAACTGGCGAGGGGATGGTATTCCAAAGCGTATGACACCTTACACGACATGTTTTGATAAAGCCAAACCAAAGTTGCTAAATAACCGCGAGGATTATAAGGCACTTAATAGTATATGGTATGGCATTATCCTGAAACAGCTTAGGGATTTGTTCCCGACGGCTGCAGACAGGCTCAGCTCATGCTAGAGCTCCATCTCACATAAAAACCATGCACCCAGCCTCCAGGATTGGTGAGGCCTGTCTATAGGAGTGGCTCACAGGTTTACATGTGTCCAGATATAGGTTTAGACATAGGTATACTATATCTAAGCAAGGGGTGTGTACACCACCTTGCCCCAGCTGAGTGATCAGCCAGTTGTGTCAATTTAAGAACCAGCCAGGGGTGGAAAAAGATATGCTGCAGCCCCTGGTAGGCCTTAGTGGCTCCTGTGCCCTGTGCACCTATAGTGCATTCTACAGGGGCTGACAAGGAGTCCATTTCCAATTGGTATGTGCCTAAAGCACATGTGTCATTAATTTAGTGAGAGAACAGCAGGCTGGGGGTCTGATCAGCAGGCCCACAGCCTCAGTAGTCGAAAACCAGTGAAGCAAAAAGTAAAAATTTGGGGTGACCATAGGATAGCAGACCCTACTCTCCTACAGGTGGCAAAAGATATGCTGCAGCCCCTGGTAGGCCTTAGTGGCTCCTATGCCCTGTGCACCTATAGTGCATTCTACAGGGGCTGACAAGGAGTCCATTTCCAATTGGTATGTGCCTATAGCACATGTGTCATTAATTTAGTGAGAGAACAGCAGGCTGGGGGTCTGATCAGCAGGCCCACAGCCTCAGTAGTCGAAAACCAGTGAAGCAAAAAGCAAAAATTTGGGGTGACCATAGGATAGCAGACCCTACTCTCCTACACAACCCCCCCCCCAAACGCAGGGACATTAAACTAACCTTGACCAGATAAGTCTTCATGTTCTAAGTGGAAGTACCTGGAGAGACCATCTGCATTACCATGGTCAGTCCCTGGGCGGTGCTCCACTGTAAAGTCCATCCCCTGTAGGGAAATGGACCACCTGAGCAGTTTGGGATTTTCACCCTTCATCTGATTAAGCCACAAGAGGGGCTTATGGTCTGTTTGCACCAGGAAGTGAGTTCCAAACAAGTAGGACCTCAACTTCTTTAATGCCCAAACCACAGCAAAGGCCTCCCTCTCAATGGCTGACCAACGTTTTTCTCTTGGGGTTAGCCTCCTGCTAATGAAAGCAATTGGCTGGTCTTGACCATCTTGATTAAGTTGTGAGAGTACAGCTCCCACCCCCAACTCAGAAGCATCTGTCTGAACAATGAACTGTTTGGAGTAGTCAGGACTCTTTAGGATAGGTGCAGAGCACATGGCCTTCTTCAGGTCTTCAAATGCCTTCTGACAGCTAACTGTCCACTGAACCTTTTTTGGCATCTTCTTGGATGTCAAGTCATTTAATGGTGTCACTATAGACCCATAGTTCTTCACAAACTTCCTGTAATACCCAGTCAGGCCCAAGAAGGCTCTGACTTGTGTCTGGGTAACTGGAGGAGCCCAGTCCTGTATGGCCTGGATTTTGCTCTCCAGTGGCTGAACCTGGCCTCCACCAACTAGGAGGCCCAGGTATACAACCTTACTCTGCCCTATCTGGCACTTAGTGGCCTTGATAGTTAGGCCTGCTGTAGGAAGGTGGCTACCTGACTATGGTTACCCCAGATTTTTTTGCCTGTGTTTAGCTGGTTTTTTGACTTAGTTGACCTGGTTCCCTGCTAATCAGGGCCCCAGGCCATCTGCTCTCTCTGTAAAATGGATTCCATGTACCCTAGGTACATACCAATTGGAAATGGACTCCTTGTCAGCCCCTGTAGAAGGCACTATAGGTGCACAGGGCATAGGAGCCACTAAGGCCTACCAGGGGCTGCAGCATATCTTTTGCCACCCCTGGCTGGTTCTTAAATTGACACAACTGGCTGATCACTCAGCTGGGGTAAGGTGGTGTACACACCCCTTGCTTAGATATAGTATACCTATGTCTAAACCTATATCTGGACACATGTAAACCTGTGAGCCACTCCTATAGACAGGCCTCACCAATCCTGGAGGCTGGGTGCATGGTTTTTATGTGAGATGGAGCTCTAGCATGAGCTGAGCCTGTCTGCAGCCGTCGGGAACAAATCCCTAAGCTGTTTCAGGATAATGCCATACCATATACTATTAAGTGCCTTATAATCCTCGCGGTTATTTAGCAACTCTGGTTTGGCTTTATCAAAACATGTCGTGTAAGGTGTCATACGCTTTGGAATACCATCCCCTCGCCAGTTCTGGCGACGGGGATGGCATTCCACCCCTCTAGAGGGGTAAGACATGTTACTTCACTTTAATGCGGTTGATTTCTCCAAAGGCCTTAAGATCCACAAAATGGATGCCTCTGCCACAGACAAATGTCTGGACCCCTGGAGCTGACCGAAACCCAGTCAAGGGGGTCCTGGACAAAGGGTTTCCTGTCACAGGAGGGTGTCACCGCCCTCCAGACAGGAGATAGTGTATTGTAGCAGGGAGGTTTGAAAGAAACCAGACACTGCCTGGGGCGCACAAGGCTGCCCCTTGCATAATCCGGCCAAACCGGTTCTGGGGCACTCCAGCCCTCGTGCCAGGGCGGCCTGGATCAAAGGAAGGGGGTGTATCCACCCACTTCCTGGGTCCCACCCATAGGAGGGGACCTAGCAGGTAATCACGCCCACCAGATTCGAATAAGAGTGGGAGCAGTGCCAATGCACATCAGATTTCCTGGAAGAAACATTTGAAACGATATTCTGGACCCTTCGCCCTCCATCTCAACGTGGAAGCCCGAAGAATCTCCCTTGTGGTCAAGGAGTGACCACCCTGCAGCAGCAGGCACCATCCAGCCCTCGACGTCTACTTGGTTGCAGTTCCCGCCGGAACTCGAGCGACTGAGATCGACGAGATCAAGCCTGCCCAGCTTCTAACAGCCCGATCCACAGTCCCTGCAAAGCTGAGACCCGTGGAGGCGACCGGAAGCGTGGGGCACGCCATCTTGAAGTGACCACGAGACGCTGACCGTGCAGCCCACGAGTGACCCTCGAAGCTGTACACCGGGGTTTGAGAAGCCCCCACCCTGAGCTACTCCTGAGCCGAAGTTCAGCCCTCCACACTCGACGAGTGCTGCGTGGGGCCCTTTGGCACGATTTGGCTCAACGCGTTGGCCCGGTCACTTGCCAGCTGGCTTGTGGTCCCTGTGCCGACGAACTACAAAAGAAGACTCGTGATTCTGGTTGCTCCAGATCCACACCAGCTCCCCTGAAAGGGAGCCCCGACTCTGACCTTCCTGGTCCGAGTAAGACGCCATCTTCCAATCCCGCGTGGATTGCTCTTACCAAGGCTTGTTTGCTCCAAACCGGAAGCCGACTGCACCGACGGTGAGAGCCTGCGTGGGACAGATCGTGACCTGCTCCTGGACGTCGCAGATGCCCCAGAGCCCACGTGACAGCGAAGAGAAGCGCCTCGACGACCACCTGATTGCGCCCGACATTGCCTGGTTCCGTCCTGGTTCCACCCTGGTCACTGCTGAGTGACCCAGACTCTGTCCCCTCTGCTTTCAGGTACTCTACAACTTGAGTCCACCCTTGGACTCCACCGGACACTTCGTCTTCACCCTGCCTGCAGCCCTTTCAGCTTCAAGCACCAAGAGCCTGCGTGTCAAAACCCGACGCCACTTCGACCCTGTGCACCCACTTCCTGTGGGTGAGGTAACTTTGCTCCGCCGGTGTTCCCACACTGGTGCACACCTCTAGGGTCTGTGTGTTAAGTTTTGTTCCTCTAGGTTCAGCGGAAGTGTCCTTAAACTTTAACTATTTGACTTTTATGCACCATTGGTTAACATTGGTGCATGCGTGCGCTTTCCGCACATCTCCCGAATCCCGAGGGCCATTCCCGACTTCAGCATTGCTTGTCCTGACTGCTCCCAGCGATTCCCTAGGCCCTAGGCCTAACCACTGTTCGAGTGGCCTCTCTTATACCACTTGTTTAGTATATGGTTTGAGTGGCCCCCTGCCCTCATCCATAATTGTGCAACTTTGTATGTTTAAACAGTGCTTTTGATTTAACGCTTGTGCCCCTTTATTCATAAAGAATACTGGGGATTGTTTTTAGTAATAAACACATATATTTTTATAATATATACTTGTGTGGTGTCCTTTCATTTGGTATTACAGGATTGTATGTGGTAAAACGGCTCGCTTAACACGACCTCTTAAGTTAAGCCTTTAGGCTGCTTAGTCCATGCTACCACTAGGATAGCTTGTCTAATAAGGTTGACTTACAACCAGACACCATAAGGGGATTGTTTGGTCAGGTAGTAGGTGGTTCCAGAATTGGAAACATCCCCTACCAGGCCAACTTCTCACATTGGTGAGCAGCGGTGCGGATTTGAGCTTGCTGTTGTTTTACCATTGCAATCTTTATATCAAATTGAAAGATCACATCAAGTACCTCTAGGTACATATAAAATCAAAAGCTTAGCATATTAAGTTCTACTGAACTTAGTAGTTGTAGGTTGAAGGGAGTAGCACACCCCTGACTACAACTCACTAGCAAGGTCCAGTAGGAAAACACTTAGTGTAGGTAAGTGCACCACTTACACCTCACTAGTAACCATGTCTGACACAGGAAAGGCCTCAGGGTCTAGTCCTGTGACAGTTGACCCTACCCAGGCAACTTCTGGATATGACAAACTAACCCGCAGAGACTTGATTGTCTTGTGCAAAGCAAGAGGGTTAAAAAGGGGCAGAAGCCCCACCTGCCTAATCCTGGTAGAACTCCTAGAACAGGATGACTTAGAGAAGGCAAAAGCAGCTTCCCTAGATACAGGAACTGGAGGGAACCCCCCTGCAGTTGATCCCCCTGAAGAGGAGGATGATGATGACTTGGATGAGGACTCAGAGGTTGAGGACTTAGAAGTACAGGATCAGGGTAGCCAGGTTCCAGTTGGTAGGCTTAGCCAGGCCAACTTGGACCTACTGGGGAATGGAGAGGGCCAGCACCTCCCCAGAACCCAACAGATGATTCTCCCAGGCAACAGAAGAGTGAGATCTCCCTCAGGGGACTCTCATCTTTCTAGTGCCTCCAGAGAATCAGAGAGAGGCATGAGTGCTTCTCAGAAAGCTGAGCATAGGGCTAGAATGAGGGCTGTCAGACTCCAGATAGAGAGAGAGGAGGTAGCCCTGAGTCAAGCTAAGCTTACCTTAGCTCAAGCTAAACTTGCCTTGGCAAGAGAGCAGAAATTGTGTGGCTTAGATGCCACTGGTGGCAGCAATATTCCTAAAGAGAAACCCAGGTCCTATGATAGTAGAAACCTGACAAAGATTGTGCCCCCCTTCAAAGAAGGGGATGACATCCACAAATGGATGACTGCTCTTGAGAGAGCCTGCATGGTACAGCAGGTTCCTGAGGAACAGTGGGCAGCAATCTTATGGTACTCCTTTTCAGAGAAAGGGAGGGACAAGCTCCTCACTGTTAGACATGAGGATGCAAACAATTACAAAGTCCTGAAGAGTGTTCTGATAGATGGGTTTGGCTTAACCACTGAACAGTACAGGTTGAAGTTCAGAGATACCCAGAAGACACAGACTCAGGATTGGACTGATTTTGTAGATTGTGCTACTAAGGCTCTGGAGGGTTGGCTACATGGCAGCAAAGTACATGACTTTACAGGATTGTATAATTTGATTATGAGGGAGCAGATCCTAAGTAATTGTCAGAACCAGCTCTTACACCAGCACCTGGTAGACTCTGATCTGACCTCTCCCCAAGAATTGGGAAAGAAGGCAGACAAATGGGTCAGAACCAGGATTAGGCCTAAGAATCAGGACAATAACCAGAAGAAGGAGTCTACCAAGCCTCAAGATAAGGGTGGGGATAAAAGTAAAGAAAAGACTTCCCCAGGGCCCCAAAACTCCAAGGATGGGGGTGGGTCCCAAGACACTTCTTCAACTGAGAAAAAACCCTATTGTTATCCCTGTAAACAGGTGGGGCATTACAAAACAGACAGCTGTTGTCCCAAGAATAACAATAAAGAAAATATACCTCCAAAGCCAGCTTCAACACCTCCTGTTACTGTCAGCAGTAATCCCCCAGGAAGTGGAAGCACACCCAGGAATCTGGGTGGGTTTACTTTTGGAAATCAGGTGGACCCTGGCCTATCCAGGTCCCCATCACCCAATGATCTTGTTTATGAGGCTGGCATGGGGTTTGCCAACTTCTCTGCTTGCCCAAATACTTTGAGCAAGTATAGACAAGAACCCATCATCAATGGTTTAAGAGTTGAAGCTTTTAGAGACACAGGGGCTAGCATCACCATGGTGGCTGATGGCATAGTCCCCTCTAAGCAACTTTTACCTGGTGCCACATACCAGGTAATAAACATTGATGGCATCCAAACAAATCATCCCATGGCAGTAGTAAGTCTCAGCTGGGGAGGTGTCACTGGCCCAAAGAGAGTGGCAGTGTCCCCAAACTTGCCTGTAGACTGTCTACTGGGTAATGATTTAGAAATCTCAGCCTGGGCTGGGGTTGAACAGGAAATCCATTCTAGAATGGTAAATTCCAATGGAAAGGTTAGTGGGGCTGTAATGGCTACAGCCCCAATTCAAGATGTCCTTCCTGAAAAGGTTGGTAGGGCGGAGATACTCCCTGCCCCATCTTTAGCAAAAGCTCTTCCTGAACAGAATAGCAAAGCTGTTATGATAACAGCAGAAACCCAAACTGAGTCTCCTCCTGAAAAGGTTGGTGGGGCTGTGATGGCCACAGCCCAAACTCAAACTGACACGTGTGTTGTGAAACCTGAAATGATGGATAACTCCACACAAACTGAGAGCATGGAGGAGGAAGAGAAATCTCCCCCTCACCAGACTTTAGGACAGGATCAGCCTCCTCAGGGAACTGATCTTACCCCTGATGAAGGAACTGCCCCAGAGGTGGTTGGGCCTAGCCTGACAGAACCTCTGATGTCAGTGGACCCTTCTCAGGTGGGACCCAGTCTGGAGCAGGTAACCTGCCCCTCTCTACCTTGCCTTAGCCAGCCCAGGGCTGCAGAGGACAAGAAGGACAGTGAGACCCAGAGGGCCCCCTGTCAAATAAAGCACCCCCATCAAAAGATTAGGTGCACCAAAACTAGTAGCCCTAGTAAGGTGAAAACTTTAAAAACTCCTGAGGGAGCCCCCTTAAAAACAGTTAGGGACCTCCCACAGATGGATTCTGTTGGGCACAGCCAAACCTGGGACCCAAAGGGCCCAAACCTGAACTGTCCCTCCAGCAAGCCAAACAGAGGGACCCAGCCTCCAGCTTTAGGTAGCCAGAGGTTGACCCTGAGAGCACAGTGCAACTCAGTTAAAGAAAGAAGGGCACACAGGGTGGAAGATAATTGGAGGAAGCCAAGCCCTAACTTAGTAGAGCCTCACTTCAAAACTCCATATCCAAACCAGCCTTTAACTTTGCATAAACACACCCAAGGTAGTGATTCCCTATGGTGGAGACCCTCTAATACCCAAAGGGTGAGGGACTGCTTAGTGGACCATGAGACAGGGGGTACCCATGCTAGTGCAGGTACTTCCTTATATGGCCACTCAGGCAATATAGGCTTACCTGGCCAAGGATAGCCTTATCTCCTTTCGTTTGGGGGGGGGTTATGTAGGAAGGTGGCTACCTGACTATGGTTACCCCAGATTTTTTTGCCTGTGTTTAGCTGGTTTTTTGACTTAGTTGACCTGGTTCCCTGCTAATCAGGGCCCCAGGCCATCTGCTCTCTCTGTAAAATGGATTCCATGTACCCTAGGTACATACCAATTGGAAATGGACTCCTTGTCAGCCCCTGTAGAAGGCACTATAGGTGCACAGGGCATAGGAGCCACTAAGGCCTACCAGGGGCTGCAGCATATCTTTTGCCACCCCTGGCTGGTTCTTAAATTGACACAACTGGCTGATCACTCAGCTGGGGTAAGGTGGTGTACACACCCCTTGCTTAGATATAGTATACCTATGTCTAAACCTATATCTGGACACATGTAAACCTGTGAGCCACTCCTATAGACAGGCCTCACCAATCCTGGAGGCTGGGTGCATGGTTTTTATGTGAGATGGAGCTCTAGCATGAGCTGAGCCTGTCTGCAGCCGTCGGGAACAAATCCCTAAGCTGTTTCAGGATAATGCCATACCATATACTATTAAGTGCCTTATAATCCTCGCGGTTATTTAGCAACTCTGGTTTGGCTTTATCAAAACATGTCGTGTAAGGTGTCATACGCTTTGGAATACCATCCCCTCGCCAGTTCTGGCGACGGGGATGGCATTCCACCCCTCTAGAGGGGTAAGACATGTTACTTCACTTTAATGCGGTTGATTTCTCCAAAGGCCTTAAGATCCACAAAATGGATGCCTCTGCCACAGACAAATGTCTGGACCCCTGGAGCTGACCGAAACCCAGTCAAGGGGGTCCTGGACAAAGGGTTTCCTGTCACAGGAGGGTGTCACCGCCCTCCAGACAGGAGATAGTGTATTGTAGCAGGGAGGTTTGAAAGAAACCAGACACTGCCTGGGGCGCACAAGGCTGCCCCTTGCATAATCCGGCCAAACCGGTTCTGGGGCACTCCAGCCCTCGTGCCAGGGCGGCCTGGATCAAAGGAAGGGGGTGTATCCACCCACTTCCTGGGTCCCACCCATAGGAGGGGACCTAGCAGGTAATCACGCCCACCAGATTCGAATAAGAGTGGGAGCAGTGCCAATGCACATCAGATTTCCTGGAAGAAACATTTGAAACGATATTCTGGACCCTTCGCCCTCCATCTCAACGTGGAAGCCCGAAGAATCTCCCTTGTGGTCAAGGAGTGACCACCCTGCAGCAGCAGGCACCATCCAGCCCTCGACGTCTACTTGGTTGCAGTTCCCGCCGGAACTCGAGCGACTGAGATCGACGAGATCAAGCCTGCCCAGCTTCTAACAGCCCGATCCACAGTCCCTGCAAAGCTGAGACCCGTGGAGGCGACCGGAAGCGTGGGGCACGCCATCTTGAAGTGACCACGAGACGCTGACCGTGCAGCCCACGAGTGACCCTCGAAGCTGTACACCGGGGTTTGAGAAGCCCCCACCCTGAGCTACTCCTGAGCCGAAGTTCAGCCCTCCACACTCGACGAGTGCTGCGTGGGGCCCTTTGGCACGATTTGGCTCAACGCGTTGGCCCGGTCACTTGCCAGCTGGCTTGTGGTCCCTGTGCCGACGAACTACAAAAGAAGACTCGTGATTCTGGTTGCTCCAGATCCACACCAGCTCCCCTGAAAGGGAGCCCCGACTCTGACCTTCCTGGTCCGAGTAAGACGCCATCTTCCAATCCCGCGTGGATTGCTCTTACCAAGGCTTGTTTGCTCCAAACCGGAAGCCGACTGCACCGACGGTGAGAGCCTGCGTGGGACAGATCGAGACCTGCTCCTGGACGTCGCAGATGCCCCAGAGCCCACGTGACAGCGAAGAGAAGCGCCTCGACGACCACCTGATTGCGCCCGACATTGCCTGGTTCCGTCCTGGTTCCACCCTGGTCACTGCTGAGTGACCCAGACTCTGTCCCCTCTGCTTTCAGGTACTCTACAACTTGAGTCCACCCTTGGACTCCACCGGACACTTCGTCTTCACCCTGCCTGCAGCCCTTTCAGCTTCAAGCACCAAGAGCCTGCGTGTCAAAACCCGACGCCACTTCGACCCTGTGCACCCACTTCCTGTGGGTGAGGTAACTTTGCTCCGCCGGTGTTCCCACACTGGTGCACACCTCTAGGGTCTGTGTGTTAAGTTTTGTTCCTCTAGGTTCAGCGGAAGTGTCCTTAAACTTTAACTATTTGACTTTTACGCACCATTGGTTAACATTGGTGCATGCGTGCGCTTTCCGCACATCTCCCGAATCCCGAGGGCCATTCCCGACTTCAGCATTGCTTGTCCTGACTGCTCCCAGCGATTCCCTAGGCCCTAGGCCTAACCACTGTTCGAGTGGCCTCTCTTATACCACTTGTTTAGTATATGGTTTGAGTGGCCCCCTGCCCTCATCCATAATTGTGCAACTTTGTATGTTTAAACAGTGCTTTTGATTTAACGCTTGTGCCCCTTTATTCATAAAGAATACTGGGGATTGTTTTTAGTAATAAACACATATATTTTTATAATATATACTTGTGTGGTGTCCTTTCATTTGGTATTACAGGATTGTATGTGGTAAAACGGCTCGCTTAACACGACCTCTTAAGTTAAGCCTTTAGGCTGCTTAGTCCATGCTACCACTAGGATAGCTTGTCTAATAAGGTTGACTTACAACCAGACACCATAAGGGGATTGTTTGGTCAGGTAGTAGGTGGTTCCAGAATTGGAAACATCCCCTACCAGGCCAACTTCTCACACCTGCCTTTTGCAGGGCCTCCAAAACTCTCTTCAGGTGGATCAGGTGATCCTCCCAGGTGGAGCTAAAGACAGCAATATCATCCAGATAAGCTGCACAAAAGTCATCCAACCCAGTAAGGACTTGGTTCACCAACCTTTGGAAAGTGGCAGGTGCATTCTTCAAACCAAAGGGCATTACCACAAACTGATAATGTCCACTAGGGGTAGAGAATGCTGTCTTGGCCTTTGACTCCTCAGCTAGTCTGATTTGCCAGTAGCCAGCTGTCAGATCGAATGTGCTCAGAAACTTGGCAGAAGCCAATCTGTCAATGAGCTCATCTGCTCTTGGAATGGGGTGAGCATCTGTACTAGTGACAGCATTGAGACCCCTGTAATCCACGCAAAACCTCATTTCTCTCTTACCATCTTGGGTATGAGGTTTTGGCACCAGGACTACTGGGCTGGCCCATGGGCTCTCTGATGGCTCAATCACTCCAAGCTCCAACATCTTTTGCACCTCAGCCTTGATGCAGTCTCTGACATGGTCAGGTTGCCTGTAGATCTTATTCTTGACAGGCAGACTGTCACCAGTGTCCACAACATGGGTACACCAGTCAGTCTGGCTGGGTGTGAGTGAAAACAAATGCCTGTGGGCCTGCAAAACTTGTCTGCAGTCCATCTGTTGCTGGTCAGTGAGGCTGCCTGCCAAGGCTACTCCATCAACTGAACCATCATCAGGGTTCTGAGAAAGCAGGTCTGGGAGAGGGTCACTCTCTTCCTCCTGTTCCCCATCTGTGGCCATGAGCAAGCTCATGTCCTCCCTGTCCACAAATGCTTTCAAGCGATTCACATGGATTACCCTGTGAGGGCTCCTGGGTGTTCCAAAGTCTACCAAGTAGGTGACTTCCCCCTTCTTCTCAATAATAGGATAGGGTCCACTCCATTTGTCTTGGAGTGCTGCTGGAGCCACTGGCTCCAGTACCCACACCTTCTGTCCTGGTTGGAACTCTACCAGCACAGCCTTTTGGTCATGCCAAGCTTTCTGCAATTCTTGGCTGGCCTCCAGGTTTTTGGATGCTCTTTCCATGTACTCAGCCATCCTGGAGCGGAGACCAAGTACATAGTCCACTATGTCTAGTTTGGGCTTTTTGAGAGGTAACTCCCATCCTTCCTTCACCAAACACAATGGACCTCTCACAGGGTGGCCAAACAAAAGTTCAAAAGGGCTGTAGCCAACCCCCTTCTGTGGGACCTCTCTGTAAGCAAAGAGCAGGCAGGGTAAAAGAATGTCCCATTTCCGCCTGAGCTTCTCTGGTAATCCTTTTATCATGCCTTTAAGGGTCTTGTTAAATCTCTCCACAAGCCCATTGCACTGTGGATGATATGGGGTGGTAAACTTATAGTTTACTCCACATTCCTTCCACATTGCTTTCAGATAGCTGGACATAAAATTCGTCCCTCTATCTGATAGTACCTCCTTAGGAAAGCCCACTCTTGAGAAAACTGCAATGAGGGCCTTTGCCACCACAGGTGCTGTGGTGGTCCTTAGGGGAATAGCCTCTGGGTACCTGGTGGCATGATCCACTACCACCAGTATGAATCTGTTCCCAGATGCTGTTTGGGGGTCCATTGGACCCACAATATCAATTCCAACTCTCTCAAAGGGGACCCCCACCACAGGTAGTGGTATTAGGGGGGCCTTTGTTGTGCCACCTGACTTACCACTGGCTTGGCAAGTGACACAGGAGCGACAAAACTCCTTGACATCCTCTGACATGTGAGGCCAGTGAAAGTGTGGAACAAGCCTGTCCCACGTCTTGTTCTGGCCTAAGTGTCCTGCAAGGGGAATATCATGGGCCAAGGTAAGGAGGAATCCCCTAAACTGCAGAGGTATCACCAACCTCCTGGTCATGCCAGGCTTGGGGGCTCTAGCCTCTGAGTAAAGGAGTCCCTCATCCCAATACACAGTATGGGTACCTTGGGCATCCCCAGCAGCCTCAGCAGCAGCCTGCTGTCTGAGGGGTTCAAGGGAAGGGCAATCTAATTGAGCCTGCCTCAGGTCTGCCCTTGAGGGTCCCCCTGTCCCCAGAAACTCAACCTGGTCAGGTTCAAGCTCCTCAGAGACAGTCTCCTCTTGGACTGCAGAATCAGTTTCCTCTGAAACCTGATCCTCAACCTGGGGCAAGGTGGAAGGCGAGGCCTTTCCTCTCTTGCTCCTTCTCTTGGGTTGTGGCTGGTCTATTGTCTCAAGATCCACCACTGGTTCAGGAAGGCACTTCTTAGCCTGAGCCCTTGTTATGGCAAGGACATGCTCTGAAATCCCTAGCATTTCTGCATGAGTCCTGTACTCCACTTCTGACCATGCTGAGCTTTCAAGGTCATTGCCTAACAGACAGTCTACTGGTAGGTCTGCACTCACCACAACTTTCTTTAGGCCATCAACCCCTCCCCAGGAGAAGTTCACAACTGCCACACTATGGGAGGTAGTGGAGTTGCTTGCATTGGTTACTAGGTAGCTCTCTCCTAGTACAATCTGTCCAGGGTCCACAAAGCCAGTGGTCACCATGGTGACACTAGCACATGTGTCCCTGTAAGCTTGAGCCAGTTTCTCATTTATTAAGGGAGTCTGCCTGTATTTGCCCAGGTTAGTGGGGCTTACTGCAGTGGGCAACTCAATGTCCACATCATACAGGAGAACTGCCTGTGTAGGGATTCTGACTAGGCCAGATCCTACTTCAATACCCAGGGTCAACCCAGCTACACCCTTGGACTGTGTTCCACCACTGCTTACTGTACTTGGGGTTGCAGTTGCTTTAGGAGCTGTAGTGGTGGGAACTGGATTTGCCTTGGTGCACTCACTGCCCCAGTGTGAAACTGATTTGCAGGTATTACACCAAGGTGTCTTTGGACCTTTGTTCTTCTTCTTCTTGTCACCATTTTGGGAACCACCCTCCTTACTATTAGTTTGGGGGCCTGAAAACTTCTGGTCTTTTTCTTTATCTTTCTGATTCTGATTACCACCCTTCTGGTCTGTTTTCTTCTGGTCACCACCTTGGTTCTGGGGTTTCTGCTTAATCCTTGTTCTGACCCATTTGTCTGCCTTCTTTCCCAATTCTTGGGGAGAGGTCAGATCAGAGTCAATAAGGTATTGATGCAACAGCTGGTTTGTACAGTTATTAAGGATCTGTTCTCTCATCATAAGATTGTACAATCCTGTATAGTCTGAAACTTTACTTCCCTGCAACCAACCCTCCAAAGCCTTAGTGGCACACTCAACGAAATCAGTCCAGTCTTGAGTCTGTGCTTTCTGGGTGTCTCTGAACAACAACCTGTATTGCTCAGTGGTTAGGCCATACCCTTCAATGAGAGCACTCTTCAAAACAGAGTAGTTTTTGGCATCCTCAGGTCTAACTGTGAGGAGCCTGTCCCTCCCTTTCTCAGAAAAGGAGTACCACAAAATTGCAGCCCACTGATTCTCAGGAACCTGCTGTACCATGCAGGCTCTCTCAAGAGCAGTCATCCATTTGTGGATGTCATCCCCTTCTTTAAAGGGGGGCACAATTTTGGTCAGGTTTCTATTATCATAGGCCCTGTCTTTTTCTCTTGGAAAATTGCTGCCACCAGTGACATCTAAGCCACTTAATTTCTGCTCTCTTGCCAAGGCAAGTCTAGCTTGAGCCAAGGCTACCTCCTCCCTCTCTATCTGGAGTTTGACAGCCCTCATTCTGGCCCTATGCTCTAGCTTTTGAGAAGCATTCATGCCTCTCTGTGATTCTCTGGAGGCACTAGAAATATGAGAGTCCCCTGAGGGGGATCTCACTCTTCTGTTGCCTGGGAGAATAACATGTTGGGTTCTGGGGAGGTGCTGGCCCTCTCCATTCCCCAGTAGGTCCAAGTTGGCCTGGCTAAGCCTACCAACTGGAACCTGGCTACCCTGATCCTGTACTTCTAAGTCCTCAACCTCTGAGTCCTCATCCAAGTCATCATCATCCTCCTCTTCAGGGGGATCAACTGCAGGGGGGTTCCCTCCAGTTCCTGTGTCTAGGGAAGCTGCTTTTGCCTTCTCTAAGTCATCCTGTTCTAGGATTTCTACCAGGATTAGGCAGGTGGGGCTTCTGCCCCTTTTTAACCCTCTTGCTTTGCACAAGGCAATCAAGTCTCTGCGGGTTAGTTTGTCATATCCAAAAGTTGCCTGGGTAGGGTCAACTGTCACAGGACTAGACCCTGAGGCCTTTCCTGTGTCAGACATGGTTACTAGTGAGGTGTAAGTGGTGCACTTACCTACACTAAGTGTTTTCCTACTGGACCTTGCTAGTGAGTTGTAGTCAGGGGTGTGCTACTCCCTTCAACCTACAACTACTAAGTTCAGTAGAACTTAATATGCTAAGCTTTTGATTTTATATGTACCTAGAGGTACTTGACGTGATCTTTCAATTTGATATAAAGATTGCAATGGTAAAACAACAGCAAGCTCAAATCCGCACCGCTGCTCACCAATGTGAGAGGTTGGCCTGGTAGGGGATGTTTCCAATTCTGGAACCACCTACTACCTGACCAAACAATCCCTTATGGTGTCTGGTTGTAAGTCAACCTTATTAGACAAGCTATCCTAGGGGTAGCATGGACTAAGCAGCCTAAAGGCTTAACTTAAGAGGTCGTGTTAAGCGAGCTGTTTTACCACATACAATCCTGTAATACCAAATGAAAGGACACCACACAAGTATATATTATAAAAATATATGTGTTTATTACTAAAAACAATCCCCAGTATTCTTTATGAATAAAGGGGCACAAGCGTTAAATCAAAAGCACTGTTTAAACATACAAGTTGCACAATTATGGATGAGGGCGGGTGGCCACTCAAACCATATACTAAACAAGTGGTATAAGAGATGCCACTCGAGCAGTGGTTAGGCCTAGGGCCTAGGGAATCGCTGGGAGCAGTCAGGACAAGCAATGCTGAAGTCGGGAATGGCCCTCGGGATTCGGGAGATGTGCGGAAAGCGCACGCATGCACCAATGTTAACCAATGGTGCGTAAAAGTCAAAGAGTTAAAGTTTAAGGACACTTCCGCTGAACCTAGAGGAACAAAACTTAACACACAGACCCTAGAGGTGTGCACCAGTGTGGGAACACCGGCGGAGCAAAGTTACCTCACCCACAGGAAGTGGGTGCACAGGGTCGAAGTGGCGTCGGGTTTTGACACGCAGGCTCTTGGTGCTTGGAGCTGAAAGGGCTGCAGGCGGGTTAAAGATGAAGTGTCCGGTGGAGTCCAAGGGTGGACTCAAGTTGTAGAGTACCTGAAAGCAGAGGGGACAGAGTCTGGGTCACTCAGCAGTGACCAGGGTGGAACCAGGACGGAACCAGGCAATGTCGGGCGCAATCAGGTGGTCGTCGAGGAGCTTCTCTCCGCTGTCACGTGGGCTCTGGGGCATCTGCGACGTCCAGGAGCAGGTCACGATCTGTTCCACGCAGGCTCTCACCGTCGGTGCAGTCGGCTTCAAGTTTGGAGCAAACAAGCCTTGGCAAGAGCAATCCACGCGGGATTGGAAGATTGCTTCTCACTCGGACCAGGAAGGTCAGAGTCGGGGCTCCTTTTCAGGGGAGCTGGTGTGGATCTGGAGCAACCAGATTCACGAGTCTTCTTAGGTAGTTCGTCGGCACAGGGACCACAAGCCAGCTGGCAAATAACCGGGCCAACGCGTTGAGCCAAATCGTGCCAAAGGGCCCCACGCAGCACTCGTCAAGTGTGGAGGGCTGAACTTCGGCTCAGGAGTAGCTCAGGGTGGGGGCTTCTCAAACCCCGGTGTACAGCTTCGAGGGTCACTCGTGGGCTGCACGGTCAGCGTCTCGTGGTCACTTCAAGATGGCGTGCCCCACGCTTCCGGTCGCCTCCACGGGTCTCAGCTTTGCAGGGACTGTGGATCGGGCTGTTAGAAGCTGGGCAGGCTTGATCTCGTCGATCTCAGTCGCTCGAGTTCCGGCGGGAACTGCAACTAAGTAGACGTCGAGGGCTGGATGGTGCCTGCTGCTGCAGGGTGGTCACTCCTTGACCACAAGGGAGATTCTTCGGGCTTCCACGTTGAAATGGAGGGTGAAGGGTCCAGAATATCGTTTCAAATGTTTCTTCCAGGAAATCTTATGTGCCTTGGCACTGCTCCCACTCTTATTCGAATCTGGTGGGCGTGATTACCTGCTAGGTCCCCTCCTATGGGTGGGACCCAGGAAGTGGGTGGATACACCCCCTTCCTTTGATCCAGGCCGCCCTGGCACGAGGGCTGGAGTGCCCCAGAACCGGTTTGGCCGGATTATGCAAGGGGCAGCCTTGTGCGCCCCAAGCAGTGTCTGGTTTCTTTCAAACCTCCCTGCTACAATACACTATCTCCTGTCTGGAGGGCGGTGACACCCTCCTGTGACAGGAAACCCTTTGTCCAGGACCCCCTTGACTGAGTTTCGGTCAGCTCCAGGGGTCCAGACATTTGTCTGTGGCAGAGGCATCCATTTTGTGGATCTTAAGGTCTTTGGAGAAATCAACCGCATTAAAGTAAAGTAACATGTCTTGCCCCTCTAGAGGGGTGGAATGCCATCCCCGTCGCCAGAACTGGCGAGGGGATGGTATTCCAAAGCGTATGACACCTTACACGACATGTTTTGATAAAGCCAAACCAAAGTTGCTAAATAACCGCGAGGATTATAAGGCACTTAATAGTATATGGTATGGCATTATCCTGAAACAGCTTAGGGATTTGTTCCCGACGGCTGCAGACAGGCTCAGCTCATGCTAGAGCTCCATCTCACATAAAACCACGCACTCAGCCTCCAGGATTGATGAGGCCTTTCTATAGGAGTGGCTCACAGGTTTACATGTGTCCAGATATAGGGTTAGACATAGGTATACTATATCTAAGCAAGGGGTGTGTACACCACCTTACCCCAGCTGAGTGATCAGCCAGTTGTGTCAATTTAAGAACCAGCCAGGGGTGGCAAAAGATATGCTGCAGCCCCTGGTAGGCCTTAGTGGCTCCTATGCCCTGTGCACCTATAGTGCATTCTACAGGGGCTGACAAGGAGTCCATTTCCAATTGGTATGTGCCTATAGCACATGTGTCATTAATTTAGTGAGAGAACAGCAGGCTGGGGGTCTGATCAGCAGGCCCACAGCCTCAGTAGTCGAAAACCAGTGAAGCAAAAAGCAAAAATTTGGGGTGACCATAGGATAGCAGACCCTACTCTCCTACACAGGCTGTGCTTGGTCCCCCAGGCTGTGCTTGGTCCCCCGGGCTGTGCTTGGTCCCCCAGGCTGTGCTTGGTCCCCCTGGTTGCTCTTGGTCCCCCTGGCTGTGCATGGTACCCCTGGCTGTGCTTGGTCCCCCTGGTTGCTCTTGGTCCACCAGGCTGTGCTTGGTCCCCCAGGCTGTGCTTGGTCCCCCTGGTTGCTCTTGGTCCCCCAGGCTGTGTGTGAGAAGTTGGCCTGATAGGTGATGTTTCCAATTCTGGAACCACCTATTATCAGACCAAACAATCCCTTATGGTGTCTGGTTGTAAGTCAACCTTATTAGACAAGCTATCCTAGGGGTAGCATGGACTAAGCAGCCTAAAGGCTTAACTTAAGAGGTCGTGTTAAGCGAGCTGTTTTACCACATACAATCCTGTAATATCAAATGAAAGGACACCACACAAGTATATATTATAAAAATATATGTGTTTATTACTAAAAACAATCCCCAGTATTCTTTATGAATAAAGGGGCACAAGCGTTAAATCAAAAGCACTGTTTAAACATACAAGTTGCACAATTATGGATGAGGGCGGGTGGCCACTCAAACCATATACTAAACAAGTGGTATAAGAGATGCCACTCGAGCAGTGGTTAGGCCTAGGGCCTAGGGAATCGCTGGGAGCAGTCAGGACAAGCAATGCTACACAGGCAGTTCTCCTGTATGATGTGGACATTGAGTTGCCCACTGCAGTAAGCCCCAGTAACCTGGGCAAATACAGACAGACTCCCTTAATTAATGAGAAACTGGCTCAAGCTTACAGGGACACATGTGCCAGTGTCACAATGGTGACACCTGACTTTGTGGACCCTGGACAGATTGTACTAGGTGAGAGCTACCTAGTAACCAATGCAAGCAACTCCACTACTTCCCATAGTGTGGCAGTTGTGAACTTCTCCTGGGGAGGGGTTGATGGCCTAAAGAAGGTTGTGGTGAGTGCAGACCTACCAGTAGACTGTCTGTTAGGCAATGACCTTGAAAGCTCAGCATGGTCAGAAGTGGAGTACAGGACTCATGCAGAAATGCTAGGGATTTCAGAGCATGTCCTTGCCATGACAAGGGCTCAGGCTAAGAAGTGCCTTCCTGAACCAGTGGTGGATCTTGAAACAATAGACCAGCCACAACCCAAGAGAAGGAGCAAGAGAGGAAAGGCTCAGCCTTCCACCTTGCCCCAGGTTGAGGATCAGGTTTCAGAGGAAACTGATTCTGCAGTCCAAGAGGAGACTGTCTCTGAGGAGCTTGAACCTGACCAGGTTGAGTTTCTGGGGACAGAGGGACCCTCAAGGGCAGACCTGAGGCAGGCTCAATTAGATTGCCCTTCCCTTGAACCCCTCAGACAGCAGGCTGCTGCTGAGGCTGCTGGGGATGCCCAAGGTACCCATACTGTGTATTGGGATGATGGACTCCTTTACTCAGAGGCTAGAGCCCCCAAGCCTGGCATGACCAGGAGGTTGGTTATACCTCTGCAGTTTAGGGGGTTCCTCCTTACCTTGGCCCATGATATTCCCCTTGCAGGACACTTAGGCCAGAACAAGACGTGGGACAGGCTTGTTTCACACTTTCACTGGCCTCACATGTCAGAGGATGTCAAGGAGTTTTGTCGCTCCTGTGTCACTTGCCAAGCCAGTGGTAAGTCAGGTGGCACAACAAAGGCCCCCCTAATACCACTACCTGTGGTGGGAGTTCCCTTTGAAAGAGTTGGAATTGATATTGTGGGTCCAATGGACCCCCAAACAGCATCTGGGAACAGATTCATACTGGTGGTAGTGGATCATGCCACCAGGTATCCAGAGGCTATTCCCCTAAGGACCACCACAGCCCCTGTGGTGGCAAAGGCCCTCATTGCAGTTTTCTCAAGAGTGGGCTTTCCTAAGGAGGTACTATCAGATAGAGGCACAAATTTTATGTCTAGCTATCTGAAAGCAATGTGGAAGGAATGTGGAGTAAACTATAAGTTTACCACCCCATATCATCCCCAATGCAATGGGCTTGTGGAGAGATTTAACAAGACCCTAAAAGGCATGATAAAAGGATTACCAGAGAAGCTCAGGCGGAAATGGGACATTCTTTTACCCTGCCTGCTCTTTGCTTACAGAGAGGTCCCACAGAAGGGGGTTGGCTACAGCCCTTTTGAACTTTTGTTTGGCCACCCTGTGAGGGGTCCATTGTGTTTGGTGAAGGAAGGATGGGAGTTACCTCTCAAAAAGCCCAAACTAGACATAGTGGACTATGTACTTGGTCTCCGCTCCAGGATGGCTGAGTACATGGAAAGAGCATCCAAAAACCTGGAGGCCAGCCAAGAATTACAGAAAGCTTGGCATGACCAAAAGGCTGTGCTGGTAGAGTTCCAACCAGGACAGAAGGTGTGGGTACTGGAGCCAGTGGCTCCAGCAGCACTCCAAGACAAATGGAGTGGACCCTATCCTATTATTGAGAAGAAGGGGGAAGTCACCTACTTGGTGGACTTTGGAACACCCAGGAGCCCTCACAGGGTAATCCATGTGAATCGCTTGAAAGCATTTGTGGACAGGGAGGACATGAGCTTGCTCATGGCCACAGATGGGGAACAGGAGGAAGAGAGTGACCCTCTCCCAGACCTGCTTTCTCAGAACCCTGATGATGGTTCAGTGGATGGAGTAGCCTTGGCAGGCAGCCTCACTGACCAGCAACAGATGGACTGCAGACAAGTTTTGCAGGCCCACAGGCATTTGTTTTCACTCACACCCAGCCAGACTGACTGGTGTACCCATGTAGTGGACACTGGTGACAGTCTGCCTGTCAAGAATAAGATCTACAGGCAACCTGACCATGTCAGGGATTGCATCAAGGCTGAGGTGCAAAAGATGTTGGAGCTTGGAGTGATTGAGCCATCAGAGAGCCCATGGGCCAGCCCAGTAGTCCTGGTGCCAAAACCTCATACCCAAGATGGAAAGAGAGAAATGAGGTTTTGCGTGGATTACAGGGGTCTCAATGCTGTCACTAGGACAGATGCTCACCCCATTCCAAGAGCAGATGAGCTCATTGACAGATTGGCTTCTGCCAAGTTTCTGAGCACATTCGATCTGACAGCTGGCTACTGGCAAATCAGACTAGCTGAGGAGTCAAAAGCCAAAACAGCATTCTCTACCCCTAGTGGTCATTATCAGTTTGTGGTAATGCCCTTTGGTTTGAAGAATGCACCTGCCACTTTCCAAAGGTTGGTGAACCAAGTCCTTACTGGGTTGGATGACTTTTGCGCAGCATATCTAGATGATATTGCTGTCTTTAGCTCCACCTGGGAGGATCACCTGATACACCTGAAGAAAGTTTTGGAGGCAGGTGTAGGAGAGTAGGGTCTGCTATCCTATGGTCACCCCAAATTTTTGCTTTTTGCTTCACTGGTTTTCGACTACTGAGGCTGTGGGCCTGCTGATCAGACCCCCAGCCTGCTGTTCTCTCACTAAATTACTGACACATGTGCTATAGGCACATACCAATTGGAAATGGACTCCTTGTCAGCCCCTGTATAATGCACTATAGGTGCCCAGGGCATAGGGGCCACCAAGGCCTACCAGGGGCTGCAGCCTATCTTTTGCCACCCCTGGCTGGTTCTTAAATTGACACAACTGGCTGATCACTCAGCTGGGGTAAGGTGGTGTACACACCCCTTGCTTAGATATAGTATACCTATGTCTAAACCTATATCTGGACACATGTAAACCTGTGAGCCACTCCTATGGAAGGCCTCATCAATCCTGGAGGCAGAGTGCGTGGTTTTATGTGAGATGGAGCTCTAGCATGAGCTGAGCCTGTCTGCAGCTGTCGGGAACAACTCCCTAAGCTGTTTCAGGATAATGCCATACCATATACTCTTAAGTGCCTTATAATCCTCGCGTTTAAATAGCAACTTTGGTTTGGCTTTATCAAAACATGTCGTGTAAGGTGTCATACGATTTGGAATACCATCCCCTCGCCAGTTCTGGCAACGGGGATGGCATTCCACCCCTCTAGAGGGGTAAGACATGTTACTTCACTTAAATGCGGTTAATTTCTCCAAAGACCTTAAGATCCACAAAATGGATGCCTCTGCCACAGACAAATGTCTGGACCCCTGCAGTTGACCGAAACTCAACCAAATGGGTCCTGGACAAAGGGTTTCCTGTCACAGGAGGGTGTCACGCCCTCCAGACAGGAGATAGTGGATTGTAGCAGGGAGGTTTGAAAGAAACCAGACACTGCTTGGGGCACACAAGGCTGCCCCTTGCATAATCCGGCCAAACCGGTTCTGGGGCACTCCAGCCCTCGTGCCAGGGCGGCCTGGATCAAAGGAAGGGGGTGTATCCACCCACTTCCTGGGTCCCACCCATAGGAGGGGACCTAGCAGGTAATCACGCCCCCCAGATTCGAATAAGAGTGGGAGCAGTGCCAATGCACATCAGATTTCCTGGAAGAAACATTTGAAACGAAATTCTGGACCCTTCGCCCTCCATCTCAACGTGGAAGCCCGAAGAATCTCCCTTGTGGTCAAGGAGTGACCACCCTGCAGCAGCAGGCACCATCCAGCCCTCGACGTCTAATTAGTTGCAGTTCCCGCAGGAACTCGAGCGACTGAGATTGAGGAGATCAAGCCTGACTGCCTTCTAACAGCCCGATCCACAGTCCCTGCAAAGCTGAGACCCGTGGAGGCGACCGGAAGCGTGGGGCACGCCATCTTGAATTGACCACGAGATGCTGACCGTGCAGCCCACGAGTGATCCTCGAAGCTGTGCACCGGGGTTTGAGAAGCCCCCACCCTGAGCTGCTCCTGAGCCGAAGTTCAGCCCTCCACACTCGACGAGTGCTGCGTGGGGCCCTTTGGCTCTATTTGGCTCAACGCGTTGGCCCGGTCACTTGCCAGCTGGCTAGTGGTCCCTGTGCCGACGAAACGACTAAGA
The DNA here is from genome assembly GCF_964261635.1 of Lissotriton helveticus. Lineage (NCBI taxonomy): Eukaryota > Metazoa > Chordata > Amphibia > Caudata > Salamandridae > Lissotriton > Lissotriton helveticus. Next base: position 3,235,338 of record NW_027611651.1, on the reverse strand, counting down.
AGACTCGTGAATCTGGTTGCTCCAGATCCACACCAGCTCCCCTGAAAAGGAGCCCCGACTCTGACCTTCCTGGCCTGAGTGAGAAGCAATCTTCTGATCCCGCGTGGATCGTTCTTGCCAAGGCTTGTTTGCTCCAAACTTGAAGCCGACTGCACCGACGGTGAGAGCGTGCGTGGGACAGATCGTGACCTGCTCCTGGACGTCGCAGATGCCCCAGAGCCCACGTGACAGCGGAGAGAAGCTCCTCGACGACCACCTGATTGCGCCCGACATTGCCTGGTTCCGTCCTGGTTCCACCCTGGTCACTGCTGAGTGACCCAGACTCTGTCCCCTCTGCTTTCAGGTACTCTTCGACTTGAGTCCACCCTTGGACTCCACCGGACACTTCATCTTTAACCCGCCTGCAGCCCTTTCAGCTCCAAGCACCAAGAGCCTGCGTGTCAGAACCCGACGCCACTTCGACCCTGTGCACCCACTTCCTGTGGGTGAGGTAACTTTGCTCCGCCGGTGTTCCCACACTGGTGCACACCTCTAGGGTCTGTGTGTTAAGTTTTGTTCCTCTAGGTTCAGCGGAAGTGTCCTTTAACTTTAACTTTACAACTTTTACGCACCATTGGTTAACATTGGTGCGTGCGTGCGCTTCCCGCACCTCTCCCGAATCCCGAGGGCCATTCCCGACTTCAGCATTGCTTGTCCTGACTGCTCCCAGCGATTCCCTAGGCCCTAGGCCTAACCACTGCTCGAGTGGCCTCTCTTATACCACTTGTTTAGTATATGGTTTGAGTGGCCCCCTGCCCTCATCCATAATTGTGCAACTTTGTATGTTTAAACAGTGCTTTTGATTTAACGCTTGTGCCCCTTTATTCATAAAGAATACTGGGGATTGTTTTTAGTAATAAACACATATATTTTTATAATATATACTTGTGTGGTGTCCTTTCATTTGATATTACAGGATTGTATGTGGTAAAACAGCTCGCTTAACACGACCTCTTAAGTTAAGCCTTTAGGCTGCTTAGTCCATGCTACCCCTAGGATAGCTTGTCTAATAAGGTTGACTTACAACCAGACACCATAAGGGATTGTTTGGTCAGGTAGTAGGTGGTTCCAGAATTGGAAACATCCCCTACCAGGCCAACTTCTCACATTGGTGAGCAGCGGTGCGGATTTGAGCTTGCTGTTGTTTTACCATTGCAATCTTTGTATCAAATTGAAAGATCACATCAAGTACCTCTAGGTACATATAAAATCAAAAGCTTAGCATATTAAGTTCTACTGAACTTAGTAGTTGTAGGTTGAAGGGATTAGCACACCCTGACTACAACTCACTAGTAAGGTACAGTAGGAAAACACTTAGTGTAGGTAGGTGCATCACTTACACCACACTAGAGTCATGTCTGACACAGGAAAAGCCTCAGGGTCTGCTCCTGTGACAGTTGACCTTACCCAGGCAACTTCCAGCTATGACAAACTAACCCGAAGGGACTTGATTGCCTTGTGCAAATCAAGAGGGTTAAAAAGGGGCAGAAGTCCCACCTGCCAAATCCTGATAGACATCCTAGAACAGGATGACTTAGAGAAGGTGAATGGAATTCCCTTACAGTCAGGAAGTGGAGAGAAACCCCCTGTAACTGACACCCCTCAGGAGGAAGATGGAGAGGAGGGGGAGGAGGACTCAGATGTTGAGGACACCGAAGATCAGGATCAGAGGGGTAGCCAGGTCCTAGTTGCCAGGCTTAACCAGGCCAACTTAGACCTACTGGGAAATGGAGAGGGCCAGCACCTCCCCAGATCCCACGGTCTTATTCTCCCAGGCAACAGAAGAGTGAGATCTCCCTCAGGGGACTCTCATATTTCTAGTGCCTCCAGAGAATCTGAGAGAGGTATGACTGCCTCTCAAAAGACTGAGCATAGGGCCAGAATGAGGGCTGTCAGACTCCAAATAGAGAGGGAGGAGGTAGCCCTGGCTCAAGCTAAACTTACCTTGGCTCAAGCTAGATTTACCTTGGCAAGAGAGCAGAAATTAAGTGGCTTAGATGCCACTGGTGGCAGCAATTTTCCAAGAGAAAAAGACAGGGGCTATGACAATAGAAACCTGACAAAAATTGTGCCCCCCTTTAAAGAAGGGGATGACATCCACAAATGGATGACTGCTCTGGAGAGAGCCTGCATGGTACAGCAGGTTCCTCAAGATCAGTGGGCTGCAATTTTATGGTACTCCTTTTCTGAGAAAGGGAGGGACAGGCTCCTCACAGTTAGACCTGAGGATGACAAAAACGACTCTGTTTTGAAGAGTGCTCTTATTGAAGGGTTTGGCCTAACCACTGAGCAATACAGGTTGTTGTTCAGAGACACCCAAAAAGCACAGACTCAAGACTGGACTGATTTTGTTGAGTGTGCCACTAAGGCTTTGGAGGGTTGGTTGCAGGGAAGTAAAGTTTCAGACTATACAGGATTGTACAATCTTATAATGAGAGAACAGATCCTTAATAACTGTACAAACCAGCTGTTGCATCAATACCTTATTGACTCTGATCTGACCTCTCCCCAAGAATTGGGAAAGAAGGCGGACAAATGGGTCAGAACAAGGATTAAGCAGAAACCCCAGAACCAAGGTGGTGACCAGAAGAAAACAGACCAGAAGGGTGGTAATCAGAAAGATAAAGAAAAAGACCAGAAGTCTTCAGGCCCCCAAACTAATAGTAAGGAGGGTGGTTCCCAAAATGGAAACAAGAAGAAGAAGAACAAAGGTCCAAAGACACCTTGGTGTAATACCTGCAAATCAGTTTCACACTGGGGCAGTGAATGCACCAAGGCAAATCCAGTCCCCACCACTCCAGCTCCTAAAGCAACTGCAACCCCAAGTACAGTAAGCAGTGGTGGAACACAGTCCAAGGGTGTAGCTGGGTTGACCCTGGGTATTGAAGTAGGATCTGGCCTAGTCAGAATCCCTACACAGGCAGTTCTCCTGTATGATGTGGACATTGAGTTGCCCACTGCAGTAAGCCCCAGTAACCTGGGCAAATACAGACAGACTCCCTTAATTAATGAGAAACTGGCTCAAGCTTACAGGGACACATGTGCCAGTGTCACAATGGTGACACCTGACTTTGTGGACCCTGGACAGATTGTACTAGGTGAGAGCTACCTAGTAACCAATGCAAGCAACTCCACTACTTCCCATAGTGTGGCAGTTGTGAACTTCTCCTGGGGAGGGGTTGATGGCCTAAAGAAGGTTGTGGTGAGTGCAAACCTACCAGTAGACTGTCTGTTAGGAAATGACCTTGAAAGCTCAGCATGGTCAGAAGTGGAGTACAGGACTCATGCAGAAATGCTAGGGATTTCAGAGCATGTCCTTGCCATGACAAGGGCTCAGGCTAAGAAGTGCCTTCCTGAACCAGTGGTGGATCTTGAAACAATAGACCAGCCACAACCCAAGAGAAGGAGCAAGAGAGGAAAGGCTCAGCCTTCCACCTTGCCCCAGGTTGAGGATCAGGTTTCAGAGGAAACTGATTCTGCAGTCCAAGAGGAGACTGTCTCTGAGGAGCTTGAACCTGACCAGGTTGAGTTTCTGGGGACAGGGGGACCCTCAAGGTGTGGAAAAGTAAATTTTGCCATGTTCTGTGTCCCTACGTGTCATCCATCATATGTTATGTGTGCATGATTAAATATGCATATGCATTCCCTATGTTCGATTCAAGACGCAATTATAGTTGTGTCCACCTCTAGTATGTCAGTTTCCAGTTCTCGTGAATACTACGTATATCAGGCCTATGTAAAGCTACGTTGCCACGTTTCTCAGTGTGCACGTTATTCCATTGTAAAGTCCCCGTTTCTAGGCCTCAAAAGGGCCCGGACACCAGATTCAGCTCCTGTCTCCTGAAACTTCGCTGAGGAGCGATACAGCCCCCACCTGTATCCTCGACCCTTCACTTACTTCCTGCCTCACAGTGCCCGGTTCAGGCTGGCTCTGCCTTTGAGTCTGCCAAGAATATGTTATGATTCCAGTTATCAGTTCAGTCCTCCTTCTCTGCATTCCTAAACTACTGAATCGCATCAATAGTTTCCGTCATTGTCTAGCCTTCACGTCTCCACGTTAGAGAAATACTGCATTTAATGGTCATTTAATATTCTTCATCACGCACTACATGTAGAATAATGCATGGTCCAGTCTTAGAATCAAGTTAGCCTTTCCCCTCCTAACTTCTAGTTTATATCAACATGTTCTCTAAACATCAGATACTAGATACTGCTTAGGTACATGTCGCCCTGACTCTCCAGACTTCAGTCTCTGCTCCTAGCACAGAGTTCATAGCCCCCAGCTTCTCCTAGTGATACGTCATTGCTAGTTTGCGCGCACCATCAGGTTAGAGGTCCCGGCTCCTTAGGTAGCCCCCTCCATGGTTTCCGCCCCATTCATGACATATTCTGTTACGTTTGCGTCACATGTCTATGTATACGCCCTGTTACACCTCTTTTCACCCTTATCTTTCGCGACTGCTACGCGTCACACCTTCTGCTCCACCCACTGCTACGCCTATTGCAATGTAATGATATGTGTTTGCGTTATGTATATATGCTCATGCACTGTTATAAAAAAAAGTCATCCTTTTCCTTGTCCCGATCCTGACACCAGCAGCGCTGCTGGGCCCTGCCATCCTATTCCTATGCAGGTTGTCCTGTTCCTGTCCTTTATGCTGTAATAAACCTGCAAAACCTCCTACTACCTCGAATTTTGACTCTTATTTATTGAGCTATCTGTTATTCATTTATGCATTCAAAAATAGGGTATTATTTATTTATTTACCACATAATGGCGCCCGAATAGGGACTTGCCCTTTCCCCACGCGTCGGTGAAGCCACGCCGACCCCCTGACCCTCTGCAGTCGTGACGGAACTCTTCTGCGCACCGGCAGATATTTCTGCTTCAAGTATCCCTCAGGCCCACGGAGGAGACGGAGGAGGCGGTCCAGCATCCAAACGAGACGGTGGAGGAACGCGGCGAGTCCCGACCAGAGCCCAAGCCAAGAGTCCAAGGTCCGAGGTATCCGGAGGCCCACCCGTAACTGAAGTCCGAAGTTCGTCGTCCGTCGTCGTAGCAGTCCAGTCCAGTCCGAGGCCTTCCGTTCTTGCTGCCCGGTGAGTACCGTTACTGGGGTGGTATCTAGACAGGGTCAATCTAATTGACTCTGGTCCGTGGGTTGGTGGTACACAGACCCACAAACGAAGTGTCCACTTCGGTGGATGCGGGTCCTGACGTGTCTCTTTATGAGACCGGTAAGTTTCGTACTGTTTCAGCAGTGCATCTAGTTCCTGTTCTAGTCAGTTCTGTTCTCGAGAAAATTCATGTATTCTGTGTTCCGTATTCCAGGTAGTATTCTGTTCGAACTGTTATTTTTAAATGTTCTTCATGTATTTTAATGTCGTGGTATGAATGGGGAATAAGTATCGTGTTTATTGTGTATTGTATTGTGTCTAGATTATAGTTCAGTCATGCCGCTCTTTTCGAAATTACGTCAGTTAAAAACCAGGAAGGGTCTGCTGGAAGCAGCAGTTCCAGTTCCGCCTAGGGACAGTCCAGGTCATTTTATGTATCAGAAGCATGGCATAAGCGCCATATTGTATCTAGATTTATGGGTAGAGTATACCAAACAGTTAGAAGAAAAGTATAGATGGCCCGTATCGGGTACATGGGATGCCGAATGCATCATGCGAGTAGAAGAAGCATTATGGAAAAAGAAAGCCAGACAGTCACAGAAAGATGCCATCGAGTTATGGCGCAAAGAAGCTCATAAAAGAACTGAAAAGGAAATCAGAAAGTCAGAATTAAGTAGAGAATCCTTAGAACGAGCACAAGAAAAAGAACTAATCGAGATAGGTGAACAAGTCAAAGCCGAACAGTCAGACAGACAGAGGCATGCCCTTATTAGGGGTATGTATCCTCTCCTTGCCGAGGGCTTGCCAAAAGCGACCCCAGAGGCATCCAGTAATTTCCCGCCACCATTAGTTCCGACCAAGCTACGTCACAAACAGACCGCAGCTGATATTTTTATTTCGTCCTATTTGGACGACACAGTCCCAGAATATGCAAATCCTGTTCGCGCTCCGCCAGTCCCTGTAAATCAGGCACTTCCCGCTCCTCCAGACACCGGAGTACCTGTTACGGTACCCCCGGTCCAGCCCGCCATACAAGTCCAGCCTACATTTCCATTTCCCACTCTGCCAGGACGAAGAGCCTCAGTAGACGACTCTAGTTTAGGGGCCGCAGGGGGAGGTACTCCTCAAACCCCGCCGCCACACAAGCGTTTAACGACAGCCGAATTACATGCACAAGCGTCCCAGCGTACGCCCAGACATCAGACTGTAGCAGAAATAAGAAAATCCCTTGCCGAATGCGGCTATGATCCAGTCCCAGGCGAGGATAATATGGTTTTATATTCATTCCGCGTAAGAAAGGTGGCCGAGTATCTAGTCACCTTACCGAATATGAAAGAAGATCTAGACAGAATATATCGTTTCATCCGTACAGGGGATGATCCAGAAAGTATTAGCGAGGCCATGTCTCAAAGGAAAGCCGAGATCCAGCTCATGATATTAAAGTTTCTGATCAATTGTCTAATAAGAGAACAAGATTACCCGTCTAAAGATCCGGCTGAAATGAGAACCCTGACAAGGTGGAGTGATAATATAGCCGAGGGTAAGCACAAGACCGTCGGTGCTATGGAGAGTATGTACAAGAAAATCCGTAAAGAAATAATAAAATTACACGAACAGCGTAAAGCAGCACAAGTAAGCGAGAAAGAAAGTAACTCTGATACTGAAGAGGTAGAGGACGAGAATCCCGCCAGAATAGCGTATGTAGGAAAATCTAGATTTCCAGATCGCCATTTACGCCTAGAACACAAGTCTATTTTTCATTCTCCAGCACCAGAACAAGGTTCTCTAGAACAAGTATTCCAAGCTACCGATCACATTCTGAAATCACGAATCGGTTACAGTGAGTTAAGTACCATGCATGAACAAGAACTAGCCCGATCAGCAGTCCGATGGATTACTGATTCTACCACTTTTCCAGACGAAATAGTGGCACAGATGTTTCTGAAAATGCCCCCAGCCGAACAACGACTGGCGGGTATGTATATGATTCAGCACCTCATTACATTGTATGAGGGTCAGCACTCTGATCCAGGCCCGTTACATGATGTCCTGAACGAGTTACTCCAGTATAGATGGAAAGGTCTAGGTACCGATTTAATTAGTGTCATTCTAGAACAGCGTCATAAATATAGAACGTTTTTGAATCCGCATTTTGTTCCTGCCTACCCTTCACCCCCAGAAGGTAAATCATTTTACATAGAGAGACAGAATCCGTTACGAGAAGTCCACCCAGTCAGAGGAACGGGTGGCGAACTAGAACGAGTGTTTGTTTACACTCCGATTACAAAGATGGAACTCCTCGAGATGAAGAAATTAATTCCCTGTCATGACAAAGATCCAGCAGGGTTCCATAGAGAATTAAAAGACATGCTCCGTATGGGAGAATACACGTATCCAGATATAATTAAAATGATAAAGGTTCTGCTGCCCGCAGGGGTGTATGAAAAGCTCAAGGAAAAAGAATGGGAGGTGGGGGAGAAAAAGATCGATTGGGCAGTTCTAGAAGCTGAAGATAAGGCACGAGTACCAGGTACCGGTCTTGGAGATAAATGTAAAGAATTACCGGAATTATTAATACAAGTTTTACCCAGATTATTGACAACTAGAAAAGAAGACTGGGATGCAATCTCAGCCTGTAAACAGAAACAAGACGAAGATATTAGTGATTTTTATTCTAGATTTGAAAAATGTTTTAGCATCAACAGTGGCCTCAAGACAAGTAGTGAGTCATACCCTCACCTTTTTGTTACTAAATTAGTCGAGAATTCAAGCCCACAAATTAAAAATCGAGTTTTGAAAGTCGAAAGTACCTGGCAAGCTAATACCCCGTCCCAGATGTTGCAGATGCTTCAATACCACCAGAATAGAATCAGGGAAGAACAAGAACACGAGAGAAAACGTATGAAAGACACGAAAATGAAAGTACTAGTTGCACAATCTGTTCCTCAAGACAGTCAGAAGAGGGGTCCGAATCAAGCCAGTCATCCTGCAGCTCCCGTTAAAGGGAATTGCAATTATTGTAAACAGCCAGGTCATTTTATAAATGAGTGTGCAGTTCTGAAACACAACATAGCTACTGGTAAGACTAAAGAAAGACCACGTCCGCCTAGACAAGAACAAGTTTCACAGATTCCTCAGCCACAGAATGCACCACAGACAGTTACCGCACCGCAGCCTATTGCTGCAACACAGCACGTTACACAGCAGATGTACCAGTATGCACAGTCTGAGTATCCAGAGTACCAGCAGTATTCATGAAACAGCCTAGAGAGGGAGGTAGGCTTGCCTCTCATCGAGATACCTGTAGATCAAGAAGGTCCCTATGTTCACAGTCAAGTATTAGGGAAAGACAGAAAGTTTTTGATTGATACAGGGGCAAGTAGGACCACAATTAGTCACGCCGAAGTTCCAGGGGCTCCGCTCTCAGGCTCAAGAAATGTTTCCCTTGGATTTTCAGGAAAACCCATTGTAAATGAAATATCAAAGCCAGTTACTCTAGAAGTAGGTCCATTGTCCCGCACTACTGATCTGTTACTTACTAAGTCATGTCCAGAAAATCTATTAGGCATTAAAACACTGAAAGAGTTAGGTGCAGTTATATGCTGTTCCCCAGAGGGAATACGATTGTTCCTACGTGACTTTAAGGGTCACTATGTATTACGAGATTTTGATTCAAGACTGTCTAATGTTCCACAGCATCTATGGGCGCAAGGTCCAACTGATGTAGGTTACATGCAAATCACACCCTATTGTGTGACTCTCAAGCCAGGTGTAGTGTTACCACGAATCAGACAGTACAGATTGCCACCTGAGGCTGTAGCAGCCTTATCCAAAATTATTGACGAGCTCATGGCTCAAGGAGTGGTTGTAGAAACTGACTCCAATGTATGTAATTCTCCGATCATTCCAGTCATGAAACGTACTGATCCAAATGCACCCCCAGTATATCGATTAGTGATTGACCTACGAGAGCTTAATAAATGTATTATTCCGCAGTACCCAGTTGTCCCAGACATCTCTTCCCTATTAACGGCCATTGATTCCGAAGCCACGTTCTTCACTGTCATAGACCTCAAGAACGCATTTTTCAGTGTTCCTATTCATCCAGACAGCCAGTTCCTTTTCGGATTTTGTTTAAATGGAAGGAGCTATATGTTCACACGCGCTCCTCAAGGTTTCACAGAAAGTCCTAGTATTTACAGTCAAGCACTCAAGAGACAACTAGACAACATTCACATGCCAACTGACACCGCCCTGCTCCAGTATGTCGATGATCTACTGATCACAGCCCGTTCTGAACGTGCTTGCGAGCAAGCATCCCTTACAGTCTTGTATTTCCTAGCCGAGATGGGGCACAAGGTGTCCCCTTCTAAGCTTCAATTCTGTGTCCAGCAAGTGGTCTACTTAGGACACTTGCTGTCCAAGAGGGGTAGGCAGTTGACACCAGACCGTATCCAGTTAATAGCGAGTCTTCCTCAGCCCAAGACCCAGAAGGAGGTACGTGCTTTTATCGGCCTCACTTCTTACTGCAGACAATGGATTCCTCAGTATGCATTTCTAGCCAAACCACTGATACAGTTAACGACACAGGAGGCAGCCGTATCGACTGTCCTCCCTTGGACATCTGAACATACACTTAGTTTCAATGAGTTAAAGAAAGCCCTATGCCAAGCTCCAGTTCTAGCGACACCGAACTACAGTAAGCCTTTTACACTTTTCGTCACTGAACGTGAAGGTACAGCATTATCTGTTCTCACACAAGATCAAGTAGGACAATACAAGCCCTGTGCTTATTTTTCGAGCACATTAGATCCTGTAGCCCAGGCTCTGCCTGCGTGCCTCAAGTCAGTTGCAGCCACAGCACTAGCTATCAGACAAAGTGATTCCATAGTCTTAGGACATACCTTGACAGTACAAGTTCCACACTCTGTGGAAGTTCTTTTAAACCGAACACAAACTCAGCACTTGACAATTGCACGTTTAACAGGTTATGAATTGACACTGTTCCAGCCACACATAGAAATCAGACGCTGCAACATCCTTAATCCTGCTACACTGTTACCATCAGTTACTTCGAATCCTGACCCACATGACTGTGTGGAAGTAGTTAACATTACGACAAAGCCAAGACAAGATCTGACAGATACTCCGTTACCAGACCCCGACCTGACACTTTATGTGGATGGTTCATGTATGAGAACTAGTACAGGAGAACTAGTCGCCGCGTATGCAGTGACTACTGACACCGAAGTTATTGAAACACACCGTATTGACACCCTGTCTGCTCAAGCAGCAGAGCTAGTTGCTCTGACACGAGCCTGCATACACGCCAAGAACTTGAAAGTTAATGTTTACACAGATTCACGCTACGCATTTGGAGTTGTACACGACTTCGGAGTGCTCTGGCAGGAGAGAGGTTTCATGACTTCTCATGGAACCAAGATTCAGCATGGTCTCCTTATTCAAGCTCTGTTAGACGCTGTAGGAGAGTAGGGTCTGCTATCCTATGGTCACCCCAAATTTTTGCTTTTTGCTTCACTGGTTTTCGACTACTGAGGCTGTGGGCCTGCTGATCAGACCCCCAGCCTGCTGTTCTCTCACTAAATTAATGACACATGTGCTATAGGCACATACCAATTGGAAATGGACTCCTTGTCAGCCCCTGTAGAATGCACTATAGGTGCACAGGGCACAGGAGCCACTAAGGCCTACCAGGGGCTGCAGCATATCTTTTGCCACCCCTGGCTGGTTCTTAAATTGACACAACTGGCTGATCACTCAGCTGGGGTAAGGTGGTGTACACACCCCTTGCTTAGATATAGTATACCTATGTCTAAACCTATATCTGAACACATGTAAACCTGTGAGCCACTCCTATAGGCAGGCCTCCCCAATCCTGGAGGCTGGGTGCATGGTTTTTATGTGAGATGGAGCTCTAGCATGAGCTGAGCCTGTCTGCAGCCGTCGGGAACAAATCCCTAAGCTGTTTCAGGATAATGCCATACCATATACTATTAAGTGCCTTATAATCCTCGCGGTTATTTAGCAACTTTGGTTTGGCTTTATCAAAACATGTCGTGTAAGGTGTCATACGCTTTGGAATACCATCCCCTCGCCAGTTCTGGCGACAGGGATGGCATTCCACCCCTCTAGAGGGGTAAGACATGTTACTTCACTTTAATGCGGTTGATTTCTCCAAAGGCTTTAAGATCCACAAAATGGATGCCTCTGCCACAGACAAATGTCTGGACCCCTGGAGCTGACCGAAACTCAGTCAAGGGGGTCCTGGACAAAGGGTTTCCTGTCACAGGAGGGTGTCACCGCCCTCCAGACAGGAGATAGTGTATTGTAGCAGGGAGGTTTGAAAGAAACCAGACACTGCCTGGGGCGCACAAGGCTGCCCCTTGCATAATCCGGCCAAACCGGTTCTGGGGCACTCCAGCCCTCGTGCCAGGGCGGCCTGGATCAAAGGAAGGGGGTGTATCCACCCACTTCCTGGGTCCCACCCATAGGAGGGGACCTAGCAGGTAATCACGCCCACCAGATTCGAATAAGAGTGGGAGCAGTGCCAATGCACATCAGATTTCCTGGAAGAAACATTTGAAACGATATTCTGGACCCTTCGCCCTCCATCTCAACGTGGAAGCCCGAAGAATCTCCCTTGTGGTCAAGGAGTGACCACCCTGCAGCAGCAGGCACCATCCAGCCCTCGACGTCTACTTAGTTGCAGTTCCCGCCGGAACTCGAGCGACTGAGATCGACGAGATCAAGCCTGCCCAGCTTCTAACAGCCTGATCCACAGTCCCTGCAAAGCTGAGACCCGTGGAGGCGACCGGAAGCGTGGGGCACGCCATCTTGAAGTGACCACGAGACGCTGACCGTGCAGCCCACAAGTGACCCTCGAAGCTGTACACCGGGGTTTGAGAAGCTCCCACCCTGAGCTACTCCTGAGCCGAAGTTCAGCCCTCCACACTCGACGAGTGCTGCGTGGGGCCCTTTGGCACAATTTGGCTCAACGCGTTGGCCCGGTCACTTGCCAGCTGGCTTGTGGTCCCTGTGCCGACGAACTACCTAAAAAGACTTGTGATTCTGGTTGCTCCAGATCCACACCAGCTCCCCTGAAAAGGAGCCCCGACTCTGACCTTCCTGGTCCGAGTGAGAAGCAATCTTCCGATCCTGCGTGGATTGCTCTTACCAAGGCTTGTTTGCTCCAAACCTGAAGCCGACTGCACCGACGGTGAGAGCCTGCGTGGGACAGATTGTGACCTGCTCCTGGACGTCGCAGATGCCCCAGAGCCCACGTGACAGCGGAGAGAAGCTCCTCGACGACCACCTGATTGCGCCCGACATTGCCTGGTTCCGTCCTGGTTCCACCCTGGTCACTGCTGAGTGACCCAGACTCTGTCCCCTCTGCTTTCAGGTACTCTACAACTTGAGTCCACCCTTGGACTCCACCGGACACTTCATCTTTAACCCGCCTGCAGCCCTTTCAGCTTCAAGCACCAAGAGCCTGCGTGTCAAAACCCGACGCCACTTCGACCCTGTGCACCCACTTCCTGTGGGTGAGGTAACTTTGCTCCGCCGGTGTTCCCACACTGGTGCACACCTCTAGGGTCTGTGTGTTAAGTTTTGTTCCTCTAGGTTCAGCGGAAGTGTCCTTAAACTTTAACTCTTTGACTTTTACGCACCATTGGTTAACATTGGTGCATGCGTGCGCTTTCCGCACATCTCCCGAATCCCGAGGGCCATTCCCGACTTCAGCATTGCTTGTCCTGACTGCTCCCAGCGATTCCCTAGGCCCTAGGCCTAACCACTGCTCGAGTGGCATCTCTTATACCACTTGTTTAGTATATGGTTTGAGTGGCCACCCGCCCTCATCCATAATTGTGCAACTTGTATGTTTAAACAGTGCTTTTTGATTTAACGCTTGTGCCCCTTTATTCATAAAGAATACTGGGGATTGTTTTTAGTAATAAACACATATATTTTTATAATATATACTTGTGTGGTGTCCTTTCATTTGGTATTACAGGATTGTATGTGGTAAAACAGCTCGCTTAACACGACCTCTTAAGTTAAGCCTTTAGGCTGCTTAGTCCATGCTACCCCTAGGATAGCTTGTCTAATAAGGTTGACTTACAACCAGACACCATAAGGGGATTGTTTGGTCAGGTAGTAGGTGGTTCCAGAATTGGAAACATCCCCTACCAGGCCAACTTCTCACATTGGTGAGCAGCGGTGCGGATTTGAGCTTGCTGTTGTTTTACCATTGCAATCTTTATATCAAATTGAAAGATCACATCAAGTACCTCTAGGTACATATAAAATCAAAAGCTTAGCATATTAAGTTCTACTGAACTTAGTAGTTGTAGGTTGAAGGGAGTAGCACACCCCTGACTACAACTCACTAGCAAGGTCCAGTAGGAAAACACTTAGTGTAGGTAAGTGCACCACTTACACCTCACTAGTAACCATGTCTGACACAGGAAAGGCCTCAGGGTCTAGTCCTGTGACAGTTGACCCTACCCAGGCAACTTTTGGATATGACAAACTAACCCGCAGAGACTTGATTGCCTTGTGCAAAGCAAGAGGGTTAAAAAGGGGCAGAAGCCCCACCTGCCTAATCCTGGTAGAAATCCTGGAACAGGATGACTTAGAGAAGGCAAAAGCAGCTTCCCTAGATACAGGAACTGGAGGGAACCCCCCTGCAGTTGATCCCCTTGAAGAGGAGGATGATGATGACTTAGATGAGGACTCAGATGTTGAGGACTTAGGAGTACAGGATCAGGGTAGCCAGGTTCCAGTTGGTAGGCTTAGCCAGGCCAACTTGGACCTACTGGGGAATGGAGAGGGCCAGCACCTCCCCAGAACCCAACATATGATTCTCCCAGGCAACAGAAGAGTGAGATCTCCCTCAGGGGACTCTCATCTTTCTAGTGCCTCCAGAGAATCACAGAGAGGCATGAATGCTTCTCAAAAGTTAGAGCATAGGGCCAGAATGAGGGCTGTCAAACTCCAGATAGAGAGGGAGGAGGTAGCCTTGGCTCAAGCTAGACTTGCCTTGGCAAGAGAGCAGAAATTAAGTGGCTTAGATGTCACTGGTGGCAGCAATTTTCCAAGAGAAAAAGACAGGGCCTATGACAATAGAAACCTGACCAAAATTGTGCCCCCCTTTAAAGAAGGGGATGACATCCACAAATGGATGACTGCTCTTGAGAGAGCCTGCATGGTACAGCAGGTTCCTGAGAATCAGTGGGCTGCAATTTTGTGGTACTCCTTTTCTGAGAAAGGGAGGGACAGGCTCCTCACAGTTAGACCTGAGGATGCCAAAAACTACTCTGTTTTGAAGAGTGCTCTCATTGAAGGGTATGGCCTAACCACTGAGCAATACAGGTTGTTGTTCAGAGACACCCAGAAAGCACAGACTCAAGACTGGACTGATTTTGTGGAGTGTGCCACTAAGGCTTTGGAGGGTTGGTTGCAGGGAAGTAAAGTTTCAGACTATACAGGATTGTACAATCTTATGATGAGAGAACAGATCCTTAATAACTGTACAAACCAGCTGTTGCATCAATACCTTATTGACTCTGATCTGACCTCTCCCCAAGAATTGGGAAAGAAGGCAGACAAATGGGTCAGAACAAGGATTAAGCAGAAACCCCAGAACCAAGGTGGTGACCAGAAGAAAACAGACCAGAAGGGTGGTAATCAGAATCAGAAAGATAAAGAAAAAGACCAGAAGTCTTCAGGCCCCCAAACTAATAGTAAGGAGGGTGGTTCCCAAACCGGTAACAAGAAGAAGAAGAACAAAGGTCCAAAGACACCTTGGTGCAATACCTGCAAATCAGTTTCACACTGGGGCAGTGAGTGCACCAAGGCAAATCCAGTTCCCACCACTACAGCTCCTAAAGCAACTGCAACCCCAAGTACAGTAAGCAGTGGTGGAACACAGTCCAAGGGTGTAGCTGGGTTGACCCTGGGTATTGAAGTAGGATCTGGCCTAGTCAGAGTCCCTACACAGGCAGTTCTCCTGTATGATGTGGACATTGAGTTGCCCACTGCAGTAAGCCCCACTAACCTGGGCAAATACAGGCAGACTCCCTTAATAAATGAGAAACTGGCTCAAGCTTACAGGGACACATGTGCTAGTGTCACCATGGTGACCCCTGGCTTTGTGGACCCTGGGCAGATTGTACTAGGAGAGAGCTACCTAGTAACCAATGCAAGCAACTCCACTACCTCCCATAGTGTGGCAGTTGTGAACTTCTCCTGGGGAGGGGTTGATGGCCTAAAGAAAGTTGTGGTGAGTGCAGACCTACCAGTAGACTGTCTGTTAGGCAATGACCTTGAAAGCTCAGCATGGTCAGAAGTGGAGTACAGGACTCATGCAGAAATGCTAGGGATTTCAGAGCATGTCCTTGCCATGACAAGGGCTCAGGCTAAGAAGTGCCTTCCTGAACCAGTGGTGGATCTTGAGACAATAGACCAGCCACAACCCAAGAGAAGGAGCAAGAGAGGAAAGGCCCAGCCTTCCACCTTGCCCCAGGTTGAGGATCAAGTTTCAGAGGAAACTGATTCTGCAGTCCAAGAGGAGACTGTCTCTGAGGAGCTTGAACCTGACCAGGTTGAGTTTCTGGGGACAGGGGGACCCTCAAGGGCAGACCTGAGGCAGGCTCAATTAGATTGCCCTTCCCTTGAACCCCTCAGACAGCAGGCTGCTGCTGAGGCTGCTGGGGATGCCCAAGGTACCCATACTGTGTATTGGGATGAGGGACTCCTTTACTCAGAGGCTAGAGCCCCCAAGCCTGGCATGACCAGGAGGTTGGTGATACCTCTGCAGTTTAGGGGATTCCTCCTTACCTTGGCCCATGATATTCCCCTTGCAGGACACTTAGGCCAGAACAAGACGTGGGACAGGCTTGTTCCACACTTTCACTGGCCTCACATGTCAGAGGATGTCAAGGAGTTTTGTCGCTCCTGTGTCACTTGCCAAGCCAGTGGTAAGTCAGGTGGCACAACAAAGGCCCCCCTAATACCACTACCTGTGGTGGGGGTCCCCTTTGAGAGAGTTGGAATTGATATTGTGGGTCCAATGGACCCCCAAACAGCATCTGGGAACAGATTCATACTGGTGGTAGTGGATCATGCCACCAGGTACCCAGAGGCTATTCCCCTAAGGACCACCACAGCACCTGTGGTGGCAAAAGCCCTCATTGCAGTTTTCTCAAGAGTGGGCTTTCCTAAGGAGGTACTATCAGATAGAGGGACACATTTTATGTCCAGCTATCTAAAAGCAATGTGGAAGGAATGTGGAGTAAACTATAAGTTTACCACCCCATATCATCCACAATGCAATGGGCTTGTGGAGAGATTTAACAAGACCCTTAAAGGCATGATAAAAGGATTACCAGAGAAGCTCAGGCGGAAATGGGACATTCTTTTACCCTGCCTGCTCTTTGCTTACAGAGAGGTCCCACAGAAGGGGGTTGGCTACAGCCCTTTTGAACTTTTGTTTGGCCACCCTGTGAGAGGTCCATTGTGTTTGGTGAAGGAAGGATGGGAGTTACCTCTCAAAAAGCCCAAACTAGACATAGTGGACTATGTACTTGGTCTCCGCTCCAGGATGGCTGAGTACATGGAAAGAGCATCCAAAAACCTGGAGGCCAGCCAAGAATTGCAGAAAGCTTGGCATGACCAAAAGGCTGTGCTGGTAGAGTTCCAACCAGGACAGAAGGTATGGGTACTGGAGCCAGTGGCTCCAGCAGCACTCCAAGACAAGTGGAGTGGACCCTATCCTATTATTGAGAAGAAAGGGGAAGTCACCTACTTGGTAGACTTTGGAACACCCAGGAGCCCTCACAGGGTAATCCATGTGAATCGCTTGAAAGCATTTGTAGACAGGGAGGACATGAGCTTGCTCATGGCCACAGATGGGGAACAGGAGGAAGAGAGTGACCCTCTCCCAGACCTGCTTTCTCAGAACCCTGATGATGGTTCAGTTGATGGAGTAGCCTTGGCAGGCAGCCTCACTGACCAGCAACAGAGGGACTGCAGACAAGTTTTGCAGGCTCACAGGCAAATGTTTTCACTCACACCCAGCCAAACTGACTGGTGTACCCATGTTGTGGACACTGGTGACAGTCTGCCTGTCAAGAATAAGATCTACAGGCAACCTGATCATGTCAGGGATTGCATCAGGGCTGAGGTGCAAAAGATGTTGGAGCTTGGAGTGATTGAGCCATCAGAGAGCCCATGGGCCAGCCCAGTAGTCCTGGTGCCAAAACCTCATACCCAAGATGGTAAGAGAGAAATGAGGTTTTGCGTGGATTACAGGGGTCTCAATGCTGTCACTAGGACAGATGCTCACCCCATTCCAAGAGCAGATGAGCTCATTGACAGATTGGCTTCTGCCAAGTTTCTGAGCACATTTGATCTGACAGCTGGCTACTGGCAAATCAGACTAGCTGAGGAGTCAAAAGCCAAGACAGCATTCTCTACCCCTAGTGGACATTATCAGTTTGTGGTAATGCCCTTTGGTTTAAAGAATGCACCTGCCACTTTCCAAAGGTTGGTGAACCAAGTCCTTACTGGGTTGGATGACTTTTGTGCAGCTTATCTGGATGATATTGCTGTCTTTAGCTCCACCTGGGAGGATCACCTGATCCACCTGAAGAAAGTTTTGGAGGCCCTGCAAAAGGCAGGCCTAACTATCAAGGCCACAAAGTGCCAGATAGGGCAGAGTAAGGTTGTATACCTGGGCCACCTAGTAGGTGGAGGCCAGGTTCAGCCACTGGAAAGCAAAATCCAGGCCATACAGGACTGGGCTCCTCCAGTTACCCAGACACAAGTCAGAGCCTTCTTGGGCCTGACTGGGTATTACAGAAAGTTTGTGAAAAACTATGGGTCTATAGTGACACCATTAAATGCCTTGACATCCAAGAAGATGCCAAAAAAGGTTCAGTGGACAGTTAGCTGTCAGAAGGCATTTGAAGACCTGAAGAAGGCCATGTGCTCTGCACCTATCCTAAAGAGTCCTGACTACTCCAAACAGTTCATTGTTCAGACAGATGCTTCTGAGTTGGGGGTGGGAGCTGTACTCTCACAACTTAATCAAGATGGTCAAGACCAGCCAATTGCTTTCATTAGCAGGAGGCTAACCCCAAGAGAAAAACGTTGGTCAGCCATTGAGAGGGAGGCCTTTGCTGTGGTTTGGGCATTAAAGAAGTTGAGGTCCTACTTGTTTGGAACTCACTTCCTGGTGCAGACAGACCATAAGCCCCTCTTATGGCTTAATCAGATGAAGGGTGAAAATCCCAAACTGCTCAGGTGGTCCATTTCCCTACAGGGGATGGACTTTACAGTGGAGCACCGCCCAGGGACTGACCATGGTAATGCAGATGGTCTCTCCAGGTACTTCCACTTAGAACATGAAGACTTATCTGGTCAAGGTTAGTTTAATGTCCCTGCGTTTGGGGGGGGGGTTGTGTAGGAGAGTAGGGTCTGCTATCCTATGGTCACCCCAAATTTTTGCTTTTTGCTTCACTGGTTTTCGACTACTGAGGCTGTGGGCCTGCTGATCAGACCCCCAGCCTGCTGTTCTCTCACTAAATTAATGACACATGTGCTATAGGCACATACCAATTGGAAATGGACTCCTTGTCAGCCCCTGTAGAATGCACTATAGGTGCACAGGGCACAGGAGCCACTAAGGCCTACCAGGGGCTGCAGCATATCTTTTGCCACCCCTGGCTGGTTCTTAAATTGACACAACTGGCTGATCACTCAGCTGGGGTAAGGTGGTGTACACACCCCTTGCTTAGATATAGTATACCTATGTCTAAACCTATATCTGAACACATGTAAACCTGTGAGCCACTCCTATAGGCAGGCCTCCCCAATCCTGGAGGCTGGGTGCATGGTTTTTATGTGAGATGGAGCTCTAGCATGAGCTGAGCCTGTCTGCAGCCGTCGGGAACAAATCCCTAAGCTGTTTCAGGATAATGCCATACCATATACTATTAAGTGCCTTATAATCCTCGCGGTTATTTAGCAACTTTGGTTTGGCTTTATCAAAACATGTCGTGTAAGGTGTCATACGCTTTGGAATACCATCCCCTCGCCAGTTCTGGCGACGGGGATGGCATTCCACCCCTCTAGAGGGGTAAGACATGTTACTTCACTTTAATGCGGTTGATTTCTCCAAAGGCCTTAAGATCCACAAAATGGATGCCTCTGCCACAGACAAATGTCTGGACCCCTGGAGCTGACCGAAACTCAGTCAAGGGGGTCCTGGACAAAGGGTTTCCTGTCACAGGAGGGTGTCACCGCCCTCCAGACAGGAGATAGTGTATTGTAGCAGGGAGGTTTGAAAGAAACCAGACACTGCCTGGGGCGCACAAGGCTGCCCCTTGCATAATCCGGCCAAACCGGTTCTGGGGCACTCCAGCCCTCGTGCCAGGGCGGCCTGGATCAAAGGAAGGGGGTGTATCCACCCACTTCGTGGGTCCCACCCATAGGAGGGGACCTAGCAGGTAATCACGCCCACCAGATTCGAATAAGAGTGGGAGCAGTGCCAATGCACATCAGATTTCCTGGAAGAAACATTTGAAACGATATTCTGGACCCTTCGCCCTCCATCTCAACGTGGAAGCCCGAAGAATCTCCCTTGTGGTCAAGGAGTGACCACCCTGCAGCAGCAGGCACCATCCAGCCCTCGACGTCTACTTAGTTGCAGTTCCCGCCGGAACTCGAGCGACTGAGATCGACGAGATCAAGCCTGCCCAGCTTCTAACAGCCCGATCCACAGTCCCTGCAAAGCTGAGACCCGTGGAGGCGACCGGAAGCGTGGGGCACGCCATCTTGAAGTGACCACGAGACGCTGACCGTGCAGCCCACGAGTGACCCTCGAAGCTGTACACCGGGGTTTGAGAAGCCCCCACCCTGAGCTACTCCTGAGCCGAAGTTCAGCCCTCCACACTCGACGAGTGCTGCGTGGGGCCCTTTGGCACGATTTGGCTCAACGCGTTGGCCCGGTCACTTGCCAGCTGGCTTGTGGTCCCTGTGCCGACGAACTACCTAAAAAGACTTGTGATTCTGGTTGCTCCAGATCCACACCAGCTCCCCTGAAAAGGAGCCCCGACTCTGACCTTCCTGGTCCGAGTGAGAAGCAATCTTCCGATCCTGCGTGGATTGCTCTTACCAAGGCTTGTTTGCTCCAAACCTGAAGCCGACTGCACCGACGGTGAGAGCCTGCGTGGGACAGATCGTGACCTGCTCCTGGACGTCGCAGATGCCCCAGAGCCCACGTGACAGCGGAGAGAAGCTCCTCGACGACCACCTGATTGCGCCCGACATTGCCTGGTTCCGTCCTGGTTCCACCCTGGTCACTGCTGAGTGACCCAGACTCTGTCCCCTCTGCTTTCAGGTACTCTACAACTTGAGTCCACCTTTGGACTCCACCGGACACTTCATCTTTAACCCGCCTGCAGCCCTTTCAGCTTCAAGCACCAAGAGCCTGCGTGTCAAAACCCGACGCCACTTCGACCCTGTGCACCCACTTCCTGTGGGTGAGGTAACTTTGCTCCGCCGGTGTTCCCACACTGGTGCACACCTCTAGGGTCTGTGTGTTAAGTTTTGTTCCTCTAGGTTCAGCGGAAGTGTCCTTAAACTTTAACTCTTTGACTTTTACGCACCATTGGTTAACATTGGTGCATGCGTGCGCTTTCCGCACATCTCCCGAATCCCGAGGGCCATTCCCGACTTCAGCATTGCTTGTCCTGACTGCTCCCAGCGATTCCCTAGGCCCTAGGCCTAACCACTGCTCGAGTGGCATCTCTTATACCACTTGTTTAGTATATGGTTTGAGTGGCCACCCGCCCTCATCCATAATTGTGCAACTTGTATGTTTAAACAGTGCTTTTTGATTTAACGCTTGTGCCCCTTTATTCATAAAGAATACTGGGGATTGTTTTTAGTAATAAACACATATATTTTTATAATATATACTTGTGTGGTGTCCTTTCATTTGGTATTACAGGATTGTATGTGGTAAAACAGCTCGCTTAACACGACCTCTTAAGTTAAGCCTTTAGGCTGCTTAGTCCATGCTACCCCTAGGATAGCTTGTCTAATAAGGTTGACTTACAACCAGACACCATAAGGGGATTGTTTGGTCAGGTAGTAGGTGGTTCCAGAATTGGAAACATCCCCTACCAGGCCAACTTCTCACAGACGCAATACATTTACCGACATCCATTGCTATCATGAAATGCAAAGCACATACGAAAGTTACTGACATTATTTCCCAAGGTAATGATCTAGCAGATCGCACAGCCAAGCTTACAGCACAGACTCCAGACATTCAAGTTAATCCGACACAGACACATACTCCAGATCCGACTACATGTATGACAGTTAAGGACCCTACACAAGATGTCATAGATATCCAGTTACATGCTACTCCCGAAAAAAACAAGAAATGGTCCGAACAAGGAGGGGTCCAGACAGATCAAGGATGGTTAACAAAGGGTAGAGCCACATGGTTTCTCCCCGACTCTATGGTTCAAGTCATTATTAATACCGCACATAGTCCAGCACATTTAGGAGAAAAAGCTATGTTAGACAGTATCCAGAACATTTGGTTCAACAAGCATTTACGAGCTGCAGCCAAGCAGAAAGTCCGTACCTGTATGATATGTTGTCAGTTTAATCCAGGTAAAAGTGTTCCGGTGGAACAAGGTGGATTCCAGCCCCCTGACCACCCTTTTGAAGTCCTCCAGATGGATTATATTCAGATGGAGCGATGTCGAGGTTTCAAGTATGTCCTTGTAGTTGTATGCGCTTTGTCCAGGTGGACAGAAGCATATCCAGTCCCAGATTACACAGCCGCGACCACTGCCAAGCAGTTGGTTCGTGAGTTCTTCCCCCGTTATGGACTCCCTAGAGTCGTATATTCTGACAACGGCCAGCCATTCTCATCTGAGTTGATGAAACATGTTTCCCTTTTGTTGGGGTACCAGTGGAAGTTCCATTGTGTACGCCATCCTGAAGCAGCCGGTCTCGTAGAGAGACATAACCAGACCCTGAAAATCCGAATTGCCAAAGTGTGTAAAGAGAAAGGTGTGGACTGGCTAGTAGCTCTGCCAGTCGCTTTATTTTATATGCGCATGGTCGCACATTCCAGATCAGGTCTGTCCCCGTATGAGGTCGTATTCGGCCGCCCCCCAAATATGTGGGGTACTCCTAGACCCCGAAGTATTACCGATGTTTCAAGTAATATGCTGACAGATTACCTAGCTTCCTTGATGTCTGCCCTCAACTCATGTCGTTCACAGGTTGCCGCCGCATTTCCAGATAATACCGAGGTGGCACCGCATGAAATCGTTCCAGGATCCATGGTGTTGGTGAGGAATTTTGACAGATCAAGTCCGCTGGAGCCTCGCTGGAAAGAGCCCCGACAGGTCCTCCTCACCACCCGTACAGCCGTGAAGTTGGAAGGTCGCAAAGGCTGGGTGCACCTTTCTCATGTAAAACAATTTAATGGACTGAAACCCGTCTTAAAGAACATTTCCCAGGATTTGAAGGATTGCCAAAGCATTGTTCTCAAGGACTGTCCCGCAAAAGACATTGCTACAAACCCTCCCCTGTTAGAGAAAACTCCGCAACAGGAGTATAAATTCAAGTTAAGGTCTAGTAAAATAAGTCAGTCAGTTTGATTGTCTAAGTCCTCCCCTAGGTGAAACGGTTAGACTGTTTCTGACATGTATAAAATAGACCCCCATAGTGAGAGAGTTAGTCAAAACTCAATCCGATGTATCGTTTTTCTATGTTTCATATTGTTTCTCAGCATTATGATTTCCTGCACCAGTTATGCATTTTTCTTGTATCTCCCAGTTCTTCATGTAAATAAGTCTGCTAATGCTACAGTAGAGCACACGTTTAGTGATCTGCCTCCTCATGAACTCTCTTACCGCCTCGCTATGCGAAATAACTCATTCATCCGCATGTTACATTACTCACACCAGTCCAGCAATGCCACTAATTGTTGGGTGTGTGGTCGACTCCCCCCTTTCCAGACACCGAAGGGAGTTCTGCCACTTTTTCCTTATCCATTCTCACATAATGGTTCGTGTGGAGCATGGTCCACGTTAACGTCATCCTCAACAGATATGTCTTTTCTTAACAGTACATGTTTTCCAGACAAGCAAGGTCTCCCCCACAGAACCGGGTTAGATCTAGAAAATGAAGTGTATAATTTAGGTAACTATTCTTCGAATTTCATGGTCCTGAATGTTCAGTCTGATACTACTCCAGACTTACCTGCTATTTCAGTACTGCCAGTCAAAGGTGAATTATGTGTCCGAAATAATGGTTCCGTACATGTAGGACATAGTGATTGTACTACTATTGTCAAGTATAGTGACAGTGGGAAATCTATTTTCAAAGCTTCACGTCATTCTTATTTTATTTGTGGTCAAACTGCATATGTTCGTCTGCCCCTCGGTTGGGAGGGAACCTGTTACATTGCCTTCCTACTGCCACCTGTTTTCCTAGCCCCACCTGATTATCATAGAAACACACATCTAGTACACGTTAGACATAGAAGGGAGTCCCCAATTGTCGATTATACTGAAACTGCTCTAGAACAGTATACAGATTTCAACAGAGGTTTCTTCTTCTTTATAGGACCTATCCAGAATAGTAAGCTAATCCGTAGGTTAACCAGAACCCTTGAAGCTGTAGTAAATGAGACTGCCTCTGCTCTAGGTAATTTAACTGAAGAGCAATCTGCTATGAGATTTGTCGTTTTACAGAATCGTCTCGTCCTTGACGTCATACTGGCCGATAGGGGCGGGGCCTGTAGAGTCATCGGATCTAGTTGCTGCATTTTCATTCCAAATAACGCGCCGTCTGTTTATTCAGCTATAACCAGACTCCATAAAATTGCCCATCTGATACACCAAGATCCAGGCACCTGGACATGGTCCGGTTGGTTCTGGAATATAATTTCCGCCTGGGGATGGAAAGTCTTGTCCTTTCTAGGTATTACAGTAGCGATCATATTCAGCTGCTGCCTCTGTATACAATGTGGCCCTGCGATTTGCGGCATCTGTGCTACCTCTTGTATTCCTAGTCCCAAGCCCCGTTCTAAATCCCGTTCCAGGATAATTCGAGACGAGCAAATGATACTGTATGAAATGATAGATGGTATCATGAATATTGATGTTTCCTGATGGAAACGTAGTGACAAGGAGGGAATGTGGAAAAGTAAATTTTGCCATGTTCTGTGTCCCTACGTGTCATCCATCATATGTTATGTGTGCATGATTAAATATGCATATGCATTCCCTATGTTCGATTCAAGACGCAATTATAGTTGTGTCCACCTCTAGTATGTCAGTTTCCAGTTCTCGTGAATACTACGTATATCAGGCCTATGTAAAGCTACGTTGCCACGTTTCTCAGTGTGCACGTTATTCCATTGTAAAGTCCCCGTTTCTAGGCCTCAAAAGGGCCCGGACACCAGATTCAGCTCCTGTCTCCTGAAACTTCGCTGAGGAGCGATACAGCCCCCACCTGTATCCTCGACCCTTCACTTACTTCCTGCCTCACAGTGCCCGGTTCAGGCTGGCTCTGCCTTTGAGTCTGCCAAGAATATGTTATGATTCCAGTTATCAGTTCAGTCCTCCTTCTCTGCATTCCTAAACTACTGAATCGCATCAATAGTTTCCGTCATTGTCTAGCCTTCACGTCTCCACGTTAGAGAAATACTGCATTTAATGGTCATTTAATATTCTTCATCACGCACTACATGTAGAATAATGCATGGTCCAGTCTTAGAATCAAGTTAGCCTTTCCCCTCCTAACTTCTAGTTTATATCAACATGTTCTCTAAACATCAGATACTAGATACTGCTTAGGTACATGTCGCCCTGACTCTCCAGACTTCAGTCTCTGCTCCTAGCACAGAGTTCATAGCCCCCAGCTTCTCCTAGTGATACGTCATTGCTAGTTTGCGCGCACCATCAGGTTAGAGGTCCCGGCTCCTTAGGTAGCCCCCTCCATGGTTTCCGCCCCATTCATGACATATTCTGTTACGTTTGCATCACATGTCTATGTATACACCCTGTTACACCTCTTTTCACCCTTATCTTTCGCGACTGCTACGCGTCACACCTTCTGCTCCACCCACTGCTACGCCTATTGCAATGTAATGATATGTGTTTGCGTTATGTATATATGCTCATGCACTGTTATTAAAAAAAGTCATCCTTTTCCTTGTCCCGATCCTGACACCAGCAGCGCTGCTGGGCCCTGCCATCCTATTCCTATGCAGGTTGTCCTGTTCCTGTCCTTTATGCTGTAATAAACCTGCAAAACATCCTACTACCTCGAATTTTGACTCTTATTTATTGAGCTATCTGTTATTCATTTATGCATTCAAAAATAGGGTATTATTTATTTATTTACCACAAAGGGCAGACCTGAGGCAGGCTCAATTAGATTGCCCTTCCTTTGAACCCCTCAGACAGCAGGCTGCTGCTGAGGCTGCTGGGGATGCCCAAGGTACCCATACTGTGTATTGGGATGATGGACTCCTTTACTCAGAGGCTAGAGCCCCCAAGCCTGGCATGACCAGGAGGTTGGTTATACCTCTGCAGTTTAGGGGGTTCCTCCTTACCTTGGCCCATGATATTCCCCTTGCAGGACACTTAGGCCAGAACAAGACGTGGGACAGGCTTGTTTCACACTTTCACTGGCCTCACATGTCAGAGGATGTCAAGGAGTTTTGTCGCTCCTGTGTCACTTGCCAAGCCAGTGGTAAGTCAGGTGGCACAACAAAGGCCCCCCTAATACCACTACCTGTGGTGGGAGTTCCCTTTGAAAGAGTTGGAATTGATATTGTGGGTCCAATGGACCCCCAAACAGCATCTGGGAACAGATTCATACTGGTGGTAGTGGATCATGCCACCAGGTATCCAGAGGCTATTCCCCTAAGGACCACCACAGCCCCTGTGGTGGCAAAGGCCCTCATTGCAGTTTTCTCAAGAGTGGGCTTTCCTAAGGAGGTACTATCAGATAGAGGCACGAATTTTATGTCTAGCTATCTGAAAGCAATGTGGAAGGAATGTGGAGTAAACTATAAGTTTACCACCCCATATCATCCACAATGCAATGGGCTTGTGGAGAGATTTAACAAGACCCTAAAAGGCATGATAAAAGGATTACCAGAGAAGCTCAGGCGGAAATGGGACATTCTTTTACCCTGCCTGCTCTTTGCTTACAGAGAGGTCCCACAGAAGGGGGTTGGCTACAGCCCTTTTGAACTTGTTGAACCTGTTTACAGACATGACAATAAGGCTTTTTCTCTGTTGAAGAAGTGTCTTGGGACCCACCCCCATTCTTGGAGTTTTGGGGCCCTGTGGAAGTCTTTTCTTTATTTTTATCCCCACCCTTATCTTGAGGCTTGGTAGACTCCTTCTTCTGGTTACTGTCCTGATTCTTATGCCTAATCCTGGTTCTGACCCACTTGTCTGCCTTCTTTCCCAATTCTTGGGGAGAGGTCAGATCAGAGTCCACCAGGTGCTGGTGTAAGAGCTGGTTCTGACAATTACTTAGGATCTGCTCCCTCATAATCAAATTATACAATCCTGTAAAGTCATGTTCTTTGCTGCCATGTAGCCAACCCTCCAGAGCCTTAGTTGCACAATCAACAAAATCAGTCCAGTCCTGAGTCTGTGTCTTCTGGGTGTCTCTGAACTTCAACCTGTACTGTTCAGTGGTTAAGCCAAACCCATCTATTAGGACACTCTTCAGGACTGTGAGAAGTTGGCCTGATAGGTGATGTTTCCAATTCTGGAACCACCGGTTATCAGACCAAACAATCCCTTATGGTGTCTGGTTGCAAGTCAACCTTATTAGACAAGCTATCCTAGGGGTAGCATGGACTAAGCAGCCTAAAGGCTTAACTTAAGAGGTCGTGTTAAGTGAGCTGTTTTACCACATACAATCCTGTAATATCAAATGAAAGGACACCACACAAGTATATATTATAAAAATATATGTATTTATTACTAAAAACAATCCCCAGTATTCTTTATGAATAAAGGGGCACAAGCGTTAAATCAAAAGCACAGTTTAAACATACAAAGTTGACAATTATGGATGAGGGCGGGGGGCCACTCAAACCATATACTAAACAAGTGGTATAAGAGATACCAATCGAACAGTGGTTAGGCCTAGGGCCTAGGGAATCGCTGGGAGCAGTCGGGACAAGCAGTGCTGAAGTCGGGAAAAGCCCGCGGGATTCGGGTGCAGTGCGGAAAGCGCACGCATGCACCAATGTTAACCAATGGTGCGTAAAAGTTGTAGAGTTAAAGTTTAAGGACACTTCCGCTGAACCTAGAGGAACAAAACTTAAGACACAGACCCTAGAGATGTGTACCAGTGTGGGAACACCGGCGGAGCAAAGTTACCTCACCCACAGGAAGCGGGTGCACAGGGTCGAAGTTGAGTCGGGTTTCGTCACGCAGGCTCTTGGTGCTTGAAGCTGAAAGGGCTGCAGGCGGGGTGAAAGAGAAGTGTCCGGTGGAGTCCAAGGGTGGACTCGAGTCGAAAAGTACCTGAAAGCAGAGGGGACAGAGTCTGGGTCACTCAGCAGTGACCAGGGTGGAACCAGGACGGAACCAGGCAATGTCGGGCGCAATCAGCTGGTCGTCGAGGAGCTTCTCTCCGCTGTCACGTGGGCTCTGGGGCATCTGCGACGTCCAGGAGCGGGTCACGATCTGTCCCACAAGGGCTCTCACCGTCGGCGCAGTCGGCTTCAAGTTTGGAGCAAACAACACTTGGCAAGAGCAATCCACGCGGAACCGGGAGATTGCTTCTCACTCGAACCAGGAGGGTCAGAGTGGGGGCTGCTTTTCAGGGGAGCTGGTGCAGATCTGGAGCAACCAGAGTTGCAGGTCGAATTTCAAAGTTCGTCGGTACAGGGGCCACTAGCCGGCTGGCAAGTGACCGGGCCAACGTGTTGAGCCAAATGGAGCAGAAGGGCCCCACGCAGCACTCGTCGAGTGTGGAGGGCTGAACTTCGGTGCAAGAGTGGCTCAGGGTTGGGGCTTCTCAAACCCCGGTGTACAGCTTCGAGGGTCACTCGTGGGCTGCACGGTCAGCGTCTTGTGGTCAATTCAAGATGGCATGCCCCACGCTTCTGGTCGCCTCCACGGGTCTCAGCTCTGCAGGGACTGTGGATCGGGCTGTTGGAAGGCAGGCAAGCTTGATCTCGTTGATCTCTGTCGCTTGAGTTCCGGCAGGAACTGCGACAAAGCAGACGTCGATGGCTGGATGGTGCCTGTTTGCACAGGGTGGTCACTCCTTGACCACAAGGGAGATTCTTCAGTCTTCTACGTTGAGTAGGATGTCGAAGGGTCCAGAGTTTCGTTTCTTATGTTTCATCAGGAAATCTGAAGTGCATTGGCACTGCTCCCAGTCTTATACTAATTTTGGGGGCTGGATTACCTGCTAGGTCCCCTCCTATGGGTGGGACCCAGGAAGTGGGTGGATACACCCCCTTCCTTTGATCCAGGCCGCCCTGGCATGAGGGCTGGAGTGCCCCAGAACCGGTTTGGCCTGATTATACAAGGGGCAGCCTTGTGCGCCCCAGGCAGTGTCTGGTTTCTTTCAGACCTCCCTGCTACAATCCACTATCTCCTGTCTGGAGGGTGGTAACACCCCCCTGCGACAGGAAACCCTTTGTCCAGGCCCCATTTGGCTGAGTTTCGGTCAGCTTCAGGGGGTCAGACTCTTGTCTGTGGCAGAGGCATCCATTTTGTGGATCTAAGGTCCTTTTAGAAATTAACCGCATTTAAGTAAAGTAACATGTCTTACCCCTCTAGAGGGGTGGAATGCTATCCCCATCGCCAGAACTGGCGAGGGGATAGTATTCCAAATCGTATTACACCTTACACGACATGTTTTGATAAAGCCAAACCAGAGTTGCTATATAACCGCAAGGATTATAATGCACTTAAGAGTATATGGTATGGCATTATCCTGAAACAGCTTAGGGAGTTGTTCCCGACAGCTGCAGACAGGCTCAGCTCATGCTAGAGCTCCATCTCACATTAAACCACGCACTCTGCCTCCAGGATTGATGAGGCCTTCCATAGGAGTGGCTCACAGGTTTATATGTGTCCAGATATAGGTTTAGATATAGGTATACTATATCTAAGTAAGGGGTGATTACACCACCTTACCCCAGCTGAGTGATCAGCCAGTTGTGTCAATTTAAGAACCAGCCAGGGGTGGCAAAATATATGCTGCAGCCCCTGGTAGGCCTTGGTGGCCCCTATGCCCTGGGCACCTATAGTGCATTATACAGGGGCTGACAAGGAGTCCATTTCCAATTGTGGTATGTACCTAGGGTACATGGAATCCATTTTACAGAGAGAGCAGATGGCCTGGGGCCCTGATTAGCAGGGAACCAGGTCAACTAAGTCAAAAAACCAGCTAAACACAGGCAAAAAATCTGGGGTAACCATAGTCAGGTAGCCACCTTCCTACAATGACTTTGTAATTGTTTGCATCCTCATGTCTAACAGTGAGGAGCTTATCTCTCCCTTTCTCTGAAAAGGAGTACCATAAGATTGCTGCCCACTGTTCCTCAGGAACCTGCTGTACCATGCAGGCTCTCTCAAGAGCAGTTATCCACTTGTGGATGTCATCCCCTTCCTTGTAGGGGGGCACAATCTTTGTCAGGTTTCTACTATCATAGGACCTGGGTTTCTCTTTAGGAATATTGCTGCCACCAGTGGCATCTAAGCCACACAATTTTTGCTCTCTTGCCAAGGCAAGTCTAGCTTGAGCCAAGGCTACCTCCTCCCTCTCTATTTGGAGTTTGACAGCCCTCATTCTGGACCTATGCTCTATCTTCTGAGAGGCAGTCATACCTCTCTGAGATTCTCTTGAGGCACTAGAAATATGAGAGTCCCCTGAGGGAGATCTCACTCTTCTGTTGCCTGGGAGAATGATATGGTGGGATCTGGGGAGGTGCTGGCCCTCTCCATTTCCCAGTAGGTCTAAGTTGGCCTGGTTAAGCCTGGCAACTAGGACCTGGCTACCCCTCTGATCCTGATCTTCTGGGTCCTCTACATCTGAGTCCTCCTCCTCCTCTTCTTCCTCCTCTTCTCCTTCCTCTGGAGGGGTATCAGTTACAGGGGGGTTCACTCCATCTCCTGACTCTAAGGGAACTTCATTCGCCTTCTCTAAGTCATCCTGTTCTAGAATGGCTATCAGGATAGGACATGTGGGACTTCTGCCCCTTTTTAACCCTCTTGATATGCACAAGGCAATCAAGTCCTTTCGGGTTAATTTGTCATAGCTGGAAGTTGCCTTGGTAAGGTCAACTGTCACAGGAGCAGACCCTGAGGCTTTTCCTGTGTCAGACATGACTACTAGTGAGGTGTAAGTGGTGCACTTACCTACACTAAGTGTTTTCCTACTGTACCTTGCTAGTGAGTTGTAGTCAGGGTGTGCTAATCCCTTTAATCTACAACTACTAAGTTCAGTAGAACTTAAATATGCTAAGCTTTTGATTTATATATACCTTGAGGTACTTGATGTGATCTTTCAATTTGATAAAAGATTGCAATGGTAAAACAACAGCAAGCTCAAATCCCACCGCTGCCACCAATGTGAGAAGTTGGCCTGATAGGTGATGTTTCCAATTCTGGAACCACCGGTTATCAGACCAAACAATCCCTTATGGTGTCTGGTTGTAAGTCAACCTTGTTAGACAAGCTATCCTAGGGGTAGCATGGACTAAGCAGCCTAAAGGCTTAACTTAAGAGGTCGTGTTAAGCGAGCTGTTTTACCACATACAATCCTGTAATATCAAATGAAAGGACACCACACAAGTATATATTATAAAAATATATGTATTTATTACTAAAAACAATCCCCAGTATTCTTTATGAATAAAGGGGCACAAGCGTTAAATCAAAAGCACAGTTTAAACATACAAAGTTGCACAATTATGGATGAGGGCGGGGGGCCACTCTAACCATATACTAAACAAGTGGTATAAGAGATACCAATCGAACAGTGGTTAGGCCTAGGGCCTAGGGAATCGCTGGGAGCAGTCGAGACAAGCAATGCTGAAGTCGGGAGAGGCCCACGGGATTCGGGAGCAGTGCGGAAAGCGCACGCGTGCACCAATGTTAACGAATGGTGCGTAAAAGTTGTAAAGTTAAAGTTTAAGGACACTTCCGCTGAACCTAGAGTAACAAAACTTAAGACACAGACCCTAGAGATGTGTAACAGTGTGGGAACACCGGCGGAGCAAAGTTACCTCACCCACAGGAAGCGGGTGCACAGGGTCGAAGTTGAGTCGGGTTTCGTCACGCAGGCTCTTGGTGCTTGGAGCTGAAAGGGCTGCAGGCGGGGTGAAAGAGAAGTGTCCGGTGGAGTCCAAGGGTGGACTCGAGTCGAAAAGTACCTGAAAGCAGAGGGGACAGAGTCTGGGTCACTCAGCAGTGACCAGGGTGGAACCAGGACGGAACCAGGCAATGTCGGGCGCAATCAGGTGGTCGTCGAGGAGCTTCTCTCCGCTGTCACGTGGGCTCTGGGGCATCTGCGACGTCCAGGAGCGGGTCACGATCTGTCCCACAAGGGCTCTCACCGTCGGCGCAGTCGGCTTCAAGTTTGGAGCAAACAACACTTGGCAAGAGCAATCCATGCGGAACCGGGAGATTGCTTCTCACTCGAACCAGGAGGGTCAGAGTGGGGGCTCCTTTTCAGGGGAGCTGGTGCACATCTGGAGCAACCAGATTTGCAGGTCGAATTTCAAAGTTCGTTGGTACAGGGGCCACTAGCCGGCTGGCAAGTGACCGGGCCAATGCATTGAGCCAAATGGAGCAGAAGGGCCCCATGCAGCACTCGTCGAGTGTGGAGGGCTGAACTTCAGTGCAAGAGTGGCTCAGGGTTGGGGCTTCTCAAACCCCGGTGTACAGCTTCGAGGGTCACTCACGGGCTGCACGGTCAGCGTCTCGTGGTCAATTAAAGATGGCATGCCCCACGCTTCCGGTCGCCTCCACGGGTCTCTGCTCTGCAGGGACTGTGGATCGGGCTGTTGGAAGGCAGGCAAGCTTGATCTCGTCGATCTCTGTCGCTCGGGTTCCGGCGGGAACTGCGACAAAGCAGATGTCGATGGCTGGATGGTGCCTGTTTGCACAGGGTGGTCACTCCTTGACCACAAGGGAGATTCTTCAGTCTTCTACGTTGAGTAGGATGTCGAAGGGTCCAGAGTTTCGTTTCTTATGTTTCATCAGGAAATCTAAAGTGCATTGGCACTGCTCCCAGTCTTATACTAATTTGGGGGGCTGGATTACCTGCTAGGTCCCCTCCTATGGGTGGGACCCAGGAAGTGGGTGGATACACCCCCTTCCTTTGATCCAGGCCGCCCTGGCACGAGGGCTGGAGTGCCCCAGAACTGGTTTGACCGGATTATGCAAGGGGCAGCCTTGTGCGCCCCAAGCAGTGTCTGGTTTCTTTCAAACCTCCCTGCTACAATCCACTATCTCCTGTCTGGAGGGTGGTAACACCCCCCTGCGACAGGAAACCCTTTGTCCAGGCCCCATTTGGCTGAGTTTCGGTCAGCTGCAGGGGGTCAGACTCTTGTCTGTGGCAGAGGCATCCATTTTGTGGATCTAAGGTCCTTTTAGAAATTAACCGCATTTAAGTAAAGTAACATGTCTTACCCCTCTAGAGGGGTGGAATGCTATCCCCGTCGCCAGAACACCTTACACAACATGTTTTGATAAAGCCAAACCAGAGTTGCTATATAACCGCGAGGATTATAAGGCACTTAAGAGTATATGGTATGGCATTATCCTGAAACAGCTTAGGGAGTTGTTCCCGACAGCTGCAGACAGGCTCAGCTCATGCTAGAGCTCCATCTCACATTAAACCACGCACTCTGCCTCCAGGATTGATGAGGCCTTCCATAGGAGTGGCTCACAGGTTTATATGTGTCCAGATATAGGTTTAGATATAGGTATACTATATCTAAGTAAGGGGTGATTACACCACCTTACCCCAGCTGAGTCATCAGCCAGTTGTGTAAATTTAAGAACCAGCCAGGGGTGGCAAAAGATATGCTGCAGCCCCTGGTAGGCCTTGGTGGCTCCTATGCCCTGGGCACCTATAGTGCATTATACAGGGGCTGACAAGGAGTCCATTTTCAATTGTGGTATGTACCTAGGGTACATGGAGTCCATTTTACAGAGAGAGCAGATGGCCTGGGGCCCTGATTAGCAGGGAACCAGGTCAACTAAGTCAAAAAAACAGCTAAACACAGGCAACAAATCTGGGGTAACCATAGTCAGGTAGCCACCTTCCTACAGTGTCTAGTGGGGAAGTACCACTTCTAGACATGGCTGTACGTGTGCTGTTATGTTATGTTATGTTGTTATGTTAAGTAGCTTTTATATAGCGTACGGCTACATCCAGCAATTTGGCCGCAACAGGGTTGTCCGCCGTGTCAAGGTGGAAGTTGAAATCACCGGCCACAACACAATGCTGTGTGGTCAGCGCCAGCTCAGAGACGGCTGTCTGCAGATCCTCCAAAAAGGAACCCACCGGGCCTGGTGGTCTATAAACCAACAACCCCTTCAAGGCCTGACCTGGGGACAGTCTGAGCGTGAAGGCGAGCGACTCGGCATTCCCAATGGAGTTCAGGGGAAGCACCGAGCAGGAGACGCTCTTTTTCACCACAACCGCCACTCCCCCTCCCCTGCCCTTAACTCTGTCCTGCCGGAAGATATTGTACGCAGGAGGAATGGCTGAGAAGACGTCCGGATTGGAAGCCTCTCCCAGCCAAGTTTCGGTCAGTAGCAAGCACAGGGGATTTTCCCTGACCAGAAGATCGTAAATGTGCAGGGCGTGGCGCCCTACCGACCTCGTGTTCAGCAGCAGGCAAAGATGCTTCACGCCAGCTGTTGCCGGGTGAGGAACCGTAGCACAAATCCAGGAAGGCGTCCAACCACAGCCCGGACAGCGTCGTTTGCCCCTAAACCGCCCCGGGAAAATGGAGCGGCAAGAGCTAGAATGGCCCCCCAAAATCTGCAAACTATTTTATTTCTCTCAAAAAAGTGCCAAAAAGTGACTTTTTGTGCAAAAAAGTGCCCGTACAATATTTTTTCATCTAATAAACTTTTTATGACTCAGAATACACTTAGGCTTCAGGTCAATGTGTTTTCGTTTGGGGGAGGGGCCCAGGGAAAAAAACACCTTTTTTTTTCTCGGATTGGTCAAAGGTCAGGCTACCAGCTTGACTCTTGTTGCACCAGTGCTGCTTCGGCTGCACCAGTGCTGCTTCGGCTGCACTGGTGCAGCTTCTCAGACGAGGCGTTGCACCAGTGCAGCATAGAAAAGAAACTTTTTAATAAAAGGATTTAAAACTAATTCAAGATATACATTATCTAAGGAATGTTATAAAAACTCAGATATGGAGAATATTTTTCATTTTCGTCCATTTTTGACCGTTTTGGAGCACTTTGAAGCACTGATGCAGCTTTGGGATTTTTATGGTTATTTTGATCAGAGATGCTCCTAATGTGTTTAAAATTCATGTGGGATGTATCCAAGACACTGCCATCACACCTATATAGTTTTTAAATGATTTTGATGTATTAAAATTTTGACCTCCATAAGGGGGGAAAGGTTGAACTTTTACCCCGCTCGGAGTTCCATGACTTTCGTGACCTTGTCCCCCTGAAATTTAAAATTGCATTTTCAAAGTAATGTGTACAACTATTCATTCTGTGTCATTCATTGTGTGTTTAGCATGCTATTGGGCCACTGTAGCACTTGTTTTTTTTTAGTTTTTATGCATTTTTGACCGTTTTTGAACACTTTGATGCTCCAAATGGTCTGTGGACTTAGTCACTTTTTGCTTCATGGAGATTTCAAAAGTGTTAGAAAGTCACTTTGGAGGCACACAGGACAGTGCAAATGCACCTATATAGCAATCAGGACACTCCAATCACACCTATATAGTTTTTAAATGATTTTGATGAATTAAAAATGTTGACCTCCATGAGGGGTGGAAAGTTTGAACTATTACCCCGCTCGGAGTTCCATGACTTCTGTGACCTCGTCCCCCTGAAATTTAAAATAGCATTTTCCAAGTAATTTGTAAATATATTCATTCTGGGTCATTCATTGTGTGTTTAGCTTGCTATTGGGCCAGTGTAGCACTTTGTTTTTTTCATTTTTAGGCATTTGTGACCGTTTTTAAACACTTTCATGCACCAATGATGTCTTTGTACTTCGTCATTTTTCACTTCATGGGGACTTCAAAAGTGTTAGAAATTCATTTTGGAGGCACACAGAACAGTGCAAATGCAGTTACATAGCATTCAGGACACTGCAATTACACCTATATAGTTTTTAAAAGATTTTGATGTAATAACATTTTTGACCTCCATGGGGAGGGCCCTTAAGCTGAACTTTTACCCAGCTCGGAGTTCCATGACCTTGTCCCCCTGAAATTGAAAATCGAATTTTCAAAGTGTTTAGTAAAACTGTTCATTCTGTGTCATTCATTATGTCTTTAGCCTGCTATTGGACCACTGCAGCACTATGTTTTGTTAATTTTAACCCAATGTTGACCTTTTTTGACCACTTTGATGCACCAGTGAAGTTTTTGGACTTAGTCATTTTTCACTTCATGGAGACTTCAAAAGTGTTAGAAATTCATTTTGTAAATACCTAGAACGGTGCAAATGCAGCCATATAGCATTCAGGGCACTACAATTACACCTATATAGTTTTTAAATGATTTTGATGCAATAACATTTTTGACCTCCATGGGGAGGGCACTCAAGCTAAACTTTTACCCAGCTCCGAGTTCCACGACCTCGGGTGGAAAAAGTGACTTTGCCCCCTTAAACCCAAAAACTTCAAAAAGTCACCCCTGGAGGCCAGAAATGGGTCTTAGACACTCTTGGTATGTCATCTGAGGTATACTATGGTGTTCTTGGGTCCAGAACTAGAAATGTGATGTGACTCTGATATCTAGGGCCTATAATGGAAAAAATGAATTTGACACCAAACACCTCAAAATGTCTGAAATAGGACTCAGACATGTACCTGGAGGCTGGAAATGAGCCCTAGACACTCTTGCTATATCACCTGAGATATAATATAGGGTCCTGGTGGCCACAGGGACCCAAAAACAGTCAGGTGGGTTGATACTGAAAATTAGCAAAAATCGTCCCAAATTTTTTTTTTACAAGATTTGCTAATTTTCCAAATAGCTCAGAATGGATATCAGAGACACTGTTTGAGTGCGCAAGATATGAATACACTTGTTAGAAAGGTCAGCTCTGATGCTTTCATGTGATATATATAACTTTGATATTATATAAAGTTTTTTTTCCGCTACCAACCAAGGGAAACACCTGATATCGTACCTGATTTTGAGAACATTGGGCTGGGTGGAAAAAGTCACTTTGCCCCCTTAAAACCAAAAACTTCAAAAAGTCACCCCTGGAGGCCAGAAATGGGTCTTAGACACTCTTGGTATGTCATCTGAGGTATACTATGGTCTTCTTGGGTCCAGAACTAGAAATCTGATGTGACTCTGATATCTAGGAGCTATAATGGAAAAAAATGAATTTGACACCAAACACCTCAAAATGTCACAAATAGGAGTCAGACATGTACCTGGAGGCTGGAAATGAGCCCTAGCCACTCTTGTTATATAATCTGAGATATATTATGGGGTCCTGGTGGCTACAGGGACCTGAAAACAGTCATGAGGGTTGATACCGAAAATTAGCAAAAATCGTCAAAAAAAGTTTTTTTGACAAGATTTGCTAATTTTCCAAATAGCTCAGAATGGATATCACAGTCACTTTGTGAGTACCCAGGACCTAAATATACTTGTTAGAAAGCTCAGATCTGATGCTTTCATTTGATCTATCTACCTTTGCTATTATCTGAAGTTTTTTTTTCAGCTTCCAGCCATGGGAAAAACCTGACATTGTACCCGATTTTGAGCACCTTAGGCTGGATGGAAGAAGTGACTTTGCCCCCTTAAACCCCAAAACTTCAAAAAGTCATCCCTGGAGGCCAGAAATGGGTCTTAGACACTCCTGGTATGTCATCTGAGGTATACTAAGGGGTCCTTAGGTCCAGAACTAGAAATTTGATGTGACTCTGAGCTCAATGTGATGTGACTCTGAGCTATATGGCCTATAATGGAAAAAATGAGTTTGACCCCAAACACCTCGAAATGTCACAAATAGGAGTCAGACATGTACCTGGAGGCTGGAAATGAGCCCTAGCCACTCTTGTTATATCATCTGAGATATATTATGGGGTCCTGGTGGCTACAGGGACCTGAAAACAGTCATACAAAGCAATTTGAATCCATATGAGGCAATTTTTAATTTGCGGCCATCTGGTCACCCTTTGAAATGGATAGGATATACTACAGAGGATGTAGTGCACTCTATTTCTTGAAGCATATGATGTACTGACTTAATTTCAATTGCAGTATGTAGCTAAGACATTTACAATTCATAGTGGTAACTCTCATGGTTGTGGCTTATAGGGACAAGGTACAAATCAAGTGTAACCTTCAGGTAAGTTTTTATTTTTCACTTTCATGTGTGTTGTAGAACACTTTATACTTTTGGCTATAATTCATAGTCTGTACATTATAGAGACATAATTTAAACAGCACTTTGTTCCTAGTGATGTGCATCTTACCCATGTGAATTATTATGTGTGTGGCGTATTGTAAAGTTGTCAAAATTTGAGGTTGAATGTATGACGTTTTTCAATACCGTCGCATGTACGAAAAAGTATGCCTTACATTTTGTCCCATACTTCTAAAACCATACAATCTGGATCCATAATTGGAAGTGCAGCATTAAGCTAACATGATGCCACTGTCCTGTGTTCGTTTTCATGCATGTGGAAAGCTTCAAAGTGGTGTGAATCTTTCAGCGATTAAACACATATTTTTAAAAACATTCCTTCAGCTTTTGCAAAATGTGTCACGTATGTTATGTCATCAGTCAAGATCCATATTAGATAGAGCTTGATTTCCAACTGCAACACATTCTATAACATAGCCTACTACAGTGTGCCATTTTATATGCATGTGGCTCACACACAAGGTGCATACAAAGCAATTTGAATCCATACGAGGCGATTTTTAATTTGCGGCCATCTGGTCACCCATTGAAATGGATAGGATATATTACATAGTATGTGGTGCACTATAAATCTTGAACCATATGAGGTACCGACCTAATTTCAATCACAGTATGTAGCTAAGACATCTACACTTTATAGTGGTAACTCTCATATTTGTGGCTTATAGGGACAAGGTACAAATCAAGTGTAATCTTCAGGAAAAGTTTTTATTTTTCACTTTCATGTGTGTTGAAGAACACTTTATGCTTTTGGCTACAAAATGTGAAGTTGAATGTATGATGTTTTTCAATAACGTCACATGTGTGAAAAAATATGCCTTACGTTGTGGCCCATAATTCTAAAACCATACAATCTGGATCCATAATTCTGAGTGCAGCATACAGTTACCATCATGCCACTGCCCTGTGGTCATTGTCATGCCTGTGCCATGCTTAGAAGTGGTGAGAATCATTCAGTGATTAAACGCATGTTTTATAAAATTTGCCTCCATTTTTTGCAAAATGAGTCATGTATATTGTGTCATCAGCCATGATCCATACTAGATAGAGCTTGATTTCCAACTGCAACACATTCTATAGCATACCCTACTACATTGTGTCATTTTAAATGCATGTGGCTTACACGTAAGGTACATACAACGCAATATGAATCCATACGACGCGATTTTCAATTTGCGGCCATCTGGTCGTCCCATTGAAATGGATAGGATATTATACATAGCAGAATGTGCCCTATAATTCTTGAAGCATATAAGTTAAAGACTTAATTTCAATTGCAGATTCTAGCTAAGATTCGTATGCATTATTGTACCAATTCTTATGCATGTGGCCCACATAGAAAGTGCACGAAATGGAAGTTGAATCCATACGAGGCGATTTTCGATTTCCGGCCATCTGGTCACCCAAATCTCAAAGATTATTGTTAATAATTCAGTGTGTTTTTATGCTATTTAGCTAATAATGCATGAACCTGTTTATTAACATGTGCATAATGAGATACCAAAGAGAAAATAATGAAAATGTATTGGTAAACCGTATTTTGGTAGACTTTAAAAAACCCCATTGAAAAACACATGCATCACCAATGCTGCTTTTTGCTTGTGCCTAAAACGAAAATGTGTTATTAAAAAGTGAATATAACACATAGAGATGTTTTTTCTTTTGTTTATGAAGCCTAATGTGAAGGCAGGTCACACCTATGTTTTACTTTGAAAAAATCTCTTTTCTAAAATTTACGGCGTTACCTTGTTTTTTAATATAGCTAAAAAAACAATTGTTAAAGTCGCTTATAAAAAAGTGATCGTAAATGCTATTTTGTTTTTTTTTTCAGCTTGAGGTTCAGTTTAATATGAGTCTTAATTTGATGTATCACTTGCCCTAGTAAACAATCCCCAAAGTCTATTTTTTTTCAATTTTCCCAAGCTCAATGTTAAACACATGCATCACCAATGATGCAAAAAGTCAAGTCAGAAATTTCAAACAGCAATAAAAAAGTGAGAAAAACAGATATTTTTATTCGGTCGATTTAAAAAAAATCTGCGAACTATTTTATTTCTCTCAAAAAAGTGCCAAAAAGTGACTTTTTGTGCAAAAAAGTGCCCGTACAATATTTTTTCATCTAATAAACTTTTTATGACTCAGAATACACTTAGGCTTCAGGTCAATGTGTTTTCGTTTGGGGGAGGGGCCCAGGGAAAAAAACACCTTTTTTTTTCTCGGATTGGTCAAAGGTCAGGCTACCAGCTTGACTCTTGTTGCACCAGTGCTGCTTCGGCTGCACCAGTGCTGCTTCGGCTGCACTGGTGCAGCTTCTCAGACTTGAGGCGTTGCACCAGTGCAGCATAGAAAAGAAACTTTTTAATAAAAGGATTTAAAACTAATTCAAGATATACATTATCTAAGGAATGTTATAAAAACTCAGATATGGAGAATATTTTTCATTTTCGTCCATTTTTGACCGTTTTGGAGCACTTTGAAGCACTGATGCAGCTTTGGGATTTTTATGGTTATTTTGATCAGAGATGCTCCTAATGTGTTTAAAATTCATGTGGGATGTATCCAAGACACTGCCATCACACCTATATAGTTTTTAAATGATTTTGATGTATTAAAATGTTGACCTCCATAAGGGGGGAAAGGTTGAACTTTTACCCCGCTCGGAGTTCCATGACTTTCGTGACCTTGTCCCCCTGAAATTTAAAATTGCATTTTCAAAGTAATGTGTACAACTATTCATTCTGTGTCATTCATTGTGTGTTTAGCATGCTATTGGGCCACTGTAGCACTTGTTTTTTTTCGTTTTTATGCATTTTTGACCGTTTTTGAACACTTTGATGCTCCAAATGGTCTTTGGACTTAGTCACTTTTTGCTTCATGGAGATTTCAAAAGTGTTAGAAAGTCACTTTGGAGGCACACAGGACAGTGCAAATGCACCTATATAGCAATCAGGACACTCCAATCACACCTATATAGTTTTTAAATGATTTTGATGAATTAAAAATGTTGACCTCCATGAGGGGTGGAAAGTTTGAACTATTACCCCGCTCGGAGTTCCATGACTTCTGTGACCTCGTCCCCCTGAAATTTAAAATAGCATTTTCCAAGTAATTTGTAAATATATTCATTCTGGGTCATTCATTGTGTGTTTAGCTTGCTATTGGGCCAGTGTAGCACTTTGTTTTTTTCATTTTTAGGCATTTGTGACCGTTTTTAAACACTTTCATGCACCAATGATGTCTTTGTACTTCGTCATTTTTCACTTCATGGGGACTTCAAAAGTGTTAGAAATTCATTTTGGAGGCACACAGAACAGTGCAAATGCAGTTACATAGCATTCAGGACACTGCAATTACACCTATATAGTTTTTAAAAGATTTTGATGTAATAACATTTTTGACCTCCATGGGGAGGGCCCTTAAGCTGAACTTTTACCCAGCTCGGAGTTCCATGACCTTGTCCCCCTGAAATTGAAAATCGAATTTTCAAAGTGTTTAGTAAAACTGTTCATTCTGTGTCATTCATTATGTCTTTAGCCTGCTATTGGACCACTGCAGCACTATGTTTTGTTAATTTTAACCCAATGTTGACCTTTTTTGACCACTTTGATGCACCAGTGAAGTTTTTGGACTTAGTCATTTTTCACTTCATGGAGACTTCAAAAGTGTTAGAAATTCATTTTGTAAATACCTAGAACGGTGCAAATGCAGCCATATAGCATTCAGGGCACTACAATTACACCTATATAGTTTTTAAATGATTTTGATGCAATAACATTTTTGACCTCCATGGGGAGGGCACTCAAGCTAAACTTTTACCCAGCTCCGAGTTCCACGACCTCGGGTGGAAAAAGTGACTTTGCCCCCTTAAACCCAAAAACTTCAAAAAGTCACCCCTGGAGGCCAGAAATGGGTCTTAGACACTCTTGGTATGTCATCTGAGGTATACTATGGTGTTCTTGGGTCCAGAACTAGAAATGTGATGTGACTCTGATATCTAGGGCCTATAATGGAAAAAATGAATTTGACACCAAACACCTCAAAATGTCTGAAATAGGACTCAGACATGTACCTGGAGGCTGGAAATGAGCCCTAGACACTCTTGCTATATCACCTGAGATATAATATAGGGTCCTGGTGGCCACAGGGACCCAAAAACAGTCAGGTGGGTTGATACTGAAAATTAGCAAAAATCGTCCCAAAATTTTTTTTTACAAGATTTGCTAATTTTCCAAATAGCTCAGAATGGATATCAGAGACACTGTTTGAGTGCGCAAGATATGAATACACTTGTTAGAAAGGTCAGCTCTGATGCTTTCATGTGATATATATAACTTTGATATTATATAAAGTTTTTTTTCCGCTACCAACCAAGGGAAACACCTGATATCGTACCTGATTTTGAGAACATTGGGCTGGGTGGAAAAAGTCACTTTGCCCCCTTAAACCCAAAAACTTCAAAAAGTCACCCCTGGAGGCCAGAAATGGGTCTTAGACACTCTTGGTATGTCATCTGAGGTATACTATGGTCTTCTTGGGTCCAGAACTAGAAATCTGATGTGACTCTGATATCTAGGAGCTATAATGGAAAAAAATGAATTTGACACCAAACACCTCAAAATGTCACAAATAGGAGTCAGACATGTACCTGGAGGCTGGAAATGAGCCCTAGCCACTCTTGTTATATAATCTGAGATATATTATGGGGTCCTGGTGGCTACAGGGACCTGAAAACAGTCATGAGGGTTGATACCGAAAATTAGCAAAAATCGTCAAAAAAAGTTTTTTTGACAAGATTTGCTAATTTTCCAAATAGCTCAGAATGGATATCACAGTCACTTTGTGAGTACCCAGGACCTAAATATAC
Source organism: Lissotriton helveticus (assembly GCF_964261635.1). Lineage (NCBI taxonomy): Eukaryota > Metazoa > Chordata > Amphibia > Caudata > Salamandridae > Lissotriton > Lissotriton helveticus. Next base: position 3,192,594 of record NW_027611651.1, on the reverse strand, counting down.
TTGTTAGAAAGCTCAGATCTGATGCTTTCATTTGATCTATCTACCTTTGCTATTATCTGAAGTTTTTTTTTCAGCTTCCAGCCATGGGAAAAACCTGACATTGTACCCGATTTTGAGCACCTTAGGCTGGATGGAAGAAGTGACTTTGCCCCCTTAAACCCCAAAACTTCAAAAAGTCATCCCTGGAGGCCAGAAATGGGTCTTAGACACTCCTGGTATGTCATCTGAGGTATACTAAGGGGTCCTTAGGTCCAGAACTAGAAATTTGATGTGACTCTGAGCTCAATGTGATGTGACTCTGAGCTATATGGCCTATAATGGAAAAAATGAGTTTGACCCCAAACACCTCGAAATGTCACAAATAGGAGTCAGACATGTACCTGGAGGCTGGAAATGAGCCCTAGCCACTCTTGTTATATCATCTGAGATATATTATGGGGTCCTGGTGGCTACAGGGACCTGAAAACAGTCATACAAAGCAATTTGAATCCATATGAGGCAATTTTTAATTTGCGGCCATCTGGTCACCCTTTGAAATGGATAGGATATACTACAGAGGATGTAGTGCACTCTATTTCTTGAAGCATATGATGTACTGACTTAATTTCAATTGCAGTATGTAGCTAAGACATTTACAATTCATAGTGGTAACTCTCATGGTTGTGGCTTATAGGGACAAGGTACAAATCAAGTGTAACCTTCAGGTAAGTTTTTATTTTTCACTTTCATGTGTGTTGTAGAACACTTTATACTTTTGGCTATAATTCATAGTCTGTACATTATAGAGACATAATTTAAACAGCACTTTGTTCCTAGTGATGTGCATCTTACCCATGTGAATTATTATGTGTGTGGCGTATTGTAAAGTTGTCAAAATTTGAGGTTGAATGTATGACGTTTTTCAATACCGTCGCATGTACGAAAAAGTATGCCTTACATTTTGTCCCATACTTCTAAAACCATACAATCTGGATCCATAATTGGAAGTGCAGCATTAAGCTAACATGATGCCACTGTCCTGTGTTCATTTTCATGCATGTGGAAAGCTTCAAAGTGGTGTGAATCTTTCAGCGATTAAACACATATTTTTAAAAACATTCCTTCAGCTTTTGCAAAATGTGTCACGTATGTTATGTCATCAGTCAAGATCCATATTAGATAGAGCTTGATTTCCAACTGCAACACATTCTATAACATAGCCTACTACAGTGTGCCATTTTATATGCATGTGGCTCACACACAAGGTGCATACAAAGCAATTTGAATCCATACGAGGCGATTTTTAATTTGCGGCCATCTGGTCACCCATTGAAATGGATAGGATATATTACATAGTATGTGGTGCACTATAAATCTTGAACCATATGAGGTACCGACCTAATTTCAATCACAGTATGTAGCTAAGACATCTACACTTTATAGTGGTAACTCTCATATTTGTGGCTTATAGGGACAAGGTACAAATCAAGTGTAATCTTCAGGAAAAGTTTTTATTTTTCACTTTCATGTGTGTTGAAGAACACTTTATGCTTTTGGCTACAAAATGTGAAGTTGAATGTATGATGTTTTTCAATAACGTCACATGTGTGAAAAAATATGCCTTACGTTGTGGCCCATAATTCTAAAACCATACAATCTGGATCCATAATTCTGAGTGCAGCATACAGTTACCATCATGCCACTGCCCTGTGGTCATTGTCATGCCTGTGCCATGCTTAGAAGTGGTGAGAATCATTCAGTGATTAAACGCATGTTTTATAAAATTTGCCTCCATTTTTTGCAAAATGAGTCATGTATATTGTGTCATCAGTCATGATCCATACTAGATAGAGCTTGATTTCCAACTGCAACACATTCTATAGCATACCCTACTACATTGTGTCATTTTAAATGCATGTGGCTTACACGTAAGGTACATACAACGCAATATGAATCCATACGACGCGATTTTCAATTTGCGGCCATCTGGTCGTCCCATTGAAATGGATAGGATATTATACATAGCAGAATGTGCCCTATAATTCTTGAAGCATATAAGTTAAAGACTTAATTTCAATTGCAGATTCTAGCTAAGATTCGTATGCATTATTGTACCAATTCTTATGCATGTGGCCCACATAGAAAGTGCACGAAATGGAAGTTGAATCCATACGAGGCGATTTTCGATTTCCGGCCATCTGGTCACCCAAATCTCAAAGATTATTGTTAATAATTCAGTGTGTTTTTATGCTATTTAGCTAATAATGCATGAACCTGTTTATTAACATGTGCATAATGAGATACCAAAGAGAAAATAATGAAAATGTATTGGTAAACCGTATTTTGGTAGACTTTAAAAAAAACCATTGAAAAACACATGCATCACCAATGCTGCTTTTTGCTTGTGCCTAAAACGAAAATGTGTTATTAAAAAGTGAATATAACACATAGTTAGTGTATGACATGGGTTAGTGGAGTTGTTGTTTTTTCTTTACTCCTGGGTGGAGTAAACCGGAGCAATGAAATTCTGACATTCCCATTTCACTTATAATTGGTGATCATAACTAACTCACTCTCAATAACTCACTCGCTAACTCTCTCACTCTCACTAACTAAATCTCACTCACTCTCACTAACTCAATAACTCTCTCTCACTAACTAACTCACTCGCTAACTCTCTCACTCTCACTAACTCTCTCACTAATTTCATCACTCTTACTAACTCTCTCAATCTCTCACTAACTATCTCCCACTAATTAACTCACTAAATCTATCACTCTCAATAACAAAGTAAGTAACCTTCACTCTCCTGTTATTTATACCCACCCCTTTGTGGAAAAGTAAATTTTGCCATGTTGTATGTGCCTACGTGTTCCCTATGTTATGTTATATGTGCATGATCGATATGCATGTATTCCCCTATGATCGATTAAAGACGCAATTATAGTTGTGTCCATCTCTAGTATGCCAGTTTCCAGTTTTCGTGAATACAACGAATATCGGGCCTATGTAAAGCTACGTTGCCACGTTTTACAGTGTGCACGTTAATTCATTGAATTATCCCCGTTTCTAGGCCTCAAAAGGGCCCGGACTTAGATTCAGCGCCTGTTTTCTGAACCCTCTCCAAGGAGCGATACAGCCCCCACCTGTATCCCTGACTCTTAGCTTACTTTCATGCCTCGCAGTGCCCGGCTCGGCCTGGCTCTGCCTCCCAGTCTGCCAAGAATATGTTATGTTTCTAGTTATCAGTCCAGCCCTCCTTCTCTGCATTCCTAAGCTACTGAATCGCATCAATAGTTTCCGTCATGGTCTAGCCTTTATGTCTCCATGTAAGAGAAATACTGTATTAATATTTATAGAATATTCCCCGCACACGCACTACATGTAGAATTATGCATGCACCAGTCTTAATGTCTGTTAGCCTTTACTCTGATAACTTTTGGATTCTATCAACATGTACTCTAAACACCAGATACTAGATATGCCTGGGTACATGTCGCTCTGACACTCCAGACTTTAGTCTCCTCTTCTAGCGCAGAAGTCATAGCCCCCCAGTTCTCCCTGGTAACACGTCATTGTCAGTTTGCGCGCACCACTAGGTTAGAGGTCCCAGCTGCTCAGGTAGCCCCCTCCATGTTTCCGCCCCGTTTATGACATATTCTGTTACGTTTACATCACATGTCTGTGTATACGCCCTGTACACGCCTTCTTGTTACCTCATTTTGCCCTTATCTTTCGCGACTGCTACAAACTCCGCCTACTGCTACGCCTACTGTATTGAATGCAATGTATTTTGTTTAACTATATATACTAATGTTCTGTTATTAAAAGTTATGCGCATCATTCCCAGATCCTGCCCCCGGCAGCTGTCGGGCCCTGCCATCCCATTCCCATGCAGGCTGTCCTGTTCCTGTCCTTTTATGCCTGATTAAAGCCTGTACACTCTAGCTACCTCGAATCTTGACTCTTATTTATTGAGCTATCTGTTTGTATAAGTATCCCGAAAAATAGAACCGGTAATTAATTATTTATTTACCACATAATGGCGCCCGAATAGGGACTTGCCCTTTCCCCACGCGCCGGAGAAGCCACGCAGGCCCCCTGATCCTCTGCAGCCGTGACGGAACCATACCGTGCACGTGCAGATATTTCTGCTTCAAGTATCCCTCAGGCCCACGGAGGAGACGGAGGTTGCGGTCCAGCGTCCAGACGAGGTGGTGGAGGAACGCGGCGAGTCCCGACCAGAGCCCAAGCCGAGAGTCCAAGGTCCGAGGTATCCGGAGGCCCACCTGTAACTAAAGTCCGAGGTTCGTCCGTCCGTCGTCGTAGCAGTCCAGTCCAGTCCGAGGCCTTCCGTTCTTGCTGCCCGGTGAGTACCATTGCTGGGGTAGTATCTAGACAGGGTCAATTGATTTGTCTCTGGTCCGTGGGTTTGGGTACACAGATCCAACACGAAGTGTCCACTTAGGTGGATGCGGGTCCTGACGTGTCTCTTTATGGGACCGGTAAGTTTCGTACTGTTTTAGCAGTGCATCTAGTCATTCTAGTAAGTTTCTGTTCCAGTAAGTTCTGTTTTTGAGAAATTCATGTATTCTGTTTTCAGTATTTCAGGTAATATTCTGTCCAAAATGTTATTTCATGTGTTTTCAATGTCGTGGTATGAATGATTCGTTTTTCAGTTATTATTGTGTTTATCGTGTATTGTATTGTGTCCAGACTCCAGCCTAGTTATGCCTCTGTTCTCAAAGTTACGTCAGTTAAAAACTAGAAAAGGTCTGCTCGAGGAAGCAGTTCCTGTCCCGCCTAGGGACAGTCCAGGTCATTTTATGTATCAAAAGCATGGCATAAGTGCCATATTATATCTAGATTTATGGGTGGAGTACACCAAGGAATTAGAGGAAAAGTATAGATGGCCCGTATCAGGTACGTGGGATGCCGAGTGCATCATGCGAGTAGAAGAAGCATTATGGAAAAAGAAAGCCAGACAGTCCCAGAGAGACGCCATCGAGTTATGGCGCAAAGAATCTCATAAAAGAACAGAAAAAGAAATCATAAAGTCTGAATTAAGTAGAGAATCCTCAGAAAGAGCCCAAGAAAGGGAATTAATTGAAGTAGGTGAACGAGTTAAAGCCGAACAGTCAGACAGACAGAGAAATGCCCTCATTAAGGGTATGTATCCTCTTCTTGCCGAGGGTTTGCCAAAAGCAACCCCGGAAGCACCATGTAATTTTCCGCCGCCATTAGTTCCGATTAAGCTACGTCACAAACCGACCGCAGCTGATATTTTTCTCTCGTCCTATTTGGACGACACAGTCCCAGAATATGCGAATCCTGCTCCGCCAGCTCCGGTAAATAATGTAATTCCTGTTCCTCCAGCCACCGGGGCACCTGTTACAGCACCTGTTACGGTACCCCCGGTCCAGTCCATAGTACAAGTTCCCGCTACATCGGTCACTCTGCCAGCACGAAGAGTATCAGTCGACGATTCCAGTTTAGGGGCCGCGGGAGGAGGTCCTCCGGGTACCCCGCCGCCACACAAACGTATAACGTTAGTCGAGTTACATGAACGTGCGTTACAGCGTACGCCCAAACATCAGTCCGTTGCAGATATCAGGCGAGCTCTCACCGAATGCCGTTATGATCCAGTCCCAGGCGATGATAATATGGTTATATATTCATTGCGCGCAAGACGGGTGACCGAGTATTTGGACACCCTACCGAATATGAAAGAAGATCTAGACAGAATATATCGTTTCATCCGTACAGGAGAAGATCCAGAAAGTATTGGCGAAATCATGTCTCTAAGGAAAGCTGAGACTCAGCTCATGCTATTAAAGTTTCTAATCAATTGTTTAATAAGGGAACAAGATTATCCAGACAAAGATCCAATCGAAATGAAAGTCCTGACAAAGTGGAGTGATCATATAGCCGAGGGAAGACACAAGACACTCAGTAGTATAGACAGTATGTACAAGAAAATTCGTAAGGAAATAATAAGGTTACACGAGAAACGCAAAACAGCACAAGTAAGCGAGAAAGAAGATAACTCTGATACTGAAGAAGTAGAAGACGAGAATACCGCCAGAATAGCGTATGTAGGTAAATCTAGATTTCCAGACCGACATTCACGCCTAGAACACAAGAAAGTCTTTCATCTTCCAGCACCAGAACAATATTCTCTAGAACAAGTATTTCAAGCTACCGATCACATTCTGAAATCACGAATCGGTTATAGTGAACTTAGTACCATGCATGAACAAGAACTAGCCCGATCAGCAGTCCGATGGATTACTGATTCTACCACTTTTCCAGACGAAATAGTGGCACAAATGTTTCTGAAACTGCCCCCAGCCGAGCAACGACTGGTGGGTATGTATATGATCCAGCACCTCATTACACTATATGAAGGACAACATTCTGATCCAGATCCGTTACATGATATTCTGAACGAGTTACTCCAGTATAAATGGAAAGGTTTAGGTACCGATTTAAGTAGTGTCATTCTAGAACAGCGCCACAAATATAGAACGTTTCTGAACCCGCATTTTGTTCACGTCTCACCTCCAGAAAGTAAACCATTTTACATAGATAGACAGCATCCGTTACGAGAAGTACACCCAGTTAGGACACCGGGTGGTGAAATGCAACGAGTATTTGTTTACACCCCTATCACATAGATGGAACTCTTAGAGATGAAGAAATTAATTCCCTGTCACGACAAAGATCCAGCAGGGTTCCATCGAGAATTAAAAGACATGCTCCGTATGGGAGAATACACGTATCCAGATATCATTAAAATGTTAAAGGTCCTGTTGCCCGCAGGGGTATATGAAAAACTCAAGGAAAAGGAATGGGAGGTGGGAGAGAAAAAGATTGATTGGACAGCTCTAGAAGCTGAAGATAAAATACGAGTACCAGGTACCGGTCTTGGGGACAAATGTAAAGAATTGCCCGAGTTATTGATACAAGTTTTGCCAAGGTTATTAGCCACGAAAAAGGAAGATTGGGATGCAATCTCAGCATGTAAACAGAAACAGGATGAAGATACTAGTGATTTTTATTCTAGATTTGAAAAATGTTTTATTATTAACAGTGGTTTGAAGACAGGTAGCGAGTCATACCCTCATCTTTTTGTTACTAAACTAGTCGAGAATTCAAGCCCACAAGTTAAAAATCGAGTTTTGAAAGTCGAAAGTACCTGGCAAGCTAGTACCCCGTCACAAATGTTACAGATGCTCCAGTATCACCAGAATAGAATCAGGGAAGAGCAAGAACACGAAAGGAGACGTATGAAAGACACGAAAATGAAAGTACTAGTTGCACAATCTGTTCCACAAGACAGTCAGAAGAGGGGTCCGAATCAAGCCAGTCATCCTGCAGCTCCCGTTAAAGGGACATGCAATTATTGTAAACAACCAGGTCATTTTATAAACGAGTGTGCAGTTCTGAAACACAACATAGCAACTGGTAAGACTAAAGAAAGACCACGTCCGCCTAGACAAGAACAAGTTTCACAGACTTCCCAGACACCACAGAATGCACAACAGACAGTTCCAGCACCGCAGCCTATTGCTGCAACACAGCATGTTACACAGCAGATGTACCAGTATGCCCAGACAGAGTATCCAGAGTATCAACCGTATTCATGAAACAGCCTAGAGAGGGAGGTAGGCTTGCCTCTCATCGAGATACCTGTAGATCAAGAGGGTCCCTATGTACATAGTGAAGTATTGGGGAAAGACAGAAAGTTTTTGATTGATACAGGGGCAAGTAGGACTACTATCAGTCATGACGAGGTTCCAGGGGCTCCGCTCTCAGGCTCTAGAAATGTTTCCCTTGGATTTTCAGGAAAGCCTATTGTTAACGAGATTTCAAAGCCAGTTACTCTAGAAGTTGGTCCATTGTCCCGAACTACTGATTTGTTACTTACGAAGTCATGTCCAGAAAATTTGTTAGGCATTAAAACATTAAAAGAATTAGGTGCAGTTATTTGCTGCTCTCCAGAAGGAATACGATTGTTTTTAAGAGACTTTAAAGGTCATTATGTATTACGTGATTTTGATCCAAGATTGTCCAATGTTCCACAGCATTTATGGGCGCAAGGTCCAACTGATGTAGGTTTTATGCGAATCACACCCCATCGTGTGACCCTCAAGCAAGGTATAGTCTTGCCACGGATCAGACAGTACAGATTGCCACCTGAGGCTGTAGCAGCCTTATCCAAAATTATTGACGAGCTCATTGCTCAAGGAGTAGTCGTAGAAACTGACTCCAATGTATGTAATTATCCTATCATTCCAGTCATGAAACGTACTGATCCAAATGCACCTCCAGTATATCGATTAGTGATTGACCTTCGAGAACTTAATAAATGTATCATACCCCAGTATCCAGTAGTCCCAGATATTTCATCTCTATTGACAGCTATTGATTCTGAAGCTACATTTTTTACTGTTATAGACCTCAAGAATGCATTTTTCAGTGTCCCGATTCATCCAGACAGCCAGTACCTTTTCGGTTTTTGTTTAAATGGAAGGAGCTATAAATTCACACGAGCTCCTCAAGGTTTCACAGAAAGCCCTAGTATTTACAGTCAAGCACTTAAAAGACAACTAGACAATATTCACATGCCAACTGACACTGCCCTGCTCCAGTATGTAGATGATCTACTGATCACAGCCCGTTCTGAACGTGACTGCGAGCGAGCGTCACTTACAGTTCTGTATTTCCTAGCCGAGATGGGGCACAAGGTGTCCCCTTCGAAGCTTCAATTCTGTGTCCAGCAAGTGATCTACTTAGGCCACTTACTGTCCAAGTGGGGTAGGCAGTTGACACCAGACCGTATCCAGTTAATAGCGAGTCTTCCACAGCCCAAGACACAGAAGGAGGTACGTGCTTTTATTGGCCTCACTTCTTATTGCAGACAATGGATTCCTCAGTATGCATTTCTAGCAAAGCCACTGATACAGTTAACGACACAGGAGGCAGCCATATCGACTGTCCTCCCTTGGACATCTGAACATACACTTAGTTTTAATGAGTTAAAGAAAGCTTTATGCCAAGCACCTGTTCTAGCTACACCGAACTACAGTAAGCCTTTTACACTTTTTGTCACAGAACGTGATGGTACTGCATTATCTGTTCTCACACAAGATCAAGCCGGACAGTACAAGCCTTGTGCTTTTTTTTCGAGCACATTAGATCCAGTAGCCCAGACTTTGCCTGCGTGCCTCAAGTCAGTTGCAGCCACAGCTCTAGCAATCAGACAAAGTGATTCCATAGTATTAGGACACTCCCTGACAGTACAAGTTCCACACTCCGTGGAAGTTCTTTTAAACCGAACACAGACTCAGCACTTGACCATTGCACGTTTAACAGGTTATGAACTGACACTGTTCCAGCCACACATAGAAATCAGACGCTGCAACGTTCTAAATCCTGCTACTCTGTTACCGTCAGTTACTTAAAATCCTGCCACACATGACTGTGTGGAAGTCATTAACACTATGACTAAGCCAAGACAAGACCTGACAGACATTGCATTACCTGATCCCGACCTGACACTTTATGTGGATGGTTCATGTATGAGAACGAGTACAGGAGAACTAGTAGCCGCGTATGCAGTGACTACTGACACTGAAGTTATTGAAACACACCGTATTGACACACTGTCTGCTCAAGCAGCAGAGCTAGTTGCTCTGACCCAAGCCTGCATACGTGCCAAGAACCTGAAAGTAAACATATATACAGATTCACGTTACGCATTCGGAGTTGTACACGACTTCGGAGTGCTCTGGCAGGAGAGAGGTTTCATGACTTCTCATGGAACCAAGATTCAGCATGGTCTCCTCATTCAAGCTCTGTTAGATGCAATACATTTACCGACAGCTATCGCTATCATGAAGTGCAAGGCACATACGAAAGTTACTGACATCATTTCCCAAGGTAATGATCTAGCAGACCGAACAGCCAAGCTTACAGCTCAGACACCAGACATTCCAGTTAACAAGACACAGACATCCACTCCAGAACAGATTACTTGTATGACAGTTAAGGACCCTACACAAGATGTCATAGACATACAGTTACATGCTACTCCTGAAGAAATCAAGAAATGGTCCGAACAAGGAGGGGTCCAGACAGATCAGGGATGGTTGACGAAGGGAAAAGCCACATGGTTTCTCCCCGACTCTATGGTTCAAGTCATTATCAATACCGCACATAGTCCAGCACACCTAGGAGAAAAAGCCATGTTAGACAGTATTCAGAACCTTTGGTTTAACAAGCACTTACGAGCTGCAGCCAAGCAGAAAGTCCGTACTTGTATGATATGTTGTCAATTCAATCCAGGTAAAAGTGTCCCGGTGGAACAAGGTGGATTCCAACCTCCTGACCACCCTTTCGAAGTCCTCCAGATGGATTATATTCAGATGGAGCGATGTCGAGGTTTCAAGTATGTCCTTGTAGTTGTATGCGCTTTGTCCAGGTGGACAGAAGCATATCCAGTTCCAGATTACACAGCAGCGACCACTGCCAAGCAGTTGGTTCGTGAATTCTTCCCCCGTTATGGACTCCCTAGGGTCGTGTATTCTGATAACGGCCAGCCATTCTCATCCGAGTTAATGAAACATCTTTCCCTCTTGTTAGGGTACCAGTGGAAGTTCCATTGTGTGCGCCATCCTGAAGCAGCCGGTCTCGTAGAGAGACATAATCAGACCCTGAAAATCCGTATTGCCAAGACATGTAAAGAGAAAGGTGTAGACTGGCTAGTTGCCCTGCCAGTTGCTTTATTCTTTATGCGAATGGTCGCACACTCCAGATCAGGTCTGTCCCCTTATGAGGTCGTATTCGGCCGCCCCCCAAACATGTGGGGTACACCTAGACCCCGCAGTATTACAGATGTTTCCAGTAATATGTTGACAGATTACCTAGCTTCCTTGATGTCTGCCCTACACTCTTGTCGTTCACAGGTTGCCGCTACATTCCCAGACAATACTGAAGTGAAACCGCATGAGGTCATTCCAGGCGACCTCGTCCTTGTAAGGAATTTTGATCGTTCAAGTCCGCTGGAGCCTCGTTGGAAGGAGCCACGACTTGTCCTTCTGACCACCCGTACGGCCGTGAAGTTGGAGGGCCGCAAGGGTTGGGTCCATCTGTCCCATATCAAGAAGTTCCATGGAGTCCGGAAAAAGACATTTTTAAAGGACATTTCTAAAGACTGTCTGAAAGACTGCCTGAAACCAGACATTGATCTGAATCCTGAACTGAAAGTTCCTCTGTTAGAGAAAACTCCGCAACAGGAGTATAAGTTAAAGCTCCGGTCTAGTAAAATAAGTCAGCCAGTTTAATTGTCTAAGTCCCTCTCGGGTGAAACGGTTAGACAGGTATCTGACATGTATGAGATAGACCCCCATAGTGAGAGAGTTAGTCAAAACTCTATCCGATGTATCGTTTTTCTAAGTTTTCTATTGTTTCTAAGTTTGATGGTTACCTGCACAAGTTATGCATTGCATTTATGTTTTCCAATTTCTCATGTAAATAGGTTTTCTAATGCTACAGTAGAGCACACATTTAGTGATCTGCCTCCTCACGAGTTATCCTATCGTCTTGCTATGAGAAATAACACATTTGTAAGAATGTTGCACTATTCACACCAGACCAGCAATGCTACTAATTGTTGGGTGTGTGGTCGACTCCCCCCTTTCCAGACACCGAAGGGAGTTCTGCCACTCTTTCCTTATCCGTTTTCACATAATGGTTCGTGTGGCGCATGGTCCATGTTAACGTCATCTTCAAATGATGTGTCCCTTCTGAATAGAACATGTTTTCCAGACAAGCAAGGTCTCCCCCATAGAACAGGGTTAGATCTAGAAAATGAAGTTTACAATTTAGGTAAATATTCTTCGAATTTTATGGTCCTGAATGTTCAGTCTGATACTACTCCAGACTTACCTGCTATTTCAGTACTACCAGTCAAAGGCGAATTATGTGTCCGAAAGAATGGTTCCGCACATGTAGGACATAGTGATTGTACTACTACTGTCGAGTATAGTGACAGTGGGAAATCTATTTTCAAAGCTTCACGTCATTCTTATTTTGTTTGTGGTCAGACCGCATATGTTCGTCTGCCCCTCGATTGGGATGGAACATGTTATATTGCCTTCCTACTGCCACCAGTTTTTCTAGCCCCATCTGATTATCACAGAAACACACATCTAGTACACGTCAGAAATAGACGGGAGATTGAGTCCCCAATTGTCGATCAAACTGAAACTGCTCTAGAACAGTATACAGATTTCAATAGAGGTTTCTTTTTCTTTATAGGACCTGTCCAGAATAGTAAGTCAATCCGTAGGTTAACCAGAACCCTTGAAGCAGTAGTGAATGAGACTACTTCTGCTCTAGGTAACTTAACCGAAGAGCAATCTGCTATGAGATTTGTCGTGCTCCAAAATCGTCTCGTTCTTGACGTCATACTGGCCGATAGAGGAGGAGCATGTAGAGTCATCGGATCTAGTTGCTGCATTTTCATTCCTAATAACGCGCCGTCTGTTTATTCAGCTATAACCAGACTTCATAAAAGTGCCCATCAGTTACACCAGAATCCAGGCTCCTGGACATGGTCCGGTTGGCTCTGGAGTATCATATCTGCCTGGGGATGGAAAGTATTGTCATTCCTAGGTATTGCAGTAATGATCATATTCAGTTGCTGCCTCTGTATACAATGTGGCCCTGCGATTTGCGGCATTTGTGCTACCTCTTGTATTCCTAGTCCTAAGTCCCGTTCCAGGACAATTCGAGACGAGCAAATGATGCTGTATGAAATGATAGATGGTATCATGAATATAGATGTTTCCTGATGGAAACGTAGGGCACAAGGAGGGAATGTGGAAAAGTAAATTTTGCCATGTTGTATGTGCCTACGTGTTCCCTATGTTATGTTATATGTGCATGATCGATATGCATGTATTCCCCTATGATCGATTAAAGACGCAATTATAGTTGTGTCCATCTCTAGTATGCCAGTTTCCAGTTTTCGTGAATACAACGAATATCGGGCCTATGTAAAGCTACGTTGCCACGTTTTACAGTGTGCACGTTAATTCATTGAATTATCCCCGTTTCTAGGCCTCAAAAGGGCCCGGACTTAGATTCAGCTCCTGTTTTCTGAACCCTCTCCAAGGAGCGATACAGCCCCCACCTGTATCCCTGACTCTTAGCTTACTTTCATGCCTCGCAGTGCCCGGCTCGGCCTGGCTCTGCCTCCCAGTCTGCCAAGAATATGTTATGTTTCTAGTTATCAGTCCAGCCCTCCTTCTCTGCATTCCTAAGCTACTGAATCGCATCAATAGTTTCCGTCATGGTCTAGCCTTTATGTCTCCATGTAAGAGAAATACTGTATTAATATTTATAGAATATTCCCCGCACACGCACTACATGTAGAATTATGCATGCACCAGTCTTAATGTCTGTTAGCCTTTACTCTGATAACTTTTGGATTCTATCAACATGTACTCTAAACACCAGATACTAGATATGCCTGGGTACATGTCGCTCTGACACTCCAGACTTTAGTCTCCTCTTCTAGCGCAGAAGTCATAGCCCCCCAGTTCTCCCTGGTAACACGTCATTGTCAGTTTGCGCGCACCACTAGGTTAGAGGTCCCAGCTGCTCAGGTAGCCCCCTCCATGTTTCCGCCCCGTTTATGACATATTCTGTTACGTTTACATCACATGTCTGTGTATACGCCCTGTACACGCCTTCTTGTTACCTCATTTTGCCCTTATCTTTCGCGACTGCTACAAACTCCGCCTACTGCTACGCCTACTGTATTGAATGCAATGTATTTTGTTTAACTATATATACTAATGTTCTGTTATTAAAAGTTATGCACATCATTCCCAGATCCTGCCCCCGGCAGCTGTCGGGCCCTGCCATCCCATTCCCATGCAGGCTGTCCTGTTCCTGTCCTTTTATGCCTGATTAAAGCCTGTACACTCTAGCTACCTCGAATCTTGACTCTTATTTATTGAGCTATCTGTTTGTATGAGTATCCCGAAAAATAGAACCGGTAATTAATTATTTATTTACCACACCTTTAACAATAAACACCATAAAAAGGCAACGATTAGAACAGGCAGATACAAGGTGCCAGCATTCAAACATAAAAAAACACAAATCATTACTTCTAATTAATAGTTTTTTATCATCGTCATTTTGTTGTACATTATACATCATAAGTAACAAAAATGCTTCTCACACTTCTTTATTATAACATTTCAGCATACTGCAGACTTCTGCACAACACAGCTTAAAAACACAAACTCAATATCTCTGCCTTAACACTTATTAGTTCCCAAAGGCAAGACCTCTTGGCTATGCCAATGCTTGTTTTGTTTATTTCAGCAGGATTACTTTTTGTCACTATTAAATTAGCTTCACACATTCCCTTTATTGCTGGATTTTGAGACCCTTCACCAGGGCTCAAGTCCTAAAAAAAGAAGTGGGGGGACTCATCCGAAAAAGAGGTGCTACAGAGTATGTGACTACGGGCCAGCGATGCAGTAACACTGGCAGTAAAAACTGCTTGCAGTTTGATACCAGTGTTGATTTATATCATCTTGTTTACATACTAATAGGTTAGTTCACAAAATGCTAATTTGGAGTAGGTCCCAATCCTGCCTACCTCATTAATATTTATGAGATTAGTTTCACATTGTGACGCACTCTGACTGGCCACAATCATGGGGCTGGTGGCCTGTGCAAGATTCTTCCTACTTGCTGAAATAAAGCTTGAATTCCGCGGACAGGAGATGTGCACGTGTACGGACAGGAGATGTGCACTCTGTACGCATGCACATCTCCTGTTCCCTCCCCCTGTCGGCTCCACGGAGCCAGCTTGTTCATTTTTGCAATTGTGCAACAATCTTGCTGTAGCATGGACTGAAACAAAAAAATATGTTTGCTCCATTTCATTATTACACAAAAAGCAAAACGATGCTAATGTATTTCACAAGCCAAGTGGAGTTTGCTACCACCAGCAGTAACTGTTCCAGCACGAAGTGTTCTGCACACCACAGACTTTCAGAAATGGGGGCCTAAGTTTTTAAAGGGAAGACTTCTTTACAAAACACGCACAGGTCAAACCTTCAAAGGGACAATACGATGAAGGGAATGATATTATTAATTCCAGTTTCTTGCCTTTGCTTAGACTGCATTCCAGGTCATTGTTTTTCACACACTATGCCATTCCAGACAGAGACCACACATATGCAAAGCAGTCTTGCCAAACACATGTTAGAGGCTAGAATGTTTGACAAAATAATATGTTCAATGAACCTGTCCAGAAGCGACTAAAGCAGAGAGAATATCTAAGATTTTATTTGG
This sequence comes from Lissotriton helveticus, assembly GCF_964261635.1. NCBI lineage: Eukaryota > Metazoa > Chordata > Amphibia > Caudata > Salamandridae > Lissotriton > Lissotriton helveticus. The sequence continues at coordinate 3,177,228 of NW_027611651.1, read as the reverse complement.
GGGCATTGGTGATTAAACTGGTCAGCAGATGTAACTGATCACCGGAAGTCAAGGATGTAAAAATATATTAATATATTTTTTGGGATTTTAGACATCTTGCCAACGGATATAATGGAATTCAATCCAAACTTTTGTAAAATATGTTCCTGTGTTGCATGGTCTAAGTCTTCCTCAAAAGCAAACATACAAGTTTATACTTTGCGAAGTCTAACGTCATTAAACCTGCAAGCTTTAATGACATAAGGAAAGATGGAAGCTTCCTCTTCAGGCAGAGAGACTGTGAAACACAGGGACAGTACTGCACACGTGGGATTTCGGATAAGGGGTAGGGAAAGGGTTGCATGATACTCCCTCCATCAGAACTCCTCACCTGATTGAATAAGACATTATTTGTGAACGAGTCAATTAACGCAATCAATTGTAATATTTTATAAACTTGCACTGTGTATGTATAATTTGCTTTTGAATGTCTGTGGTTGAAGTCTTAGAAAAAAACAGTGTTCAAGTTTGTCACTTTATCAGCTGAGGGCACAGCTACGCAGTCCCCGTCTTTTGTGATATAGACATATTAATACAAAATAATAAGGAACGCGTAATGTTTCACACAGTCGTGTTGTGTTTTAGTCTTAGCGATCCTCGCTCAAAAGGGTATGTGGTAATCTGGATGAGAAGGCTGACTTCAAAGAAGTTGTTTTATTATTCAAAGATGCTCCTGGCAAGTACTGTTCTCGAAGATCTTAAAATTGGTCTGGCCAAAGGTTTCAGCTCACTTGACTCCACGAGAAGGCAAGTACTTGGGGTCTCATTTATAAGGCTATGCCTCACTTTTACGCCACCGATGCGTCACTTTTTGTGACGCACCAGTGGCATAAAAAATGCGCCTTGTTGAGTCATATTTACAAAGAGACGCATCTAGGTAGAATCGTCTCTTTGTAAACCCCTGCGCCACATTATACCTGCGCCAGGTATATGTATGCAAGGGTGGTGTATTGACGCAAGGAAGGGTCGTAAAAGTGACGCAGTGAAATTATGAGATTTCACTGCGTCACTTTTAGGACACCGTTGCGTCAAATTCTTGAGCCTGCCTCACAGCAGGCGTAAGACTGACGCAGGCCCTTTCACATGGGGTTTGCCCCATGTGAAAGGACGCATTGCTGGAGTTGCGTCACTTTTGTGACACACTCTAGCAATGCTTCACTTTTGCGCTTACAGATACGTCAGAAATACTGACGTATCTGTAACTCCTTGCGACATGATGCATCATACATTAAATATGACGCATCAGGAATGTCGCAAGGAGTGCGCACTGAAAAGTGACGCATCGCTGCTTTCACGCAGCGTTGCATCATTTCTCATAAATGAGGCCCCTGCAATGGAACTCAGAATGTACGCAAGACAACAGCAGTATTTCATAGACCCTAAACCTTATCTGCAGATGAACGGGACCCCTCACTGAGTGGTACTGTTCATCTGCAGATAAGGTTTAGGGTCTATGCAACATCCATTGGGCTCACGGGGCTTCAGCCCCCCCCGTTGTGTCTGTCAGCCCGGGCAGAGACAGCTTCGGGGGCTGGTGACCATCTCGTTGCAGCCGCACCCGAGGACTTAACAGGTCTTTAAAAGACCATTTACTTGTAAATGAGGCTTTTGTTGTGTTTTCGCCCCTTCTTTCAGTCACTCTGTCTATGGTTGGAAGAATTAGCCCCCCCCTGAAATGTAGCTCTAGTTGCCTGCCTGCCGCTCAGTATCAAGAATATAATTAGGGCTCCTGGTTTATGGTTTTGATATTTTTTAAAGGTAGTAAAAACGAGGTTTGACCAATCCGAGAAAAAAAAGGTGTTTTTTTCCCTGGGCCCCTCCCCCAAACGAAAACACATTGACCTGAAGCCTAAGTGTATTCTGAGTCATAAAAAGTTTATTAGATGAAAAAATATTGTACGGGCACTTTTTTGCACAAAAAGTCACTTTTTGGCACTTTTTTGAGAGAAATAAAATAGTTCGCAGATTTTTTTTAAATCGACCGAATTAAAAAAAAATGCTCTTGTTGGATGGCTTTGGACATAAGGCCGCAGTCCAGGGATGACTTCTGGCCTCCTGGGATGACTTTTTGAAGTTTTGGGGTTTAAGGGGGCATAGTCACTTCTTCCATCCAGGCTACGTTGCTCAAAATCGGGTACGATGTCAGGTTCTTCCCTTGGCTGGAAGCTGAAAAAAAAACTTCAGATAATAGCAAAGGTAGATAGATCAAATGAAAGCATCAGATCTGAGCTTTCTAACAAGTATATTTAGGTCATGGGTACTCACGAAGTGACTGTGATATCCATTCTGAGCTATTTGTTAAATTAGCAAATCTTGTCAAAAAAACTTTTTTTGACGATTTTTGCTAATTTTCGGTATCAACCCTCATGACTGTTTTCGGGTCCCTGTAGCCACCAGGACCCCATAATATATCTCAGATGATATAACAAGAGTGGCTAGGGCTCATTTCCAGCCTCCAGGTACATGTCTGACTCCTATTTGTGACATTTCGAGGTGTTTGGGGTCAAACTCATTTTTTCCATTATAGGCCATATAGCTCAGAGTCACATCACATTGAGCTCAGAGTCACATCAAATTTCTAGTTCTGGACCTAAGGACCCCTTAGTATACCTCAGATGACATACCAGGAGTGTCTAAGACCCATTTCTGGCATCCAGGGATGACTTTTTGAAGTTTTGGGGTTTAAGGGGGCAAAGTCACTTCTTCCATCCAGCCTAAGGTGCTCAAAATCGGGTACAATGTCAGGTTTTTCCCATGGCTGGAAGCTGAAAAAAAAACTTCAGATAATAGCAAAGGTAGATAGATCAAATGAAAGCATCAGATCTGAGCTTTCTAACAAGTATATTTAAGTCCTGGGTACTCACAAAGTGACTGTGATATCCATTCTGAGCTATTTGGAAAATTAGCAAATCTTGTCAAAAAAACTTTTTTTGACGATTTTTGCTAATTTTCGGTATCAACCCTCATGACTGTTTTCAGGTCCCTGTAGCCACCAGGACCCCATAATATATCTCAGATTATATAACAAGAGTGGCTAGGGCTCATTTCCAGCCTCCAGGTACATGTCTGACTCCTATTTGTGACATTTTGAGGTGTTTGGTGTCAAATTCATTTTTTTCCATTATAGCTCCTAGATATCAGAGTCACATCAGATTTCTAGTTCTGGACCCAAGAAGACCATAGTATACCTCAGATGACATACCAAGAGTGTCTAAGACCCATTTCTGGCCTCCAGGGGTGACTTTTTGAAGTTTTTGGGTTTAAGGGGGCAAAGTGACTTTTTCCACCCAGCCCAATGTTCTCAAAATCGGGTACGATATCAGGTGTTTCCCTTGGTTGGTAGCGGAAAAAAAACTTTATATAATATCAAAGTTATATATATCACATGAAAGCATCAGAGCTGACCTTTCTAACAAGTGTATTCATATCTTGCGCACTCAAACAGTGTCTCTGATATCCATTCTGAGCTATTTGGAAAATTAGCAAATCTTGTCAAAAAAATTTTTGGGACGATTTTTGCTAATTTTCAGTATCAACCCACCTGACTGTTTTTGGGTCCCTGTGGCCACCAGGACCCTATATTATATCTCAGGTGATATAGCAAGAGTGTCTAGGGCTCATTTCCAGCCTCCAGGTACATGTCTGAGTCCTATTTCAGACATTTTGAGGTGTTTGGTGTCAAATTAATTTTTTCCATTATAGGCCCTAGATATCAGAGTCACATCACATTTCTAGTTCTGGACCCAAGAACACCATAGTATACCTCAGATGACATACCAAGAGTGTCTAAGACCCGTTTCTGGCCTCCAGGGGTGACTTTTTGAAGTTTTTGGGTTTAAGGGGGCAAAGTCACTTTTTCCACCCGAGGTCGTGGAACTCGGAGCTGGGTAAAAGTTTAGCTTGAGTGCCCTCCCCATGGAGGTCAAAAATGTTATTGCATCAAAATCATTTAAAAACTATATAGGTGTAATTGTAGTGCCCTGAATGCTATATGGCTGCATTTGCACCGTTCTAGGTATTTACAAAATGAATTTCTAACACTTTTGAAGTCTCCATGAAGTGAAAAATGACTAAGTCCAAAAACTTCACTGGTGCATCAAAGTGGTCAAAAAAGGTCAACATTGGGTTAGAATTAACAAAACATAGTGCTGCAGTGGTCCAATAGCAGGCTAAAGACATAATGAATGACACAGAATGAACAGTTTTACTAAACACTTTGAAAATTCGATTTTCAATATCAGGGGGACAAGGTCATGGAACTCCGAGCTGGGTAAAAGTTCAGCTTAAGGGCCCTCCCCATGGAGGTCAAAAATGTTATTACATCAAAATCTTTTAAAAACTATATAGGTGTAATTGCAGTCTCCTGAATGCTATGTAACTGCATTTGCACTGTTCTGTGTGCCTCCAAAATGAATTTCTAACACTTTTGAAGTCCCCATGAAGTGAAAAATGACGAAGTACAAAGACATCATTGGTGCATGAAAGTGTTTAAAAACGGTCACAAATGCATTAAAATGAAAAAAACAAAGTGCTACACTGGCCCAATAGCAAGCTAAACACACAATGAATGACCCAGAATGAATATATTTACAAATTACTTGGAAAATGCTATTTTAAATTTCAGGGGGACGAGGTCACAGAAGTCATGGAACTCCGAGCGTGGTAAAAGTTCAAACTTTCCACCCCTCATGGAGGTCAAAATGTTTAATTCATCAAAATCATTTAAAAACTATATAGGTGTGATTGGAGTGTCCTGATTGCTATATAGGTGCATTTGCACTGTCCTGTGTGCCTCCAAAGTGACTTTTTAACACTTTTGAAATCTCCATGAAGCAAAAAGTGACTAAGTCCAAAGACCATTTGGAGCATCAAAGTGTTCAAAAACGGTCAAAAATGCATAAAAACGAAAAAAAAACAAGTGCTACAGTGGCCCAATAGCATGCTAAACACACAATGAATGACACAGAATGAATAGTTGTACACATTACTTTGAAAATGCAATTTTAAATTTCAGGGGGACAAGGTCACGAAAGTCATGGAACTCCGAGCGGGGTAAAAGTTCAACCTTTCCCCCCTTATGGAGGTCAACATTTTAATACATCAAAATCATTTAAAAACTATATAGGTGTGATGGCAGTGTCTTGGATACATCCCACATGAATTTTAAACACATTAGGAGCATCTCTGATCAAAATAACCATAAAAATCCCAAAGCTGCATCAGTGCTTCAAAGTGCTCCAAAACGGTCAAAAATGGACGAAAATGAAAAATATTCTCCATATCTGAGTTTTTATAACATTCCTTAGATAATGTATATCTTGAATTAGTTTTAAATCCTTTTATTAAAAAGTTTCTTTTCTATGCTGCACTGGTGCAACGCCTCAAGTCTGAGAAGCTGCACCAGTGCAGCCGAAGCAGCACTGGTGCAGCCGAAGCAGACCTTTGACCAATCCGAGAAAAAAAGGTGTTTTTTTCCCTGGGCCCCTCCCCCAAACGAAAACACATTGACCTGAAGCCTAAGTGTATTCTGAGTCATAAAAAGTTTATTAGATGAAAAAATATTGTACGGGCACTTTTTTGCACAAAAAGTCACTTTTTGGCACTTTTTTGAGAGAAATAAAATAGTTCGCAGATTTTTTTTAAATCGACCGAATAAAAAAAAAATGCTCTTGTTGGATGGCTTTGGACATAAGGCCGCATAAACAAAAGGAATTTTTCAAATATCTGTTTTTCTCACTTTTTTATTGCTGTTTGAAATTTCTGACTTCACTTTTTGCATCATTGGTGATGCATGTGTTTAACATTGAGCTTGGGAAAATTGAAAAAAAATAGACTTTGGGGATTGTTTACTAGGGCAAGTGATACATCAAATTAAGACTCATATTAAACTGAACCTCAAGCTGAAAAAAAAAACAAAATAGCATTTACGATCACTTTTTTATAAGCGACTTTAACAATTGTTTTTTTAGCTGTATTAAAAAACAAGGTAACGCCGTAAATTTTAGAAATGAGATTTTTTCAAAGTAAAACATAGGTGTGACCTGCCTTCACATTAGGCTTCATAAACAAAAGAAAAAACATCTCTATGTGTTATATTCACTTTTTAATAACACATTTTCGTTTTAGGCACAAGCAAAAAGCAGCATTGGTGATGCATGTGTTTTTCAATGGGGTTTTTTAAAGTCTACCAAAATACGGTTTACCAATACATTTTCATTATTTTCTCTTTGGTATCTCATTATGCACATGTTAATAAACAGGTTCATGCATTATTAGCTAAATAGCATAAAAACACACTGAATTATTAACAATAATCTTTGAGATTTGGGTGACCAGATGGCCGGAAATCGAAAATCGCCTCGTATGGATTCAACTTCCATTTCGTGCACTTTCTATGTGGGCCACATGCATAAGAATTGGTACAATAATGCATACGAATCTTAGCTAGAATCTGCAATTGAAATTAAGTCTTTAACTTATATGCTTCAAGAATTATAGGGCACATTCTGCTATGTATAATATCCTATCCATTTCAAGGGACGACCAGATGGCCGCAAATTGAAAATCGCGTCGTATGGATTCATATTGCGTTGTATGTACCTTACGTGTAAGCCACATGCATTTAAAATGACACAATGTAGTAGGGTATGCTATAGAATGTGTTGCAGTTGGAAATCAAGCTCTATCTAGTATGGATCATGACTGATGACACAATATACGTGACTCATTTTGCAAAAAATGGAGGCAAATTTTATAAAACATGCGTTTAATCACTGAATGATTCTCACCACTTCTAAGCATGGCACAGGCATGACAATGACCACAGGGCAGTGGCATGATGGTAACTGTATGCTGCACTCAGAATTATGGATCCAGATTGTATGGTTTTAGAATTATGGGCCACAACGTAAGGCATATTTTTTCACACATGTGACGTTATTGAAAAACATCATACATTCAACTTCACATTTTGTAGCCAAAAGCATAAAGTGTTCTTCAACACACATGAAAGTGAAAAATAAAAACTTTTCCTGAAGATTACACTTGATTTGTACCTTGTCCCTATAAGCCACAAATATGAGAGTTACCACTATAAAGTGTAGATGTCTTAGCTACATACTGTGATTGAAATTAGGTCAGTACCTCATATGGTTCAAGATTTATAGTGCACCACATACTATGTAATATATCCTATCCATTTCAATGGGTGACCAGATGGCCGCAAATTAAAAATCGCCTCGTATGGATTCAAATTGCTTTGTATGCACCTTGTGTGTGAGCCACATGCATATAAAATGGCACACTGTAGTAGGCTATGTTATAGAATGTGTTGCAGTTGGAAATCAAGCTCTATCTAATATGGATCTTGACTGATGACATAACATACGTGACACATTTTGCAAAAGCTGGAGGAATTTTTTAAAAAATATGTGTTTAATCGCTGAAAGATTCACACCACTTTGAAGCTTTCCACATGCATGAAAATGAACACAGGACAGTGGCATCATGTTAGCTTAATGCTGCACTTCCAATTATGGATCCAGATTGTATGGTTTTATAAGTATGGGACAAAATGTAAGGCATACTTTTTCGTACATGCGACGGTATTGAAAAACGTCATACATTCAACCTCAAATTTTGACAACTTTACAATACGCCACACACATAATAATTCACATGGGTAAGATGCACATCACTAGGAACAAAGTGCTGTTTAAATTATGTCTCTATAATGTACAGACTATGAATTATAGCCAAAAGTATAAAGTGTTCTACAACACACATGAAAGTGAAAAATAAAAACTTACCTGAAGGTTACACTTGATTTGTACCTTGTCCCTATAAGCCACAACCATGAGAGTTACCACTATGAATTGTAAATGTCTTAGCTACATACTGCAATTGGAATTAAGTCAGTACATCATATGCTTCAAGAAATAGAGTGCACTACATCCTCTGTAGTATATTCTATCCATTTCAAAGGGTGACCAGATGGCCGCAAATTAAAAATTGCCTCGTATGGATTCAAATTGCTTTGTATGACTGTTTTCAGGTCCCTGTAGCCACCAGGACCCCATAATATATCTCAGATGATATAACAAGAGTGGCTAGGGCTCATTTCCAGCCTCCAGGTACATGTCTGACTCCTATTTGTGACATTTCGAGGTGTTTGGGATCAAACTCATTTTTCCCAATATAGGCCATAGAGCTCAGAGTCACATCACATTGAGCTCAGAGTCACATCAAATTTCTAGTTCTGGACCTAAGGACCCCTTAGTATACCTCAGATGACATACCAGGAGTGTCTAAGACCCATTTCTGGCCTCCAGGGATGACTTTTTGAAGTTTTGGGGTTTAAGGGGGCATAGTCACTTCTTCCATCCAGGCTACGTTGCTCAAAATCGGGTACGATGTCAGGTTCTTCCCTTGGCTGGAAGCTGAAAAAAAACCTTCAGATAATAGCAAAGGTAGATAGATCAAATGAAAGCATCAGATCTGAGCTTTCTAACAAGTATATTTAGGTCATGGGTACTCACAAAGTGACTGTGATATCCATTCTGAGCTATTTGGAAAATTAGCAAATCTTGTCAAAAAAACTTTTTTTGACGATTTTTGCTAATTTTCGGTATCAACCCTCATGACTGTTTTCGGGTCCCTGTAGCCACCAGGACCCCATAATATATCTCAGATGATATAACAAGAGTGGCTAGGGCTCATTTCCAGCCTCCAGGTACATGTCTGACTCCTATTTGTGACATTTCGAGGTGTTTGGGGTCAAACTCATTTTTTCCATTATAGGCCATATAGCTCAGAGTCACATCACATTGAGCTCAGAGTCACATCAAATTTCTAGTTCTGGACCTAAGGACCCCTTAGTATACCTCAGATGACATACCAGGAGTGTCTAAGACCCATTTCTGGCCTCCAGGGATGACTTTTTGAAGTTTTGGGGTTTAAGGGGGCATAGTCACTTCTTTCATCCAGGCTACGTTGCTCAAAATCGGGTACGATGTCAGGTTCTTCCCTTGGCTGGAAGCTGAAAAAAAACCTTCAGATAATAGCAAAGGTAGATAGATCAAATGAAAGCATCAGATCTGAGCTTTCTAACAAGTATATTTAGGTCATGGGTACTCACAAAGTGACTGTGATATCCATTCTGAGCTATTTGGAAAATTAGCAAATCTTGTCAAAAAAACTTTTTTTGACGATTTTTGCTAATTTTCGGTATCAACCCTCATGACTGTTTTCGGGTCCCTGTAGCCACCAGGACCCCATAATATATCTCAGATGATATAACAAGAGTGGCTAGGGCTCATTTCCAGCCTCCAGGTACATGTCTGACTCCTATTTGTGACATTTCGAGGTGTTTGGGATCAAACTCATTTTTCCCAATATAGGCCATAGAGCTCAGAGTCACATCACATTGAGCTCAGAGTCACATCAAATTTCTAGTTCTGGACCTAAGGACCCCTTAGTATACCTCAGATGACATACCAGGAGTGTCTAAGACCCATTTCTGGCCTCCAGGGATGACTTTTTGAAGTTTTGGGGTTTAAGGGGGCATAGTCACTTCTTCCATCCAGGCTACGTTGCTCAAAATCGGGTACGATGTCAGGTTCTTCCCTTGGCTGGAAGCTGAAAAAAAACCTTCAGATAATAGCAAAGGTAGATAGATCAAATGAAAGCATCAGATCTGAGCTTTCTAACAAGTATATTTAGGTCATGGGTACTCACAAAGTGACTGTGATATCCATTCTGAGCTATTTGGAAAATTAGCAAATCTTGTCAAAAAAACTTTTTTTGACGATTTTTGCTAATTTTCGGTATCAACCCTCATGACTGTTTTCGGGTCCCTGTAGCCACCAGGACCCCATAATATATCTCAGATGATATAACAAGAGTGGCTAGGGCTCATTTCCAGCCTCCAGGTACATGTCTGACTCCTATTTGTGACATTTCGAGGTGTTTGGGGTCAAACTCATTTTTTCCATTATAGGCCATATAGCTCAGAGTCACATCACATTGAGCTCAGAGTCACATCAAATTTCTAGTTCTGGACCTAAGGACCCCTTAGTATACCTCAGATGACATACCAGGAGTGTCTAAGACCCATTTCTGGCCTCCAGGGATGACTTTTTGAAGTTTTGGGGTTTAAGGGGGCATAGTCACTTCTTCCATCCAGGCTACGTTGCTCAAAATCGGGTACGATGTCAGGTTCTTCCCTTGGCTGGAAGTCCTATAGTGACCACAACCCCTTATGCATGCAACTTAAATGGGTAAGTGGCCGGAACTCTAGACAGGAAGTGGAGATGATAACCAAAGAGGTCTTCCCTGTAAATAATAATCGGAAGCTAAAATGGAATGTGGTCAAATGCGACGAGGGGAAGCTACAAAATATCAAAGACTTGGTATCTAAAGAAATTAGTAGTTTGGCAGCCTTAGAGTCTGTTCCAGTTAATCTAGCCGATCCTAGTTTGTCGGTCTCCTATAGTAATTTAATAGGTAAAGTGGGAGCCCACTTTTGTAAGAAGCAACCGGAAAAATCCCGCCCTAACGGTACCAAACCAAATAGTAATCCATGGTATACGAGTAATTGTAGAAGTAAAAGGGAAGCAATTAATAAAGCAATATGTAGTAAGGACTCTGTGGCCGTCCGGTTAGCCAGGAAAGATTATGCGTGCAGTATAAAATCTGCCAAAAGAGAATGGGAGGAAGAGCATTGGCAACAGTTGAAAGAAGCAGCTCGTGGTAAAAATACTGTTGCCTTTTGGAAATTAATTAATGCTCTAGATAGAAAGGGAGTAGGTCCCATTTTAAATCATATTACGGATCAGGAATGGTATTCTCATTTTTTTAAACTATATTGTGAGGAGAATGTGGATAGCTTGACATTATTATCAGCTAATATCCCCGAAAGTACGCCTCGTGGTAATTTTATTTACAACACAGATCCATTTTCCCAGAGAGAAGTACTAGATGCTATCTCTAAATTATTGCCTGGGAAGGCCCCAGGCCAAGATGGTCTCCCAGGGGACTTGTTAAAGTACGAACCGAATGTGTGGGCTAGATACATATCTAATCTGATGAATTTGATACAAGCTGGTCATCCTGTTCCCGATTCCTGGAAAGGTGCTGAGGTAATAACCATTTACAAAAAGGGCGATAGGGACGACCCTTCCAATTACAGACCGATAAAGTCTGATAGACATTATTCAGAAGGTGGTTGGAAGGGTGATCATAAACCGTACAGAAGTATGGCTTGTGGATAAGAGTATTTTGTCCCATTTCCAGGCCGGGTTTAGAAGCAATATAGGTGCAATAGACCAGGTATTTAGATTCTGTGCAGTCTGTTGGAAGTCAGTGTTAATTACTAAGGGTAGTCTATACCTGGCTTTCATAGACTTAAAGACAGCTTTTGATGTGATTCCACGGAATAAGCTCTGGTCGGTCTTATCCGATATGGGTTTCCCTAGTTACCTCCTACAATTCATTATTAAACTCCATGAGGGGAATTACGCCAGGATCCGTTGGGGATCCCAGGGTCAACTGACAGAGAAGATCCCGGTAAATAGGGGAGTAAGGCAAGGGTGTGTGATGGCCCCAACCTTGTTCTCCCTCTTTATTAATGGGGTTGTAGCCCATTTGAGGGAGGATCCTGCTGATGCCCCCGTCCTTGCAGGAGAGAAAACACCCACTCTCCTCTTTGCCGACGATACTCTGCTCATGTCAAAATCCCCCATGGGTTTGCAAAAACTACTCGATCGTTTTTGCAGTTTTTGTATAGATAGGGGGTTGTCAATAAACACTTCAAAAACAAAGCTGATGGTGTTATCTAATAAAAAGAAACATAGGAAGGTAAACCTCAGGCTGAATGACACCCCGTTGGAGGTGGTAGAGGAATTTGATTACCTTGGGGTGAGACTTTGTAATAACTTGAGCTGGTCAGCCCATATCGCCAAAATGGTTTTAAATCTCAAAAGGGTTGCAGGAGTAATTCTTAAGAACCAGCGTCGATCTTTCAGTCGTCCCATAGCCCCCACCCTGGCAATTTATGAAGGGAAAGCATTGGCAGCGGCAGTTTATGGTTCAGAACTTTGGGGGGCGGAAAATACAAAAGGTTTAGCGGTGGCCGAGAATAAGTTTATTAGAGATATGGTCTCGCTACCCTTATCGTCCCCTCTGAAACCTCTTTTTCTTGACATGGGTAAAAAATCGGTTGTTGATCTAGTGCAAATTCGCCCCTTGTTATTCTGGGTTCGTCTTAGAAGGACCCCAGAACTTTATAATTATGCTCAGGTTCTGGATGAGCTGATTAGTCTAAACGTAGCAAACAAAATCAAATGGCTCAACAATTTAAAGAGGCTTGTAAAATCAATAGGTCTGGAGGAGAGTTGGATCTCGCAACTGCCACCCCCAAAAGCAATTGTCAAAAAACTTTATTGGGATTGGGTTGTTGCCAAAGAACACATGAATCCAAACTGGGGTCATTTAACTAGTACCTTCCTTGATCACAAGCCCCTTAGGAAGTTAGAGCCCTTTTTGGATTTCATCCAGGTCCCTCGTGATAGAACACTGTTCCTGAAACTCCGATATGGTATTCTACCCCTTAACACATTCAAGGCAGGTTGGAAGGGATATAGAGGAACAGAGTACAAATGCCCAGGTTGTTCCTGCCCAAAAGAATCCTTGGGCCACTTCCTATTTGCATGTGTAGCCTACAAAATACCTAGAGGAAGGTGGTTGAAACCTGTCTGTAGGAACCTAGGGGTGAGGGATCATAGATTAGCTATGCGTATTTTTTTAACAGACGTTTCTTCAATGTATATGGTCTGTGGGGTGGCTAAATATGTGGCGAATGCTTGGCTCATTAGGTCAAAACTTGTACCCATTGTCTGAATTGTTTTATGATTTGTTTTATGTACAGTTTATTATGGATTTACTATGGATACTGTATATGTACTTTTATGAAATTTTGTTTCGAATAAAGTATTTTCAAAGGAAAAAAAAACTTCAGATAATAGCAAAGGTAGATAGATCAAATGAAAGCATCAGATCTGAGCTTTCTAACAAGTATATTTAGGTCCTGGGTACTCACAAAGTGACTGTGATATCCATTCTGAGCTATTTGGAAAATTAGCAAATCTTGTCAAAAAAACTTTTTTTGACGATTTTTGCTAATTTTCGGTATCAACCCTCATGACTGTTTTCAGGTCCCTGTAGCCACCAGGACCCCATAATATAGCTCAGATTATATAACAAGAGTGGCTAGGGCTCATTTCCAGCCTCCAGGTACATGTCTGACTCCTATTTGTGACATTTTGAGGTGTTTGGTGTCAAATTCATTTTTTTCCATTATAGCTCCTAGATATCAGAGTCACATCAGATTTCTAGTTCTGGACCCAAGAAGACCATAGTATACCTCAGATGACATACCAAGAGTGTCTAAGACCCATTTCTGGCCTCCAGGGGTGACCTTTTGAAGTTTTTGGGTTTAAGGGGGCAAAGTGACTTTTTCCACCCAGCCCAATGTTCTCAAAATCGGGTACGATATCAGGTGTTTCCCTTGGTTGGTAGCGGAAAAAAAACTTTATATAATATCAAAGTTATATATATCACATGAAAGCATCAGAGCTGACCTTTCTGACAAGTGTATTCATATCTTGCGCACTCAGACAGTGTCTCTGATATCCATTCTGAGCTATTTGGAAAATTAGCAAATCTTGTCAAAAAAATTTTTGGGACGATTTTTGCTAATTTTCAGTATCAACCCACCTGACTGTTTTTGGGTCCCTGTGGCCACCAGGACCCTATATTATATCTCAGGTGATATAGCAAGAGTGTCTAGGGCTCATTTCCAGCCTCCAGGTACATGTCTGAGTCCTATTTCAGACATTTTGAGGTGTTTGGTGTCAAATTCATTTTTTCCATTATAGGCCCTAGATATCAGAGTCACATCACATTTCTAGTTCTGGACCCAAGAACACCATAGTATACCTCAGATGACATACCAAGAGTGTCTAAGACCCATTTCTGGCCTCCAGGGGTGACTTTTTGAAGTTTTTGGGTTTAAGGGGGCAAAGTCACTTTTTCCACCCGAGGTCGTGGAACTCGGAGCTAGGTAAAAGTTTAGCTTGAGTGCCCTCCCCATGGAGGTCAAAAATGTTATTGCATCAAAATCATTTAAAAACTATATAGGTGTAATTGTTGTGCCCTGAATGCTATATGGCTGCATTTGCACCGTTCTAGGTATTTACAAAATGAATTTCTAACACTTTTGAAGTCACCATAAAGTGAAAAATGACTAAGTCCAAAAACTTCACTGGTGCATCAAAGTGGTCAAAAAAGGTCAACATTGGGTTAAAATTAACAAAACATAGTGCTGCAGTGGTCCAATAGCAAGCTAAAGACATAATGAATGACACAGAATGAACAGTTTTACTAAACACTTTGAAAATTCGATTTTCAATTTCAGGGGGACAAGGTCATGGAACTCCGAGCTGGGTAAAAGTTCAGCTTAAGGGCCCTCCCCATGGAGGTCAAAAATGTTATTACATCAAAATCTTTTAAAAACTATATAGGTGTAATTGCAGTCTCCTGAATGCTATGTAACTGCATTTGCACTGTTCTGTGTGCCTCCAAAATGAATTTCTAACACTTTTGAAGTCCCCATGAAGTGAAAAATGACGAAGTACAAAGACATCATTGGTGCATGAAAGTGTTTAAAAACGGTCACAAATGCATAAAAATGAAAAAAACAAAGTGCTACACTGGCCCAATAGCATGCTAAACACACAATGAATGACCCAGAATGAATATATTTACAAATTACTTGGAAAATGCTATTTTAAATTTCAGGGGGACGAGGTCACAGAAGTCATGGAACTCCGAGCGTGGTAAAAGTTCAAACTTTCCACCCCTCATGGAGGTCAAAATGTTTAATTCATCAAAATCATTTAAAAACTATATAGGTGTGATTGGAGTGTCCTGATTGCTATATAGGTGCATTTGCACTGTCCTGTGTGCCTCCAAAGTGACTTTCTAACACTTTTGAAATCTCCATGAAGCAAAAAGTGACTAAGTCCAAAGACCATTTGGAGCATCAAAGTGTTCAAAAACGGTCAAAAATGCATAAAAACGAAAAAAAAACAAGTGCTACAGTGGCCCAATAGCATGCTAAACACACAATGAATGACACAGAATGAATAGTTGTACACATTACTTTGAAAATGCAATTTTAAATTTCAGGGGGACAAGGTCACGAAAGTCATGGAACTCCGAGCGGGGTAAAAGTTCAACCTTTCCCCCCTTATGGAGGTCAACATTTTAATACATCAAAATCATTTAAAAACTATATAGGTGTGATGGCAGTGTCTTGGATACATCCCACATGAATTTTAAACACATTAGGAGCATCTCTGATCAAAATAACCATAAAAATCCCAAAGCTGCATCAGTGCTTCAAAGTGCTCCAAAACGGTCAAAAATGGACGAAAATGAAAAATATTCTCCATATCTCAGTTTTTATAACATTCCTTAGATAATGTATATCTTGAATTAGTTTTAAATCCTTTTATTAAAAAGTTTCTTTTCTATGCTGCACTGGTGCAACGCCTCAAGTCTGAGAAGCTGCACCAGTGCAGCCGAAGCAGCACTGGTGCAGCCGAAGCCCGAGGGCCATTCCCGACTTCAGCATTGCTTGTCCTGACTGCTCCCAGCGATTCCCTAGGCCCTAGGCCTAACCACTGCTCGAGTGGCATCTCTTATACCACTTGTTTAGTATATGGTTTGAGTGGCCACCCGCCCTCATCCATAATTGTGCAACTTGTATGTTTAAACAGTGCTTTTGATTTAACGCTTGTGCCCCTTTATTCATAAAGAATACTGGGGATTGTCTTTAGTAATAAACACATATATTTTTATAATATATACTTGTGTGGTGTCCTTTCATTTGATATTACAGGATTGTATGTGGTAAAACAGCTCGCTTAACACGACCTCTTAAGTTAAGCCTTTAGGCTGCTTAGTCCATGCTACCCCTAGGATAGCTTGTCTAATAAGGTTGACTTACAACCAGACACCATAAGGGATTGTTTGGTCTGATAATAGGTGGTTCCAGAATTGGAAACATCACCTATCAGGCCAACTTCTCACATTAGGCCTTCCATAGGAGTGGCTCACAGGTTGATATGTGTCCAGATATAGGTTTAGATATAGGTATACTATATCTAAGTAAGGGGTGGTTACACCACCTTACCCCAGCTGAGTGATCAGCCAGTTGTGTCAATTTAAGAACCAGCCAGGGGTGGCAAAAGATATGCTGCAGCCCCTGGTAGGCCTTGGTGGCTCCTATGCCCTTGGCACCTATAGTGCATTATACAGGGGCTGACAAGGAGTCCATTTCCAATTGTGGTATGTACCTAGGGTACATGGAATCCATTTTACAGAGAGAGCAGATGGCCTGGGGCCCTGATTAGCAGGGAACCAGGTCAACTAAGTCAAAAAACCAGCTAAACACAGGCAAAAAATCTGGGGTAACCATAGTCAGGTAGCCACCTTCCTACAGTCCCCCAGGCTGTGCTTGGTCCCCCTGGTTGCTCTTGGTCCCCCAGGCTGTGCTTGGTCCCCCAGGCTGTGCTTGGTCCCCCTGGTTGCTCTTGGTCCCCCTGGCTGTGCTTGGTACCCCTGGCTGTGCTTGGTCCCCCAGGCTGCTTGGTCCCCCAGGCTGTGCTTGGTCCCCATGGTTGCTCTTGGTCCCCAAGCTGTGCTTGGTCCCCCAGGCTGTGCTTGCTCCCCCTGGTTGCTCTTGGTCCCCCAGGCTGTGTTTGGTCCCCCAGGCTGTGCTTGGTCCCCCAGGCTGTGCTTGGTCCCCCTGGTTGCTCTTGGTCCCCCAGGCTGTGCTTGGTCCCCCAGGCTGTGCTTGGTCCACCTGGTTGCTCTTGGTCCCCCAGGCTGTGCTTGGTACCCCTGGCTGTGCTTGGTCCCCCTGGTTGCTCTTGGTCCCCCAGGCTGTGCTTGGTCCCCCAGGCTGTGCTTGGTCCCCCTGGATGCTCTTGGTCCCCCTGGCTATGCTTGGTCTCCCTGGTTCCTCTTGGTCCCCCTGGCTGTGCTTGGTCCCCCAGGCTGTGCTTGGTCTCCCTGGTTGCTCTTGGTCCCCCTGGCTGTGATTGGTACACCTGGCTGTGCTTGGTCCCCAGGCTGTGCTTGGTCCCCCAGGCTGTGCTTGGTCCCCCTGGTTGCTCTTGGTCCCCCAGGCTGTGCTTGGTCCCCCTGGTGCTCTTGGTCCCCCTGGCTGTGCTTGGTCCCCCTGGTTGCTCTTGGTCCCCCTGGCTGTGCTTGGTCCCCCTGGTTGCTCTTGGTCCCCCAGGCTGTGCTTGGTCCCCCAGGCTGTGCTTGGTCCCCCTGGTTGCTCTTGGTCCCCCAGGCTGTGCTTGGTCCCCCAGGCTGTGCTTGGTCCCCCTGGTTGCTCTTGGTCCCCCAGGCTGTGCTTGGTCCCCCAGGCTGTGCTTGGACCCCCTGGTTGCTCTTGGTCCTCCAGGCTGTGCTTGGTCCCCCAGGCTGTGCTTGGTCCCCCAGGCTGTGCTTGGTCCCCCTGGTTGCTCTTGGTCCCCCTGGCTGTGCTTTGTACCCCTGGCTGTGCTTGGTCCCCCTGGTTGCTCTTGGTCCCCCAGGCTGTGCTTGGTCCCTCTGGTTGCTCTTGGTCCCCCAGGCTGTGCTTGGTCCCCCAGGCTGTGCTTGTTCCCCCTGGTTGCTCTTGGTCCCCCAGGCTGTGCTTGGTCCCCCAGGCTGTGCTTGGCCCCCCTGGTTGCTCTTGGTCCCCCAGGCTGTGCTTGGTCCCCCAGGCTGTGCTTGGTCCCCCAGGCTGTGCTTGTTCCCCCTGGTTGCTCTTGGTCCCCCAGGCTGTGCTTGGTACCCCAGGCTGTGCTTGGCCCCCCTGGTTGCTCTTGGTCCCCCAGGCTGTGCTTGGTCCCCCAGGCTGTGCTTGTTCCCCCTGGTTGCTCTTGGTCCCCCAGGCTGTGCTTGGTCCCCCAGGCTGTGCTTGGCCCCCCTGGTTGCTCTTGGTCCCCCTGGCTGTGCTTGGTCCCCCTGATTGCTCTTGGTCCCCCAGGCTGTGCTTGGTCCCCCAGGCTGTGCTTGGTCCCCCAGGCTGTGCTTGGTCCCCCAGGCTCTGCTTGGTCCCCCTGGTTGCTCTTGGTCCTTCAGGCTGTGCTTGGTCCCCCAGGCTCTGCTTGGTCCCCCTGGTTGCTCTTGGTCCCCCAGGCTGTGCTTTGTCCCCCAGGCTGTGCTTGGTCCCCCTGGTTGCTCTTGGTCCCCCAGGCTGTGCTTGGTACCCCAGGCTGTGCTTGGTCCCTGTGAGAAGTTGGCCTGGTAGGGGATGTTTCCAATTCTGGAACCACCTACTACCTGACCAAACAATCCCTTATGGTGTCTGGTTGTAAGTCAACCTTATTAGACAAGCTATCCTAGGGGTAGCATGGACTAAGCAGCCTAAAGGCTTAACTTAAGAGGTCGTGTTAAGCGAGCTGTTTTACCACATACAATCCTGTAATACCAAATGAAAGGACACCACACAAGTATATATTATAAAAATATATGTGTTTATTACTAAAAACAATCCCCAGTATTCTTTATGAATAAAGGGGCACAAGCGTTAAATCAAAAGCACTGTTTAAACATACAAAGTTGCACAATTATGGATGAGGGCAGGGGGCCACTCAAACCATATACTAAACAAGTGGTATAAGAGATGCCACTCGAGCAGTGGTTAGGCCTAGGGCCTAGGGAATCGCTGGGAGCAGTCAGGACAAGCAATGCTGAAGTCGGGAATGGCCCTCGGGATTCGGGAGATGTGCGGAAAGCGCACGCACGCACCAATGTTAACCAATGGTGCGTAAAAGTTGTAAAGTTAAAGTTAAAGGACACTTCCGCTGAACCTAGAGGAACAAAACCTAACACACAGACCCTAGAGATGTGTACCAGTGTGGGAACACCGGCGGAGCAAAGTTACCTCACCCACAGGAAGCGGGTGCACAGGGTCGAAGTGGCGTCGGGTTTTGACACGCAGGTTCTTGGCGCTTGAAGCTGAAGACGCTGCAGGCGATGTGAAGGAGAAGTGTCCGGTGGATCCAAGGGTGGATCTGAAGTGGTGAAGACCTGAAAGCAGAGGGGACAGTGTTCAAAGTCACTGGCCAGTGACCACCGTGGAACCAGATTGGAACCAGGCAAAGTCGGGTGCAAACAGGTGATGAGGGGTTGCTTCTCTCTGCAGCCACGTGGACACGAAGAGGTCAAGGACGTCCAGGAGTCGATCACGAGCTGTCCCTCAAAGGCTCTAGCTGATGGCGGTGTCGGCAACTCGATTGAAGCAAACAAGCCTTGGCTAATGCAAGCCACGGGGAAAGTGAAAAAGGCTTATTACTCGGACCAGCAAGGTCAGAGCGGGTACTCCTTTCTACAGGAGCGAGGGCAGGTCTGGAGCAACCAGACCCACAGTGTAAATCGTAGGTTTCGTTGCCAAGATGGCCGCTGACCACGTGACAAGCGGCCAGGATGGCGAGTCGAGTGGCACAAAGCAAAAGGGCCCCACGCAGATCGTAGAGATGCTGGAGGGCTGATCTTTGGTGCAAATGCTGCTCGATTGTGGGGCTTCTCAAACCCCAAAGCACAGAGTCGAGGGTGCCTCGGGTGCTGCGCAGTCAGCGTCTCGGGGGTCTTTCAAGATGTCCGCTCCCACGTCTCTCGGTGCCTCCACGGGTCCCTTCTTTGCAGGGACTGTGGATCGGGCTGAGAGAAGTCTGGGAAGCTGGGTCTTGTCAGGCTCTGCACTCGGGCTCTGGCGGGAGGCGGCGGCAAAGCAGACGTCGAGGTGCTGGGTGGTGCCTGTGTTCACAGGGTGGCCCCTCCTAGGCCACAAGGGAGATTCTCTTCAGTCTTCTATCATCAGAATGTCGAAGTCCAGTCGTCTTCTTAGTTTAAAGGTGATTTCAGGAT
Source organism: Lissotriton helveticus (assembly GCF_964261635.1). NCBI lineage: Eukaryota > Metazoa > Chordata > Amphibia > Caudata > Salamandridae > Lissotriton > Lissotriton helveticus. The sequence goes on along the minus strand of NW_027611651.1, from coordinate 3,157,200 downwards.
GATCTGATGTGCATTGGCACTGCTCCCACTCTTATTCCAATCTGGGGGGCGTGATTACCTGCTAGGTCCCTCCCTATGGGTGGGACCCAGGAAGGGGGTGGATACACCCCTTTCCTTTGATTCAGGCCGCCCTGGCATGAGGGCTGGAGTGCCCCAGAACCGGTTTGGCCGGATTATGCAAGGGGCAGCTGTGAGAAGTTGGCCTGGTAGGGGATGTTTCCAATTCTGGAACCACCTACTACCTGACCAAACAATCCCCTTATGGTGTCTGGTTGTAAGTCAACCTTATTAGACAAGCTATCCTAGGGGTAGCATGGACTAAGCAGCCTAAAGGCTTAACTTAAGAGGTCGTGTTAAGCGAGCTGTTTTACCAAATACAATCCTGTAATACCAAATGAAAGGACACCACACAAGTATATATTATAAAAATATATGTGTTTATTACTAAAAACAATCCCCAGTATTCTTTATGAATAAAGGGGCACAAGCGTTAAATCAAAAAGCACTGTTTAAACATACAAGTTGCACAATTATGGATGAGGGCGGGTGGCCACTCAAACCATATACTAAACAAGTGGTATAAGAGATGCCACTCGAGCAGTGGTTAGGCCTAGGGCCTAGGGAATCGCTGGGAGCAGCCAGGACAAGCAATGCTGAAGTCGGGAATGGCCCTCGGGATTCGGAAGATGTGCGGAAAGCGCACGCATGCACCAATGTTAACCAATGGTGCGTAAAAGTCAAAGAGTTAAAGTTTAAGGACACTTCCGCTGAACCTAGAGGAACAAAACTTAACACACAGACCCTAGAGGTGTGCACCAGTGTGGGAACACAGGCGGAGCAAAGTTACCTCACCCACAGGAAGTGGGTGCACAGGGTCGAAGTGGCGTCGGGTTTTGACACGCAGGCTCTTGGTGCTTGGAGCTGAAAGGGCTGCAGGCAGGGTGAAGACGAAGTGTCCGGTGGAGTCCAAGGGTGGACTCAAGTTGTAGAGTACCTGAAAGCAGAGGGGACAGAGTCTGGGTCACTCAGCAGTGACCAGGGTGGAACCAGGACGGAACCAGGCAATGTCGGGCGCAATCAGGTGGTCGTCGAGGAGCTTCTCTCCGCTGTCACGTGGGCTCTGGGGCATCTGCGACGACCAGGAGCAGGTCACGATCTGTCCCACGCAGGCTCTCACCGTCGGTGCAGTCAGCTTCAAGTTTGGAGCAAACAAGCCTTGGTAAGAGCAATCCACGCAGGATCGGAAGATTGCTTCTCACTCGGACCAGGAAGGTCAGAGTCGGGGCTCCTTTTCAGGGGAGCTGGTGTGGATCTGGAGCAACCAGATTCACGAGTCTTCTTAGGTAGTTCGTCGGCACAGGGACCACAAGCCAGCTGGCAAGTGACCGGGCCAACGCGTTGAGCCAAATCGTGCCAAAGGGCCCCACGCAGCACTCGTCGAGTGTGGAGGGCTGAACTTCGGCTCAGGAGTAGCTCAGGGTGGGGGCTTCTCAAACCCCGGTGTACAGCTTCGAGGGTCACTCGTGGGCTGCACGGTCAGCGTCTCGTGGTCACTTCAAGATGGCGTGCCCCACGCTTCCGGTCGCCTCCACGGGTCTCAGCTTTGCAGGGACTGTGGATCGGGCTGTTAGAAGCTGGGCAGGCTTGATCTCGTCGATCTCAGTCGCTCGAGTTCCGGCGGGAACTGCAACTAAGTAGACGTCGAGGGCTGGATGGTGCCTGCTGCTGCAGGGTGGTCACTCCTTGACCACAAGGGAGATTCTTCGGGCTTCCACGTTGAGATGGAGGGCGAAGGGTCCAGAATATCGTTTCAAATGTTTCTTCCAGGAAATCTGATGTGCATTGGCACTGCTCCCACTCTTATTCGAATCTGGTGGGCGTGATTACCTGCTAGGTCCCCTCCTATGGGTGGGACCCAGGAAGTGGGTGGATACACCCCCTTCCTTTGATCCAGGCCGCCCTGGCACGAGGGCTGGAGTGCCCCAGAACCGGTTTGGCCGGATTATGCAAGGGGCAGCCTTGTGCGCCCCAGGCAGTGTCTGGTTTCTTTCAAACCTCCCTGCTACAATACACTATCTCCTGTCTGGAGGGCGGTGACACCCTCCTGTGACAGGAAACCCTTTGTCCAGGACCCCCTTGACTGAGTTTCGGTCAGCTCCAGGGGTCCAGACATTTGTCTGTGGCAGAGGCATCCATTTTGTGGATCTTAAGGCCTTGGGAGAAATCAACCGCATTAAAGTGAAGTAACATGTCTTACCCCTCTAGAGGGGTGGAATGCCATCCCCGTCGCCAGAACTGGCGAGGGGATGGTATTCCAAAGCGTATGACACCTTACACGACATGTTTTGATAAAGCCAAACCAAAGTTGCTAAATAACCGCGAGGATTATAAGGCACTTAATAGTATATGGTATGGCATTATCCTGAAACAGCTTAGGGATTTGTTCCCGACGGCTGCAGACAGGCTCAGCTCATGCTAGAGCTCCATCTCACATAAAACCATGCACCCAGCCTCCAGGATTGGTGAGGCCTGACTATAGGAGTGGCTCACAGGTTTACATGTGTCCAGATATAGGTTTAGACATAGGTATACTATATCTAAGCAAGGGGTGTGTACACCACCTTACCCCAGCTGAGTGATCAGCCAGTTGTGTCAATTTAAGAACCAGCCAGGGGTGGCAAAAGATATGCTGCAGCCCCTGGTAGGCCTTAGTGGCTCCTGTGCCCTGTGCACCTATAGTGCATTCTACAGGGGCTGACAAGGAGTCCATTTCCAATTGGTATGTACCTAGGGTACATGGGATCCATTTTACAGAGAGAGCAGATGGCCTGGGGCCCTGATTAGCAGGGAACCAGGTCAACTAAGTCAAAAAACCAGCTAAACACAGGCAAAAAATCTGGGGTAACCATAGTCAGGTAGCCACCTTCCTACAGCAGCCTTGTGCGCCCCAGGCAGTGTCTGGTTTCTTTCAAACCTCCCTGCTACAATCCACTATCTCCTGTCTGGAGGGCGGTGACACCCTCCTGTGACAGGAAACCCTTGGTCCAGGACCCCTTTGGCTGAGTTTCGGTCAGCTGCAGGGGTCCAGACATTTGTCTGTGGCAGAGGCATCCATTTTGTGGATCTAAGGTCTTTGGAGAAATCAACCGCATTAAAGCAAAGTAACATGTCTTACCCCTCTAGAGGGGTGGAATGCTATCCCCGCCGCCAGAACTGGCGAGGAGATAGTATTCCAAATCGTATGACACCTTACACGACATGTTTTGATAAAGCCAAACCAAAGTTGCTATATAACCGCGAGGATTATAAGGCACTTAAGAGTATATGGTATGGCATTATCCTGAAACAGCTTAGGGAGTTGTTCCCGACAGCTGCAGACAGGCTCAGCTCATGCTAGAGCTCCATCTCACATGAAACCACGCACTCTGCCTCCAGGATTGATGAGGCCTTCCATAGGAGTGGCTCACAGGTTAATATGTGTCCAGATATAGGTTTAGATATAGGTATACTATATCTAAGCAAGGGGTGATTACACCACCTTACCCCAGCTGAGTGATCAGCCAGTTGTGTCAATTTAAGAACCATCCAGGGGTGGCAAAAGATATGCTGCAGCCCCTGGTAGGCCTTGGTGGCCCCTATGCCCTGGGCACCTATAGTGCATTATACAGGGGCTGACAAGGGGTCCATTTCCAATTGGGGTATGTACCTAGGGTACATGGAATCCATTTTACAGAGAGAGCAGATGGCCTGGGGCCCTGATTAGCAGGGAACCAGGTCAACTAAGTCAAAAAACCAGCTAAACACAGGCGAAAAAATCCGGGGTAACCATAGTCAGGTAGCCACCTTCCTACAGTCCCCCAGGCTGTGCTTGGTCCCCCTGGTTGCTCTTGGTCCCCCAGGCTGTGCTTGGTCCCCCATGCTGTGCTTGGTCCCCCAGGCTGTGCTTGGTCCCCCAGGCTGTGCTTGGTCCCCCTGGTTGCTCTTGGTCCCCCAGGCTGTGCTTGGTCCCCCAGGCTGTGCTTGGTACCCCAGGCTGTGCTTGGTCCTCCTGGTTGCTCTTGGTCCCCCAGGCTGTGCTTGGTCCCCCAGGCTGTTCTTGGTCCCCCAGGCTGTGCTTGGTCCCCCAGGCTGTGCTTGGTCCCCCAGGCTGTGCTTGGTCCCTCCGGTTGCTCTTGGTCCCCCAGGCTGTGCTTGGTCCCCCAGGCTGTGCTTGGTCCCCCTGGTTGCTCTTGGTCCCCCAGGCTGTGCTTGGTACCCCAGGCTCTGCTTGGTCCCCCAGGCTCTGCTTGGTCCCCCAGGCTCTGCTTGGTCCCCCTGGTTGCTCTTGGTCCCTCAGGCTGTGCTTGGTCCCCCAGGCTGTGCTTGGTCCCCCGGGCTGTGCTTGGTCCCCCAGGCTGTGCTTGGTCCCCCTGGTTGCTCTTGGTCCCCCTGGCTGTGCATGGTACCCCTGGCTGTGCTTGGTCCCCCTGGTTGCTCTTGGTCCACCAGGCTGTGCTTGGTCCCCCAGGCTGTGCTTGGTCCCCCTGGTTGCTCTTGGTCCCCCAGGCTGTGCTTGGTCCCACAGGCTGTGCTTGGTCCCCCAGGCTGTGCTTGGTCCCCCTGGTTGCTTTTGGTCCCCCAGGCTGTGCTTGGTACCCCTGGCTGTGCTTGGTCCCCCTGGTTGCTCTTGGTCCCCCAGGCTGTGCTTGGGTCCCCATGGTTGCTCCTGGTCCCCCAGGCTGTGCTTGGTCCCCCAGGCTGTGCTTGGTCCCCCAGCTGTGCTTGGTCCCCCTGGTTGCTCATGGTCCCCCAGGCTGTGCTTGGTCCCCCAGGCTGTGCTTGGTCCCCCAGGCTGTGCTTGGTCCCCCTGGTTGCTCTTGGTCCCCCAGGCTTGTGCTTGGTCCCCCAGGCTGTGCTTGGTCCCCCTGGTTGCTCTTGGTCCCCCAGGCTTGTGCTTGGTCCCCCAGGCAGTGCTTGGTCCCCCTGGTTGCTCTTGGTACCCCCGGCTGTGCTTGGTCCCCCAGGCTGTGCTTGGTCCCCCTGGTTGCTCTTGGTCCCCCAGGCTGTGCTTGGTACCCCAGGCTGTGCTTGGTCCCCCAGGCTCTGCTTGGTCCCCCAGGCTCTGCTTGGTCCCCCTGGTTGCTCTTGGTCCCTCAGGCTGTGAGAGGTTGGCCTGGTAGGGGATGTTTCCAATTCTGGAACCACCTACTACCTGACCAAACAATCCCTTATGGTGTCTGGTTGTAAGTCAACCTTATTAGACAAGCTATCCTAGGGGTAGCATGGACTAAGCAGCCTAAAGGCTTAACTTAAGAGGTCGTGTTAAGCGAGCTGTTTTACCACATACAATCCTGTAATACCAAATGAAAGGACACCACACAAGTATATATTATAAAAATATATGTGTTTATTACTAAAAACAATCCCCAGTATTCTTTATGAATAAAGGGGCACAAGCGTTAAATCAAAAGCACTGTTTAAACATACAAGTTGCACAATTATGGATGAGGGCGGGTGGCCACTCAAACCATATACTAAACAAGTGGTATAAGAGATGCCACTCGAGCAGTGGTTAGGCCTAGGGCCTAGGGAATCGCTGGGAGCAGTCAGGACAAGCAATGCTGAAGTCGGGAATGGCCCTCGGGATTCGGGAGATGTGCGGAAAGCGCACGCATGCACCAATGTTAACCAATGGTGCGTAAAAGTCAAAGAGTTAAAGTTTAAGGACACTTCCGCTGAACCTAGAGGAACAAAACTTAACACACAGACCCTAGAGGTGTGCACCAGTGTGGGAACACCGGCGGAGCAAAGTTACCTCACCCACAGGAAGTGGGTGCACAGGGTCGAAGTGGCGTCGGGTTTTGACACGCAGGCTCTTGGTGCTTGGAGCTGAAAGGGCTGCAGGCGGGTTAAAGATGAAGTGTCCGGTGGAGTCCAAGGGTGGACTCAAGTTGTAGAGTACCTGAAAGCAGAGGGGACAGAGTCTGGGTCACTCAGCAGTGACCAGGGTGGAACCAGGACGGAACCAGGCAATGTCGGGCGCAATCAGGTGGTCGTCGAGGAGCTTCTCTCCGCTGTCACGTGGGCTCTGGGGCATCTGCGACGTCCAGGAGCAGGTCACGATCTGTCCCACGCAGGCTCTCACCGTCGGTGCAGTCGGCTTCAAGTTTGGAGCAAACAAGCCTTGGCAAGAGCAATCCACGCGGGATCGGAAGATTGCTTCTCACTCGGACCAGGAAGGTCAGAGTCGGGGCTCCTTTTCAGGGAAGCTGGTGTGGATCTGGAGCAACCAGATTCACGAGTCTTCTTAGGTAGTTCGTCGGCACAGGGACCACAAGCCAGCTGGCAAGTGACCGGGCCAACGCGTTGAGCCAAATCGTGCCAAAGGGCCCCACGCAGCACTCGTCGAGTGTGGAGGGCTGAACTTCGGCTCAGGAGTAGCTCAGGGTGAGGGCTTCTCAAACCCCGGTGCACAGCTTCGAGGGTCACTCGTGGGCTGCACGGTCAGCGTCTCGTGGTCAATTCAAGATAGCGTGCCCCACGCTTCCGGTCGCCTCCACGGGTCTCAGCTTTGCAGGGACTGTGGATTGGGCTGTTAGAAGGCAGGCAGGCTTAATCTCGTCGATCTCAGTCGCTCGAGTTCCGGCGGGAACTGCAACTAAGTAGACGTCGAGGGCTGGATGGTGCCTGCTGCTGCAGGGTGGTCACTCCTTGACCACAAGGGAGATTCTTCGGGCTTCCACGTTGAGATGGAGGGCGAAGGGTCCAGAATTTCATTTCAAATGTTTCTTCCAGGAAATCTGATGTGCATTGGCACTGCTCCCACTCTTATTCGAATCTGGGGGGCGTGATTACCTGCTAGGTCCCCTCCTATGGGTGGGACCCAGGAAGTGGGTGGATACACCCCCTTCCTTTGATCCAGGCCGCCCTGGCACGAGGGCTGGAGTGCCCCAGAACCGGTTTGGCCGGATTATGCAAGGGGCAGCCTTGTGCGCCCCAAGCAGTGTCTGGTTTCTTTCAAACCTCCCTGCTACAATACACTATCTCCTGTCTGGAGGGCGGTGACACCCTCCTGTGACAGGAAACCCTTTGTCCAGGACCCATTTGGTCGAGTTTCGGTCAACTGCAGGGGTCCAGACATTTGTCTGTGGCAGAGGCATCCATTTTGTGGATCTTAAGGTCTTTGGAGAAATCAACCGCATTAAAGTAAAGTAACATGTCTTACCCCTCTAGAGGGGTGGAATGCCATCCCCGTCGCCAGAACTGGCGAGGGGATGGTATTCCAAATCGTATGACACCTTACACGACATGTTTTGATAAAGCCAAACCAAAGTTGCTATTTAACCGCGAGGATTATAAGGCACTTAAGAGTATATGGTATGGCATTATCCTGAAACAGCTTAGGGATTTGTTCCCGACAGCTGCAGACAGGCTCAGCTCATGCTAGAGCTCCATCTCACATAAAACCACGCACTCAGCCTCCAGGATTGATGAGGCCTTCCATAGGAGTGGCTCACAGGTTTACATGTGTCCAGATATAGGTTTAGATAGAGGTATACTATATCTAAGCAAGGGGTGTTTACACCACCTTACCCCAGCTGAGTGATCAGCCAGTTGTGTCAATTTAAGAACCAGCCAGGGGTGGCAAAAGATATGCTGCAGCCCCTGGTAGGCCTTGGTGGCCCCTATGCCCTGTGCACCTATAGTGCATTATACAGGGGCTGACAAGGAGTCCATTTCCAATTGGTATGTGCCTATAGCACATGTGTCAGTAATTTAGTGAGAGAACAGCAGGCTGGGGGTCTGATCAGCAGGCCCACAGCCTCAGTAGTCGAAAACCAGTGAGCAAAAAGCAAAAATTTGGGGTGACCATAGGATAGCAGACCCTACTCTCCTACACTAAGGCTGAAAATAAAATTTTGAAGGACCTCCTAGCCCTCCTCTCGAGTACCCCGACAGGCTCGTCTTCGACCACTGCTTCTTTGGTCCCGCATATGGAGGGTCCCGGAGTTAAAGTCCTATGCCGACGGCCTGGCAGAGGTAATGAACATGGGAGGCTGGGCCAAGATCAAGTGGCTGAGGGACACCAAAAATCTTTTGGGGGAGTTGGGCCTGGGGGACTGTTGGACTTCAAAATCTGCTCCACCAAAGGCTGACCTCAAAGAACTTTACTGGGACTGGGTCTCTGGCAAACTCATCAGGAACCAACACCATTGTAAACTGACTGCATCATTTTTGGAAATAAAGGATGTGGCTGTTTTTGAACCCTTTCTGGACTTAATTACCTTGCCAGTTGATAGGTCCCTGTATCTAAAACTCAGGGCAGGCACCCTTCCGATCGGGGCCTTTTTAACAAAATGGAATGGTGCTCACCGATCGCCCTTCTGTGCCTTTTGTCCATCTAGGCCAGAAACTGTAGCACATATATTTTTTGAGTGTCCGGACTACATTAAACTTAGGAGGCATTGGCTTAAACCTCTTTTTAAACGCCTGGGAACACGTAGGCATTTGGTTGCACTTCGCATCTTATTGTCTGATACCGCCCCTCTAATAGTATGTGCTGTTTCTAAATTGTTAAAACATTCATGGTTGATTCGTTGCACTAGACTGTCAGTTTCAATTTAATCCACTTTTAGCTAATTTATTATTGGGTTATTCCCATTTTATCTGTCTTAGTATTTGAATGTTGACGTACATATCATGTTTTAAAAATGTTTTTTACGTGTATGTATGCTTTCAAGATATCTTGCATATCGAATAAAATCTTTCAACCAACCTTCTCGGTTGGGCGAGTGCCAAGCTGCCAGGAGCCTGGCATCACTCTGAGAGGTGCAGAGAACGCCTTTTGTTGGAGTGCAGCTGAAATCGTCTTATAACATCTGGGAGTCCCAGCAACAGTTCTGCATCCACCATGAACATAATGTGAATTTGTAAAGTTCACGTTCACCCAAGGGTATCTAGGCAATGAATAACAGATGTTTATTGCTACCACTCATTTTATCCAGCTCAGAAGAATGAAAGGCTGAGTGGACCCACCGGGATTTGAACCTGTAACCATGAGGTCGAACACAGGCCCCTACAGCGGGCGCATTAGTCCAATAAGCCACCAGACCCCGCATGAACACGCATCTTTCTCAAAGTGGAAGATTAGCCCAGGACCACTGGCTGAAGATCAACAGTGCTGAAGGCGGCAGACTGACCCCATAAAGGTCAATCCCCCCAAACTCTTGTAAGTCCGCCCAAATGTTCATTTGTATAAAGTGGTGGAGCCCGCGGGAAACACCCGTCACAAGTAACCACGGTGCTTCCACGCGGTGCCATTGCAACGCAACTTTCGCATCGCAGGCGGCTTTACAACGCATGCATTCATAACGCATGCGACAACGCGCAGTGACAGCGCGATGATAAAGCACTTACAGAAACATTGGCAAGGCCTATGTAGCGCTTCTGTCCGCCTTCATTTGATGTGCTATGCCACTTCAGGGGGAGAGGGCAGGCCAGCGATCACAACGCGATGATATAGCATTTCCAAAAAACCGGAAGCACTTTAAAAAACATTGCCAACGCCCGACTTCGTTTTGTGTTATGCCACTTCACTGTCAGATGTGCAGGCTGTCTCAAAGCACTCACTTGCCCGCTTCATAGCCGCATTGTAGCGCCCATGAAGATGTGAGATGTGCAGGGTGTCTCATTTTGGGTGGGCTACGGAAGGGGGTACACTGGATCGAGCTGCATACACAGGAAGCTGAGGAGGAAAAGACATGAAGGGGTGAGGTGGGCACTACTGTAGAGAGACAGGGAGGCAGAGAAATGCCAGTGCGCACAGAAGGTACCGAGGGGAAAAATCAAATACAGCACAAACCAGCACAAGGTGTCTGCAAACCCCAGCACTTAGACACGCTATGCAGCATGGTTGAAAGTAAAAACATTGGTTTTAAATAAAAAGCGGTATGACGCAGCCAGGGAGCCCGCTTCATTTTGTGTTGTGCCACATGAGGGGGAGAGAGAGATGAATTTGCGCCTATTTCAATAACAAATTCAGCACAACAATTGTACATGGCGCATTGCCATATGGTCAAGAAGCAAGGGAGGCCGTGCGCGACATGTACAATGTGCAGGCGGCTCATTTTGGTAGTATCATGTGCAATAGCGGCTTATGGATGCATGAATGGGTGAATGGATGGATGCATGAATGGGTGGATGGATGGGTGGATGGATGGATGAATGGATGGGTGGATGGATGGGTGGATGGATGGATGCATGAATTGGGTGGATGGATGGGTGGATGGATGGATGAATGGATGGGTGGATGGATGGGTGGATGGATGGGTGGATGGATGGGTGGATGGATGAATGGATGGGTGGATGGATGGGTGGATGGATGGGTGGATGGATGGGTGGATGGATGGGTGGATGGATGGGTGGATGGATGGATGGGTGGATGGATGGGTGGATGGATGGATGCATGAATGGGTGGATGGATGGGTGGATGGATGGATGAATGGATGGGTGGATGGATGGGTGGATGGATGGATGGGTGGATGGATGGGTGGATGGATGGATGCATGAATGGGTGGATGGATGGGTGGATGGATGGATGAATGGATGGGTGGATGGATGGGTGGATGGATGGATGCATGAATGGGTGGATGGATGGGTGGATGGATGGATGAATGGATGGGTGGATGGATGGGTGGATGGATGGGTGGATGGATGGGTGGATGGATGGGTGGATGGATGGGTGGATGGATGGGTGGATGGATGGATAAAAGTGTGGATGGATGAATGGATGGGTGGATGGATGGGTGGATGGATGGGTGGATGGATGGGTGGATGGATGGATGAATGGATGGGTGGATGGATGGGTGGATGGATGGGTGGATGGATGGATAAAAGTGTGGATGGATGAATGGATGGGTGGATGGATGGATGAATGGATGGGTGGATGGATGGGTGGATGGATGGGTGGATGGATGGATAAAAGTGTGGATGGATGAATGGATGGGTGGATGGATGGATGGATGGATAAAAGTGTGGATGGATGAATGGATGGATGCATGAATGGGTGGATGGATGGATGGATAAAAGTGTGGATGGATGAATGGATGGGTGGATGGATGGGTGGATGGATGGGTGGATGGATGGATGGATGGATGGGTGGATGGGTGGATGGATGGATGGATAAAAGTGTGGATGGATGAATGGATGGGTGGATGGATGGGTGGATGGATGGGTGGATGGATGGGTGGATGGGTGGATGGATGGATGGATAAAAGTGTGGATGGATGAATGATGGATGGGTGGATCGATGGATGGGTGAATGGATGGATTGATGGATGGATGGATAGGTGGATGGATGGGTGGATGGATGGGTGGATGGATGGATGGATAAAAGTGTGGGTGGATGAATGATGGATGGATGGATGGGTGAATGGATGGATTGATAAAAGTGTGTATGGATGAATGATGGATGGATGGACGGATACATGGATGGTCAAAATTGTGGATGGATGCATGATGGGTGGATGGATGGAGAGATGGATGGATGCATGGATGGCTAAAATTGTGGATGGATGGATGGATGAATGATGGATGGATGGATGAATGATGGATGGATGGACAGATGGATGAATGAATGATGGATGGATGGATGAATGATGGATGGATGGATGGATGGATGGATGGATGGATGATGGATGGATGCATGGATGGATGGGTGCATGGATGGCTAAAATTGTGGATGGATGCATGATGGGTGGATGGATGGTACAAATTGTTGATGAATGCATGTGGGTGGATGGATGGATGAATGGATGGCTAAAAGTGTTAGTGGATGCACAAAATAAGCTGGGCGCCTGCAGTATGTGATGTGTGCTGCCATTAGAAAACATGCAGCTGATGTACGTTGCACACGCACAGCACAATGCTGATGGAGGACACACACTGACAGCACAAAGCTACACCAGTCCATAAAGTAATAACACAGGTGTAGGTTTGGCTAAATTCAGTTGAACATTCGAGAGAGAACTCCGTTTTACCGGTCATCTTTCTGTTGCTTATTACAATATTTATGTTGGGTGTTTACCTGCTGTTAATAAGGTACAACCGATGCCCAGACATTCTTTAAAAGCGTAAAAGTTGTAACAATGAAGTAATTCCATCATAAATTGTGCTGCATTACGCCACATGGGTTGGCTTTTCTTGCTGTATCATTTAGCCAAGCCTAAGGGAAGAATTTGCGTGGTGGGGACGGCAAGGGATTCAGTGGGGGCCACGGGTTAGAGGCAGGATCACGCGTTGGGCCAACACACATGCTAAAACTGTGGTTGGATAGAAAGAAGGCGTTGTCATGATATAATCGTCTGCGGTTTTAGGTTCTTCCCACTGGGAATCAACGCACTGGCATTGATAGGACGAGCGAGGTAAAAGATGGCGATGCATCGACATACATACGAGGCCGCAGGGGCTGGGCTGAGGTCCGCCTGGATAGGGCAGCGCATTCTACTGGCCTCAACGTAGGTTGGAATCTGTTCTTCCACAGACTCATCCACAGGATGCAGCCCTGCAGCGGCTGGGTGCAGCAGTGAAAGTGCGTAGTAGTCCTGGAGTACGGGTTGTGTTCAATACCCACCAGGTCACGCTGTTGTTTTTAAATGTTTTTAAGCTGCTAACTTCCTCCATTGCTGCTCATTATTGTTCTTGTATGCCTAAAACTTACCGGGCTAGTGGTTGAACTACTATCTTCCGTCGGATGTATGTCGTTACAATGCATACTTATACAACGCATACCTTTACAACGCATTTTTCACACCACAACATCCATTACAACGCATTCCATTACAACGCATGCCATTACAACGAATTCTTTGAAACTACCTTTACAACGCATTCCACTACAACTCATACTACATTTACAACGCATACCATTACAACGCATACCATTACATTGCATGTATGGTAAGTATTGGATAGTGTAGGGGTAAAAATTACTATTCTAACTCCAGGGGGTGCAACAGTAGGGTAAGTATTGGATAGTGTAGGGGTAAAAATTACTATTCTAACTCCAGGGGGGTGCAGCAGTAGGGTAAGTGTTGGATAGTGTAGGGGTAAAAATTACAATTCTAACTCCAGGGGGTGCAACAGTAGGGTAAGTATTGGATAGTGTAGGGGTAAAAATTACTATTCTAACTCCAGGGGGTGCAACAGTAGGGTAAGTGTCGGATAATGTAGGTATGCGTTGTAATGGTATGCGTTGTAATGACTGCGTTGTAATGACATGCGTTGTAGTGGTATGCGTTGTAGTGACATGCGTTGTAATGGTTGTGTTGTAATGGTATGCATTGTAATGGATGTTGCGTTGTAAAAGTTTTGTTGTAAAGGTAGTGCGTTGTAAAAGTTGCGTTGTAAGTGTTGTTTCCCACTTCCGTCCTTCCTGACTCCCTGCAGACGCTGAGTAGAAGCGCTGCTGATTGGAGGGACAGGAGGCGGAAACTGGGCGGTGATTGGGCCGGTGGAACAAGCAATAGTACTTAAATCGGGTTTGGCGCAGCCGCTCCAAAGGCGCGCCTAAGGCAAGCCCGTCTGCGCCCGTCCACGCTCGAACTGGGCTTAGGGCGAGTCCCCATGGTTCCGGGCCACTAGGTCTGTTAATCTACACTCCCAGTGCACTTAGGGGCCTGGATACTAGGGGGGGCAAAGCCTCCTGTCCCAGATTCCATCCAGGGGTTAGGTTTGGCCAGCATATAGATTCTTGTTCCAGCTGTGGCTGCCCCCTCCCTTTGATTTTAGATGAACCTTGTGGCCTCACTAAGAGGAAAGTGAGGGACCACCTGGAGGTTCGCTCACTCGCTCTCTCTTTAAACTGTGTATTGCTAAATGCCAGGTCACTGGTTAAACATGGTCTGGAGTGCAGCCTACTGTTGGAAGATCATCAGATAGGGATGGCCTTCATTACGGAGACCTGGACTGATAGTACCTCCGGCCCCGATATTGTGAAAGCCCTGCCTGCCAATTTTTTATGCCACTCGCTGGATCGTCCCTCTGCCAGGGGGTGAGGACTGGCTGTTATTTACCACTGCAGTCTTGAGCCCTCTTTTGCCATTGCATCTATTTACTCATGTGAAGCTCTGTCCATCAGCGTGCATCTTTCTCCCCATAACATCTTTAAAGGGATTCTGGTTTATCGGCCCCCGGGCCCAGAGGTCTGTTTCTGGATTCATTGGGTACCTTGCTGGAGGCGGGGCTATGTGCGAACACCTTCATGATCATGGGAGACTTCAAATTTCATCTAGAGAATGCCCTAGACTCGGATACTGATAGACTGACTGGCCTTTTGGGGGATGGAGGACTAGACCAAAGGGTGGTGGGTCCTACGCACTCAGCTGGGCACACGTTAGACAGCATTTTTTCCAACAATGCCGGTTTGGACTTGCAGGAAGTTCTACCTCTCTTATGGTCCGATCATGCTGCTATTTTCTTTTCCCTCCGAATAGGGTCTGGGAATTTAGCCTCGGCTGAATCAAGGAATAAAATTGCTGTCAGGGTCTGGAAAAATATAAAGGGGGAGGAGATGGGGAAGTGTTTAAGGCCCAGTGCGCCTAAATTTCCAACAAATGTTAATATTGCAGAAGACTTGTATACAAGGTGGATCGAGAATGCCTGAGATAAATTTGCACTGACAAAATCTTTCACACCCAGGAGAGCACAGCCATCAGCACCCTGGTTTTCAGACCTCTTGCAAAAACACAAAACAGATTGTAAAAGGCGTGAGAGGATCTGGAGAAGGGATTACTGCCCCACAAACAAGGAAAAATATAAAGAAAGTCTGATTTTTTATAAACGATTGATTGTGGAGGCGAAAAAGGCCTATTTTTCTGAGCAAATGGATAGGGCCAGCTCCTCTTCTAGAGAACTCTTTCAGACCAATACTAGACTGACCACTCCAACCAAGACGTGCACGCAGAGCAGTGCAACTTTATGTGAGTCCTTAGCTTTATCTTTTAGGAACAAGGTCGAAGCGATTTGTTTCTCCTTTTCCAAAATCCAAAGAAAGGCGGGGGCTGTGGCAGCCATTACTGGTAAAAGAATGGGGATGTGAGAAGTTGGCCTGGTAGGGGATGTTTCCAATTCTGGAACCACCTACTACCTGACCAAACAATCCCCTTATGGTGTCTGGTTGTAAGTCAACCTTATTAGACAAGCTATCCTAGTGGTAGCATGGACTAAGCAGCCTAAAGGCTTAACTTAAGAGGTCGTGTTAAGCGAGCTGTTTTACCACATACAATCCTGTAATACCAAATGAAAGGACACCACACAAGTATATATTATAAAAATATATGTGTTTATTACTAAAAACAATCCCCAGTATTCTTTATGAATAAAGGGGCACAAGCGTTAAATCAAAAGCACTGTTTAAACATACAAGTTGCACAATTATGGATGAGGGCGGGGGGCCACTCAAACCATATACTAAACAAGTGGTATAAGAGAGGCCACTCGAACAGTGGTTAGGCCTAGGGCCTAGGGAATCGCTGGGAGCAGTCAGGACAAGCAATGCTGAAGTCGGGAATGGCCCTCGGGATTCGGGAGATGTGCGGAAAGCGCACGCATGCACCAATGTTAACCAATGGTGCGTAAAAGTCAAATAGTTAAAGTTTAAGGACACTTCCGCTGAACCTAGAGGAACAAAACTTAACACACAGACCCTAGAGGTGTGCACCAGTGTGGGAACACCGGCGGAGCAAAGTTACCTCACCCACAGGAAGTGGGTGCACAGGGTCGAAGTGGCGTCGGGTTTTGACACGCAGGCTCTTGGTGCTTGAAGCTGAAAGGGCTGCAGGCAGGGTGAAGACGAAGTGTCCGGTGGAGTCCAAGGGTGGACTCAAGTTGTAGAGTACCTGAAAGCAGAGGGGACAGAGTCTGGGTCACTCAGCAGTGACCAGGGTGGAACCAGGACGGAACCAGGCAATGTCGGGCGCAATCAGGTGGTCGTCGAGGCGCTTCTCTTCGCTGTCACGTGGGCTCTGGGGCATCTGCGACGTCCAGGAGCAGGTCACGATCTGTCCCACGCAGGCTCTCACCGTCGGTGCAGTCGGCTTCCGGTTTGGAGCAAACAAGCCTTGGTAAGAGCAATCCACGCGGGATTGGAAGATGGCGTCTTACTCGGACCAGGAAGGTCAGAGTCGGGGCTCCCTTTCAGGGGAGCTGGTGTGGATCTGGAGCAACCAGAATCACGAGTCTTCTTTTGTAGTTCGTCGGCACAGGGACCACAAGCCAGCTGGCAAGTGACCGGGCCAACGCGTTGAGCCAAATCGTGCCAAAGGGCCCCACGCAGCACTCGTCGAGTGTGGAGGGCTGAACTTCGGCTCAGGAGTAGCTCAGGGTGGGGGCTTCTCAAACCCCGGTGTACAGCTTCGAGGGTCACTCGTGGGCTGCACGGTCAGCGTCTCGTGGTCACTTCAAGATGGCGTGCCCCACGCTTCCGGTCGCCTCCACGGGTCTCAGCTTTGCATGGACTGTGGATCGGGCTGTTAGAAGCTGGGCAGGCTTGATCTCGTCGATCTCAGTCGCTCGAGTTCCGGCGGGAACTGCAACTAAGTAGACGTCGAGGGCTGGATGGTGCCTGCTGCTGCAGGGTGGTCACTCCTTGACCACAAGGGAGATTCTTCGGGCTTCCACGTTGAGATGGAGGGCGAAGGGTCCAGAATATCGTTTCAAATGTTTCTTCCAGGAAATCTGATGTGCATTGGCACTGCTCCCACTCTTATTCGAATCTGGTGGGCGTGATTACCTGCTAGGTCCCCTCCTATGGGTGGGACCCAGGAAGTGGGTGGATACACCCCCTTCCTTTGATCCAGGCCGCCCTGGCACGAGGGCTGGAGTGCCCCAGAACCGGTTTGGCCGGATTATGCAAGGGGCAGCCTTGTGCGCCCCAGGCAGTGTCTGGTTTCTTTCAAACCTCCCTGCTACAATACACTATCTCCTGTCTGGAGGGCGGTGACACCCTCCTGTGACAGGAAACCCTTTGTCCAGGACCCCCTTGACTGGGTTTCGGTCAGCTCCAGGGGTCCAGACATTTGTCTGTGGCAGAGGCATCCATTTTGTGGATCTTAAGGCCTTTGGAGAAATCAACCGCATTAAAGTGAAGTAACATGTCTTACCCCTCTAGAGGGGTGGAATGCCATCCCCGTCGCCAGAACTGGCGAGGGGATGGTATTCCAAAGCGTATGACACCTTACACGACATGTTTTGATAAAGCCAAACCAGAGTTGCTAAATAACCGCGAGGATTATAAGGCACTTAATAGTATATGGTATGGCATTATCCTGAAACAGCTTAGGGATTTGTTCCCGACGGCTGCAGACAGGCTCAGCTCATGCTAGAGCTCCATCTCACATAAAAACCATGCACCCAGCCTCCAGGATTGGTGAGGCCTGTCTATAGGAGTGGCTCACAGGTTTACATGTGTCCAGATATAGGTTTAGACATAGGTATACTATATCTAAGCAAGGGGTGTGTACACCACCTTACCCCAGCTGAGTGATCAGCCAGTTGTGTCAATTTAAGAACCAGCCAGGGGTGGCAAAAGATATGCTGCAGCCCCTGGTAGGCCTTAGTGGCTCCTGTGCCCTGTGCACCTATAGTGCATTCTACAGGGGCTGACAAGGAGTCCATTTCCAATTGGTATGTACCTAGGGTACATGGAATCCATTTTACAGAGAGAGCAGATGGCCTGGGGCCCTGATTAGCAGGGAACCAGGTCAACTAAGTCAAAAAACCAGCTAAACACAGGCAAAAAATCTGGGGTAACCATAGTCAGGTAGCCACCTTCCTACATAACCCCCCCCCCAAACGAAAGGAGATAAGGCTATCCTTGGCCAGGTAAGCCTATATTGCCTGAGTGGCCATATAAGGAAGTACCTGCACTAGCATGGGTACCCCCTGTCTCATGGTCCACTAAGCAGTCCCTCACCCTTTGGGTATTAGAGGGTCTCCACCATAGGGAATCACTACCTTGGGTGTGTTTATGCAAAGTTAAAGGCTGGTTTGGATATGGAGTATTGAAGTGAGGCTCTACTAATTTAGGGCTTAGCTTCCTCCAATTATCTTCCACCATGTGTGCCTTTCTTTCTTTAACTGAGTTGCACTGTGCTCTCAGGGTCAACCTCTGGCTACCTAAAGCTGGAGGCTGGGTCCCTCTGTTTGGCTTGCTGGAGGGACAGTTCAGGTTTGGGCCCTTTGGGTCCCAGGTTTGGCTGTGCCCAACAGAATCCATCTGGGGGAGGTCCCTAACTGTTTTTAAGGGGGCTCCCTCAGGAGTTTTTAAAGTTTTCACCTTACTAGGGCTACTAGTTTTGGTGCACCTAATCTTTTGATGGGGGTGCTTTATTTGACAGGGGGCCCTCTGGGTCTCACTGTCCTTCTTGTCCTCTGCAGCCCTGGGCTGGCTAAGGCAAGGGAGAGAGGGGCAGGTTACCTGCTCCAGACTGGGTCCCACCTGAGAAGGGTCCACTGACATCAGAGGTTCTGTCAGGCTAGGCCCAACCACCTCTGGGGCAGTTCCTTCATCAGGGGTAAGATCAGTTCCCTGAGGAGGCTGATCCTGTCCTAAAGTCTGGTGAGGGGGAGATTTCTCTTCCTCCTCCATGCTCTCAGTTTGTGTGGAGTTATCCATCATTTCAGGTTTCACAACACACGTGTCAGTTTGAGTTTGGGCTGTGGCCATCACAGCCCCACCAACCTTTTCAGGAGGAGACTCAGTTTGGGTTTCTGCTGTTATCATAACAGCTTTGCTATTCTGTTCAGGAAGAGCTTTTGCTAAAGATGGGGCAGGGAGTATCTCCGCCCTACCAACCTTTTCAGGAAGGACATCTTGAATTGGGGCTGTAGCCATTACAGCCCCACTAACCTTTCCATTGGAATTTACCATTCTAGAATGGATTTCCTGTTCAACCCCAGCCCAGGCTGAGATTTCTAAATCATTACCCAGTAGACAGTCTACAGGCAAGTTTGGGGACACTGCCACTCTCTTTGGGCCAGTGACACCTCCCCAGCTGAGACTTACTACTGCCATGGGATGATTTGTTTGGATGCCATCAATGTTTATTACCTGGTATGTGGCACCAGGTAAAAGTTGCTTAGAGGGGACTATGCCATCAGCCACCATGGTGATGCTAGCCCCTGTGTCTCTAAAAGCTTCAACTCTTAAACCATTGATGATGGGTTCTTGTCTATACTTGCTCAAAGTATTTGGGCAAGCAGAGAAGTTGGCAAACCCCATGCCAGCCTCATAAACAAGATCATTGGGTGATGGGGACCTGGATAGGCCAGGGTCCACCTGATTTCCAAAAGTAAACCCACCCAGATTCCTGGGTGTGCTTCCACTTCCTGGGGGATTACTGCTGACAGTAACAGGAGGTGTTGAAGCTGGCTTTGGAGGTATATTTTCTTTATTGTTATTCTTGGGACAACAGCTGTCTGTTTTGTAATGCCCCACCTGTTTACAGGGATAACAATAGGGTTTTTTCTCAGTTGAAGAAGTGTCTTGGGACCCACCCCCATCCTTGGAGTTTTGGGGCCCTGGGGAAGTCTTTTCTTTACTTTTATCCCCACCCTTATCTTGAGGCTTGGTAGACTCCTTCTTCTGGTTACTGTCCTGATTCTTAGGCCTAATCCTGGTTCTGACCCATTTGTCTGCCTTCTTTCCCAATTCTTGGGGAGAGGTCAGATCAGAGTCTACCAGGTGCTGGTGTAAGAGCTGGTTCTGACAATTACTTAGGATCTGCTCCCTCATAATCAAATTATACAATCCTGTAAAGTCATGTACTTTGCTGCCATGTAGCCAACCCTCCAGAGCCTTAGTAGCACAATCTACAAAATCAGTCCAGTCCTGAGTCTGTGTCTTCTGGGTATCTCTGAACTTCAACCTGTACTGTTCAGTGGTTAAGCCAAACCCATCTATTAGGACACTCTTCAGGACTTTGTAATTGTTTGCATCCTCATGTCTGACAGTGAGGAGCTTATCTCTCCCTTTCTCTGAAAAGGAGTACCATAAGATTGCTGCCCACTGTTCCTCAGGGACCTGCTGTACCATGCAGGCTCTCTCAAGAGCAGTCATCCATTTGTGGATGTCATCCCCTTCCTTGTAGGGGGGCACAATCTTTGTCAGGTTTCTACTATCATAGGACCTGGGTTTCTCTTTAGGAATATTGCTGCCACCAGTGGCATCTAAGCCACACAATTTCTGCTCTCTTGCCAAGGCAAGTTTAGCTTGAGCTAAGGTAAGCTTAGCTTGACTCAGGGCTACCTCCTCTCTCTCTATTTGGAGTTGGACAGCCCTCATTCTAGCCCTATGCTCAGCTTTCTGAGAAGCACTCATGCCTCTCTCTGATTCTCTGGAGGCACTAGAAAGATGAGAGTCCCCTGAGGGAGATCTCACTCTTCTGTTGCCTGGGAGAATCCCATGTTGGGTTCTGGGGAGGTGCTGGCCCTCTCCATTCCCCAGTAGGTCCAAGTTGGCCTGGCTAAGCCTACCAACTGGAACCTGGCTACCCTGATCCTGTACTTCTAAGTCCTCAACCTCTGAGTCCTCATCCAAGTCATCATCATCCTCCTCTTCAGGGGGATCAACTGCAGGGGGGTTCCCTTCAGTTCCTGTATCTAGGGAAGCTGCTTTTGCCTTCTCTAAGTCATCCTGTTCTAGGAGTTCTACCAGGATTAGGCAGGTGGGGCTTCTGCCCCTTTTTAACCCTCTTGCTTTGCACAAGACAATCAAGTCTCTGCGGGTTAGTTTGTCATATCCAGAAGTTGCCTGGGTAGGGTCAACTGTCACAGGACTAGACCCTGAGGCCTTTCCTGTGTCGGACATGGTTACTAGTGAGGTGTAAGTGGTGCACTTACCTACACTAAGTGTTTTCCTACTGGACCTTGCTAGTGAGTTGTAGTCAGGGGTGTGCTACTCCCTTCAACCTACAACTACTAAGTTCAGTAGAACTTAATATGCTAAGCTTTTGATTTTATATGTACCTAGAGGTACTTGATGTGATCTTTCAATTTGATATAAAGATTGCAATGGTAAAACAACAGCAAGCTCAAATCCGCACCGCTGCTCACCAATGTGAGAAGTTGGCCTGGTAGGGGATGTTTCCAATTCTGGAACCACCTACTACCTGACCAAACAATCCCCTTATGGTGTCTGGTTGTAAGTCAACCTTATTAGACAAGCTATCCTAGTGGTAGCATGGACTAAGCAGCCTAAAGGCTTAACTTAAGAGGTCGTGTTAAGCGAGCTGTTTTACCACATACAATCCTGTAATACCAAATGAAAGGACACCACACAAGTATATATTATAAAAATATATGTGTTTATTACTAAAAACAATCCCCAGTATTCTTTATGAATAAAGGGGCACAAGCGTTAAATCAAAAGCACTGTTTAAACATACAAGTTGCACAATTATGGATGAGGGCGGGGGGCCACTCAAACCATATACTAAACAAGTGGTATAAGAGAGGCCACTCGAACAGTGGTTAGGCCTAGGGCCTAGGGAATCGCTGGGAGCAGTCAGGACAAGCAATGCTGAAGTCGGGAATGGCCCTCGGGATTCGGGAGATGTGCGGAAAGCGCACGCATGCACCAATGTTAACCAATGGTGCGTAAAAGTCAAATAGTTAAAGTTTAAGGACACTTCCGCTGAACCTAGAGGAACAAAACTTAACACACAGACCCTAGAGGTGTGCACCAGTGTGGGAACACCGGCGGAGCAAAGTTACCTCACCCACAGGAAGTGGGTGCACAGGGTCGAAGTGGCGTCGGGTTTTGACACGCAGGCTCTTGGTGCTTGAAGCTGAAAGGGCTGCAGGCAGGGTGAAGACGAAGTGTCCGGTGGAGTCCAAGGGTGGACTCAAGTTGTAGAGTACCTGAAAGCAGAGGGGACAGAGTCTGGGTCACTCAGCAGTGACCAGGGTGGAACCAGGACGGAACCAGGCAATGTCGGGCGCAATCAGGTGGTCGTCGAGGCGCTTCTCTTCGCTGTCACGTGGGCTCTGGGGCATCTGCGACGTCCAGGAGCAGGTCACGATCTGTCCCACGCAGGCTCTCACCGTCGGTGCAGTCGGCTTCCGGTTTGGAGCAAACAAGCCTTGGTAAGAGCAATCCATGCGGGATTGGAAGATGGCGTCTTACTCGGACCAGGAAGGTCAGAGTCGGGGCTCCCTTTCAGGGGAGCTGGTGTGGATCTGGAGCAACCAGAATCACGAGTCTTCTTTTGTAGTTCGTCGGCACAGGGACCACAAGCCAGCTGGCAAGTGACCGGGCCAACGCGTTGAGCCAAATCGTGCCAAAGGGCCCCACGCAGCACTCGTCGAGTGTGGAGGGCTGAACTTCGGCTCAGGAGTAGCTCAGGGTGGGGGCTTCTCAAACCCCGGTGTACAGCTTCGAGGGTCACTCGTGGGCTGCACGGTCAGCGTCTCGTGGTCACTTCAAGATGGCGTGCCCCACGCTTCCGGTCGCCTCCACGGGTCTCAGCTTTGCATGGACTGTGGATCGGGCTGTTAGAAGCTGGGCAGGCTTGATCTCGTCGATCTCAGTCGCTCGAGTTCCGGCGGGAACTGCAACTAAGTAGACGTCGAGGGCTGGATGGTGCCTGCTGCTGCAGGGTGGTCACTCCTTGACCACAAGGGAGATTCTTCGGGCTTCCACGTTGAGATGGAGGGCGAAGGGTCCAGAATATCGTTTCAAATGTTTCTTCCAGGAAATCTGATGTGCATTGGCACTGCTCCCACTCTTATTCGAATCTGGTGGGCGTGATTACCTGCTAGGTCCCCTCCTATGGGTGGGACCCAGGAAGTGGGTGGATACACCCCCTTCCTTTGATCCAGGCCGCCCTGGCACGAGGGCTGGAGTGCCCCAGAACCGGTTTGGCCGGATTATGCAAGGGGCAGCCTTGTGCGCCCCAGGCAGTGTCTGGTTTCTTTCAAACCTCCCTGCTACAATACACTATCTCCTGTCTGGAGGGCGGTGACACCCTCCTGTGACAGGAAACCCTTTGTCCAGGACCCCCTTGACTGGGTTTCGGTCAGCTCCAGGGGTCCAGACATTTGTCTGTGGCAGAGGCATCCATTTTGTGGATCTTAAGGCCTTTGGAGAAATCAACCGCATTAAAGTGAAGTAACATGTCTTACCCCTCTAGAGGGGTGGAATGCCATCCCCGTCGCCAGAACTGGCGAGGGGATGGTATTCCAAAGCGTATGACACCTTACACGACATGTTTTGATAAAGCCAAACCAGAGTTGCTAAATAACCGCGAGGATTATAAGGCACTTAATAGTATATGGTATGGCATTATCCTGAAACAGCTTAGGGATTTGTTCCCGACGGCTGCAGACAGGCTCAGCTCATGCTAGAGCTCCATCTCACATAAAAACCATGCACCCAGCCTCCAGGATTGGTGAGGCCTGTCTATAGGAGTGGCTCACAGGTTTACATGTGTCCAGATATAGGTTTAGACATAGGTATACTATATCTAAGCAAGGGGTGTGTACACCACCTTACCCCAGCTGAGTGATCAGCCAGTTGTGTCAATTTAAGAACCAGCCAGGGGTGGCAAAAGATATGCTGCAGCCCCTGGTAGGCCTTAGTGGCTCCTGTGCCCTGTGCACCTATAGTGCATTCTACAGGGGCTGACAAGGAGTCCATTTCCAATTGGTATGTACCTAGGGTACATGGAATCCATTTTACAGAGAGAGCAGATGGCCTGGGGCCCTGATTAGCAGGGAACCAGGTCAACTAAGTCAAAAAAACCAGCTAAACACAGGCAAAAAATCTGGGGTAACCATAGTCAGGTAGCCACCTTCCTACAGGGGATCAACCAGGATAGGTTCGAGCGGTTCAATCCTCTACAATATTCAGAGGTTCTAAACCTAGTGAGGACGGCTCGATCTGGTTCTCCTAATGATCCCTGTCCGCCCTCAGTCCTTAAAACCTGCCCCGAGGTCATTGCTTTCACTCTTACTCCCATGCTGAATAAGATCATGGATTTGAGTGAATACCCCCGGAAGGGGAAATCTGCAGCTATACTCCCCCTTTTAAAGAAACCCAGTCTGGATGCTAAGGATCCCAACAATTACAGACCCATATCGCACCTTCCCTTTCCGGCTAAAATTTTAGAGAAGGCCATGAATCAACAACTTAGCTCGTTCCTTCAGAAGACCAATGCCCTAGACTCAACACAATTTGGGTTCCGTGCAGGTCACAGCACAGAACTTGCCCTTATCAAGGCCACGGAAGAGGTGAGGGCGGCGGTAGATCAGGGAGGGGCGGCTGTGCTGATTTTGTTGGATCTGTCAGCAGCTTTCGACACGGTCCATCATGGAGTATTGATGGACCGGTTGGTAGGGGCAGGACTGGAGGGCCAGGCTTGGAGTCTCCTTTAGTCCTTTCTGACCGACAGAAGTCAGACAGTTGACCTGGGGGTGAACAGATCTAAACCTTTTTCCCTTCCCTGTGGCGTGCCTCAGGGGTCCTCTTTGAAGCCCACGCTCTTTAATATTTATATCAGCCCGCTGACGGGCTTGATAAGGTCTTTCGGTCTCTAACTTACATCTTACACAGACGATACCCAAATTGTGTTATCAGTACAACGAGGGTCGCAAGTGGATATTAAAGCAAGATGTCATGACTGTTTGATAGCCTCTAATTGTCTTAAATTGAACGCCGGGAAGACCGAGGTTAATCTGTTTGGAAACAATCCCAACATCTGGACCCTGGATATGTGGCCAAAGGCATTGGGAAATCCTCCTATTCCTACTGGGAAGGCCAGAAACCTGGGTGTGATTATTGATCACAACCTGGATTATGGGGATCATGTCAGCGGAGTAGTATCATCCTGTTTTCATATCCTCAGGATATTAAGGAAAATTAAATGTTTCCTACCATTGGAGGGTTTCAGGACGGCTGTTACTGCCCTCACTGTTACTGTCGCGTTTGGACTACTGTAACAGCCTGTATCTCAATTTGGAAAAAAAAAGCATGAATACAGACTCCGGTTGGTTCGAAACGCGGCGGCCAGACTGTTGCTTGGTATTCCCAGATTTGTGTCCGTACGCGAGGGGCTCAGACAATGGCACTGGCGGCCAGTACCGAGGCGCGCTCAGCTCAAAGCTCTATGTACAGTCTTTAAAGCATTGAAGGCCCAGAGATTTTGAGCAGTGGGATAAAAAGGTATGCGCCGGGCAGAGCGCTTCGATCAGCTGACAGCAAAAAGGCCAGATGGGGAGAATGCAGCTTCCTCGTCTGTGCGGCAAAAGCTTGGAATAGCCTGCCTGGGTATCTTAGAAACACACCAGAGCTTCTTCCATTCCGAAAGGGGCTTAAGACCTGGCTATTCATGGATTAACTCCCCGTTCAGCTCCGGAGTCAGTACGTAGCGCCAGGACGCCCTTGGGCATACGCGCGCTTCATAAGCTCATAAATAAATAAATAAAGCGCTACATGGGGCAAGCCAAGGGTATCCGTAAAAGGCCCATAGCAAGGCACTGGGATGAAATTGCATTTAAATAGCTCTTACTACCCCAGACAAGGCACTGAAGCGCTTTACGCCAGTGGTCGTGGCCGCTCATGGAGACCATTCCATGCATACATTTCAGCTTCTTTGTGGTGTGGTTAGGGACTTAGGTGTGATCGCTTGTGGGAAAAGGCAACTGTGAGTGTATGCAGGTTTTTGGTAAAGTTAATAAATGACCTAATGACCTAGAGGAGATGAGGTAGTGCTGGGTTGCAAGGGTGTCCCTTTCCACAAAAACTTAGTGAACGTAAAAATGTGGTGTTTGCAATTTTCAGAAATACATTCATAGAGATTAATGCAAAGATGCACGTGACTTACAGAAGGTTGTTCTCAGTGAGAAGAGGCGTGCAGAGGACCGAAAGGGGAGATGGAGCATTTAAAAAGAATAAGAAAAGAGGACGTTTTCAGTAAAGATGTGTTTTCCATGCCAGATCTTAGGAATATTCAGGACAGTTTTGAGATAGTTTGTAATTTGTTGATGGAAGACTGGAGAAAGAAACAGCATTATTTGCACCGTGAGGTCCATGTAGGAGGCCTCTGGTATGACAAGATGGAGGGGAGGGCGGCTTCCTCCAGGCTGGAGCTCCAGAGAGTGGGGAGAGGGGGCTCCTTCGACAATTCAATGAAGACTTTCTTAGCAAGGGGCTGCGGATCAATCACCCTGGAGTGCCATCCTTGGATAGATGATTGGGATGAGGATGGAACGCCAGGTCCTGTTGTGTAAGGTGCCGGGACCCATTAAGTGCAGCCCTTTGCCTTTCTTGAAAGTGCAGATGACAGGGGGGCTGAACCTGGGGCTCCAGGCCGGAGACCCCCCTACTGTGAGGGACATCACTACACCAAGGCTGTGTCTAGGGAGCAGGCTGGAAAGGACACTTGAAAGTGGTGCCAACCTAGAGCGGGTCTGAAGCACAGATCCCTGGGGGGCATTTATCACAGCGAGAGAAGGAAATAAAGATCTTTGGGCATATTAGCAAGAATCTCGTTAAAATTGTCGCCATTTTAACGGCAGGAAACGGCGATAATGGGCCTGCTAATAAGCGTTATAGAACTCCAAAGGAAGCCCAGGTTAAATGTGCAGGACATCTAACCTGGGCTTCTATTGGAATTCTATAACGTACATTAGCAAGCCCATTATCGCCGTTTTAGCGGCAGTTTCCTGCTGCTAAAAAGGCGATAATAATTAACAAGTTTCTTGCTAATATGCCCCTGTTTTTGGTTCCATTCCCTGCCCTCTTAATTCCTGAAAATTCAAACCACCCTCAATATCCCTCCCCTGTCCATACTATGAACTCCTCCTACCACAACCATGCTACCTGAAGATGGCCTATCTTGTAGAGTCCGCCTACATATTCAGAAAGTGACGCGCAGCCCAGGGCACGTATCCAGTTGCCTTTTGCATAATCATACTTGCCACACCCTAGTTTAATATGTCCACATCTTGACTGCCGGCCTGGCTACTTCCTACTCTCTCTTCTTGGGGCATCCCTTCGCTTCCCCGTAATCCACTTTCCGAAACGTGTCTGTTGTTGCCACCAGACACTCTGCATGTATGGCTTTGGTAATCTTCCTGTGCGCTCTTTCCTACCCTGTGCATTTTATTCCATCACTCTAACCTGCTTTCACTCTCTCAGGCCACCTTTTCCCTTCCATCTTGTAGTCTCACCATTTTATCCATGCCAACCACCTCCCGGACCCAAGAATGGCAATCCTGTGCTTAACTTGCACAACTTTGTTAATTTCTCTCCCTCCCCCCTTTTTGACCACTTTCTCTCTTCCATCGCCCCATTCCAGTCCATTGTCCCGATTCTCTGGCTCCACTCCTCACCATGACCGATCCTCTGTGAATTCACCTGCATTTAGCCATCATTTTTATTTCACCGACAAGCAGCTATCTCCTGCTGGAGCGGTGTGTCCCTTGCGACGGCAAACCATCGACAACCCAGCGTCTTTATACAGCCTCTAGGGTGGTCTATTTACCCTTGCTGAGCTAGATGAGATGCTGAATGTTCCTAAAGAGGATACAATTTCCCCTTGATTTAGTGCTCTATAGCTATTTGGTGGATTTTGTATTCGATCGGTTATCATCAAGGCATGTAGTCATTGTTACTGTCACCAGTAGCGGTGTTCTAAAGTGTGATGTAGAGTGAAAGTTTTTGCTTTCCCTTCTGTGTTGTTGAATATCGCTCTAACCATTTTCTTTTCCACAATTCTTAACTATAATAATGGACCTGTCTAAATTATTTGAGACTTTTTATTTTCACCTGAATATTCTATTGATTTAATGCCCCCATTGGCAATAATTGTCCAGCACGTACTAATGTGCCTCGGACAATCATTTGCCAGTTTCCCCTTTTAGATTACAATGCTTGATTTACTCTTCTTTTTGGCAGGCGGTTTGGCAGACCATGACATGCTAATTGCCTTTCAAACCCAATAAATATGATAAAAAAAACAAAGCCGTGTATGAGATTTGTTTTAATGAAGATTTTATAATATGCAGAGACAGTACATTAACATTTTTGTTTCCTCTTCGGTGTGGCAAGTTCATGAAATGACCATTAATCAGAATAGAAGTTATTTTATTTAATAATAATATTTTAATAGGGTCTGTATTCCTGGGATAAAGAAAAGTAAAAAATTAAAATAACACCTGCGCTGGGTCGCTAAAATTCCACACTTTTCAAGGAAACTGACCCGGGTCCAGCACCCTCCATTGTTAATGTTAATGGTAACAGAAGCTTATAAAGTGCACGGTCACCAAAGGTTTCATGGCGCTGATTCTGTGTGATATTGTTGCGTAAGGACAGATTAGTATGCTTGCTCAAACAACCATGTTGTCAAGGCTCTTCTAAAACCCAAGAGGTTGTCACAGCTTCTGGTTGTCAATGGGAGAAAATTCCAAAGTTTGGGGGCAAGGTAAGAGAACCTACAGCCTCCCTGCCGTTTAAGTTTGATGGCTGGGATGGTCAGTAGGGGCAGGTGGGCAGATCTTAAATTGCACCTAGGGACATGCTTTGTGACCATGTCTTTAATAAACTTTGGGCTCTTGCAATGCAGCGCCTTGAAGGCAAGACAGCCCGTCTTGAACGCAGCCCGTTGTGCCACCGGCAGCCAGTGAAGTTTTAGCAGACAAGGCCTAGCTGATTGCCATCTTGGCTGTTTGTAGATTAGTCTTGCTGCCTGGTTCTGAACTATTTGTAGGCGATTGAGCAGAAACAGCGGCAGACCTATATGGAGAGAGTTTGAGAAGTCAAGGCGTGAGAGAACCAGCGTTAACACCACCTGTACAAGGGCTGAGTGGGTCAGCAAATGAGCAATCTTCCTGATTTTTCGCAGTTGGAAGAGACTAGTGGAGACCACTGCACCCACTTGTCCTGTGAGTGAGAGATCTGCATTTATAGTGACCCCTAAACTTTTCACAGAGGGGGAAGGGGTGGGGGGGGACCTAATTCGCTCGGCCAGAAGTGCGCGCCCCACCAAACATCGCTTTTCCCGGGCAGCACAAGTTCCGTCTTGCCCGAGTTGAGCTTCAGATGGTTAAAGTTCATCCAACGCTCGATATGGAGCAAAGTAGTTTTAAATTCCGCAGCGAATTAGGAGAGTCCAGGGGAAAGACAAGCTGGAGGTCGACGACGTAGTTAAAAATGGTTACTTTACTGTTTTTTTATGGGCGGATCAAGGGCCTAAGGTAGAGATTGAACAACAGTGGGGAGAGGGAAGAACCCTGCGAAACCCCACAAGTAGTGGACACTTTGGGGGCAGTAAAGGCGCCGAGGCTACTGCTTGAGTTCTGCCTGTGAGAAAAGACTTGATCCAGCTGTAAGCAGGTCCTTGTATACCTGCTTGTTCGACGCGGTTCAACAAGATGTTATGGCCGACCGTGTTGAACGCAGCCGACAGGTCCAGGAGCACCAGAGCCTGGGGGGCCCCCATATCAGCCTTAGCTCTCAACGTGTCAAGTACCACAAGGATTACTGACTCCGTTGAGTGCGCCGGACGGAAGCCAGCTTGATTAGGTTCAAGTATTCTGATTGTTCGATGAAGTTGGAGAGGCATCTGGCCACATGGGCCTCCATAATCTTGGCCAAAAAAGGGAGAAGGGAAATAGGGCAATAGTTGGAGGGGTTCAAGAGGTCAGCCCCTGTTTTTTTTAACAGTGGAACGTACGTAGCATTCTTGAAAGCACTAGGTACCTTGCCCTTACTGAGGGGCTCAGTCAGAAAAGAGAGAATGCTGCGAGGCAGTGCGGAGAAAGTGTCCCTCAGGGCAGAAGATGGGCAGCAGTCATTGGGAGACCCGGATTTAAAACGGGTCATGAGATCTAATAAAGAGCTAGGACCTATGGCTGCAAAGTGGTTCAGGGTTTCTGGAGATGTCATCCAGTGGTTCCATGTTGGCAGTGGGGGGGATACTTGCCTTGATGATGGCGATTTTATCCAAGAAGAAATTATTTAGAGAGTTACACAGCTCTTGGGTGTGAGCCTGGCTCGGTAAAATTCTATCATCACAACTCAGGCCATTCACAATCTTAAAACTTTCCTTAGATTTATTATGAGCATTCAGTATTCTCACAGGAGAATAGGCCGCATTAGCTGTCAATACAGTTTCTTTATAATGATTGCGGGCTAGCAGATACTGTTGTCTATCTACGCTAGAATAGCAAAGCCTCCATTTCCTCTCTGAATGAGGGAGCTTGAGTTTTAGATCTTCTAATTCGCAGGTGAACCATTTGAGGGCATCCGAGAGTCTAGCACAAAGCACCTGTGCTTGTATAGCTCACCGCGTTCCTTCCAATCCACAGTCATTGCCCTAAATATGTAGCATTCCATTGAGTCCTACACAGAAGAGGAGTATGTGTCCTACCTCTCTAGGGGGGACTTTTTTAATGAGGTTGTGGATCCCCCCGCCCATAATCAAAGCAGTGTTTTGTGCAGTTGCCCGTCTTGAGAGGAAACTCATGCACGATAGTGCAGAAGTGCCGGACCTGGTTCATCTACAGCTTCTCTATCTCAAAGGCGACCAGGGAACGCTTTTGACAAAGCGAAAGGGAAGAGAAAGCATGAGGAAATATTTGACATGGACTCCCTTGATAAACCAAAAAGGGTCTTCCTAATAACCAACCCTCCATGAGTGAGATCCGGGTGCCCCAGCACATGGGATGGCAGATAATGCAGGGCCCAACCCAGTTACATTCGACTCCACAATCCAGAATCCCCCAGAGCGATGATTTCCAGGGGTACTCTGATGCCGAATGGGGGCACGATAGACCCGACAACCCCCTGCGAAGGATCGTTCAGAAATGACATTACAAAGGTCTCAGACATGCTAGGCCTGTAGGACATCCTCCATCCTCACTCATTAGATGGGCCCAAGTGAAACGCCTATGTGGCGGGCAGATACCGTAAGCCTCCAGACAAAGAGCTTCTTAACCGCCTAAGGGCGGCATACCCCTTTCTGTCTCTGGACAGCGAAGTCAGTCTCAGGTTTGACATTGATGCCAAAGTGGTCACCTTTTTGGCCAAACTGGCTAGCGATCGCAAGAAGGGCATGGATCGCTCATAGCAAACATGTCAAGTGAAACTTCTGTCCATCAGTGGTCCGCTCACAACGATTCTCGGCATGGCGAAGAGGCCAAGGATGCAGGCTCGCTGATCTCCCTTGAAATTCTCTTAGGCTGGGCCCTGTGAGCTGAACTCTTCCCAGCCAACGCTAAGTGTGTCCTTCTCTACCAAGAGGTACTCAAGATTTGCCCGGCGCTAACCGCCCTCGTACCATTCAAGTTTACCAAGCAATGAGGCAGGCGCCGGAGACCAGAAGGCAGGAAACAGAAGTTTTATTCCGACGGAGCAGAACACATCAGATCAGACAACAAGGTATCGTCTCGAGGTGCTCTAACAGCCTCTCGGAGGCCTGGCCTCTTATACACTGGTTTATGGCATGTGACCTTTCTTTATTACAATCAGAACATTGTGACATAAAGGAAAAGACATCCCTGTAATTCTCGTGTCAATCCCACCCCCATGTATCCCCACAATAGAGGTCCTCAACCTGCTGATAAGAGGAGGGGGTCATCACGCAGCTGAGTGTTCCGTCGAGTCTTAGGATGTGTGCGCCTGATCAAATCACAGGGGGTGGGGAGGCCTGGATCAATAGAGGGTCCTTTTGAAGGAGAGCGACCTCGTGCAATAAGGGGCAGTAAATGATATCTGCCGGCTTAGGCGATGGCCTCAGACCTGTGTGGACAGCTGGACACGGGGAAAGGGGTCATCAAAGGAGTGGTATTCATGCCGCGAGGACAATCGGGCTGAGGGAAGGTTTATCAACAGAGGGGCATTCATAGGAGGAGAGGAGGTGCTGGTCAGGCGCTGGTGTGACTCCCAAGGACAGGGTCATGCAGAAGGGTTATGCTCATGAGGAGGAGGGAGGGGGAGCCAGGGTGCGCGGAGGATGCTTGCTGGGTCAGAGGGGCGTGCTGGCGATCGATCGTGGACAGGGAGACCATGATACCTAAAAATGGCTGCTGTGTATGTCGTACGTGGATGACAAGCTGGCGCAGATGATGTTTAGATTGCAAACTAAAATTCCACAGTCCTCCCTTTTAACATGTCTCGCCAACTTGTCAGTTTGGATTTATCCCCATAAGGCCACGTATTTCTACTTCATAGAGGGGGCTCATGTGCTCATTTCGGGAGTCCAAAGTCTTTGGGCACATACGGTTAGAAACAAGGCCGCACAAAGGTGGCAGACATTGGATACCTAAGCAACACCCACATAATATCACAACAGGTATCAGCACGAAAGAAAACAACTTCCAACCCCAGTTCTTCAAAGCGTCCCAAAACCAGCTCCTAAGCGACCATCCTTCCTGTTCTTGGTGAACCTCTGAGGAAAGTCTGTGGAGGTGTTCAATGGCTTTGTAGACTGAAGGCGAGTTGTCTGGCACGTAGGTGCAGCAGCTGGATCCGATGATGCGGCATGCTCCTCCTCGGTCGGCTAGGACCACGTCTAGGACAAAACGATTTTGAAGGGTCACAAGGCGGACCGCCTGAAGCTCCGCAGTGTTGTTGGCGAGGATGCCAGCCGTGATGTTGATCGTTGTCTCTACTGCCTGGGTTAGGTGTCGGATAGCATGGCTGTTTGCCATTGGGCCCCACAGGGGAACAAGTCCCTTTGCTGCATCAAGGAACTGTGCTCCGGTGGAGTCGGCTTGACCAATGTCATCTGCACGCCTCTGCCGGTGGTGGTTGGCAGGGGCTACATATGTGGGCGGAAGAACGAAGGCAATGTAACAGGCGCCTTTCCAACCTTTCGGGAGCCAGGTGTAAGCTTTGGTGCCACACACAAAGTACATATTCGGAGAAGCAACGAAAGAAGGGGGGTCAACTGAGTCCAGTGTTCTGGTGATTCGGCAGGAACTGTGACCCACCAGCTGTGTTCCCTGGCCTTCGAGGCACACAAGGCCAGTGACATTGATTACAGACAGAGCCACAGTCAGGGTGGCAGTAGTTTGTTTTTGCAGATGAGAGAAGGTGGTTCTGGCTGGATTGTGGAGCACCTGCACTTCGACCCGTTCTTAGGCTGGAATGTCTTTGAGGAAGGTGGCGCCTGCGAGCGCAGGACACAGGGCGGCAGGGGTCTTTCCGGTTTTGTTCAGCCAGAACTCAGAGTAGAAGTGTGACACTGTCCGGCTGGAGGTGGCGTTGTCCTTGTGGCTCTCTTGCATGAGGATCAACCAGGCGAGGCAAGAGCCGTGAACTGAGAAAGGAGAAGGGATGAAGGGGATGGAGTGTCCTGTGGCATGCGGGAGCAACCCGCAGATCCAGCAGTTCGTAGCATTTGCAGCAAGGTTGTGTTGGTGCAACAGTTGCACGAAGGAATTGTTCCAGAATTCCCTGCGCCTTTCTCGGAGCTGGGGCGATAGAGAGATTAGGTGATGCTCTTTCAGGGGTGTTGGCTGTGCAGTAGGTAGCAATGCCTCATGAGCCGGTGTGCTTTCCTCCAGAATCCAGAAGGAGGTCATGAGAAGGAGGCAGAAGAGGAAGACAATGAAGAGTGCGATTGTCTTTGATTTGTGCAAGTTGTCAGTTTTTGGATTTCTATACTGGGTATTTCCTATTGCTTCCATCATCTTCTTATCTGGTGCTTCCATCATCTTCTTATCTGGCGCTTCCATCACCTTCAAGGGGCTCGGTAGTGGGCAGAACCACAGACTTCGTTTAGCTTCTCTCCCGGTAACCCTTGATTGTGTTTAGGTCACCGTTCTGAGATTTAACTTAGTCCGTGGCCTACTTAGCCGAAACTCCCTCCTTTCGACGCAGGAAATACCCTTCTCTGGATGGCACAGTGGGATCAGAGAATTTTGCAAGTTCGAGTGCCTCAGTATCGGGATAACAGTCCAATATCGGTCGGTCTTTGCTCAGGAGCTCTTCTTGGGTGTTGACGTTTTCTGTCGTAGCCAGGTTCGCAGAGACCTTCCGGCAATGATGTGCATGCAGCCAGTGCTTCTTCCCCTCCACTCGGAGCGCCGTTCGGGTGGTAATCAGCACTTGCCAGGGGCCCGTCCACCGCGGTTCCAGGCTCTTGGTCCGCTGGAAATTTCGTATCAACACGAAATCTCCCGGTTGGATGTCATGGCCGGGGCCCCTGGAAGCATCGGGGATGGCTTGCTGCACCTGTTGATGAATGACAGACAACGTTTTAGTTAACTTGCACAAATAATCAGACAGTAGGACGTCTGGGACGTCATGAATGGAGGTCGGTTTGGGAGCAGTCCAGAGATTCATCGGTCGCCCAAACACGACCTCGTAGGGGGTCAAATGATGCTTGGTGGGAGTGGAGCGCATCGATAACAAGGCCAGTGGGAGGGCATCCGGCCAGTTAAGTCCAGTGGTGGCCACTATTTTTGACAATTTCAGCTTCAGTGTGGCATTATGGCGTTCCACTAGACCGGCGGATTGGGGGTGGAAGACCGCATGAAACCTTTGCTTCACCCCCAACCCCTTTAGGATTAGTTGGATAACCTCGGCTATGAAGTGGGTGCCATTGTCGCTCCATAAAATTCGACAAAGCCCATAGCGAGGGAAGAATTCTTTCAGTAGTACTTTGGCAGTAGTCATGGCAGTGTTGTCACGGGTTGGATAGGCCTCTACCCATTTGCTGAAGGCACATACGATGACTAGTACATACTTCAGGTTTTGGCATCTCTCTAGTTGGATGTAGTCCATCTGAAGGACCTCAAAGGGATGATTGGGGGTCCCAAACCCTCCCCGGGGTACCACAGTTCCTTTCCCAGGGTTGTGTTGCAGACAGATGAGGCACTGCTGAACTAGGCGTCTGGCTGAGTCAGGGATTTTGTCGTTGTGCCAGACTTTGGAAATGAGTTCGATCATGGGTGCAGATCCTATGTGTGCGGGGGAGTGTGCCATTGTCAGTATGGGGATCAGGTATGAGTCGGGTAGCAACCATCTGTTGGCGTCTTTTGTTCGCCAGCAGCCCTCTTCGTCCTTCAAACCCACCCCTGCCCACTTAGTCAGTTCGTGAGGGGTGCTGGCCGACTGGATGTCTCTGATCATTTCCCTTGTGTCAGTCCATCTCTCTGCTTGTGACCTGGTCACATACATGCGTGTTGCCGTCCTATTCTCAGCTGTGGTTCGTGCAGTGACGTCGGCCAATGCATTCCCTTGTCCGACTAAGTCTGTTACCCTTTTGTGTGCCTGACATTTGATCACCGCTAATCGTTTGGGGAGGAGAACTGCTTCAATCAGAGCGGAAACTAGATCTCCGTGGAGGATTGGGGTGCCGTGGGACGTCAGGAATCCCCTCTCCCTCCACAGGAGTCCAAAATGGTGGACCACTCCGAAGGCATACTGGCTGTCCGTATATACGTTCGCGGTGGTCCCTACGGCTATGATGCATGCTCGAGTGAGGGCTATCAGCTCTGCTGCCTGGGCAGATCGTTGTGTGATGCAGGCTGTCTCAACTACTGTTCGGGCTGTCGTTACTGCATAGGCAGCTGAAGTGGTGCCATCTGGGAGTTTGATGCATGAGCCGTCTACCCATAGCTCTCCATCGGGGTCAGTAAAAGCAGTGTCTCGGAGGTCAACCCTACTCCTAGTCTGTTCGTCCGTGAGGGTCACACAGTCGTGTATGGGAGGCACGTCGGGGTCATTTTCAGGCAGGGGCAGTAATGTGGCAGGATTCAAAGTCGTGCATCTCTTTAGTGTGATGTGGGGTGCAAGTAGAGTCAACTCGTACCCTGTCAGTCGGGCGCTAGTCAGGTGTTGGGTCTTCGTCTGGTTCAAAAGGGTGTCGACTGCATGGGGTACTAGCACAGTGAGGGAGTTTGAAAGTACGATTCCTTCGCTCTGGCGGATAGAGACAGCAGCGGCAGCTACCGCTCGAAGGCAGGCAGGTAAGGCTCTGGCTACAGGATCAAGAGTGGCGGAGAAGTAGGCACAAGGGCGCTGCTTAGGACCAATTGATTGAGTTAGGACAGACAATGCACATCCCTCCCTTTCGTGGGTGAAGAGGGAGAAGGGTTTGGAGTAATCAGGCGTTCCGAGGACGGGTGCTGAGCAGAGTGCATCCCGTAATTCCTTAAAGGAGGCTTGACACTCAGTGGTCCAAGGAAGCGGGGAGGGGACATCCTTGGTCAGCAGGGCAAGTAATGGTTTCACAATGAGGCTGTAATTAGGCAACCACTGTCTGCAAAAAGAGGTTAGGCCAACCAAAGAGCGGACCTGCTTTTGTGTTTTCGGGATGGGGGTGTCTAGGATGGTTTGGATTCGGTCGGGCGTAAGTTTCCTCCCTTCTTTGGACAGAAGATGGCCTAGGTAAGTCACTTGTGGCTGGCAGAACTGTAACTTCTTTTTGGAGACTTTATGGCCATTCTCTGCAAGAAAGTGTAGGAGTTGGACGGTGGCTGCTGTTGCAAGCGGGGTGGTGTCGGCCGCCAAAAGGATATCATCGACATATTGGATCAACGCCACTCCCTCTGGTAGTTGGAAGGCATCCAGCTGTCTTTTGAGGGCCTGGCTGTAAATGCTGGGACTCTCAGTGTACCCCTGGGGAGCTCTACAAAATCGGTACGAGCGGGATTTTAAAGTGAAGCCGAAGAGATAACGGCTGTCTGGATGAATGGGGATAGAGAAAAACGCGTTCTTAAGGTCGATAACAGTGAAGGTGGTGGCAGTGGACGGGATGAGGGTCAGAATAGTGGTGATATCGGAGACTACAGGATATTGGGGTACAACCACTTTGTTAATCTCTCGCAAGTCGATGATGAAGCGGTACGCTTTCTCATCTCCTTCACCTTGCTTCTTAACAATAGGTAGGATTGGGCTGTTGCAGACGTTGCTAACCACCTCTTCAACCACTCCTGCATCTACCAGAGACTGAATGATCGCTACCAGTGCCTTCTCACCCTCTGGCGATATCCGATATTGCGGGAGTTTCGGGAGCATAGCGTCCTGTCGTACAGTTATGTGAATAGGATCAATCATCATTCGCCCCACATCAGAGTCATTTTTGGCCCACAGGTACGGAGGTAGGGTGTCAAGCAGGGACAGGTCAGCGTCAGTTATGGAGCACATGTGTCGTGGGGGACGGGATCGGGGCGTGTCTGGGTTGTCGTACAGGATGACTCGTATTCCATCTGGGGAACACCTAATGGTAGCTCGAAAATGTTTCAGTAAGTCAATGCCCATAATGGCGTCAGGGGAGTTGGAGGAGAGTAGAAATGTCGCGTCAGTGGTGTTGTTTTCTAGGTCAAAGGTAATAGGTACGGACAGGGGGTTAGTGGAGGGCGTTCCATCGAAACCTATCGACGTTATGTGTGAGCCAGACAAGGGTGCCCTTGGAATCAGTCGTTTTGATAACACACTACGTGTCGCCCCAGTGTCTACCAAGAATGGAGACTCTGTACCCAGGACCTTAGCGGTGACATAAGGACCTTGCTGGTCAACACAGAGCTCGACTGGATCCCTCCCTTGCCCCTGGCAGTCCTATGCAAAATCGGGGGCATTTTCACCTTCGGATAGCTGATATTGGTTCTGTCGGGGACGGTCAAATGTGTTCAGTCTCCCTGATCTGTCATTGTTGGTGTCGTTGGGGTTCCCTCGTCCCTGTACTCTATTCCTCGGACCACCTGCTACATCCCTGGAATCCCTATTTCTATTCATCTCTAGCAGAACCGGACACTGGGATTTCCAATGGCCGAACCCTTTGCAGAAGGCGCATTGGTCATTGCTAATGTCTCTACGTCCAGTGTGGGGTGCTGGGGTGTGATCTTTAGGAGGTAGATCTCTGGGGGTGGTTGATTGGTAGTTCCC
This sequence comes from Lissotriton helveticus, assembly GCF_964261635.1. Classification (NCBI taxonomy): domain Eukaryota; kingdom Metazoa; phylum Chordata; class Amphibia; order Caudata; family Salamandridae; genus Lissotriton; species Lissotriton helveticus. The sequence goes on along the minus strand of NW_027611651.1, from coordinate 3,119,327 downwards.
CCTTTGGTGTTTCCGTCCTACCGCTATACCCTGTATCTGGGCTATCATTACCCTTTCCTTTAAATCTTTCTTCTTTTTCTCGGACGCCCTATCATTCTCATTCTTTTGGTGCTCGTAATACTGAGCCATCTGAAGGATAGCTGCGGGTTTGGAGGCCCCCCAAATACTCTCGCTCGTCTGTAGCTTTTGGGAGACTTCTTGTGTTAGGCCTTTTACGTAATTTTGTACAAACAGGTGCTGTCCGGTTGCGGTGGTCATGTCTTGGCCACTGTAGTCGGAGAACACTGCCTCGAACCGGGAGAAGTATTCTGACACATCTTCCTGCGGCTTCTGTCGACAGGCCGTGACTATCGACCAATCTACCTTTCTTTCTGGGATCAGTGTCTTTAATTTCTGGACCAGTTTGTCTGGGAGTTCCAGTATGTCTTTTACTGGTTTCCTTCCAGGCTCTCGTTGTCTATCTAGTTTACCGAGTTGGTCCCAGGTATGTCCAAACAGATCCGCGTGGTCGGCCTTCCGGATTTGCTTCCACACGTCAGCTGGCAGGCATAACCCAAAGAACAAGTCAATGTCCGCTAAAGTCATTATTGTCGAACCCAAGGCTGTGCCTAATTCGGTATAAAATGCTGTTGGGTTCTTTCTTAAATCGGGCAGGGTTTGTTTGAAGGTTAGGATATCTTGTCGGTCCCATGGTTGGTACACCCAATTGTACACAACCCTCCCTTTTGCATTTTCATTATTAATATCATCGCTTGTTCCCTGGCCCCGTGGCGGGATCCAGTAAGGGGCCGCTTCTCTGATAGGCATCATAGTATTGGCTACTTCTACCGAGGTGGTTTCAGGGACTGTAACCTTGGCTTCTGGTTTTTGTTCCGTGAGGTGGCGGAAGACCTCAAGCATCTGCATGAAGAGCTCCGCCGCCTCACGTTCAGTCCCATCTCCAACATCAATCTTCCTATACAGCGTTGTTAGTTTAGCGGGACCCTTACTTTGATACCTATCTTCATATGCGTTCAGGGTGTAGTAGCTGAATCGCAAGATGAAATGCCGTCTGTGGCTGTCGGCATGTGAATTATATACACTCATTGTATAATCTTCGCTCTCCCTTCGTTCTACTAAAGTCTTTGCTATTTTGTCGATCCCATCCCGCTCATCTTTGCTCAACCTATTTAGCCTGGCTGATGATTGTTTGCTAGCCTCGGGATCGCCTGACGAAGTTGTTAATGTGGCTGGCGCAGAGGCCGTGAGGGCTGGTGCACTAGCGCTAGGGTCACTTTCACTCACACTCGGGGCTTGCAGGTTTTGTTGGCTGGGAGCATATGGAGGGGGCATGTAGATGATTGGGGGACCTAGCAGTAACTCATCGTTTGCCCGTTGTTTGGAGGGCAATTCAGGGTAGAGCGCAGAGGGGGTCCTAACAGGACATTGGCCTGTCGACCCTGATTCTTGGTTTTGTGTAGCTTCCTTTCTTTCTTTTATTTCCTCTTCTAGTTGCTTTGCGGCCAGGTGAGCTGCCTTTCGTAATTCTTTCCCTATTTTTGCTTCTTCTCTTTTCTTTCGTTGTTCCGTTTCTTTGCGCCACATGCCGATACTGTCGAGCATAGTGGGCGTGGTCTTATTCTTCTGGAGCGCTATTTCTAATGTTTTTATTTTATTTTCATTAAAGGAACCTATCAGTGGCCACTGACTTTCAGGGTTCTTTCTTGTATATTTATGCCATAGTTTAGTGTAAGCTATAGCGACTAGTCCATACTTAGTGAACATGTCCTTATTAGGGGTGCCCTCCAGTGGAGCTGGATGGTTCATCTCTAATAAGCGGTCCGGGCTAAACAGGCTACCAACCAGTGGGGAGAAGATAGGCATGACGGATTACAACGGGGACAAAAGTCTGCACTACCTATCTTATCACGGCGGGCAAAGACTAGACAGAATATTTCTATTCTCCGTTGTTTGCCGGCGGTGAATACCTCAAAACGAACCAATACCGAACAATCGGTCAATCAAAACAATCAGTGGGGAGAATAAGTGGGCACGAAAAGTTATCGTTACCTACTCTTTCTTTACCTGCAAAGAGAGACCTTGTTCTTCCCTGTTTGCAGAAAAAGAATCTCCAGACAATAATCCACGAACGACAGTTCGGGAAACAGTGGGGGAGGAAGATAGGCACGACGGATTACAACGGGGACAAAAGTCTGCGTTACCTATCCTTCACTGTTTGCAAAGAGAGAGCCTGTTGTTTTCTCCGTTTGCAGACAGCGAATCTCCAGAGGTTTCAACAAAGCGTAATACTAGTATTATCCAAACAAAACAATCTTTTCTCAATTCGTCGTGTTTACACGACCTTACCCGGACCGCATGGACGGTTTCCTGTCCTCTGGATCCAGCGCCCGATCGTCCTCTCTCCTTCGTGATGCCCGTGGCACTCCTGATGGTTCCCAGTCAGGACCGTAGATCACTCGAGAGAGGTCTGTTCAGAACTAGTGAAGGTCGGATGATCGGCTGTCAGACGAGGGTCTATCGGACACGAGCTCTTCCCGATCGTTGCAGTCGTTCACTCTGTCATCGGGACCTCTCCCACTGGATCCACGTGTCGCTGATGGGCCCCACGCTTTGGGACGCCAATTGTGGAAAAAGGTAGGGCTAGGACCTTTCTCAAGATTTGCCCGGCGCTAACCGCCCTCGTACCATTCAAGTTTACCAAGCAATGAGGCAGGCGCCGGAGACCAGAAGGCAGGAAACAGAAGTTTTATTCCGACGGAGCAGAACACATCAGATCAGACAACAAGGTATCGTCTCGAGGTGCTCTAACAGCCTCTCGGAGGCCTGGCCTCTTATACACTGGTTTATGGCATGTGACCTTTCTTTATTACAATCAGAACATTGTGACATAAAGGAAAAGACATCCCTGTAATTCTCGTGTCAATCCCACCCCCATGTATCCCCACAATAGAGGTCCTCAACCTGCTGATAAGAGGAGGGGGTCATCACGCAGCTGAGTGTTCCGTCGAGTCTTAGGATGTGTGCGCCTGATCAAATCACAGGGGGTGGGGAGGCCTGGATCAATAGAGGGTCCTTTTGAAGGAGAGCGACCTCGTGCAATAAGGGGCAGTAAATGATATCTGCCGGCTTAGGCGATGGCCTCAGACCTGTGTGGACAGCTGGACACGGGGAAAGGGGTCATCAAAGGAGTGGTATTCATGCCGCGAGGACAATCGGGCTGAGGGAAGGTTTATCAACAGAGGGGCATTCATAGGAGGAGAGGAGGTGCTGGTCAGGCGCTGGTGTGACTCCCAAGGACAGGGTCATGCAGAAGGGTTATGCTCATGAGGAGGAGGGAGGGGGAGCCAGGGTGCGTGGAGGATGCTTGCTGGGTCAGAGGGGCGTGCTGGCAATCGATCGTGGACAGGGAGACCATGATACCTAAAAATGGCTGCTGTGTATGTCGTACGTGGATGACAAGCTGGCGCAGATGATGTTTAGATTGCAAACTAAAATTCCACAGTACCACCCTTACTCATTGAAATTGACCCCAAGTTTGGAGATTTGGCATCCTCAGAGGCTGGAGCCGTAGCTCAAGGGGGTCTCTACGGAGATACTGTTTTTAAGGAGTTCAGAAAGTGTGTGGGTATTTTCCCTCTTTGGATAAGGCCCATGCTCTATTAAACAGATTTTTGCCTCAAAGCTTTTCTCTGGGATTAGTCATGGCAGGGAGCCGCATGGCTCGCTGTTTCTCACAAATACCCCTTCCCGAGTCCACAATCCAAGGCATGACCAGAGGCAGGGTACACAAGTTTTGGGTGTTTCTTCCCTTTCATAGAATACCCGCGGCACAGAGGGCCAGAGGCCACAACAGTGGAGGAAACACCCAAACCACATTTAACGGGAAGTGTTCCCTCTTCTTACTAAGGTTGGTAGATTTTGCCCACAACTGATGTGCTGTGACGAATTATGCCTGGTAACTCCAGACAGTGCAAGGTTGGCATATAGAGTTCTGTGGGTCCCCTGTGAAGACCATCCGTCTCGACCCCATTCCTTTTCAGAGCAAAATGCCAACCTCTTAAACGAGGAGGCACGGGCCCTGTCGGCAAAAGGTGCAGTAGTTCCCTCCTCTCTACACCCTAGGAGGATCCTGAGCATCATTTTTCTGGTGATTAAACAGGATGGCGGTCACTGCCCAGTGATCAATCTATGGAAATTCAACGAGTGTCTGGTGTTTCGCCACTACAAAATGGAAGGCATTCACTTGGTCAGAGATCTTCTGCGGCCGGGTGCCCGGTTGGTCCTAAAGCATACCGATCACACGGTTCTAATTTTCCCTCCACATCGCCCAGTCCTGCAGAGCCATATCTTTGAATTCACCTCTCTCCCGTTTGGCCTTTCCTCACCTCCTTGTGTTTCATCAAGGTACTCAGAGCAGGGATGGGTCCATATAGTCTATCTAATCGACATCCTGCTCAGAGATTAATGTCGGGTGTTATTGACAGAACATCTGTATCTGACAGTTCTTGCTGGAAAGCCTCAGCTTTGCCATAAATGAGAATTTCTTTTTTATTCTGAACCCATATCAATTGATTCATTTGTTGGGCTTTATCATGAACTCGGTGGCACCGCCTCGCGGTCTACCGTTGAGGAAATAGGAAAACCCCTGAAAAGAAGCCAGTGGTTGATCTATGTGTGGTATCTCCCACCCTGACCTTCTGTCACCCCCTACCCCGTCCCTCGCCTCTTGGTGCACTCCGCGGTGACGCGATAGAATGCCACCGCCGCGAGCGTTCGGGGGTGAGCGCCTACAGAGAAAGGGCTGAGAGACGTCGTGAGCCAGCCTGTCACCTGTGGCTGGGGTCGTGTGTCAGTTCCTAATTAAGTTGCCGTTGGCACCAATAAAGCCTGTGTTACTCCTCATCTGGCTGCTGGTTCTTTTATCCCTTTTCACACTATGGCTGGAAGTATTGACGCCCTTCACGAAAGGGATATTGAGGAAGGATCGTGAGCATGGCAGACCTAAATATGAACTGGTCAGAGAGGGCATGGGAGCCGCAATCTTAGACCACCCTTCTTAATTGGTGCCAATGTACAAGTTCTGTTAGCTGAAGTGCCAGGCGTAGCTCGGGATCTGGGGTGGGAACATGAGTGGTACAGCACGCAGCTTGGTGTCTTGGAGCGGGCGGGAGACACAGTTTCAAATGTTATGACCTATATTGTTTAAATAGAATATGTAGCCACGAGCAGGTTGGTGGAGATGATATATTTCAGGAGCCTGTTCATCATCCATCTGATGCTACAGAAACCTAAGTTGACGCTGTATGTATGGAATTGATGATATGTCACTTCTTGTAAAAGACCAATAAAAACAGTTTAAAAAAATCCAAAATAACTATGGGCGACCCTGGCCAAAGCAACCACCTCAGTGCGCCAACTTGTGAGATTGTTCAGCGTCCTCTCTTTGTCAACACAGACCATCGTCCTGGGTCCTTTGCACCACAGAGCCCTCTAGAGGTTGGAGGCATAACTCATGAAAGTCCTTACAGATTCACAGAAAGTACTCTTGTCATTTAAAGCAAAGAAGGAGACAGCTTGGTGGCTCTCCCACATGTCACTGGCCCCTTGACGCACCGTGCTGGACCAAGGACAGCATCAGTGCCAAGTCCCCCTAAAGATGGCAGCGGATTGGCACGAGACACCTGTCAGACGTAAGCTTCTGTAGGTTGAAGATGGAGATATTCAAGTCGATCGCAATGTGCTGTGGTACGTTCACCATCGATCTCTTCACCTCAATGTTGGATCACCGGTTACCACGATACTACAGTTGGAATCTTGACCCAAATGTGGGAGCAATGACGCCTTCCTGCAGAATTCGACCAAGGAAAAAGGGCTATGGTTTTCCACCTTTCTAGATGATAAGGCAGATCTCAGCACAGGTGTGGCGACTACACACAGACCTGGTAGTGGTGACACCGATCAGGACATCTCAAGCGTGGTTTCCAGTTATAATGAAACTTTCTCCAATAAGTCAAACCCTTCTCCCAGTTCTGCTACTGCATCCACCAAGGAGCATGCATCATCGAGTAATGAACGGCAGGTTCATCTTATGGTTCGGAGGATTACAGGGAAAGATGGAAAATCCAAGGACATATGTGCCTAGCTCAGTCACTCCTATCTAAAGGCTCTGCTGATGCAACAATTAGACAATACACATTGGAATGGTCGAGATGAATGGCTTGGTGCTTGCTGAGGAACCAGGGGCCCGTGGGGACAGAAGTGGTCGATATACAGGATTTTTTGGCTAGCGTGCCCTCCGACCAAATGGAGTGCAGGTCGGTGAATACCTTTATGATCAGCAATCTCAACGAGGCACTCCACTATCGAGCACCAACCAGTGGATGAACACCTGATACTTAGTGAGCTATTGTGGTGTATTTGTCTCTCATTAACTCCAGAGTCTTGGTACTCCTCACTATGGGATGCGAATAGGGTTTTCAATCCCTTCCTCTCAGGGCAGAATAACAAGGGACATATTTATCAATGGTTGCATTGCAACGTGATGCAGAAGCGACGCAACCCTTGAAATGCGATGTTATCAAAGCACCAAGGCCACCTTGTGGGGCCCTGAGTGGATTGATAAATCTCGACTAACGCAACGCAGCACAAATCACTGCGTTGCATTCCTCTGCCCCAGAGAGGCATTCCATGGGCGTTGCGTGGGTGTGTCCACCAATCGCCCATGGATTTTGACGCATTCCCAGATTCCCCATGACTGGTAGACCTGGGTAAGCGCCAACATGCGACACCTTCCTAGGGTAGGCGTCATGAGGAGAAATATCGTATTTCTCCTTGTTACTTCCTCTCACTGGGTTGTTTTTGTGCAGGAACGTGCCGTTTCCTGCACAAAAACAACCCTGCTTCCAATGCAACGTGCCAGGGTGGCTGCGTTGGCGCTAGGGAGCTCATTGCTTAGAGACCGGCGGTGATAGGCGCTATACAAGCAATCCCTAACATAACATAACACAACATAACATAACATTGTGCGCCTGCACTGGTAAAAGGAAGGAATGCGCAGCGTTGTGATAAATATGGCACATTGCTGCCCTGTAACGCAGCGCAAGGAGAGGACTTGCTTCACTGCAATTCATTTTGATCAATATGGCCCTAAATATCTAGAACTGTCTGGCAAGTATCCATGATCCTGCGCTTAGTCTCAAGCAGAAGTGTCATAGACGTCTGAGCTCTCAACCTAACAAGTAGGGTATTTACCCCGATGCGGTAACTCTTCAAATACCCAGAAGGACAAAATGTGGTTCTAGAATTGTATCATACCTGGCATTTAGGGATTTCCCAAAATGGTGCGTGGTAAAATGAATAAAGGCAAGCAATAGAATAACAGAGGAACCTCGCCCTCCAGGTGAGAGGCAATTGCTCAGTGCCATAAAAAAACCCATACGGCGGTTTCATCCCCGACCACAGCTAGATGGGTTCACCGGGCCATGCAGGAAGCTGCGATCGAGACTAAAGAGTACGGTGCAGACTCGACTAGAGACACTACAGCACCGAAAGCCTTCTCACTGGGTGCTGGATGAGAGGACACTCTTAATGCTGCAGACTGGTCTTCAGATTCAACCTTTAAGAGGTTTTACTTTAAAGCGGTCGCTGATGTGCTACTCTGAGACTCAATATGCCTCAAATTACCATAATCCTCGCTTCCAGTCCGGGCATAGATGGAAAATATCCTTACTAACGTAACTGAATGTTTCAATTCTATTAAAGACACGGAGGCAAGGATTATCCCACCAAAGGACTGAAGGTCATTCACCCCACATGGGGACATTAAATGGACAGATGTAAACATGAAAATGTGGACAGTAGGTAATTTAGATTGTTGCTGATAGATGTTTCATATATAGGATTAGGTAAATGAAAGCATGAACAAGGCTATGGAGTTATCAATGTATGCCTGCATAACATCTAATTACTGGTACATCTGCATTGTTAATAATCAAAATGAAAATGGATTTTATAATTGCGGAGACAGTGAAAAGCCCTGTTATTTTCAGGAAATGAAACAACTAAACAGGATTAACTGGATCAACTGTATTGGTGCTCATTGCTGGAAGAATGAGGGTCATGGAAAGTGTTGAGGGACTATTATGGACTGTGAAGCATTGTGATTTGATGAATCTGCCTTTGCACCTTTGCCCAAGTTTTTATGGATTATTTATAAACAACAAGAGAGTGAGGAAAGGAATAAATGGGGTTACGTCCTCTTCCACAAGTAAGTTAACAATAAACAACTTGGACAAGCCCACAAAGAAATGGGGTCACTTTAGGTGACGCATTAATTTGTACAGAAGCACAGACATCCAGTGGATGTATAAGAAGACCCCTCACCCACCAACCTAGTTGGTGGCATGCGTCATCATTGGGGTCCAAGCTGGGCTGCCAAATGCAACCCAGCTGTGCTACAACGCCTGATTACAGTGGAGCGGGTATTGTGATGTGAAGGGAGTGCTCTATGTGATGTGACAAGTATTATAAATGTCTCTAAGAAGTGCCCTTATGAAAAACTGTAATAAAAGGGTCTTAGGACATGGTTAAAAACATAGGCGGGATATAGGCGGGAAGATAAAAATTGTACTTGAATATCTCTAGAATAAAGGTCAACTAGTTTCAGCCTTCAACGGGGTTCGTGTGGCTTTCCTCAGGACCAATGTGAAGTGGCTAAAAAGGTGAAGTACCCCCTAACGTGAAAATATCAGCACACGTACTAAAGTGTGATGTGAGTGTGGTAGGTACGTTGTACTTACAGACCAATGAAAGGTAGGTATTTTAACCCTTTATTAAGCGGCCATACTGATCCTGCAAAGGGGATTCACCTATAGTCGCACATTCGTCAAGGAATGGTTCCCTCGTCTCAAACCTGCATTGCTCTTGGTCAGGATCTCGCCGGAGACCCCTTCCTTGACTTTATTCCGTAGACTGTTGATTGATCATTGATGAGTGATAATGGTTCATTATAGGTGGTGTCTCTGGAAGGCTGCTAGGACTGGAACAGTCAATTACATATCAGTGAATACCTCAATTACATTGTTACATTGTTCCCCAGTGGTAGACGGACCGGGAGGGTCGGCCGAGGACAAGGGGAGAGGTCTCCGGGGAGAGCCGTCTCCAACGATCGTACAGACAAGTATCTCCCCCCCCCACAGATGTACACCACACAAGGATACGGTTCAACGTTACTTTATAAGCAATTCTTTAAGTACGGTGAGATGGTACAAGGAGGTCTGGACTCAGGGGTCCCCTCTATTCTAGTCTCTTGGTTGGGAAAGGGGTAGCGGGACAGTCTCGTTACCAATCTGGTAGATGAAATAGCTCACAATCTTCGAGCTCGGCGTTCTAGATGATCGGGCCGCGGCGGAGCCTGCAGGTCCCGAGATGGTTGAAGGTAGCGACGGTCCGCGGCGGAGCCAGCAGGTCCCGATGAAGGTGGTGGTTACAAACGGTCCGCGGCCACGCCAGCAGGTCCCGACGACGATGAAGGTTTCAGAAGGTTGCGGCAGCGCCAGCAGGCAGGTCGATAGTTCGCAAGGCAGGGCTACGGCAGCGCCAGTAGTCCGTCAAGGATGAGTTCTTCACTGCGTCTCTCGACTCCAGGATACAACTGCCTTCCTGCTCTGGAGCTGCCCCAGTTATAGGTCTGGCCCCCTTTGATGTCCGGACCCTCGCACCTGGAGGTCGGGAGGTCCGGGATGAGGGAGTCCAGACACCCAGCAGGGGGGTGGAGCCAGCGCCTGGGGGAGCTGGGGGCGATCGGCACCTGGCGGGGGAGAGCCATCGACACTCCTTTCTCCCATTGACCTGCCAAGTGGTCCGTTCACCTCCTGGGTGAATGGTGGTGCCGGGATGTCGGGGCCTGGCCAGGCCCAGGGTTAGGGTCGATCGGAGGCCACGCGGCCTCGTGGTGCAATGTCCAAGATGGCGCCCAGGCCGGGCGAGGGGGCCGGTAGTGAACCGGGCCCATGATGCAGGGATGTCCGGGGGCAGAGGTCCCGTATGAGACGGGGAGCGGGTGGTTACTGTGGGTTACACCTGGAGGGCCGGGCTCTGGCCTTGTCATGCGGGGAGGGAGCAAGCCCTTCACGTGGCCTGTCCAACATGCGTCCCCCCCAGCTGAAGGCGGGGAGAGTCACCCATCCTCTTGGGGACTCTCCTCGTCGAGGCGGAAAAAGCGTGACAGGCCATCTGCGTTGGCGTGGTCTTGCCCAGGTCGATGTTCCACAGTGAAGTCCATCCCCTGCAGGGAGATGGACCAACGCAGTAGTTTCGGGTTTTCCCCCCGCATCTGCATTAGCCACTGCAAGGGCCGATGATCGGTCTGTACCCGGAAGTGGGTGCCGAAGAGATAAGGCCGGAGCTTTTTGAGGGCCCACACCACAGCGAAGGCCTCCCTCTCGATGGTGCTCCAGCGTTGTTCTCGGGCCAGCAGCCGTCTGCTGATGAAAGCCACTGGCTGGTCCAGTCCTTCGGGGTTCAACTGGGAAAGGACCGCCCCAATGCCATGGTCGGAGGCATCCGTTTGGACGATAAATTCCCGACTGTAGTCGGGGGCCTGGAGCACAGGGGCAGAGCACATGGCGGCCTTCAGCTTCTCGAAGGCCGCTTGACAGTCTGGGGTCCAGTTGACCTTCTTTGGTTGGTTTTTGGATGTGAGTTCCGTGAGGGGCCCCACAATGCTGCCATAGTCCCTCACGAACCGCCTGTAGTAGCCTGTGAGTCCCAAGAAGGCCCGGACCTCGGTCTGGGTGATGGGGGGCTGCCAAGACTGAATGGCAGCGATCTTGAGTTGCAGAGGGGCCACCAGACCGCTTCCCACCTGGTGCCCGAGATAGGTCACGGACCCTTGGCCAATTTGGCATTTGCTGGCCTTGATCGTGAGGCCAGCTCGCTGGAGGGCCTGTAGCACCTCTCGGAGGTGGTGGAGGTGGTCGGACCAGTGGCGGCTGTACACAGCGATATCGTCCAGGTAGGCGGCGCTGAATTCTTCGAGTCCCGCCAGGACCTGGTTTACTAGCCGCTGAAATGTTGCTGGGGCATTCTTCATGCCGAATGGCATGACCTTGAAGTGATAGTGGCCATCAGGGGTGGAGAAGGCAGATCGTTCTTGGGCCCGGGGTGTGAGACCGATCTGCCAGTAGCCCGCTGTCAGGTCGAAGATGCTGAGGTAGCGGGCAGCTCCCATGCGGTCGATTAGTTCATCTGCTCGGGGAATGGGGTGTGCGTCTGTTCTGGTGACCGCATTCAAGCCCCGGTAGTCGACGCAGAACCGGAGCTCAGGCGTGGTGCCGGGGGCGGCCGCTTTGGGGACCAGTACCACTGGGCTGGCCCAGGGGCTGTCTGAGGGCTCGATGACCCCGAGCGTGAGCATCTTGGACACCTCCTCTTGGATGCAAGCCCGTACCCGATCTGGTACGCGGTAGGCCCGATGGCGGATAGGGGGACTGTCTCCAGTGTCCACGTCGTGTAAACACCAGGGGGTGACCCCTGGGGTGAGGGAGAACAGGGGGGCGAACTGCAGCAGGAGGTCTCGGCAGCCTTGGCGTTGTTCCAGGGTGAGGGCCTCCGAGAGTCGGACCCCATCCACGGAGCCGTCCTTCTCCCGAGTCCGGAGGAGGTCCGGGAGGGGTTCGGAGTCCTCCTCGGCTCCATTGTCTGTTGCCATCAGGAGGCTGAGCTCTGAGCGCACAAAGTGGGGTTTCAGTCTATTGGCGTGGAGGACCCGGAGAGGGTTCCGTGAAGACTCCATATCGATGAGATAGGTGACAGGGCTTTTGCGCTCGACTACTTTGAAGGGCCCCGTCCACTTGTCTTGCAGGGCACACGGCTCGGTGGGAGACATTACCCACACTTGTTGGCCAGGTTCAAATTCGATGGAGGAGGCATTTTGATCGTACCACCTTTTCATGTCTTCCTGACTGGCCTCCAAGTTTGCTTTTGCCATCTCTCTGAACCGTCTGGTCTGGTTGCGGAGGGTTAGGAGGTATTTGAAAACATCTGGAGGGTTCTTTAGAGGGGGCATTTCCCAACCTTCTTTGACTAGGCTGAGCGGCCCTCGCACAGGGTGTCCATACAAGAGTTCGAACGGGCTGAAGCCGAGGGACTTCTCGGTAGGCAAAGAGGAGGCACGGCAGTAGCACATCCCACTGGCGACGGAGGGGCTCTTCCAACCCCCCAATCATCCCTTTGAGCGTGCGGTTGAACCGCTCAACTAGTCCGTTTCCTTGAGGGTGATAGGGGGTCATGAATCGGTAGGTGACCCCACACTGTTGCCAGAGGGACTTCATGTATTTTGAAATAAAGTTTGTGCCCCTGTCGCTGACGACTTCTCGGGGGAAGCCCACCCGGGAGAAGATCCCCATCAAGGCCCGGCCGACTACCGGGGCTGTCACGGTTCGCAGGGGAACAGCCTCGGGGTAGCGGGTGGCGTGGTCCACCAGGACCAGGATGAACCGATGCCCTTGCGCTGTACGGGGGTCCGGGGGCCCCACAATGTCTATCCCCACCCTCTCGAACGGGGTGGTGACCACTGGAAAAGGTTGCAGAGGAGCTTTGAGCTTGCGGCCGCTCTTCCCGCTGGCCTGGCACGTGGGGCAAGATCGGCAGTGCTGGATTACGTCGTTCCTCATCTTGGGCCAGAAAAAGTGGGTCACCAGGCGACTGTAGGTTTTGTCCTGACCCAGGTGGCCGGCCAGGGGGACATCGTGGGCCAGGTTTAGCAAGAAGTCTCTGAAGCGGAGGGGCACCACTAGCACTCGACTGGCCCCTAACTCTGCGATTCTCTGTTAGCTGTACAACAGGTCATTGTCCCAATAAACCCAATGGGTTCCGGAGGTATCCCCCGCACTCTGGGCGAGGGCTTGTTGGCGGAGTCCCTCGAGGGAGGGACAGGTCTTCTGCTCGTGGCGAAACTGTTCCTGGGTGGGCCCCCCCTCCTGACGCCACTGAGCCAGGTCGGGAAGGTCCTGAGGTTGAACGAGCCCCTCTGGAGTTTGCTCTGGGGGGACGGCCCGGTCGGTGTCTTCTACTGGGGCGACCGGGGGAGGAGGTGCTGGCCACTCAGGTTCTTCGGGTCGGGGGATGGCACGGGCAGCCATGGACCGGGTGGTTACGCACGCCCAGTCCGGGATGCCCAACATCCCCAGGTGCTCTCTTCTCTCTACGGCGGCCCACGGGGAACTCTCAAGATCATTTCCCAGGAGACAGTCTACGGGGGCATCATCTCGGGCCGTCACTTTCAACATGCCGGAGACTCCTTCCCACTCGAAGGGGACGCAGGCCATCTGACATAGACTCTCCGAATTGTCGGCTGAACGGACAGGGCAGAGAACGTTCGGCAGGATCTGTTCTGGGGTCACCAGGTGACAGCGGACGGCTGTTACACTGGCCCCGGTGTCACGTAGGGCTTCGGCCCTGCGTCCATTAATGTTCACCCACTGACTGTACTTCCGGGTGTTGGCGGGCAGGGGGACCCGCGGGACCATGTCTTTTCCCCCTAGGCACGCTAGAACCATGGCGGCTGGTTCCCACTCTTGGTGTTCTTGCTCGCACTCCTCTTGTTCTTCGGAGGTTTGTTCTTCCCCCAGGGCGGCGGCAGCCATCTGGCGGGGTCTCGGAGTCTGACTCTGTGGACAATTCGGGTCGTTTGCGTAGTGGCCGACTCGCTGGCATCGGTGACACGTGACATTGGCTCTGTATCCCGCCCGCGCCGGGGTGTTGCCCCGGTTGGCCGGGGGTGGGGTGCTGGTAGCGGGAACGGCCGGGGCGTTGTCTCTTCCTCGTCCCTGGCCCCCTCCTCCTCCTCGGGGACGGAGCTGACCGTGGTTGTTCCGGTTCTGTTCATGTGACCCATTTCGGCCTACTCGGGTAATTTTCCACCGGTCAGCCTCGGCGGCGAGCTGCCGTGGATCAGTCAGTTTACTGTCGAGGAGGTGCTGCCTGAGCTCGACGAAGCAGTTGTTTGATAGATGCTCCCATACCATGAGATTGAAGAGTTGCTCGTAGGTCGTTACGTTGCTTCCCTTGATCCAACCCTCGAAGGCTCGGCTGAAATAGTTCACGTATTCCACCCAAGTGGTACCCGGGATTCGGGTGCAATCTCGGAACCTCTGGCGGTACATCTCGGGTGTGAGCCCATAGCGGGTGAGGAGGGTAGCTTTCATGTGGTCATAGGAGGTCATCAGATGGTCTGGGAGCTGTAGTAGGGCATCGCGGCCCTCATTGACGAACCTCCCCCATAGACCGGCTCCCCAGTCGCTTCGATCGATCCGGTGGGAGGTCATAGCGATCTCGTAGGCCTTGAACCATTGCTGTATGTCGTCATCTCGGAAATATTCTCGAACGACATCCTTGGGGATGTGTACCTTCTTTTCTGTTGCCCCCGGGGTGTGCGGTTGCTCGGGCACCCCTAATTCTTTGTTCTGCTTGCGTAAGTCTATCTCAGCTAGTTTGCGCTCGTGTTCATACGCCAGCCTCTTCTCTTCGAGTTCTCTTTGTCTCTGTTTCTCTTCCCGTTCTTCTCGGAGCCGCAGATGTTCTAGGTTCAGTTTTTGTTCGGCTAATTTGAGTTCGCCATCCATTTTGAGCCGGGCCATTTCTAGTTCATGTAGTCGGTTTCTTTCTCGTTCTTGGATCTCATCTTGCGAGAGACCCGTTCTTCGCTCCTCGGGAGCCGTGGTGTCTTTCTCTGTTGCTGCGACATTTTGGTCCGGGGGTCTGACGGCCCCGGTTTCTGCCCATGACTCAATGGCGTGCTTGAAATCGTCCTTAGTACTCAGACCGGTGGTAGCGATACCTAGTTCAATGCAAAATTGTTTCAACTCACGATGGCTGTATTCTTCCAATTTCTCCATCTGGAATCTTTCGGTGGATCCGCTTTCTTTGGTTGACATTGTGGTTTTGTCGTGGGGTGAGCTACTCTCTGTACGATTACGCGTTGATTCGGATCGCGCCGCTGGCCACCAATGTTAGACGGACCGGGAGGGTCGGCCGAGGACAAGGGGAGAGGTCTCCGGGGAGAGCCGTCTCCAACGATCGTACAGACAAGTATCTTCCCCCCCCACAGATGTACACCACACAAGGATACGGTTCAACGTTACTTTATAAGCAATTCTTTAAGTACGGTGAGATGGTACAAGGAGGTCTGGACTCAGGGGTCCCCTCTATTCTAGTCTCTTGGTTGGGAAAGGGGTAGCGGGACAGTCTCGTTACCAATCTGGTAGATGAAATAGCTCACAATCCTCGAGCTCGGCGTTCTAGATGATCGGGCCGCGGCGGAGCCTGCAGGTCCCGAGATGGTTGAAGGTAGCGACGGTCCGCGGCGGAGCCAGCAGGTCCCGATGAAGGTGGTGGTTACAAACGGTCCGCGGCCACGCCAGCAGGTCCCGACGACGATGAAGGTTTCAGAAGGTTGCGTCAGCGCCAGCAGGCAGGTCGATAGTTCGCAAGGCAGGGCTATGGCAGCGCCAGTAGTCCGTCAAGGATGAGTTCTTCACTGCGTCTCTCGACTCCAGGATACAACTGCCTTCCTGCTCTGGAGCTGCCCCAGTTATAGGTCTGGCCCCCTTTGATGTCCGGACCCTCGCACTTGGAGGTCGGGAGGTCCGGGATGAGGGAGTCCAGACACCCATAGGGGGGTGGAGCCAGCGCCTGGGGGAGCTGGGGGCGATCGGCACCTGGCGGGGGAGAGCCATCGACACTCCTTTCTCCCATTGACCTGCCAAGTGGTCCGTTCACCTCCTGGGTGGATGGTGGTGCCGGGATGTCGGGGCCTGGCCAGGCCCAGGGTTAGGGTCGATCGGAGGCCACGCGGCCTCGTGGTGCAATGTCCAAGATGGCGCCCAGGCCGGGCGAGGGGGCCGGTAGTGAACCGGGCCCATGATGCAGGGATGTCCGGGGGCAGAGGTCCCGTATGAGACGGGGAGCGGGTGGTTACTGTGGATTACACCTGGAGGGCCGGGCTCGGGCCTTGTCATGCGGGGAGGGAGCAAGCCCTTCACGTGGCCTGTCCAACACCCAGCATGTGATTTAATACACCTAAGCATTTCTGTCCTTTCATAGACCCAAAACTGTTATAAAAAGTTCCTATTTTTAAGAACATTTTAAAATAATTCACTTATGTGCTATTTCATCAAACCTTTCCAGATATTTAACCAATTAGTTAATGCACACTGTCACCAATCATCTTCTTTCAAGTTACCCTTAGAGAGAAACTACCTCCCTTGTGTAAAAATGCATTTATATGTGTCTCTGACAAAGGTGCTGGCTCTATTTGCTTTAAACGGCACCACTGACCAGTTTCCCCACGTTCTAAAGCGAATTTCCACTAGTCAACTATACATTATTTTATTTTTTAATTACCTTTATTGCCTACATTGCTTTAAAGGGCTTTTGCCTTTTCATGTTCGTAAAATCCTCCAATGAGGGTTCCTATCTTGGCGTAAATATGTTTCTAAATACCCTCTATTTCTGACCAGTGACGGTCACAATGTGCTTTAAAATACAATGTTTCTTATGGATACTGGAAATCAATTTAGAAGAGAACAACAAGGAGACCAGCAATGGGGGGTTTCATCATTCTGAAACTATGAACACTTGAAATTGCTAGAAAACAGTAAAACATGCTTAAACAAACACTACATAAAACAAACAAGCATTTGCAATGCAATAGGCCTCGCATTAGGAAAGTTTGAGCTGTTGGTCTTGTAAATTACAAATCTTTTATTTATGTGTTTGTTTTGAACATAGCGAAATGAATATCTTTGTCATTAACAATGCAAATACTTTTAACTTTTACAAATGTGACACCTTTAGCATTTGTAATGCAATATGTTTTGTATTTACGTGACTTAGATGTATTGATATTACAAATAGCAATGTCTTTTATTTTTTTTAAATAATTAATACTTAAATAAAAGTTAATGTAAATTATAATAGCAATAGCTTAAACATTAGTAAATAACTTTTGTGAAGATTGTGTTCAGTGTATTTTATTGTGGCGAAAATCCAAGAACAGAAGTGAAATATTAACATCTTTTTGTGACATTTGTAATAAAGCTTGAAACATTGAACATATTTGAACCAGTTGTTGTTAAATGGTTGCACAAATTGATGCTGTGGTGGCGCCGAGTGATGTTGTGGGGGCGACGAGTGATGCTGTGGCGTTCAGTGATGCTGTGGTAGTGCATAGTGATGTTGTGGTGCCCCTGAGTGATGTTGTGGTGCCCCTGAGTGATGCTGTGGTACCCCTGAGTAATGCTGTGGTGATGCGATAGATAGAGTGCGATAGATAGAGTGAGGGTGACAGATAGATAGATAGAGTGAGGACGATAGATAGATAGAGTGAGGGCGATAGATAGAGGGTGATAGAGTGATGTCGATAGATAGATAGAGTGAGGGCAATAGATAGATAGAGCGAGGGTGATAGATAGATAGAGAGAGGGCGATAGATAGATAGATAGATAGATAGATAGATAGATAGATAGATAGATAGATAGATAGAGTGAGGGCGATAGATAGATAGAGAGAGGCGATAGATAGATAGATAGATAGATAGATAGATAGATAGATAGATAAATAGATAGATAGATAGATAGATAGATAGATAGAGTGAGGGCGATAGAGAGATAGAGTGACGGCGATAGATAGAGTGAGGGCGATAGATAGATAGATAGAGTGAGGGCGATAGATAGAGTGAGGGTGATAGATAGATAGAGTGAGGGCGATAGATAGATAGAGTGAGGGCGATAGATAGAGTGAGGGCGATAGATAGATAGAGTGAGGGCGATAGATAGAGTGAGGGCGATAGATAGATAGAGGGAGGGGGCGATAGATAGAGGGCAATAGATAGATAGAGTGAGGGCGATAGATAGAGTGAGGGCGATAGATAGATAGAGAGAGGGCGATAGATAGATAGGAGGGCGATAAATAGAGTGAGAGCGATAGATAGAGTGAGGGCGATAGATAGATAGAGTGAGGGCGATAGATAGAGTGAGGGTGATAGATAGATAGATACATAAATAGAGTGAGGGCGATAGATAGTTAGAGTGAGGGCGACCGATAGATAGAGTGAGGGCGATAGATATAAATAATCCCATCACAAACATAAACACCTAATAAACAAAAATGCCTGATTATTGAAAAAGAATAGACCAAGATATTAGATTTGTGCAAATACAATAAACAGAAGCAAGACAGTGAAGGGGCAGGAGAGAGCGAGATGGAAATAGAGGAAGAGTGGAGAGGCCAAGACAGTGAAGGGGCAGGAGAGAGTGAGACAGAAATAGAGGAAGAGTGGAGAGGCCAAGACAGTGAAGGGGCAGGAGAGAGTGAGACAGAAATAGAGGAAGAGTGGAGAGGCGAAGACAGTGAAGGGGTAGGAGAGAGTGAGACAAAGAGTGGAGAGTCCAAGACAGTGAAGGGGCAGGAGAGAGTAAAACATATATAGAGGAAGAGTGGAGAAGCCAAGACAGTGAAGGGGCAGGAGAGAGTGAGACGGAAACAGAGGAAGAGTGGAGAGGCCAAGAAGGTGAAGGGGCAGGAGAGAGTGAGACGGAAACAAAGGAAGAGTGGAGAGGCCAAGACAGGGAAGGGGCAGGAGAGAGTGAGACAGAAATAGAGGAAGAGTGGAGGGGCCAAGACAGTGAAGGGGCAGGAGAGAGTGAAACAGAAATAGAGGAAGAGTGGAGAGGCCAAGACAGTGAAGGGGCAGAAGAGAGTGAGACGGAAATAGAGGAAGAGTGGAGAGGCAAGACAGTGAAGGGGCAGGAGAGAGTGAGACGGAAACAGAGGAAGAGTGGAGAGGCCAAGACAGGGAAGGGGCAGGAGAGAGTGAGACAGAAATAGAGGAAAAGTGGAGAGGCCAAGACAGTGAAGGGGCAGGAGAGAGTCAGACAGAAATAGAGGAAGAGTGGAGAGGTTAAGACAGTGAAGGGGCAGGAGAGAGTGAGACGGAAACAAAGGAAGAGTGGAGAGGCAAGACAGTGAAGGGGCAGGAGAGAGTGAGACGGAAATAGAGGAAGAGTGGAGAGGTTAAGACAGTGAAGGGGCAGGAGAGAGTGAGACGGAAATAGAGGAAGAGTGGAGAGGTTAAGACAGTGAAGGGGCAGGAGAGAGTGAGACGGAAACAAAGGAAGAGTGGAGAGGCCAAGACAGTGAAGGGGCAGGAGAGAGTGAGACGGAAATAGAGGAAGAGTGGAGAGGCCAAGACAGTGAAGGGGCAGGAGAGAGTGAGACGGAAATAGAGGAAGAGTGGAGAGGCCAAGACAGTGAAGGGGCAGGAGAGAGTGAGACGGAAACAGAGGAAGAGTGGAGAGCCCAAGACAGTGAAGGGGCAGGAGAGAGTCAGACAGAAATAGAGGAAGAGTGGATAGGCCAAGACAGTGAAGGGGCAGGAGAGAGTGAGACGGAAACAGAGGAAGAGTGGAGCGCCCAAGACAGTGAAGGGGCAGGAGAGAGTCAGACAGAAATAGAGGAAGAGTGGATAGGCCAAGACAGTGAAGGGGTAGGAGAGAGTCAGACAGAAACGAAAGGCACATGGCGAATTGCGAACAAATGTGAACATTAACAATGCAAAAATATAACAAAGCAAGGCGAAGTTGTGGTGTGCATGGACCTACACTGCATGCAGCTCTGGGTGAAAAAAGGCCATTAATTCAGATGCAGTATGAAAATGACTGATGATATATTGCGTACATTAATGAATATGGTTAAATATAAAGTTAAGCTAACACAATATAAATGCCCCACCCTATTAAAAATAGAACGGTGAAATATAGTGGAAGAATTTTTTTTTAAAAGAATTAAATTGTATCAACTTAAGACGTAAAATGGCACCATCTAAAAAAAAATACTACCTCACAGACATCCTTTAAGAAGGGCATTGCATCTTGCAAATGCTCGCGAAGTTGCTGCTCAACTCGATTTTTCTGGCAAAGTCAAGACAGAACAGGAAGCAAAGCACAGGTTAAGATGGATTCCAAACAAGAGAAGAGGCATCATGCACATCAGCAGTCAGCGTTAGTACACAGACCAAAGAAAGCTGCACACAGCTGTTGCAATGCTGGCATTAAAAGTTGTAAACGCATTGCACTACACACGTAAAATAAACAAGACGCATCCAAATTTGTCCAGAACTTCTTATATTCCAAAACTTCCTTGCTCTATTCAACATCAGTCAAAAGGCTTGTTGATGCTAGCTTTATCCGTCTGTGGAACCTGTAAGCGTGTTTGTCACTGCTTTCTATCAGGGTGAGTTATTCCCGAATTTAGGGGTCACGTGACAGCTTGAAAACACTTCAGAAGGAAGAAACGTTAGACTGCTCCCAAGAACAAAGCATCTTTGCTGCAAAGGTCGAAAGCTCGAAGACTCTGAAGCAATTCCATAGTTAGTGTCTCAGCTGTTTAAAACAAGCCATAGTTGCTGCTTATTTATGTTACGCAACTAACAAGCATTGACGATGCCAATAATACTGACTTGTAGGCATGATATTACTTGTTATATCATATTTCTGGATGCAATGACAGAAACAGCAACACACAAGTCGGGTATAACACTATGCTGAGCACAGATTTGTAGTTTACGTGATTTTAAACCACGCCCTTAAGTACATTGCCTACGCCCCTTTAGGAGATCTCCCAGTTTTTTTATCCCACTTAAAGCTCTGCCTTCTCATCTGTCACTATAGCTTGCACTCTCCCTTGGCGCATATTCCCATTAACTTTTTCCCAGCACCAGTAAGCGAGGTAGGGAACGTTTAAGGGCAGCCAAAGTAACAGGAGGGCTAGCACTCTCCAGGCTCCATCCGCCTTTCCCGAGCAGTGGTGAAGCATGTGTACTCCAGTGAACATCCAGCTGTGCGCTGGATCACACCTCCCCCATGCCTCAGCTCCCTGCTCCTGGCTGGTTATTGCTCCGCTTGGTGTGGCTCGGCACATTCCTATCAGCAGGTGACAGGGGATAATAATATGGCGCAAATAGTATGGAACCCATAAATGTTTCATTCCACACTGCTATGTTAGATATAGTATGGCACTGAACTACAGTAGCTCTAATATCTGACAAAAGCATTGTGCACTGAATATCTTTCAAAAGAATTCCGCACCATTGCAATTATTTATAGGATCGACAGTATTGTGACAAACTGGGTCCGGGATCGGGTGCTTCACACTGCCAGGAGTTATTTATTTATTTATTTATTTATTGGCATTTATAAAGCACAGCATATACCCTAGGGTGTCTTGGCGCTGATTAATTTGCCAGCTTGATGTTAAATAAGCTGCCTTGCTCAGACCTCTATTCTATACCGAGAACTTATTTATTGAACAGCCAGGTTTTCAGTTTTTTGCGGAATGTCCTGGGGTAGAGTATTCCAAAGTTTGGAAGCTGCTACCACAAACTGTCGGTCTCCCCACATCACTGTTCTGGTGCGAGGTACCGTTAGTTGGTTGCTGTTGGTGGAGCGCAACTGGCGTATAGGAGTTAGAAATAGAAGAAACAAAGGACAACAGATAGAAAAGCCACACAGCCGCGCTGTGAACAAAAGAACGGCACTAAAGAACAGCTTCAGTCCCGCAGAGTAATTAATATGTACCAACATGTGGGGTGAAGCGGGTATCGTGCTAATGAAGACGAATGTGCGCGAAGAGTTCCGAACAGCTGTTCAGAATTGCAAACAAACTTGCAGTGTGAAAGATTAAAATACTACTCCTGTTGTCTGCGATGACCGACCAGGAGGAACACGGGAGGAGGGGCCATCACGTGCGCTGTGCGAGGAGCATTAACTATTCAGAGCGAGAAATATCTATTTTTGTCTGATCTCTGCTCAGCCTCTTTGGCATTCACGCCCATGTGGAATGCAGGGGATGGTTAGCTATGTCTAGGGGAGGAACCTGGTCTTTGTAAATGCGATAAACACCTGTAGGGGGACTACTGTAAGTGTAACAAGCTCTTGGCATTGCTGTGGGTAGGGGGGGAGGAGAAATACGAGACACAGCCTGGTTGCCGTGAAGTGTGAAGCAGTGGGTGGGGGAGGAGAAATGGGAGACACGGCCTGGCGGCCGTAAAGTGTGAAGCAGTGGGCGGGGGAGCCCTTTGAAGTGAAGCTCTCGGAGGCAGGCGGCTCGGGAGCGAGGGAAAAGCGCGTGCTTGTGTTCACGTGAACTGTCGGAAATCCGCCCGATGGTTTGAGAACTTATTTTGCCCACTAAAATTCTCCCCTATCCATTCCTTGCGGAATGGGATAGGCGAGCCCTAAAAATACCCTATGTTTGGGAAGCTAAAGTTAAATGAGATATACATGGAAAAAAACACACACAAAAATAGGTCTCAAAAGGTACTGAATCACATTAGTTAAGTTGCATTATTAAATTTAAATAAATTGCACTTTTATTCTTTCTAAAAATGCAAGGAGTGATGTAGTGCGCTCTAGTTGAGCCTTCTTTTTTAGTGGAGGAATGTTTTAGCACTCATATTTGTTCTCTCAAAAACGACTTAACTGGTATGTTTAATATCTTTGAGATATATATTCTTAAGAGTTGTAGTCTGCACACCCTGTAGCTGTACCTCTTCCTCAAACCTTTCTATAAATTGCATGATCTGGAGATCGGGTCCCGCCATCGTTTTTTTGGAGGTCTTTCCACCCACTGCCTTGGTGGCCTGCCAGATTTAGATGTTGGCGGGACGATAGCCAAAAGACCGCCACAGTGCAGCTGCCTCCACCAGGAATCTTGGGCCACGTCGACGGCCGCCCAGCTAGAATCGCATGGCAGCGGGAGTCCAGCCAAGAGTCCCACGAGCCGATTACAGCGTGCCGTCCTGCTTAGGCAACTGTGGCGGGAAGACCTCCAAGCTCTGGTTGGTGGAATTTAAGGGGAAAAGAAATTAAAACTTATCTTACTTCCTCTCCCGTTTCAGTCTTGTACCCCATTGTCTAGGTCCCTCCTTTCCTGATCTGAAGTCAAATGACTCCATTATTGCCGAGATCTCAAGTAAGCTACTTGTACTATGTTCTATGTATAGTATGTTGACGATCACTGTAGGCTGGTGGTGTATGTGTAGCATGCAATATGTGATACAAGTGGACATTTGACATTGCCTACATATCACTGCATACAAACATGTCATATATGTGTATTTAGGTGAAAATAAGTTGCACTTCCAATCGGCACACCTCCACAAACCTCACTCTGTCAGGACTCCACCGCCAGCACAACAGGAACATCGAAACTGGCTTTGTGCAATCCCACCAGCCTGACGGCAGCAGAGAACTGTTAGCCAGCCGTGAAGCCCGTTGCCACCGTGGTCTTCTGTCTCCAGCTGCAACATCTAAATTCGGCAGGCAGAGCGCCGCCAGCTGAACGGAGTACTTGGCACTGGCACCCCTGCAGACTGACATTGCTGCGGACTGGCACCACTGCAGACCGGCACCACTGTGGACTGGCACTGCTGCAGACTGGCACCGCTGCGGACTGGCACTGCTGCCGACTGGCCCCGCTGCGGACTGGCACTGCTGCGGACTGGCACCCCTGCGGACTGGCACCACTGAAGACTGGCACCACTGTGGACTGGCACTGCTGCTGACTGAAACCGCTGCGGACTGGCACTGCTGCCGACTGGCACCGCTGCGGACTGGCACTGCTGCCGACTGGCACCGCTGCGGCTGGCACCGCTGCTGACTGGCACCACTGCGAACTGGCAGTAACACTGCCAACATCTAAATCAGGCACAGAGTTATGTGGTGCTCCACAGGGAGCGGTCAAGTCAGAATATGAGTCGCTTCCTATATTTGATTATTAGCATCCTTCCCTATATTTTATTAAAAGCTCTTTGACATGCGCTTACTCAAAATGTATGAATGTGGGAAAGTTTAGAAAAACATATGAATTGGAAAGATGAGCCTGAATTGCAAACTGCGGTGCCGCGGTCAGATACCACATATCAGGTGCGCAGGGGGCCAGACGCATTTTACTGGTCCTAGTAATCCAAACGTTTCCCCTTCCTCGATGCTGGGAGCATCATGATGGATAATCCTGTTCCTTGGTGAGTGGAGAATGAGACTCGTCTGACAGTGGCAATTTCGTTTTTTCCATGGTCACTTTGGGCTTAAAGCCTAGAGACACCAGGGGAATCAGGGGGCATATTAGCAAGAACCTCGTTAAAATTATCGCAGTTTTAGCGGCAGGAAACTGCCTCTAAAACGTTGATATTGGGCTTGCTCATATGCGTTATAGAATTCCAATAGAAGCACAGGTTAGATGTCCTGCACATCTAACCTGGGCTTCTATTGGAATTCTAGAACACAAATTAGCAAGGCCATTATCGCCGTTTTAGCTGCAGTTTCCTGCCGCTAAAATGGCGATAATTTTAACGAGATTCTTGCTAATATGCCCCCAAGATCCCTGCACCTGGAGAAAGCAGAGGAACTTTGGTGTTTTTAAAACAGTACATGGGAATGGTCCAGCTTACCTCAGAAAAAAGCTGAAACCGTATATTGCTTTCCGAGAATTGAGGCAGCGCGATCAGCGGCTGTTGTGCCCAAGGAGGATAAGTAAAATCAGAATGGGTAGCCGATCGATTTCACATCTTGCTCCCTCCCATTGGAACACACTGCAAGACGACATTTGCGCTTGTCCCAACTTCAGTCTGTTTAAAAGCTTCTTAAAACCTGGTTGTTCAGTCACTAATCAGTTGTCTCTTCTCTGCTCTGCCTGATTTAGTGGCGCCGAGAGATCCCCTTGGGGATGGATCGTTTTGCGCCAAACAAATAATAATAAAGTGCAGAAAGTAGAACAGGGCTGACGCAAACCTAAGGGGGAAAGTTTATAATTCACACAACTGAAGTTCATGATTGCTAATGGGAGGTTCTGTGAGATGTTAATCAGACATGAATCAGAGTGGTTGATGAAAGGCTCCATGTTTTCAGAGCATGTTATCGGTTGTGCGTGCTTTACTCAACAGGAGGTGTATTTGAAACAGCACTATGTACCATACAGTAGAACACTACTGCCCCGTCTTCTCATATCTAGAAATTCATAATGTAATTTTCTAAGTTATAGAAAATAAATGATGCATATTGTGAAACAATTCCTACTGCTGATAGACTATTCTAATTAGGATGCAGAACCTAAAAACTTTGACTTTCATTCATGGTTGGATCCGGTACCAAAGCGATTCATCTCTCCATCTCTTCAGACATACCCCGTGCCCACAACACTCCTCCTGTGGTAATCTCTGGTCATGGCTGAGCCTGGCAGGCACTGAGCGGAGGTACTCTGCAGCCAGTAGACACTGGCCATGGCTGTTTCCAAAGGGCACTGAGCTTGTAGTATGGACTGTACCATTACCCGGAGCATGGACTGTACCATTACCCTGAGCATGGACTGAACCATTGCCCAGAGCATGGACTGTACCATTGCCCGGAGCATGGACTGTACCATTGCCCGGAGCATGGACTGTACCATTGCCCGGAGCATGGACTGTACCATTGCCCGGAGCATGGACTGTACCATTGCCCGGAGCATGAACTGTACCATTGCCCGGAGCATGGACTGTACCATTGCCCAGAGCATGGACTGTACCCTTGCCCGGAGCATGCACTGTACCATTGCCCGGAGCATGCACTGTACCCTTGCCCGGAGCATGGACTGTACCATTGCCCAGTGTCCATTGCCCCTGTATGCGAAAAGTACACAGAGGGCAATGGATACAGGGCACAGATAACAGTCTTATACATTCGACCCAACATTATGGAAGATATGTAACTTTTACTTTTTAGACATGTCAGAGATGGATAGATGTTCTTGGTGTCTAAACAACCACCGTCTCACCACCCTTTGATGATTTTGTATTCTCCCCCATGCAACTCCTTGGCCCAGCCCAGCTTCTTCATGGCCCTTCTCGATCCAGAATCCAGAATCCTGGAGCTGGGCTTGGCTGACATACCCCTCAGATCTAGATGGATGCAATGGTGGCCTGTCTTGGGTGGGCGTAGGCCAGTCCTGGACCCCGTACCAGACGCGACTGCGCCAGTCAGGTCACAGTTGCCTGGACCACTACTGGGTTGTTAATGACCGGTTCACAAGGGCGCAGAGAGGCTCTGGGGGGGCTGAAATGATGCTGCCCGTGATCTGCTGAGGTTTTACATCCGATTCATGAACAAATATCTGTCTCCAGAGGCGGAGCTTAGAGAGCACAGATGGGGGAACCCCAGCCTACAGTAGAACAGATCACTGGCAGGATATTAAGATTATAAATATCAAGTGACAGAATATGGAGTAAACAAAATATCATTAGTAGAAGTATTGTGGTCCAAGACTTTGAATGTAAACAACAAAAATATGTTGTCAAAAATATCGTTTGTAAGAATCTTAAACAAAAACAAATATATTGTTTTTTTAAAAATAAATATCGATTTGAAATGTTTTTTAAAAGTTTATTCTTTAAATGTAACATGCATACTTATTCATTTCAAGTATATTTTTTTTAATTGGGGGGCACGGCTGGCCGTGCTCCAAGATGGCTGCTAGTCCGCGAGGGCAGCCGCATTGATCACTGATCCCCAGCCATCCCGACAAACAAGAGGAGCTGGCAACGATGCGAGTGGCAGCCTATGGCGGAGAAACTTCGACAGCATTGATGGGCACATTGTGGTGCAGAGCAGGGCCCAGGCAGCAGCGACTAGGCTGAGCGGCACCGGGCCTGAAAAAAGGCGGCACCCGGAGCCGACGGAGACCGTGGTTCGGGGAACAGTGCTGCCTTGTGACTCCCCCAGAGTTCTGCTGGCCCCCAGGGAGGACTTTTGCTCGACAGGGAGTTTGATGGACTCTACTTACAATGAGAGACCTACCCAGAGGTCAAATGTAAAGACTGGGTAAATCTTTATTGACTGTGCGATTAATTAAAATCTTTACAGTATAAAACACATGAACATGCCCCCCCCCCCCCGGAGAGCCCTTCGCCCAAAAAAACCCTATATACAACTTTAAAAATAACATGACGTGTATTTTCAATACTTTATGTCCATTAAAAAAAACTTTTTTATTTAGTCCTTATCTTCCCTCCTTCGAGAATTTAGAGCTTGTGTGGGGGTTCAGCATAGTTGTTCTCAACAAAATACCAGCTATCAGTCAGAATATACTTCGTGAGGCCCTAAACCAACCCTGCTTTGATTTTTAAGTCCGGTGATTCCACTTGCTTTACACGCTAAATTAACCTTCAGCTGGTATGGTTGGGGTTCCAGATGGGGCTCCTTACACAATATCAGGACCGTTGGGGACTGTGGCCTTTTGGTGTTGCTCAAGTGCCGTTCTGATTTGCTGGACGAACTTGCCAACCCTTGCTAGTAGACAGGTCGTAGTTACCGAAAAGCGCCAATCCGAGGCCTCTCTACAGGTTCTGTAGCCTAGGGTCCGTAGGGCCGAACGAAGCAGACGATGTTGATCGCTGCCCAGCTTGGTACAGCAGCACAGGCGGTGCAACCAAGATTCTCTGCGGTAGCTGCATAGCCGACAGGCGATGGCACCAGCCGTACGTGCCCATTTTGGGTTGAAGTCCACTATCCTAAGGGCCAAAATTACAAATACAGAATTTTCTTCCTCGCTTGAATTGATAGCGAGTCTTGCAAGTATGGTTGCGGTTTGCTTGGGATGTAAGACTTATCCAGGGCCAAAGTTAATGAGTTGTGCCGAAGTGATGAGCAGTCAAGCTCAAAAGAGATGATCTGAACTTGGCCCTTTACGGCTTGGGCCCAGGCTGAATAGGGAATTTCAAGGAGGGGTAGGCTCTTGCCCTCGATTTTCAATGAGGCAATACCTTTTTCCACCATAGCGTGCCATGGGGAGCCCGCTTGACCAAAAATTATTTTTAGAAAGTGTTTAAGGTTGTTTTCGGGTGCTCTCAGCACTCTGATGTAGTATTTTAACAAGTCCCCCTGTAGTATCAGCTCTGGGCGTTTCAAGCCTATTTCTTTCCTTAGCCTAGTGTTCCTTGCCTGTTTTGGGGCATGTAGCACGAGTTTGTACGCTTTCACCTTGGCCGCGTTGATCGTTTTCTCAAATGCACTTGGATAGGCTATGTGGCCGTACGTAATTGAGGGGATCAATTTTGCCCTAAGTACGGTCAACATTGGTTCTGTTGAGGGGCTGGCTAGGCGATGGCTTAAACGTCTTAAGGACAGAATTATTTTATCGATTCTAGGTTTTAACTCCTTTAGATGTTTGACTGCTGTGGCCTTTTCTGACACCCAGACACCCAGATAGTTGTAAAAAGGGGCTGTACTAATTCGGTGCTCCCCCAAGGACCATGGTACTTGTTTTTTGTGGTGGTATTTGCCGAAGATTACTATCCTTGTCTTGCTCTCGTTGATCCAAAGGCTGTTTTCCTTATAATATGTTGCCAAGCTGTTTAAAGCTCTTTGGAGCCCCACCCTCGTGTGGTACATGACCACTGTGTCATCTGCGTACTGAAGGGTACCCAGGGCCAATTTCCCCAGTCTTGGAGGTACTAAGTTTGCATCTTTCAAGGCTGGCCCCAGGTCTGCTGTGTACAAGTTGAAAAGTAGGGGGGCCAAGACGCACCCCTGCTTAAGTCCAGAGTTGGTGTCAATTCTTGCTGTTGTAATTGTTGGACTTAATTTCACCTGGACCCATGTCCCCTCATAGAGAGCTTTTATGGCTTTAAGCAAAATCTGAGGGAGCCCCCAGGTCTCAAGTTTTGCCCACAGCCGACTCCTATTTACTCGGCCAAAGGCGGTAGAATAGTCTATGAAACAACAAAACAGGGGCAACTTATTCCTCATATTGGCTTGCTTCGCAAGGTAGGAGAGCGCTATGATATTGTCCAAGGTGGAACTATTGGCCCTGAAGCCAGTCTGTGAGGGCAGGAGAATGCCGTTCTTATCTACCCAAGACTCCAGGTCCCTTAATACGGGCGTACACCTTGGCTTCTATGTCAAGAAGCGCTATAAGCCTGTAGTTTGCCGGATTCGAGTGGTCGCCTTTCTTATGTATAGGAAATAGGACAGAGCCTTTCCAGGATGTAGGCAGGATTGCAGTGGCAAATGAGTGATTGAATAGCGGGGTGAGTATGTTTGCGAAAAAGGCAGGGGCAGTTTTAAAGACCTGAGCAGGAATACCATTTGGGCCGGGAGCCCCATCAGTTCTTATGGCCCTAATGAACTTTAAGAGCTCCTTCTCTGTCTAATTTGCGGGTTGAATGGCTCTGAGAAGACTTTCGGCATGCCTTGAGTTTTAATAGTTACAGCGGCCTCCTTGGTTCACTCTGAGCTGCCAGGGATGGTCTGATTTACCCCACTGGTGTACAACCCCTTTGCGTATTCTTCCCACACAGCCCCTGTAACACTGTTTTCCTTATGCTCGCTTCTGGGGGTCAGGCTATTAATATAACGCCATAGCTTGCTGTTATCCTTTTCTTTTATTAGGGAAAATACTTTGAGCCAGTTCTTTTCTGACCACTGCCTTTTCAGCTCCCAGACTTTCTTTTTGTAATTGGCTCGCAAGGCAGAGATAGAGGTTTTCTCTGGCAAGTGTATGCCTTTCTTTTTTTCCTTGATAGCCTTATTAAACGCTTTCTTGCTTTGTGTCAGACTCCTTGGTTTTTTGCGTCTTGGCCTGGTGCTATTTTGATGGTTTCTTTGTTGGTTGGAATTACCCACGCTCTTCAGTAGATCCATGGTCAGTTTTTCCCAGAAGTTTGTGATGTTTTTTATGTCATGTGACTTTAAATCTGCCTCCCTGCTGGCTACAAACTGTGACAGGCTTTGGCTGAGGTTGGTCGACCATTTTATTCTTTTGAGGACTCGATGTTGTTCTTCGCCTGAGGTTGCTCCGATTATTTGCTGAGCTTCCACCTGTTCCCGCACCAGATTGAATGTGGCACGGAGGGGCCTGTGGTCGCTTTCCTCTCTGTCGTCCACAGTGAAGTCGTAAAGTTTATGGGCCAGCCCTTCGTTAGTAAAGATATAATCAACGGTGGATGTATTCCTGAAGGTCGGTTTAGCGGTCCAGGAGGGATGGCGCACTTTTTGTGACCCGTGAGTAGATTGCAGGTTAAAGTTTGTAAGAAATTCAGTCAGGTGGGCTGATTTCTTGCTTGAAGACACAGCGGGCAACGGACCCAGGCCTCTAGTGTTGAAGTCACCCGCTATTATCACGTCGTGATACTTTAAGCTTACGAGTAGATCTTCCAACATGGTAATGAGTGCTTCCATGGCCTGTTGCGTTTGATATTTAGTTGGATTGATGTAACAGTTAATTAGTAAAAGGGGGTGGTACTTTAGACCCGTTTTCAACCCCTCTATTCTAATGCCTTGAAGGTCGGGTGATGCCACTTTTAGTTCTGTGGTCTTAAATTTGGAGGCGTGGCTTACAAAGATGGAAAGGCCCCCTGACGGGCGTCCAAAGATGGTCCTTTTGGTCGCTCATTTAAAGTGTTCAAAGAAGCCTCCAATTGGAGTGGTCGACCTCGCCCAGGTCTCCTGGATGCACAGTATGTCTCCCTGTGCAAGCTATTCAAGTGATGCTGTGTCTTCGATGATGTTACTTAGCCCTGCTGCGTTCCATGAAATGAGGGTAAGCTTATGGTCTTGCCCCCTGGGTGGATGTGAATATGCACTATTTCCAAAGGTGTATATTTTGTTAGGGACCCTGTCTCCGTGTGACTTCCGGATATTCCGGACCTTGCTGAAGCCGCTGCACTCTCCACTGCGTGTCCTTATGCACGATGTTAATTTTTAGCGGGGTTCTTGGCCTCCCCCCCATTTTTTTTTTTTTATTTATTTTTTTTTTGGTGTAAAACTTTTATTGACATTCATCATCCACGTTACAACAGTACAATTACACAGTAATCATGACAGGAGATAAGAACAGAATGTCACGTACTTCTACACAGCTATTCAGCCGACAACCCTCCGGTCCGGCAGCACAGGATGAGGACGATATGGCAGACCATCAGGATGTAAATATCGGAGTCATGAAGTTTTACTTTTAAGGTTCATTTTTGTTTTTGTTCCATTTATGAAAAATCAAAACCAAACCAAACATAGTGGCTCAATAGTAGTGTATAGACATGAAGCAATATAGAACATAAGATACTAGTAGAACACGCCGACCCCCAACCCCAGGCCTACCCCCTTCACCCCCCCGCATAGCGTGAGCTGAATTTCCAACTATAAGAGTATATTTCTAGTCCTACCCCGCAGTGACCCACAGGTTAATCAATCATTCCCTCCTCATCCTCTGAATCCTCGTCTTCATCCTCCTGCAGCGGGTCACACAGGTCCCCTCTGTACCTATTCCAAGCCTCCCACACCTTGTTCCACTTCTTTGGGTTCGCTCTGAGTTTGTAGACAGTTCTTTCAGTTATCATCAATTTGTACATGTTTTTACACCATAGCGCCAAAGTAGGTAGCTCCGCTACCCCCCATCTCTGCGCCACATCACGCTTCGCCACCATTGTTCCAATTGTAACCCATTGCTGTTGTCTGAGGTTAAGATCAGTGCCCTCCCATATATTCAGGAGACAAAGGCGCGGTTCGGGTGTGAGGGAGGTATCAAGGGCCTGTGAGATTGTGCGCATGACCTGCTGCCAGTATCTGGCAATGAGAGGGCAGCCCCATAGTGTGTGCAATAGTGTGCCATCCTCCCCACATTCCCTAAGACAACGAGGGGAGTCAGCCCTGTGCATTTTGTGTAGGGTGGTCCTCGTATAGTACGTTCTGTGTAGTATTTTTAACTGTATGAGCCTGAACCTGGCCGAAACCCCAGCCTCTCTCGGGGACGCCATTGCAGCATTCCAATCCGTCTCATCCATAGCACCCAACTCATCCTCCCATTTTTCTCGCAGTTTCTGTAGGGGGTCTGGGAGATTATTTAGCAATTTACGATAGGTGAGCGAGGTGGCCCTTGTTTGCATGAAGTCCGTGAGGAGCCGGTCTTCTAGGGGGGAGGATTCCGGGACTGTGGTTCCCGGTTCCAACACCACCAGGAGAGCGTGTCTGATTTGGATATATCTGTATGTTTCTGTGGGGCCCAGGGCATATTGTTGTTGAAGTTGCTCGAATGGAACCACCCCTGTGGACGTCCAGAGATCTCCCACCGTAGAGATGCCTATATTGTCCCACTGGGTGAACCCTTTACTGGTCCTTAGGCAGCCCAGTTTTTTGGTATCCCAAAGCGGGGTAAGCTTCGTAATGATTCCCTTCCACTGTAGCTTGGTGAGTGCCCTGTACCATAAGGTAACTGTGTGTTTAGTGGGGCCAATCAGGTCCTTAAGGAGACTTGGGTTATAGAGGGGGGCCAGGAGACTTTGTGTTCCCAGTTGGGCCCTGTCCGCCATGTATGCCGGGTCGGCGTGTGATGCATGGATCCACTGGTTGAGTACCTTGAGTTGGGATGCCCAGTAATAAAGTTGCACATTCGGTAGCGCAATTCCACCATCGTACCAGCCGCGGTTAAGCTTGAGGTGAGCTATTCTCGGGGGACGCTCACCCCAAAGCAGAGTGGTGACAACTGCGGTGATTTTCTGCAAGTAGGAGGGCGGGATCACAGCTGGCGTATTTTCAAAGATGTATAAGAGGCGCGGGAGCGCCATCATTTTAAACAGTGCAGCGCGGCCTAAGAGTGTGAGTGGCAGGGACGACCAGTGTCTCACGTCTGCCTTCAGACGGAGGAGGGGGGGCGCCAGGTTCCGGTCGGTAAAGACGGCCGTATCGCTAGTGACATGGATGCCCAAATATTTGAAGGAGACATCGGTCACCACCAACGGACAGTGTTCAGGGAGGACTGGCCGAGGGCCCTTCAAAACATAAAGGACCGATTTCGTCCAGTTGATTGTGTATCCAGAGGCCGCACCGTGTTTGTCGCAGAGTGCCAATAAAATCGGAACACTCAGTTCGGGGGCTGACACGTACACCAACATATCATCCGCATACAATGATATTCTATCTTCCCTGGTCTCCGTCCAGCTGATGCCCTTCAACAGTGGTGTCGTCCTGAGAACGATTGCAAGGGGTTCAAGGACCAATGCGAACAGCAACGGGGATAAGGGGCAGCCCTGGCGAGTCCCACGCGCTAAAGAGATCGCTCGGGAGATATGGCCATTGGCCGCCACATGGGCTATTGGGCCTGTGTAGAGTAGTCGGATCCATGATAGAAACTTCGGTCCGAAGCCCATCCGATGCAGAACTGCGAACAGGTACTGCCACTCTACCATATCGAAGGCCATCCTGGCGTCCAGTGACAAGATGGCCGCCGGTTCTGTCAGGGAGTGCGCTCGTGCCAACGCGCCGTGCACTCTACGGAGATTTAATGCCGTACTCCTGTGCGGCATAAAGCCGGACTGGTCTAGGTGGATCAGCTGGGATAGATGTGGGGTCAATCTATTAGCAATAACCTTCGCCAGGATCTTCGCCTCTGCATTGATGAGCGAGATCGGGCGATAGGATGTACAACACTCTGGAGGTTTATCAGGTTTTGGGATAGCTACTATCGTTGCCAAGCGCTGGTCCAAGGGTAGCGTTCCGGTCTCACGGCAGTTCTCAAACATGGCCAACAATGGTGGGCCTAGTGTGTCTGACATCGTTTGGAACCATTCGATTGGTATCCCATTGGGGCCCAGTGCTCTGCCCGTGTGCAGTGCGCCTATCGCCATACGGAGTTCCTCTACCGTGAGATCCGCTTCTAACTCAGTCTGCGCCTCCGGCGTTAACACCTCCACTTCTACATCTTGAAGTGCCAGTTCCGCCCTTTCAGCCGTGACCACCACCTCTGGGGTGTACACCCCTTGGAAGTGGTCTGCCAGGAGGTCTACGATCTTAGGAGGGTGCGTGTGATACGTCCCCATTTGGTCCCGTAACTGCAGAATGTGCCTGCCTCCGTCCCGCTTTTTGTCCAACCAAGCCAGCAATTTGTTGGCTTTGTCGCCCACATCATATACTCTGCATGCTGTCGACTCTATACGCTCTAACACCCTTCGACGGAGAAGATCGTCATGTTTTTGCTGGCAGAGAGTCAGCGCGTGTCGAGTGGTCTCTGACGGTGTGGTCATATGAGTCACATTAGCCTGTTCCAGCTGCAGTTCCAGTTCTACCAGTTCTAGTTTTTGTTTGCGTTTATGATCGGTTATGGTCGCAATGGCCTGGCCCCTTAGTACCGTCTTGTATGCTTCCCAGAGAATCGTCGGTGAGGACACCGACCCGGAGTTCTCCTGGAAAAAATGTTTAGTGGCAGTTTTGAGGGATTTTCGGATCGGGGGAATTTTGAGATAACCAGGGTAAATGGGATAGAGACGTGTGCGAGCCGTGGCCGAACAGGACAGTGTAGCGATCAAGGGAGAATGGTCTGAAATACCCCGTGGCGCAATCTGTACTTTGTCAAAAGTGAGTTTGCCGCCCCCCAGTGTGAGAAAGTAGTCTATGCGTGACAGGCAAGCATGGGTGGAGGAATAGTACGAATAATGGCGATCAGTAGGGTGAAGTTGTCTCCAAATGTCTACCAGACCCTGTGCCTCCAAGAAGTCCCTGAATTTCGTTGGGCCAGTAGGGAGGGAGCGAGCCGGGAACCTGTCCATATCAGTATCAGCCAATGCATTAAAGTCTCCGCCCACTAACAGATCCCCTTCCGGGAGTTCCAAAAGAAATTTGCCCAAGTCCGGAAGTGCCGATGAATGCAGCGCTGGTGGGATGTACACAGACACTACGTTAATGGGCACGCCCTCCCATTGCCCACACACCGCCGCGAAGCGGCCATGTTTGTCCGCTTTCGTGGAGTGATGTATGAATCGTGACGCCCTCTTCACCCAGACACCCGTCCCCCGGGACCCCGAAGTAAAGTCCGAGTGTATTAACATGCGGTATCCTCTCCTATCCAGGGCTTTGGTGGCCACCCCCACTAAGTGTGTCTCCTGGAGGAGGGCGATATCACAGTTCAGTCTTTTAATACATTGCAAGACCAGCCCTCTCTTCACTTTATCTCCTAACCCCCGAACATTCCAGGACACTACCCGCAGCGGTGGTACCGCCCCCACCCCAGTGTCATGCGTTACTACAGCAGGTTGTGGGGGATCCGCCATATTGTGATCAAGCGTGCAATTGGGTGTCCTAGAGGGTGGGACGGAGCCATTTCAAGTAGGGAATTCCCCAACCCCGTGCAACGAAGCGTGTGTTTGCGCCGATTCAGTGTTCGAGGATCAGAGGCAATATACCCGGTGTCAGGAATACGGTCATATGTGACTACTAGCATGTTCAAAATGAGAAGTAGAGCCAAACAGTTCAAACCAATCAACCAACATAACCCCCCCACACCCAACATCCCCACCCTCCCTGCTTCCCTGCTACACGGACTCCAAACTGCCCGCCACCCCAATTTAGCAGAGTGCTTAAACCCACCCCAAAGAAAACACACAGTTACTTGCTCGTTGGGGGTGAGGAGCACTCCGGAATTAGCGACCCCTCATACCCTCCACGGAGGCCCTCGGCCCAGTGTCCTTGGCGGTTCCAGCCACAGTTCCAAACTTCAATAGCACGTACATGTGTTCAAGGGTCCACCTCCAGACTTAGAGTAGCCTCATCTCGTAGCGGAGAGCTTCTGCCACTGTTCGTACCCTCGGCTCCTGCAGCGTTGTGATCAGAGTGAGGCGAGCCGTTCTTAGTCCGTCCAGGGCGGCGAGAGTGAGAAGCAGGACGCCAGCCATCCAGCCAGTCTCGCGCAGTGCTTGGGTCGTCAAAAAACCATGTCCTGTTCTCCGCCACCACCCGAAGCCTGGCTGGGAAGATCATAGAATAAGGGAGTTCACGTTTCCTAAGTTCCTTTTTAACATCCAAGAATGTTTTTCGCCGCCTGGCCACCTCCGCCGTGTAGTCCGGGAAAAATGCCACCGTTGAGTTGAGGATTTTCACCGGTGGCGAGACACGTGCCGCCTGTAGGATGATGTCCCGGTCGCGGTAGTTAAACAGTCTCGCTAGGATTGGCCGCGGCGCGGCCCCTGGTTTTGGTTGCCCTCCCGGGACCCTGTGGGCTCGCTCCACAGAAAAGAAGGTCGACAGGCCTTTGGGTTGAAGATGAGTCTTGATGAGTTCCTCCACGTATAGATCCGTAGCCCTCACACCTTCAGACTCCGGAACACCAAGAATGCGTACATTGTTCCGCCTGGAGCGGCCCTCCTGGTCGTCGAGCTTGTCCTTAAGGAGCTTGTTTTCCGCCATGACCGCTTCCATGGCCGTCTGCAGTTCCGAAACATCCTCCACCAGCGATTTCGTGACAAGCTCTAGAGAGCCTACCTTTTCGGCCATCTTGTGAAAGTCAGCGCGGATAAGGGTGATTTCGGTCGAGATAGAGCCCACCGTTGTTTGGACCTGTGTGAGAGCCTTCATAACATCATCCAGCGTCGCCTTCTTCGTTCCCCCAGACTCGCCTGGTTTTACGGGGGGAGTTCTTCCCTCCGCCGGAGGGGAAGCGGTCCTATCGTTTGTGAAGCGGTCGATACGAGTCTGGGTTGTGCCGCCTTTCACACCTTTCCCGGCCATTGTTCGATCGCGGAGGGAATACAGTTCGTCGGTCCGGTGGGGTATCGAGTGAATGCGCGATCACTACGCTGATCTCAGTTCAAGATGGAGGGGGCTTCCGTTGCTAAAAGCGAGACGCCTTGATGGTCCCCGCAGGGCAGACTGTCGGGCAAAGTTCGGATGACAGTCTTAAGAAAGTACGGCCACCCTTCCAATGAGTCGTCGCTGGATATAGCGAGCCGAGTGACGCGGAGCAGGACCGTCACTGGGTGTGGGCCTCTTGCACCGACCACTTCCTGTCTGCAGCAACCGAGCAGGCTGCACTTCCGGTCGGTCTCAGCGATCACTTGAGGGCCCGGAGGTGGGCCTGTGCTCCGGTCGATTCAACATTCGACAATAACTCCGTCATCCAATGTGCGATTTTCGTCTGGGAACCTGCCGCCAGTCCCGCCCGGTCCCGGGCGTTCGGTGCTGCCGTTGGAGGTAACAAATAGTCACGGATTATCGTGCGGATAGATGGAGAGGTCGCTTCCTCGCCGGAGCTAGTCCTCTATGCTGCCGCCATGTTCGGCCGCCAGCCACGCCCTTCCCTCCCCCCCATTTTTGATCCCCCCGTCTAGGCTTATGAGCCTTGTTTCTTTGAGGACTGAGGTAGATTCTTGCTGGCCATACTTAGGCGTGAGAACATGTGGATATTTTGGGGCCCTGGGGACAGTGACTGGGGTGTCCTTGATTGGGTGGTAATGCCTCCATCCCTTGTGGAGGTGGACATTGCACTGCCGACCTGGGAGTAACCCCCTCCATGCTTTGCTCACAGCACCCAGACTTCCAGGTCCTCGTCAGGATGGTGAGGCCTCGGTCTGTTAGGGATACATCTGGATTGCAGCAGCAGGGCCAGGGGAAGCCACACCGCTGGAGGAGCGCCCAAATTGGCAGAGCAGGAAGATGCGCACAAGGCCCCGGCTCGTGATGATAAACTTGATCAGCTATTCTACATGGGTCACACCTCCAGGCCGGTGTTGGAGGGTAAAATAGCCAAGGTATCAATCGACCTGAATATTCTCCAGGAAGACCAATTCGAACGTCTTAGGGAAAGGTATATTCGAAGTTAAAGGAGCTCTAAGACCAGCTACGCCACCTCTCCAGATGAGAGGCGAGTCTGGAACATAGAGTGGAGGATGCAGAAAAGTGCAGCAGGCACAAAACATCCGGATTGTGGGCTTCCCTGACGAGACAGAGATGCAGATCTGTTTGCACACATTGAAAGTTGGCAGACAACAGTAGTGGTCCAGCATGGTCTCTTGAAGTTCCTTGTGTTGTAACAAGCCCACAGAGTGCCAGCGCACCCTCCGCCACCAGAAACACAGCAGAGACCAGTGGTTACACATCTCCTGCACTGTAGGGACAGGGTCCTGGTGCTGCAGGGGGCACGCATACGTGGTCACATTGAAGTGGCTGGGGCCATGGGTGCCATGTTCCCGATCTACCCCCAGCAGTAAGAAGTAGATGTCATTTATGGCAACCAAAAAGGCCCTCCGGGACGCAGGAATCTGCTTTGCATTGCTCTTCTTTGCTCGCCTGAAAATCATAGTGGAGGAAAAAAGCATGGTTCAGTGACAATCCGGAGAGTAATTGGACCTATCTAGAATAGCACAAAGCAGGGACAGACACTGTTACAAGCTCCAGGTCACTGCAACCAAAGTACAAAAAAACTTAGAAAAGCAAGGCCGGGAAGACCTACTCAGCCCTCTGAATCTCAGCGCTGGCGAGAGCAGAGGCTCTCAAAGTGCTGTCCATCTTCCGAGCCCAGTGGAAGGGAGTAGAACCCAGAGTCATCCCATGGTTTGATGAACAGAGAGCGCACGCTGGGATCTCTGAGATGTGGGACTAGCAACTGGAAAAGCTGCAAGCTTAGATGGGATTCCGACTGAGTTCTATATAAAATTTATACCACAACTCAAGTCTATCATGACTGAATTATTTCAAAACATCTTTGAAGGCTGGAATCCCCCGAAATCCTGGTCACATGCAAAAATAATAGAGACCCGAGAATAACTGATAAAGCAACATACTTGGGTGTTAGCATTAGTGCCAATGTTGAGAATATTGTAAATTACAATCTGGAGCCACTTATGCTACACACTAAGAGAGAACTGTCACGGTTAGATAACCTACATCTGTCTATCGGAGGTAGAACAAATTTAGTGAAGATGGTTATTTTCCTAAGTTTTTATATTTTTTTAGGGCAATTTGCTTGGAATTCCCACCACATGTATTTAAGAAAATAGATTCAATGTTCGCACAATTTTTATGGGGTTATAGTAAAACTCGGAGAGCACTAAAATGGATCACACTACCTAGAGAGCGTGGGGGGTGGGCGTTACCTAATTTCATGCTTTATTATTGGGCTACAGTTATGAATAACAGCACAAGATTGTTAAAATCTAACCCAGATGATCTGAGTATTCCTACACCACAAGAACTCATCCTAGGGAATGGGAGCACTGGCTGTCTCTGGCGGCATGTTAATGATGATCACCTTAAAAGGGTGAAATTCAAAACCATCAACAATGTGGTCAAAGTCTGGAGACAGGTCAAGAAACTACTTGGTCTTGGGCGATTTTCACATTACACACCGGTTCTTCAGAATTCAGATCTTCCAGAAATATTTCATGACTCTTATGTACGGAGCTGGTGACATTAGGGATAGAGCAACTCGGATGTTTCTACTCTACTCAGGGAATGAAATCATTTGATGAATTAAAAAAAGACTATAACATCCCCAACAGGGATTTCTTTAAATATCTTCAAGTGAGAGACTTCCTGCTAAAAAAAGGGGGTGGTCGTATTAAATTTCAAATATGCCAAATCATAGAAAATATGCGCAACAACACGCCCCCAAGAATTGGCGAGATTTATGAAAGCTTTAATACCTTGCTCCCAGATGATATGGACAAACATGGGGCGGAATGGCAAATTAAACTAGAAGTTCCACCTAGCATTCCACTTATGGCATATGACCTGTTGCTTACTTACTTAATGTCCTTAAAATTACAGGCACAATTCTATAAAACATACTTTTCGCTGTATTATACACCGTATAAAATTGCTAAATGGGGGACAGGTAAGGGCACTACTTGCCCACGATGTGCATTTCCTGCTGCAGACAGTGTGCATATGTTCGCCACATGTAATACCCTATCAAACGTTATAAATGAAATATCTGGGTTTCTTGCTGATATCACCGGCGCTGGGATTAACATAACAACTGAAGAGATTATACTGGGCATCACTAATAAAGATCGGCCTAGACAAGTTCAAGGGGTGATCTTCCTGGCAATGGCAATCTTTCGACTATGTGTCGCATCAAGCCTGGCTCGATCCCACTCCACCATCCTTTTCCCAATGGAAGGCTAGATTACTTGCGACATGTAGCCTCGAGGTAGCCATTTATAAACAAAAGGGGCGTAATATTCGACAGAGAGGCATGAAAATCTGGGCACCTTTGCTAGATTGGATACAGGCGCATTGAATATAGGAATCAAAAATGTCTTGGATAAATGCTAAAAAATTTCATCCACCAAATAACGCAACTGAACCTCATTGAGAATACCAATACCTGTCTCACTAAATCATCGCAAAATGAAATGTATGATCAATAGTGTATTG
The DNA here is from genome assembly GCF_964261635.1 of Lissotriton helveticus. NCBI lineage: Eukaryota > Metazoa > Chordata > Amphibia > Caudata > Salamandridae > Lissotriton > Lissotriton helveticus. The sequence goes on along the minus strand of NW_027611651.1, from coordinate 3,079,098 downwards.
GGTTTTGATGTTAATATGTTTTTTTTTCTGTTCTCTGTTACCCCCTCTTTAGGAATTTGTATTTGTGTAATGTAAATCTCTATGTAAATAATATTAGAAATACCTGTCCTCATGGGGGGTGGAGGGGTGGGAACCTAGGGCTTTAAATAACATGTTGTAAAAATCTGAATAAAAAAGGTTTAAAATAAAAAAAAAGAGATGTGGGACAGCAGATACTCTGCAGACATCAAAGGATGTATAGCTTTATGGGGACTCTTACGCACCAGCCCCAAAACAACCTGACTTTGGGGAACCACCAGCGACTGGCTGAGAGGTCAATGATCGATACTCTGTACGGTCTGGCCTGCTATGCTGCCTGAGACAATGGCTGGTAGTCACATTTAAGATGGATCCAGGCAACTGCAAATGTGCGGCAGCTGCAGGAGAAGCCACTCCTTGCAAGAAGGCCCAGCAGACGGAGTAGTAGTGGTGGGGGTTTATTGAACGGTTTTATGCTACCAGGTATGCATTGGTTTGGCCAGCTGACTGTTGCTAGCTCAGTCTGGGGAGGGGAAGTTAAGTTTTCTTCTTGTACTTGTACCCAAGCTTATTAGGAGGGGACTGTGATGCCTATCTTCAGGGGATAGGAGTAGGAGAAGGGGGGGTTAACATATGAGCAACACACGTAATGCAGACACGACCCTCTAGGTACAACTTCCTTACCCGGAATTTCAGGGGGATGTGCTCCTTGGCCAGATGGTACAAAGTCTTAACATGGGGCTCAGAGCAGTCAATGGTAAGTCCTACTCTGGCAGGAAGGTGGCCAAAACATACAATAATATGTCTCATTCTAGTCGCATGGATGACATGTTTCTAGACTCAAGACTTTGGTCACTCATGATGGATACGTGTATCCTATAGAGATTGAACCATAATCCCCGCTGTCTCACTATGGAATCTTTTTGTATTAAAAAAGATGCCTAACTAAACTTCAAGGATGGATACTGGTCAAATGACACGTGGCGCATTAAATGGGCCCAAGTTGTTGTCTCCCGGGCCATTTTACTTACAATTACTGAGGACCTAGCGTCCCGCTTAGAGGAGGTGTCCACTAGGCTATCTAGCGTTGGGGACATTGGGACAATTATTGGCTCTAATAATAGCCTTACTTCCTCAATCCTGCATCATTAACTCGCAGGCCCCCTTTCACAACAAAAAGTTGGTTTAAGAAGGAGCACAGTAGAATCGTTCCCTATTGGTCCGGGCAATAAAAGCTAAAGATATGCAGCAGGTCCACTTCGCAAGGAAACTCTATAAAACTCAGGCCTAGGTGAAAAGAGAGAGGGATGAGGGGAGATGAATAGACCTCCAAGCTGCTTCTTCTGCCAAGACTGTTAGATTTTGGCACCTAGTTAAGTGGGGTAGAGACGGGCAAGCCCACCCACCCCATAATTCTATTGCCCTTGTCCGTTGCTCATTTTTTCCATCTATAGTCTGAGGTCACTTCCGCTAATGCTGCCAGGAGTGAGCTAAATGATCCTTTGGCATCTTTCCCTGTAGCCTCAGTCTGAGGTCTATATGATGCTGCAGATGTCGCTAAAGCTCTATATGCAATGACCAGAGGCAGAGCACCAGCCCCAGACAGTCAATCAATCAATCAATCAGCAGAATTTGTATAGCGCGCTACTCACCCGTAAGGGTCTCAAGGCGCTGAGGGGGAGGGGGGGGTCGCTACTGCTCGAACAGCCAGGTCTTGAGTTGTTTCCTGAAGGAGAGATGGTCCACGGTCAGCCGTAGATGAGTGGGGAGGGTGTTCAATGTCTTGGCTGCCAGGTAGGAGAGGGATCTTCCTCCGACGGTGGATTTGCGGACACGTGGGGTGGAGGCGAGGGCGAGGCTAGCGGATCGGAGCTGGCGGGTGGGTGTGTAGAATGTGAGGCAGCTGTTGAAGTACTTCGGGCCTGTGTCGTGGAGAGCCTTGTGTGCGTGGGTGAGGACTCTGAACGTGATCCTTTTGTTGACGGGGAGCCAGTGCAGGTCTTTCAGGTGGGCAGAGATGTGGCTGTGGCGAGGGATGTGCAGGATGAGTCGTGCTGAGGCATTCTGAATGCGCTGGAGTCTTTTCTGGAGTTTGGCTATGGTTCCGGCGTAGAGGGTGTTCCCGTAGTCCAGATGGCTGGTGAAGAGGGCCTGGGTGACCGTCTTCCTGGTTTCAGTGGAGATCCATCGGAAGATTTTTCGGAGCATGCGCAGGGTGTTGAAACAAGATGACGAGACGGCGTTGACTTGCTTGTTCATCGTGAGGGAGGAGTCCAGGATGAAGCCCAGGTTGCGTGCGTGGTCCGTTGGCTTGGGTGCGGTGCCCAGGGCTGGGGGCCACCAGGAGTCGTCCCAGGCGGAGGGAGATGGTCCGAGGATGAGGACTTCCGTCTTGTCTGAGTTCGGTTTCAGGCGGCTGATCTTCATCCATTCCGCGACGTCTTTCATTCCTTCATTGAGGTTGGCTTTGGCGGTGGCGGGGTCATTGGTGAGGGAGAGGATTAGCTGGGTGTCGTCAGCGTAGGAGATGATGTTGAGGTTGTGTTGGCGTGCGATGGCTGCGAGAGGGCTCATGTAGACGTTGAAGAGGGTGGGGCTGAGTGAGGATCCTTGCGGAACGCCGCAGATGACTTCGGTGGCAGCGGATCGGAACGGGGGGAGGCCGACTCTCTGGGTTCTTCCATCGAGGAACAAGATGATCCACTCCAGGGCCGCTCCTTGGATGCCGGTGTTGCTGAGGTGCTGTATCAGGGTGCGGTGGCATACGGTGTCAAAGGCTGCTGAGAGGTCCAGGAGGATGAGGGCAGCAGTTTACCCGTTGCCGGTGGCTGCGATGATGGCGGTCTCGGTGCTGTGGTTTGCCCGAAAACCGGACTGTGAGGGGTCGAGGAATCCGCTGGTCTTGAGGAAGGCGGAGAGTTGTCTGTTGACGGTCTTCTCGATAACTTTGGCTGGAAAGGGGAGGAGCGAGATGGGGCGGAAGTTCTTCAGGTCCGTGGGGTCCGCGGTGGGTTTCTTCAGAAGGGCGCTCAGCTCGGCATGTTTCCAACTCTCCAGGAAGGTGGCGGATGCGAAGGAGCTGTTGATGATGTTCCGGAGTTGGGGTGCGATGATGGCGTCGGCTTTGTTGAAGATGTGGTGTGGGCAGGGGTCGGTAGGGGAGCCGGAGTGGATGGTGTTCATCCGGCGGGTGGTGTCTTCGGTGCTGATAGGGGTCCAGGTGCAGAGGGTGGTGGTGGGGGCGCTGGTTCGGTGATTGGGTGCGTGGTCAGCGTGCCGAAGCTGTTGTGTATGTCGGCGATCTTGCGGTGGAAGAACGAGGCGAGTGAGTCGCAGAGGTCTTGCGAGGATGTGATGTCGTTGTTGCAGGCGCTGGGGTTGGAGAGCTCTTTAACGATGCTGAAGAGTTCCTTGCTGTTGTGGGTGTTGTTGTCCAGTCGTTCTTTGAATGTTGTCTTCATGGTGGAGTGGATCAGCTGGCGTCGCTTGCGGGTGGCGTTCTTGAGGGCTCTGCTGTCTGGTCGTGGTGCCAGGCTTTCTCGAGGGTGCGGTAGGTTTTCTTGGAGTTTTTGAGGTCGTTGGTAAACCACGAGGCTTTCCTGCTGCCGGGTCTGCTGGGAGGGTTCTTCAGTGGTGCGAGTTTGTTGGCGCAGTTGGTGAGCCACTGTGTGAGGTTGCGGGCTGCTTCGTTGGGGTCCGTCGTGTTGGTGGGTAGGTGCTGGCTGAGGGCGGTGGTGAGCTGGTCGGCGGTGATCTTGATCCAGCTTCTGTGGGGAACCTGTTGCGGGCGGTGGTGGGTCGTGGTTCTTCTGAAGTTGAAGTGGACGCAGCTGTTGTCTGTCCAGTGTAGTCTGATTGAGTGGCTGAAGTGGATGTGCTTGCTGGAGGAGAAGATGGGGTCAAGCGTGTGGCCGGCGTAATGGGTGGGGATGTTCACCAGTTGCTTGAGTCCGAGGTTGGCGAGGTTGTCCAGCAGGGTGGCGGTGTTGCAGTCCTTGTTGTTCTCCAGGTGGAAGTTGAGGTCCCCTAGGAGGATGTAGTCTGTGGAGGTGAGGGCGTGCGGACTGACGAAGTCTGCGATGGCTTCGCTGAATTGTTTTTATTTATTTATTTATTTATAAAATTTCTATAGCGCACAAATACCTTCCGGTGTCTCGACGCTGGAGTTTACAGATTGCAAGGGGTTCCTATTGGAAGTATACTGATTAAAAAGCCAGGTTTTAAAGTGCTTTCGGAATGTTAGTAGTGATGGGCTAAGTTTGATATAGGAAGGGAGCAGGTTCCATAGTTTAGAAGCAGCAACCACAAAGCGTTTGTCTCCCCATGTCGCTTTTTTTGTGCGTGGGATTTGGAGCTGTTGGGCTGCAGATGAGCGTAATGTTCGACTAGGTGTGTAAACACTAATGGCCTTTTAAAAAAATTTTGGTCCAATGTTGTTCAATGCCTTATATGTGATACATAAGGCCTTAAACTTTGTACGGCTTCTAACCGGCAACCAATGTCGTTGACGAATGATGGGAGAGATAGATGAATATTTAGGTGTGCCGGTTAGAATCCTTGCGGCAGCATTTTGAACAAGCTGTAATTTGTTCAAAACTTGCTCCTGCGCGTTCAACAGTAGGCCGTTGCAATAGTCCACCTTAGACAATACCAAAGTGGACATTAGGGTCTTGCCTGCATTTGGGGGAAGAAATGGAAGCAATTTCTTAACCATTCTTAGGGTAAAAAAGGAGGCTGAGACCACTGCGTTGGCATGGCTGACAAAATCTAGCTTGTTGTCAAATAGAACTCCCAGATTTCTAACTTTGGATACTGGTGATGGGGGGGGGTTCCTAGCTCCGAAGGCCACCAAAACTGGGGACCAAGACGGGGTCAGCTCACCAAATACCATGACCTCAGTTTTGTCAGAATTTAACTTTAAACAATTCTGATCCATCCAGGTACTGATGGCTCTCATGCCCTCCTGGAAGTGAGCGGCCACTGCTCCTCCATTTTTGTGGATCGCCAGGACCATCTGGGTGTCATCAGCATATGAGGTCAGTCCAATTGTGAGCTTGATCCCAGGGGTCTGTAGATGAGGGTGCCTCTGAGGGTGGTCTTGGGGTCGGTGTGAATCTGGAAGTGAAGGTGCTCAGCAGCAGTGAGGGTGTCGTCGGAGTTGGTCGTGATGCGGATGGTGTTTCTGGGAACGATGGCGATGCCTCCTCCGGTTTGGTTGACGCGGTCCCTCCGGGTGATCTAGTAGCCCTCCGGGATGGCTATGGCGATGTCGGGGGCTGAGGAGGCGTTCATCCAGGTTTCTGTGAGGAAGGCGACGTCTGGTGATGTTGTGTCGAGGAGGTTCCAGAGTTCGCCGGCGTGTCTGTGGACGGAGCGGGTGTTGATCAGGATGCACTTGAGGTGGTTGTTGCTGGAGCTCGGCTTGGCGGGTGCGGTGCAGGATCGGAGGCAAGTGAATTGGCAGGCCTGGCAGGTGAAGGGTCCGTGGGTGCGTTTCGGGGTGGCTCGGTAGCAGGCGGGGTTCCGGCCGGCGTGGAGTCCGTGGAGGGTGGCGGCGGCGTAAGTTTGTTGGGTGCGTTGGCATCTTCATGGACCAGGGGCTCTGGCGCTGGGCGCGGTCCAGGCGTAGACGGGCTTGCCTTTGGCACACAATCGGCGCGCCCACTGCACACGTCCTCTGTGCGGCGACCTCCATAAATGGCAAAGTGGGAGGGAGGAGCAGCTGGGAGGTGGGACCGGGGTGGCCAATCGGCGGGGTACAGAAAAAAAGGGGGCGGGCCGCAGGGGAGCAGCAGCGGGGAGGGGGAGAAGTGGCGGGAAACTGGCGTGGGCACACGGGGACGGCAAAATTACAAGGGCACAGCTAAGACAAAACCAGAGAGACTGGAAAAAAATACAGGGGCACAATCTAAGAAAAATACAAATAAACTGGCACAAGTCACATGCAACAATCCTGGCAGGCAGGCACTCAGCTGGAGCGAGGCAGCAACTGAGGGCTCACGGCAGCAGCGGGGGGGGGGGGGGGTCAGGGGTCCTGGAACTCACGGGGGAGCCACGAGATGTGTGGAGCGACCGGACCTGCAAGCAGGGACAGGGTCACAGCTCACCACCGTGCGGCGACCTCCATAAAGCATTCCATAAGCATTCCTGCTGATGTATTTTTGCAAAATTGGGCAAAGTGGTCTAAGTATCTACTCATTGCGGCGAACGCCATCTCGAGTGGTGTCCCCATTCCTGCTTCCTCCAAGGGAGCTGCACTAATTCCTATTTATAAAAAAGACCGGTGCCTGCCTAGGAACTAGTGGCCTATTAGTTAATTGATTGAGCCCGAAAATCTTTGCCCGACTTGTTTTGTTTAAAATCCAGGATTGCATAATTGATAATTATATCCTTTCATGCTTGCAAACAGGTTACCGCAAGATCAGCACTATCAATCACATTTTCCGTTTCTTACTTCTATACTGGAGGGTAGTGAAAATCAGCAGAGGCAGCATGTATGCTAACTTCGTCGACCTCAAATAGGCATTTGATTTGGTTCCCCATAAGTAGTTATGGTCATTCCTCCTTGAATTGGGCATGACGTTAGATCTGCTTTCTCTGGTAATTTATATGCATCAGGGTAATTTTGCCCAGGTTTGTTGGGGTGGGCTGGGTAAACCTATATATCAGCTACCTATAGACAAAAGTGTTTGCCAAATCTGTGTTTTGGCCCATACTCTGTTCTCCTTGTTCCAAAATGGCACTGTTCATTTTCTCTTTTGCTTTCCTACCGACGCCCTTACTCTGGCTAGTATGAAAACCCCCATATAGTTGTTTGCAGGGGATACTATGCTGATCTCGGAAACACCAGGATGTCGGCAACTTGACCTGCACCATTTCGAGGAGTTCTGCAGAGTGCGAGGTCTTGAGACAAATGGCATCAAGACGAAATATATGTCTTTCAAACAATAAAGAACTTACAATGTTGGGGGACAAGCCACTTGAGAGGGCAGATGCATTTATTTATCTTGGTGTCTCCTTGTGTTCAACCATGACACTCCTCGGAGTAGCTGAGCGCTATACAAAACACCCCCCTAACATAACATGTCCTGCAAGCACAAGTGGATGCCTTGGTTCCTTGGTTCCTAAGCACAGACAGATTATCTGCTATAGTGAAGGATACCCGCGTACGGAGCTCCGTGAACTTTTGTTACCGACTCGACTGTGGATTGATCTCCCTGTGAAATTTGTTTTACTGAATAACGAGTACCGGCACAATGCCATGTTTCGATGCTGACTAAGACCTCCCGTGTTCCAAGTACCTACAAGGCCACGTTGCATACGACGGACCATGTGGTCCCCTGCCCCTTCCTTGGTCCTGATGAAGACCCTGCAGCAAGGTTAAATCTTCCTGCAATCTCAGAGGGTCGAAACGTCGACGGCTTGTTCAATTACGGCAACCACACATGCGAAAAATTGCATTTATATTGTATCATGTGTCGTATGCCTGTTTATACATAATGTTGCCATAAGCTTGTGGCACCCACTGCTATGTGATTTATAGCACAATAATATTTTGAATTGTTGATTTTACTGTCACGCCATCCCACCACTCCCCTACCTTTTTCACGATCACTTCCCTTTCCTTCCTGGGGCACTGTATGACCATGAATACAGTTGACTGTTTGCTTTGCTAGTGTAGTTATGACACTGGATCCCATTTTGAATAAAACTTTGTGGATCCAAATAATTGCTTTAGATCAATTCTTGTGAAGTGTTTATATGTCTCCCACTTTCACTGGGACCCCTTCCTCTTAATACATAGTGAAGGATACAGTCACTCTTTTTCTGAATCAATCGGTCCAACTTTAAAAATCTATGATGCTAAAGTGTTGGGGTCGGTTCCATATGCTTCAGAACTCGGGAGTTCCCCATTTCCTCACTAACCCTCTCGGAGAACAAGTTTCTGAGAAGTGCAACTCACCTTCCCCCACCTCTGATAATTGATCCGGGCAGAAAAGGGTTAGTTAATAAAGTCAAACTACACCCGTTAGTATACTGGAGAAGGGCTTGGTCCTCACCTGAACTTGCTCACTAAGCTTTTGCTCAGCAGGATGTTATAGATGCCGAAAGGTTTCACAGAATCAAGTGGCTACAGCATATTAAAATCTTTCTACTAGATGTAGGCACGAGGGAACTTTGGGGAAACCCATCCGGCACACTTATCCCCTCATCAGAAATCGCATTACTAGATATGGATCTGGCAATGCGAAGTGAGAGGTGGAGAGCTAGTCATGGACAGGAAGGTTCCTAGATTTCAAACGTCGCTCCTTACTGAAATCCTACTGGGACATTATCACTGTGCCTCTTGAATGAAATCTCTACTTTCAATTCATAGTTGGCACTTTGCTTTTGAAATCTTTTACCAACAAATGGGACTATAAACATATTTTAGCCCTACTCTAATCTAATGTATCATAGAGATGCCTTACATCAACACTATGGAGCATTATTTGAGGACATTGGAAAATGGATGGTGCCCAGATTTTGAATCTAACCTACTTGTATGCTGCAATGCTTTGGCTCTAATTTGAGAAAAAATAGTATGTAATTTATGTAATGTTTTTAAAAAATGTAATGTTTCAAATGCCGAATGTAACTATGTAAAATGATTTTATGCCATGAATTGTCGAAGTAAAACTTATTGACTTGCTACTAAAACTGTGGTACTGAAAATTCTGGACTCTGCTATTGTGTGGTACCGAAGCCCTGCACTCGTGTCATAAATATCATCGTATCATGACGATTTTGGTACTAGCAGACCGGTAATGGCTTAAATACTATACATAAGTATTTTCGCCATGTTCAAGTGACGAAATCACCCTGAAACCGTAGTTTTTGTCTTGGACCCTCGGGTTCCATTTTGTGAGCGGCATCCATTTTGTGGTTGCCCTTTACATAGCCAAATAACTAAGGCCGAATTTGATCCAAAAGGACACGTACACCTCTGCTGACTCCTCTGTGACCTGGGCGAGCTGACTCCACTGCCTCAAGCCAAAGCTGTTCGGGCAGTTCCTCTCCCAGTGGCCGAACGAGATTGATATCAAGGCACAACATGTCGTAAACCGTTCATCACACACATACTATGCTTAATCTCACACACACCTGTCCCTGTTTCTTCTTTATGACCTGTTTTACGAGGAGGAGGTGCCCGATTTTATTAGGGGTCCGTCGATATCAGATGAAAGTTCTGGGCCTTGCCGGGTAATCTATCATGGACTGGACAAACTGAAATGTGGGCTTGTCATCATGACTCTGCGTTTTCTTTGTAGTAAAAATATTTGTATGGTCAACTGTAAAATCAGGAATGTTTGCCTGAAGCTTAATATTTCGTATAAAAAGAGAAGGTTGGTTCTGTAAATTCGAGCAGTCTCCTGAGAACATACATGCTGTTGTACTTCTAGGATACCTGTTACTGGTTGCAGCCAATAAATACGATCTTTGACTTCACCTAGAAGACTGTGTTTCTGTAGTCTGAAACAGGAAGGACTCGAGGTCTTTGGGTGTTCTCCCTGGCACCGCCGGGTCCATAAAAACCCGGTACCTCAGTTGGCGCCCAACGTGGGGCGGTATCAGCGGTACCGGTCCAAGCCAGAGGTTCGTGAGGAGCTTCGTGTGAAAATTCCGGACGACAGCCAACCACTTCAGCGACCCCTGCATGTCGACGGGGTCCGAAGGTCTTTGCTGCGAGGTTCCCCGCGTCCCGACGGCTACAAAGGACTGCTGCCCTGACTATCGCCCTGTTTTGGACCCTTGATGATTGGTAGAGCGAAACGATAGACGAGTCTTCTGGTGACGTCATCGATCATCGATACCTCAGTTAAGTATAAGTGGAGCGTCTCCCAGTCCTTAGTTTGATTCTTAGTTTGGTATCCCTTTGGGATCGCTTTGATTTGGAACTTGCAAGCGCCAAAGCCGAAGGACTCGTGCATTCACGAGACTATCGTATTCGATAATCCTTTGAAGTTTGAAGCTAGACTAGAGAGCGAAGATGCCTGGTCTTAGCAGACTTGGAAATTTTGTTTTGTCTTGGTTGTAGTAGGGATTCCCGATTGGAGGACTCGTGTCCGGTTCCTCCGATTGAAACTCCAACATATGAGCTCTATGTGAAGCATGGCGTAGGCCCTATCACATATAACGAAGTATGGATTCGATACACCAGAAAAGATGGTGTTTTAAAATGGCCCCAATACGGTAGCTTTGACACAGAAATTTTGGATAATTTAGAGATTAAACGTTTTAAGAAGAAAGCCCGGCCGGCGATGTTTGACTCTTTTCGCCTATGGCGCAAAGAGGCCAAACAGAGAGAAATGAAATTAGCGAAGAAAAATAAACGAGAACGAGGTATGTCAATGGTACAAGCTGCTGTTGCATTTAGGGACAATGAAGAAGAGCAAGAAAGCGAACAGATGAAAAGAGCGAAGAAATTAGCGGTAGATAGATGCTACCCAGCCTTGCCAACTAACGAACAGGAAGCAAGGAACGATCTTGAGAAAGATCCGTTAATGTCACATTTCTTGATTTCACCACCCCCTTATGCACAGAATGCTACGGCACCTCCGCCACCAGTCGTGGCCGTACAACCTCCAAATGTTGTGCCACCTGTAATTCCTCCACAACCAGCTCCTCTTCCGTTGGTTGCCATTCCTTTGGTGCAGCCTCCTCAGGGGCCGCCAACTTTGCCTTTGCCTGCTACTTCTACGTCTGTTCTTAATACTCCTCCTGCTCCAACTCTGGATTCTTCTCCGTCTTCCCTTATTCTTTCTTCTTCTCCTTCTACCAGACAGCGAATGACCGCTAGAGAAAGCGGATAAAAAGACTAAGGAATTGAAAACTAAAGTCCTTCTACAGCAAGCTTATCCACCTCCTACTAATGGTCAGCGGGATTATCAGAACCCCAACAATATTCGAGGAACTCGCAAAGAAACGAGTTCTCTCAGCAACATTTACAGTATGGACCCAATCAGTGTGCGTATTGCAAGGAAGAAGGTCATTTCAAGAGTAGTTGTCCGGTTTTGTTACAGAGTACGAATGGTGCTTCTAGTGCAAGAGGTCGAGGTGTTCAACAAGCTCCTAGAGGTAGGGGATGTGGAAATTTCCCCCAGAACGCTCGTTCCTTCCCGCCTCAGAATTCCATGAATAGTTTCGACCAGCAGAATAACGCGTTTGCTAGGACGGCTCAGTACTATGCTGATGACTACTATGCAGAAGATGAAAATATGGAAGGTGAAGATTGCTAGGACAGCCTTGGACAAAGAGAAGGAGTTGTTTCAGTTCCAGTAGATCAGAGTGGGCCTTATGTTGATGCTATTAGATCAGGTGTGTCAGAGCCTTTTCTGTTGGATACTGGTGCTACAAAGAGTTCTATTATGCACTCAAAACTCCCTGGCGCACCTTTGTCTGGTGAAATGAATGTTTCAGTAGGTTTTTCTGGCGCCCCGGTTAGGAACCCGATCTCTAGTCCTATGTCTCTTTCTGTTGGACCTTGTGAATTCGAAGCACCCCTTATTCTTACAACAGGTTGTGGTGAAAACTTGTTGGGATTAGATCTGTTGAAAAGATTATATGCGACTTTGTACTGTTCTCCTTCGGGAGTACAACTTACACTGGGTAAGAAAGTGGTTTCTCCAATGTATTTGTCGAAGGATAAACTTTCAACAGAATTGTCTTCCCTTCCGGATATTCTTTGGGCTACTGGACCCAATGATGTGGGTCTCTTGGAAATAGCGCCATATGTTGTGACACTGAAAGCCAATGTTAGAATGCCGCGCATTCCCCAATACAAGATCTATAGTGAAGGTGAGAAAGCGCTGTTAGCGATCATTTATGATCTGATTGAGAAAGATGTAATCGAAGAGACAAGAGGCAACGTTTGTAATAGTCCTGTTCTGCCGGTTTTGAAACGTACTGATCCTTCCCAGCCACCTGTTTACAGGTTTGTGATTGATCTTAGGGAGGTCAATAAAATAGTTGTGCCACAGTTTCCAGTTGTCCCTGACACTGCCTTATTGACTATGATTCCAGCTTCAGCCACTTGGTTCTCAGTGATTGACTTGAAGAATGCTTTCTTCAGCATCCCGATTGCCGAGGAGAGCAGGGATATTTTTGGCTTCAGTTTAGGAGGCCGAAGCTTCCGCTTCAAACGCGCTCCTCAGGGCTACTGTGAAAGTCCATCAATATACAGCCAGGCTTTAAAAACACAGCTTGACACGATTGTTTTACTTGACGGCGCTACACTTATTCAATACGTCGATGATTTGCTAGTCGCTGCAGATACTGAGGATATTTGTAAAGAAGCCACATTGTCGTTGTTGCGTCATGTGTGATTTGCGCCACAAAGTCTCTCTTTCAAAATTGCAATATTGTCGACAAGAAGTGACCTACTTAGGTCATCTCTTATCGAAGGAGGGAAGGAAACTGACCCCAGAAAGAATTCAGGCAATTGCAAAATTGAGTGTCCCAAGGACACAGAGAGAAGTGCGTGCTTTCTTGGGCATTACATCATATTGCAGACAATGGATACCGAATTTTTCTTTACTGGCCAAACCTTTGGTGGCATTAACTTGTAAAGATACACCGAATCCCATTCCGTGGTCTGAAGAGTGTCAGAAAAGTTTTTCCGAATTGCGTGATGCATTGTGTTCGGCTCCTGTGTTGGGTACCCCCGACTACAGTAAGCCTTTTACATTGTACGTCCATGAGAAAGAAGGTTGCGCATTGTCAGTTCTGACACGGTCTTTTGGGGACAAACAGCGTCCATGCGCGTATTTTTCGGCGACTCTAGATCCGGTAGCTAAGGCGTTGCCAAGTTGTTTGAGAGCCACTGCGGCAGCAGCTGTCTCTATTCGACAGTCTGCTGGGTTAGTAATGAATAACATGTTAATTGTGATGGTCCCGCATGCAGTGGACATTTTGTTAAACAGAACAAAGACACAACACTTAACTAGTGCTCGATTGTCAGGGTATGAGCTGACACTGTTGGCAAGTCATGTGCACATAAAGAGGTGCAATACACTAAACCCAGCCACATTGTTGCCGATTTTAGCTGAGACAGACGATGATAGTGAAGATCAGCATGACTGTTTTCTGAGAACAGAGGAAAAGACGAAAGGGAGGATAGACCTTAGAGACACCCCTCTTCCAGAATGTGATGGTACTTTGTGGGTTGATGGTTCGTGTTTCAGGTTGCCAAATGGTGATACGACTGCAGCATATGCTGTGACGACTTTGCATACTATTGTTGAAGCTGCACGTATCCCACACAATTCAGCGCAAGCAGCAGAGTTGATTGCACTTACAAGAGCATGTGTGTTGGCGAAAGGAAAATGAGTGAACGTGTACACGGACAGCCAGTATGCCTTTGGCGTGGCTCACAGTTTTGGACGATTGTGGAAAGAACGTGGGTTCCTGACTTCGCATGGTGCTAAGATCCAGCATGGTCAGTTGGTGAATGAGCTTCGAGTCACTGACCTTGCCATTCCAGGTTGCAATTGTAAAATGCAGTGCGCACAAAAAGGTTACGGATGATGTTGGTCGTGGAAATGCGTTTGCAGATGAAGTTGCGAAAGAAACTGCTAGGAATGTAATGAGTCGAATGTATGTTGGAGGCCCTGCGAGATGGATTGGTGATGTTGGTATGTGTGAAGATACGATTGAGAGTGTGAAGTCCATCCAAGCTGAAGCCACAGAGAAATAATTGAATGAATGGAGAGAAAGTAAGGGTAAATTGGATGCAAATGGTTGTTGGATTGAATTGTCAGAGCATCAGCGATGGTTGTTAACCGATGCGTATGTGCTTGCAGTGGTGACAATGGCTCATGGAATGGCTCATATCAGTGTGAAATGGATTTGTAAGTTGTTGGCTCCAGTATGGCAAAATGGTGGAATGCCTAAGTGTGCAGAGAATGTGGTCAAGAATTGTATGGCATGCCTGAAATACAACCCTGGTAGGGGAACCCCAACTCCAGCTGGTCATTTTGCGCCTCCAACGTATCCGTTTGAGGTTTTGCAGCTAGATTTCATCCACATGGAAAGGTGCAACAATTTGAAATATGTACTCGTTGTTGTTTGTGCCTTTTCAAGATGGGTCGAAGCATACCCCCTGAAGGACAATACTGCTTTGTCCACAGCCAAAGCCCTTGTCAAAGAGATTTTCCCCAGATTTGGAATGCCTAGAATGGTTTGGAGTGATAATGGGAGTGAATTTGTGGGTCGAGTGATGAAGAAAGTGTGTGAGGGGCTAGGCATTCAGCAAAAGTTTCACGCTGCAAATCACCCCCAATCAGCTGGACTAGTAGAGTGCTATAATGGCACGTTAAAACTGAAACTGGCCAAGATTCAAGCGAGCACAGGTCTTAAATGGCCTGACGCACTGCCCTTGGCACTCCTATCAACGAGAATGACTGTTCACTCTAGAATGGGACTTAGTCCCTATGAAATTGTGTTTGGCCGTCCAGTCAACATACGGGGAGTGCCAAGGCCCACCAGGTTTAGCAAAATAGAACACCCTGTACTGCTTGATTATCTGTATGAATTGCCGGCTAAATTGTGTTTTACACCAACAGGTCCACGACACTCTACCTCAAGCCTCTGAAGCTCCAGGGCATCCTATCGATCCTGGATCCTACGTGCTGGGTAAGAACTTCCAGCGAACAAAGAATGACCAGCCCCGGTGGACCGGCCCTCATCTAGTTCTTCTCTCGACAAGATCTGCCGTTCTAGTAGAAGGAAAGAAACATTGGGTCCACGGCAATCATTGTAAGAGGGTCCCACTGCCTCTTCCTTACGACCGGTGGGTCCAGGAGGGAATTGCTGGCTCTGAAGCTGAGACCGTGCCTCGTTTCCTACCTTTTAGCGATGCACGTATAAAAGGAACAACTTCTGAAAAGGAAAGCGACAACATTTTGCAAGAAGCTGTGCCTCCGTCAATTGGATTAAACACTACCGAGCCTGAACTCTTATTCGAAGACCACACAGCACCTGGAAGAAACCGTTACAATTTGAGGCCGAGACCTATGACTATGGACAAATAAAAAAAAAAATCCTTTTTACTTTTTGTGCAGCTCTCTCATCCAAGAAACTTGCTCATTTTTCTTTTTCGAACCGCCATCCGGTTCTGTTGCTAGGGTCGCGGTTGCCAAAAGTCTTTTGAGTGCAGCTGAAGACGGTTAGGTCGACAGTTCTGGTTGGTCTAAGGGAGTTGCCCTGGACTAACAGAAGCACTCTTCAGCAGAAACACCCTACCACCGCGGGCAGCAAATTAGAGAGGATGTAGTTGTCTGAGATGGAGAGACCTGCCAAACGAATGAACTTTAAAGACAAAATGTGTATTTCAATGTCAAAGAAGAGATCGTTAATATGTTGTATCTTTATGTTGCTTGGTGTCATGACATTTTTAATAGGATATGTTTTATACACCTTTCAAGTTTCATTTGTACCCACTACACAGCCCATACATCCTCCTACTGTTTCCTCGCACTCTTTTCACCTCCTGCCTGAACATGAGTCTTCAAGAAGATTAGAGTTTATTAATAACTCTTTCATTCAGCTCTTACACCAACACCAATTAGTAGTAAACACAACTAACTGTTGGGTGTGTGGTCTTATGCCACATACGACAGACAAGGGTATCCCATACCTGGTCTTACCATTTAGCTACAATGGTTCGTTATGGGCGTTCCAAACAATGTTCATATTTGCCATTGAACCATATCCCCCACGTTCTACGGGAAGGAACTCAAGCAACAAAGCGTTAGTGGTAGGAATTGCAAATATGAGCAGAACAATTGACTCGTACAGAACGATTCCTAAAGATGAGTTGCAAGCTTACGTTAGATGGAATATAACAAAATATGGAAATGCTTTGAGTGAGAACCAGCGAACAAAAAGATCCTCCTCTATTTGGATTGTACCTCATCAGGGTCACCCATGTCTGCAAGGTAATGGCAAAAATCCCAGAGCTCAGTTGGGGAAGAGCGTCTGCACGGAAACATATGTGTTTGCGTCTCGAAATTCCCCTTCGTTCTTAGCAGCTAAGGGTACTTATTTCATCTGCCATGATAGATCCTATACATGGTTGCCCCCTGACTTCTCGGGCACATGCTTTATCTCGTTCCTGTTGCCACCCACCTACACGGCCGCAGCAGATTACCATAGGACAAGGACAGTTAGGGGTGTTGTGAGTGAAGACACTGCGGAACAGGAATTTGGGGATTTTGCAAAAGGTTTTCTGCCGTTTTGGGGGCCTATGGTGAACAGCAGGAACATTCGCCAATTGACAAGGGTGGTTGAATCCACTGTAGTTGAAACTGCCGGTGCCCTTAGTAATTTGACTGCTGAGCTCCAGTCGGATCGCCTTATGACTCTTCAAAACAGGGTCGCGTTAGATGTCATACTTGCAGACCATGGTGGGGTATGTAAAGTGATCCAATCGAGTTGCTGTATTTTCATCACCGATAACGCTCCGACAGTATACCAGGCCATCTCCAAACTGTATAAGATCTCTGAATCTATTCACGTGGATGAAGGAGACTGGTCCTTGATGGGGTGGTTCTGGAAACTGATATCTGCCTGGGGATGGAAGATTCCGATAGTCATTGGGATGATCTTAGCCATCCTTTCCCTGTTCTGTCTGTGTGTACAGTGTGCTCCTGCAATATGTGGCCTCTGTGCTACATCATGTGTAAGGACACCTGTATCAAGAGACGAACTAAGTAATAGGATGATGCTACAGCAACATCTCAATGACTTCATGAATACAGACCTGGACTCAGATTAGCATGAGTATGGGTTATTGCCTATGTAAGGGCAAAAGGAGGGTCTGTGGTACTGAAAATTCTGGACTCTGCTATTGTGTGGTACCGAAGCTCTGCACTCGTGTCATAAATATCATCGTATCATGACGATTTTGGTACTAGCAGACCAGTAATGGCTTAACTACTATACATAAGTATTTTCGCCATGTTCAAGTGACGAAATCACCCTGAAACAGTAGTTTTTGTCTTGGACCCTCGGGTTCCATTTTGTGAGCGGCATCCATTTTGTGGTTGCTTTTTACATAGCCAAATAACTAAGGCCGAATTTGATCCAAAAGGACACGTACACCTCTGCTGACTCCTCTGTGACCTGGGCGAGCTGACTCCACTGCCTCAAGCCAAACCTGTTCGGGCAGTTCCTCTCCCAGTGGCCGAACGAGATTGATATCAAGGCACAACATGCCGTAAACCGTTCATCACACACATACTATGCTTAATCTCACACACACCTGTCCCTGTTTCTTCTTTATGACCTGTTTTACGACGAGGTGCCCGATTTTATTAGGGGTCCGTCGATATAAGATGAAAGTTCTGGGCCTTGCCGGGTAATCTATCAATGACTGGACAAACTGAAATGTGGGCTTGTCATCATGACTGCTTTTTCTTTGTAGTAAAAATATTTGTATGGTCAACTGTAAAATCAGGAATGTTTGCCTGAAGCTTAATATTTCGTATAAAAAGAGAAGGCTGGTTCTGTAAATTCGAGCAGTCTCCTGAGAACATACATGCTGTTGTACTTCTAGGATACCTGTTACTGGTTCGAGCCAATAAATACGATCTTTGACTTCACCTAGAAGACTCTGTGTTTCTGTAGTCTGAAACAGGAAGGACTCGAGGTCTTTGGGTGTTCTCCCTGGCACCGCCGGGTCCATAAAAACCCGGTACCTCAGAACATACTACTAATAATATTAAAATATACATTACAAATAACATGCAGGCAATGGTATTAAGAAGGTGGACCTGACAGATGGTGTAAATGGGAATCATGAATGTTCTGGGACCAGCCTATGATTTTAAGAACAACATATGTCCTTGAATGTCATCAGAGGCAATGATAGATCAATACGTCAGAGTTGTTCAGTTACTGTATTAAATCAATACTCCGCAGTTGTACTAACACTAACGTGTGAAAAGCATCTTCAGGAGCTGTTAGCACTCTGTCTGACTCATCACTAAGCAGGGACATCTTTGTGGTTTAACTGATTGAATTGTTCAGTTCACTTTGGCTTGGAAAAGGAACTGCCCCGAGAGAATACAAGTGTTCTTTTATGAAATAAGGACCTGAAACAACATATATATATCACGGTGGGGTGGAATATGTTTCAACCTTTATAATCATTATTTTGCTTATGCTAATATGACCGAATGGCTACATTTCTCTTTGGATGTTTTTATGCATTATATGCATTTAATATCTTGCATGTTTTTATTGCTTTCATGATTATATTATATTTTTAGCGATCAAATAAAGCTATGGTGAATATATTTTCCTAGAACAAATATTCATGTCATTTAGAATAATTGATAAAAACTATCATAAAATATTCTTGTTGATTGTCCTGATGCGTTCAATTACTTCATTTTGTGAGTAAGACGAGCGCAAGGTTGTCATGGTATGCAGATTTGTAGAGCGCACTATCACCCAGCAGGGTAGCCCGACACGGAGTAGTTGTGAGTCTAGGCATCCCTTGGGCCTAGTGGGACTACTCGAAGCGCCGGGTCTTCAGCTTCTTGCAGAATTCAAGAACTGAGGAGGAGGTCTTTATGTGTAGCAGACGTTTGTTCCAAGTTTTAGGATCTATGTACGAGACATTTCGGCCACCGAATCTGGTTTTCACTATGCCGGAGATTTGTACAAGTAGGAGTCTGGATGAGCAGAGGTGTCTGGAAGGTTTGTGAAAGCAGATGTGAGTGTTGAGGTATTCTGAGCCAGTCTTATGTAGAGCCTTGAAAGTATGGGTGAGACGTCTGAATTGTGTTTGCCATCAGCGCGGGAGTAACTCATTCGCTTTTTACTTCACTAATTAAAAAGAGCCACAATAAGATTATTGATGTATAAACTGTCAGCAAGTTGTTGCATCCGATATTTAATAGATGCAACTGAATCTACCTTAGCCCACAACTGACAAAGTTTACCAATGGTATGTATAGCGACAGAAACAAGAATAGATGTTGTATTTGGTATGTTTGTTGGGGATCAGGAAGGATATTATTGACATGCTTCGGAAGCTCATTCCATTTTATGAGCCAAAGGGTTCCGGCTTCGGAAGTTTAACCAGAGGTAAGGAAAGTGTCTATCACACACCACATGACATCTGTATCTGAAAGTTCCAACAGCAAGGTCTAATCAGAAAAGTGAGAAGAGATTTGTCCTGCTGCTAAGTGTGCAAGTCCCAGAGTGAAGCAAAACCTAAACATGTTTCCTGAATTGTATGATTTATAAAAAAAAGACATTTTGTGGATGCAGGTAAGTGGGGGAAAAGTATGTCTGTCCCTTGTTCCTCGGGTATTTACAAGAGGAATAGCAGCATTGCAAAAAGTATAACCAGGTGTCACATCTTGGTAAATAATCGTAGCTGAATATGTAGCTGTATGGTTTTTACCAAAAGAGGCTGGAATAATGACTAGAATTATGAAGAGAAATGAACTTTTTCTGCTAACTGCCTAGATGAGTTGTTGCACAAAGTTCCCATTTACTGTAATTATAAATTGCATGTGAGGCATACATCAGTGTATATAACAACAAGTGTAGCAGTTGTAACAATACACATTTTGTAATAATCAATGAACGAACATTGTTAATTATCTCAATTGATCCCTATGACTAAGTTATACAATATTTCTTTAATGGCGCAGATATCACATGGGCCTGCATAAGGTGCTAGAGACAATATCAATCAAGTTAGGATGAAAGCTGTGGTACCTGGCCCGTCTCTGGTTGTCCTCGGTCTGGTTGTTGACTTTAGGCCTGTACAAGACAAGCTCTTGCATATTACAGTGAGGTTCACGCAGATAGATGTAAAATGTGGAGCTTTGCAATGATTTGAACTAGAGTTAGACAACCTGACCAGTAATATCCACTTACCATCCGACTAATAGTCACACTTATCATTTGCAAGTACCCGAGAGGTGGTTTCCGAGAATAGTATTCCTTTTGAGTGGAGTTGTTAGGGCTGTGAGGACGGAACTAGTGACTTGTGGGAAATATTCCGTGTTGTGCGTTCCTGAGGATTCTTGGGTTGCTGGCAGCTCAACGAGAGGAATGTCTCAATAGTATTGATCTGGTGAATATCTAGTGTCAAATCAGAATGGACAGAACTGGCCACATGGTGAGATTTATGACAATAAAAGCCTTATGATTCTTCTTTCCTCCGGGAGTGGTGGGTGTTTGAAGTGGGAGGTGTTTTCTCCAACACAAACAATACAGTCATGAAATAAAGAATGTAGTATTCCAGGCCAGATTCAAATTTAGCAAGAGAAAAAAATTATTGAATAAAAATAACACTTTTGGAGCTAATTTTTGGATTCCAAGTTCAAAAATGTCTATCTATACAAACAACCCCTGACCCGGGGTTACCACCTACAGACATCTTACGGGAGTAACGCGCATTTGCACTTCTGCTGGGGAGTGTTGTTCAGTTCAGACTGTAATCCTGTGGATTGGGGAAAAATATTTGGCCAAACAACATGTTTAAAAAAGCAGACGCACCTCCGTGAAAGGAGTGGAAGCGGCTATTGTCCCTGTGGACTGAACGCCCCTTTGATTGACGTTCAAGACATGGGTGGGAACGAGCACCATTCAGTACGGCCCTCTGCATCACAGATGGAGTCCATCTTTCAAAACTGTTGCTGGTGCCAGGCAGCTCATTGGCAAAGAAGCAAAGCTGTTGGCTTGTCTCAAAGCTGGCACAGTAGGAGGTGGATCATGGCTCAACTTGCATGTTGTCACTGGTCTAAAATGGGTTGGCCATTTTCACATAATTCTCCTCTTCAGTAGAGTTCTAGAAGTTGCCAAACCTAGAGCCCTTTCGGGGTATTCTCTGATCATCTGTACTCCTCTGGTTACAAAACCCTTGCAACATTTCATCTCGCAGCTTCTTGAAGCAAGTTCATCCCACCGACAGCGCGTGTAACAGAATCTGGTCAAATAATCCTGTGAATCAGAATCAAGCCCTGGAGGTAAAGATTCAAGGCACATGGAGAGAGACCCTTTTCAATGTTCCTCTCGATGCAACAACCTCCTTTTGACTCTAGCAGGGACTCTTCCCTCTTCTGCTTCCAAACTAGTCATAAAATGCCTGCGGGCCAAGCCGGAGTTTGTCTAAGGAGAGCTAGAGTTCTCCTTAGAGTTCTCCTGTAAAGAGTTAAAACACGTCCAAGCTTTTCAGAGATGCAACTCTTTTGTTTAATGGCATCAAAATGTTAGTATTTGTTTTTAGGAGGGGGCTGGTATGTAGAGCAAAAGGATGACTGGGCTATGCATCTACAAGTTAGCTGAAAGGGAGAAACAATGGTGACTTAACTGATCCTAGGGCAAATTAGTGCTCCGGCCACATCATGGCATGCCCGCAGACTTGCAAATGCACTGAAGACATAAGTATACAGTTTTCCTTTCTGGTTGGCATCAGATCGCGGAAGGAGACAAACATAAAGAGCTCTCCTCAAAAGAAACAGCGGAAAGATGTCCAGTAAATGTATTTCCTAAGGAAGCAGTGGCAGAACATCGCCTGCATTGAAGGAAGCAGGCCACCAAAACATGTAATCATACCATATCTGGATGAGGCGCCACAAATGAGGGATCTTCTTGTGTGCAGAGTGTCACAATAGAAATCATTTTCCCATCCATATGGGGCAATGGAAATGGTTTCCCTCCATGTTGATGCCTTCAAGGGGAGGTTGTTTTATACACAACATGACAAAGTACAATTTCTAGGCTTTATTTGTTTCAAAGGACTGAAATGGAAACATTGTGCTTTACAACAGAAAGGCTTACAAAACAAAGGAGGAACACAGGGAAGGGCATATTACATAACGATTCGATTTCAAGGCTTTATTCGAGGAATATACTCATAAAAGCACAAACATACATTTAAAATACATAATAATAAAATTGTCCTTGTTTATAAGGACTATTTAAAACATTTGTACATACATGAGCAATAAAAGAAATTATTTAGTATACATTTGCACAAATATCCCTTGATACCCTAATTATGTTATATTGGAAGAGATTGTCCTCCGTCTAATAGACCAAGCCCACCCCAGATACTTTGCTGTTCCTAAAACGATAGGCATATCAGTGGTGGTACAAATGATTCGTAGTGCCTCAACACCCCTGGATGTCCCTAGGTTTCTGCAGACAGGAGTTAGCCAAACTCTTCTCGGGGTGGCATAAGCTTTGGACACGAATAAAAAGTGACCTGTGCTTTCCTTAATTGCACCACAAACCGGGCAGGACGAGGTAGTTACACTCCTCCACCTACCCGTCAATGATCTCAGAGGGAGGGCACCTGATCTCAACTGGAAGAAAAGCTTCCTATCCTCTGGGTTTGTAATACTGTCCCAATAGAGTTCCAGTATAGGACACAGTTTGATTTCTAGGAAGCGCCCCGCCATTGTATCTGACCTCGTTCTACACCAAAGTTTACCATCTATCCAATCCCAGTATACACTTTTGATTGTATTTTTACTTGGAAAGGGTTCTCCAGATGGATTGTCCCATAGTTTAGAGAATCCGAGGTCCCCTAAAGCCGCTCTAAGATTTTTTAACCACACTATTTTGTGGAAGATGTCAGCTTTGATTATGGCAAGGAACCCCTCTGCGTAGTGCCTTATCTCCGGGGTAGTCCAGAGGCGTCTCCAGTAAAGGATCGGGCGCAATCACGCTTGGTCACTAACTGATCTTCTCCCTAGATCAAGACCAAGCGGGATCAGTGGTGTACTCTGGGGGAGACCTGTGATTCCCCTTAGGAACCTATTCTCCGATATCTGTAGAGGGAGAAGCCTATCAAAGCCCCATAACTCTGCCCCATATAGAGCAGACCCAATAGCCTTAGCGTCATATACTGCTAGGACTGGTTTTATGGGCTTTGATTTTGACTTTTTGTGTTCCACCCGGAGTACCCCCGAAATCTGTTGGTGCCTCAATACCGCCATTTCAACATGCTGGGACCATTTTAGATTATTTGCTATCTGCACCCCTAGATATGTAAATACAGAAACAGCCTTTAACTCACAGTTATTCAAAAGTATTTTGGGCCGGGGTCTACGCTTAGATGAGAAGGCCATCAGCTTGGTCTTACCCACGTTAACTTCCAGGCCATGTTCCCCACAGAAGAGATCAAAGATGTTTAGGGCTCGCTGCCAGCCTGCCGGTGTTTTAGATAAAACCAACGTATCATCGGCGAACATCAGGATCGGAACCCTGAGGCCCGCCAACGAAGGTGCGTCAACACTGGCATCCAGCATCCTAGCCACAATTCCGTTAATAAAAAGGGAAAAAAGCAGGGGGGCCATAGCACACCCCTGTCGTACTCTGCGTCCAATTGGGAAATCGGCAGATGATTCGCCATTCGTGCCCCACTGGACTTTGGCGAAGTTACATTCATGTAGCCTCATTATCAGGGTGAGCAACTCAGCTGGAAGGCCTATATCACTCAGGACTGCCCAGAGATTTCTCCTTGGGACCAGGTCGAAGGCAGCCCGCAAGTCAACAAAAGCGACATACAGGCTGCCCTCGCCAAGCACCACCGTCCCCCACTGCAGCAGAGCAAAACGAAACACCTGATCGACGGTGCTTGTTGCCCGCCGGAATCCAGCCTGATATGGGGACAGGGCATTTTCCTCATCTACCCAGTCCATTAGCCTGTTTACCACCATTCTCCCCACCACTTTTTGGATAGTGGCAATCAAGCTTATCAGCCTATAATTGGCCGGAAGGGACCGATCTCCTTTTTTATATATGGGTATAATAGTTGCTCCCTTCCATAATTCCGGGACTACTGTTCCCTTTGCAATTGCATTTCCTAGGAGAAATATATACCTAGCCCACCTCGTCTTGTCATTTATAAAAACATCAGAGGGTATCCCGTCTAAACCCGGGGCCCTTCCCCCTTTGGCAGCGCCTATTGCAGCTTCAGTTTCTTTGATGGAAAATAAATTCCCTGTGGGGAATACAGCTGAAACTACCTTCACGTCATTAAACTCCGTTGACTCAGCATACTGCGGTTCAAAATAATCCACCCAGGCACCCTCTGCGACATTGTTATCAGGTTTGTTTGGAAGTCCTCCTCTACCCCACTTGACAATATTCCAGAACAACCTGGAATCCTTCGCCCCTGCGGCCTCCTTTAGCTCAGCCCAGTGGTTTTCATCCTATGTTTTTTTTTTGCCAGTAATACACAAGCCTTATAGTGCTTCCTGGCCTCACCAATCGCTACCTTATCCCTATTCCTAATTGCACATCCCAAGCTTAGCCTGGCTTCCCTGCACTGGTGGTTACACCAAGTAGCTGGTTTAGGTGGTTTTTTCCTGTTTGTATTACTGGACCTCAACAAATGCGGTTTTAGAGTGGAAAAGAGCTTGTTATCTATGTCCGTTATTTCCCTTGAACCTGGGGTTACAGGATTTGCAGCCTCCATAGCAGCGATTGCAGTATCCACTTCAGAACTTATAAAGTTCATAGCCTCTGCATTCGCTAGTACCCTCGGCCAGTTAAGTCTGCGCATGTCATTGGCCATAGTAGGCATTAGGCCATTACTTAATTGGGGGTTCCCTGATGTGGCCATCCCCCAATCATGAGACACACAGAGGGGATTATGGTCACTTTCTAGTCTACCCTCAATGTTCATGTCACATACCAACTGCCACAAGTTAAGGCTGCAAAGGACATAATCTATCCGACTTTGACCATGACCATTGTCGAATGTACAAGCACCTTCCCTGTCGCCCTTCGTCCTCCCATTTAGGGCTCTCAAACCATGTTCCAAGCAGATGGCATTCAGTTGTAATATATCTTTCGTCCATCACTTGACAGGAACCAGATGTAAAGTCGGAACACCCCACTGTGTATCTTCTTCATGCCCTAGGGGATCGTCCGAACTATCCAATGGTTCAAAGGTCCTATTTAGGTCACCAGCTACTACAACTTTGTTACCCAAAGACTGAGATTCCAGGGAAGTGGACAGTGCCTCTAAAATGGGAGAGCTCCCAATGGTACTACCCCTGGCATAAATGTTATACAAATCTATCCCTCCACGCTTTTCTGAGGTTATTCTTAACATTTGGATGTCTTTACAACCCAGATCCACCACTTTGATTGTCAACTGAAGGCATTGCCTAACCCAAATAGTCAGGCCTCCCATCAGTCGGCCCCTAGAACCTCTAATGGCTGGAATTGAAAAATTTAAATAACCAGGAAGAAATATAGGGTCACAAGCCCACGTCTCCTGGAATAAACAGAGATCGAAACCATTAATGAAATCAATCCAATTTTGGGACGTCAGCTTACTGTTCAGCCCCACGATGTTCCATGAGAGGAGCTTCCCGGGGCTGTCCATAGATAACTCTCCTGTACAGGACACCCTAGTTCCATTTCGCCCATCCCCCCTCCCTTGGGTGGTATCCTCCATGCTATGATCAACCTCCTGGGTGTCCACGGTACTTAATATAATTGATACCTCTCTTTCGGAGTCCCCGGAAGTAGGAATACACTCCCCACAAGTTTCATCCAAAATCATACTCTCCCCACAAGTTCTTATTTCATTTGATACCACATTTTTGGACGAAACAGTTAACATAGGTTTCCCACATATCTCCCTACGGGACATACTTTCCCTGTTGTTCTGGCAGTAAACGGAACTTGGTCAATAGCTCCACCCTAGATCATTCATTACTTCAAACTGATTATACATTAATCCGTTATGGAAGTTGCCCCGTTGAGAGGGTACAGTAAAAGATGCAAACCCTTGGGAGGGGAAATTATTAAAACAACCTGGTTCACTGATCATTTCAAATTGTATACCTGTTGGTCTTGGGTAAAAAAATGTAAGATCAACAACACCAATTCCACCACTACTTGGGCCCCAATTTTGCTTCGTAATCAAACGTGCCCCCCTAGGATCTTGAAAGTTAACAACTATACACTCCCCCCCCCCCCAGGTTCTTAGGAGTGCAACCTATCCAATCTGTTCTTCTCACTCCAATAATCAGCCCGTCCACTTCCCTGGGCAATGGTCTATTTGCCTTCAACCAGTGCATTACCTTGTTCTTTAGCATCTGGAAAGATTCTCTTTGCCCGGCCAACAGAGGTGGTACATTAGTGAGGACAACCACATAGGGGTAAGAGTCCGGGGTGAGATTCATGGGAGGTATCCTACGCGGAGCTCTCACCGGGAGGTTAATAGGCCGGCTTATATCAGGAGCAGCAGGACATGTTGTTGAGATGTTTGGTAGTGGCTGGGAACAACTCAATGCAGTGTTTTTGATATTGGAACTGTCTTTGTTACCCCTAACTGGGACACCAGAACAGGGTTTTAAGCTACTTGGTAAAGGCTGCGAACCATTAAAGACAGGATTACCATTTTTAGAACTCTCCTTGTTACCCATAGCCATGGTATCAGGCAGCTTGGTTTGTTTGCTAGTATTACTACTTGGGCGGTCCAACAAAACTGAGTTAGTCTTAGGGGTTTGGCCCTTCGACTGAGGCTTGCTAGCAATGCTAACTATAGGCGGAGAGGGCACTACAATGGACACACCATTGGCCTGGACATTTGGTTTCAAAGAGTTGGTACTTCCCCCAGTCCTGGGATGGGACTTGATTAGGGCTTTGGTAGAAAAGAAGTTATTTAGGGTTGCCTGCTCAAAATGATCTAATCGATCAGCTAGTTTTTTAACTCGTTCCTCGATAGGGTTCAGGAGAGACCTCATCAACCTTTCCAACTCGAGAAGCAGAACTGGAGCGGAAGATAATGTCTCAGCCAATCCCATCGCCGAAGGGACATTCGTATTAGATGCAGGACTAACCGAAACAACTTCATCCTTAGTAGGGTCTTCCCCACCAGGGGCAGCCCCAATAGGCTCACTAGAAGGGCGCAGGGCTACTCCAACCTTCCTTATTTTTTTCGGGTGTTTGGAAAGAGTACACTTCTTCGGGGCAGCACTTCTTTTCCTTTTAATACTTGGTTTAGTTTTATCAATGTGAGCCGACACACTTAACTGGGCGGTAGTCACCTGCCCTAGAAATAAACCAGTTGTTGTTAAGGGCGAGGTGGAGGACGAAATGGGCACACTCGCTTGGGCAGTAATCACCTGCACTGTAGGTGAACTGGTTGTTAGTGTGTGCGAGGTGGGCGAAAAAATAGGCTCAATGGGGCCCACAGACGAGCCAGCCAACAGCTCTAGTGAAGGGGGAAAGGCATAAGGCGTTTCCAATACAACTGGCAGGGTTAAAGATGACAAGGGAGGAACCAATGCCAATGCAGGGAAACCTTGGGGTGGCCTTTTCTCTAAGGGAATTTTAAGGAGTTCAATGGATAACCTACGCTCGGCGCGCCTCTCGGCCAAAGCTATTTCTTTGTCAATGTCTTGGGGTGCCCGACTGAAATATTTGTCTAAAGGGCCCAGGATAACTGGCCCCGCCTCGGCCTGAGTGGGGATCAGAGCAGTTGGGTTTGAGTTCAAAGACATACTTCACAGTCAAGAAACTATAGGATTAACAATAATATATATGCAAACACCAGGTATTTCCTGATAACCGACTATATCATGTAAAATAAAGGCACAATGTTAGAGGGTAGGCCCAGCCCGGCCTCCTTCGGCCCCTGACAGCCACAGACGGTCCCGCCCTTGTCCCGGGCTTCTCCCGGGACACTCCCGCGCGCTCCCGCGCAGCGGAAGTAAACACCACTATTATAGGTTAGGTGTGATGCACAGGGGGCGGGGCTAACAGGGAGAGCGGGCCAGGTGATCTAAATTGGCCAGGCAGGGACTCCTGGGAGACGTAGTCCCTGCAGAACGCTCGCAGCCCTGAGCAGATGCCCCAACACTCCTCTGTCAGCACAGCAGCTCCACAGATTCCCCGGCGGCTTCCCCTGCGAAGCGGGACCCGCAAAGCGGGTCCGGCGAGCAGTGGTGTAGAAGCAGGTCAGCAGCCCAGAACCAGGAGTCCAAGAGCAAAGCTCCCAGTAGCACGAAGTCCAATCCAGCAAAGGGTCCCACAGGTGAGAGGCAGGGAGTCTCTTTTACACGATCTGTGCACAGGGGGCGGGGCTAACAGGGAGAGCGGGCAGGTGATCTAAATTGGCCAGGCAGGGACTCCTGGTAGATGTAGTCCCTGCAGAACGCTCGCAGCCCTGAGCAGATGCCCCAACACTCCTCTGTCAGCACAGCAGCTCCACAGATTCCCCGGCGGCTTCCCCTGCGAAGCGGGAACCGCAAAGCGGGTCCGGCGAGCAGTGGTGTAGAAGCAGGTCAGCAGCCCAGAACCAGGAGTCCAAGAGCAAATGTCCCAGTAGCACGAAGTCCAATCCAGCAAAGGGTCCACAGAATGGGGGGCACAGACCCTAGTTAAACAACCTTCATTGTGTTAGACTGGATAATGTATACTTAGGCTGTCCGGAATTCGGTTTAAACCGACTGTAACTGACAGTACACAACTGGAGGAAAATCAGCTGGCTCATTTGAGTGTCACTGATTTTCCTAGTTGTTGGCCACTCGGCCAATTGAAGGCGCCCAAGCATTACAAGCATTGGCCTGCCTGTGGTCACCTGGCACGGAGGTGTCAGGGGAAAACACTGCTTCACTGCTTCTGCACCCGGGGAGCTGAGGAGTGAATGGTCCAAGGGCTAGAGCAACACCAGGTGGTAAGCAGAGACACTTTAGAAAGTGATCCGATGAAGGCAAAGCAGGAGCAGGTCTCTCTAAATTACAGAGATTCCACTTGTAAATTCGGATATTCCCTCTGAGGACGAGCAGCCTCACTAGAAGAAAACAACCATAACCGGCGTTCCACAGCAGGAATGAGAGAGGATGTGTGGTGTAACGGCCAGAGCTTCATTCTTTGTAGCAGGAAATCAGGTTTGAATCTCGGCGCCCCCTCAACATACTGTGATTCCAGGCAAATGAGTTAATTTCCCCGTGCCTAAAAACCACAAAAATGTGTGTGGCCTTGTGCAATGTAACTGGTGGCACTCCAATACATTTAGGTCGAGTCAGCGCTTCATAAACATTATCAGACGCAAAACTCAGCACCTGTTAAATGACACATTTTCAGTGCAAAGTCAGCGTCAGCATCCAAGCGGAAAAGGACACAACAAAATATTCCACAGCTATTTTGTTACCCTTTCACTTCTAGGTAAAACATTTAAAACAAATACCGAAAATGAAAAGTACATGCAATTTAAAAAAATGACATCTGGAATTCCCGCTCAGTCAGTTAATGTGACCAGTGCAGATGACAGAATAATCAGACAGTCTCAGAATGTAATCCTGTGTTGCCCAGATTGGGAATAAATAATGACATGCATATATATAGTGCTACACCAGGCCCCCTGTTTAGCTCACGTGGGGGGGAGAGGAGCTGTTGTGGTCTGCCGTCTGTCTTATAGGACTGCACCCGAGTACTTCACAGGTCTTTAAAAAGACCATTTACTTAACAAGATGTTAAAAAAGGAGTGGGCGCCGGGGCACGGGCACTTGAGAAAGAGTTGGCAACCACGTTTCTTGTTTAAACGTCCTGTGTGTTTGCTATTATCTCCAAATTCGAGGTTCAATGACATACTCTGCCTATAAATAATGGTGGCGCGGGATACGGATTTGTTCTTTCTGAGAAGTTGGGATCTGGCAGTGTTAGTCAGATCGGCATATTTTTATGACCATGCTGAAAGCTCATTCCTTGGAGGAAGAAGAGAGACTGACGGGTGAGCGATCTTGAAACCCCACCAGGGCTGATACCGCCAGCTCAGGGCGAGTGAGCTTTGCTGCCCTACAATGGAAGTCACTCACTCCATCAAGGAACGGACTATTGCAGAGAACAGCCTGATCATACTGCTGCAACGCATTCACGGGCTTGTCACCACTGTGGAGCTACAGGACGAGAGCACCGCAAAGGGACGCGTCATCAATGTGGACGCCTTCATGAACATCCGCCTCGCGGAGGTGACCTACACAGACCGGTAGGAACTTGTTTCCGAGCTCGATGACCTGTTTGTGACAGGCCGGAACGTCCGCTATGTTCACATTCCCAATGAGGTGGACATTATTAAAACAATTGAGAAACAGCTGGAGACCATTCACAGGGTTGGCAGATTTGGCGACAAGGGGCGGAAGGAATTCCTTACAAAGAAGAAGTGTTGTGACTTCCTATTGAATCGAAATGTGTCTTTCCTTTTTTTGTTTTTTTAGGGATCTAAGTTATTCTTGTACACCACAATGAGGGAACCTCCTCCAAAAGCAATATCTACACATTTCAATAAGTTGTGCTCCGTTTCTAATGGTTTACAGCTCAGACAACAACCAAAGGTGCATCTGAGCAGCCAGTTAGCTGATGCACATGCATAGGTGCTTAGGAGAAATGAAGACCAAACTCTAGGATTCTGCAGGCACTGACAATGATGGTCTGATTTGTGCGAGGAAACAATGAACTTTGTCTACTGAGCCTTCCTTCTTCATTCTTCCTGCTACCGGCACTGCTGCTATGCAGTAGTAAATGGGTAGCATAGATGTTGCCTGAATCTGAAACTTCATGGCAAGTTATTTTTTTTCGCTATCATTAAAAGGGCCTTATTTGTAAACTTTTCTTAAATCAAAAAAGCATTTCTTTGTTCTTTTTGTTAGATTTTGATATGCATAGGCACTCTATGTATGTTCAGAAGTTACTCCTGTTAAGAGAACACACGTGAAATACTTGAGAGGGTGGTGGCAGTAAAATTGTTGTTGGAGTGATAGCTGAGTAGACCAGACAGAGAGTCCCCCTCCTCCCCTCCCCCCCCCCCATGTGGATAAATGCATTATTTTCATGCTATTCCTGTGGGGTAACAGTCGGCCTTACTTTACTTGAATGAATTAGAAGCACATCCTTAACCATGCATAGCACTCTTTCTGGGTTATTTTACAAGCACTTTTGTATAAATGTTTTTGGACTAATGACCGCATATTTTCTATAAATAATGGAGACTAGAGAATGAGGGTAGCAGTTGTAAAACATCACAGTAGCTTAATTACCTTGGAGTTAAAATACTATTTAAAGAGACACTGAATATACAATGCTCGGATTCGGACTTTCACCCCCTCATCACCCTCATCACCCTCCACCAACACACACAACAAGATCGCTGCTTCATTTCTGGCCTCGCTGACAATTACAAAGTTAAATGTCTAAAAAAATACCTTGGCAAGAGTCTATCTGAAATGTTGATAAGTGCAAACTAACTTTTAATGCATCAGTTTTTCAAGCAACACATTCCCCAAGCTATGTAATCACAGCGTTTTTTTCCTCAGTGCAATTGATTTCTCTTCTCCCATTGACAGGCTGACCTCGAGTTATAAAACCGTTTGCTTGCGCGCTCTTGGCCGTGTTTGTGTAAATTATGTGAACAGTACACTGTAAATATTCACGTTCCTAGCTCAGTGGTTGAAACAATACCTGGGCTGTTCAGCTTGGTGACTATAAACAGCTATCTGACATCATCCTGCACTGTACATTCCCGGCATACACATTTACACAAACCCCCTGAAAAAATACAGATGTCTCCTGAGCCACACTATAACCCTGTGTAAACAGTGACCTGTGGGCAGGAGAGTGTGGCTTGTACTGGGAACAGGAAGCACAATGCGAGGGGAGCACAGCCTTAGGCCAGTTATAGAGGACTAGGCTGTAGCGCTTTTCCTTCAAAACTAATGGGGAGATACCTCACGGGGTCAGAGTTCAGAGCTTTACTATTGATACCAAATCACAAGATCAAAGGGTGCATTCTTGAGCACCTCAGCAGGTTGAGCGCCGCTTCCAGAGAAACTTGGTGACAAAGAGGTATGAATTGCTGCAGGGCCAACCTAACTATTGCGTCGAGTAATGTTATTTATAAAGGGCAAGAAGACAATTCAGTGTGTTTTGTGCACACACATATAGTCCTTTTTGGTTAATATTGTTTTAGGAGAATGCATGTGAAAAGGAGCTTCTTTGGAGAAAATTGGTTTTACCTTTGACCGCTTTTAGGGTTTATGGTCTTGGATAAGTGTTTTTTTCTTTGTGTAGTGGCTGTGCAGCTTTTCAGAGTCTGCGACGTAGCATTTCTGTGGCAATTACACTTCTATGCTGAACTGTAGAAAATACTAAGCAACCCCCACCCTCTTTTGGAGGGAATCCCCCTTCTTGGATTCACCTTCGCCATCCAAAACGAGCAAAATGCCGCCCATCAATTTCATTGACCTCACATGACCTGGTAACCTTCCGCACGTTACATAAATTAGTCCATCCGCCATGATTTCAGTATGCTCACCCTCTAAACGAGTCTTTTGAGTCTAAGGGCGCAGAGGTGTGCGGAGGTAGACAAAAGTGATAGAGTGGTGAGGGTGTACAAATGCGCAGAAAGTGCCAAAGCTAATTCCACGAGAATTGTGCAAATCCATCCACTTTCATTGTATTGCTGTAGAATTAACAATCTATGAGGAATTATACACAGTTCAAAATCCTACAAAAATCTACATGTTCTACATGCATCTCTGCATTAACTGTAAAGTAATATGGTAATACACTGCCTCTTCCTCCCCAGCATACTGATCCCTTCCCAAGCCGTCCACATGTTGCTGGAGTCCACAATGTACACAGCCCAGCACATGGTGCACCTAACAGTACCTTGTTCCATTTCAGCAGTTGCTACACAATCCTGTTGGAGAGCAGTCAAAAGAGCAAAAGCTACCATCACTGTTGGACAAAAAAAAAACAAAGTACAACAACAAAGCGCCAAATACTTATTATTTTTTTTGCTAGAGGATGTCTTTTTTTAACCCCATTTTTTTGACTTGCATATGCCCCTTCGGCCACATTGCAATTTCATAATAGCATTTTAAAAAGTTCTCTATGTATATTTGACAAACACTTGCTGAGTGACCAATGCACGCTTTCATTTAAAACAAGCATTTACAATGCAATGGGTCTTGCATTTACGCAAGTTTGAGCTATTCACATTGCAAATAACAATGCCTTTTATTTTTGTTTTCGTTTTTAAAACATAAATAAAAGGCTTTGTCATTTACAATGCCAATAGCTTAAACTCTCTTAAATGCGAGACCTATTGCATTGCAAATGCATGTTAAATCTGAGCTGTAGAGTCAAATGACAATGGAAAGTATTTCATGCCTTATTATTAATCTTCTGAAATGCAGAGCAGTATACAATTTCTGAAGAAAAATTGAAAAAGCAATCATAAAAGCAAAGCGTTCCATAAACACCGGCAAAACACTGTTTAAGTTGTTTTTTATGGCTCGAAAATGAGTAAACACTGAAAAGCACTGTCTTTTTGAGGTATGGAAATCACTGGAAAACACTGAAAAAACACCACCAGAATTTACCAAAAATAGAAACTGAAAACAGGAAAGCCTAGATATGTGTATGATGTGACTCTCGACATTCAAGAATTTCTCCACTATACACAAAATATACCACAAACTCCTAATATCCTAACCACTTAGCCCTATACGTCTTCTATACAGATGGCTCTGCACATCCTGTGGTTGTTATTACACAGAAATACTCCGTGACATGTGCTGCATGCAAGGAAATTGTGAAAACACCTAATTTAAACCACTATAGACTCACATTAAAACCTTTGGTGACTGCACTGCAGGGCTCGCAGATATTCACGCCTTGTTGCTCACACAACAGAAGGCGGATCCATCCATTCCCACACTGATAGTGTCAGATTCATCCTTCCGTGCAAGGGCACAATGTTGATTTAGCACAATAGCATTTGAAAGGTACCAGACATTCAAAAAGGAAACCCATTAAAAATAAGCAAGCGCAAGGTAAGCGTTTTTCTTTTTTTAAATGTAATTTTCCCTCGTCGTTGACTGTTGACTCCCTCCCCACCCCGCCCCGCCCCACCACCCTTACCTGCATGGGCAGCTCCTGTGCATAGATTCCTCATAGTGAAGTAAGATGAATTGCAGCATGCACCGACTCATAGTGCCCTGAGATGCAGTGCAGTGTGCACAGATTCCTCATACTGCAGTAGGCTCCAGTGCAGCATGGACAGGCTCTTCACAGTGCAGTAAGTTGCAACGCACACTGATCCCCTCTTTAACACAAATGATGCCCACAAACACCCCCATGGCTGGAAGGAAAGCCCCCCACGGCCCCCGGATAGAAGAACCCAGCTCAGCCCCAAAGGCCCCGGGAAGAAGCGCCCAGCTCGGCCTCAGGGGCCCCGGATAGAAGAGCCCAGCTCAGCCCGGCTCCTGCAGAGATTCCCTCCAGGATTATTCACTTTATTTCTACAAACACAGCAGAAGGTGCTGACAATCTCCTACTTGAGCAGAGACCTGTGCAGACGTGTCCAGGCTCTCTCCTCCTCTGGGGGTGGGGGGGCAGATCTGGGTTCTTAGGGGGGGCAGGGGTAGATCTGGGGTCTGAGGGGGGCAGATCTGGGGTTTGGGGGGGCAGGGGCAGATCTGGGGTCTGTGAGGGTCTGAAGATGAAGGTAACTGCACAGACAGGGCTCCTTCCTCCTCTGCAGCAGGCTGGAGACACGAGGAGAGGCCGGAAGTAATGTCAGCACCACTGCTGGTGCTGTCTCTACCGTCGCTGACCCGTAAGAGGAAATCCTTCACCCTTTCAACCAATGTACAGCTCAGCGAGTTTCAGCAGCAGGCAAGGAGCACCCTCTGGTGGCAGCTGATGGAACCGCCGCCTCCAGGCTCCAGCAGGGAAAAAAGCATTGGTGCCTGTAAAGACACAGACCTGGGTGTTTAAAGACACTCACAGTCCAAGGACAGGCCTCACCCTTCCCTGGTGTGTTCTTGAGGAGCCTCAGATTTAGCCCCTCATGCCAGCTCTGGCCCCTCCCTCAGTGAAATACCAGCAATGTGTTAATTTTTTAAACTTCTGCAAAGGAACAGACATGACATTCAGGAGTGAATTTAAATGACAACTTGTATTTCATTCAATGTGTGGAATGTAGACACAGCTGCTGCAATGAGACTGGGCAGCGTTTCTAATGTTCATGTTCCTGGGGGTCGTTCTTTATATTATACAGGCCTCTGAGTGTTTGTGTGAGTGGCGCAAGAGAGAAACAGAGAGCTTGACAAAATTAGCCTTTTTATTGCTTAATACATTGTAAATGTGAAACGCTTTGGGCTTAGGGACTGGATAAAGAATAACCTCAGGAAACAAGCACAAATTAAAAGCACATTTTATTTATTCACTGAAAACTGTTTAAAATTTTAATTTCCAAGTTCCACATATCTGTTTAAAAATATTTACACTTTCAGTCATTTCTGAGTTTAGTTACAAACTAAAAGTGGGAAAAACCCATGATGTATAAAAACTTAAACCAAAAACTTATTTTTACATTATTTAATGTTTCTTGTTTTTTGTTTTTAAAACAGGCCATCAACCTCTCACGTGAAAATTATTATAAGGGCCTGACATCACTTCTTGTGATAGTAACACAAGAAGGGTACAAAGTTCCCCGGCGTGAGTGAAGAGACCAAGAGTGCGTGCTGCAACTAGTAAAGGAAAAGGGGGAATTTCCCTTTTTGGAACTAAAACCCTCACACACCTAGCAAGCTAGATGTCATGCTTCATCATATGGGTTCTGCTCCTCATCAGACTGGCGCTGCAATGTCTGACGGGCACCCGTAAAGGGGCTCTTTATCAGAGATCTTTTGTTCCGGCCATACGGTGCATGTGGGTGAGAGGGTAAGTGAAGGTGTAGTCGTGAAGTGGTGGTGGATAAAAAAGGTGGGTCAGTCCACAAGGAATTTATTAGCGTGGCTGACACCCTTGGTTAAAAACAGTGGGAGGGGAGATATGTGCTGAGAAAGTTCTCAGTAGGACATCTACAACCCTCTAGTCAGGTCAACATGTTTCTTGCTCCAATGGCAATTCGTCAGGACCTAGGTGTTCAGTACTACACAGTGAATAAAAGTGATTTACAACCTTATTTCAGGAGGTCATAAAGGAGGCAGGCCAACTGGTCCTGCTTTTAAAAGACGACCTAGGAAAATATACAAACATGGAAGATAATCAATGCAATGTTCTATTCATTTCTAGGTCACATCTATATTGAAAAGCACTCTTTTGGAAAGGACACTCACTAATTAAAACCCATTAATGAATGGGGACAACAATTCTACACATATAAGTAAATCTGAATTAAAAAGAGGAGGGGGGGCAAAGGTACCCACACAACTGAAGAGAGGGATGGACTGAAGGCGAGACAGAAGCTTACCCTAAGAGAGTCCCTAAGGTGCCTCGTAGTCTGCTCTCGTGGGACCTGTGCCAATGGTCAGGTACCTACAGTGAAGAAAATGTACACAGCTGGGACGTTGTTTTAGACTTGACTCATAAGGAGATGTAGTAGTGAGTCAATTTTATCAGGGCTCATTGGTGATGATGGCCGTATGAGAAGTTACTGCTAACCACATCATGAGAGGCGAGATTCCATTGCCAAGTGGTCAAGGAAAAGGGGCCGGGGAGTCGCACAACACACGACCGGAGCGCGGCGCGCACAGAGCTCACCCGACTGACCCTCGCCCACCCCGACCAGCGAACTGGCGGGAGTGGCGTCAGGCCTGAACGGGGCCCCGCGTGCACACCGCAACCTGCCAGCACAGTGCAACTAACCCGGCATAAACCCTCCACTAGAGGGTTTGGAACTCACCGATACTTGACGCGTAAGAGCTCTCAGGGCGAAGTGCTCAGTGCTTAAGGCCGGTGACATACCAGGCGGGAGACGGACTCAAATTCAATCGGACGGCACTTACCGGATACGTGCGCGGTCAAAGCCACAAATTGGACTGCCAGGTCTTCAATTATGCAGACGATACCCAGCTGCTTGTACGGATTAATAACTCCAGTGCCTCTCAGGCACATGTTCAAGAGGTGCTGCATTTCACAGCTGGTTGGATGACCGATAACTCTCTTAATATAAATCCTGATAAGACGGAGATCCTGGCCGTTCCTTACACCAGTAGTCCCTGGTGTGACCTGTTCTGGCCGCCGGAACTGGGAGTCATCCCTAATCCAGTTCCAGTGGTTAGAAGTCTAGGCATTAAAATCGATGCCAACCTCTCCATGAACGATCAGGTGTCGGCGGTGGTTGGCACCTATACAGGGATATTGAGGTGTTTGCGAAAACTTGTTCCTCTCCTTACTACCAATTCCCTTAAGGTCATTGTTTCCGCCACAATTTTATCTCGGTTGGACTATGGGAATGCCCTGTAAATTGGCCTCCATTGGAAAATAACAAGGAGATTGCAGGTGGTGCAGAATGACACGGCACGTCTGGTTTTTGACCAACCCAGACGGACTCATGCTTCCCCCCTGCTGGCTAAATTACATTGGCTACCTATTAGGCAACGAGCCTCATTTAAGGGCCTTTGTATAGCCCACAAGGCCATCTACGGTCGAGCCCCAGCTTATATTAAGGATCGGGTGACAAGCTATATTCGGGCTCGGACCCTACGCTCTTCCGTAGCCTGTCGTTTGGTCAACCCCCGGTTTCACTTGGCCCGCAAAGGCCGCATTGCCTTCTCCACCTTGATTCTATTGCTTTGGAATGATTTACCTGACAGTCTGCGTAAGGAATCTGCCATCCTTCCATTTAGGAAAAAACTTAAGACTATCTTGCTCCTGGAGGCATCGACCACAAAATAACTCATCCACTTCAGCCCCGCACATTGTCTGTTGTAATTCTTCCCCCTAGAAGCGCGAAGAGACCGGATGGTGAACCAGCACTATACAAAAACTAACTAACATTAACATTAACATTAACAGCCATCACAACCTACCCCCACGAGCCTGGTCAGGGCATCAGAGCGACTAGTGGTTTCCATCTTGTTAAGCCGCCGTATTTGTAATCACCGCATTTTCGCCTCGACAAGCTCGCGGAGGGCGGGGCTGCAGACGGAGAATCCCGTGCATGCGCCAGATACCTGCCAGGAAGAAGGAGAACCCGATCGGATCTGGTTGTAGTAACCTGCGGCAAGCAATGGCGGCCATGTTGGTTGTGGGTCCTTAGTAAGGCTGTCATAATAATTTTGGACAATTTAATATAATTAATTCACATATGAGCCAATTGATGTGGTGGTCGGAATATTAACCACAGTGGGGCAATGGAAGGATTGATGTTACGCATGTGCAAAGGGTGCATTAAAAAATCTGAATATCAGTGACCCCACAAATATTGTCGTGCTTGGCAGAGTAAACCCCAAATCCTAATGTGAGCCAGTTGGTGGAGGCTATGGGATTGGTGAAGACTCAATGGACCATCAGAGTGGATATCGGGCCCAATAGTACACAGCCAGGTGCCAGGTATTCCCAGTTGTTTGTCTAAATATACCAGCCTTTAATCAGTCGGAATCATAGTCATAGCTAGCGTGTCAGTGATACCCATGGCACAGAGTCATTCAGACCTAGTGTGTCTAGTTTTAGCCGGTGCACCCATCTTTGTTCGATTCGAAATAGGGCCTGTTGTGTAATAGCGGGATGGGATTTCAACACAATCCAGCGGACACTGTCCGCGTGATGTCCCTGTTGTGTATAGTGTTCATAGAGTCTGGTATGTGTTTTTGAACATCTGATATTACTTTTATGTTCCATTATTCTTAGTTTCACCTGTCGCATGGTCATTCCGACATAATACTTGTTGCAGGGACAAGTCAGCAAATATATGCATTTAGTGCTGTTGCAATTAGTGTGTCTC
Organism: Lissotriton helveticus; assembly: GCF_964261635.1. NCBI lineage: Eukaryota > Metazoa > Chordata > Amphibia > Caudata > Salamandridae > Lissotriton > Lissotriton helveticus. The sequence goes on along the minus strand of NW_027611651.1, from coordinate 3,040,307 downwards.
TTAAATTGCCACGTGAATGTCTCAGTAAGCATGATCTCTTTACATGGGTGGGTTTGTGGGCAGACAGCGCACCCACCACAGGGGAAATGACCCATCACAGGGGGGAGGTCCCATAGTGTGCCCTGGCTGTTAGTGTGTTGTTTCTTGGGCCGAGTGTGGATAAGAGCATCTTTTAGATTGGGTGTCCGTTTAAATGCAAAGCGAGGTTGAGGGATATCCAGACCTCCCGCATTGATGATGTTCCAATGTTTTTTAATACAGCTTTTGATATAAGCCGAGTTTTTGGTGAAACTGGTGACACAGGTTATCATTTCAGATTGTTCTGTAAGACGTGTTTCCAATAGTGCTTTCCTGGGGTTGTTTAAGGCTCATTTGCATGAGTTGTGAATGAGCCTGGTAGGGTACCCTCTGTCCTGCAACTTATGTTGTAAAAGGCTGGCTTCTAGTTTGAAATCAGCTTTGTTAGTACAGTTTCTACGAACTCTGAGGAACTGTCCGAAGGGGAGATTGTCCCTCAGAGCTTTGGGGTGATGGCTCCCATATAGTAACAGGCTGTTCCTATCAGTGTTCTTACGGTAGAGTGTTGTGCTCAGCCCAGTCGGGGTCAAGTTAATGTTTAAGTCCAGGAAAGGTATGGCCGTATCTGAGATGGTGCCAGAGAATTTGAGGAAGGTGTTCTGCTGATTAATCCAGGTACAAAAGGCCTCGCAGGTAACCCTGCCTCCTTTCCATAGTACGAGGATATCGTCTATATACCTGCACCAGAGTGTTATGTTGTCACTGAAGGGGTTTTGTATTGCCCTAATGACATTCTCTTCGAATGTAGCCATATAAATGCAGGCCAGGCTGGGGGCGAAGGTAGAGCCCATCGAAGTCCCCTGGATCTGATGGTATAGCTGTGTTCCATACTGGAAGAAATTCTCAGTCAAGGCTAGATTAGCACAGGCTATAATGAAGGGGATTGGTGTAGCTGACAGCCACTCCTCCTTTAGGAGAGTGGTTTCAACGGCTTCTAGTGTAGCCTGTTGCGGGATGTTGGTATCTAGTGCTTCCACGTCTAATGTGAGGAGGAGATCAACACCCTCCCTCCCCTCGATGTTATCCAGTAGACGGAGCACATCCATGGTATCTTGCAAAAAAGAAGGTATCTTCCTAACCACTGGTTGAAGAAAAGAGTCACAGAATTTAGACAGTGGCTCAAGCAATGAGCCAATCCCTGACACATACGGCCTCCCAGGGACTGGTGTTTGTCCTTTGTGAATCTTGGGGAGGGTGTAGAAATATGGTATCACTGGATCGGTAGTAATAGGAATGCTGCTTCATTCTTAGTGATCCATTCGTTAGTTTCACCCTCCACAAGGAGGCTGGTGATGGCAGTGGTAAGCCTTTTTGTGGGGTCTGTTGCCAATGGTCTATAGTGGTTGGTGTTAGCTAGCTGGCGTTTCCACTCTGTGTCATTGTCACCACTATTCTGGATCACCGTGGCACCCTCTTTCTCCGCCTGTTTAATGACAATGGTTGTGTCATTAGATAGTGCCCGTCAGACATTGCAGCGCCAGTTTGACGAGGAGCAGAACCCATATGATGAAGCATGACATCTAGCTTGCTAGGTGTGTGAGGGTTTTAGTGCCAAAAAGGGAAATTCCCCCTTTTTTTCTCCCTTTTTCCTTTACGAGTTGCAGCACGCACTCTTGGTCTCTTCACTCACGCCGGGGAACTTTGTACCCTTCTTGTGTTACTAGTCGTTCGGACATGTACACTGGACCCCGTTAAAATATAGTTCGCACACGGTTCCCCTTGTTGTAAAAAAAAAAAAAATTACTTCTTGTGATGTCACTACTTGTGACGTCACTGTGATTTGATTATGATATTGAGTTCCTTCACTATTTTCCTTTCTTGTACCCTGTTTATTGGCATGACATGAGTCTATACGTATTAAAAATAAACATGTAAATTCAAAGGTGTTCAGGCCATTTCTCTGGTGATGTCGCACATTGACATGTACTTGGCTGCTTCTTCTATTTTTAGGGGAGTACAAATAACGTGCAGTTCCCCCTTCTTCCATTTCTCTCTTTTTCTCCCCCTTTATTTGTCTCTCTCGCTCTCTTTATCTCTCCACCTCTGTATCTCCCACACACTCCTGTTAGCGTTAGCTTCATGAATGTCACTGCCACTTCTGGCATTCATATGACAAATCCTTTAGAACATTTGAGGACAAGGGACAACCAAGTGTGGAATACGAGTTGCTTGGAGTGCAACGGATTGTCCTGCTGTGGGATTTTGCTATTTCACCACATTCTTCAAACAGAGTCTACTGCTTACAATGACTCAATTCAGGTAAAAAGTAGAATTTGGCAAGTCATAAAATGAATAGGGACAGCCAAGTCGGAGAGGAGCCGCGGGTCACACTTAGTTATAAGGCCCGAGGCATGAGCTGATCCATCAACCAATAACAGAGTGTAAAAGATAAGGCAAACATTACTTAAAAACAAGGTATATGCTCTTTTATATAAAAAAAATCTGTGCTTTGCTTTAGTTCATTACACATACTGCAGTGGCATTTGTTAATAGCAATACCTACATTTTACCAATGACGTTTCTCATCTCCAGAGCCCTGACAACATGTCCACGATGGGGGCCTTTGGTTTATAGGTTTTATCACTAATCCGACAAGTTAGCTGAAAATATCGTTGTTTGTCCCAGGATTGTTCACTGTTGCTTTTACAGATAGTGTGATCAGGTGCGATTGAATGTTGTTCTTTGTATCTCTTCTTCACCAAATAAAAATCAACAATTTTTCTTTTCTTTTAGTCCACATTGTGCTAGCCTCCCACTGTGTATCCTGATACATCATGTCGCTTTGCTATGTGTACGGAAGTGAACAATCACTGAAAACAAACACTTTTATAATTCTGCAAATACTGTTATCTGTTTTCCTTCTTTACTGCTAGTTTGGTCTTCTATCATCTGGTATTTCAATATACCACATAATTTGAATGTAATCTTTCTCCGTAATTCATTCCTCTCAAAATAACTGCACTGTTCTGCTCTTGTCTATGTCCTCAAATGGGTCAATATTATTTTTGATGTTCTTAAGTTCTTTCCGGAGTCTCTGTGTTCGCTGATGTGTTTGGAGGTTTGATAAATGACTAAAGTTCTTCCTACATTCACTGTGGTTCAATAGTTTTAATCCCATGTGTGTTAGCTGATGTCTTTGGAGGTTTGATAACTGACTAAAGGACTTTGCACATTCACAGCACTTGGATGGTTTTTCTCCTGTGCGAGTTCGCTGATGAATCCTTAATGCTGAAGAGTAACTAAAACTACTGTCACATTCACTACAATGATAGGGTTTTCCCTCAGTGTGTGTTCGCTGATGGTTTTGTAGGTGTGATGACTTACTGAAGCACTTCCCACATTCACTGCACTTGAATGTTTTTTTCCCCTGTGTGTGTTCGCTGATGTCTTTGAAGGTTTGATAACTGACTAAAGGACTTTGCACATTCACTGCAGTTGAATGGTTTTTCTCCTGTGTGAGTTTGCTGATGGCGCCTTAATGTTGAAGAGCAACTAAAACTACTGTGACATTCACTACAATGATAGGGTTTTTCCCCTGTGTGTGTTCGCTGATGATTTCGTAGTCTTGATAATCGACTAAAGCTCTTTAGACATTCACTGCACTTGAATGGTTTTTCCCCTGTGTGTGTTCGCTGATGTATTTGTAGCCCTGATAATTGAATAAAGCTCTTTCCACATTCACTGCACTTGAATGGTTTTTCTCCTGTGTGAGTTCCCTGATGATACCTTAATGCTGAAGAGTCGCGAAAACTACTGTCACATTCACTACAATGATAGGGTTTTTCCCCTGTGTGTGTTCGCTGATGTATTTGTAGCTTTGATAATTGACTAAAGCTCTTCACACATTCATTGCACTTGAATGGTTTTTCTCCTGTGTGAGTTTGCTGATGTGTTTGGAGGTGTGATAACTGACTAAACCTCTATACACATTCACTGCAGTTGAATGGTTTCTCCCCTGTGTGTGTTCGCTGATGTCTTAGTAGCCCTGATAATTGAATAAAGCTCTTTACACATTCACTGCACTTGAATGGTTTTTCTCCTGTGTGAGTTCGCTGATGAATCCTTAATGCTGAAGAGCGGCGATAACTACTGTCACATTCACTGCAATGATAGGGTTTTGCCCCTGTGTGAGTTCGCTGATGTGTTTGGAGGCTTGATAAATCCCTAAAGCACTTTCCACATTCACTGCACTTGAATGGTTTTTCCCCTGTGTGTATTCGCTGATGAATCCTTAATGTTGAGTAATGACTAAAAATGCTTTCACATTCATTGCAATGGTATGGTTTTTCCCCTGTGTGTGTTCGATGATGTGTTTGTAGATTTTCTAATCGACTAAAGCTCTTCCCACATTCACCGCACTGGTGTGGTTTTTCCTCAGAGTGTGTTCGGTGATGTATTTGAAGGTGTGATAACTGACTAAAGGACTTTGCACATTCATTGCACTTGAATGGTTTTTCTCCTGTGTGAGTTCGCTGATGAATCCTTAATGCTAAAGAGTAACGAAAAGTACTGTCACATTCACTACAACGATAGGGTTTTTCCCCAGTGTGTGTTCGCTGATGTGTTTGGAGGTTTGATAACTGACTAAAGCTCTTCCCACATTCACTGCACTTAAATGGTTTTTCCCCTGTGTGTGTTCGCTGATGGTTTTGAAGGTTTGATAACTGACTAAAGGACTTTGCACATTCATTGCACTTGAATGGTTTTTCTCCTGTGTGTATTCGCTGATGAATCCTTAATGTTGAAGGTTCACTAAAACTACTTTCACATTCACTACAATGATAGGGGTTTTCCCCTGTGTGTGTTTGCTGATGATTTCGTAGTCTTGATAATCGACTAAAGCTCTTTAGACATTCACTGCACTTGAATGGTTTTTCCCCTGTGTGTGTTCGCTGATGTATTTGTAGCCCTGATAATTGAATAAAGCTCTTTACACATTCACTGCACTTGAATGGTTTTTCTCCTGTGTGAGTTACCTGATGATACCTTAATGCTGAAGAGTTGCGAAAACTACTGTCACATTCACTGCAATGATAGGGTTTTTCTCCTGAGTGTGTTCGCTGATGTCTTTGTAGCTTTGATAATTGACTAAAGCTCTTCACACATTCATTGCACTTGAATGGTTTTTCTCCTGTGTGAGTTTGCTGATGTGTTTGGAGGTCCGATAACTGACTAAAGCTCTTTACACATTCACTGCAGTTGAATGGTTTCTCCCCTGTGTGTGTTCGCTGATGTATTTTTAGCCCTGATAATTGAATAATGCTCCTTACACATTCACTGCACTTGAATGGTTTTTCTCCTGTGTGAGTTCGCTGATGAATCCTTAATGCTGAAGAGCGGCGAAAACTACTGTCACATTCACTGCAATGATAGGGTTTTTCCCCTGTGTGTGTTCGCTGATGTGTTTGGAGGTTTGATAAATGCCTAAAGCACTTTGCACATTCACTGCACTTGAATGGTTTTTCCCCTGTGTGTATTCGCTGATGAATCCTTAATGTTGAGTAACGACTAAAAATGCTTTTCACATTCATTGCAATGGTATGGTTTTTCCCCTGTGTGTGTTCGCTGATATGTTTGTAGATTTTCTAATTGACTAAAGCTCTTCCCACATTCACCGCACTGGTGTGGTTTTTCCTCAGAGTGTGTTCGGTGATGTATTTGAAGGTTTGATAACTGACTAAAGGACTTTGCACATTCATTGCACTTGAATGGTTTTTCTCCTGTGTGAGTTCGCTAATGAATCCTTAATGCTAAAGAGTAACGAAAACTACTGTCACATTCACTACAATGATAGGGTTTTTCCCCAGTATGTGTTCGCTGATGTGTTTGGAGGTTTGATAACTGACTAAAGCTCTTCCCACATTCACTGCACTTGAATGGTTTTTCCCCTGTGTGTGTTCGCTGATGGTTTTGTAGGTGTGATGACTTACTGAAGCACTTTGCACATTCACTGCACTTGAATGGTTTTTCTCCTGTGTGAGTTCGCTGATGGCGCCCTAATGTTGAAGAGTAACTAAAACTACTGTCACATTCACTACGATGATAGGGTTTTTCCACTGTGTGTGTTCGCTGATGATTTCGTAGTCTTGATAATCGACTAAAGCTCTTTAGACATTCACTGCACTTGAATGGTTTTTCCCCTGTGCGTGTTCGCTGATGGTTTTGTAGGTGTGATGACTTACTGAAGCACTTTGCACATTCACTGCACTTGAATGGTTTTTCTCCTGTGTGAGTTCCCTGATGATATCCTAATGCTGAAGAGTCGCAAAAACTACTGTCACATTCCCTACAATGATAGGGTTTTTCCCATGTGTGTGTTCGCTGATGTCTTTGTAGCTTTGATAATTGACTAAAGCTCTTTACACATTCACTGCAGTTGAATGGTTTCTCCCCTGTGTGTGTTCACTGATGTCTTTGTAGCCCTGCTAATTGAATACAGCTCTTTACACATTCACTGCACTTGAATGGTTTTTCTCCTGTGTGAGTTCGCTGATGAATCCTTAATGCGGAAGAGCAATGAAAACTACTGTCACATAGACTGCAATGATAGGGTTTTGCCCCTGTGTGTGTTTGCTGATGTGTTTGGAGGTTTGATAAATGCCTAAAGCACTTTGCACATTCACTGCACTTGAATGGCTTTTCCCCTGTGTGTATTCGCTGATGAATCCTTAATGTTGAGTAACGACTAAAAATGCTTTCACATTCATTGCAATGGTATAGTTTTTCCCCTGTGTGTGTTCGTTGATGTCTTTGTAGGTGATCTACTTGTCTAAAGCTCTTCCCACATTCACTGCATTTAAATGGCTTTTCTCCTGTGCGTGTTCGCAGATGATTTTGTAGGTGTGATGACTTAATGAAGCACTTTGCACATTCACTGCACTTGATTTTTTTTTCTCCTATGTGGGTCCACAGATGGCTTTCTAGGTGTGCCGAGAGAGTAAAACACTTTACACAGTCACTGCACTTGAATGGCTTTTCCCTTGTGTGTGTTTGTTGATGTATTCGTAGGTTTGATAAACGACTAAAGCTCTTGACACATTTATTGCACTTGAATGGTTTATCTCCTGTGTGCTTTCGCTGATGAATCCTTAATGCTGAAGAGTAACTAAAACTACGGTCACATTCACTACAATGATAGGGTTTTTCGCCCATGTGTGTTCGCTGGTGACTTTGTAGCTTTGATAATCGACTGAAGCTCTTCACACATTCACTGAATGTAAATGGCTTTTCCCCTGTGTGTTTGATTATGTATATGAAGGTGTGATAACTGACTAAAGCACTTTACACATTCACTGCACTTGAATTGTTTTTGTCCTGTGTACGTGCGCTGATGAAGCTTGAGTACTGATGACAAACTAAAGCTCTTACTGCAGGTGTATGATTCTTCTTTCTTAGTTAGTGTTTGTGGGTCGGGTATATATTTGTCTACATCCCATGACTGTATTTCCTGATGGGCCAACGTGGCTGATAAAGCACTTGTGTTTTTCTCACACACTATATATGTGTGCTGTATTTTGCATGTTTAATTTCTGTTTTAACAATAAAATACAATAGCCACCAAATATTTGCCACACTCCTAATACGTACAATGTGTCTTTGTAGAAGATTGTGCCTTTAGATTGGATTATGGCTAAGAACGCTTGCAGGTAAAGATGTATCTTCCTTCTGGCCGGTGCAAATTGGGACAGTCTGTTGTATTGTAGATAGAAGAACTCCTCTTTCCTTTACCCATCAGTTGTCTGGCTCCGCTCTGTTGTGCTTTTTGCTTGTTACTGTGGTTTGGCCAGAAAGAGTTTACAATTCACCTAGAGCAAGGAATGATGGCTTGTTGTCATTTTATAAAACAGAGCACTGCGGTAATCACATTATACCAATCCCATGATCAAAGTTGGTATTTGACACTTGTTTATACAGGAGGCGGTTTGTTATTGTTGTTGCCTTTATTTTCCTAAGGTCATTTATTCGTCTTTTGGCGTGGAGGTGCACAGCTCAGCCTCTTACAATCACTGAAATGCCCTTGATGCTTCATCCGGGATCTGTCTGTTTATGTGCAGGTTCCTCTGTCGCTGACTGTGTTGATGTTTTCCTGAATATTGTAGCTCATTATTTCTGCTATTATTGAAGATTTACAGCATTCGCTTCAATATTGATGGTCAATTCATACATTCAAGGCTTGTTTTCTGTTGGATGTAAAGATATTTAAAATTACTAAATTGAAACATAATGGAATGAGAATTCAATGTGTTTAACTGGTTTAAAAGACATTTTGGGGGAGATTTACCAAATCTCCACGCAATGCAGCGCAACACCCCCCACGAGTCTGCGATGCGTTGCGAGACAAGGAGGGAGCAGGAGAGCATCATCTTTTCAAAGATATGGCTCTCACCTTCCCTTTCCCTTGCTCCAGCACTGATTACGATTCAGAAAAGGGGGTGGTGATGGACAGAGTATCTGAATTAAGCAGAACACTCCTACCCAGTCAACAGATCAGGGCTTAATCCATCACCGTTTTTTAGCTCACTGCACCATCCCAGCTCAGAACCTGGCTACATGCAAATTAGTCTGTCCCTGGCCCAGTGCATCATGGGAACAGGGCAGACCAAACTACCAAGCCAATTCTTGTACTGGAAAGGAAACAAGCTTCCGGGGACCGGTTTCTGGCATTACAGCCGTCTTCGGCCTTTTCGGCTTGCTTGAATCCTGATGGTGCAGTGAGCAAGGGACTCATGTCTGAGCATGCCCTTCCACGCTTATGGTGGACAACACGATTCAGAAAAGGGGGTGGTGATGGACAGAGTATCTGAATTAAGCAGAACACTCCTACCCAGTCAACAGATCAGGACTGATTACAGCAGCCCTGCGCTGTGCACACACCTTAGCACCAGAGCTCTAGGGTGTGTGTGTATGAGCCCAGCATAGGTTTTGTACAGGAAGGACACCCTTCCTGTACAAAATACTATGCCTAGACTCGAGGGAAAGCTTTTCCCACTTTGTATGCATGTTGCACAGTGCAGCACGCATGCAAAGTCAGAAAAGGAAGAAGAAATAAAATCATTTCTCCTTCCTTGCGCCTAGTTTAAAAGGGCGCAGTTTTCTCATGCTAAACCCAATCTACTGTATTTGGTAAATTGGGTTTAGCGTGAGAAACGTTGGGTGGTTGCACGGGAACACCAATCCACCACCCTTGGCAGGCCACCATGTAATGTAAGAAAAGGCGGTGCTTTACCAGTGTTCACAGGGTAACTTAGCATAGTAAGGGCGCTCACGGAGCACCCAAGTGCTAAGGGTATAGCTTAAGATAGACGCATATGGTCAAGATTTCATTTAAACAACAATAGAGTTTAGAAAAAGAGATGGATCAGGCTGGGCTGCGAAATTTCCAGTAACTCTTTATGAAGTATACAACAAAAGTAACTTCATTCACACACTTCTTCTCGTTCCTTTCCTATTCACTTAAGATCATCTCAAATGCCAACTTCTGTCTTTACCTTGCTGTTACTAAGTCACCTTTGACACTTTCAACAGCTCCCTTGGTTCAAGCACTTCTGATTTCTTCTAACCTAGAAGATTGGAATATTATTGTGAGTTGAGGGGGGTTTTCTATCGCCATAACATCTGCCCATCTCCCTGAAATAACACAGGCCAGGCACGACGAGAATCTGATGCCAACAATGCAATAACACAGGCCAGGCACTAGGAGAATCGGATGCAAACAATGCAATAACACAGGCCAGGACCTGGGAGAATCTGAGACAAACAATGCAATAACACAGGCCAGGCACTAGGAGAATCTGACGCTCAAAATGCAATAACACAGAACAGGCACTAGGAGAATCTGATGCAAACAATGCAATAACACAGGCCAGGCACCAGGAGAATCTGACGCTCAAAATGCAACAACACAGACCAGGCACTAGAAGAATATGAAGAAACAATACACTAACACAGGCCAGGCACCAAGAGAATGTGATGCAAACAATGCAATAAAACAGGTCAGGCACTAGGGTTGATGCAAAGAATGCAATAACACAGGCCAGGCACTAGGAGAATCTGATGCAGACAATGCCATAACATAGGCCAGGTACTGGGATTGACGCAAACAATGCACTAACACAGGCCAAGCACAAGAGGAATCTTATGCAAACAATGCAATAACACAGGCCAGGCACTAGGATTGATGCAACAATGCAATAACACAGGCCAGGCACTAGGAGAATCTAATGCAAACAATGCAATAACACAGGCCAAGTAATATGATTGATACAAACAATGCAATAACACAGCCATGTACTAGGATTGAAGCAAACAATGCAATAACACAAGCCAAGTACTAGGAGAATCTGATGCAAACAATGCAATAACACAGGCCAGGCACTAGGAGAATCTGAAGCTCAAAATGCAATAACACAGGCCAGGCACAAGGAGAATAGGATGCAAACAATGCAATGACACAGCCCAGGCATAACGAGAATCTGATGCAAACAATGCAATAACACAGGCCAGGCAGTAGTAGAATCTTATGTAAACAAGGAAACAACACAGGCTAGGCACTAGGATTGATGCAAACAATACAATAACAAGGGCCAGGCACTAGGTGAGTCGGATGAAACATTGCAATAACAAAGACCAGGCACTATGTGAATCTGATGAAAGCAATGCAATAACACAGGCCAAGTAATAGGAGTGATACAAACAATGCAATGACAAAGGGCAGGCACTAGGGTTGATGCAAACAATGCAATAACATGGGCCAGGCACTAGGATTGATGCAAACAATGCAATAACACAGGCAAGGCCCTAGGAGAATCTGATGCAAACAATGCCATAACACAGGCTAGGTACTGGGATTGAAGCAAACAATGCAATAACACAGGCCAGGCACTAGAGGAATATTATGCAAACAATGAAATAACAAAGGCCAGGCACTAGGAGAATCTGACGCTCAAAATGCAATAATAAAGGCCAGGCACTAGGAGAATCTTATGCAAACCATGCAATAATATAGGGCAGGCACTAGGAGAATTTTATGCAAACAATGCAATAACATGGGCCAGGTATTAGGAGAATCGGATGCAAACAATGCAATAACACAGGCCAGGTACTGGGATTGGAGCAACCAATGCAATAACACAGGCCAGGCACTAAGGTTGATGCAAACAATGCAATAGCACAGGCCAGACACTAGGAGAATTTTATGCAAACAATGCAATAACACAGGCCAGGCAATAGGGTTTATGCAAAGAATACAATAACACGGGTGAGGCACTAGGAGAATCTGATGTAGACAATGCCATAACATAGGCCAAGCACAAGAGGAATTGTATGCAAATAATGCAATAACACAGGCAAGGCACTAGGATTGGTGCAAACAATACAATAGCAAGGGCCAGGCACTATGTGAATCTGATGCAAACAATACAATAACACAGCCAGGTACTAGGATTGTAGCAAACAATCCAATAACATGGGCCAGGCACAAGGAGAATCTGATGCAAACAATGCAATAACACAGGCCAGGCACTAGGAGAATCTGACACAAACAATGGAATAACACATGCCAGGTACTAGTAGAATCTGATGCAAACAAGGAAACAACACAGGCCAGGTACTAGGATTGATGCAAACAATACAATAACAAGGGCCAGGCACTAGGTGAGTCTGATTAAACATTGCAATAACACAGACCAGGCACTAAGTGAATCTGATTAAAGCAATGCATTAACACAGGCCAAGTAATAGGAGTGATACAAACAATGCAATAACAAAGGCCAGGCACTAGGGTTGATGCAAACAATTCAATAACGAAGGCCAGGCACTAGGGTTGATGCAAACAATGGAATAACACAGGCAAGGCACTAGGAGAATCTGATGCAAACAACGCCATAACACAGGCTAGGTACTGGGATTGAAGCAAACAATGCAATAACACAGGCCAGGCACTGGGAGAATCTGACGCTCAAAATGCAATAACACAGGCCAGGCACTAGCAGAATCTGATGCAAATGATGCCATAACACAGGCTAGGTTTTGGGATTGAAGCAAACAATGCAATAACACAGGCCAGGCACTAGAGGAATATTATGCAAACAATGCAATAACACAGGCCAGGCATTAGGAGAATCTGATGCAAACAATGCAATAACACAGGCCAGGTACTGGGATTGAAGCAAACAATGCAATAACATGGGCCAGGCACTAGGAGAATTTTATGCAAACAATGCAATAACACAGGCCAGGAATTAGGAGAATCTGATGCAAACAATGCAATAACACAGGCCAGGTACTGGGATTGAAGCAAACAATGCAATAACAATGGCCGGGCACTAGGAGAATCTGATGCAAACAATGCAATAACACAGGCCAGGTACTGGGATTGAAGCAAACAATGCAATAACATGGGCCAGGCACGAGGAGAATTGTATGCAAACAATGCAATAACATGGGCCAGGCATTAGGAGAATCTGATGCAAGCAATGCAATAACACAGGGCAGGACTAGGAGAATCAGATGCAAGAAATGCAATAACACAGGCCAGGCACTAGGGTTGATGCAAACAATGCAATAACACAGGCCCGGCACTAGGATTGATGCAAACAATGCAATAACACAGGCCAGGTACTGGGATTGAAGCAAACAATGCAATAACATGGGCCAGGCACGAGGAAAATTGTATGCAAACAATGCAATAACATGGGCCAGGCATTAGGAGAATCTGATGCAAACAATGCAATAACACAGGGCAGGACTAGGAGAATCTTATGAAAACTATGGGCCTGATTCACAGAACTAACTTAAGACAAAATCCTAAACTTACTACTTTTGGTATTCACAGTAGTTAGGATTTTGTCTTAAGTTTGTCTTAAGACAAATTTAAGACAGACTTAAGTTAGGATTTTGTCTTAAGTCTGTCTTAAGTTTGTCTTAAGTCAAATTTAAGACAAAATCCTAACTTCTGTCAATACCAAAAGTAGTAAGTTTAGGATTTTGTCTTAAGTTAGTTCTGTGAATCGGCCCCTATGCCATTACACATGCCAGGTACTGGGATTGAAGCAAACAATGCAAAAACACAGGTGAGGCACTAGGAGATTCTGATGCAAACAATGCAATGCAGGGCTCGACAAATCTGAAAAATGGTACTAGTCCTGCAGGTCTAGTACTTAAAAAAACTCCTCGACCTAACAGTAACCTCACAAGATTTAAAGGCCTCTTTATTGCTCATTTGCTTTGTGAGCAATAAAAAGGCCTTTAAATCATAAAATTTACCACGCAAATGCGAGCGGTCGAGTGGATTTGTCGAGCCCTGCAATGACACAGTCCAGGCACGAGGAGAATCTGACACAAACAATGGCATAACACATACCAGGCACTAGAAGAATCTGATGCAAACAGTGCAAGAACATAGGCCGGGCACTAGGAGAGTCTGACGAAACACTGCAATAACACAGGCTAGGCACGGGGAGAATCTGATGCAAACAATGCAATAACACCGGCCGGGCACTAGGAGAATCTAATCCAAACAGTGCAATAACACGGGCCAGGCACTATGAGAATCTGAAGCAAACAATGCAATAACACAGGCCAGGCAGTAGAAGAGTCTTATGCAAACAATGCAATAACACAGGCCGGGCACTAGGAGAATCTAATGCAAACAGCGCAATAACACGGGCCAGGCACCATGAGAATTTGAAGCAAACAATGCAATAACACAGGCCAGGCACTAGGAGAATCTGACACAAATAATGCAATATCACAGGCCAGGCACCAATGGGATTGCATCCAGTGAGTTACTAACAGAAAGTGTTCAGTGTCTAGCCGCAGGAAAAGTTCTATTCCGTTTGTAAGTTCTTTTGACAGGTGAGCATGTAATAGCTGCAGGATCCAGGGTACTGTGTGGACAAGAGGGAGGGAGGGCAAAGACTAGTTTCATATGGACTGAAGCATGGGAAAACAAGCATTATTTCAAGGAAGTATTTAACATATAGTAAATCATGCAAAGTAAAAAAAATGATGGGCCAGGTATGGGATATTACGTACAAAGTGGTGTCCGAGAGATTATAATCTTCCTGTTGGACCCGGCCCTTTAGGCAGGTTCACCCCGAGACTTTTTGCTTTTTCCTAGCCTGTTTCTGTGACCTGGTGTTGGTGATTTTAGGCCTCTGCGCACTTTTTCACTGTGGTACAGTGTAAAGTGCTTGAGCTCTCTGTGTATGTGTGGTGAGTGACCTGCCCTCCCATAGGAATGAATGGGGAATATGTATGCCCATGGTAGTTCCTGATGCGTGTGGGAGTGCAGGGGCGAGTTTGGTATGAGAGAACTCATGAGACTGAATGCTGCAAAATGGTATATGCGGCATGATTGTGTCTAGTCTAGAAGTGCCACTTTTAGAAGTTGGCATCTTTGTGTAATTTGTGTCTGGCGTGTGATTGGCTGGTGAGCCTGGGTCAGGAGTGCCTGGGCCTGCTTGTGGATTGACTGTCTGGTTTGAGGGTGACAGAGGCTGGAGAGCCCAGGAGGTTGTCTGAGTCAGCCCATGGATGAAAGGCAGCATCTGCTGCCAGGGAAGTGGGAGGAGATGGCACCTGATAGTGAAGGGCTGTGCCTGCCTGACCACAATGCTGGCTCCACCCCCCCGCTGGGCGACTGTCACCTCTGTCCCTGATACTGAAGGGACTTCCCTATAACCAGTCCTAGCTGGTTCTCACACTGCCTGCACAAAGACTTCAAAGACTTTTCTCTGTATAAGAAGGGGCTGTGTCCCCTTCCAAAATGTTCTTGTTTCCAACTTGAATCTGCCAGGGGCGTGCTGCTGCTTGGGACCAGGGGAATCCCTGGGCCCTGCCCAGCCCCTGGGTGCCTGGAGGACTTCTGGGGGACCCCTCTGCCTGTCCTGGAAGGATGGGGGACTTTGCTCTGCCCTGGATACCTGATGGACCTATCTTGAACTCTGGAGACCTTTTGCTGGGTCCCCTTTGCTTCCCTTGCTGCTGGACTTTGCTGGTAGCACTGGGGGAGTGCTTTGTTTGAGGCAGAGACCTTCTTTTCTTTGCTATAGCACTTGGGAGCGCTTGATTTGTCTTCCCTAGCGCTTGGGTGCGCTTTGTGCTTTACATGAGCGTGTCTCTGCCCCGCATTTTGCGTGGGGAATTGCAGGTGCCACCCTGCTTTGTGCCCGATATCGCTATATTTTTAGTGATGGGTGCCACCCCATTTATTTACGTGTCTAACGGGTGCTCACCCCGTTTCTACGTTTAATTTTGAAACCGAGGGTGCCCACCCCTCGTTATGCCCCTTTGTTCACCGCCGTGGCCCGAGCTGTGTTTAATGGCCGCTGAAGAGAAGCTTTCCTCGAGAGCCGCGCAGCCATTGGCTGGCTGTGGGAGGCTCGTCCGGTGAGGCCGCGCTGTGATTGGCCAGCGCCGGAAGCAGTGCTTCGTCATACGGGGCTCGTCCTAGTGAGCCGCGCTGGGATTAGGCCTCGGCAGGAAGAGAGGAAGTGCAGCTGGTCTATCGCGGTCCGGGGCTCCGGTGAGTTATGGAGAGCCCCGGGACCGCCACGAAGAGGAGAGGACACAGCACGAGTGGTGCGGGGCTCCCATGCGATGGAGGGAGCCCCGGAAGCCCAGCTACACGCAGCGGAGATGCCGCAGCAAGAGAGGAGACGCGTTGCTCCCCCGCCGAAAGAAGCCCCAGTGAAGACGCCGCCTCACAGCAGGCATCCGGTGAGTGCGGGCGTCTCGGGCGGGGGTCTCCAATGGAAGTGTAGAGCAGCCCCGTCTGGCAGTGGGCCGCTCCCCGGTGTAGGGGCGCATTTTCGCAATTTATAGCCCAGAGAGGCTCCGTGGTATTTGTTTGAGCCCAGAGGGCTCTGGGGGCCATTAACTCTTGAGTCCCCCGAGTGGGACTCCAACGACGGGGCAAGACTTGTGTTTAGAGCCACTGAGGCTCTAGGGGGCCCATCGTTATTTAGAGCCATGAGAGGCTTTTAGGGGCCATTTAAGTTAAGAGGGGGCATCGGGGCACATTTCCGGTGCCCGCCCCCTCCTGTCTGCGAGAAGCTTGTGTACAAGCCCAGTGAGGCTCGAGGTGCCACATTTGTTTTAAGAGCCCAGGGAGGCTCAGGGGGCATATCTGTGCAAGAGCCTGTGTGGCTCCAACGTTTGGGGACATGTGCGATGTCCAGAGCCTGTGTGGCTCCAGCAGTGGCGCAGTTTGCGCCTAAGGGTCAGTGAGGGCCCTGGCGCAGTTTTGATGATTCCCAGCTGCCCAGCAATTAGTGGGCAGCTGCACCGTTTAGGTCTTGGGATTTCACAGGTGCCCAGCAAGTAGTGGGCACCTGCTACATTTAGGCTTGTGCTTGGACTAGCGCTGCTTGGCAGCGTGCCCTGACATTTGGACACAGGGCATCTGAGCCCCAACAAGGCCAGTTGGCCTAGGGACTGCCACAGAGGGTGGCTTATGTAAGTTTTGCGCAATTGTATGGTTATTGCACCTCTGAATGTGCATGTGTTATTCCTGCACCTCTGAATGTTTTTAGGCATCATGTGATTTTTGCGCTATTGTATTGTTCTGGCACCTCTGAATGTTTTTAGGCATCATGTGTCTTCCTTTCTTTCCCTGCGCTGCACCTCTGAATGTTTTAGGCATCATGTGTCTTCTTGCGCTGCACCTCTGAATGTATTTTATTGCATCATGTGCTTTGTTCTTAACACCGCTGAATGTGTAGGTTTATGCATCATGTGTTTTTCCTTTACTACTCCTCTGAATGTGTTTCACGCATCATGGGTAATGTGTTCTTCCTTATACCCCTATTTGCTGTGTGATACTTAGGTGGTTGTTCTTTTTAGTACAGGTGGTCCTAGTAAGGTCCTGGTTCCCTGCGTGATATTCTCCTAAGGTGGTTAGGGTTGCGTAGGTGGTACTTACCTGTTACCAGTAGATACTGGTTGTGAGTTATAACTGTTACTTTGTGCTACGGTGATTTTATATCCTATATTCTAATTTCTACTAAGTGCTGATTCTGACAGTGGCCCATGCAGCCCTGTCCTGTAAATAATCCCATGTGAATATTGCCCGTGCCAGTTGGCACCATGTATTTTGTGTGATACTATCTGATGTGTTTTTACAATACAAAAGTTATTTTATAATAACCTTGTGTGGAGTCTCTTTTGTGGTGTGCCTAGTATGTTGTTGCTGTTGTGTGCTGGCGCAAACGCTTTACACATTGCCTCCGAGTTTAGCCTTACTGCTCGTGCCAAGCTACCAGGGGGTGAGCAGGGGTTATCTTGGCGTGTGACTCCCTTGCCCTGACTAGAATGGTGGTTTCTGCCTGGCTTTGGCGGCAGCCTTAGCCTACCATAAATAGCCAGTTCTAACATTGTTGGTCAGCGGTGCGGATTTGGACTTGTGTTTGCGCAGTGCCACAGCGACAGCTGGCTACATTACAAAACTCTGCAGTTTATAGATAGTCACATGTTTGGGATTATTGTTTTTGATTTTTGTTTTTCCTCAAGAGTGTCATTTTCAAATGTGTTTCTGCGCTTTATGTTTAGTGGCAGATGAGAGAAATTGACAGGGCGGGACTCCAGTAGAGGGGGAGGTTCCCATAGATTAGGAATCCCTTGCTGGGTCCAGTGCCCATCCCTGGTCCTGTCCCTGTGTGCGTAGATGGAAGAGAGGGAGTGTGGAGGAGAAATGACTAGCTTGGGAGGGTGGTTATCCCCTGAGTGTAGTGTGTGTGTCTGGATTCCCCAGTATGGTAGGATCCAGTGGTGGCAGCTTAAATGTGTCCAGTGCATGTGAAGTCCCATTCCCAGTTCCCAGAGTATGGTGCCTGGTGCTCAGTAAGAGGGTGACAGGTTGAGAGTCAGGGGCAGTGAGGAACTGTCTCACCAGTCTGGAGGGGGAGTGTGTGGATGAGTGGTGTCTTGAACTGGAGGAGTTGGTGTGAGTTTTTTTTTAAGGAGCTTGCACGTGAGGTGTACCTCTGGTGGTGTGCAGGAGGTCTTGCAGAGGCACTGGACAAGAAGGTGGATGTCTGGCGGTGTGCTAGATGTCTTGCAGAGGCATTAGGGAGTGATTCTAAAAGGAGTGGCTTGTGTATCTGATGATCCTGTGAAGGGGAAGAGGTTCATGTGTAACCCAGCTAGGTCCCAGTAGTATGGTAGGGGTGTAGGGGCTCACGCCCTGTCTCAGTGGAGGCGGAGTGAGTGTGGGACGGTGTGTCCCACGTTGGCCTGAAACCCTATCTCAGGGCCTGGGGGGTTCCCTAAGGGAGCGCCAGGTCAGAGGCCTAAGCTGTACATAGGTCATTTGAGGAGGATCTTCCTGTGTCTAGAGGACGGGGAGTGCCTGTAACCAGAACTCCGGCGGTCCTAGTGTTAGGCAGTACCGCTCCTAAGTGGAGGGTGCAGAAGTCCTGGCTCGCTGAGCATTTGACCGTCTAGAGTGCTTGACCATTTGTGGGGCCTCTGGAGGTCGTTCCCCGAGGAGGGGGGAAAGCCAGGTTGGGGTTGTGGCCTGACCTGGAAGGAGTACTGAAGGAAAGTGTGTCACTGATACGCCGCTGGCGTGTGCTCTGTCTAGCCTGGGACATACTGAGAATTACCCTGTGATAGGGAGTACTGGAGGAGAGTGTGTCGCTGATACGCCGCTGGCGTGTGCTCTGTCTAGCCTGAGACATACTGGGCCTGTAGTCATGGAACTGGAAGGGGGTGCAGAGGGACGGTGTCCTTACTTCTGACCCCGGTGCAACCTGAGGGTTTAGATCTTAGGTTGGGAGATTAGGAAACTTCTAGGTCAAGAGGAATCTCTGCCAAAGTGGATCAGCTGAAGAGACTGAGGGGGGCCGCCCTTGCTGTGTGTTCTGGGGCTCACCTGCAGTTTGTTGTTTACACTAAGGTAGAGGAAAGGGGACTTTGCTGTGTGCTGTGTCCCCCCACCTGCTTGAAGAGGAACTGTGCTGTGTGCTTTGTACCTCAGAAGTGAAATAGTTTCCAGGTGGCAGACCAGTGATGGAGTGAGGTCCTGAGCTGGTAGGAGAATTGTGTTCTGGTGAGTGCTTCTCTGTGAGGGTGCGGAAACCCAGAAGTAGAGGTAGGGTGGGGCATTCTTCCCTGTGACCTCTGGTCAGCCTGGGGGTGTGGACCCTAGGTTGTTGGATCAGTGGTAGTTGAAGCTACACTGAAAGAGAGAGAGTGGAGAATGGCTATTGTGTGCCAGGGGTTACTACCCCCCGCTCTGTGGATTGGTTAGGACCTGTGATATTTGGATGGCCTATGGCCTGGTCTTGGCCGTGGATGACTAGGGAGTACCAATGGGGTATCCTAGTTGTGACAGAGAGTTATTGTTTGGAGGTAACCAGGTGGGTTCAGAGTGGCGTAGAACCGGAAGGTGTCCCTGCTGTGCGGGCCCGTGTCCGTGTTTTGTCGCCCAAAGCAGTGAAGCCCGTCAGTGGAGTGATTGGTCTACCCTGCGTTTTGGCTGGAAGGGGGTTGTGTTGGACCCGGCCTTTTAGGCAGGGTCACCCCGAGACTTTTTGCTTTTTCCTAGCCTGTTTCTGTGACCTGGTGTTGGTGATTTTAGGCCTCTGCGCACTTTTTCACTGTGGTACAGTGTAAAGTGCTTGAGCTCTCTGTGTATGTGTGGTGAGTGACCTGCCCTCTCATAGGAATGAATGGGGAATATGTATGCCCAAGGTAGTTCATGATGTGTGGGGAGTGCAGGGGCGAGTTTGGTATGAGAGAACTCGTGAGACTGAATGCTGCGAAATGGTATATGCGGCATGATTGTGTCTAGTCCAGAAGTGCCACTTTTAGAAGTTGGCATATTTGTGTAATTTGTGTCTGGCGTGTGATTGGCTGGTGAGCCTGGGTCAGGAGTGCCTGGGCCTGCTTGTGGATTGACTGTCTGGTTTGAGGGTGACAGGGGCTGGAGAGCCCAGGAGGTTGTCTGAGTCAGCCCATGGATGAAAGGCAGCATCTGCTGCCAGGGAAGTGGGAGGAGATGGCACCTGATAGTGAAGGGCTGTGCCTGCCTGACCACAATGCTGGCTCCACCCCCCCCGCTGGGCGACTGTCACCTCTGTACCTGATACTGAAGGGACTTCCCTATAACCAGTCCTAGCTGGTTCTCACACTGCCTGCACAAAGACTTCAAAGACTTATCTCTGTATAAGAAGGGGCTGTGTCCCCTTCCAAAATGTTCTTGTTTCCAACTTGAATCTGCCAGGGGCGTGCTGCTGCTTGCTGGTATTTGTTTGAGCCAGAGGGCTCTGGGGGCCATTAACTCTTGAGTCCCCCGAGTGGGACTCCAACGACGGGGCAAGACTTGTGTTTAGAGCCACGGAGGCTCTAGGGGGCCCATCGTTATTTAGAGCCATGAGAGGCTTTTAGGGGCCATTTTAGTTAAGAGGGGGCATCGGGGCACATTTCCGGTGCCCGCCCCCTCCTGCCTGCGAGAAGCTTGTGTACAAGCCCAGTGAGGCTCGAGGTGCCACATTTGTTTTAAGAGCCCAGGGAGGCTCAGGGGGCATATCTGTGCAAGAGCCTGTGTGGCTCCAGCAGTGGCGCAGTTTGCGCCTAAGGGTCAGTGAGGGCCCTGGCGCAGTTTTGATGATTCCCAGCTGCCCAGCAATTAGTGGGCAGCTGCACCGTTTAGGTCTTGTGCTTGGACTAGCGCTGCTTGGAAGCGTGCCCTGACATTTGGACACAGGGCATCTGAGCCCCAACAAGGCCAGTTGGCCTAGGGACTGCCACAGAGGATGGCTTATGTAAGTTTTGCGCAATTGTATGGTTATTGCACCTCTGAATGTGCATGTGTTATTCCTGCACCTCTGAATGTTTTTGGCATCATGTGATTTTTGCGCTATTGTATTGTTCTGGCACCTCTGAATGTTTTTAGGCATCATGTGTCTTCCTTTCTTTCCCTGCGCTGCACCTCTGAATGTTTTAGGCATCATGTGTCTTCTTGCGCTGCACCTCTGAATGTATTTTATTGCATCATGTGCTTTGTTCTTAACACCCCTGAATGTGTAGGTTTATGCATCATGTGTTTCTCTTTACTACTCCTCTGAATTTATATTTATGCATCATGGGTAATGTGTTCTTTCCTAGACCCCTAAACGCTGTGTGATACTTAGATGGTTATCCTTACACCTCTGAATGTTTTAGGCATCATGTGTTTTTCCTTTACTACTCCTCTGAATGTGTTTCATGCATCATGGGTAATGTGTTCTTCCTTATACCCCTGTGTGATACTTAGGTGATTGTTCTTTTTGGTACAGGTGGTCCTAGTAAGGTCCTGGTTCCCTGCGTGACATTCTCCTAAGGTGGTTAGGGTTGCGTAGGTGGTACTTACCTGTTACCAGTAGATACTGGTTGTGAGTTATAACTGTTACTTTGTGCTACAGTGATTTTATATCCTATATTCTAATTTCTACTAAGTGCTGATTCTGACAGTGGCCCATGCAGCCCTGTCCTGTAAATAATCCCATGTGAATATTGCCCGTGCCAGTTGGCACCATGTATTTTGTGTGATACTATCTGATGTGTTTTTACAATACAAAAGTTATTTTATAATAACCTTGTGTGGAGTCTCTTTTGTGGTGTGCCTAGTATGTTGTTGCTGTTGTGTGCTGGCGCAAACGCTTTACACATTGCCTCCGAGTTTAGCCTTACTGCTCGTGCCAAGCTACCAGGGGGTGAGCAGGGGTTATCTTGGCGTGTGACTCCCTTGCCCTGACTAGAATGGTGGTTTCTGCCTGGCTTTGGCGTCAGCCTTAGCCTACCAGAAATAGCCAGTTCTAACACTTCCCTACAAGGCTCATCTGCTTTACAAAGAATTTCAATACGAGGAGTGACTCTAAAAAGCAGCGGCAGGGCATGCAGTGAGAGGAAAGAATGCAGATTGTCACTAACGTTATGGAACAGCACACAACTTTAGAGGCTACTTAGATACAAGGGAGACACCCAAAATGGGCTCTGCACCTCACATGAATCTAGTACACGGAAGCGCCTTTACACACAGACTAAACATCCTTGGTGGGTCCGAGGGGAGAAGGAGGGGCTCAGAACACAAACATAGAAGGAAGAGCAAGTAGGTGTTCAGGGACACGTTACTGGAAACTGACTACTGTAGTTAGTAGTGTCATGGAGTGGTTGTAGGGACAGTAGTCCCCTGAAACAAGCAGCTTTTACTCCACGGCTAAAAGAAAAGGTCTCAACCTTCTTCTAACTTTTTCCATGAAATGAAAATATTGGTGGGAAGGCACTTATAAATATGCTCAATACATCTTGCACATGCTGTAAAAAAAACTTGGGGAAAAGCAACAGGAGTATAACCTGTAGACCAGATAGAGATCTGAGTGTGCATATGCATAAAACAATATCTCAATTGGATTCACTAGAGCTGCAGATATATTTGCATGTACAGGACATTACAAAGAACATGGATGACAAAGGAAGAGAGACTCAGATATTTCAGTTTTTAGAAGTGCATATAGCATCATATATTTAAGGACATATTTTATACAAAACAGTCAAAAGCAGCACTGGAGGCATATAATGCGGTGGCAACCCAAGGGGGCTTTATGCACTAAGTGATAGTGAAACAAAGAGTGACGGCGTGAGTGACATGTGGGTGAACACAGCGAGGGACGCAAGGTGACACAGTGAAAAAACAGTTTATACAAAAATGATGGTTCGTCCTCAGTGAATGAGTAATTGATGTTAGATTAGGAACCAAAGAAGATGATGCTCCATGAGTCGTGCTGTATTGAGGGTCAGTCTTCGCCTAAACTGTTGTTTCGAGTTATGCTGCTAGAACTGGTTTACTGAAAAACAGCAACTTATGGAACATACAATTGGAAGAGGACATATGATTACGTCCGTTTTTGGATCAAGAAATAAATTATTGGATGTTCGATAGACTTACTTACATTATTATTGTACATGTCGCTGGTCATTCAAGAGCGGTTTTAACAGTGATTAGCCCTGAGGAAGTCCGCGGCTTGCACCACCAAGGACAAAACATGTGTTGGAGGCTAGACCTTGTGCTTTGAAGAAATATTACAAAATAAAAAAGAAGATTGAGAAGATCAACTTGTCTTTTAAGGACTCTTTATTGGGAATATAAGCTCAGGATATATTGTTTGTTTGGTTTAATGGTATGGTTTTCCACGCCATTTGGTGAACGGTGGATGGCTGGTACCTTATCCTTTGAGCTTTAATTGTGTGGATTCAACTTACTACTTCACAACTGTGCACAATTGTCACCCAGCCATCCTTTTCTTTGTGTAATATTATTCTCATAACAAAAGGTACTTATTTTAAGTTTGGCTTGCATATTTTACAAGAAGGGGATAAAGAGACAACTGATAGCCAACATTATAAAGCTTACCAACTTGTCTTATAAAGGTTACTGGTACTTTTAGAACAACACAAAGGTCAAGGAAAAGCAGAAGTATCAAGGTAGACAGTGTATCCGCAATGACGAACAATAAACCCTTATTAGCAGTGACCACATAAGAACCGTCTCCAGGTAGGAGCGTCTAATCACAAAAGTTCTGCAAATACGGCGAACGACTACAGCGCATCAAACTGTGACTATGACTATGACATTGGTCTATCAAAACATTTAAATTCTGCGTTTGTTCTTCTCGTTAGATGTTGATCCTGGAAGATATAGGTCGATGAGTTTCAGGCTGGTGCTTTATGCACGCTTTAGGACTTCGCGAACAAATGTTAAACATCGCACCATGTTGAGGAGGCCATTGGGGTGAGAGTGGGTCACGTAAAATGGAGCGCCACAATAAAACAACTGTTCGAAGAAGTACTGGGGTTACCAGCTTCTCAAAAGGCATGTCATCTGTTTATATATCTGTCCAGAGGGCCAGAGACCTGAGTGGGGCAATCAATGTAAGCAATGGCACTGAGCCGCCATGGCTAATTTATAACTCGAGTCAGTTTGCTTGTGTGGTGGCGGCAAATATTCGCAACATGCTGATATGGTTGGGTTGGGTTGCGAACACGTCCCACAAACTGGCATGTGGACACTCAATACGGGATCCTTGATGCCCGACAGCTCCTGCCAACCAGCACCAAACAATAAGGACTTGTATAGCTGAGCTGTGTGTGTCCTGCCAGGCTGTTCCAGTTGTACTGGCATCACCGAGCTGCACTAGATGAGTGCGGGCAATGGAGCAGACAACCCGAGGGTGCAACAAACCTGGAGGTTCCCGGTGACAAAGAGTAATTCTTTTAAAGATTACTGTGAGGGTGTTACCAGTACTTCTGAAATGCATTATTTTCATGGAAACCTAAATAAAGGTAAACACTAGCTACAGTATGATTGCGGTTACTACAAATTTAACATCTGGTAGCATGGTAAGCATTTACACATTCTCTCTTGTTGCAAATTATGCGCGGCTGATCTAAAACTCTGTACAGCCCATCCTATAATTTGTGTAGCGTATTTATATGTTGTTTAATTCTTTGTGCTATTGGCTTTTATATTCAAAGTGCTGTCTCTCAAAGGTAGGGATGTCATACCACTGTGAATATACAAGTCATTATTCACTAGTGCACCAACCAGGATTCAAATTAGCGACCCACCCGTCTGAGACGAAGATATCAGAAATTATAATACTAAACAATTGACCACTTCATACAGAACAGTTTACCTTGCATTTACTCTTCATTTTAGATGTGTACATTAGATGACAATTCCACCCACCCTGAACTGATTGGCATGACCCTCGTCCAGCTCAAAGTTCTGCTGCAGTATATTGTGGCTTTACAAATGAAGGCTAAAATAAATAAATGTAAATATCAGAGACCAATTGTTTTACAGGAAGACAACAATATAGACAGGCTGGGCCCTGCTTGGTCACTCTATCCCCCACCTTGGCCAAAGCCCGTGCACTCTTGTGTCGTAAATAATTATTTACCATCATAATTTCTATACAAGTAAGTACTTAATCAATAATAACTCAATCGGAAAGAAAGAGGCAGAGTCCGTGGTGGTAGAGTTCTTAGGGGTTTTATTCCTTAAAGGAATCGTTCAGAACGGGATATCAGGTTCTTGCAACCACAGGGGTTCAAGAAGGGATAGAGCAATATTTTATTGACAATACATAGCTTATATACTTTTCATACATTATAGGCTCTAATGCAAGAGGCGTAACAGCTGAGAGAAGCGAGATAACAGCATGATAACAGTGTCCACGTGTTGCAATACGTAAGTGGAGGCGTGAACTGGGCGTGAATACAGAGGTGTGTGCTAGAAAACGTCACAAGTGGGTGGCAACAAAGCAGAATTTTGTAATGTCAGCAGAAATCAGAGGCATGGATGCGCGCGCAGCTGTGTGACGTATGATTGACGTGAAAACAGACGGGTGCAGGGGATTTGACATTTACACTGGCGGAAAGAGACAGAAGTCTGGCATGTCAGATCAACTCGTACTTCTATCATATCCGATATCTGATGTTTGGGAACCATACTATCTAGAGGGAAAGGTCTCTAGGGCAGAAGTTACTCTATACTGACTGTGTGTGCGTGTATAAGCGCCTGAGTGTCTGCATGAGATGCGGGGGCATGGGCCTTCCATGGAAACAGAGGCTATGAATTACTTGCATAGAGACAGCGAGGCCGGGCCCTTCGCCCTGCAGTTGGGAGAATGTTTACTTAAACTAGTAGGCAGGAATGCATTTTCGAGGAGCGGAACAGATAACTTCGAAGGTCGAATACAGTCTTGGCAGGCAGCAGGCCGAGCTAAACGCCATGGGCCGCACTGGAAGTAAGGCAGAGTTCACAGATACACAGACTGCCTGGGCTCTCGGAGTCAGAAAATAGAAAAGGCTCGATGGCAGAATTCGGGGCCTACTTTGCCAGAGCTGGAAAACGTGTAAAGTACACCACAAAAAGACGTTGGCAAGGCTTACTTAGGAACTGAATTATCAATCCATTCATGGTGGATCTGAAAGAGGACATGTTAACGGTGGACGCAAATGTATTTGCGTCTTCATAGCTGGCACAAGAGGGAAGTTACATGTACTTTAAACTTGTACACGGAAACGGTGGGGTACACGCTAGGGAACATTATTTGACCATAAAATTTATATTTCCTCACTTGCCATGAGAGACGGAACTGCAAGTGACTCTGGTATCCTGGTTTTATTTTAGCCTCAGCACAGAGAAGATACTGTGTGCGCACTGCATGACTGGGCTCAAAATTGACCCTAAGACCCAGAGCCTGGCTCTCGGGACATAGACAGACACTAAAAGTACACTGTTGGTGGGGCAAAGACTATGGTCTGTGTCCCTCGCCAACTACAGTGAATGGTGGTGGCGGCGTGCCATGTTCTTAGAGGTCACGAGCTGAACAGGCCATTTTACCTGTCAGAGGGTGGCCGCGATGCCTACAGGGCATCGAGTAAAGTTCCATTCACGTGTCATGACCAGACCCCGCATTGGCATCCCGTTTGAATTTCGAGACGTGTATTTATAATATAAGGTAGCAGGCTCTATATTGTTTACACATGTGTAAGTATGTTGTTACCAGTCGCATCATACAAAGCGCTTCATGCGACGGGGGCTAAGTACCTCCAGAGGAGACTCACCTTTTACCAACCGGCGCGCTCCCTGAGGTCAGAATCCTTACTTCTGGCGACCGTCCCTCGAGTAAAGCGTGCACGCCTGGGAGGCCGCTCATTTGGTTTACTGGCGCCCCAACTGTGGAACTCTCTGCCCCTGTCTCTTCGGGGAGCATCTAGTTTATTAGCCTTCAGAAAGGACCTTAAAACGTGGTTATTCTCCCAGTAGGTCCTCGGTGTTTTTTTTTTTTTTTGTTGTTGACTGTGTATCTGTTACTCTCTTTTTAATGTGTTATGTTTGTTTCACTGCAGCCTGTTAATTAAAAGCGCCGGGACACTCTTTTTGAGTAGCCGTGCGCTCTATAAAAGCCACTATAACATAACATAACATAACATAACATAACATCCATGTTCGATTGCCCATCATCTAACAAGGCACAAGATGGGCAATATTGTCAGCAATCCAGACGAGAAGGGTGCTACTTTGGACACAAGGGTGGAGGGATGGAGTCAGGACCGCCTTTTAGAAGGTTCACACTTACTGTGCTCATGTTGTAAGTATTCCTGCATGGAGGCAGCATCATCACTACCTGCTGTGAGCAGCAATCACCCTGCACAAAGTCCTTGTTTGTGCGGCAGAAGAAAATGGACAATGAAATGCAACCAGGGAAACCAGTAAACCCAGACAGGGAATAAGCATTCAGGGTCTGGAAATACCACAGAAAAGTGGGTCACAGACATATTGGCTTTGTTGTAATTCAAGTTGCTTTACAGCCCGACACGAAGAGCTGCTGTTTCAAGATAAGTATCACTGTTAGTGACTCCCCCGTAGGTGAGGGCACATTGCCTGGTTTCTGCAAGTCTTCCGGGACGAAACTATTGCCTCGGGCAGTTGCCCTGTGAGCTGCCTGTCTGATGAGAGGGAAGAGGAGAGAGCCTTGTCCGGCAGAAGTCTGCCTGCCCTTTGAGAAGGACCAGCAGCAGAGCCCGCTGTGAGGAAAGGCCCAGAAGGAACAGAGGAAATGTGGCAGAGTGCCGAGAAGTCCTGCCACTGTCAACTGCTAAATAAAAAACGCTGATTCGGAGACCGCAGTTCAAAGATGCAGACAACCACTGCGGACTCTACCGTTGTTGCACTTCTGCAATAACGCCAGCACCTCAGACCCAAGATGGAGATCCTCCCACCGCGACTGCTCGACCTTCCACCATGAGTACTGGGGCAGACATCTCAACGTGTCGTCATGGAGACACTGTCACACCAGCGAGCTGCCCATGGAGAGGAACTCAAAGGGACAGCGATGGGTTGTCCTTCTGCCCCACAGTTAGTCATGCTATTCATGGCCAAATCTGAGGAGAAGTTTATCTTTGATAACAATCCATTTGTGCATCATATCCGAAAATGGTTTCGGTTTGTTGATGGAATTGTTTGCATTTGGGATGGACAAGATGATATCTTAAATGTGTTTATTGAATGGTTGAATGCCAGATCAGTAGATATACAATTTTGTGTGTTCAGTAGCCAGTCACCTCACAAATTTCTGGATGTACCGGTCTTTGGCCACAATGGCTGACTATGAACTACATCGTTTACCAAATCAATGGTTAGGAACAATGCCCTGCATTATACTAGTCATCATCCACGCAGTTTACGTGACAATTTGCCTTTGGGCCAATTTCTCCGGATAAGACGGAATTGCTCGGGTAAAAGTGATTATTTCATGAATGCAGAAATTCTTGTGCACAAATTAAAGGAAAGCAGATACCCAAATAAATTGCTGAAAAATACGAAGAAACGTGCTTGGTGGAGTCCAAGTTAGACCCTTCTGGAAAATAGACCAGCAAATGACAAGTAAGAATTCATGGTATGCTTCTCCACATTTTGTTCTAAGACTACCTGTAGGAAAGTAGGTTTCTGTAGTAGTAAGCCCCCCACTTTTTGCCAGACCACTGATGCACTTTGACTTGATGTGCCCTGGGACCCTGCCAATCAGGTTCCCAGGGCCTGTGTACTTTCCCCAAAACGAGCCCAATGGGCATCTTTGACCACAGTTCAGCCCCTGGTATATGGTACCTCAGGTACCCAGGGCACTGTGACCAGGGAAAACCTCTAAGGTCTGCAGAACTTATTGTGCCACCCTTAGAGGCCCTGTACCTCTACACAGACACACACACACACACTGCCTTTGCAGGCTGCGTGTTTTGATGCAGAACAAAGTGAAGAGTCGACATGGCAAACATCCCTAATGAGCCAAGCCTACAACCCACTGCCCTGGCTTAGATCAGTCACCCCTTCAGCTGGGTGCACTATACCCGTAGTGAGGGTACAGGTGAATGAGCCCTGTACCCCTACAGTGGCGAAGTCCATTCTTAGGCATTGTAATTGCAGTGCTGCCATTAAGAGTATATGGTGCTGGGAGTTTGTCATTACGAACTCCACACCATAATGGCTACACTGAAACCTGGGAAGTTTGGTATCAAACTTCTCAGCACATTAAACCCACACTGATGCCAGTACCTCATGTATTTTTATCTGAAGTGTTTTAGTGCGCCAAATTATATTTTGTACCGGGGAATTAAAATTAGAACTGTTTATAGGGAGTCACATATATAATCTCCTTTTTAAGTAAAAACACAATAACATGAGTTGTATTTTTTTATATTAAAGCTATTATGTGGAATTTCTTTCTTGGTGGTATATATGTATAATTAACGGATCTTGAGTAGATGTGATTGAGTAGAGTGGATTGAATAGTGGCTATACCTATTTGGTGATATTTTTGACTCCAAGAGGATATTTTATTTTCTACTCTTCAATAAAGATCAGATCTCCAGAGGACAGCGGACCTGTCCAGAAAACCTTTAACTTTAAGGATTTCGAACAATTGAACTCTGAAGTTCCGTCGTCTGACCTTCTCAATTCTCAACACACATCCAGGCCTGGCAACTGTGACTATAAACCTGTCAATTTATAAAGACATATTTTCTTTTTGGTTTCAGTTTCTAAAAGGTGTAAGCCCAGTGTTGGTAGGGTATGCCTCTGGTGGAGTGTATGGGCCTAAGGGTTCATTCCTGGTATAAAAAACGGGTGTCAGAGGGTGCTCTAGGCCACTGCCCCAGGCGATCTGAATGGCATCTGAGTTAAGCCCATTTAACTAAACGCAGGCCATAGGCTGTGTGTCCAGGAGCTTCCTACGTGATCTTAAACTCCCTGATCCTAAATGTCTCAATCATAAAAGTCTATTTCAGGGAGTCAAACGCATTATCGGCATCACCAGCCTTCATGTGCGCGTTTTCCTGATGCAGCACTGCGAATACCGTCCTTAGATGAACCGTTGTGGATTTATGTGGGACAAAGCCCAACTGTACCAGGGAGACTATTCTCTCTCGTAGGAGGGATAGCAGAGTCGCATCACCTCAGGCAGGAATTTATTGTCACAGTGAAGCAGTGACAGAGGGCGATAAGAGGTACACTTACAGGGTCTGTCCCAAGCTTGGGGGCACTGATATGATTGTGTCACTTATAGACAGCAGCGTCACACCACCATTTAATGCCTCAGTGTTAGAAATGGGAATTTCTGGTTGGCTAAGGCTTGCGCCAAAGCCAGGCAGAAACCACCATTCTAGTCAGGGCAAGGAAGTCACCCGCCAAGATAGCCCCTGCTCACCCCCTTGGTAGCTTGGCACGAGCAGTCAGACTTATCTCAGAGGCGATATGTAAAGCATTTGCGCACGCACCCACCAGTAACAGCATCCCAGGCCCCTCACAAAAGGAACTCCACACAAGGTTATATAAAAATAGCCTTTGTATTATCAGAACACATCAGAATCAGAATCACAGATGTACATTGTGCCAACTGGCACGGGCAATATTCACAAGGGATTATATACCTGGGGCAGGGCCATATGGACCACTGTCAGGAATAAGCACTTTTAGAACTAGCATTTGTAGAATTAGCACTTTGAAGAAGTAACACTTTTAGAACATAGCACTTAGAACCTAGAACGCTTGTAGCACCAAATAGCAAATGTAGCACACAACCAGTAACTACTGGTAACAGGTAAGTACCACCTACACAACCCTGACTACCTTAGGAAAGTATCACGCAGGGAACCATGAACTCACTAGCATAAAGATACTAGATAAAACAACCACCTATGCATGAAAATACATTTAGGGGTATAGGCCTGAAGCTTCACACATGATGCATAAAAACACATTCAGAGGTGTCAGAACACAGGGTGCGCAAAACATACTACACACAGCACATTTCCTAACACCCAAAGCATTAGCGTATGAATCATAATAGCATATAAATCACATTTAGCACAGAAATCACATGTAGCACATAACTCACATTAAAGTCCAGGTTGCGCCACTGCGCCAGAACCTAAACGTAGCAGCTGCCCAATACTTGCTGGGCAGCTGGGGCCAAGAGCAGGGCATAAACGCTGCAGCTGGCACTAAGTGCTGCGCAGTTGAGGCAGGCCAAAGCAGGGGAAAGGAGTGCGCCTCACTCCTCAGTCCAGAGAACACATGTCCCTAGGAAGGAAAGAACCTAAACGGTGCAGCTGCCCACTACTTGCTGGGCAGCTGGGGAACGAACTGCGGCATGGGCTCTCACTAGCCCTCAGGAACCAAAACTGCCCAAAGGCTGGAGCCCTCTAGGCTGAGCCAACACTTGCCCATCGGTGGAGCCTTCTAGGCTCTAAAACAATGTGCCCTCAGGAGCCCTCTAGGCTCTTAAAAATAATGGGGCCTTGTGGGAGCCATCTGGGCTCGGGGACCATCATGCCGACTGGGGGAAGCGGCCCGCTGCCAGCCGGGGCCGCTCTACCTCCCATAATGCCCCCGAGACATTGGAGCCCGCAGGCTCGAACTAACAATGCCCCCAAGGTGGTAGAGCCTCCTGGGCTCGAGATACAAAATGCCCCCAGGTGCCTTCTAGGCTATAACTACCAACATGCAGGAGAACAGTTGAGCGCCGCTCTACCACTGACAGGGGGGGGCCCACCAAGACGCCTGCACTCACCGGTCACCCTTAAAGAGGAGCAGAGAAGCCCCGCGGAGACGCCGCCTCCCTGAGCAACCGGTGAGTGCAGGCGTCTTGGTGGGGCTCCCCCCTGTCGCTCAGGGTGGCGGCATCTCCGCGTGGAGGCCATGACTTGGCCAGCTTTTCTTCCTTCTTCTCAGCGGCGGTTCCGGGCAGCCAATCTTAGTGCGGCAGCGGCCTGGACTTCCTTGAAGCAAGCGGAAGTCCCGCCCCGCTCCAGGCGCCCGGCTGCCTGACTTCCGGTTTGGGTGGCATTTTCCTTCCCGGTGCCACGGCGGTGAAACTAAGGGGCATAAAATGAGGGGTGGGCATCCTTGGTGAAGGAAATAAACGTAGAAGCGGTTTGGGTACCCGCTAAGGCGCATCTGAAAAGGGGTGGCACCATTATTAAAAAAATATCATAATGGGCATAATGCAGGGTGGGCACCTGCGATGAAGGGGCCACAGGGGGAATCCCTACGCTCGGGATTCCCTCACACAGGGCCACAGCGGAAAGGAGCCCTGCGCTCCCAGGGCGCCAAGAGGTAGCATCAAGTCCTGGGGCAAGGGCAACGGCAAGGAAAAAGGTCCTGCAGGTCAGGGGGGCATGTAGGGCCCAGGGGCCAGCACACAGGGCACTCCAGCAAGGAGACAGCCCCCATGGCGGTCCCTCCTGGGCCCCACCATCAACCAGGCCCCCTCTGTCAGGATTCAGGAAGTAGAAGGGTCCTCCAGGCATCTAGGGGCTGGGCAGGGCCCAGGGAGGCAAGCCTTCCCCTGGGCCCTAGCAGCAGCATGCCCCTGGTAGATTCAAGTTGAGCACAAGAACCTTTTACAGGAGGACACAGCCCCTTTTTATACAGAGAAATCCCTTTGTCTGTGTCTGTAGGGTGGGGGAAAAACCAGTCGCAGCTGGTTTTGGAGCACTTTGTTTTTCTCAGCCCCTCTCCCCATTCACTGGCCAGGCTAGGGTCATCAGTCGCACCACAGGGGGCGGAGCGAGCATTGTGCGGAGAAGCCCAGCCCTATTCAGGTCCCAGGTGCACTCCTCCCTTACATCAGCATGCTAATCCCTCCACTCACCACAGGGGCAGACCCATCCTGGCTCCTGGAGCCAGGCTCACCAGCCAGCTCCAGCCAATCACACGACGGACATAAATTACACAGGTATGCCAACTTCTAGAAGTGGCACTTCCACACTAGACATATTTATGCCACACACATCATCGCGCAGCATTTAATCACACGAGTCCGCACATACCAAACTCGCACCTGCTCTCCCCACGCATCAGGAACTAACATGGACACATACATTCCCCATGCATTCCTATGGGAGGGCAGGTCAACCTCACACACGCACTCAGAGATCGCACGCACTTTACACTGTGCCACAGTGCTAAAGTGCGCAAAGACCAGAAATCATTATAATTATGTAACACTAAAAGGCAAAAAGTTCAGGGGTGAACCTGCCAGAAGGGCCAAGTCCAACACTCGGCATACCCATCCAGCAGATATGCATCCAGTTTTTATTTCTAAGACTTGTTAAACTCCACACCTGACCTTCAGATCCCGAAGCCTTTAGTCCTACTAGGGCGTCTATAGCTGCAACGATCTGTTGCCCAGAGATAGATGGCTTATGACTGGATGTGAGAGCAAATTAATATAGCACTGAACAACTAGTTCGGGAAAGAAGTGTCCTAGCGCTAGTATAAGAACATAAGTATCAAAATCCCACAGCCCCTGAACATGAACAGAAAGGTTTTGATCTGTTTCCTGAAAAAACTCATGTTTTCTTGTGCGCACAGAGCAGGTGGGAGGGCATTCCATTCCAGGTACCCGCAGTCACCACAGGCAGGGAGCAGCCATCTATTCTGATTTCGTAAACTTAGATACTTTACGCAGCAAAGCATGATGGGTTCTCACCACTTGGCCAGCTGATACCAGGCAATAAGCGAGGATATAGAAGAATGAACCCCCTGATTGTAGAGCATTCATGACATAAAGTGCTTTATATTTACGTCTTTTCAGGACAGGAAGCCGGTGCAATTTGACCAGTTTGTTGGAGATCGACCTTGATTTTATAAACCTCACAACCAGCCCAACTGCTGTCTTTGTCGCAGCAACAATCTATGTAGGTGATATTCAGATATGCCTACCTATAAAGTGATGCAGGAATCCATTCTCGATAGGATCAGAACCAGTACCAGGTCCTCCTAGATGAAGCAGGGATGAATGGAAGTATTTTTCTGATAACTTTCAGCAGTCAGAAGCCTGTAGAGCAGGTGATTTTAATGTATCCTGTTAGGAACAGATGCAAGTCCACCCAAACGACCAGTTTGCTGGCCTGATGGAATGGGATGGACAGAGCTCCCAAAGGCACCGGCCTCCACCCTTGTGCCGTGAGGCTCCGGTCCCAAATACCACGATTTCTGTTTTTTTCACTGTTTAGCGCCATGGAGTTTGAGCTCATCCAATCAGCAACTTCCTGGCTGCAGCTCCTGAAATTACTGGCCATTTTATCTGTAGAGGTGATATTGAATGGCTTGATCAGGCGTATTTTCTTCTAATCTAATGACTTGTGTATTATCGAGTAGAGGTGATATCAATTATCGAATGACTTGATCAGGTGTATTTTCTTCTAATCTAATGATCTGTATATCATCGAGTAGAGGTGATATTGAATGACTCGCTCAGGCTGGCTAAGTGGGCCATGTAAAGATTGAAAAGATTGTGGCTCAAAACCAGCCGGGGGAGGGGTAATTGTCTTAGGGGTTGATCTGAAGTTAGCTGAAGCCACCACTTGGGTCAAATCTTTCAAAAAGGATAAGAACCAAGCAGGTACTTTCCCCTAAGACCCACCATCTGCAATCTCTGTAGTAATGTGGAGTGGGAGATGGTGGCAAAGGCTGCAGACAGATCTGATCAGATCAGAGCCCCCACCTCCCCTCCCCCATACATAATGTCGCTAATATCCCACGTGGCTTTAGCTAGCTTTTGGAGCCCTGGATGGACTTTGTGCAGAAGTTGGTCGGACTCAAGGTATTTGGTGAGCTGCTTGTTCACCGTGGCCTCAGTTAGTTTGGTGAACATCAGGAGCAGAGAGACAGGCCGATCCTTAGAGTTAGAACTGCTGTGACTACTGAAGCAGACAACAATGGAAGTAATGTTAGCTAAAACTCTCTGATTGGCTCTATGCTGAGGTGTGACGGAGAGCAAGAACAAGAACGTTGGGCTTGGATGTGTCCCAGAGTAATTACCAGTGGCAGAGATGAACTCAAACGTTCCACCCATCATTTTGCTTATTCATAAATACGGCAGGTGTGCCCATGTGTGGGTCCCGTGCTCACTGCACCACTGGAATGAAGTCTCACCCTGCAGTCAGAGCCCAGATATGGGTCCCGTGCTCGGTGCACCACTGGAATGAAGCCGCACCCTACAGTCAACACCCAGATAGGCTGAAACCAGTCTTGGGTTGATTGTGTTCCGGTTCAGAAAGGATCTGGATTGGCTCTTGAGGCTGGACTGCCCTAATGGAAGACGTCTAAAGCTGATTTGCATATGTCTGCTTCCTGTTTGAGCTGGCATTGTGGGCCAACAACCAATTGATCTCCCTCTCTGGCTTGGCCTGGTGAGTACCTGGACGTGAGCCGGAGTCTAGTGAGGAAGAGGATGTGATCAGGGCCTGTTGAGGACCAGGAGGTGAGTCAGGGGCTTGTAAAGACCAGGACTTGAGCCAGGGCCTTGTGAGGACCAGGATGTGAGCCGGTGCCTTGGGAAGACCAGGACGTGAGCCGGGGCCTTGTGAGTACCAGGACGTGAGCTGGGGCCTTGTGAGGACCAGGACATGAGCTGGGGCCTTGTGAGGACCAGGACGTGAGCTGAGGCCTTGTGAGGACCAGGACGTGAGCCGGGGCCTTGTGAGGACCAGGAGGTGAGCTAGGGCCTGGTGAGGACCAGGTCGTGAGCCGCGGCCTTGTGTGGACCAGGACATGAGACGGGGCCTTGTGAGGAACAGGTCGTGAGCCAGGGCCTCGTGTGGACCAGGACATGAGCCGGGGCCTGGTGGAACAGGATGTGAGCTGGAGCCTGGTGGACCAGGACGTGTGCTGGGCCTTATGAGGACCAGGACGTAAGCGTGGGCCTGGTAGACCCGGATGTGAGCCAGGGTCTGGTGGACCACAACATGACCCAGGGCCTTGTGGGGACTAGGGCGCGAGCCAGGGCCTTGTGAGGACCAGGACGTGAGCTGGAGCCTGGTAAACCAGGACTTGAGCTGGGGCCTGGTGGACCAGGATGTGAGCTAGGGCCTTGTGAGGACCAGGACGTGAGCCGAGGCCTGGTGGATCAGGACGTGAGCTGGGGACTTGTGAGGACCAGGACGTGAGCTGGGGCCTTGTGAGGACCAGGACGTGAGCGGGTGCTTTGTGAGGATCAGGATGTGAGCTGCGGGCCTTGTGAGGATCAGGACATGAGCCAGGGCCTAGTGAGGACCAGGACGTGAGCCGGGGCCTTGTGAGGACCAGGTCGTGAGCCAGGGCCTCGTGTGGACCAGGACATGAGCCGGGGCCTGGTGGAACAGGATGTGAGCTGGAGCCTGGTGGACCAGGACGTGTGCTGGGCCTTATGAGGACCAGGACGTAAGCGTGGGCCTGGTAGACCCGGACGTGAGCCAGGGTCTGGTGGACCACGACATGACCCAGGGCCTTGTGGGGACTAGGGCGCGAGCCAGGGCCTTGTGAATACCAGGACGTGAGCTGGAGCCTGGTAAACCAGGACTTGAGCTGGGGCCTGGTGGACCAGGATGTGAGCTAGGGCCTTGTGAGGACCAGGACGTGAGCCGAGGCCTGGTGGATCAGGACGTGAGCTGGGGACTTGTGAGGACCAGGACGTGAGCTGGGGCCTTGTGAGGACCAGGACGTGAGTGGGTGCCTTGTGAGGATCAGGATGTGAGCCGCGGGCCTTATGAGGATCAGGACATGAGCCTGGGCCTAGTGAGGACCAGGACATGAGCCGGGGCCTTGTGAGGACCAGGATGGGAGATGGGACTTGGTGGACCAGGATACTGAGCCAGCTGTCGCTCCCTTAGAGGGGTCAGACTAAACACCTGGTTTGTCCTCTCTTGCAGGACCAGGGAAGGGTCAGTCCAGAGATCCAAGGACACCAGAAACTCTGGCGCTGGACTTGCACCCCCTGTTTTTCATTGTATTTCTCCCTGAAACAGATAAAACTGTGTGAAATCTCCTTGAGAGAGATCCATATTATCACAGATCTCACTGGACAATCTGCAGAAAGAGCCTGAGAATGAACACCCTTGCACATGAACTGTTCTACTCTTATCTGCCATGATGCCCTGGGAAGTACCAAATATTTCCATAGAGTAATACCCAGAATATTCATGCCTGTAATACGTAAGTGCATTCTGGGGGTTGTAGTCTTGGTTACTTTACTAAAGACAGTGGTTTAAAAAATAAACTCCATGCTTGGAGGAGACGTGTGCCTTTGTCAGGAGCTTTAATTGTGCTTCCAATTAGAAATTGGGTGCACCATTTTTTTAACCACACGCTTGTTGTTCACTCATAGAGCGTTCTTCACTTACTGCGCCAAATTATACACCTCGTTTAAATCTCGTCTCACTTCACGTTTTATAGAGCACAGGGACACTGTTGCAGGCTGATACAATTGTTTATATACATTTTTGTGATGTCTATGTAATTGTAACCGCGGGACCAGAAAAGGGCAGGAGACGTGTTTTAGTGACTCTGGCTTTTAATTGTTCATACAGTGCATCTGTACAGGTTTTGCGAACTGTGGACCTTCATGGTGATCTGCTTCTCTCTCTGTGTTGTTTCCTACGGGTTCCCTCTTCTTTTCTCCGGACCGGACTCCGCCGCTCAGGGGGATCTGGAGGCTCCGTGCTGGCCGCCCATGCCGATGCCGAAGGGGAAAAAGGAAAAGAGAGGCAAGTATCAGAATAGATCCACAGGTATGTAGTTGGAAACACAAGGTTGGGGTAGTGAGGGGAACACGTAGTACAGTGATCTTGCTCCGCTAGTTTAACTTCAAGGAGGAGGGCGAGTGCTCGTGCTTTTCCCCCTGGGGACGTCCCTCAGGTTCCTCCCTCCTCTGTCCGCTAGTCTTCTGGCTTTATCGGTGAACCACCCCAGGAAGCGTTTACGTACCTCCGTGAGCCGTACCCCTCCTGGCGTACGGCTGGGCGACGCGTGGTGTTGGCCTCCAGGCGTTCCCCGTTCCTCCTCTGGTTTCTCGGCGTCTGCTTCCTCCTGCAATGCTCGGTCCGATCTGCTCTCGGAGATCAGCTCCCAGGTCCACTCCTGATCCGTCGGCTCTCCTTCAGAGCGAGGGGTCTCGTCGATCCTCCTGATGCTGTCGCTCAGCTTATCCTCGCGCTCTCCGCTTCCTCCTCTCCTCCGCTCCTTTCCTCCGCTCTCTCGTCCTTCTTCTCTCCGCTCCTCCACGCTGCTTCCCGCCACTCCGCTCCTCTCCACTCTGACCGCTCCTCCGGTGTATAGACACACCTGGGGCTGGGTGTTCTCCTCCTTTATCCACCTGGGAGACTCCGCCTCTTCTACACCGCCGGACTAGTTAAAGGGCCATACGTCTTCCTCGTCGCAACTGTAGGTGTCGGGGCTGTACCACTCCGAATACTGCGTGGGCTGTGGAAAGAAGAGGGGGGGGTCACATTGGGTCAGTTCGCGCCCTGTGGCGGCGCTCGCAAGGGGGACCCCGTTACACACCTCCCCCCCTGGACGCTTCCGCTCGGGAAGCGGATGACGAGACAGAAAATCAGCCCCAACGTTGTCCACACCACGCTTGTGGCACACCCTGAAGTTGTACGGCTGCAAGGCCAGGAACCACCTCATGACCCTGGCATTGGTCGATTTGTTCCGGGCCATCCAAGTAAGGGGCGCATGGTCTGTGTAGAGCGAGAAGGGCCGGCCCTCGAGGTAATAGGCCAATTTTTCCACGGCCCAACGGATAGCGAGGCACTCCTTCTCCACCGTTGCATACTTTAGTTCCCGCGGGAACAGCTTCCGACTGACGAACAGGATTGGGTGGTCCAATCCATCCCGGCCTTCCTGTGACAGCACCGCGCCGATCCCAAACTCGGACGCGTCCGTGTGTAAGGCGAATGGACGCGTATAATCCGGGGAATTGAGGACGGGGGTGGAAGTGATCCTTTTCTTCAACTCGTTGAAAGAGTCCAACATGACCACCGTGGGTTTGGCCAGTGCGGCCTGCTTGACAGAGGTCTGCAGGGCGTCCGTGAGGGGGGCGGCCACCTGGGCAAAGTTCGGTATAAACCGTCGATAGTACCCTATTAGCCCCAAAAACGCACGTAGTTCTTTTTTTGTGGTGGGAAACGGTGCCTCAGAAATGGCCCGGACTTTCTCCGTTTGTGGCTCGATCATGCCGTGTCCCAGGATGTACCCCAGGTACTTGACTTTGTGAAAGGCTATCCGTGATTTTTTTGCATTAATCTTCAGTCCCGCCTGGTTCAGGGTATCCAACACTTGCGACAGGTGTCTCAAATGGGTCTTCCAGTCGGGGCTGAACACCACAATGTCGTCTAGGTACGCTGAGGTGAAGGACGACAGACCGTGTAGCACATTATTCATAAGTCTCTGAAAGGTGGCGGGTGCTCCGTGAAGGCCAAACGGTAGCACCGTAAACTCATAATGGCCCTCCTCGGTTGAAAAGGCTGTTTTATGCCGGTCCTCCTCCCTCAGCGGTACCTGCCAGTACCCTTTTGTGAGGTCGATCGTGCTTATGTACTGCGCATCTCCCAACTTCTCTATGAGTTCGTCAATCCGAGGGATGGGATATGCATCGAACTTCGAGATGGCGTTTAGGGCCCGGAAGTCCATACAGAATCTGCGTGATCCGTCCGGTTTGGGTATGAGAACGATTGGGCTTGACCAGTTGCTGTGTGAGGGGCGTATGACGCCGAGTTGTAACATGTCAGTTACCTCGCGGCGTATGTCTTGTCTCCTGGCTTCTGGGATCCGATAGGGCCGTATTTTTACGGTCTTCCCTGGGTCGGTGTCTATTCGGTGTTCAGCCATCGTGGTTTTCCCCGGGAGGTCGGAAAACACCTGTTCTTGTTTCAGCAGG
The DNA here is from genome assembly GCF_964261635.1 of Lissotriton helveticus. Taxonomy (NCBI): domain Eukaryota; kingdom Metazoa; phylum Chordata; class Amphibia; order Caudata; family Salamandridae; genus Lissotriton; species Lissotriton helveticus. The sequence goes on along the minus strand of NW_027611651.1, from coordinate 3,000,477 downwards.
ACGTCCAGCAACTCTTGTTTTTTCTCCTGTCTCAAATCATCGTTGATCACTAGCAGGGGAATCGTGGAAAGGCAAGGGTTTTTATCCGACTCAGCAAGGTGGACCGGGTGGGGGGGTTTCCCCAACCACTTCTTTAGCAGGTTTATGTGGTAGACTTGCTTTTTTCTGGCGTTCACTTGTAGCCGGTAACTGGTCTTACCGATCTTCTCCACGACTTGGTACGGACCACTCCACTCCACTTTGAATTTTTGTGTGGAGGAGGGCAACAACACTAGAGCCCAATCTCCTCTTTCCAAGATCCTCCATTTCTTTCCTTTATCATAAAGGGTCTTCTGTTTGTTCTGGTGTTTCTCGAGATTGGCGAACGCCAGGTCCCTTAGTTTCCCTAGCTTGGAACGCAGGTTTCGAGCGTATTCCAGGGTATTTGCGATCTCTTCTGGGGTTTCTTTTTCCCACGCCTCCTTGGTCATGTCCAGTAGTGATCTGGGCTTTCTCCCATATAACATCTCAAAGGCCGAGACCCCTAAACTGCTTTGGGTTTGCCCTCGGATGACATACAAAGCGATGGGAAGCACCTGGTCCCATTCGTTACTGTTGACTTCCAGCATTTTTCTTAAGGTGGTTTTTAGTGTGCAGTTGTATCTCTCTACTAATCCGTCGGTTTGCGGGTGGTATACAGCGGTCCTTATCTGGTGTATGTGAAGCACTTTACATACGTCCCCCATGAGGCGTGACATGAAAGGGGTCCCCTGGTCGGTTAGTATTTCCTTAGGGAAACCCACCCGGGTGAATAGCTCAAGCATCTTGTCCGCCACGTTCTTGGAGGTGGTGGAGGTGAGGGGAAATGCTTCCGGGAATCGCGTGGCATAGTCGACGATGACTAGGACATATGAATACCCTTTCTTTGTTTTTGGGAGAGGTCCAATAATGTCCATACCAATTCTTTCAAAGGGAACTCCAATAATGGGGAGGGGTTGTAATGGCACCGCAGGGGGCCTCGTCATGTTTCTGGTTTGGCAAATGTCACACTCCTTGCAGTAGGTCAAAGCGTCTTTGTATATCCCGGGCCAGTAAAAACACTTCAGGAGGTTCTGGGTGGTTTTCTCTACTCCCGTGTGACCGGCCACTAAATGAGAATGCGAAAAGAACAGGACTTGTTCGCGGAATGACACCGGAACCAACAACTGCTCGGGGTCCTCTTTTCCCCCCTGTCGGTACAACAGGCCGTTTTTGATATACAGTCTCGGATAACGCAGTGGGTCTTCGTCTTGGGTGTGATGTGCCTTCTCCCAGGCGTTAACCAATGTGGAGTCATTGGCCTGGGCGAATTGAAAACTGCGGTCCAATGTCCAGGGATCCGATGAAGCTAACGCCGTCACCGCTTCCCCGTGGACACATCGGATGTATACTTGTTCGTGGGGTATGAGCTGGTGGGGCCTTACGTGGTGGGCCTGTACTACCGACTGGCGGCAGCCAGAATCCATGAGCGCCTGCACTGGGTTACCGTTTATCCTCATACTTACGCGGTATGCGTGTCCCATCTCCGCCGAGTAGAGGACGGTGCGGGGCAGATATCCTACTTCCATCGGTTCGTCTGCCGGTCTTCTCCTGGCGCAATGCCTGGCTATATGACCCCAGGTCCCGCATTCAAAGCACTGTGGTCCCGTGTGAGGGAGGGGTTCGCTTTTCCAGGGACGGGGTTTGGGTGGTTCTGGAACCCTCAGGAGTTTTTTCTCTGGTCTGAAGGGCGTCTTCACCTTGTCAGACTCCTGGGCCTGCAGGGGTCTCTGTTGTACCCGTGAGTATGTGTTAGCCATCTCTACGGCTTGAGCTGTCGTCAGATCAGGGTGTTGTTTTAGCCACCTCTGGGTGGGAAAAGGTAGCGCCTCTACAAACTGTTCCAAATAAATCCGGTCCATTATTTCCTCTTTTGTGCTTTCGTTCGGGCTGAGCCACTTGTCGGCGGCCATCTTCAATCTGACAAACAGAGTTTTTGGCGTTTCTCCTGTTACGCCTCGTTCTCGCCGGAACCTCAGCCGGTAAGCTTCCCGGTCCAATCCCAGATGGTCCAGGATAATCCGTTTGATATCCGTATAAGGGGTATCACCCCTTGGATTGGCCACCTGGTAAGCGGCTTGGGCCTCGCCGACCAACAGCGGGGCCAAACAAAAACGGCCATTTGGCCCCAGGCCATCCACAGGCTCTGGTCGCCCGCTCAAAATTTAATAAGAAGGCATCGGGGTCCTCTCCAGGTTGGTACTTTTGCAGAGAGACCCCGCCTATGGTGTGGGGGATGTTGCTGACTGACACTGGGCCGGACGTAAGAGGGGGGTCCAGAGCACGGGCCGTCACGGCTGTTTTTATCAGTTCTCTGTCGGCTTCCGCTGCCCTGAGCTGTTGCTCTGCCAACCTCTCTAACCTCTCCTGCCCTTGCACCAGGGCTTGTACCACGCTCTCCATCTTCTGGTCGCAGATGGCTACAGTGCCCGCATTCTCCACCACTGTAACCGCGGGACCAGAAAAGGGCAGGAGACGTGTTTTAGTGACTCTGGCTTTTAATTGTTCATACAGTGCATCTGTACAGGTTTTGCGAACTGTGGACCTTCGTGGTGATCTGCTTCTCTCTCTGTGTTGTTTCCTACGGGTTCCCTCTTCTTTTCTCCGGACCGGACTCCGCCGCTCAGGGGGATCTGGAGGCTCCGTGCTGGCCGCCCACGCCGATGCCGAAGGGGAAAAAGGAAAAGAGAGGCAAGTATCAGAATAGATCCACAGGTATGTAGTTGGAAACACAAGGTTGGGGTAGTGAATGGAACACGTAGTACAGTGATCTTGCTCCGCTAGTTTAACTTCAAGGAGGAGGGCGAGTGCTCGTGCTTTCCCCCCTGGGGACGTCCCTCAGGTTCCTCCCTCCCCTGTCCGCTAGTCTTCTGGCTTTATCGGTGAACCACCCCAGGAAGCGTTTACGTACCTCCGTGAGCCGTACCCCTCCTGGCGTACGGCTGGGCGACACGTGGTGTTGGCCTCCAGGCGTTCCCCGTTCCTCCTCTGGTTTCTCGGCGTCTGCTTCCTCCTGCAATGCTCGGTCCGAACTGCTCTCGGAGATCAGCTCCCAGGTCCACTCCTGATCCGTCGGCTCTCCTTCAGAGCGAGGGGTCTCGTCGATCCTCCTGATGCTGTCGCTCAGCTTATCCTCGCGCTCTCCGCTTCCTCCTCTCCTCTGCTCCTTTCCTCCGCTCTCTCGTCCTTCTTCTCTCCGCTCCTCCACGCTGCTTCCCGCCACTCCGCTCCTCTCCACTCTGACCGCTCCTCCGGTGTATAGACACACCTGGGGCTGGGCGTTCTCCTCCTTTATCCACCTGGGAGACTCCGCCTCTTCTACACCGCCGGACTGGTTAAAGGGCCATACGTCTTCCTCGTCGCAACTGTAGGTGTCGGGGCTGTACCACTCCGAATACTGCGTGGGCTGTGGAAAGAAGAGGGGGGGGTCACATTGGGTCAGTTCGCGCCCTGTGGCGGCGCTCGCAAGGGGGACCCCGTTACAGTAATCTAAAACTTAGCTATGTTACTATTACTTTAGACACTCTCCCAGATGAAGGGCACAGCGCCCGAAATGCATTGGAGCTAACAACTGAACTCGATATGAAAATTTACAGTTTTTCTGTTTACTGAGCATGAAAGAAATGAAAAGAAATGAATATAATTTCTGAACGATTGGAATAAACATTATTCTCTTGGAACTATTTTTGCAAAATTGGTTTCATTTTGAACATTAGTGGAATCCTATACTGGAACCATGTAAGTGTGCCCTATGGGATGCATCCAATTACTAATTGGAAGCACAATTAAAGCTTTTAGACATTCTGCGTCACCAGGACAGGAGGCGTTACCAAAGGACACCTGCGCTTAACCCCCTGGACAGGACATGCTTTACCTCCTCTACACCCTGGACAGTCCTCGCCTCCTCTGCTCCCCATGGACATGCATCTCCCCTGCAACCCTCAGGACAGGCCTCACCTCCTCTGCACCCCGGGACGGGCCTCACCTCCACTGCACACACCGGGACCGGCCTCACCTCTTCTGCTCCCCCTGGACAGGCATCTCCTCTGCAACCCTCAGGACAGGCATCACCTCCTCTGTACCCCTGGACAGGCCACACCTCCTCTGCACCCCTGTGGAACAGGCCTCAACTCTTCCGCATCAGCTTTGCAGGCCTCATCACCTCCGCACCCCTAGACAGGCCTCACCTCCTCTACTCCCTCTGGACAGGCCACCTCCTCTCCTCCCCCTGGGAAGGCTTCACCTCCTCTGTACCTCTTTACTGGCATCACCTTCTTTGCAACTCCCCTGAAAAGGACATGCTTCACCTCCTTTGCACCCTTTGGACAAGCCTAACCTCCGCTGTACCCCCCTGGACAGACCTCACCTCCTCTGCACCCCGGACAGGCCTCACCTCCTCTGCACCCCGGACAGGCCTCACCTCCTCTGCACCCCTGGACAGGCCTCATCTCCTCTGCACTCCTGGACAGGCCTCGCCTCCTCTGCACCCCTGGACAAGCCTCACCTCCTCTGCACCGCTGGACTGGCCTTGCCTCCTCTGCACTCCTCTGGACAGGCCTCTCCTCCTCTGCACCCCCTGAACAGGCCTCACCTCCTCTGCACCGCCTGGACAGGCCTCACCTCCTCTGCACTCCTGTCCTTCGGGCTGAGTGGTCGCTCCCCAGTGTCCCCTCGTGACACTCGGTATCGTTGTGCTGCTTTTCCGCATAAGAACTGCCTAATTATAATTGCCTGCTGTGTGCCTGCTTGCCGATTTGACTTATTTGCACTTTCAGTTATTTTATCTGCTGCTTTGACTGTTTGTGCGCGTTTTCCCTAGCGCTCCGCTGTGCTCCCCCCTCCGCCTCCATTTTGTTGTTATTGTGATCCCTGGAGCCCGCCCCGCCTCCCAGCTGAGCCGCCCTCCCACTGACCAGATCAGCGCTCCAGGACCTGATAGCGCCGTGACTCGCTCCTGTCCTTCGGGCTGAGTGGTCGCTCCCCAGTGTCCCCTCGTGACACTCGGTATCGTTGTGCTGCTTTTCCTCATAAGAACTGCCTAATTATAATTGCCTGCTGTGTGCCTGCTTGCCGATTTGACTTATTTGCACTTTCAGTTATTTTATCTGCTGCTTTGAATGTTTGTGCGCGTTTTCCCTAGCGCTCCGCTGTGCTCCCCCCTCCGCCTCCATTTTGTTGTTATTGTGATCCCTGGAGCCCGCCCCGCCTCCCAGCTGAGCCGCCCTCGCCCCTCCCCCTCCACTATCCATATATGACAGTTCATCCCGCGCGCAGCGTTCACGCGCAGCGACCGCGCCCAATCCGCGCCGAAGGTGCACCAAAGGTAAGCCCGTCTACGCCCGTCCACGCCTGGACCGCGCCCAGCGCCATACCCCCTGCCCCTCGCGCTGCCCAGCCCTCCCGCTTTACCTACGATGCCACCACCCTCCTAGCCCTCAACCCCGGTCGCGCCCCCAACTGCGTCCAAGCCGCTCCTGGACACACCCATGGACCCTTCTCTTGCTACTCCTGCAAGTACGACGGCACCAAGAACAACTCCTCATCTATGAGCACACAACAGATATCCGACCCCAACCACCTAAAATGCATCCTGCTCAACACCCGCTCAGTCCACAGGCACGCCATCGACCTCTGGAACTTACTAGACACCATCTCTCCGGACGTCGCCTTCCTAACAGAAACATGGATGAACGCCTCTTCCGCCCCAGACATCACCATTGCCATCCCAGAAGACTATAAGATCATACGCAAGGACCGTACCGGCCACACAGGAGGAGGAATCGCTATCGTCCACAAGAAATCCATCCACATCTCTACCAGCTCTGACGTCAATCTCGCCAACTCTGAACACCTTCACTTCCAGATCCACACCGACCCCAAAACCACACTTAGAGGCACCCTCCTTTACAGACCTCCAGGACCCCGCGCACAATTCAGTGAGGACATCACAGATTTCATCACTCCACACGCCCTCCCATCCAAAGAGTACATCCTTCTGGGAGACCTCAATTTTCACCTTGAAAAGAGCAACGACCAGAACTCCACCACCCTTTTGGACAACCTCACCAACCTCGGACTTAAACAACTGGTCACTTCCCCCACCCACATCGCAGGTCACACACTCGACCCCATCTTCACTTCCAGCAACCATGTATCCTTCAGCCACACTACGGCTCTCCTCTGGACTGACCCCAGCTGCGTCCACTTTACCTACAACAAGCCCAAATCCAACAACCACCCCCAACCAACTCTACAAAGAAACTGGAACAAAATCACCATCGACCAGATCTCCTCATCGCTTCTTCTAAACCCCCAGCCCACTCCTCTAACCCCGACCAGGCCGCCACCAACCTCACCCTATGGTTATCCAACAGCGCCGACATCCTAGCACCTCTGAAAAAACGACAAATCATACTTGGCAGCAAGAAAGCCTCCTGGTTCAACGATGATCTCAAGAAATCCAAGAAACTCTGCCGCTCCCTGGAGAAGGCATGGAAAAAAGACCCAACCACTAGCACCAAGGAAGCCTTCAAAAACGCCACTCGCACACACCACCAACTGATCCGAAAAGCCAAGAAAACTGCCTTCAAGGACCGACTAGATAGCAACGCCCACAACAGCAAGGAACTTTTCAACATCGTCAAGGAATTCACCAACCCCTCGGCCATCTCCAACGACATCACCCCCTCTCAAGCCCTCTGCGACTCCCTAGCCTCATTCTTCCACAACAAAATTGCAGACATCCACAACAGCTTCGACAACCAACCCGGAGACCAACCCAGCCAACCATCTGCTGGACCTTCACCACCCTCGAACATCCTTAATGATTGGAATCCAATCTCCACTGAGGACACTATCCGCCTGATGAACTCCATCCACTCAGGATCCCCAACTGACCCATGCCCTCACCACATCTTCAACAAAGCAGACTCCATCATAGCACCGCACCTCAGAGACGTCATCAACTGCTCCCTCAACTCCGCCACCTTCCCGGAAAGCTGGAAACACGCAGAACTCAGCGCACTTCTGAAAAAACCCACAGCGGACCCCACCGAACTCAAAAACTACCGTCCCATTTCGCTCCTTCCATTCCCGGCCAAAGTCATCGAGAAAGCTGTCAACAACCAGCTCGCCGCCTTCCTCGAAGCCAACAACTCCCTCGACTCCTCACAGTCCGGCTTCCGAGCCAAACACAGCACCGAAACCGCCCTCATCACAGCAACAGACGACATTCGAACCCTACTGGACAATGGAGACACAGTCGCCCTCATCCTCCTCGACCTCTCTGCAGCCTTCGACACAGTCTGCCATAACACCCTCCTTCAGCGCCTCAGAAACTTTGGAATCCAAGGAAAAGCACTAGAATGGATCACCTCGTTCCTCACCGGAAGAACCCAGAGAGTCCGCCTTCCTCCATTCAAGTCAGAGGCCACTGAAGTCATCTGTGGCGTTCCACAAGGATCTTCACTCAGCCCCACCCTTTTCAACGTATACATGAGCCCCCTCGCGACCATCGCACGCCAACACAGCCTCAACATCATCTCCTACGCGGACGACACTCAACTGATCCTATCTCTCACCAAGGACCCTCACACCGCCAAAACTAACCTACACGAAGGAATGAAAGAAGTTGCCGAATGGATGAAACATAGCCGTCTGAAACTTAACTCTGATAAAACAGAAGTCCTTATCTTAGGTACCTCCCCCTCCGCATGGGACGATTCTTGGTGGCCAGAAGCCCTTGGAAAAGCACCCATCCCGACAGACCATGCACGGAACCTGGGCGTTATCCTGGATTCCTCACTTTCAATGCACAAACAAGTCAACGCCGTCTCCTCATCCTGCTTCAACATTCTTCGCATGCTCAAAAAAACATTTCGTTGGATCCCCACCGAAACTAGGAAAACGGTCACCCACGCCCTGGTCACGAGCCGACTGGACTACGGAAACACCCTCTACGCCGGTACTACCGCTAAACTCCAGAAAAAACTCCAACGAATTCAAAACGCCTCAGCCAGACTCATTTTAGACATCCCGCGTAAAGAACATATCTCTGGTCACCTGAAAAGCCTCCACTGGCTTCCCGTCAACAAGAGGATCACCTTCCGGCTACTAACCCACGCACACAAAGCACTCTACGAAATCGGACCAGAATGCCTCAACACACGACTATCCTTCTACTCCCCCTCCCGCCAGCTACGATCATCCAACCAAGCCCTTGCCACCGTACCTCGCATCAACAAAACCACCATGGGAGGTAGATCCTTCTCCTACCTGGCAGCTAAAACCTGGAACTCCCTTCCCACCCACCTTCGCCTTACCCAGAATCACCTAGCATTCAGAAAGCAACTTAAAACGTGGATATTTGACAAGTAATTCCCCTCCCCTCCTCAAGCGCCTTGAGACCCTCTGGGTATGTAGAGCGCTATATAAATTCTTTGACTTGACTTGACTTGACTTGACTACACCCCTGGACAGGTCTCTCCTCCTCTGTACCCCTGGACAGGCCTTTCCTCCTCTGCACCCCTGGACAGGCCTCACCTCCTCTGTACCCCAAGGACAGGCCTCACCTCCAATGCACCCCTGGACAGGCCTCACCTCCTCTGCACCCCTGGACAGGCCTCTCCTCCTCTGTACCCCTGGACAGGCCCCACATCCTCTGCACCCCTGGACAGGCCTCACCTCCTCTGCACCCCTGGACAGGCCTCACCTCCTCTGCACTCCTCTGGACAGGCCTCACCTCCTCTGCACCCCTGGACAGGCCTCTCCTCCTCTGTACCCCTGGACAGGCCTCACCTCCTCTGCACCCCTGGACAGGCCTTTCCTCCTCTGCCCCCTGAACAGGCCTCACCTCCTCTGCACCCCTGGACAGGCCTCTCGGTGCTTCTCTCAGGAGCTCTCGGTGAAGGATTCTCATTAAGGTCAGAGGAGCCCAGACTTCATTCCACCCCATACAGTGCCTCTCACTCCGCCCTGAGCCTCGAGGCTCTATGCCCAGTTCCCCGAAGAGAGACACTGCTCACCTGGATAGGCCTCACCTCCTCTGCACCACTGGACAGGCCTCACCTCCTCTGCACCCCTGGACAGGCCTCTCCTCCTCTGCCCCCTGGACAGGCCTCTCCTCCTCTGCATGCACCCCTGGACTGGCATCACCTCCTCTGCACCCCTGGACAGGCCTCACCTCCTCTGCACTCCTGGACAGGCCTCTCCTCCTCTGCCCCCTGGACAGGCTTCTCCTCCTCTGCATGCACCCCTGGACTGGCATCACATCCTCTGCACCCCTGGACAGGCCTCACCTCCTCTGCATCCCCTGGACAGGCCTCACCTCCTCTGCACCCCCTGGACAGGCCTCACCTCCTCTGCACCCCCTGGACAGGCCTCTCCTCCTCTGCACCCCAGGATAGGCCTCACCTCTTCTGCCCCTGCCAGGCCTCTCCTCCTCTGGACAGGCATCTTCTCCTCTGCACCCCTGGACAGGCCTCGCGTCCTATGCACCCCTGGACAGGCCTCACCTCCACTGCACCCCTGGACTGGCCTCACCTCCTCTGCACTCCTCTGGACAGGCCTCTCCTCCTCTGTACCCCCTGGCCAGGCCTCTCCTCCTCTGGACAGGCCTCTCCTCCTCTGCCCCTGGACAGGCCTCTCCTCCTCTGCCCCTCCTCTGGACAGGCCTCCCCTCCTCTGCATCCCCTGGACAGGCCTCACCTCTTCTGCACCACTGGACAGGCCTCACTTCCCCTGCACCCATGGACAGGCCTCTCCTGCTCTGCCCCTCCTCTGGACAGACCTCTCCTCCTCTGCCCCCTGGACAGGCCTCTCCTCCTCTGCATGCACCCCTGGACTGGCATCACCTCCTCTGCACCCCTGGACAGGCCTCACCTCCTCTGCACTCCTGGACAGGCCTCTCCTCCTCTGCACCCCTGGACAGGCCTCACTTCCCCTGCACCCATGGACAGGCCTCACTTCCCCTGCACCCCAAGGACAGGCCTCACCTCCTCTGCACCCCTGGACAGGCCTCTCCTCCTCTGTACCCCTGGACAGGCCCCACATCCTCTGCACCCCTGGACAGGCCTCACCTCCTCTGCACCCCTGGACAGGCCTCACCTCCTCTGCACTCCTCTGGACAGGCCTCACCTCCTCTGCACCCCTGGACAGGCCTCTCCTCCTCTGTACCCCTGGACAGGCCTCACCTCCTCTGCACCCCTGGACAGGCCTTTCCTCCTCTGCCCCCTGAACAGGCCTCACCTCCTCTGCACCCCTGGACAGGCCTCTCGGTGCTTCTCTCAGGAGCTCTCGGTGAAGGATTCTCATTAAGGTCAGAGGAGCCCAGACTTCATTCCACCCCATACAGTGCCTCTCACTCCGCCCTGAGCCTCGAGGCTCTATGCCCAGTTCCCCGAAGAGAGACACTGCTCACCTGGATAGGCCTCACCTCCTCTGCACCACTGGACAGGCCTCACCTCCTCTGCATCCCTGGACAGGCCTCTCCTCCTCTGCCCCCTGGACAGGCCTCTCCTCCTCTGCATGCACCCCTGGACTGGCATCACCTCCTCTGCACCCCTGGACAGGCCTCACCTCCTCTGCACTCCTGGACAGGCCTCTCCTCCTCTGCCCCCTGGACAGGCTTCTCCTCCTCTGCATGCACCCCTGGACTGGCATCACATCCTCTGCACCCCTGGACAGGCCTCACCTCCTCTGCATCCCCTGGACAGGCCTCACCTCCTCTGCACCCCCTGGACAGGCCTCACCTCCTCTGCACCCCCTGGACAGGCCTCTCCTCCTCTGCACCCCAGGATAGGCCTCACCTCTTCTGCCCCTGCCAGGCCTCTCCTCCTCTGGACAGGCATCTTCTCCTCTGCACCCCTGGACAGGCCTCGCGTCCTATGCACCCCTGGACAGGCCTCACCTCCACTGCACCCCTGGACTGGCCTCACCTCCTCTGCACTCCTCTGGACAGGCCTCTCCTCCTCTGTACCCCCTGGCCAGGCCTCTCCTCCTCTGGACAGGCCTCTCCTCCTCTGCCCCTGGACAGGCCTCTCCTCCTCTGCCCCTCCTCTGGACAGGCCTCCCCTCCTCTGCATCCCCTGGACAGGCCTCACCTCTTCTGCACCACTGGACAGGCCTCACTTCCCCTGCACCCATGGACAGGCCTCTCCTGCTCTGCCCCTCCTCTGGACAGGCCTCTCCTCCTCTGCCCCCTGGACAGGCCTCTCCTCCTCTGCATGCACCCCTGGACTGGCATCACCTCCTCTGCACCCCTGGACAGGCCTCACCTCCTCTGCACTCCTGGACAGGCCTCTCCTCCTCTGCACCCCTGGACAGGCCTCACTTCCCCTGCACCCATGGACAGGCCTCACTTCCCCTGCACCCATGGACAGGCCTCTCCTGCTCTGCCCCTCCTCTGGACAGGCCTCTCCTCCTCTGTACCCCTGGGCAGGCCTCCCATCTGCTTCAACCCTGGACAGGCCTCACTTCCTATGCACCCCTGGACAGGTCTCTCCTCCTCTGCACCCCTGGACAGGCCTCTCCTCCTCTGCACCCCTGGATAGGCCTCACCTCTTCTGCCCCTGGCCAGGCCTCTCCTCCTCTGGACAGGCATCTTCTCCTCTGCACCCCTGGACAGGCCTCGCGTCCTATGCACCCCTGGACAGGCCTCACCTCCACTGCACCCCTGGACTGGCCTCACCTCCTCTGCACTCCTCTGGACAGGCCTCTCCTCCTCTGTACCCCCTGGCCAGGCCTCTCCTCCTCTGGACAGGCCTCTCCTCCTCTGCCCCTGGACAGGCCCCTCCTCCTCTGCCCCTCCTCTGGCAGGCCTCCCCTCCTCTGCATCCCCTGGACAGGCCTCACCTCTTCTGCACCACTGGACAGGCCTCACTTCCCCTGCACCCATGGACAGGCCTCTCCTGCTCTGCCCCTCCTCTGGACAGGCCTCTCCTCCTCTGTACCCCTGGGCAGGCCTCCCATCTGCTTCAACCCTGGACAGGCCTCACTTCCTATGCACCCCTGGACAGGTCTCTCCTCCTCTGCACCCCTGGACAGGCCTCTCCTCCTCTGCACCCCTGGACAGGCCTCAGGCTCAGCAGGAGGAAGAGCTGAGCTCTCCTGACGTCACCGTGAATGCCAGGGGGGGGCGGGGGGGGGGGGAGGGTGAAAGGGGGGAAACTGATCCTTGGATTCATATATTGCAGCCAAGTGAGTTAGCAGCTCTCCTACCTGAGCAGAAACCTTCCTCCTCCTGGGGCAGATCTGGGGTCTGAGGGGGGGGCAGAGGGGGGGGGGGTCTGTGAGGGTCCGAAGATGAAGATAACTGCCCTCCAGACAGGGCTCCTTCCTCCTGTTCAGCGGGCTGGACACACCAGGAAAGGCCGGAAGTGATGTCACCACGCTGCTAGTGCTGTCTCTGCCACCGCTGACCCGGAAAAGGAAACCCTTCTCCTTTTCATCCACGTGCAGCTCAATGGGTTTCATCAGCAGGCGAGGAGCAACCTCTGGTGGCCGCTGACGGAACTGTCGCTTCCAGGCTCCAGCAGTGCCTACATTTCACACAAACAAGCACTTATAGCTGTAAAAACCTGGGATTTCAGATGTCACAGACGTGAATGTTTTTAAGGGTCAGACAGTTCAAGTACAGGGCCTCAGACTTGGTTGCTGCTGTAAAAAAGCATTTATAGCTTCACTTCTGATGAGCATCTTCCAAACACTGACGTAAAGGATTAAAGAGTATTTACAGAAAGGTGACAACTGGAAGCGACAGTCTGTATTTCATTGAATATATCTGTATTTCAATGAATATATCTGTATTTCAATGTATATATCGGTATTTTAATGAATATATATCTGTATTTTAATGAATATATATATATGTATTTCAATTAATATATCGGTATTTTAAAGAATATATGAGTATTTCGGTCAGTTTTGCAATTAAACTGGGCAGCTCATTTATTCTTTTAAATAATTTATTTGCAGTTTTTCAAATCCACAACGTGCTAGATAGCAAAGAAAACAGAGGTAAATACCATGGAGTTTTAAACACCAGATCAAATCAAATGTGTCATAGGTCATGTGTCAAAGCGACAATTGAAGGAACAGCTTATTTCTAATTTTCCTATGTCTATGGCTTATTCCTTATATTTGATACGGTTTTATATCCTCAAACAAGACTGAGTTGCAGGTTCTAATTAGGTTTTGAGTTTCTGGTTTAAGATCACAACTGTCTCCTAAAATATTAAGATAGCGGCCTCTTCCAGGCTTTGTTGTTTTGTTTACAGTAACCACCTCCCTCTCTCAACAAAGATTCACTGACATAAAATAAAAAATGTATCTTTGAAACAACTAATTCCTAAGATAGAGATATCAAGTATGAACCAGAAATGTCTCACACAGTTGGCATTGTATCATAAAAATGAGTGGGTGTTACTGGTCTGAGGAACAGGGGAGGGGCATTTCACTACTCTAAAATATTCTACTCCTTCACAGAGGCCCCTATATCACAGTACGCTCGTCATCAGTACATCGCTGATTAGTGAGTGCGTCAACTCTTTGTAGCATTGTCATGCAAGAAGCCTTGAGTGCCTCGACAGCGACATTAGTTCGGACGTGCATACATCAGAGCCCTCAAGCCTCACTCATCACGAGTGACACACACATTTGGAGGTCGGTCTGAAGTGTCCCTCAAACCTGGCTCATTCTTCCAAAATATGGAGTATCAACTAGAACTTCACAAGTGACTATTCGGCACAGAGCAGACTCTCTGTCCCACATTTTAGTGGCAAAACTTTTCTTATATTTCACCATGAGTATTGCACACAGTTCAGTGGAATGTTAAATTGAATGTCAATTTTAGTGAGAATTGGTTGTTAATTTTATCACTTTACATTTGTTCTGATCATGTCTATAAATTCAGTAATGTCTCTTCCTTTGGAATTGTCAAAGTCAAATGTTAAGTGACACCACTCCCTGTATCTTTTATAAATATTTAATTTTTTTATTGACTTTTCATACACAATGAGCATATAACAGGGATTGAAGTTTATCAGTTCAGCAGAATCCAAGATACTGTGTAAACTAGAACTGGTGAGACGACATTGATAACTGGAAAAACGATAAATAAAATAACATCTCCAGATAGAGGTGATGTGTCCTAAAAGATCCTGCAGAAGATCATGGAGGGAGGACAAGGGGGAACAGGAGGGAAAGGGACATGGAAACAGGAGAGAAAAGTCAGGGTGCCAGGCCCCATGGTCGCCTCCCAAGAAACCAACTACCACTACGAAGGCCGTAGCCAGCTTACAGTTACCATGGGGTGTTAAATCCTGGAATATTGACATTTTGTGAAGCAAAGTCTGACGGGCCATGAATTGCGGTGCCACCCCTTGGTTGGTCATTAAGTTATTCCAAATGGAGCCCAGTAGCACAAAGTACTGTACAGTCCACAGGAAATGCAAAATGTCACAGGCGAGTGTGCTACACCATCAGCACCTCCAGCACTTGGAATCGTCTGCCATATGTGCTTTATAGACCACTCCGGCGTCAGTGCCAGTGGTGTAGGAACTTGAAATAACTGATTTCAACCTGACCTCCTGAGGTATACTGCCATGATCTTTCCAAAGGTCATGGGAGTCCTGCTCAGAGAGTGAGAGGCCCAACCTCTGCTCCAGCAAACAGCATAGATTGTAGGCAGCAGTGCTTTAAAAAAGGCTGCCCACAGCTGTAACATACAATCCCACCTTAGGGCCTGATTCTGATGTGGTTAGGAAGGCCTCCTAACGGCATTTGCTATGTCCAAATCGGATCGGAAACGTGTCTTACCAATGAGGGCCCTATTACGATGCGATTAGGAAAGCATTCCCACCTGGGGCCCAATTATTATGAGGTTAGGAACATAGGCTCCCATTGACGTCAATGGGAGTCCAACCTTATCTTATCTGGAAGCATCCCGACGCATCAGACTGAGGGGTTTTCAACAATCAAAGTTTATGGTTAGAGTTGCAGAAGATCATGATCAGGGGTACTGTTTGGGAGGATCAAGGCGTAAACGTTTACAATAGATGCAGGAGGTGAAAGTATAATCCGCGTCCCTCAGGTGCGTCAATCACCATGGATCCATCAAGTCATGATCATCAATAATGTCAGAGAGGATGAACAGGTCTCGGGCGGCCTGGTCGTTTGGTTTCTGGACTTGTCAAGGGGCCATATTCCAGCACCCCCCTCAGGAATACCCTGGCTGTCCAAAGGAGAGCAGGAGTTTGGTCAGCCGCCGGGGCATAGATAGAGCCCACACACAAAGACTCATTGAGAATCTGAACTTTGGCAAAAATATATCTGCCCAGGGGGTCCCGCCATGTCTGCAGTATGCCCACCGCTAAGGAATTGTGAGAACAGATGTCCAACCCACTCTCTCTATGTTCCAAAGGAGTAGATGGGTGTTTAAGGATAGTCTGGATCCTGCTGGCATGTAGTACCGCACTCATCCAATCCCTTCTGAGTTTATCATGTTCAATAGGTGACAGGTGTGTGTCCTGGAGCAATGCTACATCAAGGCGGTGCATCTTCAGAAATGAGAGGATTTTCTGTCTCTTGATAAAATAGGTCAGACTGCTGTCATTAAGGGGCATATTTACAAGGAAGTGGTGGTCTGCATCACCGTATTGAAATACAAAGACACACATTTTTATGGCTTCCTGAGCTGTCATGTGCTGGAGCGCTGCTATAATAATTAGAAGTCAAACTGAGCAAAGCTGGCAGCGCACATTTAGGGGTTCTGGTTTAGATACATTTAGGCATGTTATGTATGTTGTTATGCTAGGTTAATTTCTATAGCACATGACTCACCCGGGGGCATCTCAGCGCTCGCCTAGAAATTTGGCCCGAGGACTGAAAGTCAGAACAGAGTTAGAACAGGAATGCTTTTAGTTGTTTCCTAAAGGTGCTGTATATGGAAATTTCGTTTAGGGACAGCAGTAGTTTATTGCAGTATCTTGGGGCCAGATGCGAAAAAGCTTTTCCACCAGTCTGACTCAAACATATACGAGGAACCTGTAGAAGGCCTAGAGTACTGGATCTGAGATTTCTGTTCGGTGCATGAAAGGTGAGTTTCTTTTGTAGATAGTAAGGGCCTCTGCCATTCAGCGCATTGTAAGTGAGACAACAGATTTTGAAAAAGGATCTCTTCCTTACAGGTAAGCAATGCAGCTCTCTCAGCAAGGGAGCAGAAGGGGAGCCAGCAGGGCGGCTCAGTAACCAATGCAGCTCTCTCAGCAAGGGAGCAGAAGGGGAGCCAGCAGGGCGGTTCAGTAACCAATGCAGCGCTCTCAGAGAGGGAGCAGAAGGGGCGCCAGCAGGGCGGCTCAGTAACCAATGCAGCTCTCTCAGCAAGGGAGCAGAAGGGAAGCCAGCAGGGCGGGTCAGTAACCAATGCAGCTCTCTCAGCAAGGGAGCAGAAGGGGCGCCAGCAGGGCGGCTCAGTAACCAATGCAGCTCTCAGCAAGGGAGCAGAAGGGGCGCCAGCAGGGCGGCTCAGTAACCAATGCAGCTCTCTCAGCAAGGGAGCAGAAGGGGAGCCAGCAGGGCGGGTCAGTAACCAATGCAGCGCTCTCAGCAAGGGAGCAGAAGGGGCGCCAGCAGGGCGGCTCAGTAACCAATGCAGCTCTCAGCAAGGGAGCAGAAGGGGAGCCAGCAGGGTGGGTCAGTAACCAATGCAGCGCTCTCAGCAAGGGAGCAGAAGGGGAGCCAGCAGGGCGGCTCAGTAACCAATGCAGCGCTCTCAGCAAGGGAGCAGAAGGGGAGCCAGCAGGGCGGTTCAGTAACCAATGCAGCTCTCTCAGCAAGGGAGCAGAAGGGGAGCCAGCAGGGCGGCTCAGTAACCAATGCAGCTCTCTCAGCAAGGGAGCAGAAGGGGAGCCAGCAGGGCGGCTCAGTAACCAATGCAGCTCTCTCAGCAAGAGAGCAGAAGGGGAACCAGCAGGGCGGCTCAGTAACCAATGCAGCTCTCTCAGCAAGGGAGCAGAAGGGGAGCCAGCAGGGCGGCTCAGTAATCAATGCAGCTCTCTCAGCAAGGGAGCAGAAGGGGAGCCAGCAGGGCGGTTCAGTAACCAATGCAGCTCTCAGCAAGGGAGCAGAAGGGGAGCCAGCAGGGCGGTTCAGTAACCAATGCAGCTCTCTCAGCAAGGGAGCAGAAGGGGAGCCAGCAGGGCGGTTCAGTAACCAATGCAGCGCTCTCAGCAAGGGAGCAGAAGGGGCGCCAGCAGGGCGACTCAGTAACCAATGCAGCTCTCTCAGCAAGGGAGCAGAAGGGGAGCCAGCAGGGCGGCTCAGTAACCAATGCAGCTCTCTCAGCAAGGGAGCAGAAGGGGAGCCAGCAGGGCGGTTCAGTAACCAATGCAGCTCTCTCAGCAAGGGAGCAGAAGGGGAGCCAGCAGGGCGGCTCAGTAACCAATGCAGCTCTCTCAGCAAGGGAGCAGAAGGGGAGCCAGCAGGGCGGCTCAGTAACCAATGCAGCTCTCTCAGCAAGGGAGCAGAAGGGGCGCCAGCAGGGCGGCTCAGTAACCAATGCAGTTCTCTCAGCAAGGGAGCAGAAGGGGAGCCAGCAGGGCGGTTCAGTAACCAATGCAGCTCTCTCAGCAAGGGAGCAGAAGGGGAGCCAGCAGGGCGGCTCAGTAACCAATGCAGCTCTCTCAGCAAGGGAGCAGAAGGGGCGCCAGCAGGGCGGCTCAGTAACCAATGCAGCTCTCTCAGCAAGGGAGCAGAAGGGGAGCCAGCAGGGCGGTTCAGTAACCAATGCAGCACTCTCAGCAAGGGAGCAGAAGGGAAGCCAGCAGGGCGGGTCAGTAACCAATGCAGCTCTCTCAGCAAGGGAGCAGAAGGGGAGCCAGCAGGGCGGGTCAGTAACCAATGCAGCTCTCTCAGCAATGGAGCAGAAGGGGAGCCAGCAGGGAGGGTCAGTAACCAATGCAGCTCTCTCAGCAAGGGAGCAGAAGGGGAGCCAGCAGGGCGGCTCAGTAACCATTGCAGCTCTCTCAGCAAGGGAGCAGAAGGGGAGCCAGCAGGGCGGTTCAGTAACATTCTGGCCGCCGTGTTCTGAATCACTTGTAATTTAGTAAGCAGGGTCTCTCTCGCTTCTGCCAACAGAGCATTACCATAGTCTAATTGGCTGATGACCATGGCTTGAACTAAGGTTCTGCGGTGATTAGTGGGCAAGTAGGGAAGAATTTTGCAGAGTAAACGCATTCTATAGTAGCAGGAGCTAGTAGTGGCAGCAATGTGGTCTTTCATGGTTAATGACTGATCTAATTTTAGGCCTAGATTTTTAACACATGTTTTAGGAACAGGAGCTGGTCCCAATTGTGAGGGCCACCATTCATCAGACCAGCGAGCTGAGGCTTTCCCCGTTAGCATGACCTCGGATTGGAGGCAGTTCTGTGTCATACAGGTAGAGATTACAAGCATTCTGCTGGAGAACCACAATTTCTCTGCTTCTATCTTTGGGCCACTAGTAAATATAAGCTGAGTATCATCAGCCTATGAAATTATGTCAAAACCTAGCTGTTCTACAATTTTTTCTAACAGATATGGCCCTAGCATGATAGTTTGCCTTCTGTCTGACAAAGTTCTGCAACCACTTCAAGGTTGTCCCTTGAATGCCACAGGAAGCTAGTCTCTCCGCGAGCACTAAATGTGAGATGGTATCAAAAGCCGCCGAGAGATCTAGAAGGATCAGTACTACCGATCCTCCAATGTCTATTTTCTGTCTGAGCGAGTCAGTTACAGCGAACATGGCAGTCTCGATACTGAAGCCCGGTTGAAACCCGGATTGTGATTGATCCAGAATTTCGTTGGACTCCAGGCATAGACTTGGTTGTTTGTTAATTATACTTTCCAGCAGCTTGCCCAATAAGGGTACCAAAGAAATAGGGCAGTAGTTGCTGAGTTCTCGGGGATCCGCAGTTGGTTTCTTCAATATTGGACGTACGAATGCTTCCCTCCATGTTATTGGAATGGTACCTGATTGTATTGAATAATTATTGATATTTAGAATTGCTAGCACGCAACAAGTGGCTAATAGGGCCACTGTCTTTGCAGGACAAAGATCTTGGGGTGAGCCAGATTTTGAGAAGGAGAGAGCATTGGAAACTTCCTCAAGCGTGGTTAACTCGAAACAATCTAAGGTGCTAGCTGCCATTTTTTCTAAGCCCTCTGTTCTAGTAGAGGCTTCAAGGTCTTGAGAGGTGATCGATGAAAAGTTAGCATAAATATCAATGATCTTTTCTTGAAAATAGATTGCTAACGAATTACAAAAATCTTGGGTTTCCATAGGCGATTGTCTACAGACATGAAGAGATACGAAGTCTTTTACTATATTGAAAAGGGCCTTTGGGGCATTACTGGCACGTTCAATTTGGTTAATAATAAATAGACGTCTGGCTGATTTTAAATTCAGATTACAGCTAGACAAGAATTGTTCAAACCGTAGTTTGTTTCTGCGGGTCTTTACTACCTCGCCAAAGTCTCTCCAATCTCTTGCATTTGGATGTTTCAATCTTTAGCTCCGAAGTGCACCAGGGGGCTGATGGTGGACTTTGGGAGAATCCTAAACTGTCACAAAGGCGGTATTAAATTCTTCCAACGTCGTAGGGGCATCCTTATCTTTCTTTGGTGATTCCAGGTGAAAATTCTCATTAAAGGCTTCTACAGAAAGATTTCGCCAAGGTCTTGCGCCACTTGTTTTTTCTCTGCACTTAAGTCTGAGCTCTTAGGGCATGGCTGTTGGATAGAGAACCTAATCATTGAATGATCGGTCCAAGTGAGAGAGTTATGTTATGTTAATTTTTGACTTATATAGCGCCAAATCACCGTCAGGTCTCTAGGCGCTAATAACAGGTGGGAAGAGACAACAGCTGAGTGAATGGAAAAAATACGTGTGGCGGTTAAAAATACGCAATGCTTAGGGCTTCTCTAAACAGGAGCGTTTTTAATGATTTCCGGAAGTGCAACAGATTTGATTCTTTTCGGAGAGGCTCTGGTAGTTTGTTCCAGATCTGTGGCACCAGCACAGAGAAGGATCTCCCTCCCTTGGTGGCCAGTTTGTACCGGGGACAAGACAGCAATAGTGCATTGGAGGACCTTAGTGATCGTTTGGGGTTATAAACCTCAAGACGTTCCTTGATGTAGGCGGGTGCTTGGCCATGGATTGCTTTATGAGCTGTGCATAAACTTTTAAACTCCACCCTCTGCTTTATGGGGAGCCAGTGCAGTTTGCGCAGCAATGGGGAGGCATGGGTCCATCTTGGTAGCCTGAAGATCAGTCTAGCTGCTTCATTTAGGACCACTGGTAGCCTACCGGTCAAAGTTTTAGGCAAGCCCAGATAAAGGGCATTCCCGTAGTCCAATCTTGAGATTATTGTTGCAGAAACAATTATGCGAAGCGTAGGAGTGGAGAGAAGAGGGAGTAGCTTTCGTAGCTGTCTAATTAAATTTGTACAGGTCCCTACTACTGAGGAAATTTGGCTGGCCATTGACAGCTCATGGTCAACCTTTATACCAAGGCTTTTCACATTTGAGCATGGTTTCGGGGTAGGACCTAAGTCCTGAGGCCAGAACAGGTCGCTCCAAGGTGATTCAGCGGCTGAAATCACTAGGATCTCTGTTTTGTCCGAGTTGATCTTTAACGAGTTCGCTGTCATCCAACTTACAGTGTGTCTAAGGATGTTTTGGGCCTGGGTCTGTGCAGGTTTGGGAGGTTACAGGTTAGATGATCAATATTAGAAAAGATTAGGTCTAGCAAGTGGCCAGCTGGATGACTTGGGCCTGTAACTCTTTGGGTGAGTTCAATCATGTCAAGAGTAGAGAGGAGTTTATTAACCTCAGGGTTCGTATGATTTTCACCATGAAAAATAAATCCCCCAACAAAAGAAATTTATTTGAGGAGAGCACATGTATAGCAATTAGATCTATCAGTTGGTCCGTGAAATTGGTCTTAGTTCCTGGGGAACGGTATATTAGTGCACCGTTCCAACTATCTGTTGGTGACGTAATAATCTTGAAAATTCCCAGTTCTATACTTTCATGCATGGCACTCAGATCCGTCACGTGAGACATCCTGTGATTCTGGGCAAATCATTCAATATCCCCGTGCCTAACAAAAATGGATGTGTCCATATGTAACGCAACTGGGGCTCATATAAAGCACTATGATCCTCGTTACCTTCGGGTCGAGTGCGAGCTTAATGAAACTCTGAAAAAAATGCAGGGGACATTCTTATTCCAACTCTAATGCTAACCCTATGAAGCACCCTACAACTTTAGGGCTACTTACACAAAGACGGACTGTAATCCAAGTCACAGAGTTTCAAACCCACTACTTCCTGAAGTAAGCCTAAAGGAGGTTCTGGCGGTGCCCTACCAAAAGAACCAGTGGAGGCCAAGTTGCCTGAAGTTTGGGTGGTTTCCTAGGGTCAGCTCTAACTGTAGCGGTTTAGGGGACGTGACTCTTCCTCCTTCAAGAGTTTGACATCAGCCACTGTCCTAGTGGTTTATGATTTCAAACAAGTTTTTATTGGTTGTTTCCAGACAAAATTACATACAGTAAATCATATAAAGACATGCAAGGATATATACGGAAGGACAAACATCAACTAATCATATAAGAAAGAACAAGTGCAATGGGATCGTAGTTAACATCAATGCGCAGAATGGTACAGTAGAAAATCGCAAATAAAAACAATACTAATACATACTAAACACAATTTGGTAGGAGAGGGCCTGATCCAATCACTTATTACGATCAGTGTGGATGATTAAGTAGCGATAAACAGGCTGGACATTGAAATCCATTGGCTTTGAGTCTCTGTGACCTCCCCTTGAAGATTTGACTAACAGTGTCACATCGAGCCCCTCACAACTCCCGATGAAGAAGACTCTAGACATTCATTTCAAGCGTTGTCTCTTCATTGTGCCAGACTCCCTGCTGACAGCAGTCACACTGTCAAGACAGGACCCCCTTCTAATGCCACCTCTGCCAGACTCCCTGCTGACAGCAGTCACACTGTTGAGAGAGGACCCCCTTCTACTGCCACCTCTATCAGACTCCCTGCTGACAGCACAAATGATCTTGGGTTTAGGGGAGCAATCTCATTTCTTTACAATCAGCAGTCAAATGCCAAAATCCAAATCATTTTTTAAATTCTATTACATATCAAAAAACATGCATTTCTTTTTAACATGTAAAAGCTAGTAATTATTGTGTACATTTTATGGCATTGTGATTGGTTCTAGCTATATATTATTTATTGTGCAATCAATCTTTTCTTTTCATTTCTTTCATTTCAAAATTCGGCTCCATTAGCCATCTAGAAGTTGTTGTCCAAGAATGTAAAATGGTGATTTTGCCTGGCTATCAAACAGTGTGAGGCTCTGTGACTTTTGTTAATGAGCCCGTACTGTTCTGCAGAAAACTCTTGGGCTCAACCTGACTATCACACAACATGCGGCTCATTGACATTTATAAATGATTCCTCACTCTCCTGAAGAGAAGCCGCGTGCTCACCCGGGCTATCACACAGCATGTGGGTCGGAGAGTTTCATTATTAATTTGTATATGCTGAACAGACACCTTGTGCTTGGCCTGGCAATCACACAGCTGCAGCTCCGTGGCCTTCATTATTGATCCTGAACTCTTCTGAAGTGAGGTACGCAACCTGGCTATCACACAGCTGCAGCTCCATGACCTTCATTATTGATCCTGCACTATCTTCTACCTGGTGCGGCCCCCCCCCTGTCCCAACAGCAACGGACCGCCCCAGCCGACAGGTGCCCAAAGGACAGCGGCGCCGCACGGGGTCCAGACGGCGGGGCAACCGACGGGGGTGAGCTCTCCGTCGCCAGGTGCACAATCCCGGCGCTCCCCAATTCAAACCTTGAGACAGAGGGCCTCCTCCCCCACCCTGGTGTCCTCCCTTATCGGCATGGGTAGCGCCCCCACGATCAGACGTTACCCGGCGGAGAGCAATGTCGGACTCAGACCTGTCGGGCAGCCCCGTGATTCGTGGCTCTGGTGGAGAGGAGGTGCGATTAGGGTTAAATGTTGTATGCCTGCATTCTACCCTTTAGGACCCACAATGATGCACCTATCTCGGGCCCCGCGATGGGGGCTCTCCCTTGGCCCCGCTGGAAGATCCGGCCATGGGTTACCTTTTTACTGCCATCCTGGACTCACGCCATCTTGTGACTTTTGGTTATTCACTCCATGTTTATTAATTGTGGGCATGCATCCGTATATATGGAGGGGGGTCTGACTCAGCCATGCTCCTGACTGATTGTTTTCTAATCGTTTTAGAATAGTGAATCACCTGTTTGTGGTATAGTTCGTAGTTGGGGTCTTGGGCGACAGATGCTTCCACTTCAGAAGTGTAGGGTGGGGGGAGTTGGGGGGGTTGGGAGGGATGTGGGACCGTTGTTCCTTGACTGTTTTTTTTGTTTCGCCGCCTACGGGCCGCTGGTTGCAGTTCTGCTTGTTGCCCATGTCTTTCTGACTGATCCACAGTTGGCACGTGTAGTAATGAGCTGGAGACCACAGATGAAGCACAGCTGGTTTATTGCAGGAAAGCAGAAGGGAACAACCACAACACAAGCTGGCCAGGCACAAACTGTCACCACCTAGAACACTAGGAGGGGACAGAGCCATCTACATTCTGGAATGCAGGACAC
Organism: Lissotriton helveticus; assembly: GCF_964261635.1. NCBI lineage: Eukaryota > Metazoa > Chordata > Amphibia > Caudata > Salamandridae > Lissotriton > Lissotriton helveticus. Next base: position 2,976,714 of record NW_027611651.1, on the reverse strand, counting down.
AGGTAAGAATCATGGTACAGCATGGAAACAGAGGAAAGATAAATATACAACACATCTCCTTCCGTAGAATAAAAAGGTAAACATGTCATAAAAAGGAAACTTAACGCATAAAGTAAACATGTCACGGAAAGGAAACTTAAACCAAAACTAAAGAGAGCTAGCCAAACTAAAGAAAGCTAGCGATGTCAGCGATATAAATTGAGCAATCAAACAAGCAGGAAACACAACAAATCATCAATGAAACTAATCACAACAGAAATCATTCAGGTGTGCAGGGGGTCTACGACACCTCTGAGGCCTGGAGACAGGCAAAGGAGGGTTGAGATCAGAAACAGGGTTGGGAGCAGAGAGAACGGGATCAGGAGCATCCCCACCACCATCACCCCGCACCGAAACATCCACAGGAGCAGACGCAACAGGAGCTGGATCCTGAGAGGGAATGAACATGAACCCAGAGGATGGGAGATCCTGGGCAGGGACAGAGGAAGAAGAGGAAACAGAAACAGGACCAGTGCCGGCTTTCTGATAGAGAGCGACCCTCCTTAAGTTCCATTTTTCTCCATTAGAGAGAACTACATAGTGAGGATAGACCATCTTTACAAGAAAGGGACCACGGAATTTAGACAAACCACCCGAAAGGCGACTGGACTTTATCTTGACAAGATCACCTTTGGCGAGTTTACTTGAAACAAGTCTAGTAGGCAGGCACCCAGAACCCTTACCAGAAGGCAGACACACAGAACCCTTACCAGAAGGCTTAGGAACCCCTTGGGCCCGTATAGGGAGATTACCAGAAACACCCTTAGTAGTAGGTAGACTCGCAGAACTCTCACTTGGAGAACACTTAGCAGACAGACCCACGGAACTCTTACCAGGAGGCCTTGGAACCCCTGGCACCTTACCCAAAACCGACTGGCAAACCATGTCCTTGAGCCAAGAGGGAATCAGTTTGGTGCTGGGAACTCTACCCCTCATCATCTCAAAAGGGGATTTGGACTGAGAGGCATGAAGAGTGGTACAATACGCATAAACCATCTCACGAACAAGGGAAGAGACAGAAGAACTGCTGGAGAGGGCCATTTGAACAGTGCCTTTCACCAATCTATTAAGGCGCTCACAAAGGCCATTGCCTTGGGGATTGTAGAGAGAAGTCCTATGGTGAGAAATACCACAATCAGCCAAAAAGGCTTGCATGTCATGCGAAACTAACTGTGTACCATTGTCAGTTATAAGAACACTTGGAAAACCCTCCATAAAGAATAGGGACTTCAGGTGTTTGATGGTAGTGTCCGTGGTAATGTCCTTCATGAACTCCACGGACAACCATTTTGAATGACAATCTACGATGACAACAGCAAACCTCTGCGAAAGAGGTAACTCGGCCATAGGACCTATGAAATCTAAACAGATGGTGTGCCACGGGATTTCAGGGAACTGCAACACACCCATTTGGGACCCCACAGCAACTTTCAGTCTCTTCTCGCCTACCTTGCAAGTATGACAGTCCTCAACCCAAGAAGACACCATAGAGTCCATACCATGCCACCAGAAGTTTAACTTGAGACGTTGTTGTGTCAGGGTTTGGCCAAGGTGACCCTCATGGGCTAAAGAAATGAGTTTGGATCTCAAATCAACGGGAGGCACAAATTTATCGCCACGCATTACAACATTGTCACTGCATACAGACAAATCATCAATGACCTTTAGGAAAGGGCGAACAGAAACATGGACACAGCTCTCCCTGCGGGAACCCAGTTTAATCAGCTGGATGACTTCCTGTAAGACACTATCCCTGGACATGGCATCCACCCACTCAGACCGAGAGAAAGAGCTCTCAGTTAGTAGAAGAACATCATCAATCCAGGCAACATTCTCATCAAAACCCTCCAAACTGAAGCCAACATCAGCACCAGACGGAACAGCCAACCTAGACAGACAATCAGCCTGGAAATTCCTCCAACCAGAGATGCGGGAAATGTCAAAGTGATATTCCTGGAGTTTGGAAGCCAACCTCGCCAACCTTGGAGAACCAAAAGCCCCCCCCCCCCGGAGAAAGGATGCGGATAAGGGGTTTGTGGTCCGTCTTAAGATTGAATCGAATGCCCCATAAGTAGGGTCGAAAATGGTGAACACCCCAAGCAGCAGCCAGAGCCTCCTTCTCAATAACAGAATAATTCTGTTCACACTTGGAAAGAGTGCGTGAAGCGAAGGCAACCGGCCTGTCACCATCCCTATGAGACTGTAACAGAACGGCGCCAAGACCATGAGCGCTGGCATCCACCAAGAGAGTGGAAGTCTTGGAAGTATCAAAGGGTGCCAGCACCTTCGCACTGCAGATAGCTTCCTTGATCTCCTTGAAACACATTTCTAGTTCTGGGCCCCAAGTAAATTTGCAACCCTTCTTTAACAAAGCCCTCAGAGGCAAGGTCTTCTCCGAGAACCTCTCCACAAACTTGGAGTAGTATTCGATTAAGCCCATGAACGACCGCAACTGGTCCTTGTCAGACGGGCAAGGGGCTAGACGTATTGCATCAAGAAGATTCTTCTTTGGTTTGACTCCGTTGACTGAGATTTCATGTCCCAAGTACTCAATGTTCTGGACAAGAAAAGAGCACTTCTCCCTACGCAAAGTAAGGCCAGTGTCCCAGATTCTGTGCAAAACATTTCTTAGAACAAGGTTGTGATCTGCCACAGAGTCTCCAAAAACCAAGATGTCATCTTGAAAGAACACCACGTTCTTCAGCCCCTTAAAGATTTCGCTGACCAACCTTTGGAAGAAACTCACTGCCGATATCAACCCAAAGGGAAGGCGAGTAAACTGGAAAATCCCATCAGGGGTGATGAAGGCAGTAAGGTGTTTTGAAGATTCATGGAGCTTGACCTGATGGTAGGCACTCTTCAGGTCGAGCTTAGAGAAATATCTAGCCCCCTGAAGAGTGGACACCATCTCAGCAATGTTGGGTAAAGGGAAGGTGTCCGCAACGACACACTTGTTCAGGGACCTGAGGTCCACACAGAATCTCAATTTTCCGTCTGATTTTTTAGAAATCACGACGGGCGAAACCCATGCTGATGCTTCTGTAGGTCTATCACCCCGGATTGAAGCATCTCCTCAATCAGGAGTCTCACCTCATCACGGATAGAAATGGGAATCCTCCTTACACGATGTTGCACAGGCAAACTACCCTTCTTCAATTTAATAAGATGGGCATACCCCCGAAGCTCACCCAACTCCTCCCTGAACACAGACCCAAATCCAGAGAGGATAAACTCGATAGAGTCATCATCTACGACCATTATCTGATTCTTTGCCCTAGGGTTGATAACTATATAGAGGTCATATTGATGTACCCAACCCAGAATGGGAGGACCATCAATTGACACATAAACCTTCCCAAATATAGACCTCTTCTCAAAGACAATCTCAGACTCGAAGAAACCAAGGATTTCAATCTTCTGGCCATTGAAACCCTTAGGGGAAATGTCACTGTCATGCAAATTCACCCCCTCCCAGAAGGCGTCAAAAGTAGACTTAGGTATGATGGTATGGCGAGAACCAGTGTCAACCATCAACAGCACCTCATGGGAGTCAATCTTAAAAATGGCTTTGGGTCTGTTTTGTCTTGGATCATCACAGATAACATCCACATCATCAATGACCAGGAGTCTATCAGGTTCAGCTACAGAGTCAGTGACATAGTCATCAACAATAGCAACTCTTTGCCTAGCTTTTGCCTTGCACATTTTGGAGAAATGTCCAACTTTGCCGCACTTCAAACATTCCTTGTTTGCGGCAAAGCAAAACCTAGCGTCGGAAGAGTGGCTACCACTGCCACACCTATTGCAGAATCTACTTGTGGAGGGTTTCTTTGCAGGAGGTTTGGGTCTGTTTTTCACTACAGCAACATTGTCTCCACCGCAATGTTCACACTCCGTCACACTACCTTTGTCAGAAACAACAGAGACCTCTTGATGAGGAGAAGACTTATGTGAATCTAGGACCTTCATGCATTTGCTGGACTCCTCAATAACTTTAGCCAAGTCAATTGCATCTTTCAAGGTCGGGTTCTTAGCAGCCCATAACCTCTCTTGAATCTTCTTGCTTGAGCACTGGACAACTAGTTGGTCTCTTATAAGTTCGTCGTTCATGGCACCGAACTTGCACTTTATAGATAGCTCTCTAAGTCTAGCCACAAAGTCGTCTATTGTCTCTGAATCTTTTTGGCGTTGTGTATAAAATTTATAGCGGTTCATAATCAGATTCTCCTCCTTAGCGAATCTGATCTCGAGACGATCAACCGCTTCCTTAAACTCATCAATGTCTTGTGCATTAGCTCCTAGTGTGATCGGTAAAAATCTAAAAATTCTCTGTCCTTCCTTGCCAAGAGTACTCAAAAGGATAGCCTTTTTCCTTTTGGGTGAAAATTCCTGTCCGTCTAGCGCTTCAAGATAATTGTCAAACATTATATACCAGTCTTCCCATGGTATCTCAGGAACCCCAGGCTCGGGTAAGAACTGAGGAGGTAAAGTAACCACAAACTGTTGTGCCATTTATAAAGTATAATAAAGTCAAATAAGGTAAAACGAAGAAACTTTGCACAACCAGGTTATAAAATGTGATTATATTATAAGCATACCTCTCTTGCATGAAGATTTGGCAAAAGTCCGAAAAACGATGTCTTAGCGCTGTGACAGCTGTGACAGGATTAAGGAAGGGTTTCAACGATGAAAAATCGCGTTAAAACCAGCTAAGATGGCTGCCACCGCAACTCGATCGAAATCGAGGCTTGGCAGGCAAACAGTAGGAGCTAAGATGGCCGCCGCTAGGCAACAACGAAAACGAGGCTTGAAAACCGCCTATCGAGGCTTGAAACGCAAGGTTGAGCGTTGTCGGAGCTTGCCGATGAAGCGTCTCCTAGGCAACAAGAGCCAACAACAGCAAGACGATGACGTCGGATCCACTGCCGTTGCTGAGGCTAACGCTGCGCTCGAGCTTCAAAAGTACTCACAAATACACCACGGGGGCACCATCAGCCAGAATTGAGAGGCACCAAGTGGAAATCGGCAGAGTCCACACGCAGCAGGTTCGTTTCTTGTCGAGGATGTTCCGCTGTGTACTGCTGACTGAAACGATGTCATCAACGAGTCAGGCACCAGCTGGAGGTCTACAAAGCATGCTGGCCAGCGTTCAAAACGTCACCAAAAGTTGTAGTAATGAGCTGGAGACCACAGATGAAGCACAGCTGGTTTATTGCAGGAAAGCAGAAGGGAACAACCACAACACAAGCTGGCCAGGCACAAACTGTCACCACCTAGAACACTAGGAGGGGACAGAGCCATCTACATTCTGGAATGCAGGACACAGGTAAGAATCATGGTACAGCATGGAAACAGAGGAAAGATAAATATACAACAGCACGCAGATCACATCTTCCATCAGTTTATTTTTGGCCGCCCATGGGCCGCCATCAGGGGCTCCCGTCGGTAGTTCAGTTCCCTCCTTCTTTGATTCCAACGCTTGCAGAGCAGATCATATGGCCCGCTTCTGGGCATGGGCTCGGGTGGATGTTCCCCTCCGGGTGGGTAGGGTCCCAAGTAGCTATCCGCCCCCCCACAGTCCATTCCGTAGATGACTTGCGCCCTTACTAGGCCTATCCACATCCTCTCATGGAACGCCTTTTGGACCGAATTAAGTGCACTGCTGTCCTCCGCGCTGCTCACCGCCACACACCGGACATCCTCTTCCTCCAAGAGACGCATTTCCCGGGTACACAGTGCAACTTCACTGGCACTCTGGTTTTACACATGGATTCCGAGGGGTGGCTATTTTACTTAGCCGAGGCTGATGCAGAGGGCCGCTAGGTGGCCGTCTAAGGAACCATCGAGGGGCGCCCCTTAAGTCTCCTGTGTCTTTACATTCCCCCCTCCCCCCCACTCCGGCACCACAGCAGTTATGCTATTAGATCTAAGTGCCGCCTTTGACATCGTAAACACCAATATCCTAATTTCCCGTCTAGTTCAGCTGGGAGTGGCAGGGGAGGCCATTACGTGGCTACGGTCCTTCCTGGAGGACCTCACATTTCAGGTGGTAGTGGGGGCCACTCATTCTAAAATTTGGCCCCTCAACCAGGGCTTACCTCAGGGCTCCTCCCTGAGTCCAACCCTTTTTAACGTGTACATGGAACCGCTGGCAGGGATTGTTATTCCATTCGGTTTTGAAATCATAACCTATGCCGATGACACCCAACTAGTGGTAGCCTTAAACCAGCCTGGTAGCACTTCACACAACCTGAGAAGCTGTCTTCAAGCAGTAACAAAATGGATGGCCTTGTCCCACCTAAAATTGAACAGGGACAAAACAGAGTTCATGTTTCTAGGGAACACAGCTGTACCAAGACCCACTATAGATTGGCCGACCTGCATGGGTACTCCCCCAGAGCCAAAAGATCATATCAAAAGCATAGGTGTATGGCTAGACGACACCTTAAGCTTTATCCAGCAAGACACAATACTTTCTGCAACCTGCTTCGGGCTGATGAGAATGTTGAGGAAAATACTGCCTCTCCTCCCTTTTCAAGCCTGTAGGATAATGGTCCAGGCCATCATCCTATCCCGCCTCGATTATGGGAACGCCCTTTACATTTGATTTTGTTCTTTGAGGCCAGAGAGGCTGTGCTAGAGCGCAGTGATCTCTGAGGGTGGTAGGGGGTAGCTAGGGAGCAGATCATTGCAGGTGATCTGCTCCCTAGCTACCCCCTACCACCCTCAGAGATCACTGCGCTCTAGCACAGCCTCTCTGGCCTCAAAGAACAAAATCAAATGCGCTAGGTGGGGCGGGCGCTCCTTCTCTTGGAACGCTGCCTCTATATGGAACTCCCTGGCCCCCACACTGCGAAGCCAGCCCAATTTACAAAAATTCCGGAAAGAACTTAAAACATTTCTCTATCATTAAAAGTTAGTCAGCAGACCCCTTGACCCAACTCTTCCACAGCGCTATGAGGCCTCCGGGTAGTAATGCGCTTTACAAAACCCAATTTCATTTCATTTCACTCCTGACTTCATCACTTCGCCACCTCACACAAGTGATCTCCTTCCTTCCGCAGGGCCTTATGGTTGTAGGGGGGACTTAACTCCATTCTGCAGCCCAAATGCGATACGACGGGCCCCCGTCCGGAGCCCAGGTGGCCTCCCTGAAACTCCTCTCCAGTTGGTCCTCGGCCCTTGAACTCTGTGACGTCTGGCGGGTCTTGAACCCCAGTGGGGAACAGTACACCCACACGTCGGCAAACAACCATACTCACTCCAGAATCGACCTCCTCCTGATGCCGGCCACAGACTGCCAGCTAGTTTCTGGAACCGCGATACTGCCCAGGGGGATCTCGGACCACTCTCCCCTCCCCCTCCATCTTGGATTCCGTCCATCGGGCCCCGAGCGATTTCTGCGATGGTGAAGTCCCTTGGTCAGGAACTGCGTTCCTTTTTTGCCACCAACGCAGGCTCAGTTCCCCCGCTGGGGACGCTGTGGGAGGTGGGCAAGGCCGTTATCCGGGAGGTGGCCAGGGGACTGGTCCACGTGAAGCGGTCGGAGCAGACAGTTCAGCTTGTGCAGCTGGAATCCCGGGCGGCACAGCTTGAAGCAGCTCAGTTCACTGATGACGTGAGGGATACCTCTCGACAACTAGCGGTGGTACATGAGGAGATCCGTTGGAATCTGCTAAGATGCTTTGGCGTTCATCGATTGCCCGGGTTTATGGGTGGGCGCATAAGAACGGCAAGCTCCTCCACAACCTTGTGTCTTATCCCAAATTCAACCGTATCATTCCGGAGATCCGTTCGAACACTGGGACCCTCCAAGTGACGTCCTCAGCCATCGCGCGAACCTTTGCTGCTTACTACGCGACCCTCTACACCGCTCGCTCCCCCGAGGCCTCGCTGACCGACTTGTTGGACTGGACTTGTACCCGACTACCGTGTCTCTCTCCAAAGACTGTGGAGGCCTTGGACCGCCCCTTCACCCTGGAGGAAGTCAAAGACACCGTCTCGCTCTTACACCCCGGTAAAACGGCAGGTCCCGATGGGTACACTCAGGAATACTATGCAGCTTTTCGAGATATTTTGGCCCCTCATATGGTGGCTCTTTTCTGCCATGTGGCGGAGGCAGTATCATTTCCGCCACGATGTCACCACGATCGTGGTTATTCCAAAGACGCAGCCGCCCTCCCAAAGCTGGGCGGATTACCGCCCGATCTCCCTGATCAATAAGGAAATCAAGATCTTCGCCACGGTCTTGGCCCAGAGACTCCGTACCCTTCTGCAGGACCTTGTCCACCCCGACCAATGCGGGTTCATGCCTGCCAGGGGCACTCGTCACTGCATTCATCTGCTTCACCTGGCTCTGGCCCACTGGGAGCACCTAACCCCGTATTTGGCACTGCTCTTCTTAGACTTTGAGAAGACCTTCGACACGTTGAATTGGGAGTATCTGCAGGATGTGCTGGACAGGATGGGTTTTGGTCCCTCATTCCGCCATCTGATCGGAGTCTTATACACCAATCCCAGAGCCCGAGTGCTCATTAATGGGGAGCTTCTGAGGTATTCCCGATCCGACGGGGTACGCGTTTGGGGTGTCCCCTCTCGACACTCATTTTTTTGCACTGGCGATGGAGCCCCTGCCGGCCCTTATCCGACAAGACCCGCTTATTCGAGGCTGGGCCTGGGACTCGAGCCAGGTGGAAAAGATAGCCCTATATGCAGACGATGTTCTGCTTTACTTGGCAGACCCAGATAGCTCGGGCCCCAGATGCCTGGCGGCTTTTGCCACCTTTGAGCGGGTCTCCGGATGCCGTCTTAATCCGGCAAAGTCAACTCTGGTCCCCCTGCATCCCTCCAGGGATTGCTTTAACTGGCAGTCGGACATCCCCCTTAGAAGGCACTCAATCAAATACCTCGGCGTTTGGATCACTCTCCTGCCAGAACTTGAATGGGCTTTAAACGTTAAGCCTTTGGTCATCCGGATAAAGGCGGATCTCAAAAGGAGGCAGAGCCTTCCTCTTAACCCCCTGGGCAGGAGTGCCCTCTTCAAAATGATGATTCTCCCTCGTTTTCTTTATATATGTTGCAAAACACTACTATTCACTTCCCGGGTAGTTGGTTCCATGAGCTGGACGGAGTCCTCACCCTGTTTCTCTGGGAAGGGGCAAGACCACGTCTATCTCTGGTGCACTGTCGTATTCTCCCCTTTGATAGAGGTATGGGGGTAACCAATCTCCACCTTTACTACCTGGCCATGAAACTTATTGTCATCCATGATTGGTATGTGGGCGGCTGGTCCGACCCTGCATACCGCGTGGAACAGGGTCAGACTTCCCAAGGATCCAGGCGTTTCTATATGGTAGCCTGGTGCCACAGGCCCTACCCTCGGTCACCAGGACGGTGTTTCTGGCCTAGCGTACGACCCTCCGCCACGTGCGGTGGGATCGGAAACTGACCAGGCAGACGCCACTTTGGCACGGGTCCTGGATGCAGGAGGTCTCGTCCCTGCAGGGATTCCGACGCTGGAACCTCATTTGAGTTTCAGTGCTCGGGATGTCTGGGAGGGAGATCACATTCACTCCTTTGCGGATCTACAGCAGCGCCATGCCCTTCCACACTCCCAACACTATAAATACCTGCAACTCAGACACGCACTTCATACATATGTCTTGCCACCTGTGTCCCTTCCAGAGTTCAGCCCGATGGAGGCTCAAGTGATGATGGGAAATCTGGGGAGGGGGGAGTGTCCCGTATCTACCGGTCCCTGGTGAACAATGGTCCTGTTTCCCTAGATCGGCTCAGGACTCACTGGGAGGGATGGCTGGGCCCCCTGGAGAAGGCAGACTGGAGGGATGCCCTTATGGCACCCAAAACCCTGACCACATCCTCCAAGTTGCGCCTAGTCCAACTTTATTACCTCCACAAGGCATATCTCACCCTGACACGTCTATTCCAGGCCCGGCTGAGATCCTACCCAGCGTGTGCACGCTGTGCCTCTGCCCCTGCCAATTTTTATCACATGGTATGGTGCTGTCCAGTGCTGGCACCGTTTTGGACGGGGGTGGAGCATGAGCTCACGCAGGCCCTGGGATGGGACGTTCCCCACGATCCGCGGCATATGCTGCTGGGGGTGTTTGATAGTTTGGATGGCTCTAGGGCGGACAAGCTCCTGTTGGGGACAGCTGTGGTGGTTGCCAAGAGAGCTATAGCGGCAAACTGGTCCCAGGCTACGGCGTCCTCTGTAAAAGGCTGGAGGAGAGGGGTGGACTGGTGCGGGATCCAGGAGGAGGCCCTATTTGAAGCCCGGGGATCCCTTGACCTAATTGGTGAAGTGCGGGGCAATTGGTTCAATATGCTTCCACACTGATTGTCTGCCTATATGTGTTTTACTCTGTGTACAACTGTATCTACCGCATGTACTGCCGGGCTTTGCACTGATGGAACGCCTTTTTCTATGCCACCTGTATGTAAAGTCATGATTATCCTGGTAATTAGTGAACTGCAACCAATGAATTTGTATGTTGTGATAAAAACTTTCAATAAAATTCATTATCAAAAAAAAAACCTACATTGTGAACATCAGCTAATTTAATCTTTGTCCCACATTGTATAACCAGTCAGTCATTTCTTGCTCCTACGTGCTGTTTGCTCCCATCCCCTTTCCTTTGCTGTTCATAAGAAACACGAGTCTGTGCTCAAGGTCTTTTACCACACATGCTGCTTTTCCAGCTACAAATAGCCTTGTGTGAGTCTATAAGTAAACTAGACAATAGGAATAGGAATGTTACATGTAACTTTGCACGGGAGTCGTGCCCTTTGTATCTGCAGATAGATGTATAAATATTTGTGTGACCCTGTGCCAGGCAGAGAAGTCTGAGCGAAGCCATGCTGTGCGTTCTCTCCACTCGAGTGTGTTTACAATAAATGCTGTTGTAATTCCTCCCTCTGTGGTAGAGTCTTATCTGTTTTAGAGTTACTTGGTGATGGTAACCCAACAATGAGAATATTTTCCCTCTAACAGAGTCCCATCTCCAATGTTAACCTTGTGGACAGCGCTTGGGTTGTCATATAGATACTTCTTTATATATACTGTGTTAAGTTAGCATGAGCTTATTACATGTTTATTTATTTATTTTTAAAAAATATATTTTTATTCAATTCCCCCCCCCCCACAATTTTTCTGATAAGTCCAATACAATGTTTTCAGTACAGATTTGATTTTACAAAGTTATACATATGAAATTCGACAGTCTTCATCCATAACAAAGGAACGAAAGGGAAAAAGAAGGACGAAAACAAAGACCAAAATAGGCCACGGAGAGCCAAAAGCAAAAAAAACACACCTCAAGTACTTTTAATTCTTCCTGTTCTTCCATTGCTCGATGGGTAGCCAAATCCTACCACCCAATGCCCTTGCCCTTCTGCCTTTCCTATCATAGATAGCTTTCTCCAGATTATAAATTGAAAGTAGCCTTGCTATCCATGTCTGGAACGTTGGTGCCGATTTATCAATCCAGGCTTTTGCAATAATGATCCTAAAAACTGCTGTAACCATAAACAAAAATTCTGGGTATACATTATTATCTCCTATACTAATACCTAATAATATTAACTCATCCGTTAATTTAGATTTTAATCCCAGAGAACTCTCCAAAAATTCCTCTATTGCCAATTTTAGAGTGTAAAGTTTTGGACATTGTGAAAACATATGAGTAATATTGGCGCTTGTTGAGTTGCAGCGTGGACAAGTTATTCCAGTGCTTCCCCCCCACTGGGCAATTCTAGCAGGTGTATGGTATAACGAGTACACTGTCTTGTAGTGTTGAGTTTGTGGCGTTGCTGAGCACAGGACAGTTCGGCCTAGGTCTAATGAAGCTTGAAGAGCTTCAGGATGAGCCCTTACTTGTTCCACCCATTTATTGCCATATTTCTCTCTATCAACTGTTTTGTATTCCTGTAGTTCTGCGTACAATTGTCTAATTGAGCACTGTAGACTGTTCCCCAAATAGTCCATTATCCTACAATTTGTTAATCCTGCTGTCCCCCCCGTTTTGTATGAAAGTAGCTCCTCACTTGTAAATATTTAAAGAAATTATTCCCAGATATTTTAAATTTATATTGGATATCTTGGAACAGTAAGAACCCTCCTTTTACATCCAATAAGTCTCCTAATTTCTTGATCCCCCTGCCATCCCACTCTTTCATGACTGCATCCCTAAAAATCTCTGCCGGGAGCTCGTTATTCGTGTACAGCCTCAGGTATCTATTATACCTTCCCAGTCCTAGCTTTTTCTTAATTGCCCTCCAGATTTTATATATCGCGCTCAGGGTCTTGAACCTCGTGTGTTTAAAATAGGCAAAATCCACAGTTGTGACTAAGGCATTCTCTGCCGCCTTTCCCAATAGTGCTTCGTAGACGTTCGCTGGACACGCTCTCTCATCCTGTTGGTCACTTCCTCCTAATAACCCCTTAGAATATTGGAGAGCTGCCGCCCAATAGTAAAATCTAAAGTCCGGTGCCCCCCAACCTCCCTTCTCTCTTGATAGTGTCAGAAATCGATATGCTCTACGTGTCTTCCCCTGTGCCCAAATTACTCTATTCACTGTTGATTCTATTCTATTAAACCATGTGCCATCAAAGTATAAAGGAATTGCTCTAAAAAGATATAAAAATTTTGGGAAAGTGACCATTTTATTAAAATTAATACGGCCCATTAGTGTCAAATGTAGATTGTTGACTCTCTCCATATTCCTTTTAACCTTCCCTAACAGTGGTTCCATGTTAATCTCTACTAGTTTCTCTAAGTCCGCAGTCACCCTGACTCCCAAGTACATTGCTTCTGAAACTACTCTTGTGTCTTCAAATGTTGTATATCTATTCTGAACTACTTGTGTCTTTCCTCTGTTTATTAGGTACCCTGAGACCGCTCCAAAGTTCCTTGCCTCCTGTTCTATTTCAATCAGTGCCCCCTCCGGTGCTGGTGTTGTAATAGCCACGTCATCCGCATAAGCGAATAGTTTGTAATCCTTCTCGTGCAGTGTAACTGGGGGGATCCTGATATTATGTGTGAGCCTTTTTAGAAACAGGTCCAGATATATGGCAAATAGTAATGGCGAGGCTGGACAGCCCTGCCTAGTCCCTCGTCTAATCTGTACCGCCTTTGAATAGGATTTATTAATTCTTATCCTGGCTAGGGGTTGTTTATAAAGTGCCTGGATTGCTGTTATGTATCCCTTGCCTATACCTGCCCATTCCATGGCTCTCCACAGATAAGCCCAGGAGACCCTGTCAAAAGCCTTCTCGGCATCCAAAAAAATAGCTGCGACAGGGTCTCCTGCAGCCTCCACTGCATCTACGATGGTAATCATCTGTCTAGTATGTAGGGTAGTCCCTTTACCAGGTATAAAGCCATGTTGCGCTGGGGATACCACCCCCTCTATAACCTTGCTCAGCCTATTAGCTAATGATTTGGAAAATATCTTTGCATCGGCATTTAGCAATGTAATTGGCCTATATGATCCCGGTTCCATTGGAGGTTTATCTTTTTTTAGTATCACTATGATATCCGCGCTGGCCCAAGATTGTGGGACTATTCTGCCCCCCTGTGCCATACAACAAATTGCCCACATGTCCTTAGCTAACACATCCCAAAAGGTTTTGTAGAACTCTGCAGGTATCTGGTCTTGTCCTGTTGCTTTGCCAGAGGGGAGGCTAAATGCAGCATCTCTTACCTCCTGGACTGTTAACTGCCCATCTAACTTATCCCTCTCCTCTGTGCTTAACCCTACCTGTGGCACTTGTAACAAATATTCCCTACTTTCTTTCTCTAGATTTCCATTGTTTGTGTCTTGTTCGTATAAGACCACGTAAAACCTTCTAAACACCTCCTGTACCTCCTCTACCTTATTGACAATCATCCCAGTGCTATCCTTAATTTCTTTTATCTCTCCTGCTGCTAGAGTTTGTCTGGTCCTAATTGCCAAAAGATGACCCACCCTCTCATTAAATTCATAGCATTTCTCTTTTTTTGCTAGATAATTCCTTGCTGTTTTCTGTTTTCTGCGCCAATGTAGTGCCTGCTTCTGCCCTCTGTACTTCCAAAGCCAACAGGATCTGTTCAATAGGTTCTTGTCTACCTATTGCATCCACTAGAGCCTCTTCTAGTTCCACCAGAGCTCTGATCTCCTCTTCCATCTTCTCCTTTTCCCTCTTACTTCTTAGTAGTGTGTAACTTAGTGTCTCCCCCCTCACTCCTGCTTTAAAGCTATCCCATACCATATCCGCTGAAGCCGAATACCTATTCATGTCCCAGAATTGTGTTATCCAATCTTGCATTCTTGTAATGTACTCCTTCTCCTTCAGCAACCCCTGTTCAAATGTCCATGTGGTTATTGGTCTTTCTTTATTTTTGGGCACTGATATACTTAGGACCAGCGGATTATGGTCTGACACTATTCTGGGAAGCCTTTCTATTCTGGCTCCACCTACAAGTGAACTAGATATAAAGAAGTAATCCAGTCTGGCTATTGTTTTATGTGGGGCTGAATAGAAAGTACTTCCTGTACCAATTGGGTTCATCTCCGCCCACATATCCACCAACGCATTATGTCGAACAAGATTTTGTACAGCTTTATATATCTTTTTTTTCCTCCCTTGGTATCTGCCCCCATTCTTATCAGTTAGGCCGTCCAAACCATTAATGTTAAAATCCCCACAGCATATACTAAACAGTGCCCTTAAATTCATCAATGGAAAACACAAGACAGGGGAGAGACAGAAGGTTGGGACAGTATCATTTGTCATTGAATACTGAGAAGAACCTAACAACAACTATGAGATAAAGGAGTTTATACACCACAAGGCAACCAACCAGTGTCGCCTAACAAGAGAGAGACATATAAAGAAATAGTCTTGAAAAAGATGGCACATATTTGAACTCTAAGCCATCGAAACGCGTTGACGCCACATAAACTGCTCAATTGGGTAACCGTGGCAAACCTGCAGGCCGCAAGATTTGAAAGCGCCCAGGACTGGTTCTGTGAGATTGCAATACCTGATGAGTTAAATTTCAATGACAAATGATACTGTCCCAACCTTCTGTCTCTCCCCTGTCTTGTGTTTTCCATTGATGAATTTAAGGGCACTGTTTAGTATATTTGTATAGGGAGTATTTTATGTTGATAAACCCTGTGTGAAGTAGAATTGTACTTTCTACACTTTTTATATTTGTTTTTACTGTGTGATTTTTCTATGTTTTTAATAAGAATAATACATTTGAAAAAAGTTTTTTACACACATGTTTCTGTTATATGTTGTTTAGTGTAAATGTCCAATATCACAATGTGGGCTTGATTAGTGAAGAAACTTACCAAGGGATACCTTTACTTTACTGTTAATTTGAAACAATAACCAGGAAGAATGTAAGATCAGGGTCCGAGTCCGCTTTAAGCCGGTTTCTGCTATTCATGCAGAATCAAAATGCGTCGTCCAGGCTCCTCCCCTCAGGCACAGGTTTAATGTTATGTTAAAATGTTATGTTAAAATGGGACTTTTATAGCGCAACGGCTACTCCAGAGGAGTGTCCCGGCGCTTTGTGCTCCAGACCAAAGAAAGAGCTGGAAAACATAACAGTAAAAGAGCAGGGGCCTAGAAGAGGGGACAGATTATCCAGCGAACAGCCAGGTTTTTAAGTCTTTCCTGAAGACAAACAGGTTTGCGGTGTTTCGCAAGGACACCGGTAAGGAATTCCATAGCTGAGGAGCAAGGAATCCAAAGGACCGGCCGCCTAGCCGAGCCCTTTTAATGCGTGGCACCCGAGCCAAAGCCAAAGCTTCTGACCTGAGGGACCGTGCAGGTCGATAGAAATCCAGCCTCCTCTGAAGATATTTGGCACCATTGCCATACAAGGCCTTATGGGCGAGAGTCATGGCCTTGAACAGTATCCTCTTCCGCACCGGAAGCCAGTGAAGGGATACAAGGAGATTGGAGGCACTGGTGCGGCGGTGCAGGCCGAAAATTGCACGAGCAGCAGCGTTCTGGGTAACCTGCAAACGCTGGAGGAGGTATTCAGGCAGACCCAGATATAGGACATTTGCATAGTCCAATCTGGATCCTATGAGTGCCTGAACAGTGATCCTCCGATGTTCCTCCGAGAGAAGGGGAAAGAACTTGCGTAGCATTCTGAGGATCCCAAAGCATGTTCCCGTAAGAGTAGAAACCTGGGATTTGAGCGAGAGCTCGTTGTCAATTTTAACTCCCAGGTTCTTAGCCCACTTAGAGGACTGAGTGGGAGGGAACATGTCAGCAGGCCACCATCCCTGCCAATCTGGTTCCGATGGGCATCCGAAGAATAGTATTTCGGATTTGTCCGAGTTGCACTTGAGGCTGTTGTGTTGAAACCAGCTAAAGACAGCCCCAAGGCACTCGCGGATCCTTTCTCCATCGAACTCTTCGCTCTTACGACAGGTGAATAGGAGCTGGGTGTCGTCAGCATAAGAGACGATCCGGGCCCCATAGGACTCCGCCAATGTCGCCAGAGGGGTCATAAGGATGTTAAATAGAGTGGGGCGCAATACAGAGCCCTGAGGCACTCCGACTCCCAATGGCGGCATCTCGGCGGACCCGGGTGGGACCCAGACCGTCTGCCGGCGGTTGGCCAGAAAGGAACGAAACCAGTTGAGCACCGTCCCCCCTAGTCCGATGTCATGAAGTCTAGTGAGGAGATCCTCATGGGGGACGGCGTCGAACGCCGCCGACAGGTCTAACATGACTAACATCACCCTGCCTCCCGTATCCAGCACCTCCTTAACGATCTCCGAGACTTCTAGGAGCGCCGTCTCGGTGCTTAAGTTGGAACGAAAGCCCGATTGGGATTCATGAAGTAACTCATTTGACTCCAGGAAGTTAGAAAGCACGCTGTGCACGTGTTTCTCCAGGATCTTGGTCAGTGCTGGAAGGAGCGAGATTGGCCTATAATTGGAAGGCGCCTCTGGGTCAAGATTGGGCTTCTTGATCAGGGGGATGACCATGGCTTGCTTCCAGGCCTGGGGCAGAAAACCCTGACTCAGGGATAGATTAAGAATAGGATTAGCTATGGGGTTGATGACGTCTGCCATTTTCGCTAAGAATTTTGCTGGGCACGGATCTGACGGTGAGCCCGATTTAAGGTTCCTCATCAAGGCTAAGGATGCGGCAACCGGAAGGGGAGGAAAGTCTAGCAAAGCTGGGCCAGGAGGGGACAGAAAGGCTGTCTCAGTCGGCATCGTAGATGAGTCATCTAAAGATCCCAACGGGAAAGAATCCTGAATTTGCCTGATTTTGGTGGTGAAGAAATTGGCAATAGTGTTAGCCCAGGTCTCCACCGGAGCGCCCTGAGTAGAGATTGACCGGGGGCTGGTGAAATCACGCACAATTGAAAAAATCTCCTTACAGGAGTTAGCCGCGTCTTCAATCCTTTTGGCGAAATAACATTTCTTGCCCTGAAGAATTAGATCATGGTATGACTTCATCATGATTTTATAACGTTGTTTAGCCTCAGGCTCATACTGGACTCTCCAAGCCCGCTCAGCAACTTTACATTGCCTACGGGCGTTAACCATCAGACATTGATTAGAATTCATGTTATATTGAGATTCTGACAATTATGAGATACAGTTCGATTAGAAATTCTAGAAGATACGTGGAGAGAGGGTAAAGATGAAATGTGTGTGTTGCGCCTTAGCTACTCGGTTGCACCAGTGAGGAACTTCAAATTAATAGGTTCAATGCTGCACAGATGCAAATCATTTAACAGTAGTATTGAGTCTTTGCTTATCGACTGCGGAAAGAAGACTGGGCAGTGTCCCTGGGCCCTAGCCATGGTCTGGGCATAGAGGGACGGAGAAAGGCTTACCTTTAGCGTGCTTCTCACTGCTGCCAGTCTAAAATAGGGCGTGGATGGATGGCATACCCAAACTAGCAAAGACTAGAGAGCACGCTTCCAGTACGGCACCTCTAAAATGGCACAATTGGGAGTGAAGTGATAATGGCCGATGCTCTTGCCGTAATTCAAGTGGACCATAAAGTTAAATTAAAACAAGCTTTGGCAAAGCCAATAGGTCTGACCATTCAACGAGATATTGCCTTTGCGAAAGTGTTTTAGCCATGGTGTATCCAATGCACTACCCTATATTTCACCCTATACCTCTCTCAATATATTGCCTGCCTCCACTCTCTGACTCATCCTAAACCTCATTCTACTACTATGATCTCCAAAATAATACAGACCCCTCATGACACGCCTCCTGTGAGCAGCGCGAGATCGGGGTGAACACTACTCACTCAGTCCCTGCTTGCCAGCAATGAACTAGACCTGTGATACCGCTAAGGTATTTAAATGCTGCAACTCCAGGAGCTCATTTCCATCAGAGCTCACGACCGGACAACAGGTTCCTTTTGGGTCTGGAGACCATGCGAAGTAAGTAATAGATGCCGGCCCCACTCGAGGTACAGCTGCCAGTCATGCTGCCTTTACCGCCTGTGGTTCAAAAGGGGGTGGTGATGGACGGAGCATCTGAATCAATCAAACACACCCAGTCAAAAGATCTGGGTTTAATCCATCACCGTTCTTTAGCCCACTCTGCCACCCCAGTTCAGACATGGCTATATGCAAATCAGTCTGACCCTGTGCCTCATGAGAACAGTCCAGCCCGAACTGCCAAGCCATGCCTTCCCTGGACCGGAAACAAGCTTCCGAGGACCGGTTTCTGGCATTCCAGCCGTCTTCAGCCCGGCTTGCTTGAATCCAGTGGCAAAGTGAACAAGGGACTCACGTCTGAGCATAATTTTACCGCCTGTAGCACATGGCCGAAGCCTCCCCCACACAATGAATTTTTGTTTTCTCTCCACTGATTCCAGAGTGCAAAAAGGTCCCGGCCCCGGCAGAGGTCCATGGAGCTTTGTCCCCTGAATATATGTGTAAGCAGTGCTTCACAGCAATGTTTGACCGCATTTATACACTAGCACCCATATCGCATATATAATGAGATCGGCTACATGCCACGTTCCGCCACCAGCGCCAACACTACTGCCTTATTCGCTGACACGTTTAGGCACCTGGCGCTGACTCACTTCGTGTATATAGCCGAATACTATGTGCCTTTACATTATGTGTTTTTTTGTCTGTCTCTCTTTTAAATCCCTAACAGGTACAAACTGAGAGGAAATACCTCTTGCATATACAAGCACCTTAGCGCGTGCTTTACACACAGGGCACTGACAAACATAAAGATCCCTGTAACACCGTTACGCATAATAGGTCCTGAAGAAAGCCAGTAGAGGAAAAGGCCTGGCTGAAACTAGTCGACCGCACTGGACGTTGGAGACCATATGTCTACCATGCATGTCCAAAGCCTTTGTTTTTAATTACTGCCTGGGGCCCACCAATAAAGCAAGCTTTGGGACCCCAAGGACAGTATTTTAAAATCTCAGGCAACACACACGCATAGCACACTCACGACTCAATAAAACCCGCTCTGGAGTAATCTGGCATCGCAGCACCCCTGAGGCACACTCAGTGCCTCGGGTGGGGCCCGATGATGAAGCATGCCACCATCTAGGTTGGTGGGTGAGGACCTTCATAAAAAACCAAATGGTTTCCCACACAGACACATAGCACACTGACAGAGCTAGTTCTTGTTTAACTACAATACCCTAGGGTAAAAGAACTAGCGTCTCTGGTTCCTCTCTCTCTCCTTTGATCATAAAACCTACGTGATTCCCTTGCCTTTATTGTTTACATCATGAAAACTGGATTTTACAATGTATGCTGAACCCAGCCAGCTACTGGACAAAGAAGGAGGGAACCAGATCCGGTCACTTATTTCAATCAGTGAGGATGAGTAGTATTGATAAACAGGTATGAGATCGAACACCCCCTAGCTAGAGGACCAATGAAGAGGGAATCAACTCTGGTCTCTTATTGCAATCAGTGAGGATGAGTAGTATTGATAAACAGGTATGAGACTGAACCTCCCCCCCGCTAGTGGACCAGGGAGGAGGGAACCAGATCCAGTCACCTATTTCAATCAGTGAGAATGAGTAGTATTGATAAGCAGGTATGAGACTGAACCTCCCCCCACCAAGCTAGTGGACCAGGGAGGAGGGAACCAGATCCAGTCACTTATTTCAATCAGTGAGGATGAGTAGTATTGATAAACAGGTATGAGACTGAACCCCGGAAGCTAGTGGACAAGGGAGGAGGGAACCAGATCAGTCACTTTTTTCAATCAGTGAGGATGAGTAGTATTGATAAGCAGGTATGATATTGAAACCCTCCAGCTGAGTCTCTGTGCCCACCACTTTAAGCTTTGACAGACCAACAGTGTTACATCGGGTTCCTCACACGTTCCTGATGAGGAGGCACGCAGACATATATTTCAAGCACTCCCTCTCCAAAAACAAGAAAATCACAGAAGAGAAGACAGAATTTGAGTAAATTAATCGATTAACATTTATTTTAGAATTCATGTATATTCCAATAAGTCGATCAATCAATATCATAGAACAGCGTTCTCCTAACTGTGGGCCGCCGGTTAATTTTTGGGGTGTTGTGAAAGAGTAATAAATAACGGTGCCTTTACATTTTGTATTTATCTCATCAAATCTGCTGTGCATTAAAGGCAAAGGTTAAACTTACGGCGTCGTCTTCTGACAAATTCCTGCTTACTCTGTTAACATGGGGATTGGTGTTTACTTTTCTTACTCTGATTCCAAATCGATCGGTGTTGTTAAAGTGAACTATGTGACAATCTCGCTGGTGTGAATAGAGTGTGAAAGGAAAGGCTACAGGGTGTAATTTTTTCTAACACACAACATCTTACCTTTCTTAACTGCTGATTTATTTCAGAATATATCAGCAGTTTGGAAAGCAAAATGAAATCCATTATTTTGTTATTCTGAAGCGTGATTAGAACAAAGATTTTAAAAGGATCAAAACAAATCAAGACAGTTTTACTAGGTGATGCACAAAGGATATTCACTGAAATCCGACTTCCATACATTATAATTTGTGTGCCAGACACCTTTATCAGTAAAGCTGTCTGCAAATCTAGTGGTCAGAAAATGTGCTGCCTGTAAATGACGTGTGTTACTCTATGATGCTTTAATAATATATGAGTGACCCACGGCCGCCATGCACAGTTCAGTTATCAATGATTTCATTTGAAATACTGATGCGATGATATTAATGATGTTACGGAACAGGTCACGAGTGATGTAATATGTGGGGTAATTAGCTGTGCATGTGGAGGGTATGACTTATAGTCACTTTAGGGCACGAGTTATAGTTACCAAGGATAATTATAACTGGTGAGTTTTAGTGTTTTTTTCAGTTTGAAATGCAACACTGTCACTGAAATTCTCACCTAACTAAATTGTCAGTTTAACCTTTGTTTTTTTCACTGATTGTTTATGGCATTTTTTAATGTAAAGAAAGATATTATTACAACTCATAACTGTAACGTCACTTTACCCATTGTTTTTTTCAGAGAATTTCTAGGTTTTTTTTAACATAAAGGATTATCTTTTAATACGATACATAAAGCCTGCGCGTGCCGCACACAGCCTTTGCTTGTGCCTGTCGTGGGGTCAGTCACAGGGCCTTTTCTGATGCCAGGCCCTGCCTTAAACTACCAAAGGGCAGCCAACCCCCATGCACACGGTTATTAAGTTAGAGGTTTGGCAGACAGGTCCTGCATCCAACCCCTCTCATACAAGTATAGCCCCATCCCACACATGACCTTTTGCCATACACATCATAAGATTGGCTGGAGGGTGGCATGTGACCAGGCCCTGCACCCAACACCATGCAAGCAGCTAACCCCAACCTATACACGACCTTCTGGCACATGCAGGGAGCGGTTCATCTCAATGTCTTGGGTGCACTCAGGTAGACTAACGATTTTGTTAAAGATTCACAACATCAAAATATGTGGACCTATTGGCTTCATCAAGGGGTGAGCATATAAATCTACATAATGCATATATAGCATAATAGATATATAAATCATCCTTCTCCAAAAATCAATAATGTGTTTATTCAAATCTATATTTCAGAAATTCACACACTGCAATGTTTAATAATAGTGCTAATTACAAAAATGTTTAATAAGGTTTTAATTTAAAAGAAAATCATGTCTGTGAGTCTTTTTATTTTCATAGTGTTTATTATCAAAGCAGTTTGTGGTCTGCAAAATGTTAAAAGAAAGAACCAGAGATTTCTTTTTTTTAAATAAAACCAACATATCTCTGAATCTTTCTTTTAACATTGTTTCAGCTCACAAAATTGAATCAGAAAAAACACAAGAGGGCCTTGCGCTGAAGACCATAGAGCTCCAGGTAGGAGTGTTTTTAAAACAATATGGTAAGTTCTCCAGGGCTCATGGATACAAAGACCTGGGAGACTTCATGTTTTTTTAGAAATGTTGCTGGAAAGCTGCTGCACTCAATGCAGCCCCCCAAAACGTTACTAACATGCTTTGTAGTCCCCCTCTGCCTTCTTGGAGCACCCAAGCTGCAAACATATATTCAAAAACACCTGCAGGGCATTATAGGGAACTCTTTCAAGGAGCAATAAATGATAAATGTGTGGCTTATGCCTCTCATTTATTCTTTTTTAAATTATTTTTATTTATGGTGTTCTGTGCAGCTCCACTCCCCGAGCCTTTATTGGCCCCGGGGACCCCAACCTCCAGGGCTGTACTAATTTATTTAGGGAAGGGGCTCTTACCTCTGCGGGACCCCAACCCCGGGGAGGTTTTCTATTATAGCTTCTGAAGATTCACTAAACTACTTCCACATTCATTGCAATGGTATGGTTTTGCCCCAGTGTGTATTTGTTTGTCTTTGTAGGTCTGATATTTGACTAAAGCTCTTCACACATTCACTGAACTGAATGTTTCCTCCGGTCTATGTTCATTGATGTCTTTGTAGGCCTTATAAGTGACTCAAGTTCTTCACAAATTCAGTGCGATTGAATGGCTTTGCCTGTGTGTGTTCTTGGAGGAATTGTGTTCCTGAGATTTGAGGAATCACTAAAGCTACTTCAACATTCTTAGAAATTGTATTGTTTTTCCCCAGCCTGTGTTCACAGGTGTGTTTGGAGGTTTGGAGGGTCTATAATTGACTAAAGCTCTTCACACATTCACTGCACTTGAATGGTGTTTCCCTAGTGGGTGTTCGCTGATGATGCGTAAATGCTGAAGAGTAACTACAACTCCTTCCACATTCATGCGATTATGG
Source organism: Lissotriton helveticus (assembly GCF_964261635.1). Taxonomy (NCBI): domain Eukaryota; kingdom Metazoa; phylum Chordata; class Amphibia; order Caudata; family Salamandridae; genus Lissotriton; species Lissotriton helveticus. The sequence continues at coordinate 2,953,403 of NW_027611651.1, read as the reverse complement.
AGTCATTTACTGTGTCTGTTCGCTGAAGACTCTGTAGGTCTGGTAATCGACTAAAGCTCTTCACACATTCCTTGCAACTGATTGGCTATTCCCCTGTATGTGTTCACTGATTCTCATTTACGTGTGCTGATTTAATAAAGCTATTCACAGCAACTGAATGGATTTGCCCTGTGTGTGTTTACTGATGAATCCTTACTACTAAAAAGTCACTAAAACTACTGCCACATTCACTGCAATAGTATGTTTTTTCCACATTGTGTTTGCAGATGTCTTTGTAGATGTGATAACCTACTAAAGCACTTTGCACATTCACTGCAAGGGTATGGTTTTTCCCCTGTGTGTGTTCGCTGATGTCTTAGGAAAGATGATGAGTGGCTAAAGCTCTTCATACATTCACTGCACTTAAATAGCTTTTCCCCTTTGTGTGTTCGCTGATGTTCTTGTAGCTGTGATAACCAACTAAAGCTCTTCACGCATTCACTGCACTTGAATGGCTTGGCCCCTGCATGCGTTTGCTGGTGAATCCTGATATTTGAGGAATCACTGAAACTACTTCCACATTCATTGCAATCGTATAGTTTTTCGCCAGTGTGTGTTCGTTGATGTCTTCGTAGAATTGATAATCGACTGAAGCTCTTCACACATTCACTGCACTTGAATGGCTTTTCCCCTGAGTGAGTTCGCTGATGAATCCTTAATTTTGAAGAGACCATAAAAGCACTGGCACGTTCACTGCAATGATATGGTTTTTCTCCTGTGTGTCTTCGCAGATGTGTTTGGAGGCTTGATAAGTGACTAAAGCATTTTGCACATTCACTGCACTTGAATGGTTTCTCCCCAGTGTGTCTTCGCTGATGTGTTTGTAAGTTCGATAACTGACAGAAGCTCTTCACACATTCATTGCACTTGAATAGTTTTTCCCCTGTGTGCGTTCGTTCATGAGTCCTTAATGCAGAGCAATGGCTAAGGCTACTTCCACATTCATTGCAATGGTATGGTTTTTCACCTGTGTGTGTTCGCTGATGAATCCTTAACGCTGAGCAACATCTAAAACAACTTCCACATTCATTGCAAACATATGGTTTTTCCCCTGTGTGTGTTCGCTGATGTATTTGTAGGTCTGGTACACGACTAAAGCACTTTGCACATTCACTGCACTTGAATGGTTTCTCCCTGTGTGTGTTCGCTGATGCTCTTTTAGGTGTGCTGATTGACTAAAGCACTTCACACATTCACTACACTTGAATGGTTTCTCCCTGTGTGTGTTCGCTGATGCTCTTTTAGGTGTGCTGATTGACTAAAGTACTTCACACATTCACTACACTTGAATGTTTTTTCCCCTGTGTGTGTTCGCGGATGCTCTTTTAGGTGTGCTGATTGACTAAAGTACTTCACACATTCACTACACTTGAATGGTTTTTCCCCTTTGTGTGTTCGCTGATGAATCCTTAATGATGAAGAGTCAATAAATGCACTGTCACATTCAATGCAATGGTAAGGCTTTTCACCTGTATGTGTTCGCTGATGGCTTTGTAGGTTTGATAACCACCTAAAGCTCTTCTCAAACTAAATGCACTTGAATGGTTTTTCCTCTGTGTGTGATTGCTGATGTCTTCGTAGTTCTGATAACCACCTAAATCTCTTCACACATATACTGCACTTGAATGGTTTTTCCCTTGTGTGTATTCGCTGATGATTCCTTAATGTTGTGGAATCACTAAAATGACTTCCACATTCATTGCAATTGTATGGTTTTTCCCCATAATGTTTTAGCTGATGTCTTTGTAGCTGTGATAACTGTCTAAAGCGCATTGCACATTCAGTACAATCGTATGGCTTTACTCCTGTGTGTGTTCGCTGATGACTTTGTAGGTTTGATGACTGACTAAAGCACTTTTCTTTGTTACACTTGAATGGTTTTTCTACTGTGTGTGTTCGCTGGTGTCTTTGTAGTTCTAATAACCTACTAAAGCTCTTTACACATTCACTGCACTTGAATGGTTTTTCTCCTGTGTGCATTCGCTGATGAAGCTTTAGTAGCGATGACAAATTGAAGCACTCATTACATGTGTCTGGTTCCTCTTTCTTGGTTAGTGTCTGTGGGTCGGGGATATATTTGTCTACATCCCATGACTGCGTTTCCTGATGGGCCAACATGGTTGATAAAGCACTTGTGTTATTCTCAAACCCTGTATGCTTGTGGTATTTTGCACGTTTGATTTCTGATTTAACAATAACATGCAATAGCCATTAAATATTTGCCACACTCATAATATATATAAGGTTCCTTTGAAGGTGATTGTGCCTTCAGATTGAATGATGGTTTTGCATGCTTGTGGGTAAAGATTAATCTTCCTTCTGGTCGGTACAAATTGGGACAGTCTGCTGTGTTGTAGATAGCAGAACTCCTCTTCCCTTTACCCTTTGGTTGTTTGTTTCCACTCCGTTGTGCTTTTACTGGCTGCTGCGGTTTGGCCAGAAGGAGTTTACAATACACCCAGAGCATTGAATGATGGTTCGTTATCACTTGAGGAAGCAGAGCACTGCTGTAACCACAGCATACCATTCCCATGATTACAGCTGGTGTTGGACGCCTGTTGACACATGAGGCGGTTTGTCTATGTTGTTCCCTTTATTTTCTAGAGTTAATTTATCAGTCTTGTGGCGTGGAGGTGCACAGGTCAGACTCTTACATCCACTGAACTGCCCTCGACTGCTTCATCCAGGATCTGTCAGTTTATATGCAGGTTCCTCTGTCGCAGACTGCACTGGTATTTTCCTGAATACCGGAGCTCATTGTTGGGGACTGATTTTTGTAGATTTGACGTTTTATCTTAATTTTTTATAATTTCATTCATTCAAGGCTTGCTTTCTGTAGGATGTAAAGAGATTCAAAATTACTAAATGAAAACATAATGGAATATGAATAAACAATATTCAACAGGTTGTACATGACATCTATTATTTACCATCTTTGAAACATAGCACGGAGTATTGCACCTTACACTGATATTTAACTAAAGGTTCTGTTGATCATGTCACTTCTCATTAACGTCAAAAAAGGAGGTGATTTACCAGTGTTCACAGAGTAGTGCAGTAAAGAAAGGGCACACATGGAGCGCCCACATCCTACAGATTCCGTTCTAGGTAGATGCACATGGACAAGATTTCAGTTACACAAGATCGGATTGTGAAAAAAGTGGGATCAGGGTGGGCTGCTGTTAATTCAGTAACTCTTCAGGAAGTGTATAACAAAGGTAAGTCTTCAGGAAGTATATAACAAAGGTAACTCTTCAGGATGTATATAACAAAGGTAACACTTCAGGAAGTATATAACAAAGGTAACTCTTCAGGACGCATATAACAAAGGTAACACTTCAGGAAGTTTATAACAAAGGTAACTCTTCAGAAAGTATATAATAAAAGCAACTCCACTCACACACTTCTCAATGCTTTCCTGTTAATACTGGATCCGCTCAAATGCCAACTCCTCTCTTTATCTTGTTATTCATTAAGTCACCTTTGACACTTAACAGTTACCCTTGTTCAAGCACTTCTGGTTTCTTCTAACCTGGAAGATTGGAGTGTTATTGTGAGTTGAGGTGGGATTCCTATTGCCATAACATCTGTCCTCCTCCCTAAAACTAGTACAGCTTACAGCGCCCGGTTCTGGTCCTGAAAGACAACATACAAAAGCAAGTCTTTATTTCTTTCTAAAGTAGATAAAGTCCTGTAAGATGCAGCTCCTTCGGGGGATTTTTTGTAAAACAGAACAAGGGGTTCACTGTAAGGCCCGTCCTTTACATTATATGCTCAGATAAGGCAAACAAACATTGATTCAGATCATTTAATAGTCAAGGATATCCGTCTTTTAGTCCTTATAGAGGATCCATCACAACCAATAATTTACCTGACATATCCCTGCATCAGATGTCTACATATTAATCTCTTTTCCCCTTTTTAGGTCTCGGTAATATCCGGTCTGCCGAAGGCAGACCGGATGTCCGAGAATTATTGTCAGTAAGAGGGCTGCTTTATCCCTCCCTCTTTTTGGCTCTCCCTCCATTGGCTGGCTTCCTAAACAGAGGCCAGCCATTGGAGGAGAGAGCTGTCCCTCGGAATAAGCTCCGTCTTTTTCGGATTTGGGGGCGTAGGTTGTGCTGTTCTTTAGACAGTGACGTTGTCCGTCACTCAGGACAGCAAAGCCACGCCCCCGAATCTGAAAAATTCAGAAGCCGGCGGGCGCCATTTTTTCTCGTCGCCCTGAGCTCTCCCTCCTCCCGTTCCGAGCTCCAGGCGTCGGAGGCACAAACTCTCGCTTCCTCGTTCTTGCCTTCTGCCCCCAGGTAAGCTTCCTAACTGTTGTCTGTTGGGAGTGTCAGCGGGTGGGGGGGGGCACTGTTTCACGCAATGTGGGGCATTTTGTTCGGTTGTTTAAACCTACTGTTTGTATGTAAAGCTGCATGCACGCTGTTAGCACTTCGAAGCGGTTCTATATAGTAATCGAGATAGTGAACACTTTTCAAATGTGAAAACGCAACATTCTAAGTTGTAGGTAGTTTCACAAACAAGAATGCGTGCGGCAGCTACCCACGCGCTGGTGGTGGATGTGTGTGCGTGCGTGGGCGTGTGTGCGTGTCTGCAGCAGCCGAGCACTGATTTTATGGGCAGTCCTGAAAAGAGTGTGACACTAAAGGTGTTTCTTTGTAGCAGTGAGCCCTGATGGTGTGTGTGTAACTGTGTTGTGTGTGTACACACCAGTAGCACGGCCTCTGGCTGTCGGTGTCACAGCATCGCTGGACTGCAAACTAGAATCTGTAATTAAAAAAAAGTTCGGAAACCTAATCCGAACCAGCACGAGAGCCCCCTTCACTCTCCCGCCGCCCAGACCGGACCGGAAGACCCCCTCCCCAAAAGACACCAGCTCTCTAATGTATGCGGCTTTCTATAGCGCCAAGAGGCGGCGGAGCGCTGTACAGGCCCCTAAACACTAAACATTAGGACTATTCCAGTGCTTCCTTGCTCTCTAGCCAGGTTTTTCTATACAAACAAACACACACACACGTTCAAAGCAACCCCGGCACTGACGTGTGTAGGGAAACACATGTAAGCAGCAGAGCGCCGGTATCTGCAGCAGCCGAGCACTGATTTGATGGGCAGTCCTGAAAAGAGTGTGACACTAAAGGTGTTTCTGTGTAGCAGTGAGCCCTGATGGTGTGTGTGTAACTGTGTTGTGTGTGTACACATCAGTAGCACGGCCTCTGGCTGTCGGTGTCACAGCATCGCTGGACTGCAAACTAGAATCTGTAATACAAAAAAAAGTTCGGAAACCTAATCCGAACCAGCACGAAAGCCCCCTTCACTCTCCCGCCGCCCAGACCGGACCGGAAGACCCCTCCCCAAAAGACACCAGCTCTCTAATGTATGCGGCTTTCTATAGCGCCAAGAGGCGGCGGAGCGCTGTACAGGCCCCTAAACACTAAACATTAGGACTATTCCAGTGCTTCCTTGCTCTCTAGCCAGGTTTTTCTATACAAACAAACACACACACTTGTTCAAAGCAACCCCGGCACTGACGTGTGTAGGGAAACACGTGTAAGCAGCAGAGCGCCGGTATTTTGTTTGTGTGCACACAAGCGTCTGCAGCCTAGCTCTGATGGTGTGCTGTGCACGCACTGGTATGTTTGCAGCAGTGAGAGCAATCATTGTGTGTGCACACAAGCGCCTGCAGCATCGCTCTGGTGGTGTGCTGTGCACAACCGGATCTGCAGCAGTCGATGCACTGTTTGTGTATGTGAACACTCGTCTGCAGCAGTAAGAGCAGTTATTGTGTGCACACACCTGTCTGCAGCAGAGCCCCGGTGGTGTGCGTGCACAGACACGCGTGCAGCAGTCCAAACACTGTCAACACACACACCTGCAGCTGTGAGATCACGTATTGTGTCTGCACACATGTGTGCAGCAGTCCATGCACTGTGTGAACACACACGCCTGCAGCTGCGAGATCACGATTGTGTGCACACAATTGTGTGCAGCAGTTCATACACAAAGGCTTGTGCACTGGGCAATCAAGCATAATGCAGTGGATAAGGACAGGTGGAATGTGAATAAGGAGATACAAAGATTTTGCAGTTTCATCGAAATTGGCTTTCCTGAGCCTAGCAATGTTTTGCAAGATGATTTCTGGTTATTTAGGCAAGGCGGGTGCATCTTTCCTTCATGAACAAAAAACTCAATTTTCTTGATATACATGAATCCTTGTCAAAAAAAGGTGGCATATTATGGTGTTAAGTGTGTTATTTGAAGCAACTGTTTGAGTGTCGGGCAAAAAAGAAGACAGTAAAAAACCTTGTAGGGGAAAGCTTGTTTGTGGCTGTTGGAGCAATAGCCTCAGTTATGTTTCTCATGCCTCTGAAGACGTGATACAGTCCGGGCCTCTGTTTCCCCTTAAAGCCCCATTAACTAGCTTGGGCCTTGCCTGTTCGCTGTGGTGCCCTGGTCCTTCTTCACCTCCTGTTTGGGGTTGTGGGAATGTGTTTGGAGGAGATCACTTTACAAAAGGTGCTGCAGCCTCCGAGGGATCCCTCTAAGCCAAGGCCTGCTCCCAAGTGACAGCAGGCTCTCTCGATAGAGACAGGCCAAAGTGGGCCCTCCAACTCCCAGGGGTGCTCCCCTCCCGCTGTCCGTGTCTTTTTCCCGCCCCCTCCCGCTGATGAGGTCGCCGCTCTCTTTTCTCTTGTGCCTGGAGAGTTTGGCGGTGTATCAGGAAACTGTTGCCTTTTATGCCTGGTCCATGATGTGCAGTGGAAGGAGCACTAATGAGCCTGGGATAGATTGTTCTTATTTCTCCTGACAGCTTATGTGTGCTGATCAGCGGCATGAGAGGTAAGTGCCGGTCTTGGGGTGGGAGGTATTTGTAGCATGTTTGTTTGTTGCTTATTGTTAGCATGCATTCCACATCACTCTCAAACACACTACCTCACAACTTTACTCTCGTTCTATCTCACTAGCTCACTCTCTCTCTATCTCACTACCTCACTCTATTTATTTCTATCTCACTATCACTACCTCACTATATCACGACTCACTCCCTCAAAAATTCACTACATCACTCTCTCACTAACTCACTCTCTATCTCACTACCTCACTCTATTTATTTCTATCTCACTATCACTACCTCACTATATCACGACTCACTCCCTCAAAAATTCACTACATCACTCTCTCACTAACTCACTCTCTATCTCACTACCTCACAACTTCACTCTCTCTCTAACTCACTACCTCACTCTCTCTCTAACTCACTACCTCACTCTCTCTCTAACTCACTACCTCACTCTCTCTCTAACTCACTACCTCACTCTCTCTCTATCTCACTATCTCACTCTCGCTCTATCTCACTACCTCACAAACTGTTTCTATCTCACTACCTCAGAACATCCCTCTCCCTCACTACCTCACTCTTTCACTACCTCACTCTATCTACCTCTCCCTCACTACATAACTCTCTCTACCTCACCACTCCACTCTATCTATCTCACTACCTCACTATCTCACAACTTCTCTCTCTCAAAACATCACTACCTCACTCTCTCACTACCTCACTCTCTAGCTCACAACTTCACTCTCTCTATCTCTAACTCACTACTTCAATCACTCTCTATCTCACTACCTCACTCTTTCTATCTCACTAACTCACTTTCACTACCTCTTTCTCCATCTCACTACATCACAACATCACTCTATGCTTATATCTCACTACCTCACAACATCCCTCTCCCTCACTACCTCCCTCTCCCTCACTACCTCACTCTTTCACTACTTCACTCTCTCTCACTACCTCACTCTCTATCTATGTCAATACCTCACTCTCTCTCTCTATCTCACTACCTCACTCTCTCTCTGCTAATGCAGTAGGTACCGCATATGCAAAAAAAGCTAATGCCAATAGAAATTACAAAGCCATTTATTTAGGGATACAAAAAGGATAAAAAATAATGAGCAATACCAATAGCTCTACCTATAATATTGCCGAGACCATTGCATTGTAAATGCTTGTTCTACCTTTACATAGTATCTGGTATAATGTTGTTCGTTTGGGGCCCAGGAAGCCACTTTGTGACTTGATGGGCATTTGGCAGAGCCGGAGGAGGTGTCGGTTATCCACAGGTGATGCAGCATTTCTACCTTTCCCTATTTCTCATATTCAAGTTTACCTCATTTCATGTCCTTCAGCACCCCAACTCCCCGCTGTCTGCACACTCACTATGTGGGGTTCAGCAGAAGTCAGATAATGGCCTGATAGTCAAAAGGCCATGGTTGTCAGAGCAGGGATTACATGCTTCATTTCAGAAGCTCGCATGGGAGGTACAAACAGAGGAGGGGTACAGGTAGGTACTTGTGAGGTACAAACAGAGGAGGTGCACTGGTAGGTACTTGAGACGTACAAAAGAGCAGCCCTGTCCATGTGTGATTACCATTTGCTCTTCAAAGGCAGCTTCACCTTTGAAGCTCGCTTTTTGGGTACACAACTACTCTGGCAATCATTTCAGGAAGAAGCCACCTCTCTTCCCTCTGCAGGTCCTTTGTTCCCCTTCCTGAGAGTGGTTCTCACTTCTCCCCAGGAGGGCAGAAGGCTACCTAGAGGATGGCAGCTTTTGTACATGAACGGCTACTGGAAAACTTTGGGAATCAATTACATTAAATTATGCTTGAAGAACAAGTCAGTATAATGCAATGATTTGTTTAATAACTTGAAGTAACGTATTTAGTCGTTCCATCCGGAAGGTAGCCCTGCTGAGTTGCTAGAGTTAGAGCTAGTTGCCCAATCAGGCTACTAACCTTTCCACAGCAAAAAAAAGAATGTGGAGCTTTACTGTCAGGACATGTGAAGTCAATAAAACAGAAGTCCTTCTTTTTAGTATAATATATCCTATCTTCAGAAAAAGGAAGGTTTTAGGTTTTGCCATTGGATTGAATGGCAAACTCGGGTTAGTAAGTTAAAAACTCTCTGCCAGCCAGCAGTGGTGGACTGGGAATCATGCTTTACTTGGTGGTGGCACAATAACTTTTGCAGTCCACGGGGGCAGTTAAGTTACAGGGACTAGATACCCTTGGTACCACATACTAGGGGCATATGAGTAGGTGAACTTATGCCAATTGTGGGTAAACCTGTTAGACATACACATTTTAAGGGTCAAAGCTCTGGCACTGAGGTCTGATTGGCAGGACTCAGTGCACCTTCAGAGTCAAAAAACCAGCAGCATCAGTCCAAAGGTTTGGGGGTGACCATGCAAACGCTCTGGCTGTGTCCTTTAAACTGGATTTACAATGAAGAAGTATTTTTCACTTAACGGGGACTGACCTGGGAATTCATCTGTCTCGAAAATGTTGTTGCGCGGTTCATCTCTCCTATGCGATCTGTTAAAACAAGGAACACTTGGGACTTGCAGCGCTCAATGTTCATAGACTAAATGCAAGAGATATTGTGAGTGCTGGCACTTTTATAGGAGTAATACTTGTCATATAGTAAACTGGAATAATGCTTGAAAATTGGAACTCTTTTATGCTGCATTCCTGTGTGAATTGTGAGTTTAGAGCCAGTTGATAGCCCCAGGAGCCGAACCCCATAATATTCAGTAACCACATTTGGAGTAAGTGCAATACGAATACGCCATAACTTACTTCTTTGTATTAGATGCCACCCTTGCCATGTTTCTTCTCTTTCTTGTTCTAGCTCTTGTCTCTCATGGTCATGAACTGTCCAGAGTTGATTTCACTATTGGTTCCCTCTGATGTTTCCAGTGATCAATACTCTTTACAGCACTGATTTTTCTCCATTATGTCTCCAATGTGCGACGACAGAGAAGCAGACTGGCTGCATCAAGAGAGCCACTGACGGTGAATCTGGTTTAGTCTTTTGAAATCATGAATTCCAACGGCTTCTGGGATCTGTAGTCTTTTTGTAACAGAGTTTAACTTGACTACCGTACAGACAAAGAAAATAAAGTAAAGTATAATACTTGCCTCTGTGCTTTTAATAAAGTTGACATTTTCCATCATTTCACACTCAGGAAAATCTAAACTCAGAGCATTCATAGAAGATGTGTCATGGACTGGGCATACTGGGTCAAGCACATAACCAGACAGTAGAAAAGAAAGGAGGCGGAGAAGAGGAAACGCAGAAAGAAGATAAGGGGAAAAGAAACCCAGTATCTCCGAAGGCTCAGCCTTAAAAAAGATAAAATCTAGAACTTAGTTACGGCCCTTCTTTTGAGTTCTGATTTTAACACTTGCATGGAGGGAGCAGCTCTGATATGAACTGCAACTAGGTCTGAAATCGTGAGGGCACCGCCACAGACGGACCTTTCGAGGGTTGATGTCTTTGTCAAATGAGGGGACCTGAGACAGCGACTCACTTCCCAGAGGTCTGTTCTTGTTGGGTAGCTCAAGCCTTCCTGAAGGGATGTGTGAAACCCGGCAGCCTTAGGGTAGTCTTCCCTCCAACAGTTTGTCTACCTCCTCCATTTTTTATGATCTAGTATCAGGACTCTGTGCAGTTTACCACTGCTAACCAGTGCCAAAGTGCTTGTGCTCTCTCTCCTAAACATGATGATATTGGCTCATTTATTTTACTTCTAAGTCCCTAGTAAAGTGCACTAAATGTGCTCAAGCCTGTAAATTAAATTATACTAGTGGGCCTGCAGCACTGATTGGGCCACTCACATAAGTAGCCTTATAACCATGTCTCAGGCTTGTCATTGCAGAGCCTGTGTGGGCAGTTCTACATTGCCATGTGGACCTGGCAAAATAACCCCCTTGCCAGGCCCAAACATTCGCTTTTTACACATATGTCACCCCAAAGGTAGGCTCTGGTTAACCCAGAGGGCAAGGAGCTATGTATTTTAAAGGCAGAGCATGGTTTCTTTAAGTTTTTCATGTCTTGGTAGTGAAAAACACCCAAAGTCGTTTTTCACTACTGAATGCATATCTCTACCATAGGATAACATTGGGATTACCTTATCGCCTCTTGTAAGTGTAATTTACACCCTGGAAGAGATTAACATTTCCAGTTTGGTGTCTCTGAGACCACAATTTAAAATCAGAACTTATGGTCTACTTAGATTTTAAATTGTAATTCTGGACATGCCACTTTTAGAAAGAAGGCATTTTCCTTCTTTTAAACCATAAGCAAAATATCATCTCGGAGGCTACTTGGGAATGCTGTGTAGCATTCTGCAAAACAGGAGCCATCTTCATATTGAATAAACATTTAATATTTTTTTATATAGCATTATTTTGTTTGACATTTTTGCCATCACAAAATGTTGCAGTGAATTCCACGTTTATTCTTTGTTTACTTCATGCTAATAATTTGGACACATTGATATACTCGAGGAGATTCTAGCCTCAGATGGCCCACAATTATTAAAACATTTTAGTGCTTTCGTGGGCAGTAGGTTTAATGCTCATGCATATTTTTTATATATTTTTCCATGTTTGTTTTTGAGAAACATTTAAAGACTACACAGTGTGTCTAAAATGCACAGCATGCTTGAAGGGCTATGCAGTGCATTTACATTTTGTGTGAGGTTTAAATGGTTACACTTGTAGCTTTCACAATGGGCACCTTTGAACGATCAGCTTAAACACATGCACAACTTTGGTGTTCTGACACCATACAAAGGGCTGCATAATCCTCTGTAGTGAGTCTGGAGCTAGGGAAGGAATGGCAGGACCTCTGTGCACTCAAAAGGCTTGCTTGGAAGTCCCTCCCACTGCAAAGTCCCAACTGGGTATAAGTACTAGACCTGATTTCAGAACAAGCTGTCTCGCTGCCTGTCTGGGTGTCAAGTAATTGGAGAATTAAAGCACATATTTGCAGCATTTCTGGGTGGGTTTTAGGTTCATGGTTGTTTTCAGATATTGGGCCAGTCAAGCACAGGGTCTAACTCAATTTCGGTGCAACAGTGTACATTTTAGTACTGTTCATTTTTACGGTTTAGTCCTTTCGAGCAGATAATTGGGGTTTAAATTGAGCACAAAAGTAGTGACATATTTAGCCTCAATACGATTTGTGGGTAATGTTGACGCATTCACATGATATACTGTACGCTGCACATGGTTTTATTTTTATCACTGAACATGTTTAAGAATCATTTATGGTTGCTGATGGGTTGTTTTTAATTTAAAGTTACCACTGACAAAGGGCTCATTGCTGAAATGCTTTGGGAGATTATTTGTATTGTTAACCGAGATGAAATGTGATCTAACTTGCTGTTGTAAAAAGCCTGGATGGGCAATCCTTAAGCATTAAAAGTTTGGAATCATTTTGCCTCTGTGTGAACTTTGTATCATGGAAAACTACTGGAATTAAAATGGATAATAAAAAGGATTACAGGAATAAATATTGGACTGTTTTTTGCAACTGTTGCCTACATGGCTGTACGGCTTGAAACTGGAGCAACGATGCACCAGGCACTTTTTGAATTTCATATTTGTGCTAGTGGGACAGAGCATGCGTCAAGCCTGCATGCAAAAAATGACAAAAATCTCATCATCTCATCACAGAGAAAAGAGTTGAACATATGGAAGGGAAGGTGTGCAGTCTCCCTCTCGTTCTGATATTTTCCTACTTTAGCCATTTGGTGCCTGCTGCCTGTCTCTATTCACGTGTCTGGGGTGGGTGACAAATGGGGTTTGTGTATTCCCCTTAGACAGCCACACACAATGGGAGCTTAGGTGTGACTTGATGGCCATCCTGGGAGATGGGAAGGTGGAGCTGCACAAAGCCTCACTTAAACATGAATAGGCTGTGTTCTGACACCATACAAAGGGCTGCATAATCCTCTGTAGTGAGTCTGGAGCTAGGGAAGGAATGGCAGGACCTCTGTGCACTCAAAAGGCTTGCTTGGAAGTCCCTCCCACTGCAAAGTCCCAACTGGGTATAAGTACTAGACCTCTGACACCACCAACTCAGTACTCTTCGGGACCTGTGAATACTCTGGCAAGAAGAAACCCTGCTGTGCAGCTGAAGGGCTGCCACACTGCTGGACTGATACTTTGATGGATTCCTTTCTTGCTGTGCTGTCCTGCTGCTTATTATTTCCCTGCCTGGGTGAGAAGGACTGAGGCTGCATCACTTGAACTCAGAGTGACTCCAAGGTCTACCTGGGTGGCCTGCTGAAATGAAGTTTCTTGGACAAAAAAGACTTCCAGCCACCGTGCTCCTGCACCTGGAATCTGCCATCTCAGAGCCTACCCAGCCAAGTGCTGCCACCCCAGTCCTGGACCCTTAGGAAGTGGGCATAAGGTGTTTGTTCCAGTGGCCAAACGCATCCTCTATGCGGGAGCAGAACCAACGCATTGTCGCTGTTGCATTGAAGAGGACCGGCGCATGACCACTACTGCGTGAGTTAGAACCAATGCAGCAGACTGGCGATGCTGCATCTTGGGACTAGTGCGTCATCGCTTTCGAAACCGCCACTGTGCACCGCTTTTCCTGATGCCAGATCCTTGCATCCCTCGTTGACCGCAGCCTCAACGAGGCTACTGGACCGCATCACAGCCTCATCGCTCATCGGAAACGAACGCATCCTGACACTGCCCTTATTATTGTAAGCCCTCTTCTAATCAACAACACAACAGAACCTAGCACCGCAACATCACTGCAACTCGTAACTTACACATCGCTTCAACTGCAAAACGCATCTGTCTTTCAGACTGATGCAATGCTCCGCAACCAGGATTTAAAGGTACTTTGGTTCACAGGCCTACCTAGGTCCTTGTAGCTGGCCTGCGCACAATCGCGGTCGGCCTGAACTTTTGATTTTGTCCCAGTCCGGCACAACCAGATATTCTAGGTTGGCACTTCTTACTTTTAAGCACTATTTTAAAGTTTATTCTTTACAAATGAATAACTACATTTCTACTTATTGGATCTTTGTCGATTTGGTCTTGTTTTATTTATTAAATTCAGATCTATCTTTATTAACTGATGTGGCATCTTTTTGTGTGGTGTTTCAACTGGTTTACTGTATGAATTGTTGCACAAATACTTTACACATTGCCTTTAACTTAAGACTGACTGCTCTATGGCAAGCTAACAGAATGTGAGCAAAGTTTAATTTAGGGTTTGCCTGACATTTACCCTGACCAGGATTGTGGATGCTGTTTGACTAAGGTTTACACCCCAGTCAAGCAACAACCCCATTTCTAACAGGATGGCAACGAGTTTATTTAGACAGTCAGAGGGGAAGAGAATGTACTGGTCACTTACATTGAAGCTGACATCCTTCACTTATGTGAGGAGCTTGGACTAGAGAGGGTGATTCCTTAGATTCCAGGCAACAAACCTGCAGCGAGCAGCCGAATGCCAAACATTCAAACCTGGAACGCATTTTCAGAACACTATCATATGGTTTGCAGTTTTCCCATTTCTGTGCTCCACATTTTATTCAAGTATGCGTTCATTCATAGATTCTTTCACTACAAATACAGGTTTTTGTGCAACTGAATTCATATGCCAATTTGTGCATTTGACATCCTAAAACATGAGTTTAGACTCTAAGATAATGTGTGAAGTGTATTTAACCTCAATGCACAGGCATTCATTAAAGAGGACATCCTCAGATTTCAAGGGAGAATAAGGCGTGTGTTGCAAACATCTCAGTCCTGAGGGCCACGGACGTCTAGCTCAGTAAGACTCCATCTATTCACTCTTGGAATATGGAATCTCAAAGAAAGCACTTCTTTCATTCACGGGGCACATCACCTGCAGTTCTTTGTGACAGTACATGCACATTTGTCATTCACAGGGGACGACACCTGCACTTCTTTCATCCACAGGGGACAGCACCTGCACTTCTATCATTCACAAGAGATAGCACCTGCACTTCTTTGTGACAGCACCTGCACTTCTGTCATTCACAGGGTACAACACCTGCACTTCTTTGTGACAGCACCTGCACTTCTGTCATTCACAGGGGACAACACCTGCACTTATTTCATTCACAGGGGACAGCACCTGCTCTTCTATCATTCACAAGGGACAGCACCTGCACTTCTTTGTGAAAGCACCTGCACTTCTGTCATTCACAGGGGATGACACCTTCACTTATTTCGTTCACAGGGGACAGCACCTGTTCTTCTGTCTCTCACAAGGGACAGCACCCGCACTTCTATCATTCACAAGGGACAGCACCTGCACTTCTTTCATTCACAAGGGACATCAACTGCACTTCTTTCATTCACAGGGGACAGCACCTGCACTTCTTTCATTCACACGGGAGGCACCTGCACTTCTTTCATTCACAAGGGACAGCACCTGCACTACTATCATTCACAAGGGACAGCACCTGCACTTCTTTCATTCACAGGGGACAGCAGCTGCACCTATTCGTGACAGCACCTGCACTGCGTTCATTCACCAGGGACAGCACCTGCCCTTTTTTATGACAGCACCTGCACTTCTGTCACTCACAGGAGACAACACCTGCACTTCTTTCATTTACAGGGGACAGCACCTTTGAATTTTTTTTTAATTTTCAAAAACCTTTATTGCTCCTTTCAATGATAACATCCTGCCATTAGCCTACAACCCGGAGGCCGGCGGCATTAGGGTTAGAAGGATAGAACATAGAATTGCGAGTTTAACACAGCCTTTTAGCCGACAACCCTGGGGTCCCATGGCGGGGCAGACATTTTGTTGTGTATCATTTCGTTTGTGTTCAAGTGTAGGATGCCATACTACTCCCCTCCCGAGAGTACCATGGTGCCCTATCTTCAACCCTTGCCCCTATCTGCTTCTGCGTCTTCCCTCCATAAACCACCATTCATAACCCTCTGACATATCGAGATAGAGCAAACAATACCCCCCACCCCAATCCGCACACACACAACCGCCCCCTGCTAGCGAATACCTAAGCTCGCAATCACACACTAGTCAATTCTAACCTAAAGTCAGCCACTGTCTGATCTAGCACCCTAATCCTCATTCATGACAAATCTTAGCCTGTGTCGAGCCTCTCACCTATCTGAATGTCTCTGAGCTTCAGTGGATGTGCGCCAGTATTCCGCGCCCCCAACCCTTATTGACCACTCCCCCTCTACGATCCCTCTACTGCTCTAGGGTTCTCCTGTTGTATGTGTCCCCTACTGATAGTGTCAGCTAGTCAACTCCTAGTACGTTTGATTCAACTGACTGCGGCCTCGTAACTATCGGTTCCTCCGCCTCTGTGGTCCCAGTGTCTCCCGATCTCAGATGTGTCTGGTACATGCCCCAAAAGTTCTTTGGTCGACTTGTCGGGGGCAATAGCACACTATAATTCTCGGATTGCGTGCAGCAGTACAACAAGTCCCGCGTCCATCGCTTAGCCGTGGGGAGTGGGCCCCTCATCCAGCAGCACGCCACCAAGTGCCTAGCTATTAGCATCCCCATGTCTACAAGTCGTCTAACTGCCACCGGTAGGCCCCTGAAGTGGCCAAGTAGCCCCAGCGCTGGGTCCGGGGTCAGCTCAAGTTCCAGTATTGCGTTCACTGCCATAAAGATGCTGTCCCAGTATTGCAGTACCCCAGGGAAGCGCCAAGCGAGGTGCATGAAGTCGGCAACTGGTTTGTGGCACCGTTCACATTCAGCCGACTGTCTGAGGCCGTATCTGTGGAGCCTCTCGGGGGTGTAGTACACTCTTTGAAGAAATTTTAAATGCACTAGTCTGTATCTACCGTTTAGTGATATCTTTTTAGTGCTCGTGCAACAATCCCTTCGCAGGTCATCATCAATGGTGACCTGCAAATCTCTTTACCAGGCCGTTCTGGCTTTCATGAGCTGATGCTCTCGGTGTGACAGTGCCGTTTTGTATAAATTTGTTATTATCTTTCGGGGCGTCTCTGTTTTGATAACATATGTGAGTTACGGAACCTCTGGCGGCTCCGCTATGTCTGGCCCTAGCAGGTCAGAAAGGGCACTTCGCACCCAGTGATATTGTAAACGAAGCAGCAGTGGAGCTGTTGCACCATCTACCGCTGTCTGGTCCCAGGTCTTGACCATGCCGTCCAAGAATAGGTCACCAGCCAATCATATGCCCAATGCGTGTAGTGCTTGCACCACTCCTCTCTCCCTAACTGGCGGTAGCCAAAGAGCCCACTCCAGGGGTAAGCTCGGCGAATATAACAAAGCGCCACTCTGTGCCTGCAAAATAGAATGCCAGGCATGGTTCGCGGCAGTGATAGAGTCCAATATGCCCGTCTGTCGGTCCACCGGTCTGAAAATCGTGGCCGGGAGAGGCAGTGGGTCCGCGAAAACACGTTCCATTCGCACATGGGGAATGTTCGCATCTCCGTGTATCCAGATGTGGAGGTGGGCGGCTTGTGCTAACCTGTAATAAATCTCAAAGTCCGGAGCTCCCAATCCACCCACACTGTACGGTAGAGTAAAGACCGTCTATTTCACCCTAGGTCGCTTGCCTGCCCACGCTAGTTTAATCATAAGCTGCGTCATTGTTTGGAAGAAGGCTTTCGACAATACCATCGGAATAGCACTGAATAGGAATAGGAATCTAGGCAGTATAACCATTTTCATGATGGCTATGCGCCCCATAAGGGATAGTGGCTGTCTGCACCACGCCTCTACCTCATCTTCCAGCCTGCTGTATGCTACCCCATAATTTTCTCTGAATAGAGTGTCTGAGTCCGGGTGCAGTCGTACTACTAGATACCTATCCGGTTCCACAGTCCACTGTAGCGGGAATTCCATCTCAAATCTGCTGGTCGCTGGTGTTACGGGGAAGGCCACTGACTTCGACCAGTTGACCCGTAGTCCAGAGAGTGCTCCGAAATGGACTATCTCTCTAAGCATAGACGATAAGTTGTTCTCTGGGTCCCTAACATACAGCAGGGTGTCATCTGCATACGTTGAGGCCACTATTTTATATGTGGGGAAACTCACGCCCTCATTGCTGTGGTATTCACGCAACGCGCAGGCAAGTGGCTCAGCAACCAGAGCATACAGTAAGGGGGATAATGGTTACCCCTGTCTAGTTCCTCTACAAATTGGGAAGGGGTTCGTCACCAAGTCGCCTAGTCGGAGCCTTACCGTCGGTTTATGGTATAGGGCTCCCAGCATCTGCAGGAATGGTTCTCCCAGTCCCATGCGCCATAACACCTGTCTTATGAAGGGCCATTCAACCGAGTCGAAAGCCTTCTCCATATCTAGGAAAAACGCAATAGCCTTCGCATCCTGTTTAACATGCTGCATAGTTCCAAGAACTGTGGGAATATTATAGGTCATATTTCTACTGGGAATAAATCCCGCCTGCTCTGGAGCAACCAGCTTGGGTGCCAGGAGCGCAAATCGAGTCGCAAGCCCTTTGGCGTAGATTTTTGCATCCACATTGAGGTGTGATATCAGCCTATACGAGCTGCACTCGTCGTGTGTCTTACCCGGCTTAAGAATTGTGACTATAAGGGCCTCCCTCATGGATCTCGGCATGCTACCCTCAACACAGATGTCATCGAACAGTGTGGATAAGTGTGGGATCAGCTTGTCCTGGAATGTTTTGTAAAAGCCAAACTGTGAGTCCATCAGCCCCTGGCGCGCTCCCAGAGCGCATGCTCGCCAGAGCCTTCGTGATTTTGTCTTTCTCTATAGGTAGCATCAGGAACTCACGGTGGGTGTTCGTTAGCATGGGTAAATCTGTGATTTCCTCTGACACGTTACCGCCTCTCGAGGAGTACAGATCTCCGTAATAGCTCCTAAACTCATGTGCTATGTCAGTGTCGTCAGTGACCACTTGGCTGTCAGGCCTTTTCAACTCTGTGATGTGGGACTTTCTCCTATTGCCCTTAAGTAATCTAGCTAGTAACGAGCTTGGACGTTCCCGCTCTCCATAAGTTCGCGCCGTAGCGTATTTCCCCATGTGTTGCACTTCCCTGTCCGCTTCCTCGTTATATTCAGTTACAAGGGACTTTATCTCTTCCGCTATTGTCGTGTCTGACATGGTCTGCTGCCGCTCCTCTAAACTCGCTAATTGTTTCTCTAACATTGTCAGTCTCAGTCTGATCGATTTAAGCACACTAGAGTGTTTCGACATCGCTATGCCCCTGATGTATACATTAAAGGCTTCCCACACCATTTGGAAGCTGTCTACTGACCCAATGTTAGTCTCAAAGAAGGTATCAATCGTTTACGCCAGCTTACCCCTGAACAGCGGATAAAGCAGTGAGTATGGATGGAAACGCCATGTGAACGGTGGGATCCACTTCGAGGGAGCTGCTAAAACCAACAGGAGCGGGGAGTGCTCAGACAGCGTGCAAGCCTGGACTCACTGTGCAATCCCTGATGCGTCCCAACATGGAGGTAGATGCCAGCCAGTAGTCAATTCTGGTGTGGATGTCATGGTAGGCCGAGTAGTGTGTGTAACCTCCCTGTGTTGAGTGTCTGTGCCACCATACATCCTCCAGGTCCATACTAGTGAGTTCCGCTAGTAATGTTTGCGCAGCAGCTGAGGGCCTGCGCGGTGGGACGGGTTAAGCACTAAATTGAAGTCACCCCCCACAATATCTGCATAGTGGAATAAGTGCATGTAACTGTTGCTAGGTCATGATAGAATTCCGGGGAGTCGTAGTTCGGGCCATACACATTTATGACTACAAGATCCAACCCCATACCCACACAGTGTGATATCACAAATCTGCCCTCCTGGTCCGCCTTCAGAAGCGTCAGCGTCAGTTTCGATCTCGGGTTGACCCATGTTAGTACGCCTCTGGAGTGTGTTGTAAACCCTGCCACTGTGGAGTTACCTGCCAGTCCCCTACTGAGCAGCATCTTACTTGAGAGTGGAAGGTGGGTCTCCTGTAGGAGGGCCAAGTCTACCCTCTGTCTTTGTAAATAGCTTAAGACCGTGCGAAGTTTTTGGTGGTCATTGAGGCCCCGAACGTTCCATGTGAGTGCTCTGAGCACAGCTGGCTGATCATGTACAGTCGACTCTACGGTGTTTTTCATGTCTCTTAAGTGTGTGTAGCTCGTGTGGTTAGAAATTTCGTGAGCCCCAAGTGGGCAGTGTACGCACACATAGAAAAAAACTGTACCCCTCTTCCACTTGCGTAGAGGACTATAAAACCACTCTTCCCCTAACCCACAGCAGACTGCCCCCAATTTGTCCTTGCCGAGCCCTTCCCACCCCCGTCTAACCCTCAACTTCCTAGGAAACAATTTCAGTGAGTGTAGTGGTAGCATTGCACGAGGGGGCCGAGGTCGCCATGCCACCAGTAATTAGTGCTAGAGTGCTCTACACTGTGACCACGTTGCTCGCTACACTTTGTGGTACATAGTAGGCACTAGTCGCCCTATCAAGGCAAACATCACTAGGTGTAGGATATCAATCAGCGTTGTACCCCCAAGCTGGATTGATCACTAACATTCTACATTTCAATGAACATGGCATAATCTCCTGTTCAGCACTACTGTAAGTAGGTCGTGTCCAGAATCTGTTATCACCCTGAGCTACTAGACCAGACCAAGTCCATTACTACTGGTTAACTCAAAACGTGGGGGTGGTGTCTCAAATTGCATCTCAGTCTGTACAACCGGATTTCAGAGGACAGCTCCTAACTAATCGCAATCTCTGTGCCTTACCGCCTTATGAAGCAACCTTTAGACGTCATTACTCCTGCTCATCTAGTTGACTGATCTCGCCTGCTACTTCCCTCGGCTCCAAGACTTCCCTGCGATGGTCCCTCGACCAGTTCTTGAGGGCTTGTTGTAAGGCTCGGGGATCTGTAAACAGGTGGAATTGCCCCTTCCTATTGACTCTCAGTTTCGCTGGGTACAGCATCGCATAGTCTAGGCCAAGGTCCCTAAGCTGGCGTTTGTATGGGGCCTGCACTCTGCGGTGAAGTCAGGATACAAAGATATTTCCGATCCCTCTTATTGCAGCGATTTCTTATCTCTGGCCAAGTGTAGAGCAACGTCTCTGTCTCTGTAGTTGAGAAATTGTGCAATGATCGGTCGTGGTGGGGCCCCCGGGCGCGGACGCGGACCCAAGAAGAGGTGGGCGCGCTCCACTACAAACATCTGGGAAAAAGAGTCTTCCCCCAGTAGAGTGGTCAACAATTTTTCTATGAATCTCTCCATGTTGCCTGTCGGCGTTGTCTCCGGAAGGCCCATTATCCTTAGGTTGCAGAGACAGTATTTCGCCTCTAAGTCTTCTGCTTTGTCCTGTAAAGTCTGCATGAGCTTTTCTATTTTTTTGTGATCTGTCTCTAGTTCCGTTTGCGCCTCCTCAACCTCTGTCAATCTCCTCTCGGACATGTCCAACCTTTCTGCATGTTTGTCGATCCGCTCCGTCATCCTATCCATCCTATAAGTGAAGGCATCCATTTTAGAGCCCAGGCCGTCAGGCTGTTCTGCAGGCCCTTTTCCATGGCCATTAATATATTCTTTAGGTCCGAGACCGCTGCCTCTCCATCGCTTTCCTGTAAGGCCACCTTATCTGAGTTCGTGGTGTCTTGCGACTTCGTGCGTCTCAGATCAAAGGAGATTTTCGTCTGGGTTTTTTCCCCTTTACCCATCCTGCAGAGCACCGAATTGGCAAACAGCTCCCAGGCATAGAAAGCATGCTAAGATCCAGTTAGGTCCCGGCCGCGTGTAGCAAAAGATGACGCAAAGCGCTGTGAGCGCCGCTGTACAGTATAGGCTCTGAGGTTGTTTATAAGTTACTGCGTTGCGAAGAAGGCTAATTGTGCTGCAGGCCTTGTAGTAACTATCGAGGCCTCGACCGGCCTCCACGTGCCTCAGCTGTGTAGTGGCAGTTTCGAGATGCGTCCCAGGGCTCCCCTTTGCCAGGTCGGGGGCTCCGCTAGTTTGCTTTAAGGCTTTGTGCGCCTCACAGGGTACCTTCCGAAAGGAACTCAAAACCCATCTCTTTTCTGTCATCTAGTCTTTGTTGGCTATCCCACCCACTCCTCAGGTACTGGTTAGGTCAGCGCCGGGACGCTCCGTTGCTGGGGCAGCTGTTTGCGCTTTAACAAAGGGTTAACATAACATAACATAACTCGTCCATCAATTTCCCGCCGGCCAAAGGTGGTTCAAGGCCTCGCCGTGTTGCGTGAGGTCTGGTCAGAGCCCATCCGTGTGCACCGCAGCCTTTGAAATGGGCACGATCGCAGCCGCCTATCTCCCAGATCTGCTGGGTAATGCACTCTCCCTGCGGCTGGTATGTCAATAGCGCTGCGCCAGGAACATAGTCAATGGGCCAGACACCTACTTGGTGGGCCTCACAGGCGCATCGATATCGGTGCTATCTCGCCCCTCGAGCTGTCACCAGGATCATAAAGTTCCTGTATTTCTGGCTATCAGGGCACGTCCCCGCTTCTCTCACCTCCGGTGTAGGGATCTGCACCACGTTTCGCCAATGGCCGCCGCCTCCCGAGTCTTGTGCGCCACTGCCTCGGTGAGTCTAGAACGTCCGAGTCGGTTTCCTGAGCCCTGGTATGGTGTGGAGCCTGGGTGCTGTATGGGGCAGCCTTTCAGTGTGTTCTGGTGCGCCCCTAGCTGCCCGGTGAGGGTCGAGTGTCCTGATCCACACGGCACCCGCCGCAACGTCTCTCCTTGGCCGCACGTCGTGCAACGTCTCGTGGGGTGGCAGCGCACGCGAGTCCGAGGCTATCCGGCCTGTATCTTCGCTGCCCCGACGTGCCCCCAAACTCCGCTCACCAGTAGTGCAGCGCTTTCTGAGAAAGATTGCTGTGTGCCTCAGCTCTTCATAAGTGCAGAGGAGCCAGTTCCAACGCTCGTATAGCAGGCTAGTGCAGGATTATTTAGGATATTTGTAAACCACGTAGCGGAGCTCCGGGCTTATTCGGCCATCTTGGTTGCCGGCAAGCTCCGACCCCCTTACTTCTGTCATTCACAGGGGATGACACCTGCACTTCTTTCATTCACAGGGGACAGCACCTGCACTTCTTTCATTCACGAGGGACAGCAACTGCACTTCTTTCATTCACCAGGGACAGCACCTGCACTTCTTTCCTTCACAGGGGACAGCACCTGCACTTCTTTCATTCACAAGGTAGACACCTGCACTTCTTTCATCCACAAGGGACAACACCTGCACTTCCTAAATTCACAAGGGACAGCACCTGCACTTCTATCATTCACAAGGGACAGCACCTGCACTTCTTTCATTCACAAGGGACAGCACCTGCACTTCTTTCGTTCACAGGGGACAGCACCTGCACCTCTTTCATTCACAAGGGATGGCACCTGCACTTCTTTCATTCACAGGGGACGACACCTACACTTCTTCCATTCATGGGGACAGCACCAGCACTTCTTTCATTCACAAGGGAGACACCTGCACATATTTAATTCACAAGGGACAGCACCTGCACTTCTTTCATTCACAAGGGACGGCACCTGCACTTCTTTCATTCACAAGGCACAGCACGTGCACATGTTTCATTCACAAGGGACGGCACCTACACTTCTGTCATTCACAGGGGACAGCACCTACACTTCTGTCATTCACAAGGGACAGCACCTGCGCTTCTTTCATTCACAAGGGGCAGCACTTGCACTTCTGTCATTCAAGTAGGCAACACATGCAGTTCTTTCATTCACAGGGGACATCACCTGCACTTCTATCATTCTCAAGAGACAGCACCTGCACTTTTTTCATTCACAGGGGACAGCACCAGCACTTCTTACATTCACAAGGGAAAGCACCTGCACTTCTTACATTCACAACGGACAGCATCTGCAACTTCTTTCATTCACAAGGAACAGTAAATGCACTTCTTTCATTCACAACGGACAGCACCTGCACTTCTTTCATTCACAAGGGACACACCTGCACTTCTTACATTCACAACTCTGGCCGAACTGGAGGAGAAGCGGAAGACACCAAATTGCTCTCCATAGAGCTTTAAGTTGGTCACCCTTGAGGAGGTCCTAAAAGGCTTAGCCTTGGGAAAATCAGGGTCTCCCAATGATTCATGCCCCCCAAAAATCATGGCTCTCCTAGCCAAGAGCTGTGCCCCAGCAATTTGTTATATCTTCAATTGCTCTATATCTACAGGTATAATTACATCCCCCTGGAAAGAAGCAGTGGTCCGCCCTATTCTTACGAACCCTACAGCAGACCCCGCAACCCTTAGCAATTTTCGGCCTATTTCCCTTTTATCTCTCTTGGGGAAACTCCTGGAAAATATCATAAACCATCAACTTAGTTCCTATTTGGAACAGAGTGAAATCCTGGATCCTTCACAGTCGGGCTTTCGCCCAGGCTTTAGTACAGAAACCGCCATTCTGGAGGTTACTGACTCATTAAGACAGACTATAGACTCAGGCGCTTCCGCGATACTGATGCTTTTAGATCTCTCCCCAGCTTTTGACACTATCTCTCATACTAAGCTAGCGGAGAGACTATCTGATTGCGGGAACAAAGGAACAGCCTTAAAATGGCTATAAATCTTTTTGTTGGAGAGAACACAAATGGTTACCTGAGGTCCCTATTACTCGGCCAAAATGCCCTTAGAGAAGGGGGTACCACAGGGTTCCTGTCTGAGTCCTACCCTCTTTAATATATACATGGCCCCTCTGGCTCAGATTGTGGAAAAGCTGGGCTTTGAAATCATCTCATATGCATATGATACTCAGCTTAAGTTCACTATCGGGAAATGTCCAGAGTTAGAAAAAACACGCTTCGCCAATGGTATGAAGCTGATATCAGACTGGATGACTGGGAACTACCTTCAATTGAATCCAGGGAAGACGGAGATCATGTTAATGGGAAAAGGTCCGGACATCTTGTCAGACGACTGGTGGCCAGACCAATTGGGCTCTGCTCCCTTCCCCAAGCTTTCCGTAAGGAACTTAGGAATAAAAACTGACCGCTCCCTGTCCATGAAAGACCATATTGCGACCACGACCTGCACATGCTAATATGGTATCCGACTCCTTTGGAAAATACTTCAGTTTATACCTACCTCCCATCGTAGGACTTTAGTTCATACAATGGTAACTAGTCGTTTAGACTACGGCAATGCCCTGCTGGCAAAAGTGGGTTAGACTCTCCTGGCCAAATTACAGATTGTTCAGAACACAGACACAAGGATGATCTTAAATCGCTCGGCAGGCTCTTCGTCAACCCCGCTGCTTAGAGAACTGCACTGGCTCAATGTGAAAAAAATATATTTTTTCAAAATCTGCTGCCTAACCCACAACGCTCTTAACGATAAAGGCCCCCGCTACTTGCAACTTAAACTGATTAAATACTGCCGCTGTAAGACGCTTAGATCCAATACACAGGGACTGTTACAAGTTCCCCGAATCTGTCTCACCCGGACAGGAGGGAGAGCCTTTTTCCTATCTGGCCCCCAGATATTGGAACCAGCTCCCACAGGCTCTACGAGCCATCTCGAGTTATGGCACTTTTAGGAAACATCTGAAAGCTTTCCTATTCTAAGGAATGCCCTGGTATGGCTCCACTCTTGCAGAAGTCCAGTCTCTAGTCAGCGCCGAGAAGGCCCAGGGTGATTTGAGCGCTTAATAAACACTTAACCTAAACTTAACCTAACAAGGGACAGCACCTGCACTTCTTTTAGTCACAAGGGACAGCACCTGCACTTCTTTCTGACAGCACCTTCACGTCTTTCATTCACAAGGGACTGCACCTGTACTTCTGTCATTCACAGGGGACAACACCTGCAAATCCTTCATTCACAGGAGACAGAACCTGCACTTCTGTCATTCACAATGGAGACACCTGCACTTCTTTCATTCACAAGGGACAGCACCTCCACTTCTTTCATTCACAAGGGACAGCACCTGCACATCTTTCATTCACAAGAGATGACACCTGCACTTCTTTCATTCACAAGGGACAGCACCTGCACTTCTTTCATTTACAGGGGACAGCACCTGTACTTCTGTCATTCACAGGGGACAGCACCTGCCACCTGCACCTATTTGTGACAGCACCTCCACTTCTTGCATAGCACCTGCACTTCTTTCATTCACAAAGACCAGCGCCTGCACTTCTTTTATTCACAAGAGACAGCACCTGCACTTTTTTCATTCAAAGGGGACAGCACCAGCACTTCTTTCATTCACAGGGGACAGCACCTGCACATCTTTCATTCACAAGGGATGGCACCTGCACTTCTTTCATTCACAAGGGACAGTACCTGCGCTTCTTTCATTCACATGGGACAGCACCTCCGCTTCTTTCATTCACAAGGGACAGCACCTGCACTTCATTCATTCACAAGGGACAGCACATGTACTTCTTTCATTCACAAGGGACAGAACCTGCACTTCCTTCATTCACAAGGGAGACACCTGCACTTCTTTCATTCACAAGGGACAGAACCTGCTCTTCTTTCATTCACAAGAGACAGAACCTGCACTTCCTTCATTCACAAGGGAGACACCTGCACTTCTTTCATTCACAAGGGACAGAACCTGCACTTCTTTCCTTCACAAGGGACAGAACCTGCACTTTTTTCATTCACAGTGGACAGCACCTGCACTTCTTTCATCCACAAGGGAGACACCTGCACTTCTTTCATTCACAAGGGACAGTACCTGCACTTCTCAGTACTGGTAGGATACCTGTAATGGGAGAGTACGGCAGTTCTGAGCAGCAAGCAGGTACGCGAGAGTGAGTACCCGCAGTTCTGTAGTTCCCTTTACAGCACTGCCAATCAGAAACCTGGCTCTGCACTTTGAAGAATGAACGCCATGGACGGAGGTGGAGACCAGGAAATGAAAAGAGCAAATGTTGTGAAGGAAGTGACCCAACTAGGGTCACCGGGTAAAATGTAAATTAAAATATGTAAAATTGATACTTGTATAGCGCACTACTCACCCGCAAGGGTCTCAAGGCGCTTGTACGAATACCGCTGTGGAACCCATCCTGGCTTTTCCTGTGAGGCGTCCACTCCTGGGCACCCCCAAGGTGGAGGCCAGGCATCCTTAGCGTTGTGGGGATCATTGTGGAGATTAAGCAAGCTATTGCCCAGAGTTGCAGAGTGGGACTCCCTGATTGGAATAGGCACCGAGGCGAGAATTATCAGGTCCGTGGAATTTTGAGCCCAAGACCCGCCGAGGCGGGGATTTGAACCCTGGTCCCGGGCTAGTCCTCTGCATCAGGGTCGGACGCTCTAACCATTGAGCCACACTTCTCCACTCTCGACCTCCTCTAACCTTCAAAGAATAAAGAGTTAATGACACAGTAGAGAATACAAGCAAACTAGTTTATTCACAAAGTACACTGCACTGGAATCCAATCTGACCATCCTCATAAGATAGCTGACGAGGGACTGACACTTACAGTCATAAAGTTACAATATGTATGCTACAGAGCCCACAAAGACCTGCTTATTATGTAAAAACACTGGTAGCCGTCATAATACAATGGGGGTACAGAACATACGTTTTGATTTCACAGCCTGGCATAACTTATTTACTGCCCAAGGTCATCTATCTTATCCTCCCCACTAGACAGGTGAAGGCCTCTATGTAACTGAAAAGGCATGCATTAATGAGCAAGATTCAACCTTTGAGAAACAAAACTTACCAAGGACCATTTCTGGTAAACGTTTCAAGTAAAGGTTTTGGTTATAATACAAAATGGCATTTTCGAAAGCTAAAATGGTGGAAAAGATTCAACCTAACTAATGTAACATCTGCATTTATTAATTGCATATGCATACAGCAAGAATATATTATGAAATAGCTACTTAAATGTGAACATAACATCAGGTAAAATACGAGTAATAAGGCAGTAATACATTTCAACTCTAACAGACCCTCCTTTTAGCATTTATTAGCTAACACGGACATCTTTATTCTTGCTATCAGGTAAAGTATGTTACAATTCTACAAGTTGAGACAAAAGATGAATACAAGCAATAACATGTCAAATACAAATATATGTATATATGCATAGCAAACGAGTGGAAGAAAATGACACTAAACATCAGTAGTACGAGTAACATCAGGAACAGAACCTGCAGGAGAAGTAGTTTAACCAAAAACTCCCTCATCTATTTGCATAATAGTATCAAGCTCCTTTTGATAGTTGCATTAATATCATGAACTGAAATCCTTTTGGGAGAGAAATAAGTAGCAAAGTATGAACAGCTTAAGGGAAGACACTGAATCAAGACACAGCAAAATATTAAAATAACAATGAAATAGATCACCTTTTCTAGAATCCAACTCCATTCCTTGAACATTTTACAAAATGTCTAAAATATGCTGAGTGATATTCCTTTCCTTATTCGTGATACCGACCACACACTGCTCTCCTATTATTGCGCAAGCACCACCGCTCTTAGCTAGAATAAAATCGACCGCATATCGTGTATGCTCAGAGTATATGCACATACTGAAAGCACAGTCCTGGGCACACGTTATAAGGTTATAACAATGGTTGAAATGTCTCCTATTGTACAAATATCTGTGGTCGACACCAGCATAGTATGCAAATGTATTTAATAATGCAACAATGAAAAAAACCAGCCAACACGTGTTTCATCACATAAGGGAAGTAACCTATGACTTCTGCAGGGCTGGGGAAGATACAAAAATATAGTAAAATAATAGAAAATTGTAGAATTAGTTGTTGCAAAAACCAAGATAAACACAACAATGGGGAAATGTATATCGGGACCCGAATTGCACGTGGAAACTCTAGGAAGAAAAGTGGATAAACAAATGTAAAGGTGACTTAGTATGGAGACAGGCCTGTGGTGTATAAGTTGTGACTGCACACAGGAGAGATAAATATACTTAAGCAAAATGACATGTTAATTCTTAACACAAACACACTAAGTGCAAAATTCTATAAATAGTACAATGGAGAAAATGAGAGGAGAGACTCTTGAGCATTAGACATAATCAATGGCAAGCTGAGTAGGGGAACAGATGTAATGGGAACCAAAATGTATAGGGAAGAGACAAGTCATGCATAATAGCTCTAAAAGGGAATGGAAGCACATGAGCCCAGAAGGGGGAGACTGCCATAGGATCAACTTGTAAAATGATAGTCATGAACATGTGTGTCCCTATACCATAGTCGTGAGAATACTTACGTTGAAGGGAGGAGGAAGACAATACCTGTTTGGTGGTGCAGACACTCATACACTCTCATTCATAGTTAAAAGAAGAAGAGTTTCAACCCTGTGAGGGGTCCCACAAATGCCTAAAGAGAAATAAGTTCACTACTGAAAGGTCTTAAGGTCTTAAACATCAGTTGTTTGTGATGTCACGGCCTCTCAGGGGTCGTTCCTCATGGGTGATGTGTTGGTCTACACGCGTTTCAGTGGCAACACCACCTTCTTCAGAACCAATACTTGTTATAAATTGAATCTCAAACAACAAACCAAAATGGGTTAATCTGTAGACACCAAGCCAGTGGAGAAATAATTTCAAGTACGACAATTCAAACATGCAGCCTTTAGCAATGCCTCCAAATATTGGAACAGTGTACTGTCTGTGCAGGGAAGCGAATTATTGTTCTATAACAGGCCTTTTGTGTCATTTCTTTTGCACAAATAGTAGTGGACTCAAATGGCTGTTTATGTTGCGCATCCTCTCGCCAAGGTTCTATCCGTAAAAAACTTTACCACTTTACCAGCTCTACTGTGTTTATTACCACGGACAGACGTCAGCAAAACTCCTACTAATGGGCTCTGTTCTGGTCCGGCATGCCGGTTTGAGCATGCCGGACCTGAACAGAGCCCATTAGTCCCTTTTATTTTTTTGTATGAGTGATGCAAGAGAGGAACAGAGATCTAGACAAAATTAGCCTTTCTATTGCTTAATACACTGTAAATGTGAAACACTTTGGGGCTTAGGGGCTGGATAAAGAACAACATCAGGAAACAAAACGCAAATTACTGATAGTGGGAAAAACACATGATGCATAAAAACTGATACCAAAACCTATTTACATTATATTATGTTTCTTGTTTTTAAATCAGGCCGTCGACCTTTCATGTGAAAATTATTATAAGGGCCTGATATCACTTCTTGTGACGCACTGCATGTGATGTCATTTTGATTTGCATATGATAATGGGCTCCTTCACTATTTTCCTTACTTGTGCCCTGTTTATTGGCACAACATGGGTCTATAGATATTAAAAATAAATATATATAAATTCACAGTGCCCTTCTATCTTTTCCCCGTGTGTGTTTGCTGATGACTTTGTAGCTCTGATAATCGACTAAAACTCTTCCCACAATCCTGTGTAAGTTTGTTGATGATACCTTAATGCAGAAAAGAAGTGAAAACTACTGTCACATTCACTACATTTATAGGGTTTTTCCCCTGTGTGTATTCGCTGATGTGTTCGGAGGTGTGATAAGTGACTTTGCACATTCACTGCACTTGAATGGCTATTCCCCTGTGTGTGTTCGCTGATGAATCATTAATGTTGAGTAATGACTAAAAATGCTTTCACATTCATTGCAATGGTATGGTTTTTCTCCTGTGTGTGTTCGCTGATGATTCCTTAATACTGAAGAGAAGCGAAAACTACTGTCACATTCACTGCATTGATAGGGTTTTTCCCCTGTGTGTATTCGCTGATGTGTTTGGAGGGTTGCTAACCGACTAAAACTCTTCCCAAATTCATTGCACTTGAATGCTTTTTCTCCCATGTGAGTTCGCTGATGAATCCTTAATGCTGAAGAGCTGCAAAAACTACTGTCACATTCACTACAATGATAGGGTTTTTCCCCCAGTGTGTGTTTGCTGATGATGATTTAGGTCTGATAACTGACTAAAGCACTTTGCACATTCACTGCACTTGAATGGTTTTTCCCCTGTGTGTGTTCGTTGATGTCTTTGAAGGTGTGATAACTGACTAAAGTTCTTTGCACACTCACTGCACTTGAATGGTTTTTCCCCTGTGTGCATTCGCTGATGTTTTTGGAGGTTTGATAAGTCACTGAAGCACTTTGCACATTCACTGCACTTGAATGGTTTTTCCCCTGTGTGTATTCGCTGATGTGTTTGGAGGGTTGCTAACTGACTAAAACTCTTCCCACATTCATTGCA
Organism: Lissotriton helveticus; assembly: GCF_964261635.1. NCBI lineage: Eukaryota > Metazoa > Chordata > Amphibia > Caudata > Salamandridae > Lissotriton > Lissotriton helveticus. The sequence continues at coordinate 2,922,334 of NW_027611651.1, read as the reverse complement.
CTTGAATGCTTTTTCTCCCATGTAAGTTCGCTGATGAATCCTTAATGCTGAAGAGCTGCAAAAACTACTGTCACATTCACTACAATGATAGGGTTTTTCCCCAGTGTGTGTTCGCTGATGACGATTTAGGTCTGATAACTGACTAAAGCACTTTGCACATTCACTGCACTTGAATGGTTTTTCCCCTGTGTGTGTTCGTTGATGTCTTTGAAGGTGTGATAACTGACTAAAGTTCTTTGCACACTCACTGCACTTGAATGGTTTTTCCCCTGTGTGCATTTGCTGATGTTTTTGGAGGTTTGATAAGTCACTGTAGCACTTTGCACATTCACTGCACTTGAATGGTTTTTCCCCTGTGTGTGTTCTCTGATGACTTTGAAGGCTTGATAATCGACTAAAGCTCTTCCCACATTCACTGCACTTGAATGGCTTTTCCCCTGTGTGTGTTCGCTGGTGTCTTTGTAGTTCTAATAAGCTACTAAAGCTCCTGAAACATTCACTGCAATGGTATGGCTTTTCTCCTGTGTGTGTTTGCTGGTGTCCTCCGAGGTGTGATAACCTACTAAAGCTCTTTACACATTCACTGCACTTGAATGGTTTTTCTCCTGTGTGTGTTTGATAATGTCTTTGAAGGCTTGATAACTGACTAAAGCTCTTTACACATTCACTGCACTTGAATGGTTTTTCTCCTGTGTGAGTTTGCCGATGTGTTTGGAGATTTGATAATTGACTAAAGCTCTTCCCACATTCACAGCACTTGAATGGCTTTTCCCCTGTATGTGTTCGCTGGTGTCTTTGTAGGTCTGATAACTGACTAAAGCTCTTCCCACATTCATTGCACTTGAATGGTTTTTCTCCTGTGTGAGTTCGCTGATGATTCCTTAATGCTGAAGAGAAGCGATATCTCCTGTCACATTCACTACAATGATAGGGTTTTTCCGCCGAATGTGTTCGCTGATGACTTTGTAGGTCTGATAACCAACTAAAGCTCTTCACACATTCACTGCACTTGAATGGCTTTTCCCCTGTGTGTGTTCGCTGATGTCTTTGTAGGTCTGATAACGGACTAAAGCTTTTCACACATTCACTGCATTTAAATGGCTTTTCTCCTATATGTGTTCGCTGATGATTTTGTAGCTTTGATGACCTACTAAATGTCTTGACACATTCACTGCACTTGAATGGTTTTTGTCCTGTGTACGTGTGCTGATGAAGCTTGAGTAGTGATGACAAACTAAAGTTCTTGCTGCATGTGTATGATTCTTCTTTCTTGGTTACTGTCTGTGGGTCTGGTATATATTTGTCTACATCCCATGACTGTATTTCCTGATCGGCCAACATGGCTGATAAAGCACTTGTGTTTTTCTCACACACTTTATATGCATGCAGTATTTTGCACGTTTGATTTCAGTTTTAACAACAAAATGCAAAAGCCACCAAATATTTGCCACACTCCTAATACGCAGAAGGTGTCTTTGTAGGCGATTGTGCCTTTAGATTGGATTACGGCTATGCACGCTTGCGGGTAAAGATGTATCTTCCTTCTGGCTGGTGCAAATTGGGACAGTCAATTGTATTGTAGATACAAGAACTCCTCTTTCCTTTACCCGTCAGTTGTCTGGCTCCGCTCTGTTGTGCTCTTCTCTGGTTACTGTTGTTTGTCCAGAAACAGTTTACAATTCTCCTAGAGCACGGAGTGATGGCTTGTCATCATAATAGAAAACAGAGCACTGCGGTAATCACATCATACAGATCCCATGATCAAAGCTGGTATTGAACACTTGTTTATACAGGAGGCGGTTTGTTATTGTTGTTGTCTTAATTTTCCTAAGGTCATTTCTTCGTCGTGTTGTGTGGAGGTGCACAGCTCAGTGTCTTGCAATCACTGAACTGCCCTTGATGCTTCATCCAGGATCTGTCAGTTTGTGTGCAGGTTCCTCTGTCGCCGACTGCGCTGATGTTTTCCTGAATACTGTAGCTCATTATTTCTGCTATTATTGAAGATTTACAACATTCGCTTCATTATTGTTGGTCATTTCATACAGTCAAGGCTTGTTTTCTGTTGGATGTAAAGATATTTAAAATTACTAAATTGAAACATATTGGAATGAGAATTCACAATGTTTAACTGTTTGAAAAAGATATTTCGGGGGAGATTTACCAAATCTCCACGCAATGCAGCGCAGCCATCCCCCCGTGAGGCTACGCTGCATTGCGCGACAGGGAGGAGCAGGAGAGCACCATATTTTCAAAGATATGGCTGTCTCCTTCCCTTTCCCTTGCGCTGGCACTGATTGCAGCGGCAGTGCATCAAGCACACACCTTAGCACCAGAGCGCTAGGGTGTGTGTGTGTGTGAGTCCAGCATAGGTTTTGTACATGAAGGACACCCTTCATGTGCAAAATACTATGCCTAGACACGAGGGAAGAGCTTTTCCCACTTTGTATCGTGTTGCACAGTGCAGCACACATGCAAAGTCAGAAAAGGAAGGAGAAATCAAAGCATTTCTCCTTTCTTGCGCCTACTTTAAAAGGGTGCAGTTTTCTCTTGCTAAACCCAATCTACTGTCTTTGGTAATTTGGGTTTAGCATGAGAAACCTTGGGTGGTTGCTCGGGAACGCCCATGCACCCCTCTTGACAGGCCCTCATGGTGTGAAGTAATGCGAAGCAGTGCCATGTGCTGCTTCACATTACTTTTACGTTATTTCCAGTGCTAAACAAGAGTAGCGCTGGAAAGTAAATAAGGAATAAAGATTTGTGCTATATTGTGCCACTTTTGTGGCGCAAAATATTAGTAAATCTCCCCCTTCTTCTTTATCGCCTTTTAAACTTAGCAAGGAATAGTCATCATACACAGATATTTAACTAACAGTTCTGTTGATCAGGTGTCATCTTATTAATGTCTGAAAAGGAGGTGATTTACCAGTGTTCACAAACTAACTCAGCAAAGTAAGGGTGCTCACAGAGCACCCAAGTGCTCAGAAGTATAGCTTAAGATAGACGCATATGGTCAAGATTTAATTGAAACAATAGATTTTAGAAAAAGAGATGGCTCAGGCTGGGCTGCAAAATTTCCAGTAACTTTTTCACAAGGTATACAACAAAAGTAACTCCATTCACACACTTCTTCTCGTTCCTTTCCACTTAAGATCATCTCAAATACCAACTCATGTCTTTACCTTGCTGTTCATAAGTCACCTTTGACACTTTCAACAGCTCCCTTTGTTCAAGCATTTCTGGTTTCTTCTAACCTGGAAGATTGGAACATTATTGTGAGTTGAGGGGGGTTTACTATTGCCACAACATCTGTCCATCTCCCCGAAACTAGTGCAGCTTACAGCGCTCGGTTATGGCCCTGAAAGACAACTTTAAAAAGCAAGTCTTTATTTCTTCCTAAAGTAGATAAAATTCTGTAACATGCAGCTCCTTCTGGTGCTTTTGTGTAAAACAGATCGAGGGGTTCACTGTAAGGCCCATCCTTTACATGATAAGCGCAGATAAGGCAAACAAACATTGATTCATATAATTTAATATTTAACAATATCAGTCATTTAGTACTTATAGAGAATCCAGTACAACCAATACTTTACCTGACATATCCCCGCAGCAGATGAGTGCATATTACTCTTTTTTTCCCCATTTCCACCATTACATGGCATTTGGCATGACGTTGTCCGTTTGGGGCCCATGATGCCATTTGTGACCGGATGGGCATTTGGCAGATCGGGAGGAGGTGTCAGTTATCCACAGGTGATGCAGCATTTCTACCTTTCCATATTTCTCATATTCTATTGTACCTAATTTCCTGTCATTCGGTCCGTCTACTGCCCTCTGGCTGCTCACTCACTCTGTGGGGTTTATCAGAAGTCAGATAAATGCCTGATAGTCACAAGGCCATGGATCTCACTTCTTCTACAACACTTATTGTAGATATATGGCCTAGTTTAGAGTTTGTCCAACAGATTATAGCCTCAAAACTAGGGGTGGGTGAAGAATTCAGCTCTGTCGTCGGAGCTCGCAAATTTTTGCCCAGAGTGCGGAGTTCCAAAAAACTCCAAGAAGTAATGCAGAACTGAGTTTTTTTTCTCAAGAGGTTATCCAATGGTATGGTGGTGGGTGCTTGTGAGAAACCATAAAGCGCTAGACCTCCTGGCGAGATTTCTCATTGCGGGAAGTCGCGAGCACTCGAGTGTAGAAATCTGCCATTCTCGTTGATGAAGCTGCCACTCGATTAGAATGTCAATTAGAGCGGCAGAAAGCAGCAGCGCCCTCTGGAGCAACACGTGCCATTCGTGCTGATTTTACCGGGTAGGACAAACTCCTGGCACAAAAAAATCAGTACGAGCAGCGCAACTTAACAAACTCTGCCACTTGCGGAAGTCCGCAGAGTGAGGCGGAGTTTCCCTGTCACTTTGTGGAGTTTAGCGGAGTGAAACTCTGCGAACTACACCAAGGCCTAATCAAAACGTGACAGATATCCTGTCTGCCTTATTATAATTGCCACAGGATGTAATGCATTTTTAATGGGGCGGGCAGGATACCTGTCACATTGTGATGGAATTAACCATCCGCTGAAATCTGAATCAGGCCTTTGGTGTACACTGTGTGCAGTGTGGCTAGCTGGGCTTGAAGGATCTTGTGGTTTGTGGGCCTCTCACTGCTTTGAGGTCACCGCCAGGCAAAACTTCTGTCAGCTGTGTCTTGTGCAGATCTTCCTTTATAGGCAGGACTTCTGTCAACTGCGCCTTGTGCAGATCTTCCTTCCAAGCAGGAACTCAGTCAGCTGCTCCTTGTGCAGATTGTCCTTCCAGGCAGGACTTCTGTCAGATGCGCCTTGTGCTTATTGTCCTTCCATGCAGGACTTCTGTCAGCTGCGTCTTGTTCAATTCTTCCTTCCAAGCAGGAACTCCGTCAGCCGCGCCTTGTGCAGATCTTCCTTCCAGGCAGGACCTCTGTCAGCTGCACCTTGTGCAGATCTTCCTTCCAGGCTGGACTTCTGTCAGCGGTGCCTTGTGCAGATCTTCCTTTCAGGCAGCGACTTCTGTCAGCGGCGCCTTGTGCATATCTTCCTCCCAGGCCAGACTTCTGTCTGCTTCGCCTTGTACAGATCTTCCTTCCAGGCAGGACCTCTGTCAGCTGCGCCTTGTGCAAATCTTCCTTCCAGGCAGGACTTCTGTCAGATGCGCCTTGTGCAGATCTTCTTTTCAGGCAGGGCTTCTGTCAGCTGTGTCTTGTGCAGATCTTCCTTCTAGGCAGGACTTCTGTCAGCAGTGATCTGTGCAGATCTTCCTTCAAGTCTGCGGCTTCTCTGAGCTGCGCCTTGTGCAGATAATCCATCTGGGCAGGGCTTCTGTCAGCTGTGCCTTGTGTAGATCTTCTTTCCAGGCAGGACTTCTGTCAGCTGTGACTTGTGCGGATCTTCTTTCCAGGCAGGACGTCTGTCACCTGTGTCTTGTGCAGATCTTCCTTCCAGGCAGGACGTCTGTCACCTGTGTCTTGTGCAGATCTTCCTTCCAGGCAGGATGTCTGTCAGCTGCGCCCTGTGCAGATCTTCCTTTCTAGGCTGGACTTCTGTCAGCTGCGCCTTGTGCAGATCTTCATTCCAGGCAGGACTTCTGTCAGCTGCGCCTTGTGCAGATCTTCTTTTCAGGCAGGGCTTCTGTCAGCTGTGCCCTGTGCAGATCTTTCTTCCAGGCGGGACTTCTGTCAGCTGTGCCTTGTGCAGATCTACCTTTTAGGCTGGACTTCTGTCAGCTGCGCCTTGTGCAGATCTTCCTTACAGGCAGGACTTCTGTCAGCTGCGTCTTGTGCAGATCTTCCTTCCAGGCAGGACTTCTGTCAGCTGCGCCTTGTGCAGAGCCTTTTTTAAGGCAGGACTTCTGTCAGCTGTGCCCTATGCAGATCTTTCTTCCAGGCGGGACCTCTGTCAGCTGCGCCTTGTGCAGATTGTCCTTTCTAGGCAGGACTTCTGTCAGCTGTGCCTTGTGCAGATCTTCCTTCCAGGTAGGACTTCTGTCAGCTGCGTCTTGTGCAGATATTCCTTCCAGGCAGGACTTTTGTCAGCTGCGCCTTGTGCAGATCTTCCTTTTAGGCTGGACCTCTGTCAGCTGCGCCTTGTGTAGATCTTCCTTTCTAGGCAGGACTTCTGTCAGCTGCGTCTTGTGCAGATATTCCTTCCAGGCAGGACTTTTGTCAGCTGCGCCTTGTGCAGATCTTCCTTTTAGGCTGGACCTCTGTCAGCTGCGCCTTGTGTAGATCTTCCTTTCTAGGCAGGACTTCTGTCAGCTGTGCCTTGTGCAGATCTTCCTTCCAGGCAGGACTTCTGTCAGCAGCACCGTGAGCAGATCTTCCTTTCTATGCAGGACCTCTGTCAGCTGCGCCTTGTGCAGATCTTCCTTCCAGGCTGCGACTTCTGTCAGCTGCGCCTTGTGCAGATCTTCCTTCTAGGCTGGACTTCTGTCAGCAGCGCCTTGAGCAGATCTTCCTTTCTAGGCAGGACTTCTGTCAGCTGCGCCTTGTGCAGATCTTCCTACTGGGCCGGACTTCTGTCAGAGGTGCCTTGTGCAGATCTCCCTTCCAGGCAGGACCTCTGTCAGCTGTGCCTTGTGCAGATCTTCCTTCCTGGCAGGACATCTGTCAGCTGCGCCTTGTGCAGATCTTCCTTCCAGGCTGGACCTCTTTCATCTGCGCCTTATGCATGTCTGCCTTTCTAGGCCGGACTTCTGTCAGCTCTGCCTTGTGCAGTTCTTTATTCCAGGCAGGACTTCTGTCAGCTGTGCCTTGTGCAGATCTTCCTTCCAGGCAGGACTTCTGTCAGCTGTGCCCTGTGCAGATATTCGTTTCTAGGCTGAACTTCTGTCAGCTGTGCCCTGTGCAGATCTTCCTTTCTAGGCGGACTTCTGTCAGCTGCGCCTTGTGCATGTCTTCCTTTCTAAGCCGGACTTCTGTGAGCTGCGCCTTGTGCATGTCTTCCTTTCTAGGCCGGACTTCTGTCAGCTGCACTTGTGCATATCTTCATTCTAGGCAGGACTTCTGTCAGCTGTGCCTTGTGCAGATCTTCCTTCCAGGCAGGACGTCTGTCAGCTGTGTCTTGTGCAGATCTTCCTTCCAGGCAGGACGTCTGTCAACTCCGCCTTGTGCAGATCTTCCTTTCAAGGCTGGACCTCTGTCATCTGTGCCCTGTGTAGATCTTCCTTTCTAGGCTGGACCTCTGTCAGCTGCGCTTTGTGCATGTCTTCCTTTCTAGGCCGGACTTCTGACATCTGCGCCTTGTGCATGTCTTCCTTTCTAGGCCGGACTTCTGTCAGCTGTGCCCTGTGCAGATCTTCCTTTCTAGGCTGGACCTCTGTCAGCTGCGCCTTGTGCAGATCTTCATTCCAGGCAGGGGCTTCTGTCAGCTGCGCCTTGTGCAGATCTTCTTTTCAGGCAGGACTTCTGTCAGCTGCGCCTTGTGCAGATCTTCCTTCCAGGCAGGACTTCTGTCAGCTGCGCCTTGTGCAGATCTTATTTTCAGGCAGGGCTTCTGTCAGCTGTGCCCTGTGCAGATCTTCCTGTCTAGGCTGGACCTCTGTCAGCTGCGCCTTGTGCAGATCTACATTCCAGGCAGGGGCTTCTGTCAGCTGCTCCTTGTGCAGATCTCCTTTTCAGGCAGAGCTTCTGTCAGCTGTACCCTGTGCAGATCTTCCTTCCAGGGAGGACTTCTGTCAGCTGCACCTTGTGCAGATCTTCCTTTTAGGCTGGACTTCTGTCAGCTGCGCTTTGTGCAGATCTTCCTTCCAGACAGGAATTCTGTCAGCTGTGTCTTGTGCAGCTCTTCCTTCCAGGCGGGACTTCTGTCAGCTGCACCTTGTGCAGATCTTCCTTCCAGGCAGGAATTTTGTCAGCTGTGTCTTGTGCAGATCTTCCTTCCAGGCTGCGACTTCTGTCAGCTGCACATTGTGCAGATCTTCCTTTCTAGTATAAACAGAAGGAATCCTACTGGGGTAAGGAAAGAGTGTCCGTCACAATGGTGTGGGAGCACTCAGTGTTTGATAAATTACCCCTCACACACCAAAAGGCCCCTTGGTGTCATGCTTCCTCATTGGGGTCTTCGCACCCTTCTAACGGGATGCGGCGTGCTGCGACCTACGACTACGCGGGAGCACTTATAGTAATGACTATATGTGGTGCATGTGAAGGGGTATATATATGTATATATATGTGAGTGGTGGGTTGAGGTGAAAAAATTAAAAAGCACCTGGCTCGTGGGTTGACAAGAATTTTTTTTATTCAAGACCCCGGGCTGGTACTATTAAAAGAAGTGAAGTGCGAGGTGAAACTGTTGTGATTATGGATAGTACCTCAGGTGTGCGCCAACATGTTTCGGAGGCAAAGCTCCTTCTTCAGGACGGGGGCACAACTTCCCCACCGTACTCACGTTTCACTAATTATAGAAAAATGTATTTATGGTAATTTACCAAAAAAGTGAAAAAGCTATATATACATGTGTATGTAATTAAAGGCTACTGTGTGCCTACAGCAGGTAGCTTCAAGTCGATGCGAATAGAAAACCTGGTCACCCAAGACATGGGTAGTTCAAACAGGTGCAGTCACCTGGAACAAACCAAAAGCTTATTAGCCCTGTGGGAAAAAAGGGGGGACACTTACAAACACATACAACATAGAAACATAAACCACCCTAATATGTTATAGAAGCTCTGGTCATACTTGTCAGGTATTCCTTGCTTGCTTCATGAGCATTCAAGAACGTCTGGGGGGTGATTGCTGTGTGCAATCTAAAGTAGAAAAATGATGCAGTTTTTAATACCAGTTTTAGCGTGTTGTTTTACTCACTTTTGTTGCCTTTACAGATGCTTGTTGCAAAACCTATACTCACGGACTCAGGATTACTCTTCCTCCATCTTACCCCACACGCTGCTCCGCTGTACTGAATAGGGAGCTCATGGTGTGCGGTATTTATACTCGAAATTAAGTGTTAATTAATTGCTTGATTGCCAACTAGGCGGATGTCAGTTTGTGCCCCAATATGGGTAATCCGGCACTAATTAGGAAAACAGAGAGTAAATTACTTAATTGCAAGCCCTTTTAAGGAAGATCCGGGGAGCCCCGGCGAGTCTTAGCCTCCTTGTCGGGTTAGTGTGATTTACGCATGCGCGTACAACACAAACCGGTCCCGCATGCTCCGTGAGAACAGTTGCTACTGCGCAAGCTCTAAGGACAGATGGTTCCAAACTGCGCATGCGTGTAACGGAAAAGTTATTCGAGGATAGGATAAGTCGCGAAGGAAATCTTAGCTACAGCCATCACCCCCAGACGTTCTTGAATGCTCATGAAGCAAGCAAGGAATACCTGACAAGTATGGCCACCATTATTAGGGTGGTTTATGTTTCTATGTTGTATGTGTTTGTAAGTGTCCCCCCCTTTTTTCCCACAGGGCTAATAAGCTTTTGGTTTGTTCCAGGTGACTGCACCTGTTTGAACTACCCATGTCTTGGGTGACCAGGTTTTCTTTTCTTTTCTCAGGTGATGCAATTCGCATCGACTTGAAGCTACCCGCTGTAGGCACACAGTAGCCTTTAATTACAACATATAACGCTTACCAACTTGGCTTATGAAGGTTACTGGTACTTTTACAACAACACAAAGGTTAAGGAAAAGCAGAAGTATCAAGTTAGACAGTGTGTCCGCAATGGCGTACAATAAACCCTTATTAATAGTGACCACATAACAACCGTCTCCAGGTAGGAGCGCCTAATTACAAATGACCTGCAAATACGGTGAACGACTACAGCGCATCAAACTGTGACTATAACATTGGTCTATCAAACCATTTGAGGTCTGGGTTTGTTCTTCTCGTTAGGTGTTGATCCCTGAAGAAATAGGTCGATTGGTTTCGGGCTTGCGCTTTATGCACGCTTCAGGACTTTGTGGAACGAATGTCACCCAAATATAACACCATGTTGAGGAGGCCATTGGGGTGAGAGTGGGTCACGTAAAATGGAGCGCCACAATAAAAGAACTGTTCGAAGAAGCACTGGGGTTACCAGCTTCTCAAAGGCATGTCCTCTGTTTAGATAGCTGTCCAGAGGGCCAGAGACCAGGGTGGGGCCATCAATGTAATCAATGCCCCGGAGCCGCCATGGCTAATTTGTAACTCATGGGTCAGTTTGCTTGTGTGGTGGCGGCAAAGATTCGTAGTATGCTGATATGGTTGCGTTGGGTTGCGAACACGATCCACAAACTGGCATGTGGACACTCACTTCGGGATCCCTGCTGCCCGTCAACTCCTGCCACCCAGCATCAAACAAGCAGGGCTTTTAAACCTGAGATGTGTGCGCCCTGCCAGGCTGTTGCAGTTGTGCTGGCATCACAGAGCTGCACTAGATGAGGGTGGGCAATGGAGCAGACCACCCGAAGGCGCGACAAACCCGGAGGTTCCCGGTGGCAAAGAGTAATTATTTTTAAGATTACTGTGAGGGTGTTACCAGTGCTTCTTTAATGCAGTATTTTCATGGAAACCTTAAAAAAAGGGTAACACTAGCTACAGTATGATTGCGGTTACTAAAAATATAACATCTGATACCACAGTACGTGGTTACATGTTCTCTCTTTTTGAAAATTATACTCGAGTGATCCTATACTCTGTACAGCCCATCCTATAATTTGTATAGCGTATTTCATATTTTGTTTAATTCTTTCTTTAAACTATTGGATTTCCTATTCAAAGTGCTGTCTCCCACGGGCAGGGACGTCATAGCACTGTAAATATACAAGTCACTATTCCCTAGTGCACCAACTAGGATTCAAATTAGAGACCCTCCAGTTTAAGACGAAGACATCAGAAATTATAACACTAAGCCCAGTGCTCCAGGCGATCTAATTGGCGTCTGAGTTGAGCCCGTTTACGTAAACGCAGGCCATAGGCTTTGTGTCCAGCCGCCTCATACGTGATCTCAAACTCCCTGACAAACCAAGCCACCTAAACGTCTCGATCATAAAAGGCTACTCCAGGGAGTCAAATGCCTTATCGGCATCACCAGCCTTCATGTGTGTGTTTTCCCGATGCAGAACTGCGAATACTGTCCGTAGATGAACCGCTGTGGATTTATGCGGGACAAATCCCGACTGTACAGGGGAGACTATTTTCTCTAGTAGTAGGGATAGCTGAGTCGCATCACCTCAGGCAGAAATTTATTATCACTGTTACGCAACTGCAGAGGGTGATAAGATGTACACTAACAGGGTATTTTCCAGGCTTAGGGGGCACAAATATGATTGCATCACTTATAGTCAGCAACACACTGCCCTTCAATGCCTCAGCATACACCTTCAGCAAAAATGCGGCTGGTATTTCTTTGTAAAACTCTACACCTGACCTTCAGTTCCCGGTGCCTTTCCTCCTCCTAGGGCATCTATGGCGGCAACAATCTGTTGCACAGAGATCGATGGCTTATGATGGGTTGTAAGAGCCAATTCATATAGCGCTGCACAGCTAGATCGGGAAAGAAGTGTCCTGGCGCTAGTATGAGCACATAAGTATCAAAATCACACAGCCCCTGAACACGAACAGAAAGGTTTTGATTTGTTTCCTGAAAGAACTCATGTTCACCCCTCGGCCAGCTGATACCAGGCAAAAAAGAAAGAACAAATAAGAACGAACCCCCTGATTGTAGAGCATTATGACATTTAGGGGCATATGTATGAACAAGCCCTTTTGCGATTCCTTAATAGTGATTTTTAGCGAATTGCTATTAAGGAATCGCAAAATGCTATGTATGTAGGAATCGCAATAATAATTGCGGTTCCTTAATATTCCTTAATTGCGAATTCGCGATTCGCAATTAAGGAATACCTTCCCATTCATTCTTATGGGCTAGAAGGCCCATAGGAATGAATGGGATGACATTCTCAATTTGCGATTCGCAATTAGAGAATCGCAAATTGAGATTGCAATTTCAAGGGTGCCAGGGTGTCAAAAGGACACCCTGTTGCACCCCTGAAATATGTATGTGTACACATGGCACTTTGAAAAATGCAAAAAAGTGCATTTTTCAAAGAAATCGCAAATTACCACCAACTTGAAGTTGGTGGTAATTTGCGATTTCTTAAGGCCAAATTGCACTTTTTCCATGCTTCATACATTGCATTTAATGGATCGCAATTTGCGATTTCTTAAATGCAATCGCAAAATAGAGAATCGCAAATTTTGCGATTCTGTAATTTGCGATGCCCTTTTTGGATGACACATCCCAAAAGGCCTTTTCTGGTTCTGAGAATCGTCCTGTTTGGAAACGGGAAAAGAGCTTGATGCATATGCCCCAAAGTGCTTTAAATTGACAACTTTTCAGGACAGGAAGTCGGTGCAATTTGACCAGTTTGCTGGAGATTGACGTTGATTTTTTGATCCTCAGAACCAGCCCAGCTTCTGTATTTGTAGCAGCAGCAATCTATGAAGGCGATATTTAGATATGCCTACGTATAAAGAGATGCAGAAATTCCTTCTCAATAGAATCAGAACCAGGTCTTTCCTAGATGAAGCAGGGATGAACTGAAGTGTTTTTCTGATAACTTTCAGCAGTCAGAAGCCTGTAGAGCAGGTGAATTTAATGTATCCTTTTAGGGACAGATGCAAGTCCACCCAAATTCCCAGTTTTCTGACCAGATGGAATGGGGTGGACAGAGCTCCCAACGACACCGGCCACCACCCTTGTGCCATAAGGCTCCGGTCCCAAATACCACTATTTCCATTTTTCTCACTGTTCAGTGTCAGGGATTTGAGCTCATCCAATCAGCGACTTCCTGGCGGCAGCTCCTGAAATTACTGGGCATTTTATCTGTACTTAATTCTAATCTAATGATTTGTGTATATTCGAGTATAGGTGATATCGAATGACTCGATCAGGCTGGCCGAGTGGGCCATGTGAAGATTGAAAAGCTTGTGGCTCACAACAAGTCCCTGCGGGGCTCCTGTGGTGATCTGAAGTTAGCTGATGCCCCTGGTTGGGTCAGATCTTTCAAAAAGGATAAGAATCAAGCAGGCACTTTCCCCTAAGACAGCAACTGACAAATGCGACTAGGCTGTTCCTAGAAGAAGAAAGAAGGGGAAGAAAGTGGTCACGGGAAGGGCAGGGATAGTGCTCAGTGGAGGGCTACCCTGGGTATCCAATTTGTTGGATGTAATGGCCTCACACACCCTTGCGAGTGTCATGCTTCATCATTGGCAATGCTCCTCGTTGGGCAGGCGGTGCAATGCCCAACGGGCTCACCTCGAAGAGGGGCTCTTTGGCGGAGATCTTTTATCCAACTGCCTATAGGTGAAGTGCGGGTGAGGGGCCAGAAGGGAAGGGATAGTGTAAGTGAGTTAAAAATGTGGCACAAGGTACCGGAGATCAATTTATTCTGGTGGTCCCCTGCCACAAGTAAAAACAGTAAGTAGCCTCTGATCGAAGGGAAATAGGATTCCACGTCACGATCCAGGACTACAGTGCATATCGTGTGGTCAACATGTTTCTCGCCTAAGCACACTGGCTGCGATTCTTCAGGTCCTAATCAGTAACTACTATCACAAACAAACATGGCCTAACAAAGTATCAGTTTATGTTTTCAGTTGTACTACCTGTATGGTACTGCTCTTGCCTAGGGAAAGACAAAAGAAATCGTTACCATAAATCAGTGACAACAAGTGACCCTTTTGTGACTGTGAGCACACAGTGCTGATGTGAATAAAGTGACATACTAGTGGTGAATTGTGACCAGTATGTATTATCTTGAATCACATATTAAAAACATATATACACAGTATATATATACATAAAAACAGCAGCAGTTTCTTCAGAACCCCCGGTAAGCATCCTGTGGCTCGGGTGACCTGCTACTCACCTGATGGGCAAGGTGTATAGGTGTCAACAGTACCCGGTAGGTCTGACATCAAGGGGGAACCATAGGGTTTTAAGGCTAGGGAAGGAACAAGCAGAAGTGCTAGGTTACAGAAGAATGGTATCTTGTGTAGTTATAATAGGTGCCTGCTGGTGAGTATTAGGCAAGGACGAGGTATCAATTGGTTTGTTGGTATTGGGGTCATGATGATAATAATATTGATTGCGTTCTATCTCGTGAGCCCAAACCGCTAAGTAACGGTCGCGCTTAAGTTGTATATGCCAACAGTTATTGATGCAAAAGGTGACGTGGCCGCTGGGGGTTAATCCCTTCAGTAACAGTACCAGAACTAACCAAGCGGTGTAAGCGTCAGCTGTCCCCTAAAGTGGAAAGCCCAGCAAGCGGTTCGCTTACTGAAAGAAGGCTCTGACTAGGAGCATTGCTTGTAGCAGAGACTATGTGTTTCTTGCCCCGGATGGATGCCCCTAGATGACCAGGTGTGAGGGAGAAAAGTTAATGATTGCTCCCCACCAGTTTTAAAACTAAAGCGGCGATCAAGTTATAAACAGTAGTGGATGCCCGCTCGCATTGTAAGCTTAGCGCAAGAAGGCTGCCGCTTGATGGCCCGGTGTGAGGGGGAAGAAAATTCAATGGTCGCTCCCCGCCCGATTTAAAATTAAAGCGGCATTCAAGTTATAAACACCAGGGGAGGTGCTCCCGCAATGCTAGCTTCGCGCTAGGGTAGCTGTGGGAACAACACTTACTTCTATCTGCCTTTGTCAGCGCCCGTTATGCCTACCCATCACTACCGGGTCCGGATAGTATTGTTGCCTGGCGTGTTGGCCTGTTAACTAATGTTGGGGGCGTGGCCAGTGTACGATGTAATCCCGCCCTGTGTATCACGTGATTTAGGCTGTGACTGTGGCGTCCATCTTAGAAGGGACCACTGTGTTAATGGATCAGTAGATATTAACATTGCTAGTGCACTTCATCTGCACCTCTGGACAGGCCTCTCCTCCTCTGCACCCCTGGACAGACCTCACCTCCTCTGCACCCCTGGACAGGCCTCACTTCATCTGCACCCCTGGACAGGCCTCACCTCCTCTGCACCTCTGGTCAGGCCTCTCCTCCTCTGCACCTCTGGACAGACCTCTCCTCCTCTGCACCCCTGGACAGGCCTCACCTCATCTGCACCTCTGGACAGGCCTCACCTCCTCTGCACCCCTGGACAGGCCTCACCTCGACTGCATTCCCTGGACAGGCCTCTCCTCCTCTGCACCCCTGGACAGGCCTCACCTCCCCTGCAACCCTGGACAGTCCTCCCCTCCTCTGAACCCCTGGACAGGCCTCACCTCCTCTGCACCTCTGGACAGTCCTCCCCTCCTCTGAACCCCTGGACAGGCCTCTCCTCATCTGAACCCCCTGGACAGGCCTCTCGTCCTCTGCACCCCAGGACAGGCTGCTCCTCTTCTGCACCCATGGACAGGCCTCCCCTCCTCTGCACCCCAGGACAGGCCTCTCCTCCTCTGCACCCCTGGACAGGCCTCACCTCCTCTCACCCCTGGACAGGGCACTCCTCCTCTGCCCCTCCTATGGACAGGCCTCTCCTCCTCTGCACCCCCCTGGACAGGCCTCACCTCTTCTGCACCCCTGGACAGGCCTCATCTCCTCTTACCCCTGGACAGGCCTCTCCTCCTCTGCCCCTCCTCTAGACAGGCCTCTCCTCCTCTGCCCCTCCTCTGGACTGGCCTCTCCTCCTCTGCACCCCCCTGGACAGGCCTCACTTCCTCTGCACCCCTGGACATGCCTCACCTCCTCTGCACCACTGGACAGGCCTCACCTACTCTGCACCCCTGGACAGGCCTCACCTCCTCTGCACCTCCGGACAGGCCTCTCCTCCTTGGCACCCTTGGACAGGCCTCTCCTACTCTGCACCCCTGGACAGGCCTCACCTCCTCTGCACCCTTTGACAGGCCTCTCCTCCTCTGCACCCCTGGACAGGCCTCTCCTCCTCTGCACCCATGGACACTCCTCACCTCCTCTGCACCCCTGGACAGGCCTCTCCTCCTCTGCCCCACCACTGGACAGGCCTCTCCTCCTCTGCCCCACCCCTGGGCAGGCCTCACCTCCTCTGCCCCACCCCTGGACAGGCCTCTCCTCCTCTGCCCCTCATCTGGACAGGCCTCTCCTCCTCTGCACACCCCTGAACAGGCCTCTCCTCCTCTGTCCCACCCCTGTACAGGCCTCTCCTCCTCTGCCCCCCCTGGACAGGCCTCTCCTCCTCTGCCCCACCCCTGTACAGGCCTCTCCTCCTCTGCCCCACCCCTGGACAGGCCTCTCCTCCTCTGCACCCCCTGGACAAGCCTCACCTCCTCTGCACCCCTGGACAGGCCTCACCTCATCTGCACCTCTGGACAGGCCTCACCTCCTCTGCGCCCCTGGACAGGTCTCACCTCCTCTGCACTCCCTGGACAGGCCTCACCTCCTCTGCACCCCTGGACAGGCCTCACCTCCCCTGCACCCCTGGACAGGCCTCACCTCCTCTGCACCTCTGGACAGTCCTCCCCTCCTCTGTACCCCTGGACAGGCCTCTCCTCCTCTGAACCCCCTGGATAGGCCTCTTGTCCTTTGCACCCCTGGACAGGCCTCTCCTCCTCTGCACCCCTGGACAGGCCTCACCTCCTCTCACCCCTGGACAGGGATCTCCTCCTCTGCCCCTCCTCTAGACAGGCCTCTCCTCCTCTGCCCCTCCTATAAACAGGCATCTCCTCCTCTGCATCCCCCTGGACAGGCCTCACCTCTTCTGCACCCCTGGACAGGCCTCACCTCCTCTGCTCCCCTGGACATGGCTCACCTTCTCTGCACCCTGGACAGGCCTCACCTCCTCTGCACCCCTGGACAGGTCTCACCTACTCTGCACCCCTGGACAGGCCTCTCCTCCTCTGCCCCACCCCTGGACAGGCCTCTCCTCCTCTTCCCCACCCCTGGACAGGCCTCACCTCCTCTGCACCCCTGGACAGGCCTCTCCTTCTCTGCACTCATGGACAGGCCTCTCCTCCTCTGCACCCCTGGACAGGCCTCACCTACTCTGCACCCCTGGACAGGCCTCACCTCCGCTGCACCGCTGGACTGGCCTTTCCTCCTCTGCACCCATGGACAGGCCTCACCTCCGCTGCACCCCTGGACTGGCCTCTCCTCCTCTGCACCCCTGGACAGGCCTCACCTCCTCTGCACCCCTGGACAGGCCTCTCCTCCTCTGACCCATGGACAGGCCTGTCCTCCTATGCACCCCTGGACAGTCCTCACCTCCTTTGCACCCCTGGATAGGCCTCTCCTCCTCTGACCCCTGGACAGGCCTCTCCTCCTCTGCACCCCTGGACAGGCCTCACCTCCTCTCACCCCTGGACAGGGATCTCCTCCTCTGCCCCTCCTCTAGACAGGCCTCTCCTCCTCTGCCCCTCCTATAAACCGGCCTCTCCTCCTCTGCACCCCCCTGGACAGGCCTCACCTCTTCTGCACCCCTGGACAGGCCTCACCTCCTCTGCTCCCCTGGACATGGCTCACCTTCTCTGCACCCTGGACAGGCCTCACCTCCTCTGCACCCCTGGACAGGTCTCACCTACTCTGCACCCCTGGACAGGCCTCTCCTCCTCTGCCCCACCCCTGGACAGGCCTCTCCTCCTCTTCTCCACCCCTGGACAGGCCTCTCCTCCTCTGCACTCCCTGGACAGGCTTCACCTCCTCTGCACCCCTGGACAGGCCTCACCTCCTCTGCACCCCTGGACAGGCCTCTCCTCCTCTGCACTCATGGACAGGCCTCTCCTCCTCTGCACCCCTGGACAGGCCTCACCTACTCTGCACCCCTGGACAGGCCTCACCTCCGCTGCACCGCTGGACTGGCCTTTCCTCCTCTGCACCCATGGACAGGCCTCACCTCCGCTGCACCCCTGGACTGGCCTCTCCTCCTCTGCACCCCTGGACAGGCCTCACCTCCTCTGCACCCCTGGACAGGCCTCTCCTCCTCTGACCCATGGACAGGCCTGTCCTCCTATGCACCCCTGGACAGTCCTCACCTCCTTTGCACCCCTGGATAGGCCTCTCCTCCTCTGACCCCTGGACAGGCCTCTCCTCCTCTGCACCCCTGGACAGGCCTCACCTCCTCTCACGCCTGGACAGGCCTCTCTCCCTCAGCACCCCTGGACAGGCCTCACCTCCCCTGCACGCCTGGACAGGCCTCACCACCTCTCACCCCTGGACAGGCCTCTCGGTGAAGGATTCTCATTAAGGACAGAGGAGCCCAGAGTTCATTCAACCCCATCCAGCGCCTCTGACTCCGCCCTGAGCCTTGGGCCCTATGCACTGGCCCCGAAGAGAGACACTGCACCCCAAGATAGGCCCATCATCCTCTGCACCACTGGACAGGCCTCACCTCCTCTGCACCTCTGGACAGGCCTCCCCTCCTCTGCACCGCTGGACAGGCCTCCCCTCCTCTGCAACGCTGGACAAGCCTCTCCTCCTCTGTACCCTTGGACAGGCCTCACCTACCCTGCACCCCTGGACAGGCCTCTCCTCCTCTGCACCCCTGGACAGGCCTCTCCTCCTCTGCACCTCTGGACAGGCCTCACCTCCTCTGCACCCCTGGACAGGCTTCACCTCCTCTGCTCCCATGGACAGGCCTCACCTCCTCTGCACCCATGGACAGGCCTCTTCTGCTCTGCACCCCTGGACAGGCCTCTCCTCCTCTGCACCCCTGGACAGGCCTCACCCCTCTGCCCCTGGACAGGCCTGGCCTCCTCTGAACCCCTGGACAGGCCTCTCATCCTTTGCACCCCTGGACAGAACTCTCCTCCTCTGCCCCTCCGCTGGACAGTCCTCTCCTCCTCTGCCCCTCTCTGGACAGGCCTCTCCTCCTCTGCCCCTCCTCTGGACAGGCCTCTCGGTGAAGGATTCTCATTAAGGACAGAGGAGCCCAGAGTTCATTCCACCCCATACAGCGCCTCTGACTCCGCCCTGAGCCTCGGGGCACTAAGCACAGGCCCCGAAGAGAGACAATGCTCCCCTGGACCTGCCCAGAGGCGCCCCCTGGGGGCAGTACTGTGGCTCGGACCGAGGCGCTTTAATACCACCCACCTGACTCGAGGCGCTACACACGAGGCGCCTGTTCATCCCTCAGAAGGAGGGAAATGAGGGAAATGTCCTGATCCATTTCCATCTTTCAGCCCCGGGGCCTGGCTCCAGTGATGCTGCCCCCCGCCCCCTCAATGATCCGTTTCCAAACAGGTGACCCAGGACAGTGTCCTGCCCTGTCTCAGCCTGAAGCGCCCCGAGGTGAGCGCCAAGTGACTGCATGAATCCTGACTCAGACTGCAGAGGGTTACACAGTGCGTCGGCTCCACCCGGATCTGAACGTGTTGCTGTGACTCAGGTCTGATTTTTATTAGGTCGAGCCTGACCCAACGCTTGTGATGGTCTGTGCCAGACCTATTGTAAGAAGGGCTTCAGAAAATGCAACCGCAAAACAAGCATTTACAATGCAATGGTCTCGGCATTATTAAAAAAAGAGCTATTTGCATTGCTCATGGCATTTTTTTTTTAAAATCATAAATAAATGGCATTGCCATTTACATTGCTAATAGCTTAATCGTTAAATAAATGGCATTGTCATTTACAATGCCAATAACTTAATCTCTGGCAAATGCATGACCTATTGCATTTACACCCACACAGAGCCACACACACAAAGCCACCCACACACACACATACAGAGCCACCCACACAGAGCCACCCACACAGTGTCATTCACATAGAGCCACCTACACAGAGCCACCCTCACACAGACAGAGCCACCCACACATAGAGCCACCTACAAAAAACAGTTATCCACACATAGTATTGTGTTTTTATCCAGAAACCTATATCGATATTTCTATTTTATGCCTTTCTATGGTTATAATCAATAATATCCCTATAATGGCATAAGGAATCATATCCATATCTAGTTGTAGCCCGTGCAGTCACATTAAGCAAGGCTACTTCCCCGAGCTCCTAGAAAGCACAACGAGTTCTATAAACAAACCAAACCTCCAGCAACCTGGGAAATCCCCACTTGCTTTTGTTTTGATTTCATCCTAGAACTCCTGTGAAGCACTGTAAGAACGGCCAGTTCTTAGTGACATCTTTATTGACGTCTTACCTTACGTCAAACCGGGCACCTTTCAGGTATAAATATACCAAAGTTGCCTTAAGCAAACACACGGTGGTGGTTTTGGAGCGGAGGAGCCAACTACTTCCCCGAGAGCCCAGCTGATGCGAGAGCCCACGGACGCTGCCCCTCCTCTTTGGCGCGTTGAGAAAGACGCTGTCTTTTCTCCTGCCGAGAAAAATCCAGCTCTGGCGTTTCCAGCCTACCCTTGCGGGTGACTGGGATACCGAGTCCTGAGAGAGAGATACCAGACCTCCTACATTCTATTCCCAAGGTACAGTGTTGACTAAACCCTTAGAGAGAATTCTTGTATCAGATTCTTGGCAAAACCTACTTAAACTTAAACTTACTTACTTACTCCTTCCCACGTATTAGGCTTAGGTCAGGTACACTGGGGTAGGTGTATTTTAGAAGCACCAGTTGAGCACGTTAGCCTATGTATATATGTATGTATATATTTTATCCATTTTAAAGTGTCTTATGGCTAAGAAACCATATCAATGCTTTTACAGTATTATTTTATAATACTCCTTTTACTGTACGTACTCTACTTTATATTAAGTATTGCAATGGTGGCAATTCATTTCTCTTGCATGAGAAGGAAGACTGCTCAATAAATAATACCTTTTATTGAAAACGCCCGTCTCTCTCTCCTCTGCCCTCTGGTGAAACTAAGAACGCACAATTGACTGAGTGAAATAGCTATCTATTGTTTTCACGCGACTCTAGAGATTTACTCTTATTCTGAGGGAGCAAAGTTGTCATGTTTATGCGGTTGTCGGAAGCTGAATCCCTTCTTGTATGAGCCAGGGAAGCTGATCCCTTCCTATTCATTCAAGAAAGTTTCCAGTGACCTCTGGGCTAGCTGGCGCAAACCTAAATTAAGTCTAACATAGTCAGTAGAGACCTAGAAGACCTCAGTCCTACGTCTACACTGCTGTTTATGTTATTCCAATGCGCAGAGACTATAGGGAAAATAGGAACTACACTACATGGCGCCCAACTTTTGGTAAGGCGATAAAACTAACGCAAGACGTTAGAGTAACTCAGTCGTGCTTTTTCATATAGACCCTTTTTCCCGTAAATACTCCAAAAGTCGTCTGGAGTGGGTAAGAGGTTAAAATCCGCCGGAACTTAGTAGGAAGAGATTCCAATGTATAGTTTTTGGTTTAGACAACGTTGAAGGATACAGTGTTCCAAAATATTGTGCACCTAATCTTTGTCTCCTTGAAACCTGATCTGCAACAAAAAACTTTCGACCAGTAAAATTGGTGGAAAGTGAAGACGAGAGGGAGACAGCTAGAATAGCAGCTCAACTCCTAGAGGAAGACACGAGTCTCCTACAGACTGACCCGAATGCTATAATCATTCCGGTCAACATAAGAAAAACTATAACTATTAAACTTATAGAAAACAGACTGACATCACGAGGTGGTACAGTCATATTCGTGGTAGAGGCTCACAAATATAGGCAGACAGAGGTATTCTATTCATGGATAAACTTTCCAGCAGCAAACGCTGTAACACATGAATTCCACTATTACAAAATAAAGGAACGTCCGGATGAATACACTCCTTTCGAGGACATTGAAATCCCACTAAATTACCAAGAGCACCTGCTCTGGTTTAAAGGCGCCCTAAAACATAATAATCATATAACAAGGCTAGGTCCACTAGGTAGAGCAGGAGCAACGGGTCCGGTCCTATGCAACTATGCAACACACCCAGACTACAAAACGATGTCAAGGAACAACTCCTAGTCAAACTAAAAGAATTAACAAAGGCATATAGAGAATTAGTTCACTTGGCTAGGGAAGCAGCATCTGTGGCGATCCGCCAGAAACTGAAGGAAACAGATATAGCAGACCAACCAATTGAACTTGCCAGAATCATAGAAAAATCCTATGAAGAACTAGGTAGAGATAGTTTGGGTGGTAAACCGGTAAAACCCCAACTAACTGAAAATCCAGAAAAGATATTTATTAAAAATAACCTAAACACTCCAAAAAGGAGCTGGGATGGAAATAAACAATCCAATCCCAAAGGAAAAAGATTCCAGTACAGAGGAAGGTCTCCTCAGCGTAGAGAGAGCTCTCCAAGCCGAGAAGACAAGTCTCCCCAAAGGGAGCCCTCTGAAAAAAGATACAACCTTAGAGATAGGGATAAAATAAGAAAACCTGACAGATATCAAGATGTTGATACACGTCCCTCTCGATCCTTCTCACACAATCTTTCTCGATCTTCCTCACAGAAATCGGAAAGAAGAGGACGTTCAGAACAAAGAGAAGAGCATGTCAAGTCCAAAGACAAGGAACTTGCTCAAAATAAAAAATTACAATTTCCAACAAAGAAGGTAGCCAGTATTAAAATAATCAAACATGCCGAGGATACTGAGGACACAGCTGAAAAACAGAGAGTGGGCCCAGACAATGCTAGACAGCGCAGCAGAAGTGACAATAGCTCGCAAGATCCTGATGAATCATCTGGAGACAGTGGACACAAATGAGTATATTCAGGAGGAAAGTGCAGATACCAGAGTTAGCAAACCTCATAAAATATATGAAATAACATTACGTATAGAGGGGGATAAGACTAGGAAAGTAAGGGGTCTGTTTTGGGATAACCTTTCAAAAGGCTATGACATCCTATTACCTGAGAAAGACTGGCCACCAGAGTTTGTAAGGGAGTGCCCTCATGGCGAAGAAATGATTATGCCTGCCTTCTCAAATCATATTCCAATTCATAGAAAATACATATATGCAAGAAAATGGGCAGTCGCCCAAGCTCCTGCATTATATAAAAATCATGTGGGATGGGATGAGGACTCTCCTCCTCACAAAATCCAGTTAAAATGTCAACCAACTGCACAAAGGCAGTACCCAATTAAGCAAGAAGCTAAAAAACAAGTCAGGGGGATCTTAGATCAACTTGAATACCAAGGGGTGATCGAAACATGCACCTCTCAAATGAACAATCCTTTGTTTCCTGTCTCCAAACCAGACGACTCATATCGTCTAGTCTTGGACTACAGACACCTTAACTCATGTTGCAAGACATTTGCAGTACAAAACTCACATAGTGCAGCACTAATGAACAACATCGTTCGCAAAAATTCAAAACAACATTAGACATTTCTAATGGATTCTTTTGTCAAAATATTGCACCTGAAAGCAGGTACTTAACCGCTTTCTCAATAATGGGGTCACAGGAAAATTTTTGTCGACTCCCACAGGGATTCAAGAATAGCTCAGGATTATTCTCAGCAAGGGTAACCGAGTTACTACAAATATATGATGATGAGGCATTATCTTATGTTGATGACATCTATCTCACAGATGATGACCTGGATACTCACTTGAAAAGAGTGAACACCATAATACTTGGTTTTGCAGCAGAGGGTTACAAATTCAACTTTAAAAAGTCACGAATTGCCCATCTAACAGTCCTATTTTTAGGATATGAATTATCAAGTGAAGGCAAAAGCCTAGCAGACAACTTCTTAGAGAATTGCGCTGTACTCCAAGCACCAAAAACGCTGAAGAACTTGCAATCAATACTAGGTTTCCTGAATTTCGGAAGAACTTACATTCTAAATTACGCGGAGAGAGTTAAACCTCTCTATGAATTAATAAAACCTGATTTTAAACCAATTAATTGGACTCAGAAACACACAGAAATTTTGAGATCATTGCAAACAGACATGTTAGCTAAAAAGAAATTACAAACTCGCGATAACACACGCAACATTGTAATCCGAGTCATCCCAGGAAGATGCGGATTCACATACCTGACCTCTAATGAGGGAGAGATGGTACCAATAGCTTACAAATCACATTTGTACACACAAGCTGAAAGAGCTTTTGGTTATACAGAGAACATTGTAAATACGGTCAAATCTATTGTAGCAAAAGAAAGAGCCCAAGCACAAGGCAAAAGAATAACTGTTTTTACAGCTGAATCAGCTCTTGAGGCATTATTAACCCCAGTTAACCTAAAAACGGTGGCACTAGATCCGAAATGGATACAATGGGAAAATTCTCTTGCTGCAAAGGAAGTGACATACTATTTTGACCCGAATTTAAAAAAACTGAAAGACCTAGAATTTGAAGAAAAATATACTCTGCACTGTAAGGGGGGGCAGGATGCACACCGTTTATACCAATTTCTCAAACTTGTCTCTTTCATCAGAATGGTGCGTGCCGATTGAGTCTTGTGCCATGCCCTAATGACACTAAAGTTTTAAACATCACTGTAGGGGGGCTTCATCTCGCCCCAAACAATCGCACAGCTGAGTGTGCCAATTGCAAGATTATTTACTTGTTTATTCAATGTTAATCCAATTTATTCCATAGTCTTCCAACCTTGTCAAACTTATTCTCCAACTTTAATTACGGGTCCACACGCTGAGTGTATATGCAGTTTCTGAGTTTTTACTGTTCAAACCATGTCAATCCAGACTTTATGAATGAACAGGACTGAAGCATAAATTCAAATCAGGCAGCGTTTATTCAAAAAGTACCCAATGCATTTCGGGCTCAACGCCCTTCTTCGGGGGTCACTGTAAATAAATAACAAAATAGCCACAATCACAAATTGTATTCTCCACTACAGTGTCACATTTCTTAATGCAAACCTACTATTTATAAACATTGCACGATATCAAAAACATTTATGTCCATAAAAGCGCTTTACACAACAAATCGATATATTACGAAGAATCCTGTATGCCAGTCAGCCTAGCTAATATTCTCCTCCCTGAATTGTGTCTTAATCTTTATCACATTCCCATCCTTCAAAAAGGTGAAACCCACCCGTCGTCCTGTTCCTTGCGTGCGCATTTCTCACTACACCTTCCTTTTGTGCCTGCACCCTGACTCTAAATCACTCGTATTCGCCTTCAAAAGCCTTTCCTGTTACCCATCCATCTATAAATCACCCTTTATTGAATCGTGGGGCGTGTGTGAACCACGGTCACTCATCTCTCGCGTTTACTTCCGTTCTCGAGAACCATCATTATTTGACAATGTTACTTCACGCTATTCCCACCCCTCCACGTTCGGTAACTTTCCACCAAATTCTGCCCTTAAAGTGCGCCCTATTTAACGCGTACCTGCCATGTGTAGTTTAAAAACCGTCCGTCCTTGCTCTGTATCAGGTCACATCAATCTCCCTCCCATCAGCCCTCTCTTATTTAACCCCTGGTTTCACCTTTCCAATTAAGCTCCTGACGGTACCAATAGCTTACAAATCACATTTGTACACACAAGCTGAAAGAGCTTTTGGTTATACAGAGAACGTTGTAAATACGGTCAAATCTATTGTAGCAAAAGAAAGAGCCCAAGCACAAGGCAAAAGA
This sequence comes from Lissotriton helveticus, assembly GCF_964261635.1. Taxonomy (NCBI): domain Eukaryota; kingdom Metazoa; phylum Chordata; class Amphibia; order Caudata; family Salamandridae; genus Lissotriton; species Lissotriton helveticus. The sequence goes on along the minus strand of NW_027611651.1, from coordinate 2,896,901 downwards.
ATAACTGTTTTTTACAGCTGAATCAGCTCTTGAGGCATTATTAACCCCAGTTAACCTAAAAACGGTGGCACTAGATCCGAAATGGATACAATGGGAAAATTCTCTTGCTGCAAAGGAAGTGACATACTATTTTGACCCGAATTTAAAAAAACTGAAAGACCTAGAATTTGAAGAAAAATATACTCTGCACTGTAAGGGGGGGCAGGATGCACACCGTTTATACCAATTTCTCAAACTTGTCTCTTTCATCAGAATGGTGCGTGCCGATTGAGTCTTGTGCCATGCCCTAATGACACTAAAGTTTTAAACATCACTGTAGGGGGGCTTCATCTCGCCCCAAACAATCGCACAGCTGAGTGTGCCAATTGCAAGATTATTTACTTGTTTATTCAATGTTAATCCAATTTATTCCATAGTCTTCCAACCTTGTCAAACTTATTCTCCAACTTTAATTACGGGTCCACACGCTGAGTGTATATGCAGTTTCCGAGTTTTTACTGTTCAAACCATGTCAATCCAGACTTTATGAATGAACAGGACTGAAGCATAAATTCAAATCAGGCAGCGTTTATTCAAAAAGTACCCAATGCATTTCGGGCTCAACGCCCTTCTTCGGGGGTCACTGTAAATAAATAACAAAATAGCCACAATCACAAATTGTATTCTCCACTACAGTGTCACATTTCTTAATGCAAACCTACTATTTATAAACATTGCACGATATCAAAAACATTTATGTCCATAAAAGCGCTTTACACAACAAATCGATATATTACGAAGAATCCTGTATGCCAGTCAGCCTAGCTAATATTCTCCTCCCTGAATTGTGTCTTAATCTTTATCACATTCCCATCCTTCAAAAAGGTGAAACCCACCCGTCGTCCTGTTCCTTGCGTGCGCATTTCTCACTACACCTTCCTTTTGTGCCTGCACCCTGACTCTAAATCACTCGTATTCGCCTTCAAAAGCCTTTCCTGTTACCCATCCCTCTATAAATCACCCTTTATTGAATCGTGGGGCGTGTGTGAACCACGGTCACTCATCTCTCGCGTTTACTTCCGTTCTCGAGAACCATCATTATTTGACAATGTTACTTCACGCTATTCCCACCCCTCCACGTTTGGTAACTTTCCACCAAATTCTGCCCTTAAAGTGCGCCCTATTTAACGCGTACCTGCCATGTGTAGTTTAAAAACCGTCCGTCCTTGCTCCGTATCAGGTCACATCAATCTCCCTCCCATCAGCCCTCTCTTATTTAACCCCTGGTTTCACCTTTCCAATTAAGCTCCTGACGGTACCAATAGCTTACAAATCACATTTGTACACACAAGCTGAAAGAGCTTTTGGTTATACAGAGAACATTGTAAATACGGTCAAATCTATTGTAGCAAAAGAAAGAGCCCAAGCACAAGGCAAAAGAATAACTGTTTTTACAGCTGAATCAGCTCTTGAGGCATTATTAACCCCAGTTAACCTAAAAACGGTGGCACTAGATCCGAAATGGATACAATGGGAAAATTCTCTTGCTGCAAAGGAAGTGACATACTATTTTGACCCGAATTTAAAAAAACTGAAAGACCTAGAATATGAAGAAAAATATACTCTGCCATTCGAAATTCTGCCTCTCCAACAGTACTCTTGTGTAATCAATATGGACAGATTTGCACAACATTACGATGTAGATAATAAATCCTACAATGCTGCGTGCGCGATCGTTAAAGGTCGCTGGCTTGTGGTAAATTCAGACCAAAAGTAACAAAAACTGAATCACTGAGAAAATGTTCGGCTCATCGAGCTGAAATCAGATCTTTAAAGATGGCGCTTGAAAATGCCGATCGTGAATTCCGGACACTAATAGTGTGCGATTCACATTTCTGTGTCAAATCTTACAATAATGACTTGCAGAACTGGGTTCAAAACGATTACAAAGATGACACAGGTGCCACAATAAAGCATAAAACGCTTTGGGAACAAGCAGTTCTTTTGCAGAAAGAACTACGAAAGACTCACGTGATACATACACTGAGTCACCAACGTGATGGCGTTCACGTTGCAGGGAATTCATTGGCTAATACAGCCACAGCAGAAACAGCCCAACGGGCTTCCGTAGCCACAAAAAAGCATTCAGAAAAATACATAGACAGGGAAACCATGCTGGCGGTAAAAACGTCTTCAAAAGGCGACTGTGCAGCACTACCCGTGAACTATCCACTCAATTATACATACATAATTGATGCAAACTCCGTTCCTTTTGCTCGAATTCCTGGAGTGTGGGATAGGGTGATTCCAAACACGAACAGGAGAGTCTTCTTAATAGCGGACGCACACATGGGATTGGGTCTTAGGCACCAAGAGATCAAAGAATCTCTGAAAGAATTACAATCGGAATACTGGTGGCCGGGGATGAGCCTACAACATTACAAATTTGTAAAGAGCTGTCCAAACTGCAACAGATATCGCAGCAGTGAACCGACCTGAGTAATACCATGGCCATTCTTATAGTTAGCATAAGGCTATCTATACGTAAAATCCAGCGTCCCATTAAATTCCTTTTTAAGGCTAGATACACTTACAAATTTAGACACCAGCGCTCGGCTGACGCCAGGACTGTTATAAAAGATTTGCAAGTCTATATCGGCACATACGCAATTGGCATGCTACATTCTGACCAGGGTCCTGCTTTTAGCTCTCGAGCTTATAAGGAAGCCATGACCAGCATGGACATTGCGTTGCAGTACTCTTGTCCCTTCCATCCTGAGGGAAATGGGGTTGTGGAAAGAAAAAACCGGGACATAAAGCAATCTATAACGGCAAAGGTATTAGGTTCGGGTGATGGGTGGGTCCAACATTTAACAAGTGTCCAACATAGTCTTAACAATCTGTCAAGAAATTCTCTTAAAGGTTTCAGCCCGTACAAACTATTGTTCGGAAATAGAATGCATATTCAGGACTTAGATAGTCAGACTTCAGTGGTAAAAGAAAATAAATGCTTTGATATCAAAGATCGTTTGGATGTCTTACAGGATTTAAATGAAACAAGAAAAACCCTGAGCAACATAAAGTTAAAAGAGCAGCCAACAACCACTGAAGATTAACCACCTGTCCCAGCAAGGCCGGTCTGGATTCCAAAGATTGGGGATCTGGTCAGAGAGAAGATCGCGGTGAAGAAGGAATTTGGGCCTTCTTACAGAAAAGCAGTACCTGTCTTAGCCTATCAGCGGAACAAGATCAGTTGTATTACCGCCCCTTGCTGGTAAAAAGGAGAACCGAGTTGTATCCATCGACCTGGTAAAACCACAATCATGTGGCCAATATTAAGTAGTAGGCCCAGTGGACTCCCAAGAAATAGCAGAAAACCAAAATTTGCTACAATCCAAGAGGTTCAAACTGAGAGACTAATCACATTTGATAAACCTGAACTAAATAAGAAAGGACTATGAAACAATGCCATGGAACTTTTGCCTCTTGAAACCCAAATTGCAACAGTTTGTCGAGAAACACCAGTCTACAACGATGTAGCGTCAGAATATACTAATGAAATAAAATCTGAAAAAACAAAAGAAAATTCAGAAGCAATTCCAACAATTAACAGAACTGCATCTGGCTACTACATCAATTTCGGTAACTTTTCTGAAGATCCAAGCGAACCTGAAGAAATGCCAACATTAAAAACTTTCAAAGATAAAGTAATTGAACTCTCTCATCAACTCAAAAAAACCTATCTAATTTCTCCATGGATTGAATTCTGGATTGTGTTAAGTGTGGTTTTTCTCCTGCTTTGGTTCGTAATGGTACTTTGTTTGGGACAATTCATTGAAGGAAAATACAGTACAATGGACACAGCAAGTCAGAACATCAACTTGGTCCTAAAGCCACACAAGTCATCTCACATCGAGAAAAGAGAACTATCATCAGTGAATGTCACAGCCATTCCAATACCCGGTGGGGTAGCTTGGGACAAAACAGATTACGAAATCTATGGCCCGGTTGAACTCTTGAAATATCTACATCAGTTCAAGGTTTCATTAAGTGACTTTGTAAAACCAAGTACATTCTCTGATGATTGGGAGTTTGAAAGCATAAATAATATGACGTCAGACTTAGTATTGTCAGCAAAATTTACAGAACATGATTATTTACAGGGTTCTTCGAACTATGAACAGATTTACTGTTACAACCACTATGCACATCACTATTTGCATAAATCTGCTCAGCCTAGAGATGTTTTTAAATATAATCAATGGGAACATTGTGCAACTCCACCTAAAAGCAGTTCAAAAACAGTTTATGAGAAATTTCCATACTTCTCAGGGTTTAACACAAGTGATGCATAAACCTTTTATTTTAAAGTGTTAAATAAGACAGGGATGAAAACAATGTTGACAAATACTAAATTAATTTATTCTGAAACATTTTATGAAAAAATGATCACATTTGGTTTTGATTTCTGGAAAGAAAATATTGAAACGAAAACCATCTGGGGTACAAAAGAATGGCAGGTCCAGGGTTTGGAAGCATTATTTAGAACCTGCATGATCCCAGAACAACTAATATTCCTGAATGACACCATTCAGCAGACCACTTGTCTTGGCCTAGCTAAGATAAAAGACTGTAACACCACTACAGATGTTGAGATAGACGTATCCCATATTTTAAAACAAAACAGAACACATCCTGATTGGAAAAAGTGGTTGATCTGGCCAACACACACAAATAACTGTCAAGATGGATTCCTGAACAAAATCCAGGGGTTCAAAATGACCAGACCAGACCCTAGATACTCCCAGAGACAACATCCAGGGATAGTTACAACATACAGTGTAGGAAAATTATGCCTTGAATGGCTACAGACACCCACACTGGCAGAAATTAAGCAACACTTGACTTTACTTAAAGACGGTGCTGACTTGCGTGATTTCATAATGGGACCACGCAAACAGCGTCAAAAACGTTTCATAGCGGCCGGTATATATGCTACGTACAACGAAGCTTGGAAAGTAATGCAAATTGAGACAGCAGAGAAAATACGAGAAATTGATTGTATTAATTTGGAGAAATCACTTTCTGTTGTGGACAATGGGTTAATGGCTCTGTCCTCCAGAATATATTCACTTGACAGTATTGTATCATCTGCAATCGATATAATAGATCAGGACTTATTAATGTTACAACATGGTCAGTCCCAATTATGTTCTATTGTACAGCTTGGCTGGACGTTGCAAAATCTGCGTTCAGGTTACGTGCCATGGCGTTTGATAAGCACAACGTCATTATTCTCTATCTTTAACCTTACTGATAAACAAATCCGCTTGGCACGAAAAGGAGCAGACTATACGATTATGAGCATTGAAAAACTTGAGAGATTACCATTGACAATGTCAGAGAGACCTGCCATTGAATGGATAGTACACGGGATAATTACAATTCCGATAACAACTTTCCAATTTAAACACTGCCAAGAATATATACCAGCAGGCCAGTATGAAAGGTTGAGTAAAGGGTACATTAAGTCATCATGGAAATTGCCTTACACACATACATGTTATAGTGAAAGAAAACAGAATGTATTTCTTAGTGGTAACAATTGTAAACAATCACTAAGCGGTATACTTCTGTTCAAAGGTATTAATCTGCAGGGGGCCTGTGAGGGGAATTCAAATAACCTTTCATGTCACCAGCATGGCACACCTGCGACACAGATAGAGCCATTCTTTAGACGGCTTTCTAACGGGAGTTATATTCTAATAGTGGACCACAGCTGTTGTGGAATGGTGCCAGGAAAAGCCTATCTCGTAAGTGTTAGTTTGCATGGTCACTTGCTGTATGCAAGTATTGTATCCAAACAGCACTCCAGACACAGAGGCTGGGATTTGGCCTTCTTTGAATATCTCTTCTATACGAATTGATACTTTAAGCAGAATGAAGTCTGTTCTTTTACAGACAACAGTGCCTTTAACGTCATCTAAGGAAACGTATGATCTGCTAGTTGCAAGAACAGCGGCAGAAATACATACCCTTTTATCAACAAATTGCCCCGTGCATTTCGTAGGAATGCTAAACGAAATCCTAAATATGTCTGATACCAGTGGTATCCCACATATATTTAAGACAATTTTTTTGGGACTGCTAACACCCTTCGAAGCAGTTCTGGGCATTTTTCCCAATTTTGTCCATTCTGTCTTTGGCGGCCTACCACTACTATTGGGACTCGTAGCAGGAATCTTATTTTTGGTCCTTCTGCTCCGATATGGCAAGCCAAGTCGCAGACAAGACTCACGCAACGATGGAAGAAACGATCCTAGCAATACGCTATCGGGACCGCATAACTAGAGTCCTTGGATTAGCACGGCTAAGAGATCTGAATATGACCTGGTTTCTTTCATTCAGACCTATATGGCAGAATTGCCTCATACCTGTGCTTCGATGTATGCTATGCGGAGAAGAATGCGTTTGGACGTCTGTTTTACACTTCCATCAGCAGTACCATTGGATACAGATACTTTGCTAAGTCCAGTAACGGTTCATGCATCGTGTTGTCCCCAGCGGCTACCCATTCTGATGACGGCATTCGTTGAGACTTCACTACTACGATTAGGTGGCAGTGAAGTACGAGATGAGAGCAACATCACCCAGGTACGACCTTCTGTGAGCATTGCTGATCCTGACATCGATGATAGCAATCATCTTCACGACTGCACTGTTGCAGCATTTTCAAACTTGGTCAAACTCTCACCTGAATATGTAGACCATTTTTTTGCGAGTCTCTCTGAAATGATGTTCTCCCCTGAACAGTAATAATAAACTTTAAGCAACGAGCACACAGCGTTCCCATGAACTCTGAATTCCGCCTTCGGCTTTTATATACAAAAGCTACTGAAAACATTTGGCACTATTTTCTCCCCTGAAAGCGAATTTATTTTTTTTCAACTTCCAAAATATTTACCTTTTTCTGGCACATGTACTCTGCTTAAAGTAGAACTATTCTTAAAGAACAGAGCTTCTATTTTTAGGAACTCTAGAGACAATATATTACTTCAGCCTCTAGCACATTTACAGCAACTGTATTTATATGTGATGAAATGGTCTTGACCTTCTTTTCTGTATTAAGAGCCATTTCATGTGTAATTTTCGCAAATCGTTCAGATTGATATATATAAGCAATTTTTTCTGAATGATCACACTGCTTGAAAGCGTACAGTACCTATTATCATTTTCGTGTATTTCGTATGCACCATTTCGATTGCATAAAATGTGTTTTGGGGTGGGTTGGAATACACATGCACCTTTATATGTTTACTATTGCTTAGTTTTAGTAATGATGGACATTAGATCGTGGAGTGGGTATTGTGTTTTTATCTAGGAACCTATATCGATATTTCTATTTTATGCCTTTGTACGGTTATAATCAATAATATCTCTATAATGGCATAAGGAATCATATCTATATCTAGTTGTAGCCCGTGCAGTCACATTAAGCAAGGCTTCTTCCCCGAGCTCCTAGAAAGCACAACGAGTTCTATAAACAAACCAAACCTCCAGCAACCTGGGAAATCCCCACTTGCTTTTGTTTTGATTTAATCCTAGAACTCCTGTGAAGCACTGTAAGAACGGCCAGTTCTTAGTGACATCTTTTATGACGTCTTATGTCCAACCTTACGTCAAACCCGGCACCTTTCAGGTATAAATATACCAACTTTGCCTTAAGCAAACACACGGTGGTGGTTTTGGAGCGGAGCAGCCAACTACTTCCCTGAGAGCCCAGCTGATGCGAGAGCCCACGGACGCTGCCCCTCCTCTTTGACGCGCTGAGAAAGACGCTGTCTTTTCTCCTGCCGAGAAAAATCCAGCTCTGGCGTTTCCAGCCTACCCTTGTGGGTGACTGGGATATCGAGTCCTGAGAGAGAGATACCAGACCTCCTACATTCTATTCCCAAGGTACAGTTCTGACTAAACCCTTAGAGAGAATTCTTGTATCAGATTCTTGGCAAAACCTACTTAAACTTAAACTTACTTACTTACTCATTCCCACGTATTAGGCTTAGGTCAGGAACACTGGGGTAGGCGTATTTTAGAAGCACCAGTTGAGCACGTTAGCCAATGTATTTATGTATGTATATATTATATCCATTTTAAATTGTCTTACGGCTAAGAAACCATATCAATGCTTTTACAGTATTATTTTATAATACTCCTTTTACCGTACGTACTCTACTTTATATTAAGTATTGCAATTGTGGCAATTCATTTCTCTTGCATGAGAACGAAGACTGCTCAATAAATAATACCTTTTATTGAAAACGCCCGTCTCTCTCTTCTCTGCCCTCTGGTGAAACTAAGAACGCACAATTGACTGAGTGAAATAGCTGTCTATTGTTTTCACACGACTCTAGAGATTTACTCTTATTCTGAGGGAGCAAAGTTGTCATGTTTATGCGGTTGTCGGAAGCTGAATCCCTTCTTGTCTGAGCCAGGGAAGCTGATCCCTTCAAATTCATTCAAGAAAGTTTCCAGCGACCTCTGAGCTAGCTGGCGCAAACCTAAATTAAGTCTAACATAGCCAGTAGAGACCTAGAAGACCTCAGTCCTACGTCTACACTGCTGTTTATGTTATTCTAATGCGCAGAGCCTATAGGGAAAATAGGAACTACACTACAATAGAGCCACCTACAAAAAAAGCTATCCACACAGAGCCACACACACAGAGCCACACACACAGCACCACACACACACAGCACCATACACACACAGCACCACACACACACAGCGCCATACACACAGCACCACACACACACAGCGCCACACACACAGCCACACACACACAGCCACATACACACACACACACAAACAGAGCCACACACACACAACCAGAGCCACACACACACAAACAGAGCCACACACACACAAACAGAGCCACACGCACACAAACAGAGCCCCCACACACACCCAGAGCCACACACTTACCCAGAGCCACATACACACCCAGAGCCACATACACACCCAGAGCCACATGCACACCCAGAGCCACATACACACCCAGAGCCACATACACACCCAGAGCCACATACACACAGAGCCACATACACACAGAGCCACACACACACACACAGGAGAGCAAGCACAGCGAGGGGGCAGGAGAGCAAGCACAGCCAGGGGGCAGGAGAGCAAGCACAGTGAGAGGGCAGGAGAACAAGCACAGCGAAGGGGCAGGAGAACCAGGGGGCTAATGTTTCTTGCGACATTCAACAGAACGATCTGTTATTTAAGCAGTTGTCCTTTTACTCTGTTTCTGACAACAATTTGGGTGCCTTTGTCGAGGCCAGCTCCCACCTCAGCAAATAACACACCTGCCAAAATTGTAACAGCCGAGGAACATGCATCCAAGTTTCAGCGAGGGGTGTGTGCACAGAGAAGGGCTATGCACTTGTGTTTGTGCCGCGAAGCAGGGGGGAGTGTGTCTAGGTTATCTCAGGGTGAATACAACCAGCAACGAATAGTCCTTTTCGCAAGCAACATAAGCATCAAAACGCGTCTGTGCAAAGCAGCTCACACAAAGCAAACAGGGGCCAGACTTTACACAGTCTTAATTGTGTACAGAATTGGTTTGTCCAATAGGCAAAGACCCCAACACACGTATTCTGCAAAAGGGCACACAAACAGCAGGATTCTACAGAAAAATATCAACAAACACCTCTAGATGAGAAAAAACCCACTACCGGGCCACTTTTGAAGCGCTTTGAAGCTTGTGAAAGTGAGAGGCTGCCCTGCTTTCACAACAGCGTCTAAACGTGAAAAGTGCAGGACAGTGTCTCTATGAAGAACTAACTTCTCGGCCCTATGGTGCTCAGCAGTAACTTTCCTTGGGGAGCACAGCGCCAAGTTCACCCTTGGCAGGCAGGGAGACGTCCCTCAGCTTTGTGGAGTGACAAAGAGTGCGGACCAGTATAGGGAGTCCTCTCAAAATTAACAACGCTACCCTATTCTTAATTGGGCCAGGGGGCAGTGCGCAGAGGATAAGTGCGCCCTAAATCCATGCACTTGGCGACGACCACCCCGACCCCTACCCCGGATGCTCGCCAAGCAGGCTTCAAAATACAGTCATCAGGCTTCAGGGTAGGTTCCAGTAATGTTTTAAAAAATGCCACAGTTCCTATTTGCCAAATTAAGTTCTTTTAAGCAAGTTAAGTGCTTTTGGTAAAGTTCCTTTAAAGTACGGTGCTTTCTAGCGCTTCTGGGCGCTTCGTATCGCTTTTGTACGCTTCGTACAGCTTTCAGGGAAGAGCCCCACTATACCTCACGCTTCTCGCGTGAGGCGGCGTACGTCACGATCAATGTAAATGGAAGGTACGAGGCGTACCAGCAGCCGTAGTAAAAGCGCACTGTTCTCAGCGGACAGCTGAAATAAAACAAATGCAGCACAAATCATTTTTTATTAGACGTGGCGTTCTCCGGTGGCTAGACACATTTCAGCAGATGAAAGATAAGCTACTGTTAAGATTTGAAAGAAGCAGGTGTGGACGTCACTGCCTGGAACTTTGTGCACAGTTTAATATTCGTGTTTGACTTCCTGGTGTTCCTAAAATCGCACTGGTGATTTTCAGAAGGGCATATTTTAGACAAACCCCCCCCCCCCCATCCCCCATGTCTTTTCACCGCCTTGATTTTAACCCATCTGATTTATGATTTGTATGAAGAGCATAGGCCATTGAGTTAGTCCACCCCTGCTTACCCTAATTGTGTAATCAAGTAGTAACATGGGGGTAGTGAGGAGAAGATGATATGGCCCTTCATCTTTTCAAGGTCAGGGCGGATGTGTAATCTGTTCATCTTGCAGTTGAAACTCTTTGTGTGATGTAGCTTTTTTGTGCCCCTCGTTACTCCTGCAACTCCTAGGATGACTTTATTAGATGGCACGTGTGCCTCTTCCATTACTGTCATTTGGATGTAGGCGAGAGAGGACGGAAAAGAGGACCAATCTGCAGGGAGAGGGGGTGGGAAGGTTGGAGGGGGGTGGGGGTAACTAAAACGTTAATTTTAACAGTAGAATGAATGGAACAAGGGGCAGATTTACAAGCCCCTTGCGTCACTTTGGCGTCACTTTTAACGGGAAAAGTGACGCAAAAGTGGCACAAGAGGCTTGTAAATCTGCCCCCAAGTACGCATAACCCGGTTTACTGAACATACCTGCATCGGTTTCTGCAACAAAATATGCCACTAGCACCTGTTCCTAAGTGCTTCGAGGAGGGAGGAATGTGTCATGAAGCGCTGTATGATAAAAGAGGTGTTTCATGATTGTCCCTCGATTCCACTGGTCATCTCGGAGCAGTTGGCTTCTGTCATGTCTAGACACAGGTTTCCCCCGTCACCAAACTACCCTCCCCCCACTCGCCCCACCATGGCTCAGATTAATGGACCGCCCAGCTGTGATGTGAAGAGCTGTGACCCCCATCGCTCCCTTCAAGTCTGGCACTGAACCACAGATGGCCAGTGGTCGCGTGCACCAGCCACGAGCTCCGCAGAGCTGAAGAGTCCCACTTCCTGTCATCAGCTGGAAGCGAAAGTCATGGAAACGCTGCCTCAGGTGCAGGCAGCAGTCTCTATTGATGTTATTCACAGTTAACAAAACACAAAGGCTTATGGGAAACGGACTGACTGCGTAAGTGCAGCTTTGTGCACCGACAAACGGCCAGAGTTCGAATTTCTCTTCCAAAAGACGATCCTTTCATTGTCTTCAGAATGATGAAAGACACGGTCAGCCATGTCAAGATTCGATCAGTCATCTAAAATGTGTACACCGACCGCGTTGTCCTGCTGAGGTTTCTTAGCAGTTTGCTGAAGAGTAACCAGAGGAAAGTACCACTCTGGCTAGGGTTGAACGTACAGAACCTCTTCAGGTCCCTCAACCTAAAAACGGCACAAACAAAAATGGCGGCCGCAAACATCTGAAAATTTTCGGATTCGGGGGCGTGTTTTTGGCGTTTTGAGTGACGAATGACGTCACAGTCCAAAGAACGCAAAAAAACACGCCCCCGAATCCGAAAGAGACAGAGCTTTATTGGAGTGACTCCCTTCTCCTCCAATGGCTTGAGGTTCCGTGACGATTGTAAGTGATGTTTTCGACTCGCACGAATATGGTCGAGTCTGGTATCTATGAACCGCAAATGACGAGTTTAGTAAGTGTGCGCAGTTTCGCTGTGCTAACTTAAACCGTTCGTTTGTTATGTGGGTTTTTCATCTGTATCCACGGGTTCCATTTTAGATACGGCATCCATTTTGTCTCTTGCCCTCAAGTAGCCAGCGAACGGACACTGTTCGCTTCGCGACCCTGGGACTCCCACGATATTTGCGGAAGACACATGTTCTTTGTAAGTGTCTTTATGATGAGGGGGATGATACTGTAAGGCAGATGGCCCCGCTCGAGGCTCATCTTGCCGTGCCGGTTTATTGTCTCAGCCGTGCATCTCATTAGGCACGTCCCTTTGATGCCTGTATCTCGTGTTTCCCGATACCTCCCCTTTTACACCCTTTTCGACTCTCCCACTGTTTCCATCTTCCTCTCCACCTGTTTTAGTTCCTATTTCGATCTGTTTTACTGCCGGTTGGAATTTGCTAATGTTGGGAAGATGGGTTTTTACAGTTGGGAACCACCAAATGTTTCCGCACTTATGTTCCGGACCTTATGTGCTTCAAAGTGACCAAAGCGACCCCTCGTGTGGATAATTATGGGAACCGGTTGTAAACCTTTGTGTATCATGTTATCCTATGGGTAAAAACTGTATAAAAGGAGCGATCCACAGAACCAATTTGAAGCAGTCTCCCCAAGTTGCACGTGTTGTACTTGTCGTGACATCTGTGTTCCCTGCAGTAATAAACCTTGAATCTTTGACGCCGAAGGAAGTGTCCCGTGTCTCTGTAGTTTGTGCGCCGAAACAGGTATCCCATGAAGGTTATAGGTGTTGTTCCCTGGCACCGCTGGTACTGTTAAAAGTCCAGTCCTTCAGTTGGCGCCCAACGTGGGGCGACTTCAGCGGTACCGGTCCAAAGCCTGATGATCGTGAGGAACTTCGTGTGAAATCTCCGAGGGAAGGTGCACCCCGCTTCATCGATCCTGTTGTCGAAATAAGTGGCCCGAAGTTTTTCCCTGCGAAGATTCCCGCCTCCTGACGGCTGCGACGGACCGATGCCCTGACTGTCGACCTGTCTTCGACGCCCGGCGTAGACCTTATGTACAAGCGAGACGATAGACGGGCCTCCCTGGTGACGCCATTGAAGTTCTGAGTTAAGTATTTGTGGGTCGCTCCCAGTCCTTAGTGATCGTACTAGCTTTTTGAAAGCTTTGGTGTTAACCTTTAAGGTTTTTGTTGTAATAGCTCTCCGAGCTTTGTAATAGCCTCCTCAGGCTTTGTGGTTAGCTCTCCGAGCTTTGTATAGCCTTACGGCTTTGTTGTATTGCATGGTTCCATTGCATTTGTGGTTCTTAGTATTGGTCCTTAGTATTATTTGACAGTTGCAATTGCCAAAAACCGAGGGTTTTGACTTACACGAGGTTTTAATCACTTCGGTAATCCTTGAAGTTTGATACTAGGTTAGTGTGCACGATGCCTAGCCATAGTGATTTGTTTCGTATTTTCAAATGTTGCGCAAGGGATTCCCGGTTGGAGGACTCATGTCCGATACCTCCAGTTGGAACTCCGATTCATGATCTTTATAGTCGACATGGTGTGGGTCCTATAATCTATAATGATTACTGGATCCGCTATACAAAGAAAGACGGTGACCTTAGATGGCCGCCACATGGTACTTTTGAACTTTCGATTTTAGATAATCTTGAGGCAAAATTATTTTTAAAGAAAGCTAGGCCAGCTATGTTTGATTCCTTTCGGATATGGCGTAAAGAGGCCAAACAGAAAGAAATCAAACAAATGAAAAAGGATAAAAAGCAAGAGTTTATTCCGATAATGCAAGCTATAAAAGAATGTAGACAAGACAAAGAAGAAAAAGATATGGAGATCGCTACTAGACTGCATCTCATGAAAATAGATAAATGTTACCCAGTTTTACCGAATAATCTAGAAAAGAAAGAAGAGGATTTAAAGGAGGATTCCTTGCTATCATACTTGATGAAATCACCACCTCCTTATGTACAGGGTGCTACTGCTCCTGTAGCTCCTCCTATAGCTCCTCCTGTTGTTCCTCTTGTTGCTCCAGCGGCTGCGGGCCAGCCCGCTATTAACCCTACGTTTGTTCCTCCATCTGTTATCGTTTCTACTGCTCCTGTACCTGTACCTTCTCAGACTGTTGTTTCTGCTACTCCGACTATCTTGTCCGTTCCTACTATGCCTTCTTTTACCTCTAGTGTTGTTGCTCCTGTTTTTCTTTCTCCTTCTGTTCGTAAGCGTGTTCCTAACTCTGTTGCTACCCTTTATTCACCTCTTCCTGGTCCGTTATTTTCGTCGGATTTATCTGATACTCCTCAGAGACGGAGTCAGATCCCTAGTGGTAGGGAGAAAGAGACGTTAGTAACAATGGCACGTAGATGGATAAGACATCCTGCTAATTACACTTCACGTATAGTTTTTGAGACGTTTTCTCAGTTTAATGAGCCTACGCAGAGATTCGTATTTGAGGAGATGTGTAACTTTTTGAGAGAAGAATGGTACAATGATGAAGTAGAGAATGTACCGTCCGACATAATTGAACTCCAGAGTTACTTTTCGACCGGTATGATTATAGGAGACGATGTACGACGTGCTGTGGAACGCTTATTAGCATTCAGACCCACAACACATTCTCGGATGTCATTAGATGATACCACTGAGAACTGGAAAGCGGCTCCTGGTCAGTATCCTATGAGAGAGGTTCCGCCGCTATGGGTACCTGGTGACCCCGCTGCAAACCCTCCGGTTTTACCACATTTTCGAAGGGTGTGGATACATCTTCCATGGAAACGATCGGAAGTTTTACAAGTAAAGCAATCCTTGCCTGATCCGCGTAAAAATCCGGCTGGTTATTATAAGGAGTTATCACAACTGGTGGAAGCTTCTATTATGAACCTTGCCGACATCGACATGTTGTTTGGCAATGTTGTACCACAACCAGTTTGGGCCAAAATTCGTCAAGCCAACCACGCGGTTGAATTAGGGGGTGATTGGGCTGCACTGCTAGCAGCTGATTCATTACAAGTTGGTGGGGCTAAGCCTGATCAGTTAATCTTAGACTTGCCGCAGAAAATCATTACGCTCATGAAAACTCTCATGCCCGCGATGAAGGTGAATTGGGATAAGTTATCAGCTTGTAAGCAAAAGAAAGACGAGAGTGTCTCAGATTTCTTTACAAGGTTTGAAGAAGCGTTTGTCGACCACAGCGGCCAGGACATGGGCGCTGAGGGAGGCCAACGGTTATTCGTTGATAAATTTGTGTCGAATTTGCTGCCTGAGCTATGCAACAAATTGAAGAATTCAGAGAGTGCGTGGGCGGTTTCAACCCCTGCGCAAATATTAGCAACGGCTCAGTATTATGAGAATAGGGAAAAGGAAGAAAGTGATCGTGTAGAAAAGAAAACGAAAGAACTCAAAACGAAGGTTTTGTTGCAGCAAGCATATCCTCCACGATCGAATCAAAGTGATTCCCAACAGCAGTATCGACCCCGACCACAGATTGATAGGATGCAGCAGCGTTCTGACAACTTTGATTATAGATCCTCACTAGGGTATAATCAGTGTGCATATTGTAGGAAAGAAGGACACCTAAAATATGAGTGTCTTGCTTTAAGAGACCGTTTAAATGGTGCGTCAGCACGAGGAAATCGTGGCGGTGGTCCGCAACAAGCACCACGTGGTAGAGGTCGTGGTTCATCACACAATCAGAATGATCGTTATCAAAATCAATCAGATGCAAATAATTGCTTTGACCAGCGAAATGTGGGATCAGTCCGGTCTGCACAGTATAATGTGGATGATTATTATGTAGAGCATGACACTGTTGCAAACGACCATTACTAGGACAGCCTACGACAAAGAGAGGGAGTAGTGTCAGTTCCGGTCGACCAGAGTGGGCCTTACGTAGCAGTGGCTACATCGGGTATTGTTGAGCCTTTTCTGTTAGACACGGGTGCGACAAAAAGTTCCATCATGCATTCGAAACTCCCTGGCGCACCTTTGTCTGGCTTAACAAACGTTTCCGTTGGATTCTCTGGCGCCCCCGTTACAAATCCAGTTTCGCGCCCTTTGCACCTCACACTTGGGCCTCGTGAGCTAGAAGCTCCGTTGATTTTAACTACGGGTTGTGGTGAAAATCTTTTGGGCCTGGATTTGCTTAAACGGTTGTATGCTACTTTGTATTGTTCTCCTGCGGGTGTGAAGCTTACGTTGGGAGAGAGAGTTGTCTCTCCCATGTACTTGTCCCTCGATAAGCTTCCACCGGAATTGAGTTCTCTTCCTGCGTCTTTGTGGGCAACAGGTCCCAATGATGTGGGCCTACTTGATATCTCACCTTATGTTGTTCAGTTGAAACCCAATGTGCGATTGCCACGTATCCCCCAATATCGTATCTCCCTTGATGGTGAACGAGCATTATTAGCAATCATCTATGATTTGATCGAGAAAGATGTTATTGAGGAAACACGGGGAAACGTGTGCAACAGCCCTGTGCTGCCTATTCTAAAACGTACTGATCCTTCAAAGCCTCCTGTTTATCGTTTTGTTATTGATTTACGGGAGGTAAATAAAATTGTGATTCCTCAGTTCCCCGTTGTGCCTGACATCACAGCGCTATTGACTCTGATTCCAGCTTCTGCATCGTGGTTTTCGGTGATTGATTTGAAGAATGCGTTTTTCAGCATCCCGATTGCGGAAGAGAGCAGAGACCTTTTCGGTTTTTCTCTTTCTGGACGCAGCTTCC
Source organism: Lissotriton helveticus (assembly GCF_964261635.1). NCBI lineage: Eukaryota > Metazoa > Chordata > Amphibia > Caudata > Salamandridae > Lissotriton > Lissotriton helveticus. Next base: position 2,880,005 of record NW_027611651.1, on the reverse strand, counting down.
GGTTCAAACGCGCTCCTCAGGGCTACTGTGAAAGTCCATCGATCTACAGTCAAGCCTTGAAGGGTCAACTGGATGCGTTTAGGTTGCCGGTTGGTGCGGCCTTAATCCAATACGTTGATGACCTATTGGTGGCTGCAGATACTCAGGACATTTGTAAAGTTGCTACGGTATCACTGTTGCAACATCTCTACGAGTTAAATCACAAGGTGTCTCCTTCTAAACTCCAATATTGTTGTCAAGAAGTAACCTACCTAGGTCACTTATTGTCAAAGGAGGGAAGGCGGTTGACCCCAGAGAGAATTGCAGCAATTGCACGAATGGCTGTGCCAACTACCCAAAGAGATGTGCGTGCCTTTTTAGGTATTACATCGTACTGCAGGCAATGGATTCCTAATTTTTCATTGTTAGCGAAACCATTAGTGGCTCTTACGTGCAAGGATGTTTCAACTCCTTTACCATGGACGGAAGAATGTCAGAAAAGTTTTTCTGAATTACGTGATGCGTTGTGTTCGGCTCCTGTGTTGGGTACTCCTGACTATAGCAAGCCGTTTACATTATACGTTCACGAGAGAGAAGGTTGTGCGTTGAGTGTCTTAACGCAACCTTTTGGTGGTAAGCAACGTCCATGTGCATATTTTTCCTCGACCTTGGATCCGGTAGCTAAAGCATTGCCGAGTTGTTTGAGAGCAACAGCGGCAGCCGCGGTCTCTATCCGACAATCAGCAGGATTGGTCATGGATAATATGCTTACGGTGATGGTTCCGCATGCAGTCGATACTCTTTTAAATCGTACGAAAACTCAGCACTTGACGAGTGCGAGGTTGTCTGGGTACGAGTTGACGCTGTTGGCAAGTCACATTCAAATAAAACGTTGTAATGTTCTGAACCCGGCGACTTTATTACCAATGAGCTCAGAGTCAGATGAAATAACAGAACACGACTGTTATTTGAGGACGGAAGAGGAAACAAAAGGTCGAGTAGACCTTAAAAATACTCCACTGACAGATCCCGATGGTACTTTGTACGTGGATGGTTCATGTTTTAAGTTGCCGAATGGTGATGTGACTACTGCTTATGCTGTTGTAACGTTGAATACTGTTGTTGAGACGGCACGACTGAATCAGAATTCTGCCCAAGCTGCAGAGCTGATCGCTCTTACTAGAGCATGTGTGTTAGCGAAAGGGAAACGTGTGAATGTGTTTACCGACAGCCAATACGCGTTTGGTGTTGCGCATAGTTTTGGACGGTTATGGAGAGAGAGAGGTTTTCTAACATCGCATGGTACGAAGATTCAGCATGGCCAACTTGTGAATGATCTTTTGGATGCACTTACGTTGCCTAAGCAAGTGGCGATTGTTAAATGTAGTGCGCATCGTAAGGTGACGGATGATGTTGGTCGTGGTAATGCGTTTGCGGATGAGACTGCTAAGGAGACTGCCCGGAACCTTAGCACTCGAATGTATGTGATGAGTTCGGCTAGGTGGCCTACAGAATCAAGTGTGTGTGAAAACACTATCGAGAGTGTGAAAGCAATTCAAAATGAGGCCACCGAGACTGAAAAGACGAAGTGGAAAGAAAGTACGGGAAAGTTGGATGCGAGTGGTTGTTGGATTGACTTATCGGAACAGAAAAGATGGATGTTGCCTGATGCGTATGTGCTGGCTGTTGTGACTATGGCACATGGGTTAGCACATATTAGCGTGAAAGGTATCTGTAAATTGCTGTTTCCTGTGTGGAAGAATGATGGTATTACGAAATGTGCTGAACGCTTGGTTAAGAATTGTATGGTGTGTTTGATGCACAATCCTGGTAAGGGCACTCCCACTCCACCTGGCCATTTTGCCCCTCCTGCGTACCCTTTCGAAGTTATCCAGTTAGACTTCATCCATATGGAGCGATGCAATAACTTGAAATACGTTTTAGTTGTTGTTTGCGCATTCTCCCGATGGATTGAGGCCTACCCCCTTAAGGATAATACGGCTTTATCCACGGCAAAAATTTTACTTAAAGAGTATTTTTCCCGTTATGGAATGCCTAGAATTGTGTGGTCAGACAACGGAAGTGAGTTTGTTGGGAGCGTGATGAAGAGTGTGTGTCGTGGATTAGGGATAACCCAGAAATTTCATAGCGCCAACCATCCTCAGTCAGCTGGTTTGGTTGAAGGCTACAATGGCACCCTTAAACTGAAGTTAGCAAAGATTCAGGCTACAACAGGTCTTTCGTGGCCTGACGCTTTACCCTTAGCATTACTATCAACAAGGGCAACTGTACACTCCCGAGTAGGGCTCAGTCCCTATGAAATAGTGTTCGGTCGTCCTGCAAATGTTTGGGGGGTCCCTAGACCAGGTGTCTTTTGTGATCTTGAATATCCAATGTTGATTGATTATCTTCATGACTTGACTGCTAAACTGAGGTTAATTCACCAACAGGTTCACGAAGCATTGCCAACGCAGACGGAGGGTCCAGGCCACCAACTCCAGCCCGGAGATTGGGTGGTGACGCGCAACTTTTCGCGCAAGAACAATTTGGATCCCAGGTTCACTGGACCCTATCAAGTCCTCCTTGCCACGAGAACTGCAGTTCGTCTGGAGGGGCGCAAAAACTGGGTGCATGCCACCCATACTAAGAAAGTCCCCATTCCGTTGCCAGCAGACTCGTGGGTGAGGAAAGGCATTGCATCAACTGAAACCGAAGGATTGCCGGCGTTTGTACCTTTTAGTGACGCACAACCTGTCGGAGAATCCTCAGTGCAGCAAAAAGGCATTGTTGAACATTTGTCATCAGAAAACTCGAGACCAGAACATTCAGCTGATCAACAGGGCGTTGTCCCTCCGACGGATCTTTTGTTTAATGAACAGACACGTCCTGGGAAAACTCGATATTTCCTGCGATCAAACACCAGAGACTAATAAAAACCCAGTTTTTGTCCCTTGATAAGTGCATTATCCCGTTTTCCCTGATCACTGTAAAAACACTCACGTTATTGTGATTATTTTGTATATATTCATTGAGCTCCGTTCCTTACACTTTTTGTTTCCACAGCTGAGAGACATTGTTTTTGTATATATATATATATATTTGTGAAATAAAGGCCGTAGGGCCGCGCGTGTACTTCCTTCTGGTTAGTAGGTTTTGACGTTAGGTTAAAGACCGTCAGTTCCTGGGAACTCCTAGAGATTGACTATTGCTACACAGAACGAAGTGCGTCAAGAAACGTTGCGGACGGTCATAGGGAATGGCATTTTCGAAGCTGATGGATTTGGAAAGAGCTCAAGCAAGAAGATTCAAGCTGCAGCAACTCAGTCGTACCAAATGTTTCATATTTCAAATATTCGTATTGTTTATGACTATTTCTGCATTTTTGGTGGGTGTAGTGTATTACACAATGTTTCACTTCTTGTCTTCTATCATACCTACTCCTACCCCTGACCTTAACTTCATCTCCACTGTTTCTCCTCATTCTTTTCACATCCTACCTGAACACGAGCAGGCTAGACGTGCAGAATTCCGCAATAATTCCGTTATTCAGCTCCTTCATCAGCATCAGTTAGTGGTTAACACTACTAATTGTTGGGTGTGTGGTTTGATGCCGCATACTACTGATAGGGGAATTCCATATCTGGTATTACCGTATAGTTCCCAAGGGTCTGCTCGAGCATTTCAAACAATGTTTCGAAGCGCACTGGGTTTCCACCCCATTCGAGAACCACGTTCCCCCTACTCTGGTCCTACTTCGTACCAAAAATCTTTGTCGATAGCAATAGAGGATTTAGATAGCGATATCTATGATCCTTCGCTTATCCCTGAAGAAGAAGTACAAGCCTATAGGGTCCTAAGTAGAGGCGAATATAGTGTGTTCACTAATGAAAAACAGCTTAAAAGCTCGCCTCCGATATGGGTCGTACCCCACATTGGTAATTTTTGTCTAATAGGTCGTGGCCGTAGATCGAAAGCCCGACTTGGAGAGAGTGCTTGCACTGAAAATTACATTCTGCCAATGGTCTCTTCCCCTGTGTTTCTGGCTGCCAAGGGTACTTACTTTATCTGTCATGATCGTGCATATGCATGGTTGCCCACTGACTTTATGGGCTCATGTTTTATCGCTAACTTGTTGCCTCCGACGTTCACTGTAGATGCAGACTATCACAAGACTAGAGTTGTGAGAGGCGTCATTAGCGCAGAGGATACTGCCGGTCAAGAGGCAGGAGACTTTTTCAAGGGTTTCCTTCCGTTTTGGGGACCTATGGTTAATAGTAGGAACCTGAGACAGTTGACTCGAGTGGTAGAATCGACAGCTAATATTACTGCCAGTGCCCTTGGTAATATCACCACTGAACTTCAGGCGGATAGACTTATGACGTTACAAAACCGTATGGTTTTAGATGTGATCTTGGCAGATCGAGGTGGGGTTTGTAAAGTGATCCATTCGGCCTGCTGTATTTTCATTCCTGATAACGCTCCGACTGTCTATCAAGCCATCTCGAAGTTGCATAAGATCTCCGAATCCATACACGTGGATATAGGGGATTGGACGTTACTTGGATGGTTTTGGGGCCTAATGTCGACTTGGGGTTGGAAAATTCTGATGATCATTGGAGTCGTTGTAGCGTTCCTGTTCACGTGTTGCCTTTGTGTGCAGTGTGGTTCTGCCTTATGTGGCCTCTGTGCTACAACGTGTATGAGACAGCCACCTGTTACCAAGGGGACTAGTTTGGACAGAGCTATGCTACAGCAACATCTTAAGGGTCTGATGAATATTGAATATGATTCTGACTAGTGCTTGCCTACATGAGGGCAAAAGGAGCGTCTGAGGTTCCGTGATGATTGTAAGTGATGTTTTCGACTCGCACGAATATGGTCGAGTCTGGTATCTATGAACCGCAAATGACGAGTTTAGTAAGTGTGTGCAGTTTCGCTGTGCTAACTTAAACCGTTCGTTTGTTATGTGGGTTTTTCATCTGTATCCACGGGTTCCATTTTAGATACGGCATCCATTTTGTCTCTTGCCCTCAAGTAGCCAGCGAACGGACACTGTTCGCTTCGCGACCCTGGGACTCCCACGATATTTGCGGAAGACACATGTTCTTTGTAAGTGTCTTTATGATGAGGGGGATGATACTGTAAGGCAGATGGCCCCGCTCGAGGCTCATCTTGCCGTGCCGGTTTATTGTCTCAGCCGTGCATCTCATTAGGCACTTCCCTTTGATGCCTGTATCTCGTGTTTCCCGATACCTCCCCTTTTACACCCTTTTCGACTCTCCCACTGTTTCCATCTTCCTCTCCACCTGTTTTAGTTCCTATTTCGATCTGTTTTACTGCCGGTTGGAATTTGCTAATGTTGGGAAGATGGGTTTTTACAGTTGGGAACCACCAAATGTTTCCGCACTTATGTTCCGGACCTTATGTGCTTCAAAGTGACCAAAGCGACCCCTCGTGTGGATAATTATGGGAACCGGTTGTAAACCTTTGTGTATCATGTTATCCTATGGGTAAAAACTGTATAAAAGGAGCGATCCACAGAACCAATTTGAAGCAGTCTCCCCAAGTTGCACGTGTTGTACTTGTCGTGACATCTGTGTTCCCTGCAGTAATAAACCTTGAATCTTTGACGCCGAAGGAAGTGTCCCGTGTCTCTGTAGTTTGTGCGCCGAAACAGGTATCCCATGAAGGTTATAGGTGTTGTTCCCTGGCACCGCTGGTACTGTTAAAAGTCCAGTCCTTCAGGCTGGCCTCCGTTTAGGAAGCCAGCCAATGGAGGAGAATGGAGGAGAGGGGCGGGTTTCAAGCCCCCTAACTCCAAACATAACTTCTCCGGGACTCCACCCTCACTGCTTCGCAGTGCAACAGTCCCTCGACCTAAAAACGCTGCTAGCGACAACTTACAGTGTATGTGAGCGGGTGCGCGCTTGAGCATGGCATTCCTCATGCTCATTAAGCGCATCGCTCGCCGCCCACTTGATCGCGATCACTTTCACTTTCGGGCCGCGTGTTTTAGTTTTTTTTCCTTTGGACGCCAAAGCAAATGAATTATTCCCTCATAATTTGGCAAAGCCAGGCAGAAAATACCAGTGTCAATTTGCTTGGCAAATATAGCTCTGCGTCCGTGTAGCACATCCCTGGATATTAACTGTACATAACTCACCAAGTAACAGTTGCACAACAATTTAGATGAGACATTCCAAGAGTGACAGGGATACAGGCTGGAATGGATTGCATGTCAGAATACCAAGCACAAAAATTTTGTGATGGAAAAATATCATTCTGACTGGGTCTAGAGTAAACTGAGGTGAGTGGTGTGCAACATAACGATGGTCGGGGATGACGTTAGTGCAAAAATATAGAGTATCAGACCGCCAAAATACTGGGAAGGCAAGTTGACATAGGGCAATATAGATTTACTATAGTTAAGCCCAGATTTACGTGCCACAAAGGTATGTAAATCGTCATGGTGGTTAATTTGTGAAAAAGTAAGTGCTTGGGCTCTCGTCAGAAGGCAGCTTCCACTAGACCATTGCTCCTATTAGCGAATACCAGATCTAACCGAAACTCTACAAGTGGGAAGTGGATGTGGCATAAGGGCCTGATCGGCTGAATTTGGCGCTGGGGACCCAGGTTCGAGTCTCCGCATAGGCTCAACATCCTGTGATTCTGGGAAATTTACTTAACCTCCCCGAGCCTACAAAAATGAAAAATAAATGTGTCCTTTGGGTGGAGATTGAGCTGTAGGTGCCTGTGTTGACAATTAAGTGCCGTTGCTGAGCATCGGAAAACCACTGCCTCATGCAGTGCTTTTGCCATGCAAGACCTAAAAACGGGTATCCCAAAAAATCTGTTTCTGCTGATGACTTCAAAAGAATGGCACACAGAAACCGTCTGACGTGGTTGCCATCGCATGAAGCCCCTGTAAAACGGAAAGGGAAGTCTGATCACTGTGTGCAGGATGTCATTAGTCAACAAAATAGCTTGCCGCTTTCAGCAGCCGCAGACTCCGACTGAGCCAGAAATTAAATAACCTTATTTGAAAACCATTTACGGCACAGAAGTCATTTTGCAACTAATGAACTCTGAAATGGCACTTGTTTAAAAGGTTATAAATTATCGACGTTACAGCGAGCCATGTTCAGCTCATGGGTGGTTTATTGCTAAATGTATGGCATTTTTTGCATTTTTCGCTCCGAGATACACAATTGGCAATTGAGCGCTACTCTAACTTATTAGCTACCAATTTGCCAAATTATCAGCTATTTTCAAATTTAAGAGTAGCGCATATTCTAGAATATGAATCGATATTCAGCGCAGGGCAATTAGAAGAGATGTGGTCAAGTGACAAATTTGCTGATGCAGGACCCCAGCAAGCAAGTCTGTTTGCAATCTTGCCTTTGCTCCGGACTTTGGTCAAATTACTTATTACCCCTGTTTTAAATTTAGAACTATGCATTGTGTTAATTTAAAAATGCGTAATGTAGAAATGTTGATAACAAAGGTTAAGTGGACTATATAGCATCTCTGAGTTACAGGGTTTCACCAGGTCCGTCTTTAGCATTGGTGGCGCCCGGTGCGATATTTATTTTTGGCGCCCCCACACCCAATGACCGCCTCCTCAAGATTCCCTCACTACCACCTGGCAAAAGTGCCCCTCCTCAGTCAAATAAATGATTGCAATACATAAGGACCCCCTAATGAGGCCAGCTCCCCCTCCACAGGTTAGCGCTCAGTTCGACCACACTGCCCTAAAGCCGGCCCTGGTTCTCACCCGTCTACTTTCTGTATATGAATCCACACGCCACACTGGTCTAACTGCACTACCTCGTGTTAGAGGCCTCTGAGACATAACAAGTGTGTTCGTATTACAATGGCGACCAACTGCTGAGTCATGCTGCGAGCTACGCACGGGCACTAGTGATGACTTTTAAGAACTAGTCCCATCTCCCCACCACCCGCCCGAAAGTACCGTACCTCAGATGTAGGCGCACTTGCTCTCGTCCAGCTGGCTGCATGATGACCCGCCCATGGTGCCTCCGGGACGGGGTGCTCGCGGGTGCCCGGGTCAGAGCGGTCAGTGGCCGGCGTTGGCTGTTCAGGGAGGGACTCCACGCGGATGCTGCTCCCAGCTCCTCTGTGCGAGCTCCCGTGCCCGTGTTCAGTAAAAATGAAAACTTCCTGCCAGAGGCCGTGATGTTGGGATGTGCAGCCGTGAGTGTGCACATCCTGAAATCGGAAGTTCAGGTGAGTCACGCCTGTCGTGGGGCGGGACTTCCCTCTTCTGAAGCCTGCACCCACGGAGTGGCTGGCACAGAGAAGCAGTACTAACGCGGGGCTACCATGCCTGAGGGAGAGCCACGCGGTGGTGGCAGAAGTCAGAAGTGGCGGCTGAGGCCGCCGATGCGGTGAGTGGGGTGGGGTGGGGGCAATGAGCGTGTGTGTGTATGTGTGCACGTGTGCGTGTGTGTATGTGTGCGTGTGTGTGTGTGTGCGCGTGTGTGCGTGCGTGTCTGTGTGTGTGTGCGTGTTTGTGTATGTGTTTAAGGAAGGGGGGCTGGCTGTGTGTGTGTGTGCGCGGTGTTAGTGCATGCTAGCCAAGCGAAAGCAAGGGCTGTGTGTGTATATGGAAGTGCGTCTGCGCAAGCGCGACTCTTTAGAAGCGCGCCCACAGACATCAATCGGCGCGTGCCCCAGTCTGTACCACTTGGCAGGCAAGACGACCACAATAGATCTCGCTGGCGACAGCGCTTTCGCGCTGCATCACCAGCGAGACCTAAAAACGGGTTCCTAAATGGTGGCTCTACTTCAGGACTGGAGATCCTGGCATGTTTTGCTTGACCCGTGTCCTTGCACTGCGCTCTTCTGTCAAGCTCTTAAACCACCTTAACCACTTTGCATATTCTTCCGAGGCCCCAGCTTTAGCATCCAGGTGAATTTACTGACCGTCATAGCACTTAAAAAAATATGAATTCAAAGCCTCTACGAACGAAATGTGCTCACTTTGCTGTTTTGCCACAAACGGGCTGTTGTATTTGTTTTTTATTTGATGGTTTTATTATTTGTGATGTGCACATTACACATGGGAAACTAATGGCGGCACTTCATTTGTTGCCATCTGGGTCTTTTCAGAGTATTTATGGCCTGATAGCAGGAATCACACCAGTGCTTTGTCTTCATTTTTGGAAAGTGTCCTGGATGCCTTCGTCAGACTAACACTTCAATTTCCACACTTCCCAAATCTAGCAAGAACAACTAAAGTAAATTTTTTTTAATGATATTGCTGCGTTCCCTCATGTCTTGGGGCCTATTGACTGCACACACGCAATTGGTGCCACCAGCTGCAACATCACACATCTCCCGAAGCCTTCGCTCACCATCCTGCTGGTTCGAGTCCAGTTCGTGTTTTGCAGTCAACCGGTGATCAGAGGTGTGGTGAGCAGAGTTGGGCGAGGAAGTGGCAGCGGCAGCAGCGGCTCCACAGTACCTCTATACCTTTACTCCTTAGTTCTGCGGTCGAGACAAGCGGCCTGCTCCTCCTTTCTGCCCTCTGCTCTGCGGCAAGCCAGCAGTGGAGGTGTGCGGCGGAGTCAAGTGCGGATCTCGGAGTCCTCGGCTCGGCAGCAGCAGAGCTGAGCGTGGGGTTGAGCGCGAAGTCGAGTGGAGTCGAACGGAGAGGGAAAGCGGGAGAAGTCACCCCTCTGCTCCTCGGCACCTCTGCTCCTCCATCGACAACGCCGTTAAATAGCCACCACTAATCCCACGGCTGTGGGGGGGAGGAGAGCCGGAGTGTTGTGCAAAGAAGGGACAGAAGGCAGAAAGCATCAGGCAGAAAGGTGAGAGACACAGGCTGTGAGGCGCTGAGGAAGATCTGCCCCTTCTGTCCTTACGCCTTTAGGAAATTGGGAAACTGGGGAAATTGGGGGAGACTGGTGGGAGACCCACGAAAGAGACCCACAAAAAAACACAAAAGACCCACAAAAAGACTGTGAGAAGGGGCGGAACCCAGAGATACAAACAAGGGAGACACCAACAGGGGCCAGGCCAAGGGGCTGGGGAGCACAGTCCCCCGGGACATCCGCCAGTCAACCCCGCCCTATCTCTCATCTCTCAGGAGGGAAAACCCTCAGCCAGGGAAACCAGCCATTTCAGATAAAATCAACTAAAATTGAATAACAGCTAACTGGACAACCCGGATAAACACCTATATCTACAAAGGAACAAAGAGTCACCACTAGCTGTCACTAACTTCAATAATTAAAAAATTACCACTAAAAACAGGAATACCAATAAATCAAACAAATCAAATAACCAAAGAACAACCAAGGAAAACTTGCGTCAAAGCACACTAGAACAAAAACCACGCAAGCTATTTAAAGCAACCAACCATTGGGAGGGGTGGAATTCAGCCATACAAAAAATTCACAAGCAGACAGAGGGCCTGCAACAAGTCATCGCAAAATCACAAAACGCATATCCAGTACAAGCAAGCAATGACAACTTTCCCGGTCGCGAATCAGAAGACCCAAAAGACCCATAAGAACAGTGCCAAAGCACGTTATGAGGTCAGGAAAAATCAGGAAAGTAATAGCTAGTGTCCCGACTAAACGGCGCAGGGCCAACAAGCGCAAACTTATAAACAATAGAGACAACTTGCTGACGGAACAAGAAGAGCCCCTACTACTAGACCCGACGCCAGAAAGGACTGAAATGACTGGTTTAACACCAGTAAAACAGAAAGAAAGAGACTTCAACCGAAAATTTACTCTATTTTTTCATTTCTGAAAGAACATGGCTCTTTCCTAAGCACCTCAAATAGCAATCTTAAGGGCCTGCCCTCGCCAATGGAGCCTGAGGGGTGCTGTCAAAGCACCAACATAGGAAGCGCGGAAGACAAAAAATGTGGAAAAATGTGGAATTGTACACCCCCAAGGAAAGTAGAGCACAAACGGAAAGACTCAACAATGGCGACAGCAGGGCTGATTACGACATGAACACATACACTAGCAATGTAAAGGGATTCCCCCTTTAGCCAAACATTGTAATACAGACAAATGCCCAGCCAATTGCCATAGCAACAGGGGCCGAGAATAGCAGCAATGAGACCAACAGTGATAGTAAAACAGACCCACCAAGAACTGGTGAGCCAAAAACTCCAACTCTGTCAGCTATGGAGCCTCCAAAGGAGCTGGAACAAATAAACAAAATAAAATCCAACTCAGGAGGCAACACCAGCACCGTGAAGGTGGCTCCGGCCACATATCGGGACCAGGACATAGTCCTGGGGCTCCAGCTAGACCAAAATCACCATCACATGGGGTGGGGCAGAGAGTCAGAAAAAACGTTAGAAAGAGACCAAATAGAAGCAATCGAATCCACAGAAAAAAACAGAATGCCTGGCCCAATCCAGGCACACGATCAACCAGATGCCTTTAACATAGAAGATAACTCCCAGCTAACAACAGACGAGTGGGAGAAGTTGGTAGCCTCATACTCACCAGCTATCAGTCAGGCCGACGGCACTACAGCAGATAGTAAACGAGACTCTGACATGATCCCATCAACTGAAGAACATCCAAAAAGTGCTGAAGTCCTATGGTCATCTTTGCTAAACACGCTTCAATTATCAATAAAGGCCATGTAGTATCACTCGGAAAAAATGGACATCCAACTATCCCTCTTAAACTTCTTGGCCATACATGTAGCCAACATTTACAACAAGCTGGCAGATATGAACGGCATGATAAAGAGGGTGCAAGCGGAAACTAAAATAGAGCAGCCGAGTTGCGCCTGCCATTCAATTGTGGATAAACTCACAACAATCCCTCAACTCCTGGGAGGCATCCTGGCGGATCTAAAACAGACAATGGAAAATACAACCATAATCAACTCAGATCTTGGGAAAGAGGTCTCTAAACAACACCTCAGACATCCTAGAGAACAGTCAGACATTGCAAACTCACAGAACTCACCAACTGCGCCCAACAGCCAAAAGGAGAGTTCGAGCCAAAAAGCCCAATTGCCCCCGAAGTCAGTAAACCTATTTATGAAACCTATCCAGGGGTCATAAGGAAATCCTTAAGGCAGCTTCCCGACAATCAAAGGAGAGAAGCCCCGGTGCAAACAAACATACACCCAGGTCACACGCAAGGGCTAGAATCAGACATCTCTACAAGTCCCCTTAATGAAACCATTCAGAAAGTAAGCAAGGAAGAACTCAAGGCAGAAAACAAAAGACCCCGAAAACAAAAAAGGAAAGGAAGAAAAAGACGGCCAACATAAGAACATTCTTCAAAAGGATAATTACGACCACAGAAGTAGAAGCTGTAGACGAAAAAGAAAGCCCGCCTATGACTATGAAAACATCTCCGGTAAAGGAAAAGGCAAAGACGACACAAAGGGAGAATCCCACCCATTCAATTTCAAGGGGGGGACTGTTGATAGACGGAAGCAAGGGTTCCCCCCCGAAACAGGCATCCGCAGCAGTTCCCAACATGATAAACCAGGGGGTTGGACTTGGCCCTTTCCCCAATATTTTTCACCTTTAGCCCCCCTAATTTAGGATGTCTCCCCCATGGTAAAGTTTACTGAATAGGCCATGTGAGGAATGAGAAGCCCTGTGTAATGTTAAATGCATTGCAATGGTGTGTACACTTATTTTCCCCCCATTGTGTAAATGTACCCTGGTGAACTGCTATTTTTAAAATGGATGCCATGGCTGTGCGTTGTGCCACCTGACTGCAGGAGGTTAGCAGTCTAGTTGTTAGGTACCCAAGCACCCCAAGCTTTTGGAGGGAAAGCCGGCACCCAGGGTGCTCTACTCCTCCCCCTGAGCCAGCTTAAACCAGTTTGCCACAGAATTCTAGAAGGTTCTGGCACTGTCTGGGAGGTGGGGTGAGGAGGGTATAAGTAAGGGGGATTGGCCACCATGTGCAGAGACAGAGCTGGGACAGGAATGTGAGGGGGAGGGCCACGCTACAGTGGGGATGGTGAAAGCCTACCACCCTGTTATGATGATGCCCCCACTAACTGCTGACCTGGCCCGGTAGTGCCTACTGCTCTGTCCCCCAGGCCCCCGAGGAAGGAGGGCCCCCCTAGGTCCCTGAAGCTGCCGGGACCTTGCGCCAAGAAGTGCCTAGAAGGGAAGGAGCATCGTGGACTGGACCCCCCAGGAGGTGAGAAGAGTTACCCTGGGACCCCTGGGCCTGCTGCTGGGACAGTCCGCCCCCCCCTGCGCTGTGCTGCAGAAGCGCTTCCTGGCCTGAAGGAGCTGTTTTACCGCGAAGTGCCGCTTCACCTAAGCGATGTGTGGCCCAAAGGAACTGATTGCCAGGCCCGGGATGAGTGCTGCCTGATGTGTACCTGCCTAAGCGCTTTGATCCCTGAAGCGCTGGGCCAAGAAGAAGCGCTGTGTGTCCAGAAGTGCTGTGCTGCCTCTCCAGTGCTCCCTGCTGTGGCCCCTTTGCTGTACCTGCTCGGCGCTGGGGCTTGAGAAGCTGTCCGCCCCCTAAGCACCCTAATTCTAAAGCGCTGCGCTGCCCACCAAGCGCTATAACCTCGAAGCGCTGGTGCCCTATTCCTAGCGCTGGGCTGCAGAAGTACTGAGTGGCCCAAGAAGGACCTGTGGAGCTGAATAGCGCTGCGGGGGCCTACCCCGCGGTTTGGCGCCTTTATGCTCATTTGAAACAAGGCGGGTGCCTACCCCGCTTCATAAACCAGTAGTAAGAGGAGCCTACCCCTCGTTGCTGCAGTCTCACTGCTGCAGCCCGGGATTCCCGTGGGCACTGCCTTCATCAGCGCCGCGGCCTGGGGATTGTAGGCGCTGGTTCGCGCTGCTCGGAAGCCTTCTGGGCGCCCCCGCTGCGGACTGTTGCCTGCATTCCGAGGCCTCCGCTGTTCGTGCTCTCATTTCGGCGGCCCCCGGAGCCAAGGGAGGGCCACCGAAGTGAAGAGTGGGCCGCGCTCGGCCCGAGAATCCCACCCCAACCTACTCACGTGACGGGGTTGCCCGGCCACGTCATTGGCCGCGCCCTGCCTTGCAACGATTGGTCTGCCCACCCCCCCTCACCCCCCCCCCACCCCGGAAGCGGTCCCTGATTGGCCCTGACGGCCGAGAAGCAGGAAGAGGCCCGGGTACAGGAAGCAACGCTGCTGGAGGGCTCGGAGGAGACCGAGAGCCCTCATCATCCGAGACACCACCGAAAGGGGCCCTAGTGGCCCGAAGAACCAGGTTACCCCCAGGGAGAGACTGACTGGGCTGGCGTGAAAAGGAGGTCGTCGCCCCCCCCCTGCAATACTGACCCGGTGAGTGGGAGCTCAAGTGGAGCCACCCCGGGAGGGACCTGGGGGATTTCCGAGTCCCGGAGGGGACTCCAACATTACAAGAACTTACCCCCATTGGCGTAGCGGCCCCGCAGGACAGTGGGTGGCGGTAACGGTTGTGGGGGCACTTGGTAGTCCTATGCCCCCGAGGAGGGATCGCCCCATGCTGATGTTCTTAGGCCTAAGGTTTGAGGCCCCATGTTTAAAGTGATTCTGCCTGTCTAGGCCTGATGTCAATGTTATGCACTCATTGTTTCGTTTCTTGCAGGAGACGCCCATGCAGGTCATACTGTGTCCTTACACTTAATGTTTCATCCTATGCTGACATGCCCAAAGGCTGAGGCCTAGTGTTCTCTTCCTCACATTGTCAGTGTTGTTGTTCTACATCATTGGTAAACATTCTTTTTATTTCAGCTGGACACTAATGGACTTACTTTCCTTTTATTCTTTTTCCAACCAGAAGCAGTGTTGTGTCTCTTTTGTGGTGTGCCTGGCGCGTCGTCTGTGGGTACTGCGTGAATGCTTCACACATGTCCTCTGAAGTTTGGCCTGCCCGATCTGCTCCATGCTACCCCCGTAGAATTGGCAATCCCATTTCTAACATTGGTGGCAGCGGTGGGATATGACTTGTGTTTGCGCAGTACCACAGCGGCCACAGGTTACATTGCAAATAGAGCACTGATAAGTAATCACAGTTTTTGGGGATTATTGTTTGGCTGATTATTGTGTTTTCTTTATCATTATTGCTTCCTCCTCAAAAGTGTTTTTAGCAGTGTGTCCCCTTTCTGTACTGTGGGTGGTGTGTCCCGGGTGTACCTCGCCACGAAGGGGTTGGTTTATAATGAGGACGACCTCATGGATTACACCGACCAGGAAATTTTGAGTTTCTACAAGGAGAGAGGGATAACCCTAGTAGGCAACATCAAAAGGAAGTTGTTCCTCTACGAAGCTCTCAAGAGGGGGGAACCCTTAGAGCCCTGGGGAGACCTGTCTGATTACCCCTCCGCGTATTTGAAGGGTGGATTTGGTAGAGACCAGAGGGAGGGCTCCCAGTCCATAACCCTGGAGGGTGGTTACTCTGATGAGGAGGAAGAAGTTGATAGGGCGGAGATGCCAGTAGCTGATGAGGACACCATAGATAGGGAGTCTCGCACTGGGTCCAGTCCCGGGGGCACTGCCCTATCCCTTTCCCTGTCCCCAGAAGAGTGGGTAGATAGGAGGAAAGAAAGGGAGCATCGGCTGGCGCTGGAGAAGCTTAGGCATGCCAAGAAGTTAGCGCAGCTGAGGGTGGAAGAGCAGAGGCTAGAAACCGAAATAGTCCTAGCGCAAGAGAGGATGGTGGAGAGACTAGCTCAGGTGGGTAGGTTGTCCCCTGAGAGTGGTTGTTTTTGTGGTCTGGATTTACCATTGAGGGTGGGATCCAGTGGTGGCAGCGAGCGTAGTTCCAGTGCAGGGAGTCCCACTTCCAGAGCCCAGGACACTGTGCCTGATTCCCAGGAAGAGGGGGGACGGGTTAGTGTTCAGGGCGAGGGGAAAGCTGTCTCACCAGTCCTGGAAGGAGTTTGCAGAGGAGTGTTGGACTGCATTGGAGGATTGGTTGGTGGATTGCACAGTGGATGATGGGGATGGATTGTTCCAGGTAGTCATCAAGGAGCGCCTGCTACAAAGTTGTTTTCCCCGGTTGCGGCATCATCTGTTGCAGTGTAGGTTCTCAAACCCCAGGGAACTTGCAAGGGGGGCAGACCTTTGGGTAAGTGCCAGAGAGTCTGAGAGGACATTGGGGAGTGATCCTGAAGGGAATGGTGCAGGGATCTTCTGACCCAGCGAGGCGGCAGAGGTGAGGAATAGCCCAGCTAGGTCCCAGGATAGTGAGAGGGTTGTAGGGCCTCACATCCTATCTACAGGAAGGAGTGAGAAGGGGAGGTGTCCCGAGGTGCCCCAACCGCAGTCACAGGGCCTGGAGAGTTCCATAAGGGAACCCCAGGTTGGGAGCCTATGCTGTCCGGATGTGCCTTCCAGTGAAGGGGATCCCCTCGTGTCAGGAGAACCCGTAGTATCTGTAATCGGAGCTCCAGGGGTTCGGGGGTCTGACCAGTCGCAGGGTTTAGATCCTGGGCTGGGGTTCCAGGTTCAGGGGTTGCCTAACCTGGAGGGTGCGACACTTGTAACCACGGTTCCCCAGGGTTTGACTCCCAGGGGTACTTCTCCAGGTAGGAGGGTAGGAAATCTGGGAGGGGGTGCGGAGGGAGGAAGGGCCTATCGTTCTCTCCATCACATTTTCAGTGTAGTTGTTCTACATCATTGGCTAACGCTCTTTTTATTTCAGCTGGACACTAATGGACTTACTTACCTTTTATTCTTTTTCCCACTTTTCCATGTAAATAATCCCCCTGGTATACTTTGCTCGGGAGCCAGTTGCCGCCCCCTTGTGATTACTGCTATTGTTGTGTTTTACCTTTGCAGGTTGGAGATAATACAAAACATATTCTTTTTCCAATCAGAAGCAGTGTTGAGTCTCTTTTGTAGTGTGCCTGGCTCGTCGTCTGTGGGTACTGCGTGAATGCTTCACACATGTCCTTTGAGGTTTGGCCTGCTCTCTCTGCTCCATGCTACCCCCGGTAGAATTGGCAACCCCCATTTCTAAAACCGGGAAGGGCATGGGGAGGAGCCAATACTTGACAAGAGACACGACAGCTCACAGACTGAAATAGACATGGAAGACCGCAAAAAATGAGAGGTCAGGCAGGCGGAAGCCGATAGCGCATAATACTGTTCATTCTCGAAAATAAGTCAAGAGGCAGAGGGGACACCCTCAATCGAGGTAATATCTTACATCTACTATCAACTTTCAGCAGTCTGACTGATGATAGCACTAATGAATTAGAGGCAGTGGAATTTACCCATTGTAACTATCTGTCAGATCTTGAGGTTACAAAAACAACTTGGGCGGGGAGTGAAACAGTGACGAGAATAATGGAATTAGATTCACACTTTCTATCCTGGGGGATATGCCTAAAAAGACTAGAAAAACGGGGTACCCGGAACCACTATGCCAGGCATACAATGAGTGACAAGGCCAAAACTCAACAAATATACAACTTCCAGCAAAAACTGAAAGAGTCTTGAAGGGGGCCAGAAGCCTTTCAGTCTCTAGGATGACCTCTCAGACCAACAGACAAGCGCACGGGCCACCTGGACAAGATGACTGGAATTGGATAGCAAGAACAATCAACAAGGGCCCCAAAGTTCTGACAAAACAATCAACAAAACATTGCAACACAACAACAATTAAGAATATGTTCTTGGAACATAAATGGCCTAGGGAATAAAAGAGACGTTACTCAGCTCTTCTTCTATCTCCAAAAATTCGATATAATATCCCTCCAGGAGACTTGGCTAGACCAACCACATCAAATCCAGGTCTTTAACTCATATCACCTTCCAGCGACAAGAAACGCCAAATATGGCCACCTAAAAGGCGGCCTAACAATATACACTGCCATAAAGAGCTTCAATGAACCTAAGTACACAAATGCGAAACAGACAGGCAACAATTGCATACTCACAATAGAACTGGAAGTGAGGGGAAAAGATCAAAAACAAAAGTTAAGACTGATGAATGTATACTTACATCCCCGGGAGAAAAAAGCTGGAATGAACCTCTTGATGGAAGAAGTTTCAAAAACATTGGCAGAAGTGGAAACTCCTAACCTCATTGTAACAGGGGACTTCAATATGTTCCTGGGAGGGCCTCAAATAAGGGACACATTTTTGAAAGACCAGTTCCGGGCATGGGACATACCACAACAAGCGACAAGTAAATTGGACAAACAAAATCCTCTGACAAGGGACAGTGCAAAGGACCTAGAACACCTCAACCTGGCTGCTTTAAACGGCGGCTTCATAAATGACAGCCCCCCGTCAGCCACTTTTCATAACTCGACTGTTAGCTCTACCTTAGATTTCACATTTTCCTCTCTTCATCTCTTTGGGAAAGTCACAGACTTCCGAATAGGCACAATGTCAGCCAGCGACCATCAGCCGCAAGAATTTAGCCTTAATTTCCAGGGGGCAGTGCTATCCACGCCAGCAACAAACTTGGGATGCTCGCTTTCTGTGGCACATAAAATAATAAAATGTAACACGACAAACTTGGAAGGCTTCATAATTGACGCAAAAAGCCGGTGGGAAAAGAGCTTCACAAACCAGCCCGATTATCTAAGCTCCTGGGAGCAATTTACGAGCAGTCTTGGACAGGCACATACAAGGAAAACTAAGATCTCCATAAAGCTGGATCATCGAAGCTGCAAAAAACAAATAAAGCGGCCTGAATCAACTGGCAGCTATGATAGGGCCATAAACCATAAAATCAAAATAAAGCTCCTCAAAAGAAATATTAACAAACTACTGTGGAAATTACACCGAGACGGACCGGACATTGCGACTCAAAAGGAACTGCAAAAATTCAAACAGAGCAAAAAGAGAATCATTTGGCATGAAAAAAGGGAAGCAGAGGAAGAGCTATGGGCTAGGCTTCTTCATGACGTAAAATGAACCAACACAAGCGGAAGATTCTGGAAGAGAGTCAGCACACTCCAGAATTCTAGAAGTCCTAGCATTGATTCTTACTTAACCGAGGAAGCATGGACCAATTATCTCCAGGCCCACTTCAATACAGCGTCAAAGTTTGTTACAACTAGCAGACCGGAAAAGGCCCAAAAACTTCAAGCTTGGACCCCACAACTGGCTATTACTTCATTTGAGCCCACCGAAAAACAAATCATAAGTAGGATCGCGAGAGGGAAGGCGGAGGGGGCTCCAGGTCCCAATGGGATCCCTCCAATATTGGACAAATAAAATCCGGAATACTGGGCAGCGGAATTACTGCCACTTCTTAAACAGATTACAGATACCGCAACAATTCCAGCATCATGGAAAGGCTCTCTAATAGCGCCAATTCATAAGAAAGGCAACGTAAAGGACCCTAAAAACTACAGACTCCTA